>NC_045427.1:38808654-40008654 GCF_902635505.1 Sarcophilus harrisii | reverse complement strand
AGATTGAGAAACCTGAACCATTAATGAAGTGCTGTCATATGGAATGGATTTTCATGCCCTTGGAGAGGATGCCCACTTCGTGTTTTATATTCCTGACCTTGGAGGAATAAGATCTTGTGAAGATACAGACCCTGAGAGGAAGGTGAACATCTGTCTAGTAGTCTTCCAAGTCTCCCGAAGTCCTTCTCTCCCCAATTTCAGAAAGGATACAATATGGATTGATAAATTATGGCATGTTATTGTCAATATTTGTCAACATGAATTTATAAGTCTTCCCCTAGAAGTGAGTCAAACCTAAGCTTTATGGTATTTTTTCCCAGGATCCCAGGGCAGGGAGCATATGAGTTAGAGAGAAAGGACTGACCCCCTCTCTTTCTTTTCTTTTAAAATTTTTTTTCTTGAGGCAATTGAGGTTAAGTGACTTGCCCAGGGTCACACAGGTAGGAAGTGTTAAGTATTAAGTGTCTGAGTTCAGATTTGAACTCAGGTCCTCCTGACTTCAGGGTTGGTGCTCTATCCACTGTGCCATCTAGCCTTCTGTGAGAAGGCAAGAACCAAAGTACCCCTCCACACACACAAATATGCCCGTACCACATATACACGTGCACACACTTTCCTCTAGTGATTCCCTTGGAGCAGACTCTTCCAGTTGGCCAATGTCAATGTACAGAATAGATTGAACAAAGCTTTGTTGCGTGTCCTTACGACCTACTTGCCCAGTCCAGCTCTTTTCCATTTCCCCAATTCCAGGCTTTCCCCGGGTCCTTAGAAATCCTTTAGGTAGGATCTTTCTTTCTTTCTTTTTTTTTTTTACTCCATTTGTCTCTCTCCATTTTTTCCAAAGAAGGAGGAGCAATTTTCCTTCCTTCTTCAAGAAATTCACCAATACCACCCTATTCAAAATGGATATGTAGCTTGGTTCAATTATTCTGCTCCTTCCCTTCTCCTTTTCCCTCTTCTGTGACTTCTGTTTTTCCTACCTATCCTTCCCCACACTCCAGCTCAGATCTCTCCTATTCCATTCCTGCCTACTCCATGATGCCACTTCTGACTAGTCCAAGAAGCCATCACTGACCCCTCCATGATTCATCACTGATCATTCCATGACATCATTCATGATGGATAATCTATGATGTCATCCCTGACTGCTCTATGATGTCATCTGTATTTCACCAGCTTTCTTCATGCTCCTCCTTTTTTGGACCCCTATAGTAGTTTGTCCCACACTATTTACTTTGAATTGTTCTTATATCTTTGATAGACTTGCCATTAAAAATTGAACAAAAACTGAACTGGCTATATTATTTTTGAGAAATGGTGAAGTTTTTGAATGTTTACAAACTACTCTCTGAAACTTACGCTCAATTTTTTTTTTTTTAATGCTTTTTACAATTAAATTGGACAGGGGGAAGGACTTAAGCAGGCAGCTTTCCTCTCACTTTCTCATTTAATTTCCAGGGCCATTCTGCAGCCCGAGAAACAATTAAAACATTTGGCCTCTAGATGGTAGTCTTACCTTAGTGCTCTGCAGCTGTTCTCTGCCAATTTGCTGGAATTCTCTCTCCCTCCAGCCCGCTCAGCTGTGAGTCAACCTGCCAGGGAAGGAGTGAGGAAGAAGAAGAGGGAAATCAGGGTCACGAGACCACAGGATCAAAGCTTTGCAGATGGAAGGGAACTTTGAGGTCATTTAGTCCAACCCTCTCGTGTTATAGATCTGCAGTCTTCAAGTCTCTGGCTTCCTTCAAGCCTCAGATTAAATGTCATCTCCTGTAGGAAGCCTTTTCCCCTTCCCTCCAGATGTTAAAGTCTTCTCTTCTCAGTTACCAGGACTATTTACATCTAGTTATTTGTCTCCTTTTTACTATTTTTCTCTCCTTCTTACTCCTCCCCTGCCCTCCTTTCCCCTGAAAAGAAAAAAGAAAAAACCAAAACCAAAATCCCCATAACAATATGAATAGTCAGAGGGAAGGAGAAAAATTTGGAATACAAAGTCTTGCCAAAATGAATATTGAAATGCTATCTTTACATGTATTTAGAAAAACAAAATATTATTGAGAAAATAAATAAATAAAAGAGTAGAAATCAGGGGTGAGGGAGGACCCAATATGAATAGTCAATCAAAACAGATTCCCACAATGACAATATTCGACAATATAGATCTCATTCATTCTATGATTCTTTTAGTGCTTAGCATTTCCTTTTCTATGTGGAAATAAATTGTGTGTTCCATATCCAAGTTATGTTGCATTTTGGATACTGTTTTTTACCTCTTTCTTTTTTTGGGGAAACCCTAAGACTTTAAGGTCATAACCATGTCTAAACTTACCAACCCTATAAGCAGCAACTTTTCTTGAAAATCCAAATTGAGGATAGAATAAAACATTGATGAATGTAATTTCCCTACTGAGAAATCGTGCAAGTCTAGAGCAATGAACCTTGGGTTGACGTGTTGGTTTCCACAGATCCAAGCAACCTTTTTGAAATATATAGTGATGATTAAATTCCCAATCCCTATATTTATGCACACCTGCATTTTTGATTTCCTTCACAAGCTAATTGTACAATAATTCAGAGCCTGATTCTTTTTGTACAGCAAAATAATGTTTTGGTCATGTATACTTATTGTGTATCTAAGTTCTATTTTAATATATTTAACATCTACTGGTCATCCTGCCATCTAGGGGAGGGGGTGGGGGTGGGGGTAAGAGGTGAAAAATTGGAACAAGAGGTTTGGCAATTGTTAATGCTGTAAAGTTACCCATGTATATATCCTGTAAATAAAAGGCTATTAAATTAAAAAAAAAAAAAAAAGAAATATATAGTGATGGCGTTCTGTGCGGGTTTGGAAAGCGAACTGAAGAAGCTTCGGCTGAAGTAGCTGGAAACATCGTTAGTGCGATGATTTACAAAAGTGAGTTACAACATCCCATCCTGATGACTCATTTGAAACCAACAAAGTTTCTTAAGACTGTATTTGGAGCTCTCCTTCAAGAATAGAAGAAAACCCACCGATTAATATTGTGGCAAATGCTAGATTGGATGCTCCCAGCTAGAGAGAGATAACAGCAAACTGAAGTTAGCTCACATTAATAATCACTGAAGACCAACCTAGATGCAGATTCCCTGTTCTATAGATCCAGAAACCATAGTGAGTCCTAAGGAGGGTCTAATCTCCTCGCCCAGATTATGCCTGAGTCTTCATAGGAAACTGCCTTCAAAACAAGTAGATTGTTCATCTCTCCATATATATTTTTAGAACTATTTAGTCACTATTTCTGACCTCAGATCTTTGATCTAATAATCGCATCATTGTCAGAAGGGATGAGAAACAGAGTTTTCAGATGACTTGAACCAACAGGAAAAAATAGGCTTCTAGGATGAGGAAATTAAATCTTTCAAACAACTTTAGGAGAGTACTAGAAAGTTTGTGAACTCGGGAGAAATCATGCACCAGTGAGGTTTAATCAGACATAAAGCTTCTGAAGAACAATAATAGGTGAAATTTAAATGTCCAATAATAGGAAAAATAAAAAGTTGGCTCTGTAAAAAGAGAGCATTGGGAATTATTTATAGAGGTAATTGGGAAGAAAATTGGATGGAAATAGAAAATTTTGCAAGGGCAAATGTTGAAAACTATTTTTACATATATTTTGAAAATAAAAAGCTATTATTAAAAAAAGAAAAGAAAATTGAATGGCAAGTTTTCTCTAGCTTTCCAAAATGGCCAGATAAAGTGTCTTACTGATCTCTACAGAGAGGCAGGCAGTATGGTATAGTGAATATAGCCAATTTGGGGGGGTCAGGAAATCTTGGATTCATGCCTTGACTTAGATGTGAACTGGCTGTTTGGGAAAGTCATTTACATCTGCCTGATTAACTATCTAATTTGCAGACTTGTATTTGTGGAGGAAGTTTTCCTTGTTTCAAGTTTCTTAAACACCAATGAAATTATAGATCTAGTGCTTAAAACAACAACTACAAATATTTCTCATTCTGGGTAACTTTGTGCAAATTGTTTCACTTTTCTAGGTCTCACTCAGTTTTCTTGTCTATAAAATGGCTGGAGGGAGGGAAGACTATAAAGCATCTGAGTTTCTGATCTTTACTTACAGTAGCTGCTTAATCAATGAATTGAATAATGGACTGAGGCACTAGAAGACCTTCTGGTATTATTAAAAACAAAATTCTGACTTGTCTAGTTTCATCATCAAGCATATTTGATTAAGCATGAATTCAATACTTCAAAAACAGTTTTCATCAATACGAGTATTCTCTCTACTTAGAAAGATTATCATTGCCTCTGTCCCATAGTGGATGCTTGCAGAAAGTTGTCATAATCAAAAATATTTAATGAATATGTGAAGAATATGAACAATTTTCTTTTTTATTGAATGTTTTCTTGACACCTTTGGTTTTTGTAGCTTCTCCATCTCTGTGTATGTCCCTTACTCCTTCTCTACTCAGAGTCAAACCTTATGACAAAGAATAAAAAGGAAAGAGGGCAAAATACAAAAGAAGCAGTTTATCAAAATGGATTGTCACATAAATTGAGTCCACACACCAAATTGCTCACTTCCATAGAGAAGAAAGGGAAAGACATTCTTACTTTTCTTCTGGATCAAGCTCGATCACAATTACATGGCATTCAATGTTTAGCTTTGATCTCTTGCTGATGAACATACAATTTTTGCGAGGAGAGTTACAAATTGTTACTAATCACTTGAAAAGGTGCTTGATCTAATAATCAAAGTGATGCAAATTAAAACAATTTTGGCGTACCACTCCATAGATGTTATATTGACCAAAATAACAAAAAGCAACAAAACCATGGCTGGCATAATTACAGAGAATCTTTGGAGTATATTCTGGTAGTACATAGTAAAAGTTACAAAAATTATTGTATCCACAGATCCAGGAATTCTATTTTTAGAAATATAACTTGAAAGCATGATTTATTTTTATTTTTTAAATTTCCATAGTATTTTATTTTTCAAATGAATGTAAAAATGGTTTTAAACACTTGTGTTTATACAACTTTGTGTTCCAGATTTTTCTCCCTTCCTTACCTCCCTCTCCCCCAAGACAGCAATATGTGCAATTCTTTTAAACATATTTCCATGTTTGTCATATTGTGTAAGAAAAAAAAAATCAGACCAAAAGGGAAAAACCATGAGAAAGAAAAAAAAAACCCAAAACAAACAAGACTTGAATAGTATGTTTTGATCCATATTCAGTCTTAATAGTTCTCTTTCAGTATGAGTATGGCATTTTCCATTCCAAGTCTATTGGAATTGAACAGTGTTTTATGTAATTTCAAAAAAAGGGAAACAACTTGACTATCCAATAATTATAGTTATTATTTAAGGTTTGCAAAGCACATATCATTATCTCTAGTTCTCACATTAACCTTAGTAGCAGCTACATTTTATAGATCCATAGATATAAAATATCTTGCCTAGGTCATGCAGCTATTAAATATCTAAGACTGGATTGAACTCAAGTCTTTTTTTTCCCTTTTATTTTTTTTCCTGGTTATACACGTACATTTCTATATGAAGCATTTTGGGAGAAGAAAAATCAGAACAAAAGGAAAAACCACAGGAGAGAAAAAAAAAAAGAAGTGAACATAGCACATGTTGATTTACATTCAATCTTCATAGTCCTTTTTCCGGATGAATTGCCAATGGTAAAGATGCTGTTCCTTGTTCTTGGCCCTGGCAAGTCCCTGTGCAGGTGAATACCTAGACTTGATTCTTGGGGAGTGTAGCTATTACCCCCCTTCCTTCCCCACCCCCAGATCTTTTCCTCTCCCTACAGGATAAAGGGAAGTGGATAGGGGGTGAAATGACCAGTGAGGGAGAAAAGAGGGATTGAGAGACTCCAAGAAGCCTCCTGAGAGGTTGCCAACAGCCTCATAAATATCAGCCTCCCTGACCCACAGCAGCTTCTGCCCTACTAGGCAAGGAGGAAATGCCAGTCCTAGCTGGTGTCCGGCTTGGCAGGAGACCCAGCCAGTCTTGCTTCGGATCCCTCTTCATCCCAGGCTCCCGGTCCTGCACCCTGACTACGTTCTCTGGCCCAAGGCTTGCTGGCCCTCTTGTCTGCCTCTGAGACTGTCCCTCGGTGCCCAGGGGAGGCCCCTGAGCCCAAGCTTTTTAACGCAAGGATTCCCATCTGTTCCCTTCCTTTTCCAGAGAATGGTGCCCACTTATGCGGGGGCCTCACATCAGTAACAAGTGGGTGGTCACAGCTGCTACCATGGCAATGTCAGGAAGTCAAACCAGTTGTTTTTCCTTCCCTCCTTCGAGGGGTGGTGGTGGTGGTGAAATGGGATTGTTCTTGGGATATTCAGTGACTTGACCATGGCCCTTCCTCTCCTTGGAGAACAGACAAGGTGGTTGCTGGAATGCAAGGACTGAAGTCTTATAGAGAAAAGGTCCAAGTTCTGAGGATTGCCAAGGTACAGTCTTGGACCAGGGAAGGGGATGGGAGGAGTATAGGATGTGCTGGGGATGTTGCAGCTGGGGCTTCCTGCATGGACTAAGGGTATGTACAAGGGAGAATTCAAGCATTTATGGTGAGCAGGCCTGTGTAAATAAAGATCATCTCTCTGCTGGAAACTAATAAAATCCAAGCTATGATTTATGATTATTAAGAGCTGGCATTTAAAAAGGGCTTACAAGTTGGCCAACAAGCATTTATTAAGTGCTTCTTATGTGCCAAACATTGTGCTAAGTTCTGGGGAAACCACAAAAGGAAAAAAAAACTTAACCCCCCTAATCCAACCAAACAAAAAAAAACCCAAAATCTGAAAGCCCAGGATCCCTACTTTCAAGGACCTCACACTCAAATGGGGAAGAGTATGTTTAAATAATTGTGTACATGAAGGGTAAAATGGAGACAGTCTCAGAGGGAAGGGGCAGGGGAACTTGCAAATAGTTATATAGCAATTTAAGACTTGGAAAACATTTTACAAATACTATCTCATTGTGTTGTCAAGCAACTTTGGGAAGTTGATATATTTATTATCCCTATTTTGTGGATGAGGAAACTGAGACAGGCAGAGATGAAGTGATTTAACCAAGTTTACCCAGCTAGTCAATATCTAAGGCAGAATTAGAATTCAAGTCTCCTTGACTTTCAGTCTAGCCCATCATCTACTGTTTCATGCAGCTGAAAGTCTCATGCAGAGGGTAGGATTGAGCTGAGTCTCAAAGATGGCTGTGTATATTTGTATTTGATCCCTTGTGAAGTAGGGAATGCAGGTCTTTGCCATTTTCCAGATGAGGAAACTCAAGCTCAGTGAGCTTCACTAACCTAGCCATGATTACACAGAGAGGACATAAAATGTTCCTGTGGGGATTTTTCCTTTCCACGGATGGGAAGGAAGTTGAGAGGAAAACGAGGATTTTGGTAGGAATTTTGGTCTTGAGCTTGGAGAAGGGTCTGAACCAGGCCCTCCAGAAGCTGCACACCCTGGACTCAAGCCCACCCCTGTGACTTCCTGGAGACCTACAACTTGGACAAGCTGATGAAGCACCTGGGTGGCCACTGCCCACCTTGTGCTATGTGCAGACCGATCCCCAGATTGGGCTGGGCAAGCACCTCTTCGAGAGGCTGAGCCTGAAGCAGGATTAGGAGGAGGGGCTGCAGGCCCCCACCCAAAGGGTATGTCCCCAGTAAAGCCCGCAGGCACACACACACAGAGACATTACCCATGATTCACTGGTCTTCAAAAATGAAGGGAAAAATTACAATAGACTTGGATGGAGAGAACCATCTGCACCCAGAAAGAGTATTGTCAAAGCTGAATGTGCATCACAACACAGTTGTTTTGTGGTTGTTGGCTTGCTTTTTGTTGTCTTTCTCATTTTTTTCCTTTTTGATCTTATTTTTCTTGTGCAGCATGATAAATGTAGAAATATTTATTGAAGAATTGTACATGTTTTGTATGGGACTACCTGCCATCTAGGGGTGGGAGTAGGGGGAAGGAAGGGATAATTTGGAACAGAAGGCTTTGCAAGGGTCAAGGTTGAAAAATTACCCATGCATATATTGTATAAATAAAAGGCTTTAATAAAAATTAAAAAGAACTAATAAAATAAAAAAAAAGAATTGTACATGTTTAACATATATTGGATTATTTGCTGTTTAGGGGAAGAAGTAGGAGAAAGGAGGGAGAAAAACTGGGAACACAAAGTTTTGCAAGGGTGAATGTTGAAAATTATCTCTGCATGTATTTTAAAGATAAAAAGCTATCATTTAAAAACAAAACAAAACAAAAATTAAAAAAAAATCAAGGGCAAACAGCAATTTGTAGCCACCAGAACTTAGTACAAGACCTGGTACATAGTAAATAAATGATCTGTCCAATCATATACATTAATTGATCTTTCTGTCTGTCTAGTCATCACTTATCCATCCTACTATCCATTGTACTATCCATCATCCATCCTACTATCCATTGTACTATCCATCCATCCATTGTGCATCTTACTATCCATCTGTCCTTCTGCAATTCATCAGTCTAAGTATGTATGTACATATGTGTATGTCTGTCTGTGTGTCTGTCTATGTATGATTTCTTTCTAGACCAATGTAAGTTCTTGGAGGGCAGGGCCTGTTTCTCTTTTTACAATGTATCTCTACCACCCCACCCAAAGATATCAATAAAAATCTATTTTAAAAAGAAAACTACTATAAGCTTCTCTCCCCAGCCTTATTGGCCCTGGGGCTCCTGGGAAATGACATACTCACTCTTTCTCTCTTCAGTCAACTATTATGAACTGTAGGCACTACCCTCTCAAGACACCCTTCCCCCCAAAATCTACATCTGACAGTTGAGAAAAAGAAGTATCTTCCTCTAGATCTGAGCCAGACATGGGGGAGCATTTGGGTGAGGGAGAGATCCCGGGAGGACGAAATTTTGGGGATGTGAGGTGTTCAGGAGGATGGCAAAGGGGTCCCTAACCTAGGCCATAAACTGGGGCCAATATTCAGAACTCTTGCCCTGTGTTCTCTGTACTTCTCTGTACAGGGAAGGGACCATCCCAGAATTGGTCTCTTGGAAGAAGGAAGAGAAGGAAGGGGGAGAAATCTCTATAAGAGGTCACAGGCACAGACCCAAGAATGAGAAACAACTCTACTTTCCAGGAAGTTTATTGAGGTCTCACAGCATCACATGGAAAATCCATCTCCTGCAGGAAACTCAGTTGGCAGCCAGGATCTCTTGCACCCAGGGCATGAGTTCTGTGACCCGGGCATACACACCAGGGCTGGAGGTGGAACAGGTGCTACTGCCCCAAGAGACGATACCAACCAGGGTCCAGGCGCCATTCTTCTGGCAGACCAGTGGCCAATGGAGTCACCCCTAGACAAAAAAGAGGAGTTCTGGGGTCCACCTTTCTTGATGGCAGAAAGAGGAGGAGGAAAGTTGATGGAGAAGAGGTTGAAGAAGGTGGAGAAATGGGAAAACAGGAGTGGCAGGGTGAGGGGAGAGGGCTGAAACTATTAAGGGAAGAGAGAGGGTTAAGGGTGGAGGAGATGAAATGGAGAGCTTCTTCAGCCCTTTTCTCTTGGTGTCTCTCTCTGCCTCTGTCTCTCATTCCTGGCATCCAAACTGTGATCCAGTTTTATCATTTCTTCCTTTTGAAATATTTCCTAAATCTACCCATTCCCACTGGCTGAATTTTTATCCCAATTATCCCTAGAATTCTATAACGACTTCTGAGCTCTCCTCCCTTTCCTACTCCTGCCAGACATCTTCCTGGAAGTATCACTTTCACTATTACCACCTGCTTAAGACTGCTGGATTCCTCAGATAATTATGTAGTAAAGTGGATAGAATATAGGCTCAGAGCTAGGAGAGTAGGGACCAACTTCACCCATTTAATAGCTAAGTAACCTTGAATGAGAAAACAACCTCTGCTGTTTCAGTTTCTTCATCTATAAAATAGGATAATGATAGCATTTACATCACAGAGGATGTAGGGATGTAAGGATCAAGAGATACTATTTAAAGCACTAGCAGTGCCTGACACATAGTAGTATATTTAATAAATGCTTGTTTTTTCAGAATAGTCCAACTCTTCTATACCATAATACCCAGAGGGGCTCCCTCACTGTTTTACCTTTATGTCAGCCCCCTCCCTAGAATTCCCTTCTTCACATTTTGCCAAAAGTTACAACTTCAGCATCATCCAGTGATTGATTTTCCTCATATTGCTCTTCACCTATTCTATCTGTTTTCCAGTCTGTCATTTCTATCTTCACACCTCTTAGAAATGTCTCCTCCCCACAGATACCACCCCCAGTCAGGTTCATTTTAACTAGTCAGCTCAGTGGGACAATAAAGTCGTGTGTGTGTGTGTGTGTGTGTGTGTGTGTGTATACATATATATGTATATATATACATGCATAGATACTTGGTATATAATGGGTGCTTAGTCATTTATTGATTTTTGTCTAGAAATTTAGTTCCTTAGGCATGGTCTGTGCCTTCTTTCTAGACTCCCAGCAAGTCTAGCGCCGAGAGATGATCGATATAACAGGCACTTCATACCTGTTCATGACTGACCAGGGAGGCTTGGAGAGCTGAGGGGTGGGATCAGAAGATGGGGTGGGGGAAAGGCAGAGTTATGTCTAACTGTAAGGGAACACAACCCCCAATGTGCTTCTAAAGACTAGCCAGTATAGGGAAGGAGAGAGGCAAGCAATTATGCAGGAGAGGAAACACCATCAAACGCCAGTAGATCATAGTGTCCTTGATCTTGCTACTCCCAGTACTTCTTATGTACTACTTGGACAGGAGGGGTAGAGCAGCTTGCTGGAGCCTCTCAGGGGTTTTGTTGTCTGGAAGACCCCAAGACAAGAGCAACATTAGCCAGGAGGGAGAGTCTCACCTCACTCCAGGAATTCTGAGGGAGAGGAAGGCAAGGGTGCCTCTGTATCTTCCACCCAATACTTCCCTCTAGGACCACTCCCCCACTTTGGTTGGAAACTCACTGGTGTGCTTGGTCAGCCCCCAGCCGGTGGTGACACAGTTGGAGCCTGCAGGGAAGTCCTCAGCAGAGTTGGGAAGGCAGACGGGGGACACTGTGTCTGAAAACTGGACAGGTGTGGCCAGCTTGATCAGAGTGATGTCATTGGTGATGGTGAAGAAGTTGAATTTGGGATTCCGGAAAACCTGTGGGGACAGACAGCCACGGCTAAGGAGATGCTCCCTTTAGCCCCCTTCTCCCCCTCTCCCCCACTTTTATGGGCTATCCTGGCCCCTGAAGAGCTAGCTCAGCTTCTTTCATCACTCTTAAAGTCCATGGCCTTCTTTACCTCTTAGAATTCCTCATTTCGTTCCAAGTTCAAGTCAGTTCAAACTCTGTCTTCTTTCTGATAGCCACAGCTAGTGGTCTTCCCCTCGTGATGTTATTTATTTTGTGCTGGAAAACGTGTGCTCCATTTTAGAACTTGGGCACATTGTCCTGGTTCAGTGCGACAGCTCAGTCTAACTCGATAGTGATTATTTAGCACATTTCCCAAGTCTTCATTTCTGCAGATCGGGTCAGAACGAGGTAATGGCTATTTGCCCAATCATGTCCAAAAGGGCTTTGGGTCAGGTTTGCTCAGTTTTTTTTTTTAAATCTCACTTTTTGGTTTATGAAAATGAGCTGCTACACACGTGTTATCTAATTGTTTGTCTTCTCAATGAAGGAGATGATAAGGAGAGAATTTCAAACTCAAATTTTTAAAAAGAATGTTAAAAATTGTTTTTACCTGAAATTGGGGAAAAATAAAAAAATCAGATAAATGATTAAAAAAAAGAAAATGAGCTGCTGGAGGGTGGAAGAAAGGTACTCAAGACAGTCCAGCTCCTGAGAGCTAGTTCATTTTCTCTGACCTTTTCATATGCAAATGAGATTATTAAAAGAGATCCAGTGAAGTGTGTCAGGCTTGAGTCCCGCCAGAAAGGGCCTTGTCCTTTAGCCTCCTTGTCCCTTTCCTTGCCTCTCAACACTACAAGTTTGCTGAACCCTAAAGGGGCACATTTAACACAAATATTTTGAATCTATTGATCTGTAGAAGGTTTTTCTCACAGTAGAGCATAAGGGAATGAGTCCTTGAATTTTTTATTTTTATGTCCAGGTCTAGCTCGATGTCCTGGTAGGATTGGGATAAATGCTCTTTAAATGAATAAATCAATGAGTGACTCCTGCCTCCATGCCTCTGGGGATCCTGCCATATACTGACCACTAGGAACACCTGTGCTGGCCAGGGCAGAGGGCCAAGGGTTCAGAGACTCAGGGCCACAACTGCTCCCATTATCCCTCAGGGCATATGGCCCTATTCCTGAAGACTCAGCTGGGGTCGGCCTGGGGGCTCATTCTATGGTCCATAGCTGTCCAGCTGAGAGTCCCCATCCCTGAGTTTCACTACCTAAAAGAGGCAGGAGAGAAGATATAGAACTTCCTGATCTCCTAGTCATCTCCCCTTGCCCTGGCTGCATCCATGCAATGGCTCCCCCTCTTATTCCTCATCCCTGTGAAGACCCTGACACAGTGGCTCAGATCTCTGATTCATAAAATGGGCAGTATCATGCTAGTTTTGGCAATGGCAATAATTTAGCCAGGGATATGCAGCTTGTGGGAGCCGATTGTTAAATTTTCAGCGTGAGCATTTGCAAACACTACAAATTAGGGCTTGATTTATTGTTTTGTTAATTGTTTAGACTTAATAAAATGATGGACAAAAGTTCATAATGCAGATTAATCATGTTTAAATGTGTGTCCTGCATGCAATGTCCCCCCTCCCCCCAGAGCTGGTTGTTAAACATATTCTAGCCTTCTCTGTAGTCTGTTCTCTAGCTGAGCCTCCTAGAATTGCAGACTTGAGACAGTCTAGAATCATGCATAATACACTGGACTTGGAAGAGTCATCAAATCCTGCCTTGAGTGTGCCTCTTTATTCATGTGTCGCCCTAAACAAGTCACCCTGCCTCAGTTTCCTCATCTGTAAAGTGAGAGAGTTCCACTGATGAGGTCCCTTTCAGCTCTAAATCTATGATCCTAAGCTTCAATGCTTCCCAAATTTTGAGTCAGGTGCCATATATTCAAAACTCGCCCTAAATCTTTGCCCATGGCCCTCACCAGAGCTTTAGCAAGAACCATTTCCACACTACCCTTCACCCCATCATCCAGGGCAAACTCACCAATCCAGGCTGGCTCTCTGCACCCCTTCCCCCAGGAATGTGCTTAGGTTGTGTCCCAGACATGTAGGCTCAGATTGGCTGGAGCATGACAGAGAGAGGAGTGAACTCTGTCCTTTGCAACAATGGACAGCCCACATCAAAAGCCAAATATGGAGGATGCAGTCATCCCTCAGTCTTTATTATCGCCTCTTTTTCTGAATCCCCATACTGGAAGTACAGCCTTGACTGCAGGTTCCCTAAGGGAGCCCTCCCTGTCCTCCCCCACCTCTCATTGGATTGGCAACAAGGCCCGTCCTTGGGTGATTGGACCCAAGAAACACATTGTAAAGGGACTTGGCTCTACTAATCATTGTCTATGAGAAAAATACTTTAAGCAAATCATTTAACTTTTCTGGGCATCTGTTTCTTCATCTCTAAAAAGAGGGGATTGCATTTAATGATCTTAACAGTACCTACCATTTCCAAATCTGCAGGCCCCTGAGTCTACTAAGTATGTTTTAGGCAGAAGTATATCTTGAGCTAGGAAATCTCAGAGGTAAACATGGCAGCCTGAGCCCCTTGAGGGATTTAGGTCTGGTGGGAGGTTTGGGCTGGGAAAGGCTTGAGGGTCACTCATTGCTTTTCTCTACCCTGCCTTGGAAGCCTCTGGACATAGTCATACCTGGCCAATCTTCAGCACTTGGATGTTCTCCTCATCGGAACCTTGGTCAAACTCACCAGCAATCACCAGGTCAGTTTTCCTGTAATAGAGGGAACAAAGAACTAGATGACATAGGAGAGTTTCCACCTCATGGGGCTATTATCTATGCATTGAGCACCATTCATATGGTTTATGCATTTGTGTGCTGTGCTTGGGAGGAGGGATGGATATTCATTTCAGGACCATATTCTGAATGGGGGGCATATTCTGTAGAGCAGTCCCTTGCTCCCACACCCTCACAAGACTGAAAGTGCTAATCTTTCCTTTGTCATACTTCCCTGTTTCTCCATAATTTCCTGAAAATTCTCCACTGTTCGGTCTTGTAAATGAATTTGCTTATTATTTTGTCTCATTCTGTAAAGTAGTCAGAAGGAAATTAGCACATTGAAAAGAGAAGCTGAACTGATCTTTAGTCAGCTATTTCCTAATGCTGGCACTCCAAATAATCGCTTAATATCTCTAAGTCAATTTTCCTTGATTGTAAAGTGTATGTGGTTAGACATTGATGATCTTTTTGGTCCCCTCCAGCTCTACATCTGTGATCTTATGGTCCTAATCCTTTAATTGTCCTAATTCTATATATTTTTTTAAAGCAAAATCTTCATTTTTGTTAATATTGGTGCAACCCAATCAAGAGCCATAAATAGCCTTCCAATTATGTCTTCCTTTATTTCTGGAAGGAATATATGTATTTCTATGAGTCTCAAGTGTTCTTGATAGATTGATCCCCAATATTTTGTCCATTTGGAATGTGACTTTTCTTTCTATTGTATAGTCCTGGGTTTTGTTATTACTATAAAGAAATGCTGATTTTTTTTTTTTGGTAGTTTTAATTGGTCTCCTGCTACTTTGCTGGATTTATGAATTGTTTCAATGTATTCCTTCACTGATTCTCTGGAATTCTACAGCCCCCAGAAGAAAGATAATTCTTTCCACTGCTTACTTGACACCACAGTGAGCAGCAGTGACCACCCAATCTTCACTGATGATTGATCCCCCGCAAAAGTGGAAGCCAGTTGTGTCCTAGGAGTAGAGAAGTCAGAGCAACCCATTACTTCCCAAGTTCAACACATTACAAAGCAGGGAAATCTCAGGGATTCTGGGATTCAGGCACAGCCTAGGGATTGGGGTGGTCAAGGAGTCTGTCTGCTTTAGCACTGAACTTCAGGCCTTCTGGCTCTAGGATACCCCATCCTCAGGGTCCTACCTGGTCAGCACCCCTACCTGGGGAGCCCAGCCCAGACTCTCACCTGAAGGGAAACCTGCCAGGGCCAGGAGCCAGGGACAGCCTCTTCACCATTGACGATCCTAGCCAGGCCACTCAGGACGGGTTCGATGGTAGGAACACCACAGCCTGGATGAGATGTCAAGATAGTGTGAGAACTTTGGGATACTGATGAGCCCTAAAAGCCCAAAGCCAGGTTAGGGAGCTTTGATGGAGAATGACTTCCTCTCAGATCCCAAAAGTCTGTTTTTCACACATCACTGAAAAATGCACTTTGTGAGGTGAGGAGACAGCAAAGAACTGAGTTCAAATGTAGCCTCAGATACTTACTAATTGGATGGCTCTCTGGGGCCCATTTTCTCATTTGGAAAAAAGAAAGGGAAAGGGATACCTCCAAAGTTCCTTTTAGTTGTAAATCTTTAGTTCCCATATATTATTATTTTCCATGTTCTAGAGTCCTTAAGGCCTTACTAGAACAAAACCTCTATTTGACCACTTTATAGATCTTCTATCACAAACCTCAGTAGAGGTTTAATAAATCATATAACTCAGAAGTTCAGAGCTGTAAGGGACCTCAGCAGGCATCTAATCTAATTCATGGAAGAAAAAAAAAAAAGGAATCCTGTTTTTGGTTAGATGATCATTTAGCCTTTGAGATGAAGTCCTCCAGCAAGGGAACCTACTCACTTTTAAAACGTCCTTTCAGGACAGATCTCATTGTTAGGAGACATTTCCTTGTTTCAAACTTAAATCCTCCTCAGCCCATGGCTTCTAGTGCTCCTTTCTTCCACATGATACCCCTTCTAATATTTATTTTTAATTTTCATTTTTCTGAGTTACATGTAAAAACAATATTTTTGGTTACACATGTACATTTTTTAAAATATATTTCCTTATAAATTATGTTGGAAGAAAAGAAATCAGAACAAAAAGGAAAATCAAGAGAGAAAAAACAACAGAAGAAAAATAAAAAAGATGTGAATATAGCATGTGTTGATTTACATTTAGTCTTCATAGTGCTCTCTCTGGAGGTGGATGGCCTTTTCCATCCAAGATGTATTAGGATTGCCTTGGACCTTTCTAATATTTGAGGTCAACTCTTTTGTTCCCCTAGACGCAAGGGTCCTCAAACTATGGCCCGCGGGCCAGATGTGGCAGCTGAGGACAATTATCCCCCACACCCAGGGCTATGATGTTTCTTTATTTAAAGGCCTACAAAACAAAGTTTTTGTTTTTACTATAGTCCGGCCCTCCAACAGTCTGAAGGACAGTGAAAAAAGTTTGAGGACCCCTGCCTAGAGCCTTCTGTTTTCCAGGCTGGAGATCCCCAATCCCATCAACCAATCCATATATGGCCCTTACCTCAAGACTCTTGACCATTCTAGTTTCTAGCTTATCTCCAGTTTAGTGATATAAAGTGTGATAAATGTTTGATGAATCAATGTAAATGCACACACGCTTTGTCGGACTCCTATTCATCTCTCAGAATCCATCTTCTCCCAGAAGCCTACCAGGAATTTCTCAATCTTTCACTTCCTGTCTTAGACTGCTTTGCAGTGTTCCTGTGTGTGTGTGTGTAAGAGAAAGAGAGAGAGAGATAGAGAGACAGAGAGACAGAGAGAGACAGAGAGAGGCAGAGAGAGATCTGTTCAACTAGATTACTTATGTGAGAGTAGGGACTGTGTCTTATATTTGTAGCTCCCACAGTACTTTGCATAGAATATGTTCTAAAAAAAATACTTGCTAATTTATGGATAGTGTTACTGTCTTACCTGAAGGATTATGGGATTACTGAGAAGCTAACTTCAAAGAACCATGACCCAAATTCTCTCCTCACAGCCCTTAGTTGGGGGGACCACCAAGGCGGTGCCCAAGTCTGTTGGCCCAGGGGAGCAAGGACAGCAGCAGCCTGAGCCAATGGGTCTAATCAAGCAGTTTGGGTTTCCTGAATCTGTCTGATGGAGAAGAGAATTGCTACAGAATTCTGCTCCCCCAGAATCTCACTGCCCTGACCCCATGGTCGATGTATTTTCCTCTTTCATTCTCACCTATCCTGAGAGGGTTCCACGTCCCTTTCAGGCTACTGGGCGGTGTCCCTGGACTTGAGCTGTTCTAATTGATTCCAAAAATCAGATCCAATCTTACCTCCATCCATCCAGCTGTGTGATCATGAGCAAGCCCTTTAATCTTCCAGTGCCCCAGTCATCTCTAAGCTGTGGCTGAATTCTTGAGTCTCCACAATGGAGGTTCACTACCTGGGTCCGATCGCTGGTCAGGACCAAGCCTCAGCTAGAGTCCTGATAATGGGAAAATGCCACAGAAGCTATGCTTCATGTTCTAGCCTGATGTCTGGTTGTGCAAGGTCATTGGTAGATCTCAGGCATCCAGAGGATCTAAGTTCACATCTTGGTGACAAATAAATCATTTAGATCTGTGACCTTCATTTTCCTCCTCCATAAAATGACTGGATGACCTCTAAGATTCCTTCTAGCCCTAGAACTAATGCTCCCTCTCTCTCTCTCTCTCTCTCTCTCTCTCTCTCTCTCTCTCACTCTCTCTCTCTCTGTCTCTCTCTCTCTCTCTCCTAGATTTTTCAGGACCTTCCTTATTGCCAAGGAAGAGCCCACCCATAAAAACATCCCTTCCTGGCTCCCAGAGGGGACCCAAGCACTTACCTAAAGAGGCACCAATGAAGGCAAAACAGCATAAGAGTCCCAGGTAGGCCATGATGATGGGTCAATGTGGAATGGGTTCCTGCCTCAGCATTGCCTTCTCCCTATATATTCCTGTCCCACTAATAATACACGGGCCCTGTCTTTTCCTGCTCAGGGGTGGGATGGTGTCCATCAATTGATTCTCATCATTTTTTTCTCCTCTACATCTGTTATCAAGAGACTTTGGGGTGATAAGCGCGTGTACTTCCTGAGCACCTTTCCGGAGGTCGCCCGAGAACCCACTTCATGCCAAAGGGGAGCTGGCAATGTTACCTGGGACTGTAACAGCTGCCGTCCTTCTGGCTCAGCCCAAGGTTCCTGGTGGAAGGTCAACCAAAGTACCCCCTGAATCCAGCAGGATTCCCAGAGGGAGGTTCCCCTTCTGATCTTTTCACACTGATTTTGTATATAGATGCACCAAAAAGCATGTACTGTTGGGTGACTTTTTGTATTTAATTGCATATTGTTTTCCATTAGAATGGTGGTACCCATTCCCAAGGGGCAGCTGGGTGGTCATATAGAGTGCCAGAGACAGGGACTTGAATTCAATTCCCAGCTACTCATTAGATGTGTGATCCTAGGCAAATGACTTCACCCTGTTTGACTCAGTTTCTTCATCTGTAAAACAAACCAGAGAAGGAAATGGCAAGGCACTCTAATATCTTTGCCAAGAAAATCCTAAAAGGGGTCATCAAAAGTGGGATACAACTGAAAAATAATGGGACAAGGCAATACCCATTCACAGGTCTACCAACAATGCATCAAAATGCCTGTTTCCCTACCAACCCTCCTATATTTATTATTCCCTCTCCCTTTTTTTGCCACTCTAATGGGTGTGAGGTAGAATCTCAGAACTGCTTTAATTTACATTTCTCAAATTAGTAGTGTGTGGGAGCATTTTTTCATACGGCTATAAATAGCATAAGTTTCTTCCCTTGAAAACTGCCTATTCATGTCCTTAGACATGACTTTATCAATTTGAGAATATTCTTTTAAAAAAATAAATTATAATCAATTTATTGTACATCTGAGGAAAAGTACAAAGATTTTTCCATGTCAATTGTTACCCTTTTAAATGTAACTTTATTTTTTAGTGCAAAAGGTTTTTAATTTTACATAATTATTAACAGGTCTATTATTGTCTATGTTCCTCTCTCTCCTTGCTTAGTCATGAATTTTTCTCTGTTAGTCACAGACACACAGGACTTTGAGTCCAACATAGTGATGTCATTTTGGTCCTCGTCCAGCACAAAGAACAAAAACCAATCCATGGATCTGGCAGATGATTATTTCTATGTTTCTCTCATTTGTTGATGATTTGACCTTTTATATCTAAGTCATGTACCCAGTTGGAGGTTATTTTTGTATGAGTATGAGCTATTGGTTTAATTTCTTTTTTTTTTTTTAATTTTTATTTAATAGCCTTTTATTTACAGGATATATACATGGGTAACTTTACAGCATTAACAATTGCCAAACCTCTTGTTCCAATTTTTCACCTCTTACCCCCCCCCCCATCCCCTCCCCTAGATGGCAGGATGACCAGTTGATGTTAAATATATTAAAATATAACTTAGATACACAATAAGTATACATGACCAAAACATTATTTTGCTGTACAAAAAGAATCAGACTCTGAATTATTGTACAATTAGCTTGTGAAGGAAATCAAAAATGCATGTGTGCATAGATATAGGGATTGGGAATTTAATGTAATGGTTTTTAGTCATCTCCCAGAGTTATTTTTCTGGGCATAGCTAGTTCAGTTCATTACTGCTCCATTAGAAATGATTTGGTTGATCTCGTTGCTGAGGATGGCCTGATCCATCAGAACTGGTCATCATCTAGTATTGTTGTTGAAGTATATAATGATCTCCTGGTCCTGCTCATTTCACTCAGCATCAGTTCGTGTAAGTCTCTCCAGGCCTTTCTGAAATCATCCTGTTGGTCATTTCTTACAGAACAGTAATATTCCATAATATTCATATACCACAATTTATTCAGCCATTCTCCAACTGATGGACATCCATTCAGTTTCCAGTTTCTAGCCACTACAAAAAGGGCTGCCACAAACATTCGTGCACATACAGGTCCCTTTCCCTTCTATTGGTTTAATTTCAACTCCACTGCTGTCCAATTTTCCCAGCTGTTTTAGCCAAATAGTGAGTCCTTATCTCAGTAGCAACTTAGTGGATAAAGCACCAGGCCTGGAGTCAGAAAGTCCTCAATTCAAATGTGACTTCCAACTTTCACTAGCTGTATATAACTTAACCCTATATGCCTTAATCTACTGGAGAAGGAAATAGCAAGCCCCTCTGGTACTCTGCCAAAAAAACCTTCCCGGACAGTATTAGCATAGTATGGTCCATTATGTCAGGAAGAATGGGATGGGACTTAACAACAATAAAAACAACCCCCTTATATCAAACACTCAATTATTGAATACATTTGCTTCTCTCTATTTTTTACTTAATCTGTTCTATTGATGAAACTATTTTGTAACTAGTAACAGATAGTTTGAATAATTATACCTCTGTAGTATAGTTTGAGATCTTATATTTCTAAGCCCCCTTATTTTTATTTTCCCCCATTTTTTCTATTGAGATTCTTGACCTTTCTCCCCTGCATATGAATATAATTTCTAATTTTTAGCATCACAAAAGTTATCTTTTGATAGTTTGATTTATATGGCATTGAACAAGTAAATTATTTTAGGTAGTTTTGTCATTTTAACATCAGGTTTTATATATATCTTGGCAAGAGGTAGACTTCCAAGCCCTTATACATTCTATAGTAATTTAAAATGTAATCTCTTTTTCTATCTTTTCTTCTTGATTTTTATCGGCATTTTATAGCAATATTAATGGTTTGTGTGAATTATTTTATATACTAAAAACTTGCTGAAGTTAGTGATTTCAATTTGTTTTCAGTTTTTGCTGTTGTTGTTGAATTCTTGTAGTTCTGTTCAACTCTTCATGACCCCATTTTAGGTTATTCTTGGCAAAAATACTGGAGTGGTTTGCCATTTCTTTCTCCAGCTCATTTGGCAGATGAGGAAACTGAGGCAGACAAAGATAAGTAACGTGCCTACAGTCATAGAGTAGACAAATGTCCATGGCCAGATTTCAGCTCATGAAGATGAGTCTTCCTGAGTCCAAGCCCAAAACTCTAGTTGCTGTAATGTTTTATATTACAAATCCTTGAAGCACACCATTATATCTTCTATGAAAAGTGATAATTAAATTTCCTTTTTTAACCTATACTTTATTCCTCAAATTATTTTTCTTGTCCTATCCCTAGAGCCAATACTTCTAAAATTGTGTCAAATAGAAGTAACAACAGACATCCTTGTATCACCTGTGACGTTACTGGGAAAGATTCTAATTTATCTCTATTACAAATAATAGTAATCTCAATTTTAGAGATAAATTATTTATTATTTTAAGGAAAGGTCTAATTATTCCTGTGTTTTTTAGTGTTAACACAAATGGATGCATTTAGTCTTTACCACCTTATCATTTGATTTTTAAAATTAATAGTGTTCATTTCCTGGTTTTCCTAATATGGAGCCAGCTTTGACTTCCTCTTACAAATTCAACCTCACCAGAGCATATTATCTTTTTCTTTGTTAAAATTTTTTTCAAATATTTGCATTTTTGTTAGAGGTACTTGTCTAGATAAATTTTTTTCTTTGATGCTCCCTGCAGTTTTCATCAAGACTATATCTATGTCATTCATAAAAGGAATTTAGTAAGTTTCATTGACCATTGCTTGAACTCTTTTTAAATTTTATTTTTATACTTTTTTAATTAAAGCTTTTTATTTTCAAAACATCTCCTTAATTTTCAACATTCACTCTTACAAAATCTTTACGTTGCATTTTTTTCTCCTTCTCTTTTTCTCTCACTCCCTCACTTAGATGGCAAAAAATTCAGTGACACTAGAATAAAGTCCTACTTTTTGCATCCTACAGAAAAGCCAGTGTCTCTTAATCAGTGAAGGAATATAATATGTAACTTGTTCCACTAGATGGCACTATCCTAGAGCCACCAACCAAGTGTGGTGGTATCTTATGTCCTGGCATTCTCAATGGCTTCAGGATTCCCTCTGCTTATCTCCCTACACTTGCAAGGGTTTGCAATAACTTTTGCATTTTTCTACCAGGAGAAATTAAATCTATTTTCTCTGCCTAATAGGTTTAATAGCATTCGATATCTCTATCAAAAATTTAGCCTAAAGGAAAACAAATGGAATATTACTCGTCATTATGAACATCATGAAAATTCAGTGGCTCTTCCCTGATCCTGCAGTTGAGAAACTTTATGCATAAGACTTATATGCAGGGATTTGTGGGATTTAGCTCCTACTCAATTGTGAGAGCCAATTGTTAAATTTTAGTGTGGCTACATCTTGGAAATAGTTACATGCTACAAATCAGGGTTTGATTTATTGCTTTGTTGATTTTTAAAATTAAATAAGTGACAGAAAAAGTGTTAATGCAGATGAAACCTAAAAAATGTGTCATAGGTATATTGTTTTCCCCCCAAAGAGATAGTTGTTAAATATTTCCTAGCACATAGTTGAATGTGATCAACTTCTCAGTGGCTTTTATTATTTAGTTTTCAGTTGCATCCAGCTCTTTGTCAAAAAAAAATGATACAAGGACCCTCAAGAGTATCTCTGAAGAATTCCTGGAATTGGCTGGGTGACATGGGAGACAAAGGCTCAGGACTGCCCAGCATTGTGTGCTGTCATTAAAGGTCTGGGACTCTAAGGGCAAAGCAGAATTGAAGTAACTCAAAAGAATTGTGAGACAGAAATTTGGAGAATCTATCCCAGATGTTCACATAGACTATCTATGCCCTGTGGTAGAGCATTCTGGGCTTAGATTGGTCTGATCAGCCACCCTGTAAATTGACTCTAAGTTAGTGATGTCATTCCAGTCCTCTTCAAGAACAAAAAACGACAACCAACTGATTCTTTGTGACCCCAACTGGCGTTTTCTGGGGAAAGATATTGGAATAGCTTACCAATTCCTTGTCCAGCTTATTTTCCAGGTGAGGAAACTGAGGCAAACAGGGGTAAGTAACTTGCCCAGGATCACACGGTTGATAAGTTTGGAAGCTACATTTGAACTCAGGTCTTCCTGACTTTAGCCTGGTGCTCTAGTCATGGAACCATCTGGCTGAAGTGTTTATTAAAACACAGTAAAAACAAAAGAGCAAAAGAGCTTTTGCATAGCAAAATTATAATTAAATTGGTTCACCCAACCTTCTTCCCTATCCCTCCTCCTAGCTAGTAGTTGGGGGAAAGAATAAGGAAAGTATATGTTTGGAACCTGGCAAGATCAACTCTGCCAAAGATCAGGGAAAACAGGAAAGATGCACTAGGTAAGGATGAGTTTTTGAATCAGACATCCCCAGAGGCTGAGATCTCACAATAATTGCCCATCCTGTCTGGTCCTTCTTAGCCTTTACCTGTCACTTGTCTGTCTTCTCAGCCCAAAGCCTGCTCCAGGACTCTGGAACTTCCCTAAAAACTCTCTGTTTTGTTTCAATTCTGCCTTTCAATGTAGCCTCACAGTATTGGAGTCAGGAGCTAGAAGTAATAAGTACCTGGAGGCACCTTTGCTCACATAGAGCTCCCTCACTCCCTGCCTTTCTGTCCCCAAACCAGAATGAGTTTTTTCAAAGGCAAAGGAAGAAGAAACTTGAGAATTTTAGAAAGTGTATGCCTCCAAACATTTTCATACTTTTATTGTGTTACTGTTTGATTCTCTTCAAAGCTAAAAAAAAATTCTCTTATTGTGAACTTAAAAATCATTAACAGGCACAAACATTTCAGTATGAAAGAGCAAAAAATGGTTTTAAAATAAACTGTGAACTATTATAAATAGTCTGTGGTTGCAAAAGTGCATTCATATTGAATTTAACATAGCGGTGGGCTATATGAAGTTTTCTTTTTGTTGTGGTGTTGTTTTATTTTTTCCTTATTAAAGCTCTTTATTTATTTATTTTTTTGTCCTTGGGAAGCTTGCATTTTAATGGAGTGCATTTTATTTTATTTTTTAAATTGTAACTTTTTATTGACAGAACATATGCCTGGGTAATTTTTTTTTTACAACATTATCCCTTGCACTCACTTCTGTTCCGACTTTTCCCTTCCTTCCCTCCACCCTCTCCCCTAGATGGCAAGCAGTCTTATACATGTTAAATATGTTAAAGTATATCCTAGATACAATAAATGTATGCAGAACTGAACAGTTCTCTTGTTGCACAGGAAGAATTGGATTCAGAAGGTAAATATAACCTGGGAAGAAAAACAAAAATGCAAACAGTTTACACTCATTTCCCAGTGTTCTTTCTTTGGGTGTAGCTGCTTCTGTCCATCATTGATCAATGGGACCTGAATTAGATCTTCTCTTTGTCAAAGAAATCCACTTCCATCAGAATACATCCTCATACAGTATCATTATTGAAGTATATAATGATCTCCTGGTTCTGCTCATTTCACTCAGCATCAGTTCATGTAAATCTCTTCAAGCCTCTCTGTATTCATCCTGCTGGTCATTTCTTACAGAACAATAATATTCCATAACATCATATACCACAATTTACCCAATCATTCTCCACTTGATGGGCTTCCACTCAATTTCCAGTTTCTAGCCACTACAAAAAGGGTTGCAACAAACATTTTGGCACATACAGGTTCCTTTCCCTTCTTTAAAATCTCTTTTGGGCTTATATAAGCCCACTAGTAGCACTGCTGGATCAAAGGGTATCACAGTTTGATAACTTTTGGGGCATAATCCCAGATTGCTCTCCAGAATAGTTGGATTCGTTCACAACTCTACCAACTCCATCAATGTCCCAGTTTTCCCACATCCCCTCCAACATTCATCTTTATTTTTTCCTGTCATCTTAGCCAATCTGACAATCTGTAGTGGTATCTCAGAGTAGTCTTAATTTGCATTTCTCTGATCAATAGTGATTTGAAACACTCTTTCACATGAGTGGAAATAGGTGCAATTTCATCATCTGAAAATTGTCTGTTCATATCCTTTGACCATTTAACAATTGGAGAATGGCTTGATTTCTTCTTCTTCTTCTTTTTCTTTTTAATAACTTTTTATTGCCAAAACCCATGCCAGGGTAATTTTTTATAACATTATCCCTTGCACTCACTTCTGTTCCAACTTTTCCCCTCCCTTCCTCCACCCCCTCCCCCAGATGGCAAGCAGTCCTCTACAAGTTAAATAGGTTACAGTATATCCTAGATACAATATATGTGTGTAGAACCGAACAGTTCTCTTGTTGCACAGGGAGAATTGGATTCAGAAGGTAAAAATAACCTTGGAAGAAAAAAAATTGCAAGTAGTTTATATTCATTTCCCAGTGTTCTTTCTTTGGGTGTAGAAGCTTTTGTCCATCCTCGATCAATTGAAAATGAGTTAGATCTCTTTGTCGAAGAAATTCACTTCCATCAGAATACATCCTCATACAGTATCTACTTATATCCTCATACAGTATCTACTGGGCTTATGCCCAGTAGAAACACTGCTGGATCAAAGGGTATGCACAGTTTGATAACTTTTGGGGCATAGTTCCAAATTGCTCTCCAGAATGACTGGATGTATTCACAATTCCATCAACAATGTATCAGTGTCCCTGTTTTCCCACATCCCTTCCAACATTTCACATTATCTTTCCTTGTCATTCTAGCCAATCTGACAGGGTGTAGTGGTATCTCAGAGTTGTCTTAATTTGCATTTCTCTGATTAATAATGATTTAGAGCATATTTTCAAATGTCTAGAAATAGTTTTAATTTCTTCATCTGAGAATTGTCTGTTCATATTCTTTGACCATTTATCAATTGGAGAATGGTTGAGTCAGTTCTCTATATATTTTGGAAATGAGGCCTTGATCAGAACCTTTAACTGTAAAAATGTTTTCCCAGTTTGTTGCTTCCCTTCTAATTTTGTTTGCATTAGCTTTGTTTGTATAAAGGCTTTTTAATTTTATATAACCAAAATTTTCTATTTTGTGATCACTGATAATCTCTAGTTCTTCTTTGTCACAAATCCCTTCCTCCTCCACAAGTCTGAGAGGTAAACTATCCTATGTTCCTCTAATTTATTTATGATCTCATTCTTTATGCCTAAATCATGGACCCATTTTGATCTTATCTTGGTATGGTGTTAAGTGTGGGTCCATGCCTAATTGCTACCATATTATTAATTTCCAGTTTTCCCAGCAGTTTTTGTCAAATAATGAATTCCTATCCCAAAAGTTGGGATCTTTGGGTTTGTCAAACACTAGATTACTATAGTTATTGACTATTTTGTCCTGTGAACCTAACCTATTCCACTGATCAACTAATCTATTTCTTAGCCAATACCAAATGGTTTTGGTGACTGCTGCTTTATAATATAGTTTTAGATCAGGTACAGCTAGGCCACCTTCATTTGATTTTTTTTTTTCATTAATTCCCTGAATTCTCGACCTTTTGTTCTTTAATTAATTTTGTTGTAATTTTTTAGGTCATTAAAAAATAGTTTCTTGGGTGTCGTTGGCGCCTAAATAAATGATTGTTTAGGGAATTGTCATCTTTATTATATTCCTCCCTATCCAAAGGCCAATATTTTTTCCATTTATTTAAATCTGACTTTATTTTTTGGAAATGTTTTAATTTTTATAAATTTATTTCCTTTGGTAGATACATTCTCAAATATTTTATGCTAACAGTTATTTTGAATGGAATTTCTCTTTGTATCTTTTTGGATTTTTTGATGATGTATAAAAATTGAGGATTTATGTGGTTTATTTTTGTATCCTCCTTTCTAAAAATATTTATTTCTAATAGCTTTTTAGTAGAATCTCTGGGGTTCTGTAAGTATACCATCGTATCATATGCAAAGAGTGATAGTTTGGTTTCCTCATTACCTCTAATTTAATTAATCTTTTTCTCAACTCTTATTGCTGAGGCTAGCATTTCTAATACAATATTGAATAATAATGGTGATAGTAGGCAACCTCGTTTCACTCCTGATCTTACTGGAAAATGTTCCAGTTTTTCCCCATTGCATATGATGCTTACTGACTGTTTTAAAAATATGATCCTGACTATTTTAAGGAAAAGTCCATTTATTCCTATCCTCTCAAGTGTTTTTATTAGGAATGGATGTTGGATTTTATCAAATGCTTTTTCTGCATGTATTGAGATGATCATATTGTTTTTGTTAATTTGGTTATTGATATAGTCAATTATGCTAATAGTTTTCCTAATATTGAAACAGTCCTGCGTTCCTGATACAAATCCTACTCGGTCATAGTGTATTATCGTGGGGATGATTTTCTGTAATCTTTTTGCTAATATTTTATTTACAATTTTAGCATCAATATTCATTGTGAAGACTACGTATTTTAAAATCAGCCGGAGTCAGGAATTCAGGTTAGGGGAAAATTGTCAGTCTTTATTCTCAGTGAAGAAAGATCGGAGGTGGAAGGGAATCGGCAATAGCAATGTGTGCAGCTGAGTCAAGAAGCTAGCTAGACCAGAAGCCACACGACTAGCAGCTGGGAGTATGGAACCCAGGCTCAATCTCTCCCAGCTTCTCTTCCTGTCTCTCTCTGCCGCCACCCCCCAAAATCGTCATTTCCTATACAACACATCAGGACTTACATAGAGAGTGGGCGGGGGCCATTCTTTATCCAATCATGTATATTAATAGGGTATAGTCCAATTACTACTTAGCCTCATGTACTTGGGACCTCAATGCATCAACTCAAACCTTAGCCCATTACAATTCATTAGGGAGATCGGTCTATAATTTTCTTTTTCTGTTTTCAACCTACCTGGTTTAGGTATCAGTACCATGTCTGTGTCATAAAAGGAATTTGGTAGGACTCCTTCAATCCTATTTTTTCAAATAGTTTATATAGCATTGCAGTTAATTGTTCCTTAAATGTTTGGTAGAATTCACATGTAAATCCATTGGGTCCTGAGGAGTTTTTCTCAGGGAGCTGGTTAATAGCTTAGTCTATTTAATTCTTCCTCTGTTAATCTGGGCAAGCTATATTTTTGAAGGTATCCTTCCATTTCATTTAAGTTGTGGAATTTATTGGCATAAAGTTGGGCAAAGCAACCTCTAATTATTGCTCTAATTTCCTCTTTGTTAGTGGCGAGTTCTCCCTTTTCATTTTTAAGACTAACAATTTGATTTTCCTCTTTCCTTTTTTTTTTTTAAATCAGATTTACTAAGGGTTTGTCTGTTTTATTGTTTTTTTCATAGAACCAACTCTTAGTTTTATTAATTAATTCAATAGTTTTTTTTTTTACTTTCCATTTTATTGATCTCTCCTTTTATTTTTAGAATTTCAAGTTTTGTGTCTGACTGGGGGTTTTTAATTTGTTCCTTTTCTAGCATTTTTAACTGTAAGCCCAATTCATGGACCTTCTCTTTCTCTATTTTATGCAAGTAGGCCTCTAGAGATATGAAATTTCCCCTTATTACAGCTTTGGCTGCATCCCATACATTTGGTATGATGTCTCATTATTGTCATTTTCTTTGGTGAAGTTATTATGTTTATGATTTGCTATTTCACCCAATCATTCTTTAGTATGAGATTATTTGGTCTCCAATTATTTTTTGGTCTATTTTCCCCTGGCTTTTTATTGAGTGTAATTTTTATTGCATGATGGTCTGAAAAGGATGCATTTACTATTTCTGCCTTACTGCATTTGAGTTTGAGGTTTTTATGTCCTAATATACGGTCAGTTTTTGCATAAGTTCCATGAACTGCTGAGAAGAAAGTGTACTCCTTTCTGTCTCCATTTAGCTTTCTCCAGAGATCTATCATGTCTATTTTTCTAGTATTCTATTTACCTCTTTGACTTCTTATTTATTTTGTGATTTGATTTATCTAATTCTGAGAGTACAAAGTTGAGATCTCCCACTATTATAGATTTGCTGTCTATTTCTTCTTGCAGCTCTCTTAATTTCTCTTTTAAGAATTTAAATGCTACACCACTTGGTGCATATATGTTTAATATTGATATTGCTTCATTATCTATGCTACCCTTTAGCAAGATATGGTGCCCTTCCTTATCTCTTTTAATTAGATCATTTTTGCTTTTGCTTGATCTGAGATGAGGATGGCTACCTCTGCTTTTTTTACTGCACCTGAAGCATAGTAGACTCTGCTCCAACCTTCTACCTTTACTTTGTATGTATCACTCTGCTTCAGGTGTGTCTCTGTAAACAACATATTGTAGGATTCTGGCTTTTAATCCATTCTGCTAACCACTTCCTCTTTATGGGGGAGTTTACCGCATTCACATTTATGGTTAAAATTACCAATTCTGTGTTACTTGCCATCTTGTTAACCCCTGTTTATGCTTTTCTCCTTTCCTTCCCTCTTACCCCCCTCCCCAGTATTAAACTTGTGAGCCCCACTTGCTTCTCACAGCCCTCCCTTTTTAGTATCCCTCCTCCACCTTAGAGTTCCTCCCCCTATCATACTCCTTTTCCTCACAATTTCTATATTCCCTTCAGCTTAGCTTACTCCTTCCCTTTTCACTTTTCCCCTCCCACTTTTCAATGAGGTGGAGGGAGTTTCACCATAAATCAAATATGTCTAATATTTTTCTTTTTAAGCCAATTCTGATGGCAGTAAGATACACACTATGTTTATCCCCCTCCATTCTTTCTCTCAGATATAATAGGTTTCCTTTGCCTTTTTGTGAGATGTAGTACCCCCACTTTATCCTTTTCTGGGTACAATTTCCTTTCCACCTCTAGTTTCTAGAACTAAGTATACATGTGTCCTTTATATATATATCTTTATAGCAGAAATATAGTTCCCAAGATTTTTCTTTACCTTTTTAGGTTTCTCTTGAGTTTTATATTTGTAGATCAAACCTTTTGTAATTCACTTATTTAATTGAATGTCCCTCTTCCCTGGAAAAAGATGCTCATTTTGGCTGGGTAAGTTATGCATACCAAGTTCCTTAGCCTTTCAGAATATCATATTCCAGGCCCCTTGATTCTTTAATGTAGACACTGCTAGACGCTGGGCAATCCTTATTGTGGCTCCTCTATATTTGAATTGATTTTTTCTAGCAGCTTGCAATATTTTTTCTTTTGTCTGATAGTTCTGGAATTTGGCCACTATATTTCTTGGCGTTTTGATTTTAGGATCTCTTTCAGTAGGTGATCAATGAATTCTTTCAATTTCTATTTTACCTTCTGTTTTTATAACTTCTGGGCCATTCTCTTTGATAATTTCCTGGAAGATAGTGTCCAGGCTCTTTTATTTCATCATATTTTTCAGGGAGTCCAATAATGCTTAGATTGTCTCTCCTAGATCTATTTTTCAGATCTGTTGTTTTCCCAAAAAGGTATTTGACATTTTTTCCATTGTTTCTTTTCTTTCTTCTTCTTCTTCTTCTTTTTTTTGGTTTTGCTTGACTGATTTTTGGTGTCTCCTCAAGTCATTCAATTCCATTTGTTCGATTCTGATTTTCAATGAAGTATTTTCTTCACTCACTTTTTTTATCTTTTTCTAATTGTTCAATTGAGTTTTTAAGTGAGTTGTTTTGTTCTATGGAATTTTTTTCCATTTCACCAATTTAATTTTTAGAGAACTATTTTCTTTTTCGAGTTCACTAATTCTGTTTTTCAAGCATTTGATTTCTTTATCCATTCTATCTTTAAATGAGTGGGATGACTTATCCAGATTCTCTTGCCAAGCTTCCCTTTCCTTTTCCCATTTTTTTCTAGCTCTCTTGTGAGAGCCTTTTTAATTTCTTCTTTAAGAGTCTTTTGTGTTGAGGACCAAATCATATCCCTCTTTGGGAATTCATCTGGAGACAGTCTGTTTTTAGTTTCCTCAGGGTTTAACGTCTGCTCTCTATCCATATAGAAGCTATCAATGGTTAAGGTCCGTTTAAATTTTTTGCTCATTTTGTCAGAGAAGAATCAAAGAAGACAAACTAGCAAAAAAAACAAAAAACAAAAAACAAAAGCAATCTGCTTTTTGGGTTTTTTTTGGGGGGGGATGGATGGTGTTACCGAGCTTCCTCTACAGCCTGCGGGGTGGGGGCAGCAGTGAGGCACTAGCAAGACAGCAATGGCTGCATTGTGTCTGTGCTCTGAGACTCTGAGAGTATGCTGAGACACTGTGGGTGGGTGTGGCCAGGTCCTGAGAGACCCTAGCTTTTCGGGGTTATAGTCTTCACCCCCTGTGGTTTTAGCTTCCCTGCTTGTCTACTGGCTTGCTGCCACAGCAAAGTAGCCATTACTGTAGTAAAGTTCTCCCTGAAGAGATGGCTGAGATCACACCCCACCCCATGCTAGGGGTCCGAGACCCCTCAGATTCATGGGTGGGTCTGTTGGTTACTCTCAATCTGGTTTAGTCCATCTATTGAGATGGTCTGCCAGGATGTAGCCACTACACGTGCTACAGCTTCTTGGAATCCCAGGTGAGAGTTGAGAGTCAGGTAGACCCCAGAGATGAATGAGCTGCTCTGAAAAAGGCTCAGCAGCCCTCACACTACAGGGACTAATGCTCTTTTTTTTTTTTTTTTTTTGCATTGAATAGCTTTATTTTTTAAAATAATTTTTTATTGACAGAGGGGCTAGTGCTCTTTAAACACTGAGCTTCCTCTGCTCAGCTGTGAACTGCCTGCTGTGCTCTCCCTGCCACTGCTTGCCCTTAGCCTGTGCTCCGTCTAACCATAGACACCCTTGAGCAAAAACAGACCTTTTCTGGTGAATTTCAAGGATGTCTTCTGTTGGTAATTATTTATGTTTTTTTTTTCAGTCAAGCACTAATTCTAGGCTTGTTATGAAATAAATTCTGAGAGAAAACACGGAACTTAAGTAGATGTGTGTGTGTCCTCTCCGCCATCTTTGCTGGAAGTCAGCTTTTTATTTTTCAAAACATATGTGTGGACAATTCTTCAACATTAGCCCTTGCAAAACCTTGTGTAGCAATTTTCCCTCACCCCCTCCCCTAGATGGTAAGTAATCCAATATATGTTAAACATGGTAGAAATAGATGTTAAATCTAATGTCTGCATACATAATTATACAATTATCTTGCCACACAAGAACAATCAAATCAAACCAGAAAAAAAAGAGAAGCAAAATAAAATGCAAGCAAACAACAATAAAAAGCAAATATGCTATGTTGTGAACCATAGTTCTCTCTCTGGGTGTAGTTGGTTTTCTTCATTATTGGACAATTGGAACTGTTTGAATCATCTTATTGGTGAGAAGAGCCATGTCCATCAGAACTGATCATCATATAATCTTGTTGTTGCTGTGTACAGTGATCTCCTGGCTCTGCTCATTTCACTTAGCAATATGAGATGTTTAAAGAGCACTAGCCCCTGAAGTGTGAGGGCTGCTGAGCCTTTTTCAGAGCAGCTCATTCATCTCTGGGGTCTACCTGACTCTCAACTCTCACCTGGGATTCCAAGAAGCTGAGGCACGTGTAGTGGCTACATCCTGGCAGACCGTCTCAATAGATGGACTAAACCAGCTTGAAGGTAACCAACAGATCCACCCATGAATCCGAGGGGTCTCGGACCCTTAGCGTGGGAAGACTTTCCCTGGCAGATGGTTAGATAAAAACAATTGGTTCCAATGGCCAATGAAAGAGGATGGTTAGAACTTGGTCAGACATCAAAGACACCAAACACCATTGATTGCATCCTGGGTTATTGCCAGTCATCCTTTGTCTTGCCATTGGAGTTCTATGACTCTGGAAGAGATAGTGAGGCTGATGACTTTGGATAGCTCTGTCTCATTTTAGTCTAATCCACCCATGAGTCAAGATATCACCTTATGATATCATTGGTGCTTTTTGAAAATGAAAAACAAACAACAATAATAAGGTGTCACAAAAACTGTGATCTTCCTCTCACCTAGCCTCCATGCATTTAAAAAATGATCTCTGAGCAAGATCATTGGGTTGGGTGGGTAGGAAAAAGCTGTAGTTACTCTTAATGGCAAGAAGCTTGTGTTATCTGGATCATTGGACCTGGGGCCAGACAACTGGGATTGGGGATGGAAGATAGATCTCAGGATCCTCTGGAAATGGCATTCTCTTTTCCTATCCTCAAGGTTGTAGAATGCTGTCTGCTGGCAAATATTTAACAACCAGTTTCCTAAGGGGGAAAGTGTTTGCCCAACACACTCTTAAGACTTTCTTAAATGGACACCCCAAAGTCATCACCCCCAAGAAACTAATGTCTCTTTCTAATATTTCTTAAATGGTGAATAGACACATACATGTGGGTAGTAGAGATTGTCACATTTCTTTACCTGGATGTAATTTCTGCTTTAGAGTGTTCAGTTTATCAGCGAACCCCTTTTCTTGACCTACAACTAATCTTTTCTCTCAAATGACTCTTTTCATGAATTCAGCTCCTCTCATATCTCCTTAAAGAAAGCACCAGCTAATCAAGGAAGCTAAAGAGTACCTCCAATTATTTAATGAAGGTTCACAATGTTGCTATCAACATGTCATTTATGGATTTCCCAAATTGTTTAAATAAGAATCATATTCAACTTTATTTTTTTTTGCTTGAAGCAAAGACAAATAGGCAAGTTTTTAAAAAAATATTGCTTTTCTTTTGATGTTTTTGTAATCATTATCCAGACTGAGGGGAAACTGTATTTTTTTAAAATTGTGTACAGGATTTTTCCTATTGATTTAGTGTTTCAAATAATAAAATTAATTCATCAAATACTGGGGGGGGGGAAGGCTTTTTTAACTCTAGACAGTCAATAGAAGCCCTGATTTATAGTATTTGCCAAATGCTCAGTGAAAATTTAACATCTAATTCTCATGAGCTGGTTCAAGTTGGCTCCAGCATATCCCTGGCTGGATCCCAAGTCTCCTGTTCCTCTGGATGCTCTAGGATGGAAGCCATTAAGAGGCTTGCATCTCCAGAACTTTGAGAATCCTTAGTTAAACTCTCTCTCAAAGCAGGAAGGATCCTAATTTTTGAGGACAAAAAAAACTAACTCCAAGGACACAGGCTGGCCATTTGGGAAAGTTCATTTGACATTATTTGAAACTGAGCTTTTAGAAAGAGGATTGCATCACTAATTTGAAGTGATTGCAGAGTAAACAAAAAGGGGAACAGATTCTGGGAACTCTGGCCCTAGGAATTTATCCTTGGTGGGTCAATGAAGGCAGACACAGCAGGTCTGGTTCCCACAGGATGAGAATTGGTTTCTTCTGCTGCTTTGGGCCTTAGAGGTTTCCCTGAATTTGCCTGGGGCCACAGATCTAGACATGGTCATGTATCCACAGATGGGCTCATTTCCAAATAATCAGTCAAATTGAATTGAACAAATGACTGCACTTATTAGACGTGGTATATACCCAGCCTTGCCTATGGCAAGACAAGTGAAAGACATAGGTACCTGAGGAGAGGACTTCAGGAAGCTGAGTTAGCACACACACACACACAAACAAACAATTTTAAATGATGTCTAATGAATAAAAAGTAAAGCAGAATAAAATCGAGTCCCTGGGTACCATTCAGGAAGAGCTGTGGGCAGTTGGGTGGCAGATATCATGAATGCCAGGGAGGTTGAAAAAGGAAGGTAAATGAAATTGATGCCAAAAAAAGAAAGAAATTGAGATCAGAGAAATTATATATAGGATAATATATATCAGAAAATACACAGTAAAGAAACTTGCCCATTACAACAATACATTGTGAACGGATCCAACCATTCTAGAGAGCAATTTGGAACTAAGCCCAATGGGTTATCAAACTCTACATACCCTTTGATCCATCTGGGTCTGTTTCCCAAAGAGATATTAAAAGAAGGAAAGGATCCCACATGTACAAAAATGTTTGTGACAGCCCTTTTTGTATGGTAAGGAGCTGGAACTCAGTGGATGTCCATCAGCTGGAGAATGGCAGACTAACTTATAGCATATGAAGGTAATGGAGTATTATTGTTCTAGAAGAAATAATCAGCTGGCTGATTTTAGGAAGACTTGGACTTACATGAAGTGATGCTAAGTGAAGTGAGTAGAACCAAGAGAACATTGTACACTGCAACAAGATTAGACAATGATCACATGTGATGGACTTGGCCCTTTTCCACAATGAGGTGATTCAGGCCAATCCCCAGTAGAATTGAGATGGAGAGAGCCATCTGCATCCAGAGAGAGGACTATGGGGATTGAATGTGGATCACAACAAAATATTTTCACCTTTTTGTTATTGTTTGCTGGCTTGCTTTGTTTTCTTATCCCTCTCCCACCACCCACTTTTGATTTGATTTTTTCTGTACAACATGATAAATGTGGAAATATGTTTGGAAGATTTGGACATGTTTAACCTCTATTGAATTACTGTCTAGGGAAGGAGAGAAGTGGAGAGAAATGGAGGGAGAAAAATTTGGGACACAAGGATTTGCAAGGGTGAATGTTGAAAATTACCTTTGCATCTATTATGAAAAATAAAAAGCTATTATTATTTTAAAAAAAGAATTTTGCCCATTGGGATTGAGGTTCAACCAAGGGAGACAATCCTAGATCTCATCTAGCGAGAAAACTTCCTCAACTATCTAAGTAACTTAGTGTATAGACAACCAGCCTGAGAGTGAAAGACCAATTCAAATCTGGCCTCAGTCACTAGCTGTATGATCCTGGATAAGTCACTTATCCCTATTTTTCTTAGTTTCCCAACTGTAAAATGAGCTGAAGAAAGACATGACAAAGCACTCCAGTATGCTTGCCAAGAAAACCCCAGATGAGGTCATGAAAGTGGGACATAACTGAAAGGGCTTGACGGCAAAAGAGATAGGGACATGATGGAGACTGTCAGCTCTAGTGTCCAATGAGCACCATTAATCTCTCTCAAAGCTGGAAACCTGAAAGTGCTTACAGAGTCTGAAGAGCCTGAAGTTCCAGAAGTCTGAATCTCTTCCCTTTCTGCTCCTATCCTATCCTATCTTCCCACTCCTACCCTCCATAGGAACAAGGTATTGATTTCTGTCAATGAGCCAAAAAACCCTACACCAATGAGCTTTGGGACTTGCTCTGAAAGGGAATGTGGGTGATTTCTTGGTCCTTACAATGGGAGGTCTGAAGCCAGGAAGAGCGGCTCCCATCCCCCTTCTCCCCTACTACTTGTAGATTTAATCAATCAATAAGTATTTGTTAAAAATGTCTACTACAGGAGGAGACATTGTGTTAGATATTACATATTTAAACATAACAGGAAAATCAATCTTTCAAGAATCTTGTAGCAAACTCCTCATTATTTTGACAGGTATAGAGAAATGTAAAATAATCTGAAGAATGAAAGAACATTAATCACAAGAGGAAATATTAGCAGAGGGACCCCTCAAAAAGCTGGAAAGAAACTAAAAATTCTAAGATTCTCTCCAAGCTGAACTCAGGACTTTATCATATCCTTGAGCTGGGACTTGTCTCCCCATTCCATTCTGAGGTTTCTTTTATATGTTTCCCAATTAGAATGCAAACTCCTTGAGAGCAAGAGAGCAGGAACCATCTTTCTTTCTGCTTGTATTTGTACTCCCAAACTTAGCCCAGTGCCAGGCAAATAATAAACGCAAGAAATGTTTATTGACTGATTAATTGACTATCAGAAGAGCATCCATCACATATGCCCTCCACATGTATACACATGAGTGTATGTATATATATAATGTACATGTATGTATACACATGGGTGTGTGTATGTGTGCATTTAAAAGTGTGTACATAAATATAGATATATCACATTTATATAGTGCTTTACAGAGGATGTTTTCCTCAAAATATTCCTATATCAGTATAATGATAGTAATATATTTAATCTATCTTAACTGATATATGGGTTTTATTCCTTGCATGGATGACAAGAGACTCCTAATTGGCAATCTTGGTCCCTCATGATAAGGTTGGGGGAAGCTGTCAAAGGCAAACAGCAAGTAAGCCAAAAGAACCCACCCACTTAGGCTTAAAAGTGGTCTCTGCCTTTCTCTCTTTCCTCTTCTACTAAGCCTATTAGCTCTCTGAAATTTCCAGTAAAGTGGGAGGGAGAAAAGATCTTGCTCCTCTTCCCCTTCCCTAGGAGTAACTATGGAAGCTATATGCCTAAGTGAGCCTTGGATGGATGAATTTCAGGTTTCTAATGTATCTTCAGCTTTGTGTTTCCTTATTTTTATCACACGACTAAACGTTTCTGAGATAAATGTTTTCAGAAAGCCATGATGGTTTTAGATTGAGAAATCTAGAACCATTTAATGAAGTGCTGGTTGCCTGGTGGAATGGATTTTCTGTATTCTTTGGAGAGGAGATGCCCACTTGCAGCCATTCATTCCTGACTCATTGAAGGAATAAGATCTGTGAAGATACAGATCTAAGCTGAATGTGAAATATCTGTCTAGTAGTCCTCCAAGTCTCCTGGAAGTCCTTCTCTCCCCCACCCCCCAGAAAGGATAACAGGATTGATAAATTATGGCATGTTATTGTCAATATTTTTCAATATGTATTTGTGAGTCTTCCCCTAGATGTGAGTCAAACCTAAGCTTTACGGTATTTTTCCCCAGGATCTCAGGGTGGGGAGCATATGAGCCAGAGAAAAAGGACTGACCCCTTCTCTTTCTTTTCTTTTTAATTTTTTTTTTTTTTTTCTGAGGCAATTGGGATTAAGTGACTTGCCCAGGGTTACACAGCTAGGCAGTGTTAAATGTTAAGTGTCTGAGTTCAGATTTGAACTCAGGTCCTCCTAACTTCAGGGCTGGTGCTCTATCCACTGTGCCATCTAACCTTCCATGAAAGGGCAAGAACCAAGGTACCCATTCACACATACAAACATGCCCGTACCACATATACATGCACACAGACTTTCCTCTAGAGATTCCCTCAGAGCAGACTCTTCCAAATGGCCAATGCCAATGTACAGAATAGATCGAAGTAAGCTTTAGTGTGGGTCCTTATGATCTACTTGCCCAGTCCAGCTCTCTTTCCATTTCCCCAATTCCAGGTTTCCCCTGGGTCCTTAGAAATCCTTTAGGTAGTAATTCATTTTCAATTGATCAATGATGGACAGAAGCAGCTACACCCAAAGAAAAAACACTGGGAAATGAATGTAAACTCTTTGCATTTTTGTTTTTCTTCCTGGGTTAGTTTTACCTTCTGAATCCAATTCTCCCTGTGCAACAAGAAAACTGTTTGGATCTGCACACATACATTGTATCTAGGATATACTAGGACATATTCAACATATATAGGACTGCTTGCCATCTAGGGGAGGGGGTGGAGGGTGGGAGGGAAAAATCGGAACAGAAGTGAGTGCAAGGGATAATGGTGTAAAAAAAAAAATTACCCTGGCATGGATTCTGTCAATAAAAAGTTACTATAATAAAAAAATTTTTAAATATAAAAAAAAAAAAGAAATCCTTTAGGTAGGGTCTTTCTTTCCTTTTTTGCTCCATTTGTCTCTCTCCAATTTTCCAGAGAAGGAGGAGCATTTTTCTTTCTTTCTTCAAGAAATTCGCCAATACCAACCTATTCAAAATGGATATGTAGCTTGGTTCAATTATTCTACTTCTTCCCTTCTCCTTTTCCCTCTTCTGTGACTTCTATTTTTCCTACCTATCCTTCCCCACACTCCAGCTCAGATCTCTCCTATTCCATTCCTGACTACTCTATGACATCATCCCCAACTACTCCTTAATGTAATCCCTGCCTACTCCATGATGCCACTTCTGACTAGTCTAAGAAGCCATCACTGACCCCCTCCATGATTCATCACTGATCATTACATGACATCATTCACAATGGATGATCTATGATGTCATCCCTGACTGCTCTATTATGTCATCGTTATTTCACCAGCTTTCCTCAAGCTCCTCCGGTTTTGGATCCTTATAGTAATTTGTCACACATTATTTACTTTGAATTGTTCTTATATCTTTGATAGACTTGCCATTAAAAATTGAACACAACCTGAACTGGCTATATTATTTTTAAGAATTGGTAAAGTTTTTCAATGTTTACAAATTACTCCCTGAAACACATGCCTAAGTAATTTTTTTTGTTTCTTGGTTTTTTTTTTTTTTTTTTTTAATGCTTTTTACAGTTAAATTGGACAGGGGGAAGGATTTAAGTAGACAGTTTTCCTCTTACTCATTTAATTCCCTGGGCCATTCTGCAGCCTGAGAAACAATGAAAACATTTGGCCTCTAGATGGTAGCCTTGCCTTAGTGCTCTGTAATTGTTCTCTGCCAATTAGCTAAAATTCTCTCTCTCCTTCCAGCTCACTCAGTTATGATTCAACCTGCCAGGGAAGGGGTGAGGAAGAAGAGGAGGGAAATCAGGGACATGGGACCATAGGATCAATGCTTTAGAGATGAAACGGAATTTTGGGTTCATTTAGTCCAACCCTTTCATGTTACAGATCTGCAATCTTCAAGTCTCTGGCTTTCTTCAAGACTCAGATTAAATGGCATCTCCTGTAGGAAGCCTTTTCTCCTTCCCTGAAGATGTTAGAGCCTTCTCCTCCCAGTTATTTACATCTAGTTATTTTTCTCATTTTTGCTACTTTTTTCTCCTTCTTACTCCTCCCCTGTCCTTCTTTCCCCTGAAAAAAAATCCCTATAACAATATGAATAGTCAGAGGGAAGGAGAAAAATTTGGAATACAAAGTCTTACCAAAATGAATATTGAAAACTATCTTTACATGTATTTAGAAAAACAAAATATTATTGAGAAAATAAATAAGTAAAAGAGTAGAAGTTGGGGGTGAGGGAGGACTTAATAAAATCAATTAAATGAATTTCCCACAATGACTTAATTAAATCAATCAAGACAGATTCCCACAATGACCATATTCCAGAATATAGATCTCACAATTCTATGATTCTTTTATTGTTTAGCATTTCCTTTTCTATGTGGAAATAAATTGTGTGTTCCATATCCAATTTATGTTGCATATTGGATACTATTTTTACTTCCTTCTTTTTTTGGGGAAAACCTAAGCCTTTAAGCTCATAATTGTTTCTAAAATTATCAACATTATAAGCAGCAACTTTTCTTGAAAATCCAAATTGAGGATAGAATAAAGCATCGAGGAATGTAATTTCCCTACTGAGAAATTGTGCAAGTCTAGAGCAATGAACCTTGGGTTGACGTGTTGGTTTCCACAGATCCAAGCAACCCTGTTGAAATATATAGTGATGGCAACTCAGATGCCTTGGAAGTTTTAACCAAGAAGCTTTTGGCTATCAGAGGCTTGGAACATTGGTTAGTGGATGATTTATTAAAAGTGAGTTACAATATCCCATTCTAAATAGATTTGGCTTTGAAGCCAATGAAAGTTTTCAAGACTGTGTTTGGAGCTCCCCTTCAAGAATGGAAGAAAACCCACTGATTAATATTGTGGCAAGTGTTATATTAGATGCCACCAGCTAGAGAGAAATAATAGCCTGGCCAACTAAGGTTAGCTCACATTAATAACCACCGAAGACCAACCTAGATGCAGATCCCCTGTTCTATAGATCCAGAAACTATGGTGAGTTCTAAGGAGGGTTCCTTTGCTTAGACATAAGTCTAGAGTCTTCATAAGGAATTCCCTTTTATTGTAAACAATTAGATTTGTTCATCTCTCCATGAGTATATTTTTAGAACTATGTAGTCAATGATTTTCTGACCTCAGATCTTTGACCTAATAATCAGATCATTTGTCAAAGGGGCTGAGAAAATTAGTTTTCTCTGATGACTTGAACTAAATGAACAACAGGCTTCTAGCATGAGAAAATTAAATCTTTTCAACTAACTTTAGGAGAAAGCAGAAAATTTTAGAATTCTGGGGAAAATGACAAATCAATTAGGTTTAATCAGATATAAAACTTCTGAAGAACAATAATAGGTGGAATTTAAATGTCCAATAATAGGAAAAATAAAAAGTTGGTTCTGTAAAGAGAGCATTGGGAATTATTTATGGAGGTAATTGGGAAGAAAATTGGATGGAAATACAAGGTTTTTACAAGGGTGAATGTTGAAAACTATTTTTACATATATTTTGAAAATAAAAAAGATATTATTAAAAAAAGAAAAGAAAATTGAATGGCAAGTTGTCTCTGGCTTTCCAAAATGGCCAGATAAACTATCTTACTGATCTCTACAGAGAGGCAAGCAGTATGGTATAATGAATATAGCCAATTTTGGGGGGAAGGGTCAGGAAATCTCGGATTCATGCCTTGACTTAGATGTGAACTGGTTGTCTGGGAAAGTCATTTACAACTTTCTGATTAACTATCTAATTTGCAAACTTGGATTTGTAGAGAAAGTTTTCCTTGGTTCAAGTTTCTTAAACACCAATGAAATTATAGATCCATTGTTTAAAACAACAATAACCACAAACACTTTCTATTTTTGCAACTTTGTGCAAATTGTTTCACTTTTCTAGGTCTCACTCAGTTTTCTTGTCTATAAAATGGCTGGAAGGAGGGAAGAGTATGAAGCATATGAGTTTTTGATCTCTGCCCATAAGTAGTTGCTTAATCAATGAATTGAATAACGGACTGAGGTACTGGAAGACCTTCTGTTATTATTAAAAACAAAATTCTGTCCTGTCTAGTTCTATCATAAAGCATATTTGATTAAGCATGAATTCAATACCTCAAAAACAGTTTTCATCAATGCAAGTATTCTCTCTACTTGGAAAGATTATCATTGCCTCTGGCCCATGGTGGATGCTTGCAGAAAGTTGTCATAATCAAAAATATTTAGAATATGTGAAGAATATGAACAAGTTTCTTTTTTTTTTTAGAATGTTTTCCTGACACCTTTGGTTTTTGTAGCTTCTCCATCTCTGTGTATGTCCCTTATTCCTTTTCTACTAAGAGAGTCAAACCTTATGACAAAGAATAAAAATTAAAGAGGGCAAAATACAAAACAGTTTATCAAAATGGATTTGTTGTGCCACTGTTCTCAGTTTCCCTAATTATCCTGACCCACTCCTGACTTAGTTTCTCTGCTTCAGCTAAAGCTCAGGCCTATAAAACCTCCCCTCCCTCTTTATCAGAATATTTGATAAGGATAAACGATCTCATGTTTTAGAATATCAGAATGCCTTTCTCCATCCCAGATTACTGGAATGTCAGATACTGACTTATCAAGATGCCTCTCCCCATCTCTGGGGTTCCTTCCCCCATTAGGTCATCCCATCCCCCACGCCCTGTGAGAACCGGATTATCAGAGTCCTGTTCCCATTCTCAGTACCCTGACTCTGCTCCCACCTCAGCCTACTCCCTGAGTCTGAGGCATGTGTGTGTATATATGTCTTAGAGAACTCACATTGGTTGCTGGATTCTTGGAGATGATAGTCTCATTCAGCCCTGGGACCAAACCATGGATCTATCTGGTCCCAGCATATCTCTCCATTAAATAAATTATTAAATGCTCTCTAATCTCTGTCCTGCCTCAGTTTCCCCTGCATTACATTTTGGAGCTTCCCACCAAGGTGTTAGAAGATGAGTAGGATTAGAGATAAAAGACTTTCTGGTCTCCCCCTTGGGCCTCAGGGTGGCTAGGGATCTGGATTCTTAGCCTGAAGACACTGGTCCCCTGGAATTTTTTCCAGAGTCTCAGGGAAAGATAGCAATTTCTAGCCACAACTGCCTGACAGTGGACACTCCCATTTAGACCATTAGAGAGTAAGTCTGTCTGAGTACCCTTTGTGTACTATAAGTCTTAAGACCTGTTCTGTTCTGTCTGTTATGTGCTAGCATCTGGATTCCCAGAATTATGAAATGCTAACAGGCACAAATTCTGGGCGTGGTGTCCCTGGACACAGAGGGCACTATTTGGTGTCTAAGACACATCTGATTCTGTGACAGTTGGCACAACTCTGGGCATTCCAGAGTATAAATCTGGGTGTCTTTTTTTAAAGATACTATTGGCTAAAAAAAAAAAAAAAAAAAAAAAAAAAAAGCTCTGTTTGGATTCTGGAAGGAAAGACTCTGGAGTTGACACTTCCCTCAGGGCTAGTATAAGATTTCCAGATAGCCTGTGGTTTGTGTTAAATGCTTTGTTTCATGTTTTTGGCTGCACAGTCTTATGTCCGTGTGCTGTTTGTGTGTCCTGTTGGTTCAGAGCTCTGATAAATTAAGAAATTTGGGAATTGGTTAAAATTTGCTTGTGATTTAAAACTGGCACTTGGGTAATTTAATTCAGGCATGGCTTGAATGGAGCTAGCCTAGATAAGGCCTCTAGAGAACAAAAATTGTCAAATAGTCCTGTCAAGACGGAGAAACTGAGCAAGATGCCTCTCCCCATGCCTGGGATGCTTCCCCCTGATTATATCATCCCCTCTCCAGAGGCTTACCCCACCCTGTCAGAGTCCCATTCCCACTCTCAGCACCCCGATTCTGCCTCAGCCTAAGTGTACCCCTGACTCTGAGCCATATGTGTATGTGTGTGTGTGTATGTATGTATGTATGTATGTATATATACATATATAAATATATGTATGCTATTTGCTTTAAATTCTGGATGGAGAAAACATCTGATTAGGGATTTTAGGATGATTTTTTAAATTGAAGAAATAATTTTACTGTTACCTTTGCACAAAGGCTAGATTTAGTTATCTTTTAATGTAAGATCTTAAGAACTTGTTGGGGTGAAGTACTGTTAACTGACTTGAAAGAAGTCATGTGTCTCTAATTTGGGTCTGACTTTTCCAAAGGCTTCAACACTGGCCAAGTTGGAACTTAGGAAAAGTCCATTGGGAATAATGGCCACATGGGGCCAGAGAGAAATTCATTGTTTGAAATATGATAGGAAAAGCAGTTTTATATTACTGGGAATTTAAAGCTGTATTTCACTGAATTTTAAGTTATAATATAGGTTATTAAAACAAAATGCCAGTAGCTTACCTTGGGAAATTGTGTTTGTATCTCCCTACTTAGATGATATGTTGCTTTCTTTGTATTGGGTAATTTGTAAACTATGCTCTGTTGGGTATATATATTATTAAGTTTTATGAAATTTGGTTTTTGAATTTTTTTTTTTTAAAGAAAGTGATTTAAAGACAAGGGACAAGATAGATTGATTTGCAAAAGCAATTAATAGTTTAAATGGAGCATCTTGTATTGGTTTGGGAGTGTTTAAGGGGTCCTCAAACTTTTAAAATAGGGGGCCAGTTCACTGTCCCTCAGACTGTTGGAGGGCAGGACTATAGTAAAAACAAAAAGTGGGCCTTTAAATAAAGAAACTTCATAGCCCTGGGTGAGGGGGATAATCATCCTCAGCTGCCGCATCTGGCCCTTGGGCCATAGTTTGAGGACCTCTGGTTAAAGCGTGTAGGAGAAGGTTTGAGCAAGTAAGCATTGGGAAGAGAGACATAGAGATGAGATAGGAAGAGATGGTGTGAGAGAAGGAAGAAGAGAGAGGAAAATAGCTTTCCAGAAATGGGGAACAAAAAGGCACAATTCCCTAATGAATTTGCCGTTTATCATGGGAAAGGAGCTACCCCATGAGGTTGGGGCCTGTCTTTAGCTGGCAGGTGGGATCCTGGGGAAAATGGCAAGCTACTGGAATGTCAGATAACGACTCATCAAGATGCCTCTCCCCATGTCTGGGATGCTTCCCCCTGATTACATCATCCCCTCTCCAGAGGCTTACCCCACCCTGTCAGAGTCCCATTCCCATTCTCAGCATCCCGATTCTGCCTCAGCCTAAGTGTACCCCTGACTCTGAGCCATGTGTCTATGTGTGTGTGTATGTATGTATGTATGTATATATACATATATATATATATATATGTCATTGAGAACTCTCATTGTTTGCTGGATTCTTGGAGACAATAGTCTCATTCAGCACTGGGACCAAACCATGCATCCATTTGGTTCCAATAAATCTCTCCCATTTAATAAATTATTAAATACTCTGTAATCTCTATCTTGCTCAGTTTCTCCGTCTTGACAGGACTATTTGACAATTCCTATTGAAAAAGGAATAACTTTGGTTTTAACTCCATTACTTTTCTCTGAATAGGAACCCAGATTTTCTCTATCCCCATAGTAACTGCCTATGATTGTGTTCTTTATCTTTTGCTTATTCATTTTTATTTTTTTGTCTTTTGTAGTAAATATTGGTATAATCAACCTGTAATCCTGAGGCATGGGGGTCCTTTTGCTGGTATTTTCTGAGGTCTGGCTTGGGGCCCAGACTTGGACTTTCCTCTCCCCTACAGGGCTCCCAGCCACACTGTCCCACAGATTATCTTGTACCCTTTGGTCTTTTGGTAGCTGCAAACTATACCTGTCCTCTCTGCCCTGGAACTGTAGCCAGGGACTCTTCTCTTTTGCAAGTGTGACAGCCCCTCTGCTACTGTATTCATCAGGTGTGTGCTAGTTGCTACTTTCTTGCTGTGGCTGCCACAGCCTAGGACACATTTGGTTAGTACAGCTGGATCTAGCATCCATCAATAGTGGAAGGTCCTTTAATCTTCTGCTCTTAAGTCAACGCCTCCTCCCCCCAATCTGGGACATGAAAGTTTTTTTTCCTCAACATAATTTTAATTTCTCCAATATGTTTTCAACATTTTTTTCTTGGCAAGGCAACTGGGGTTAAGTGACTTGTCTAGAGTCACACCACTAGTAAGTGTTAAATGTCTGAGTCGAATTTGAACTCAGGTTTTCCTGACTTCAAAGTTTGTGCACTTCACCATCTAGTTGCTCCTTTATTCATTTTTGTAAGATTTTGTGTTCCAAATTTTTCTCCCTCCTTTTTTTTTTTTTTTAACTTTCTCCTCTCTAAGATAACAAGCCATCTGATATAGATTAAATATATGCAATCCTTTAAAAGCTATTTCTTATGTTGGTCATATTGTACAAGAAAAATCAGATTGAAAGGGGGGAACCATGAGAAAGATAAACCAAGCAAACAAGTGAAAATACTATGCTTTGATCCACATTCACTCTCCATAGTTCTCTTTCTGGATGCAGATGGCGCTTTCCATCACCTGTCCATTGGAATTATCTTGAATGGTTGCATTGTTGAAAAGAGCCAGTGATGAAAGTTCCTAAAGTGGAAGTAGTCTCCCACCCAACTTATTTTGCTGATCCAGCAGACTTGGCCTGGGGGTGTTTGTATTTCACCCTGGCAGAAACTCTGGAAGTCAGTTCTTTCCTGGAGTCTTCTCTCAGTGTTTTAGGAGAACAATTACTTTATCCTAATTTTGGTTTCTTTCCATAGCTCTATCTATATTTCCTCTGAGACAATGGGCTGTCTTTTTTTTTTTCCCATTCAGGATTATACTTAACTTTGTTGAATAAGTTACCTTTGGTTGTAGCCCTAGCTCTTTTGCTCTATACAATGTAGCAATCCAAGATCTACAGTTATTCAATGTACTACTTGCTGGTCTGGTATAATCCATATGGTAGCTCCAAAATATTAAAAAAAATTTTTTTTCTTGTTGCTTCTAATATTTTCTCCTTAATTTGGAAGCTTTGAAACTTGGCTACGTTATTCCTGTAAGTTTTCTTCCTGAGATCTCTTTCAGGTGGTGATAAGTGGATTTTTTTTTTCTATTTCTGCTTTGCCTTCTTGTTCTAGAGCTTCAGGGAAATTTTACTTGGTAATTTCTTATAATACTGTATCAAGATTCTTTTTTTAATCATTATTTTCAGGTAATCTGACTTTTTATGTTATTTCTCTTCTTTTTGTTCGCCAGATCAGTTGTTTTTCTGATGAGATGTTTCCCATTTTTCTATTTCTTCATTCTCTTAATTTGTTTTATTATTAATTTATTGTTTAAAAAAATTAAAATTATTTTATTATCTCTTTGTTTTATTATTGAATATTAGCTTCAAATATTATTAGCTTCCCTTTGCCCAATTCTAGTTTTCAAGGAATCATTTTCTTCCTTGAGTTTTTGATTCTCTGTTTCAATTTGTTTGACTTCCTTTTCATTTTTCTTGCATTTGATGAGGTTTAGATTTGGGGTACCCAAATGAAATTAGGGTTTCTGGTGGTCAGGAAGTTAAATGAGGTCTAGTGGCAGGTTTGGGGTTCAGGGAGCCAAATGGAGGGGTTTGGGTCCCCTGCAACCCCTTTGGATTCAGCACAAGAGTAGGGCATTTTAGGGAACTCCCTTCTGATGGTGTAGTTCTCTATAAAGGAATTTACAGACCCAAAAACCTAGATTGATAAAAGAGGTTTATTATGGGGATTGGAAGTAAGATTAAAGTCTAGTTAAGGAAATAGGTGAGGGTAAAGAGCAGAGGGCACTGGAAACAGTATTCAAGTGGGCAGAGACCCTTGGCATGCCAAGCATAGGGCTGGCATGTTTGAAGCCTCTGCCAAGAGAGGGTTTTAGTTTGACTCTTTTATAATAGGAGGCTTTGGCTACAAGCTGAAGGGGGCTCATGGGTGGAGTTCCAAGTTAGCTCCAAGCTGGGTTTCAGCTTCAAGCTGGAATTTGAATTGAATTTAGTGAGTTTCAGGACTGAACCAACCCCATCCAACTAACAAAGATGAAACTGTTTGTCCTTTGGGGTGGAGTCCATCACTGAGGCAGGGTTGAAGGAGTTTTTCTTCTTTAAGGATTTCCAGAGATTCAGGGTCCCCTCTTCAGATTGATCTCATTTTCTTCTAATTTCTTTTTCTGAATTTCTCTTGTTTGATTTTAAAGTCCTTTTGAAGTTCTTTCAAGAACTTTTTTTTTTTTTTTGGTGCTTGGGACTATTTGACAATTTTTATTGAAAAAGGAATAACTTTGGTTTTAACTCCATTACCTTTTTTTGAATATGAATCCAGATTTTCTCTATCCTTATAGTAATGATTGTGTTCTTTATCTTTTGCTTATTCATTTTTCTTTATTTTTCTTTTGCTTTGTAGCAAATATTGATATAATCAACCTGTAATCCTGAAGCATGGGGGTCCTTTTGCTGATATTTTCTGAGGTCTGCCTTGGGGCCCAGCCTTGGGCTCTCTTCTCCCCTACAGGGCTCCCAACCCACTGTCCCTCTTGTACTCTTTGGTCTTTTGATAGCTGCAAACTATACCTGTCCTCTCTGCCCTGGAACTGAACCCAGGAACTCTTCTCTTTTGCAAGTGTGACAGCCCCTCTGTTACTGTATTCATCAGGTGTGTGCTAGTTGCTACTTTCTTGCTGTGGCTGCCACAACCTAGGGCACATTTGGTCAGCACAGCTGGATCTAGAATCCATCAACAGTGGAAAGCGGTTTCAGTCTTTATATTATTATATAATTCTGTATGAGGATGTATTCTGATGGAAGTAGATTTCTTCAACAAAGAGAAGATCTAATTCAGTTCCAATTGCTCAATGATGGACAAAATCAGCTATATCCAGAGAAGGAACACTGGAAAATTAGTATGAATTGTTTGCACTTTTGTTTTTCTTCCCAAGTTATTTTTTACCTTCTGAATCCAATTCTTCTTGTGCAACAAGAGAACTGTATGGTTCTGCACACATGTATCTAGGATATACTATAATATATTTAATATATATAAGGCTGCCTGCCATCTAGGGGAGGGGGTGGAGGGAAGGAAGGGAAAAGTCAGAAGAGAAGTGAGTGCAACGGATAATGTTTTAAAAAATTACCCATGCATATGTTCTGTCAACAAAAAGTTATAATAATAATAAAAAAAATCTGCTCCTAAGTCAATCCCTTCTCTCCCCAATCCATGACTTGAAAGTTTTTTTTTCCCTGAACAGTATTTTAATTTCTCAAATATGTGTAATCGTTTTCAACATTTTTTCTTGGCAAGGCAACTGGAATTAAGTGACTTGTCTAGAATCACATCACTAGTAATGAAGTGGGTAGGAGTCCCTTTAAGAAACTCTATTTTTCATTGATCTGTGATTCCTTTCAGATTCCCAGCCCCTCCTGGCTGAGGCATATCCTCCCCAGACAAGTTGTCTTTCCTGGATGCCAGAGCCTTTGATTCAATTACAAATCCTGGTCAAAAAGTATCCCTTTGAATTCCAATAGGAGATCCAGGCGTGTCCCAGTCCTCATTCTGACTTGCTTGGGCCACCCAGCCCCGGACTGGTTCTGATCTGCCCAGGCTTCCCACCCCCCACTAAGATACTCCATATAATAAGCTTCCATCAACTTAAGTCTTTGCACATAAACCTTGGCAGCTCTCTTTGCTGCCAGGACTTTCTGTCCACTGAGAATTGCATTCTCAGTGCAAAACTCCATTTCCCACAGATCTACCACTATACAAGTCAGTCTCTGGTTAAACTGATTTCTATCTAACAATAAACTTTTATTTTGCAACTAATATTTGGGAATGAGTGAATTCTTTCACTCCTAAAACCTGCAGCTGATTTAAAGGGGATTCTTAACAACTCTCTTATAGCCACTAACCTCTAGAAGACCAGGAATCTTGACCACTCAAACAGTATGATATTCATGGTTCCCTGACAGACCGGGAATCCTGAATATCTGGACACTTAGAACCAATTTGGGTTTTGTACTGTTGGTGCGGTGGTCTCCCAGGAAGAATATCTGCGTTCTCTGATAAAAGACCTTCTTTTGTCTCACTCTATCTCTAAAGGTTATAGGCAGCCAGATTGGGTCTGGGCTGTGAGCAGTATTCTCCCAGGTAGAGTATTTGCATTTTCTGGCAAAAAGCCTCCTTTATGTCACATTCTATTTTTAGAGATAGTGGGACCAGGAAATCTCGGAACTCTGGACAAGGTAAAAGATTTTTTTTCTTTCCCTATTCTGTAGTGGACACCCAAGCCATCCAGGTCAGGCTTGGATCGTTGTTAGAGCTCTATGCTCATGCACAATTCTTTACGAATTGCTGTGGACTGACAAAAGCCCTTCTTTTGTCTCACTCTCTGATTATAGAGATATGAGAGAGGCTGCAAAAATTTGGGAAAACTAAAAGCTTTTACCCTTCCACAATCTAGAAACATCTCTGCCTCTAAAAATCCTTCCTTGAGCAAAGATATTTGGTTTGAGGAAACTCCCTCTGCCTAGCCCCTACAGAGACAAGGGATCTTCCTTTGCATCTCAAGCTCTCGCCAGAAAGCCCTGCTCTCAGGCAGGAACTCTGAGACAAGAGAGGAAGTGTCTCTATCACACACTACACACACTCTCCCCAGACCAAGGAGACACATGGCCATTCTGGAGACCTCTCTTAGGAGTCTCAGGCCAGCACTCTCTTTGATATATTCTGGGGAGATAACTGGAGAAATTTAAGAGAATCCATGTTTGAGCCCTTCTCCCACTTCACTGTTACATACACTGGGGTCTCTAATGACCAGGCTAGCCACAAGGAGAAAGGTCACTGGATTTGGGTGAGCTTGGAGAACATCTCTCTATCTTTGGCTGCTACTCCTTGGACAGGGGTGGGGCCATCTCCTTCAGGTCTTGCTCTCCCAGCAAGATTTGAGGGTTCGGTCGGCTCCCTCTCCCTCACGTTCCAATGTGGAATCGACAGAGAAGCCCTCGATATTCGGGAAGCACCGGGTAAGAACATTGCATTTCTTTCTCCCCCACCCTCTCTGGGCACCTCTGGTCTTTCCTTCCCCTCCCCCATAGTGTGGGGATAGCAGAGGAATCAAGGCCTTTTCAGACCTCTCCCACATGGCTTGGTCACCTGTCATTTAAATGCTCCTATCCTGTCCCCTCATTGGGGTACTGTACAGTGGGAAGACTGGGGACTCAATCCTATCTTCTCAAATTTCTGGAAAAGATTTCCACCAACTTTTAAAACAGTTTACTGGCAATCTTGACAAGCAGGCCATGCCCTCCCAGACCCTTTGCCTGGCTCTTAAAGGAGCCACAGCTTCTGGCTCCCTCAGGAAGCATTCTTGTCTCATACATTTTAAAATGGGACTTGGTTTCCCTGATTTGGTCATCCTGCCTTAGAGCAGTGTCTCCCATCTGCCCCTTCCCCTTATCACAGCCTTTTATGCTTTTGCACGCTCATGCTCATGTTTACAAAGACAGGGTATTCCAAACTGCTCTTGGTTTTTTCCTTTTCTCTAGCCTCAGAGCACTTGCTTAAAATGGCACTTTAAGCCATTTCCTCAGCTCCTTGTGGAGAGATGAATAGCCTAGCTGTGGAGGTGGAAACATTTTGCTCCTAATTTTCTCAGTCCCAAGAACTTTTGCTCTTAACATACTCTCTCCTATTTTTTCTGGATTGGCATTCTATGCCCTTGCCAACAATTAAGGATTTCTTTTCTAAGCTTCAATCCTGGCCAGGTTGCATCTTCAAGAAAGACCTTTGGAATGATGGTTGGGGAATAAAATTCCAAAATAAATTTAATTGTTAAGAGAATAAAAATAGCTTCTTTCTTTCTTTTCTCTTCTTATTCCCTGACTGCAACAGGGAAATGAGGAGTTAGAAGGAGAGACTGAAATTATTTGAAAACTCCTTAACTATTTTCAATTTGGTGCCTCTTAAAAAGGAAAAGGGTCTTTTCTCTAGCTTGCAGAATTCCTTTGTGGGGATTCCTGCGTGTCTCTCTCTAGACTTGTTCTCTATTCTATAGCTGGTCCCTGACAAATTCTTCTTTGCTCTGTTGTGTCACAGTTCTGCCTCAGTTTCTCTGGCATTACAGCTCAAGGAGCATTTTGTTGCTCTCCTTCTCTAGAGAAGAACGAGGGGTTATAATGTGGATACTCTCTAGAGTCAGATGAGGAGCTATTGAATGGAGGACACTAAAGCTTTTTTTTCCCCTAGAAGTTATTGATTTCAGTCTTTTTAGTGACAGCTGATTTCCTATTTGGTGACCTTTCACGATGTTTTTTTTTCTGGTAAGCCACCATACCATCCTTCTATAGCAGAGGGACACCTCAAATACCCCTGGGGCACACAGGTAGAGCTGTCTGGTGTCTTCCACTCATGCAGATTTGCCTCTCCCAAGGACTCTTGGACAAATTTCTGTGGGGTGACAAATAGCCCTCTTACTGAGGAGAGCTTTTGTCACATCTTTCTGTCTCTCTAGGGTCGCCCAGAGAAGATGAGAGCTATAGAATTGGGAAAGCTTAGGAACCCTAAAGACTCACCTTTAGGCTGTCTCTTAATGCAGAGACACTTCTGCTTGAAAAACAACCTAGCCTCAAAACTTGAACTCTGATTAGATTAGCTGAATTCTAAACTCCCTCCACATACCAGCTCTCTGGAGTCCTTGAAAGGCTTAAAAGTGCGTTCTTAAAGTGCTTTCTTTTCTTTCAAATCCTGGGACTGATACTGACACTTCTGCCCTCAGGCAAAAGCGGATAGCCTAAACAAGACCAGCAGAAGTGTCTCTTTCAAAGCTGAAAAAAAAACTCCTGGTCTAAAGAAAAACCTGGGACCCACCCCCCAACTTTTTCAGGGGTCCAAAGCCAGGAAACTAAGGCCAAAACTAGAGGAGCCCATTCTGAGCCCTCGACTTTTCTCCCACTCTGCTGTTACAAACAGCTGTTTTTTTTTTTTGTTTTGTTTTTTTTTTAACTCTCTCACCTGAACTAAAACCTAAGGCTCTTAGCTCTTTTCACTCCCTCTGGCCCCTTCCAACCCTCCCCCATAAAGAGTGGGAATAGTAGAGGGGAAGGCTCAGGATCTTTGCCTAAACCATCTTGGTGATTTTATGGTGAGATTGAGGCACCAAGTCTCTCTTTAAAAATTAACCCTGGGATAGCCATTAACCCCAGGGATTCAGAGCATTTTAAAAAACTTCTTGCTTCTAGCATTTTCTCCTACTTCTCTTTGGCATTCAGTATAGTTAGATGGGCCATCAGCATTCTTAATGCAGCCCACAGAAGGGACCTGATACATTTCCTGCAAAATGGCCCCATTCCTAAATGTCCTCATTTCCACCCTGGAGGGACACCTCATTTCCAATCTGCTCCTGAGATCTGTTTTCTCTATGCTTCAAGCTGTGAATTTTCAACTGCCCTTCAGCCTGCACACGGGGACTGATTGGGACACATGACACACAACCAGATGCTCTGCTGCTGTCTTCAGTTATCACACCCCCTCCTGGCTTGTACTCCCCCAAATTTCTATGATCTTTGTCGTTACATGAAGTTGAGATCTTCGTCCTTTTTCCCTTAAATGAATTTAAGTTTTAACTGCTTGTGGTGTGGAATGAAGCAGATTGGGATTCCTTCAAGAAACTGTATTTCCTATTGATCTGTGATTCTTTTCAGATTCTCAGCCCCTCCTGGATGAGGTATATCATCCCCAGACAAGTTGCCTTTCCAAGATGCCAGAGCCATTGATTCAATTACAAATCCTGGTCAAAAAGCCTCCCTTTGAATTCCAATAGGAGATCCAGGCTCTCCCAGCCCCAACTGGATCTGAGCCAACTTGGGCTCTCCCAGCCTCCACTGGTTCTGATCTGCTCTAGTTGTCCCAATTCCCAACAAGACACCCAATATAATAATCTTCCATTAACTAAAGTCTTTGCAGATGGACCTTGGTAGATCCCTTTGCTGCCAGGACTTTCTCTCCACTAAGAACTGCATTCTCAGTGCAAAACTCCATTTTCCATAGATCTGCCACTATAGAAGTCAGTCTCTTGGCAAACTGATTTCTATCTAACAATAAACTTTTATTTTATAACTAATATTTGGGAATGAGTGAATTCTTTCACTCCTAAAACCTGTGGCTGATTTAAATGGAATTCTTAACAACTGTCTTAGAGCCACTAACCTCTAGACCACTCAAACAGCATCAGTAAGTGTTAAGTGTCTGAGGCAGAATTTGAACTTAGGTCTTCCTGACTTCAAAGCCTGTGCACTTTACCAACTAACTGTCCCTTCATCATTTATGTAAGATTTTGTGTTCCAAATTTTTCTCCCTCCTTTTTTTTACTGCCCCCTCCCCAAAATAACAAGCCATCTGATATAGATTAAATATATGCAATCCTTTAAAACCTCTTTCCATGTTGGTCATATTGTACAAGAAAAATCAGATTGAAAGGGGGGAAACCACGAGAAAGAAAAAGCGAGCAAACAAGTGAAAAAACTATGTTTCAATCCACATTCACTCTTCATAGTTCTCTTTCTGGCACTTCCCATCACTTGTCAACTAGAATTGTGTTGAATGGTTGCACTGTTGAAAAGAGCCAGTAACGAAAGTTCCCAAAGCAGAAATTGTCTCCCAACCCCAGCTGTGGTCAGGGGTTGATATTTGCTGAACAAGCAAACTTGGCTGAGGGTGTTTGTACTTCACCCTGGCAGAAACTCTGGAAGTCAGTTCTTTCCTGGAGTCTTCTCTCAGTGGTTTAGGAGAACAATTAATCCTAATTTTGGTTTCTTTCCATAGCTCTATCTACATTTCCTCTGAGGCAATGGGCTGGCTTCTTCTTTTTTTTTTTTTTTTTTTTGGGTTTGGTTATTTTTTATTTTTTATTTATTTATTTTGTCAGGAAAATTTGAAAGCTGGAAATTTTCTACCCCATCGCACCAATTTCCCAGAATCTCTCCCATCTGCACTCATTAAAAAAAAAGTTCCCTACACTCATTTTAGGACCCAGCAACCTATACTTTCTTGCCATTTCTCCAATTGGATACTCAGTCTCCAACTGAATCCTATCTTTGTATGGGTTTTGTCCCACACCTGGAATGTTCTCACTCATCACTGCTACCTCTTAGGATCCCTGGCTCCAAAACAGCACAGTCAAATGCCGCCTTGTGCCAAAGGTAGTGCCAAGAGCTGGTGTTGTCCCAGAAGGGTTACTGTGTCTCCTTGATATGTAGTTGCATATCCTGTACCTAGATATTGACACATTTTCTTCTCATTAGAACAGGAATGATAACAGTAGGCATTAAAGGCTTAAATGTCTGGGAGGGGAAAAATCTGTTTTGTTTGTTATTTATTTATACATACATACATGTAGCATTTGGCATAGTGTTTGGCATAGAGTAATCTGCTTAATAAATCCTTGTTCAGTCACCCAGCAACCAGGACAGCTCAGCTAAGTGAATTGTCAGTATTCAGCAAACCTTAAAATACTCTACAAATGCTAGATTTTTAAAAAAAACTAGAGCCTCAATGATTTTATGAGTGCAAAAGATACCTCACCATGTGGATGCTCTGGATACAGTGGAACATCAGTGCCTGAGGGGCAAGGGATTTTTGGCACCTCAGCTTAGTGGTAGTTGAGATAAGGGCTCACATGGCATATGTGAACTTGGTAGAATCAGTGCTCTGAAGGAATTAAACTATGAGTGAGAAACTGAGAGTGGTGTGCTGGAAGGGGTTGGGGAAAGTATTTGTATGTTCTTGCCATATCTTTGAAGTCAATTTTCTCTTAGAAAAGCAAATTGATATTCAGTGGTTAAATGGAACTAGGGTTTTAGGTCCTGGACCCTAATATGGAGAGGGGATGCAGCTAATGGGGATTAATCCAATACCAATGAAGACAGAACCCCTCCTATCCTTCAGAGTATCCTAGAATCCCAATGGGTAGATAAAGCAAGCCCAGGAGAAGCCAGAGCAAACACTACAAATTCGCCATAAGATTTCTACCTTGGAAGAAAATTTGGAGTCCACCTCATATGACCTATACTTGTAGAGTAATACTCAGTCTACAAGTCATCATCCATAACATCTTTGAAGAACTCCATCAAAAGGAAATCCAAATTTCTTGCCATTTAGAGGAGGGGCTGGGGGGAAGGAGGAAAAAATCTGAAACACAAGGCTATGCAAGAGTCAATGTTGCCAAATCATCCCTGCATATGTTTTGAAAATAAAAAGCTTAAAAAAAAACAAAAGGAAATAAAATGAAACCCAATACCTCCTAAGATTATTTCTTTCACTCTGTAAAAGAGATCCCACTTGTTGGGAAGTGTTTCTTCACACTGAACCTAATCTGATTCTCTGCTGCTTTTACCCAGTATTCTTAATCCCTTCCTTTCCATATGCCAACAGGTAGGAAGCAGTTTCTAAAGACAGAATTTGAATCCAAGTCCTTTGCCTCCAGAATTAACAGTTTTTTCCATTATTCCATGAAACTTCTAGACAGTTTCTGTCACTTCCAGGCATCTCTTCAAATTTAGGGTGAAAGCTTTCATGCCCCATTCTCCTTCTTTTAAAAAGTTAAATAGCTCTAGTTCTAGATGTTGATCAGCATATGGGATGGTCCCCAGACCTTTCCCTTTACTCCAGTTTGTGGCAATGTCCTTCCTAGAATATGGTGCCCTAAGAAGTCATTAAGGGAAATGAGTGGGCATGTGGGGAGTGTGTCTGTTGGGGAAAATTGGGGAGATGAGTATCCAGAAGTACCCAAATGAAGTCAGGCACTTGAGGAAAGTCAATGGGATGGTGCTGGCTCTTCCTAAAAGAGGGGTACTCGCTGAACCCCAACTTTGAGACCCAGACGTTACATTCTGCCAGGTGGAGTCGCAGAAATAAGTCTTGTGTCTCTTCTCAACTCTCTCAGCAACATCATCACTAGAAATGAAACCCGTATCCCCAGAAACTCCTACCAATGTTCTGGCCTCCTGGGACCGTGCCAGGCTCTCTGAGGATGGGTTGTTCTACACATGATGGGCATTTAGATCTCTACTGAAGGCAAAGAAAACAGGCTGAATGATCCTGTATAGATACATTTATTGGCATTGGGGGATGGGGAGAGTTAAAGGTACCCACTTTCTTGGGCACGGAACCACTCAGTTGTTGGCCAGGGTTTCCTTGATAAAGGGGATGAGCTTGGTGACTCGGGCAAACACAGCAGGGGAGGTAGCAGAACAGAAGTTGTCTCCCCTGGAGACAATACCAACCAGGGTCCAGGCATCATTTTTCTTGCAGACCAGGGGTCCACCAGAGTCACCCTAAGGAGATGAGACACAAGAGAGGTTGAAAGAGTCTTTCAGTCCCCCAAAGCTGCTCAAGGTGCTATAGGGCAATTAGCAAGATTGTGCCATGGTGAACTATGAAAGACCTGGTTCTTCTCAGTGGTTTGGTAATCCAAAGAAATCCCAGTAAACTTTGGATGGAAAACTCCATTCACATCCAGAGAGAGCTATGGACACTGACTGTAAATCAACACTTGCTATATTCACTTTTTTCTTCTGGTTTGTTCCCCTGCCCCCACCCATGATTTTAGACTCATGATTCAGACTCAGAAGACCTGAATTTGAATTCTGGGGCTGATAGTTTTTGTCATGTGACCAGAGACATCATGGGATTGCAAAAAAGGATACCATTATATGGAGATAACACTACTTTATCTTTTCTGCCTTAGAAGCTTGGTGAAGCTGTAAGGTGGTATGGAAATAAATGAAAATGATGAAGAACTGAAAGTTTGGTGGCTAATTCCAGGTATTGACATCATGACAGCATGACTAGAGTCTCTCATTACACCACAGAGACTTGTTTTGAACTTTTCAATTACAGGAGGGGAGGAAAATACAAAAATAATAAAGATGACATTTATCCAAGTGCTTTTGCCTCTTCAAATGTTTCCTGTCTTTATCTCAGATCTTTTCCCCCCTCTGAAGTAATCAGGGTTAAGTGACTTGCCCAAGGTCACGCAGCTGGGAAATGTTAAGTGTCTGAGACCAGATTTTGAACTGAGGTTCTCCTGAATTCAGGGCTGGAACTCTAGCCACTGTGTCACCCAGTTACTCCATATGATCTCAGTTCTTTGTGACAGCTCACAGAGGGAGGTAGAAAGAGTAGGGATATTAATCTCCATTTGGCAAATGAGAAAACTGAGTCTGATAAAAGTTTGTGATTATTACTTAATGAGCTTGTAGCATAGCCGAGAGTAGAAGTCAGATTTTCTGTTTCTTTCTAGTGCAGAAAATGTGGGTGAGCAGTGTAGATTAAGAGTAGAGGTGAATCAAATGTTTGTGGCAGCCCTTTTTGTAGTGGCTAAAAACTGGAAACTGAATGGATGTCCATCAGTTGGAGAATGGCTGAATAAATTGTGGTATATGAATATTATGGAATATTACTGTTCTGTAAGAAATGACCAACAGGATAATTTCAGAAAGGCCTGGAGAGACTTACACGAACTGATGCTGAGTGAAATGAGCAAGACCAGGAGATCATTATATACTTCAACAACAATACTATATGATGACCAGTTCTGATGGACCTGGCCATCCTCAGCAACGAGATCAACCAAATCATTTCCAATGGAGCAGTAATGAACTGAACCAGCTATGCCCAGAAAAAGAACTCTGGGAGATGACTAAAAACCATTACATTGAATTCCCAATCCCCTATATTTATGCACACCTGCATTTTTGATTTCCTTCACAAGCTAATTGTACAATATTTCAGAGTCTGATTCTTTTTGTACAGCAAAATAACGTTTTGGTCATGAATACTTATTGTGTATCTAATTTATATTTTAATATATTTAACATCTACTGGTCATCCTGCCATCTAGGGGAGGGGGTGGGGGGTAAGAGGTGAAAAATTGGAACAAGAGGTTTGGCAATTGTTAATGCTGTAAAGTTATCCATGCATATATCCTGTAAATAAAAGGCTATTAAATTAAAAAAAAAAGAGTAGAGGTGAATGAAGTGCCATCTTGCATGAGGCTGGGAGAACAAGGGGAGAAAACTTTTCCTGAAAGTCTGCTGGAAGTGGGACCTAAGACTTTCAGCAGTGTCATCAACAGGATAAAAGAGAATTTTTGTTGTTCAATTGTTGTCAGTCATATCTGACACTCTGTGACCCTATTTGCAATCTTCTTGGCAAAGATACTGGAGTGGTTTTCTGTTTTCTTCTCCAAGTCATTTTACAGAAAAGTAAACTGAGGCAAACAGGGTAAAATGCCTCACCCAGGGTCACCCAGCTAAGTAAGTGTCTGAATCTAGATTTGAACTGAGATTCCAGGCCCAGAACTCTGTCCACTGCACCAACTAGCTGCCCCTCACAGTAAAATCTGTCTAAAAGTAGATTAGGAAGGGAGTACCTTTTTATGAGTGGTTTTAATGGAAAGATGGATGACCACTTGTGACAGGCAGTTTGTAGGGAGACTGAAGATGAGTTAGACATCCTAAGGTTCCTTCTCACTCTCCTTCTGTGAGAGTGAATGATGAGGGGGAGGGATGTCATGGAACTGGAGGTGGGAGGGAAGCATCAGATTGAGATTAGTTTTGCTACTTATTAACAGGATACTAAATCACTTTGATTTCCACCAACCCTGGTTTCTTCATTTATAATATAGATAATAAGATCCCTTTCAGGGCAACCCATTTGTGATTCTAAAAGAGAGGAGAAAAACCAGAGTAGAGAGAGAGAGAGGGAGGGAGGGAGGTACCATGCAGGAAGAAACGCCATTGGCTCCAGCACAGATCATGGTGTCCTTGAATTTTTTCCCCCAGTATCTCTTGCATTTAGTATTGGACAGCAGGGGCAGAGCTGCCTGTTGGAGGATATTTGGGAATCTCCGGGCTGCAGAGACAAAAGACAAGAGAGTAGGTTAAACAAGAGCTGGTGAACTGAATGGGTGAAGGTGGAGTATAGGGGAAGGAGCCAAGAAGAAGTGATTCTGATAAAGTCTGGACTGAAGAGTATGTCAGACTCTGTTCCAAGCTTGGCTCTCCCCCTTTTCTCATTCACTTTTGTGAAAGAGTAATTAAAGGGTACTTAGTACTTCCTTTAGAAATGTTGTTACTTTGTATCCCAAAGAAACCATAAAAGAAGAAAAAGGACCCACAAGAGCAAAAATGTTTGTAGCAGCTTTTTGTGGTGGCAAGGAATTGGAAAATGAGTGGTTGCCCATCAGTTGGGGAATGGCTGAATAAATTTTGGTATATGAAAGCAATGGCACATTATTGTTCTATAGGAAATGATTTTAGAAACTGATTTTAGAAAGGCCTGGAAAGATTGACATGAACCGATGCTGAGAGAAATAAGCAGCACCAGGAATACATGGTACATAGTAACAGCAAGATTGTGCGATGTTGAATTAGGAAAGACCTGGTTCTTCTCAGTGGTTCGGTGATCTAAAGAAATCCCAGTAAACTTTGGATGGATAATGCCATTCACATGCAGAGAGAGCCATCGACACTGAATGCAAATCAACACATGCTATATTCACTTTTTTTTTTTCTGGTTTATTTCCCCCCCTCCCCATGATTTTCCTCTTTTGTTCTGATTTTTCTCTCCCAACATGATACATAAGGAAATAGGTTTTAAAAAATGTCTGTCTATGTGTTATGCCGCAGTTCTCAGCATGTGGGACAATTTTATCCAAAATTAAACTCTCAAGGGTGTCTCAAGGTATAGAACAAAACCTTTACTCAGGATCTCGCCAGAGCCGGGAGTCCTCCAAACTCTGAGCAAAAGGGATGTGTTCGGAGCCAGGAGAGAGTGGCCGCCCAGTGCCTACTTGCAACTTTTATACAGAGCAGCCCAAGAAAAAGCCTCGACCCATCCCCAGTGCCCCTCATATACATTCTGAATGGTGATATAGGTTCTGTTCCCTGATTAGGAACTGGCATGTTGACAGGCTATAAATCTTTCTTTCTCCCCTAGCACATGATATTTAAGAAGCCAAAACTTAGGCTTGTAGCCTCTGTCTACTTTAGTCAATGGTTATGAGAGACCTTCACTTTAGCTACTTGCACTCATCAATTTCCATAATATCCTGACCCAGTCCTGACTCAGTTTCCCTGCTTCTCAGTCCTGCAAAACCTCCCCTCCCTCTTTATCAGAATATTTGATAAGGATAAAAGCTCTTATGTTTTCGAATATCAGAATGTCATCCCAAGGTATCAGAATGTCAGATACCAACTTATCAAGATTCCTCTCCCCATTTCTGGGGTGACTCCCCCTGATTATGTCATCTCATCTTCTGTGGATGAGTCAGAGTCCTGTTCCTCTCTCAGCACCCTCACTCTGCCCCTGCCTCAGTCTACCCCTTGAGTCTGAGCCACATGTGAATACAGGTCATTGAGAACTCTCATTGTTTGCTGGATTCTTGGAGATCATAGTCTCATTCAGCCCTGGGACCAAACCATGCATCCATTTGGTCCCAGTAAATCTCTCCCATTTAATAAATTATTAAATACACTCTAATCTCTATCCTGCCTCAGTTTCTCCAGCATTAAATTTGTATAACACACAAAAAATGGGTTTTTTTTTTACATATAATTGGGGAAATAAAAATTAAAAATAAAAAAATTTTAAAAGGAGTATTCTGTGGGAAATCAAATTCTAATTACTAAAAACACATGCATAAAACAAATATTGGTTCCAAAAAAAAACATCATTATCTGACATGCCCTCCTCCTCCTAGCAGAGAGGAGAGAGGCCGGGGTCTATAGGGACAAAATTATATTTTCACTGTTAAATTAGGTCACTGTAGATAGTATTTTTGCTCAATTGTTTTCTTTTCTTGCAAGAAAGCTTGACACTTAGGGCACGGGAGGGAGACAAGAGAGCAATACATCTGAACTAATATAGGAATAAAAAGATACCAATATCACTTAAAAATAAAAAGATACACATTGCTTACAGGTATATTAAAAACAAAATTGGATTGAACACACATAGAAGAGATTGGAAAGAGATCTTATTTGGTTCTTATTTGTTTAAAGCTTATACTATATAACCTTAAATATAAGCAATTAAATGTTTATAATTTTTATAATAATATTTCTTATTTTACTGAGATGGTATAAGTTGAAGAGCTAAATACTGGATTTGCTTTTGATATTTTGTGACAATTGCAAATGAACACAAACTCTTACAGATTATTTGAACAAATGGACTTGAAAGGGGGCAGTCAGCAGGTATGGGAAGGATTCTTTAAAACATCCACACACAGCGGCTACCCAAAAACGTTGAGTTTGTTTGTTTGTGTTTATGCTGAGCTTGAAGCCTTAAAATTATGGAAGGGTTTTGCTATTTAATTAAAAAGTCCTGGGTGAAAGTAAAGTCAGTCTAAAAAAGATGACATTTTTAGAAAATAATAATTAATGTGTTCTTTAGTTCTCAGACAAAATAAAATCCACTAAAAACCTTAGTTGGGGTATGTGAATTAGACCAAGAGGTCTTAATTGTAAACGACCTAACAAAAAGTGCTATGGAAGATATCAAAGTACCTAATGCCCAGTGAGCCCCTCTCACACTCACCATTGTACTTGGTCCTGCCCCAGCCAGTTGTAACACAGGTAGTGCCATCGGGGAAGTCATCGCTGGCACTGGGCAGGCAGACAGGGGACACATTTTTCTGGAAGTGGGCAGGTGTGGCCAGTTTCAACAGGGTAATGTCATTGTTAAAAGTGTCCGGGTCATAATTTTTGTTCCTGAAGACCTGAAAGGAAGACCAGGGACAGGAGATTGAGACCTCCCTCACCCTTCATCCCTAAAGCTTCATTGGCACCTCCTAGTGCCTCAGAATTAGGAGGAATTTCAAAGGTGACCCAGTCCACCTAAATATCTGGAGGAATCCCTTCTATGTCCTTCCTGACCACCGTTATCTAGACTTTCCTTCAAGACTTTTAATGATGAGGGACTCACTACCTCACAAGAACGCCGACTCACTTTTATCCTGCTCGAAGTATTAGGAAGCTTTTTCTTCTTTATTATTGAATCAGTTTGGTCATATCCATTTGGGATTTTCTTGGCAAAAAGAATGGAATCATCTGACATTTCCTTTTCTAGCTCATTTTCCAAATGAGGAAACTGAGACAAACTGAGTCACAGCTAGGAAGTTTCTGACGCTGAGTTGGAATTCAGGAGGAGGACACAAGACCTTGCACTCCATCCACTGCACCCCCTAGCTGCCCTGCTCACGATAACAGGCAGTAGATGGGATTTGAACCCAGCTATTGAATTCCTGGTCCAAGAATCAGCCTCAAAGGTTGTCCTTAGAAGAGTTGTCTTCAATTTTGCTTTTCTGCTTAAGTCTCTTCTACCTTCCCCTCCCCTCCAGAAAGAAGCAGCTTTCCCCAGCTGCTGTATTCTCCTCAACAGCTTATGTTGGTGCAAGCTACGGAGGATTTCATTTTGAAACAAAAAATGGCAGGTTCCACTGTTTACCTGCATCCCCACGGGAACAACTTATGTCCTCTTTGTGTAATCATGGCTGGGTTAGTGAAGCTCACTGAGCTTGAGTTTCCTCATCTGGAAAATGGCAAAGACCTGCATTCCCTACTTCACAAGGGATCAAATACAAATATACACAGCCTACTTTGAGACTCAGATCAATTCTACCCTCTGCATGAGACTTTCAGCTGCATGAAACAGTAGATGGTAGGCTAGACTGAAAGCCAAGGAGACTTGAATTCTAATTCTGCCTTAGATATTGACTAGCTGGGTAAACTTGGTCAAATCACTTCATCTCTGCCTGCCTCAGTTTCCTCATCCACAAAATAGGGATAATAAATATATCAACTTCCCAAAGTTGCTTGAGAATACAATGAGATAGTATTTGTAAAGTGCTTTCCAAGTCTTAAATTGCTATATAACTATTTGCAAGTTCTCCTGCCCCTTCCCTCTGAGACTGCCCCCAATTTATCCTTTATGTACACAATTATTTAAACACAGTCTTCCCCATTTGAGTGTGAGGTCCTTGAGAGTAGGGATCCTGGGCTTTCAGATTTTGGGGTTGTTTTTGTTTGGTTGGATTAGGGAGAGTTGGTTTTTTTTTTTTTTTTTTTTCCTTTTGTGGTTTCCCCAGAACTTAGCCCAATGTTTGCCACATAAGAAGCACTTAATAATGCTTGTTGGCCACCTATACATATAAGCCCTTTTTAAATGCCAGCTCTTAATAATCATAAATCATAGCTTGGATTTTATTAGTTCCCATCAGAGAGCTGATCTTTATTTACACCGGGCCTGCTTGCCATAAATGCTTGAATTCTCCCTTGTACATGTCCTTGGTCCATGCAGGAAGCCCCAGCTGCCACATCCCCAGCACATCCCACACTCCTCTCATCCCCTTCCCTGGGCCAAGACTGTACCTTGGCAATCCTCAGAACTTGGACCTTTTCTCTATAAGACTTCAGGTCATGCATTCCAGCAACCACCTTGTCTGTTGTCCTAAAGCAGAGAGAAGGGCCCATGGATCAAAGGTCACTGAATATCCCAAGAACTGGTCCCAGTTCACCACCACCACCACCACCCCTCCAAAGGAGGGAAGGAAAAACCTTTGTTTGACCTACATGACATCGCAATGAGCAGCTGTGACCACCCACTTGTTACTGATGAGGGAGCCCCCGCATAAGTGGGCACCATTTCTCTGGAAAGGAAGGGAACAGATGGGAATCATGTGCATTCTGAAAACTTGGAGAGCTCAGGGGCCTCCTCTGAGCACCGAGGGACAGTCTCAGAAGCAGACAAGAGGGCCAGCAAGCCTTGGGCCAGAGAACGTAGTCAGGGTGCAGGACCGGGAGCCTGGGATGAAGAGGGATCCGAGACAAGACTGGCTAGGTCTCCTGCCAAGCTGGACACCATCTGGGACTGGCATTTCCTCCTTGCCTAGTAGGGCAGAAGCTGCTGTGGGTCACAGGGGCTGATATTTATGAGGTTGTTGCCAGCCTCCCAGGAGGCTTCTTGGAGCCTCTCAATCCCTCTTTTCTGCCTCACTGGCCATTCCACCCTCCACCCACTTCCCTTTATCCTGTAGGGAGAGGAAAAGATCTGGGGGTGACGAAGTAAGAGGGGAGGGGGGGATAATAGCTCCACTCCCCATGAAGCAGGTCCAGGTACTCACCTGCAGAGACACTTGCCAGGGCCAAGAACCAGGAACAGCATTTTGACCATTGACAATCATGAACATACTATTCAAGTCAGTGTTAATGGCAGGAACACCACAGCCTAGGGACATGGAGAAAATAAAGATGCTTAGGGTTCCCAGCCTTGGACAAGCTGGGTGGGCCCTAACCTCCCTCCTCCCCCCCAGTCTCTCAGGCCTCTGAAGTCTTAGCTGCTACTGGAGACCCCCTCACCCCAACCCTCACCAGCCTTTTGTTCTAAGGAATAATCAGCTTTGGGTTGAACTCAGTTACCTGCAGGAAATAGGAGAAAGGGGATAGGAGAGCTGATGGCTGACACCTGGTCCAGGGTTTGAGGAAGCAGAAGGTTCTATGCCTTCAAGGACTCAAAACCTCAAGGGACAAAGAAAGCCTATTTCCGGGGTTCTTGGGCTCTTAAGGGATCCCCTGGCTCTGGTATATGAGGGAAGGAACTTCCTCCCTCTCCTCTGTAACACTCAGTCCCATTTCTGCCAGAGAATGGGAAGAGGAGAGGGGGCTGGAAATGAAGGATTGCCTCTAGGAGCAGCTGAAGTCCCCTCGGTTGCCATCAGCCTTCCCTGAACAAGGCTCTCCCTAGAGTGGGCTCTCCTTGCCCTGGTCTGGGGAGTGGGGAGAGCCCTCTCAGGTGCCCAGACATTGTCTCTGGGCTTCAGGCCACAGCTGCCTCCCCACCCCGGAAATGCAAACGAAGCCAGAGCCCTACCCACCCAGGACTGAAATTTGAAAGTAGCTCCCCAACTCTGGGCCCCCCCATTCTCCTCCCCTCACCCCCATGCTCCCTCAGGCGCTCTCCATTACTCAGATCTGACATCACTTTCTCCTCCAAATTTTTCCAACCAACAGCTCATTTCAACACCACTTTAGGAAGAAAGCAAAATTTCAGACTAGTTTTTACTAAACTGTAAGCTACTGTCTCTAATCCCCTTCAGGGATAAGTGCACATTAAAAAGAAAACACTTATTACCCTCCAAAGTGAATTCTTAATCTGAGGAATGCCAGTATTAGGGGTGGGGGGGATGAACACAGGGGCCCCTCCTCTCTCATCAACTGAGTCCCGAGCCTACACATCCAGTGCTGGAGGGGATCCTAGAGGCCATCCATCACTCCCTTTTCTCCTCAGAGCTTAAGCGACTTGTGCTGGGATACAGAGGTAGGAAGCAGCAGAGGCAGCATCTATTTCCAGGCACCTCCCTGACTCTGTGAGAGCTCATGGGGGCTGACAATGGCCTGCTGGGTGAGGATCAGGGAACAGGACTCACCTGAGACGGCAGCCACGAAGGCCAGGCAGGACAGGAGCTGAAGCAATGCCATGGTGCCCAGGTGAGACAGCTGGCCCAGCGTCTCCCTCCCTCCTTATATCCCTGCCTTCCCTCACCAGTGGGGCACTGGGCCAATAGCCTTGGCCCTCCTGAGAGTCCGGAGATGTACCTTCCTTCTCTCCACTGCCCTCCCCAAGTCCAAGACACCTTGGAGAGATAAGCAGGTGGGGCAGCTGCTCCTCTTCCTCTTCCCAGAGAGTCCTTCTCCAAAGGCCAAGAGTCCAGTCCTTTTTTCTCCCCTTCTGCAGCTCTGCCTCCCCTGCTGCCTCCCCTGCCCTGACCTGCCTCCTCTTGTTGCTCTACAACTTTGTTCCTGAAATTGAGTTTTCCCTGTTTGGATGCAAGATCTCAGGGACCCTACAGACTTGCTATCTGGGGGCTACCAGCAGAGGTCAAGGAATCCATCCCACTTATTCCTGTTAGGACCTGATACATGCCCTGAAGACTTTAGGCAAATAAATCTTATCCTTCTGGTGACAAATTTCAAAATGGCGCCCTCTGCTTCCCTGTCTTTTCTTTCCTTTGTTCCAAGTAACTCATTTATTCATTCAAAAAATATTTACACAGAGCTTACTAATGGAGAGAAATCTGACATATAGCCCTCAAGGAGCTCCCAGGCTGGTAAAGGAAGCTTCAGTGCAACAGGCATTTATTAGGCACTTATGGTAACATATGATTCGAGTTCTTAAAAAGGTTTTAAATTGCCAGCAAGGCTTAAAATCGGGGAGTAGAGGTAATCCAAAGCAATCCCAATAGACTTTGGATAAAATATACCATCTGTATCCAGAAAAAGAATTATGAAAATTGAATGTAAATCAAGACATGTTAGGTTCACTTCTTTTTTCTGACTAAAAAATTTTTTTTCTCTCTCTCATGGTTTTTCCCTTTTGTTCTCTCCCAACATGTGTTTTAAAGCAATGTGTCTTAAAAATGAATAAAGAATGAATGAAATTGGGGGGAGGGGGATTAAGGAAAGAGGGAGAGAAAATAAATGTTGGCAATTGACCAAAACAATTTTTTAAAAAATATGTTTTAAAAAATTTAAGCATGCCTTATTAAGTTGAAAAAAAAATGTTGAAAATGGACCCAGGGATGCATGATGAACTATAAGACCTTAATAAATGCTGGTTGACTGACTAAACATCCGGGGACTAGTCTAGCAAATTTGGGGCTCATTGTCAGAAAAATGGCTTTTTGGTAATACATATTGATTCAATGAAATGTTTCATTAAAAAACAGAATTGTACATTAATACAACCAACTTAATTCAATAACTGCTCATATTTAAACAAGTGAATTTTGGTCCATTACTCTATCCAAGCCATATCTTAGTGACTTCCTCTAAGTATTCTTCAGGATTCTCTCCTCATTCTCATTCACTTTTCTTCTTTGGGGGTTCATAATTAGTGAACACTCCTGCTTCAGTTTCCTACCCCTCACTTTGTATTATTTTATGAATCTTTGCGGGTTTCTTTGTATTCTTTCTAAGTGTTGGTCTTAATTTTACTGCAGTGTTGCACAATATTCCATTCAGGATGGTAGTGTGCTATAGGGACAGAAAACCAGGTTCAAATCCACCCCTGCTGCACTATTTTGACCCAAGCAAGTCACCACTTCTCAGTGCTCCAAGTAACAACCTGAGACTTTACTTGTACAACAGGTACCAATATGTGACAGAAGACTTTCCTCACCAATGTTTCTACATGAAAGAAGTATAGGCAGCTGGGCAGTAAACTGAACAGAGTTCTAGACGTGGCATCAGAAGTCTGAGTTCAAAACAATTTTCAGATGATGAAATTAAAGCCATCTATGTTCATATGAAAAGAAAATGCTCTAAATCACTGTTGATTAGAGCACTGCAAATTAAAACAACTCTGAGGTATCACCCCATATCCCTCAGATTGGCTCGGATGTCAGGAAAAGATAATGATGAATAGTGAAGGGGATGTGTGTTATGGGCCAGAACTCTGAAACAAGAATTCATACAAGGTGTTAAGTCAGTGGAATCTATATCTAGTTTGGCATGATGCTTACATGTACTTAGTCCTTAATATAGCTTTTTATTTTCAAAATGTACGTAAAAATAGTTTTCAATATTCACCCTTGCAAAACCTTGTATTTCCACCCAATTTTCTTCCCAATTACCTCCATAAATAATTCACAGTGCTCTCTTTTTACAGAGCCAACTTTTTATTTTTCCTATTATTGGATATTTAAATTTCACGTATTATTGTTCTTCAGAAACTTTATATCTGATCAAATCTCATTGATCTGTCATTTCTCCCAGAATTCTAAAACTTTCTGCTTTCTCCTAAAGTTGCTTGAAAAGATTTAATTTTCTCATCCCTAGAAGCCTATTGTTCTGTTTAGTTCAAGTCATCACAGAAAACTCTGTTTTCTCAGCCCCTTTGACAATGATCTGATTATTAGATCAAAGATCTGAGGTCAGAAAATCAGTGACTACATAGTTCTAAAAATATACTCATGGAGAGATGAACAAATCTACTTGTTTACAAGAAAAGGCAATTCCCTATGAAGACTCTAGACTTATGTCTAGGCAAAGGAATCCTCCTGAGGACTCACTATGGTTTCTGGATCTATAGAACAGGGGATCTGCATCTAGGTTGGTCTTCAGTGGTTATTAATGTGAGCTAACTTTAGTTGGCCAGGCTATTATTTCTCTCTAGCTGGTGGCATCTAATATAGCACTTGCCACAATATTAATCAGTGGGTTTTCTTCCATTCTTGAAGGGGAGCTCCAAACACAGTTTTGAAAACTTTCATTGGCTTCAAAGCCAAATCTATTCAGAATGGAATATTGTAACTCACTTTTAATAAATCATCCACTAACAAATGTTCCAAGCCTCTGATAGCCAAAGGCCTCTTGGTTATAACTTCCAAGCCACCTGAGTTGCCATCACTATATATTTCAACAGGGTTGCTTGGATCTGTGGAAACCAACACGTCAACCCAAGGTTTATTGCTCTAGACTTGCACGATTTCTCAGTAGGGAAATTACATTCCTCAATGCTTTATTCTATCTTCAATTTAGTTTTTCAAGAAAAGTTGTTGCTTATAATGTTGGTAATTTTAGAAATGGTTATGGGCCTAAAGTCTTAGGTTTTCCCTCCAAAATGAAGGAAGTAAAAACAGTACCCAATATGCAACATAAATTATATATGGAATACACAATTTATTTCCACTTAGAAAAGGAAATAAAAAAATCATAGAATGAATGAGATCTCTATTATGGAATATTGTCACTGTGGGAATCTGTTTTGATTGACTATTCTTATTAGGTCCTCCCTCACCCCCGACTTCTACTCTTTTATTTATTTTTTTATTTATTTATTTTCTCCAATAATATTTTGTTTTTCTAAATACCTGTAAAAATAGTTTTTAATATTCATTTTGGTTAGACTTTGTATTCCAAATTTTTCTCCTTCTGTCCAATTATTCATATTGTAATGGGGATTTTGTTTTTTTCTTTTTCTTTTTTCAGGGTAAAGGAGGACGGGAGGAATAAGAAGGAGAGAAAAGTAGTAAAAAGGAGACAAATAACTAGATGTAAATAGTTCTGGTAACTGAGAGGAGAAGACTCTAACATCTGGAGGAAAGGGAAAAGGCTTCCTACAGGAGATGTCATTTAATCTGAGACTTGAAGGAAGCCAGAGACTTGAAGACTGCAGATCTATAACATAAGAGGGTTGGACTAAATAACCTCAAAGTTCCCTTCCATCTCTTTTTTTTTTAATACTTAATTTAGTTTATATGTCTTTTTTTTTATTATAGTAACTTTTTATTGACAGAATCCATGCCTGGGTAATTTTTTTTTTTACAACATTATCCCTTGCACTCACTTCTGTTCCGATTTTTCCCTCCCACCCTCCACCCCCTCCCCTATATGGCAAGCAGTCCTATATATGTTGAATATGTCCTACTATATCCTAGATACAATGTATGTGTGCAGATCCAAACAGTTTTCTTGTTGCACAGGGAGAATTGGATTCAGAAGGTAGAAGTAACCCGGGAAGAAAAACAAAAATGCAAACAGTTTACATTCATTTCCCAGTGTTTTTTTTTTTTTTCCTTTGGGTGTAGCTGCTTCTGTCCATCACTGATCAATTGAAACTGAATTAGGTCTCTTTGTCAAAGAAATCTGCTTTCATCAAATTACATCTTCATACAGTATCGTTGTTGACGTATATAATGATCTCTTGGTTCTGCTCATTTCACTTAGCATCAGTTCATGTAATTCTCTCCAAGCTTCTCTGTATTCATCTTGCTGGTCATTTCTTACAGAACAATAATATTCCATAACATTCATATACCACAATTTACCCAACCATTCTCCAATTGATGGGCAGCCACTCAGTTTCCAGCTTCTAGCCACTACAAACAGGGCTGCCACAAACATTTTGGTACATACAGGTCCCTTTCCCTTCTTTAGTATCTCCTTGGGGTATAAGCCCAGTAGAAACACTGCTGGGTCAAAGGGTATGCACAGTTTGATAACTTTTTGGGCATAATTCCATATTGCTCTCCAGAATGGTTGGATTTGTTCACAGCTCCACCAACAATGTATCAGTGTCCCAGTTTTCCCACATCCCCTCCAACACTCATCATTATTTTTTCCTGTCATCTTAGCCAATCTGACAGGTGTGTAGTGGTATCTCAGAGTTGTCTTAATTTGCATTTCTCTGATTAATAATGATTTGGAACACTCATATGAGTGGTAATGATTTTAATTTCATCATCTGAAAATTGTCTGTTCATATCCTTTGACCATTTATCAATTGGAGAATGGCTTGGTTTCTTATAAATTAGAGTTGGCTCTCTATATATTTTGGAAATGAGGCCTTTATCAGAACCTTTAACTGTGAAGATGTTTTCCCAGTTTGTTGCTTCCCTTCTAATCTTGTTTACATTAGTTTTGTTTGTACAGAAGCTTTTTAATTTGATGTAATCAAAATTTTCTATTTTGTGATCAATAATGGTCTCTAGTTCGTCTTTAGTCACAAATTTCTTCCTCTTCCACAAGTCTGAGAGATAAACTATCCTATGTTCCTCCAATTTGTTTATAATCTCGTTCTTTATGTCTAAATCATGGACCCATTTTGACCTTATCTTGGTATACGGTGTTAAGTGTGGGTCCATGCCTAATTTCTGCCATACTAATTTCCAGTTATCCCAGCAGTTTTTGTCAAATAATGAATTCTTATCCCAAAAGTGAGGATCTTTGGGTTTGTCAAACACTAAATTGCTATAGTGTTCCCTTCCATCTCTAAAGCTTTGATCCTATGGTCCCATGACCCTGATTTCCCTCTTCTTCTTCCTCAACCCTTCCCTGGCAGGTTGAATCACAACTGAGGGGGCTGGGGGGAGAGAGAGAATTCCAGCAAATTGGCAGAGAACAGCTTCAGGGCACTAAGGCAAGGCTACCATCTAGAGGTCAAATGTTTTGATTTTTTCTCAGGCTGCAGAATGGCCCTGGGAATTAAATGAGAGAGTGAGAGGAAAGTTGTCTACTTAAGTCCTTCCCCCTGTCCAATTTAACTGTAAAAAGCATTTAAAAAAACCCAAAAAACAAAAAAATTACTTGGGCATGTGTTTCAGGGAGCAGTTTGTAAACATTCAAAAACTTCACCATTTCACGAAAATAATATAGCCAGTTCAGTTTTTGTTCAATTTTTAATGGCAAGACAATTAAAAATATAAGAACAATTAAAAGTAAACAGTGTGGGACAAACTACTATAGAGATGCAAAAAAGGAAGAGCTTGAGGAAAGCTGGTGAAATAATGATGACATCATAGAGCAGTCTCAGGGATGACATCATAGACCATCCATTGTGAATGATGTCATGGAATGATCAGTGATGAATCATGGAGGGGTCAGTGATGGCTTATTGAACTAGTCAGAAGTGGCATCATGGAGTAGGTAGGGATTACATTAAGAAGTAGTTGGGCATCCATTCCTATTAAAAACACTTGAGAGTATAGGAATAAATGGACTTTTCCTTAAAACAATCAGTAGCATCTATTTAAAACCATCAGTAAGCATAATATGTAATGGGACAAACTGCAACCATTCTCAGTAAGATCAGGAGTGAAACAAGTTGCCCACTATCACCGTTATTATTTAATATTGTATTAGAAATGCTAGCTTTGGCAATAAGAGTTGAGAAAGAGATTAAAGGAATAAGAATAGGCAATGAGGAAACTAAATTATCACTCTTTGTTGATGATATGATGATATACTTAGAGAACCCCAGAGATTCGACTAAAAAGTTATTAGAAACAATCCACACCTTTAGCAAAGTTGGAGGATACAAAATAAACCCACATAAGTCATCAGCATTCTTATATATCACTAACAAAACCCAACAGTTAAAGTTACAAAGAGAAATTCCATTTAAAGTTACTATTGATTGTATAAAATATTTAGGAATCTATCTGCCAAGGGAAAATCAGAAACTTTATGAGCAAAATTACAAAACACTTTCCACACAAATGAAGTCTGATCTAACCAACTGAAAAAATGTTAAATGTTCTTGGATTGGGCGAGCAAATATAATAAAGATGACAATACTACCTAAACTAATCTATTTATTTAGCACTATACCAATCAGACTCCCAAAAAACTATTTTGATGACCTAGAAAAAATAACAACAAAGTTCATGTGGAAAAACAAAAGGTCAAGAATTTCAAGGGAATTAATGCAAAAAAAATCAAATGAAGGTGGCCTAGCTGTACCAGATCTAAAATTATATTATAAAGCAGCGGTTACTAAAACCATCTGGTATTGGCTAAGAAATAGACTAGTAGATCAATGGAATAGGTTAGGTTCAAAGGACAAAACAGCCAAGAACTTTAATAATCTAGTGTTTGACAAACCCAAAGACCCTCGCTTTGGGGATAAGAACACATTATTTGACAAAAATTGCTGGGAAAATTGGAAATTAGTATGGCAGAAACTAGGCATAGACCCACACTTAACACCATACACCAAGATAAGGTCAAAATGGATTCATGACCTAGGAATAAAGAATGAGATTATAAATAAATCAGAAGAGCATAAGAAGTAGTTGGGAATGATGTCATAAAGTAGTTGGGGTGATGTCATGGAGTAATCAGGAATGGAATAGGAGAGATCTGAGCTAGAGTGTGGGGAAGGATAGGTAGGAACAACAGAAGTCACAGAAGAGGGAAAAGGAAAAAGGAAGGAGTAGAATAATTGAACCAAGCTACATATCCATTTTGAATAGGGTGGTATTGGTGAATTTCTTGAAGAAGGAAGGAAAATTGCTCTTCTTTCTTTGGAAAAAATGGAGAGAGACAAATGGAGTAAAAAAAGGAAAGAAAGATCCTACCTAAAGGATTTCTAAGGACCCTCAGAAAACCTGGAATTGGGGAAATGGAAAGCGAGCTGGACTGGGCAAGTAGATCATAAGGACCCGCACCAAAGCTTAGTTCAATCTATTCTGTACATTGGCATTGGCCATTTGGAAGAGTCTGCTCTGAGGGAATCACCAGAGGAAAGTCTGTATGCATGTATATGTGGTACGGGCATGTTTGTGTGTGTGAATGGGTACCTTGGTTCTTACCCTCTCACAGAAAGCTAAATGGCACAGTGGATAGAGCACCAGCCCTGAAGTTAGGAGAACCTGAGTTCAAATCTGAACTCAGACACTTAACACTTGACACTTCCTAGCTGTGTGACCCTGGGCAAGTCACTTAACCTCAATTGCCTCAACAACAACAACAACAACAACAACAACAACAAAAAAAAAAAAAAAAAAAGGAAAAAAAGGAAAAAAATTAAAAAAAGAAAAGGAAGAGAGGGGGTCAGTCCTTTCTCTCTACCTCATATGCTCCCTGCCCTGGGATCCTGGGGAAAAATACCATAAAACTTAGGTTTGACCCACATCTAGGGGAAGACTTATAAATACATGTTGACAAATATTGACAATAACATGCCATAATTTATCAATCCTGTTATCCTTTCTGGGGGTGAGGGAGAGAAGGACTTCCAGGAGACTTGGAGGACTACTAGACAGATATTTCACATTCAGCTTAGATCTGTATCTTCACAGATCTTATTCCTCCAATGAGTCAGGCATGAATGGGTACAAGTGGGCATCCCCTCTCCAAAGAATACAGAAAATCCATTCCACCAGGCAACCAGCACTTCATTAAATGGTTCTGGATCTCTCGATCTAAAATCATCATGGCTTTCTGAAAACATCTATCTCAGAAATGTTTAGCCGTGTGATAAAATAAGGAAACACAAAGCTGAAGATACATTAGAAACCTGAAATTCATCCATCCAAGGCTCATTTAGGCATATAGCTTCCTTTCCCCCTCCCACTTTACTGGAAATCTCAGAGAGTTAATAGGCTCAGTGAGAGAGGAAAGAGAGAAAGGCAGGGATCCTTTTTAAGTCTACTAAGTGGGTGGTTTTTCTTGGCTTACTTGCTGTTTGCCTTTCACAGCTTTCCCCCAACCTCATCATAAGGGACCAAGGTTGCCAATTAGGAGTCTCTTATCATCCATGCAAGGAATAAAAGCATATATATCAGTTAAGATAGATCAAATATATTACTATCATTATACTGACATAGGAGTATACTGAGGAAAGCACCCTCTATAAAGCACTATATAAATGTGATATATCTATATTTATGTACACACTTTTACAATCACACATAAATACACCCATGTGTACATACATGTACATATATATATATTTACACAAACACACACACAAGTATATACATGTGTGGTGCATATGTAACAGTCAGTTAACCAGTCAATAAACATTTCTTGCATTTATTATTTGCCTGGCACTGGGCTAAGTGCTGGGAGTACAAATACAAGAAGAAAGATAGTTTCTGCTCTCCTACTCTCAAGGAATTTCCATTCTCATTAGGGAACATATAAAAGAAAGCTCAGAATGGAATGGGGAGACAAATCCCAGCTCAAGGACATGATAAAGTCCTGAGTTCAGCTTGGAGAGAATCTTAAAATTTTTAGTTTCCTTCCAGCTTTTTGAGGGGGTCCCTCTCCTAATATTTCTCTTGTGATTAATGTTCTTTCCTTTTTCTCTATACCTGTCAAAGTAATGAGGAGTTTGCTATAAGATTCTTGAAAGATTGATTTTTCTGTTATGTTTAAATATGTAATATCTAACACAATCTCCTCATATAGTTGACATTTTTAAACAAATACTTATTGATTGATTAAATCTACAAGTAGTAGGGGAGAGGGGAATGAAGGCAGCTCTTCCTGGCTTCGGCCCTCCCATTGTAAGGACCAAGAAATCACCCAGTGCCCTTTCAGAGCAAGTCCTACAGGTCATTCGTATAGGGTTTTTTTTCCTCATTAATGGAAATCAATGTCTTGTTCCTATAAAGGGTAGGGGTGGGACAGAACTGATAGGAGCAGAAAGGGAAGAGATTCAGACTTCTGGCACTTCAGGTTCTTCAGACTCTGCAAGCACTTTCAGTTTTCCAGCTTTGAGAGAGATTAATGGTGCTTACTGGACACTAGAGCTGACAGTCTCCATCATGTCCCTATCTCTTTTGTTGTTGTCAAGCAGTTTCAGTTATATCCAACTTTTCATGACCTCATCTGGGGTTTTCTTGGCAAGGATACTAGAGTGCTTTGTCATTTCTTTCTTCAGCTCATTTTAAATGGGAAACTGAGAAAAATAATGCGACTTGTCCAGGGTCATACAGCTAGTGTCTGAGGCCAGATTTGAACTGGTCTTTCTGACACTGAGGCTAGTTCTCTAAATACTAAGGTACTTAGAAACTTTAAGAAGTTTTCTCTCTAGGTGAAATCTAGGATTGTCTTTCTTGGTTGAACCTCAATCCCGATGGGCAAACTTCTTTTTTTAAGAAAAAAATAATAATAGCTTTTTTTATTTTTTTTTTTTTTACAATAGATGCAAAGATAGTTTTCAACATTCACCATTGCAAATCCTTGTGTCCCAAATTTTTCTTCCTCCATCCCTCTCCACTTCTCCCCTCCTCTAGACAGTAAATAATTCAATAGAGGTTAAACATGTGCAATTCTTTTAAACATATTTCCACATTTATCATGCTGTGCAAGAAAAATCAAATCAAAACCGGGGGCTGGGGGAAAGAGAAAGAAAAGCAAGCCAGCAAACAATAACAAAAAAGTGAAAATACTATGTTGTAGTCCACATTTAATCCCTATAGTCCTCTTTCTGGATGCAGATGGCTCTCTCCATCACCAGGGCAGAGAGGACATGTATAGTTTGCAGCTACCAAAAGACAAAAGAGTACAAAGATAATCTGTGGGACAGTATCTGGGAGCCCTATATGGGAGAGGAGAGTCCAAGGCTGGACCCCAAGGCAGACTTCAGTATTTTCTGAGCAAAAGGACCCCCATGCCTCAGGATTACAGCTTGATTATACCAATATTTACTGCAAAACAAAAGAAAAATGAATAAGCAAAAGACAAAGAACACAATCATAGGCAGTTACTATAGGAATAGAAAAAATCTGGGTTCATATTCAGAGAAATGTAATGGAGTTAAAATAAAAGTTATTCCTTTTTCAATAGGAAGTGTCAAACAGTCCTGTCAAGGAGGAGAAACTGAGCCATATAGAGATTAGAGAGTATTTAATAATTTATTAAATGGGAGAGATTTACTGGGATGAAATAGATTCATGGTTTGGTCCCAGGGCTCAATGAGACTATGGTCTCCAAGAATACAGCAAACAATGAGAGTTCTCAATGATCTGTATACACATGTGGCTCAGACTCAGGGGGTAGACTGAGGCAGGGGCAGAGTCAGGCTGCTGAGAGAGGAACGGGACTCTGACAGGGTGGGGTGAGCCACATGAGATGAGATGACATAATCAGGCAGAAATATCCTGGACATAGGAAGAGGTATTTTGATAAGTCAGTATCTGACATTCTGCTAGCTTGGGATGGGGAGAGGCATTCTGATATTCTAAAACATAAGAGCTTTTATCCTTATCAAATATTCTGATAAAGAGGGAGGGGAGGTTTTGCAGGACTGAGAAGCAGGGAAACTGAGTCAGGACTGGGTCAGGATATTATGGAAATTGATGAGTGCAAGTAGCTAAAGTGAAGGTCTCTCATAACCATTGACTAAAGTAGGCAAAGCCTGCAGGCCTAAGTTTCAGCTTCTTAAATATCATGTGCTAGGGGGGAAAGAAAGATTTATAACCTGTCAACATGCCAGTTCTTAATCAGGGAACAGAACCTATATCACCAATCAGAATGTATATGAGGGGTACTGGGGGTGGGTTGGGGCTTTTTCTTGGGCTGCTCTGTATAAAACTTGCCAGTGGGCATTGGGTGGCCGCTCTCTCCTGGCTCCGAACACATCCCTTTTCCTCGGAGTTTGGAGTTCCCCCGGCTCTGGCAAGATCCTGAATAAAGGTTTTATTCTATACCTTGAGACAACCCTGAGAGTTTAATTTTGGATAAAATTGTCCTACATGCTGAGAACTGCAGCATAACGTATATACAGTCATTTTTAAAAACCTATTGCCTCATGTATCATGTTGGGAGAGAAAAATCAGAACAAAAGGGGAAAATCATGGGGAAAGGGGAAATAAACCAGAAAAAAAAAAAAGTGAAAATAGCATGTGTTGATTTACATTCGGTGTCCATAGCTCTCTCTGCATGTGAATGGCGTTTTCCATCCAAAGTTTACTGGAATTTCTTTGGATCACCAAACCACTGAGAAGAATCAGGTCTTTCCTAATTGAACATCACACAATCTTGCTGTTATTGTGTACCACATATTCCTGGTTCTATTTATTTCTCTCAGCATCGGTTCATGTCAATCTTTCCAGACCTGTCTAAAATCAGCCTCCTGATCGTTTCCTATAGGACAATAATGTTCCATTAGAAAATGGAAAAACACTTCAGTATCTTTACCAAGAATACTGCAAATAGGGTCACAAAGTGTCAGGTATGACTGACAACAACTGAAGACAAAAATTCTCTTTTGTCTGGTCACTGACACTGCTGAAAGTCTTAGGTCCCACTTCCATCAGACTTTCAGGAAAAGTTCTATCTCCCCTTATTCTCCCAGCCTCATGCAAGATGGCACTTCATTCACATCTCCCCTTAATCTACACTGCTCACCCATATTTTCTGCACTAGAAAGAAATAGAAAATCTGACTTCTACTCTCAGCTATGCTACAAGCTCATTAAGTAACACAATCACAAACTTTTTATCAGACTCAGTTTTCTCATCTGCCAAATGGAGATTAATATCCCTACTCTTTCTACCTCCCTCTGTGGGCTGTCACAAAGAACTGAGATCATATGGAGTAGCTGAGTGACACCGTGGCTAGAGCTCCAGCCCTGAAGTACCTGGAATAAGCCACCGAACTTTCAGTTTTTCATCATTTTCATTTATTTCCATACCACCTTACAGCTCCAACAAGCTTCTAAGGCAGAAAAGATAAAGTAATGCTATCTCCATATAATGGTATTCTTTTTTGCCATCCTATGAAACCTCTTGTCACATGACAACAAAGTATCAGCCCCAGAATTCAAATTCAGGCCTTCTGAGTCTAAATCATGAATCTAAAGTCATGAGGGGAGGTGGGGAATAAAACAGAAGGAAAAAAGTAAATATAGCATGTGATGATTTACATTCAGTGTCCGTAACTTTCTCTGGATGTGAATGCATTTTCCATCCAAAGTTTACTGGGATTTCTTTGGATCACCGAACCACTGAGAAGAACCAGGTCTTTCATAGTTCACCATGGCACAATCTTGCTAGTTGCCCTCTAGCATCCTGAGCAGCGTTGGGGCTGACAGACCCTTTCAACCTCTCTTGTGCCTTGTCTCCTTAGGGTGACTCCGGTGGATCCTGGTCTGCCAGAAAAGCAGTGTCTAGACCCTGGTCGGTATTGTGTCCTGGGGAAACGCTTACTGTTCCATCACCTTCCAAGTTGCATACACCTGAGTCACCAAATTCATCCCCTTTATCAAGAAAACTTGTCCAACAACTGAGCTGCTCCCCGCCCAAGAAAGTGGGCACCTTTAACTCTTCCCATCCCCCAACGCCAATAAATATATCTATACAGGATCATTCAGCCTGTTTTCTTTGCCTTTAGTAGAGATCTAAATGCCCATCGCGTGTAGGACCACCCATCCTCAGAAAGCCTGGCACAGTCCCAGGAAGGCAGAACTTTGGCAGGAGTTTCTGGGATACTGGTTTCATTTCTAGTGATGATGTTGCTGAGAGAGTTGAGAAGAGGCACAGGACTTATTTCTGTGACTCCATCTGGCAGAATGTAACTCCCTCTTTTAGAAAGAGCCAGCACCATCCCATTGACTTTCCTCAAGTGCCTGACTTCAGTTGGGTACTTCTGGATACTCATCTCCCCAATTTTTCCCAACAGACACACTACCCACATGCCCACTCATTTCCCTTAATGACTTCTTAGGGCACCATATTCTAGGAAGGACATTGCCACAAACTGGAGAAAGGGGAAAGGACTGAGGACCATGCCATATGCTGATCAACAGCTAGAACTAGAGCTATTTAACTTAAAAAAAAAAAAAAGACAAGGAGAATGGGGCATGAAAGCTTTCACCTGAAATTTGAAGAGCTGCCTGGAAGTTTCATGGAATAATGGGAAAAAACTGTTAACTCTAGAAGCAAAGGACCTGGAATCAAATTCTATCATTAGAAGCTGCTTCCTGCCTGTTGGGATATGGAAAGGAAGGGATTAAGAACAGTGGGTAAAAGCAGCAGAGAATCAGATTTAGGTTCAGTGTAAAGAAACACTTCCCAACAACTGAGAACTCTTTTCCAGAGTGAAAGAACTAGCCTTAGGAGGTACTGGGTTTCCTTTTATTTCCTTTTATTTTTTAAGCTTTTTATTTTCTTTTTTTATTATAGCTTTTTATTGACAGTACATATGCATGGGTAATTTTTTACATTATCCCTTGCACTTACTTCTGTTCTGCCTTTTCCCTTTCTCCCACCATCCCCTCTCCTAGATGGCAGGCAGTCTTATACATGTTAAATATGTTAAAGTATATCCTCGATACAATATATGTGTACAGAACCAAACAACTCTCTTGTTGCATAAGAAGAATTGGATTCAGAAGGTAAAAATAACCTGGGAAGAAAAACAAAAATGCAAACAGTTCACACTCGTTTCCCAGTGTTTCTTCTTTGCATGTAGCTGGTTCTGTCCATCATTGATCAATAGGAAATGACTTAGATCTTCTCTTTGTTGAAAATATCCACTTCCATCAGAATACATCTGCATACTATATCATTGTTAAAGTATAACATGATCTCCTGGTTCTGCTCATTTCACTCAGCATCAATTCATGTAAGTCTTTCCAAGTTTCTCTGTATTCATCCTGCTAGTCATTTCTTACAGAACAATAATATTCCATAACATTCATATACCATAACTCATTCAGCCATTCTCCAATTGATAGGCATCCATTCACTTTCCAGTTTCTGGCCACTACAAAGAGAGCTGCCACAAACATTTTGGCACATACAGGTCACTTTCCCTTCATTAGTATCTCTTTGGGATATAAGCCCAGTAGAAACACTGCTGGGTCAAAGGGTATGGACACTTTGATAACTTTTTGAGCATAGTTCCAAACTGGTCTCCAGAATGGTTGGATTTGTTCATAACTACACTAACAATGCATCAATGTCCCAGTTGTCCTGCTTCCCCTCCAACATTCATAATTATCTTTTTCTGTCATCTTAGCCAATCTGACAGGTGTGTAGTGGCATCTCAGAGTTGTCCGAATTTGTATTTCTCTGATCAATAGTGATTTGGAACACCCTTTCATATGAGTAGAAATAGTTTCAATTTCATCATCTTAAAATTTTCTGTTCATATCCTTTGACCATTTATCAATAGGAGAATGGCTTGATTTCTTATAAATTAGAGTCAATTCTCTATATATTTTGGAAATGAGACCTTTATCAGAACTTTTAACTGCAAAAATGTTTTCCGAGTTTATTGCTTCCCTTCTAATCTTGTTTGCATTAGTTTTGTTTGGACAAAGCCTTTTTAATTTGATATAATCAAAATTTTCTATGTCATGATCAATAATGATCTCTAGTTCTTCTTTGGTCACATATTCCTTCCTCCTCCACAAGTCTTAGAGGTAAACTATCCTATATTCCTATAATTTATTTATAATCTCCTTCTTTATGCCTAAATCATGAACCCATTTTGATCTTATCTTAGTGTACGGTGTTAAGTGTGGGTCCATGCCTAGTTTCTGCCATACTAATTTCCAGTTTTTCCAGCAGTTTTTGCCAAATAGTGAATTCTTATCCCAAAAGTTGGGATTTTTGGGTTTGTCAAACACTAGATTGCTATAGTTATTAACTATTTTGTCCTGTGACCCTAACCTATTCCACTGATCAACTAATCTATTTCTTAGGCAATACCAAATGGTTTTGGTGACCACTGCTTTATAATATAATTTTAGATCAGGTAGAGCTAGGCTGCCTTCATTTCATTTTTTTTTCATTAGTTCCCTTGAAATTCTTGACTTATTGTTCTTCCATATGAATTTTGTTGTTATTTTTTCTAGGTCATTAAAATAGTTTCTTGGGAGTCTGATTGTTATAGCACTAAAGAAATAGATTAGTTTAGGGAGTATTATCATGTTTATTATATTCACTTGGCCTATCCAAGAGAACTTAATATTTTTCCAGTTATCTAAATCTGACTTTATTTGTGTGGAAAGTGTTTTGTAATTTTGCTTGTATAATTCCTGACTTTCCTTTGGTAAATAGATTCCCAAATATTTTATGCTATCGACAGTTATTTTGAATGGAATTTATCTTTGCATCTCTTGCTGTTGGATTTTATTGGTGATATATAAAAATTAAGCTTTTTTATTTTCAAAACATATACAGGGATGATTTAATAACATTGACCCTTGCATAGCCTTGTGTTTTAGATTTTTTCCTCTTTCCTCCCAGCTCCTCCCCTAGACGGCAACCAATTTAAATTTCCTTTTGATGGGGTTCTTCAAAGATGTTCTGGATGATGACTTATAGTCCGAGTTATTCTACAGATATAGGTCGTATGAGGTGGACACCAAATTTTCTTCCAAGGTTGAAATCTTGTGGTGAATTTGTTCTGGCTTTTCCCGGGCTTGCTTTATCTACCCATTGGAGTTCTAGGGTACTTTGAAGGATAGGAGGGGTTCTGTCTTCATTATTATTGGATTAATCCCCACTAGCTGCATCCCCCCTCCATATTAGGGTCCAGGAACTAGAACCCTAGTTCCATTTAACCACTGAATATCAATTTACTTTTCCAAGAGAAAATTGACTTCAAAGATATGGCAAGAACATACAAATACTTTCCCCAACCCCTTCCAGCACACCACTCTCAATTTCTCACTCACAGTTTAATTCCTTCAGAGCACTGGTTCTACCAAGTTCACATATGCCAGGTGAGCCCTTATCTCAACTACCACTAAGCTGAGGTGCCAAAGATCCCTTGCCCCTCAGGCAATGATGCTCCACTGTATCCAGAGTATCCACATGGTGAGGTATCTTTTGCACTCATAAGGTCATTGAGACTCTAGTTTAAAAAAAAAAAAACAACCTAGCAATTATAGAGCATTTTAAGGTTTCCTGATTACTGACAGTTAATTCACTTAACTGAGCTGTCCTGGTTGCTGGGTGACTGAAGAAGGATTTATTAAGCAGATTACTCTGTGCCAAATACTTTGCCAAATGCTGTATGTATGTATAAATAACAAGCAAAACAGATTTTTGCCCTCCCAGACATTTAAGCCTTTAATCCCTACTGTTATGATAACTGTTCTAATGGGGAGAAAATGTGTCAATATCTAGGTACAGGATATGCAACTACATATCAAGGTGACACAGTAACCCTTCTGGGACAGCACCAGCTCTTGGCACTACCTTTGGCACAAGGCGGCATTTGACTGGGCTGTTTTGTAGCCAGGGATCCTAAGAGGTAGCAGTGATGAGTGAGAACATTCCAGGTGTGGGGCAAAACCCATACAAAGACATGATGCAGTTGGAGACTGAGTATCCAATTGGAGAAATGACAAGAAAGTATATCAGGTTGCTGAATCCTAAAACGAGTGGAGGGAACTAATTTTTTTTTAATGAGTGCATAGAGGAGAAATTCTGGGAAGATAGTGTGATGGGGCAGAACATTTCCAGTTTTCCAATTTTCTTGACAAAATAAATAAACAAAAAATAAAGAAAAAAAAACAAACCAAAAAAAAAAAAAAAAAAAAAAAGATAGCCCATTGCCTCAGAGGAAATGTAGATAGAACTATGGAAAGAAATGAAAATTAGTATTATGTAATTGTTCTCCTAAAACACTGAGAGAAGATGTCAGGAAAGAACTGATTTCCAGAGTTTCTGCAAGGGTGAAGTACAAACACCCGGAGCCAAGTCTGCTGGATCAGCAAATATCAAGCCTTGACCACAGCTAGGGTGGGAGACAGCTTCTGCATTAGGAACTTTCATCACTGGCTCTTTTCAACAATGCAATCATTCAAGACAACTCTAGTGGACAGGTGATGGAAAGTGCCATCTGCATCCAGAAAGAGAACTATGGAGAGTGAATTTGGATAAAACATAGTATTTTGACTTGTTTGCTTGCTTTTTCTTTCTCATGGTTTCCCCCCCTTTTAATCTGATTTTTCTTGTACAATATGACCAACATGGAAATATATTTGAAAGGATTGCATATATTTGATCTATATCAGATGGCTAGTTATTGTGGGGAAAAGGAGGTTAAAAAAAAAGAGAGAGAGAAGAATTTGGAACACGAAATCTTATAAAAATGAATGAAGGGGCAGGTAGAAGGTCAGGTACACAGGTTTTGAAGCTAGGAAGACTTGAGTTCAAATTCCATCTCAGACATTTAACACTTACTAGAGGTGTGATTTTAGACAAGTCACTTAATCCCAACTGCCTTGCCAAAAAAAATTGTTGAAAATTATAACACATATTTGAGAAATTAAAATATTGTTGAGGAAAAAAACTTTCATGTCCCAGATTGGGGGGAAGAGGGATTGACTTAGAAGCAGAAGATTGAAGGATCTTCCCCTGTTGATGGATGCTAGATCCAGCTGTGCTGACCAAATGAGTCCTAGGCTGTGGCAGCCACAGCAAGAAAGTAGCAACTAGCACATACCTGATGAATACAGTAGCAGAGGGGCTGTCACACTTGCCAAAGAGAAGAGTCCCTGGCTTCAGTTCCAGGTGTGTGGAAAATGTGAAGAACTTACAGATCAAGCACATATTGATCAGAGACTGTTAGCTAAATTAATTGAAGTCGTAAAGGCCTTGCTTTTGGCTTCTCTGAAAACGTGATTTTAGATAAGGCCTGGCCTATAATCCATTGTTCAAAGGAGGATGTGTGATGAGGAGGCTGTACATCACGTTATCTACTACATTCCACTGACAAAGTAGGAGAATAGAGACTTATGTGACCAATCACACCATATAGAGACTGGGATTTGGGGAGTTCTTTGTCTGAAACATATAAAAACTGTGAGCATTTTCAAGGGAGTGGTTCTTTCCTGCTGTGAAATTCGGCTCACAGACCAGGATGGGGTCCGCTTCTCGGGACTCTAATAAATAATTCTGCTTTTTCTGAGTGATCTCTGTAATAGTCAATTGGGGTATGTCTCTTTTTGTCCCAAACATTTGGGAGCTCTCTGGGATGCGGTCTTTGGGGGAAGTGGATGTGCACCCCAGACAGGGACAGGTACCCACGGAGCAGTTTTCTCCATGGTCTCTGGCTCTGAGCGAGCAGTCTCCCTCCCTCTTAGACAAGGGCCCGAGACAGAGCTCCTCAGTGCAAAGCAAAATTGAAGACTGAAGGAAGTAGAGTCCTGATGGCCAGCAAAATGCAGTCTGGAAGACTTACACGTGTAATTTGAGGTACCTCTCTGGGGTCTGGGGGTCCATTGGCTGGGTCAAAGGGGACCCCGAGAGATTAGCCCTCCTAAATTTGTTTTTAGTGGGGACTGCTGTTGACCCCAAGGAAAGGACTACCTGAGTAGGCTGTCAGATGACTGTGAGCATGAGGGTGTCCTCCGCTGATAATGGATAGAAGCAGACCAAGAATTTTTGTCAGGATGGTAGCTAGGTATAAAAGGAAAAAAAAACTGGGAGGATGTTCCCAGGACCATTTGGGTATGTGTAGAAGGTGAAAATAGAGCTCAGCGTCTGTCTGTGTGTGTAGGTTTGTTTGTTTTGCATTTTGTGTTCCATGTTAAAAAATATAGATAAGAATTCAGCCTCTGTGTTGTAGGCTTAGAAAAATATCAGGCTGAATTTTTGGGAGTTGGAATTCATTCAGAGTAGTGATTCCTTCAGAGTGGCTCAGAATGTATTGGTCTTAGATCATGGTAAGGTAATTTGGGAACTAATTTGGGCTTCTCAAGATAGAGCAAGAAAAGAAGTTTGAAAAATCTTTTTCTCTCTTTCTCTCTCTCCCTTTACCTCTGGATGACAGCAGCAGCTTTAGGGAAGGGGCAGGAGGGAGAAAAGGGAGAAATAAAAACATAGATTGAAAGGGATTTAAAATGTAAAAAATATATAGAAGAGCAGTGTGCCAACATTTAAAGAAAAGAAGTTTGAATGGAATATCTAGGCATTCTCTGTGAAGGCAGAGAAATGCACTAAATGGGCTTGGAAGTTTAGAAAATCTCCGTTTAGATTCTGGGAGGAAAGAATTTCTAGCTGAAACAAACTTCTCTCCAGGGTATTCCTGGGGAAAAGCCCCTAGTCTGTTTTGTTGATTTAAAAGCTCTGTTAAGTTTTAAGAACAATCATTAAGAAATTTAGTAATTGGTTATTGTAATGTTATTTAGTATAAAAATTTACTTGTGATTATAAACTTCTTAACCTGTTGTATTTTAAACTGACAGGAAAATTTTTCCCTTAAAGAAGGTTTTCAAAGCCTGCTAGAGTAAAGGGCAATAAAACCTTATCTGCTATTTTAGGGATGGCAGGGGAAAAAAGCAGCCTGCTTTCGTGAGAGAGGAAGGGAAAGAGTGTTGGGAGCCACGATCTCTAAGCTGATTGGCAAAGCCCAGCACTGAGATCAATTGTGCACAGCACTCATGCAGGAACAATTATTTCCTTCTATGATTCTCATTAGTGGACTACTGTTTCCTATATTATTTATAATTGGCTTGATTATAGCACTAAAACATTCTAAAAAAAATCTGGTGACAAGGGGAATTTGGGCAAGTGAACTAGAAATGATTTCACATGCATATTCTGTCCTAATAAAACTAATCTCTCACTGAGACAAATGATAAAGAAGAGAACACCATGGAGAGCTTTGTCACTATTGGAGAGAATCCAAAGGTCCAAGAAAAATTGGTGTTTACCAAGTTAGACTCAGAAAAGATCAGTATGTCTAGGAGCCAAAAGATGGTTAAAGTATAACTAGGAATTGCTCTAAATGCTTATGTACACTAAGTCAGGGAAACAGAGGAATCAAACAATCCACAGAATTGACAAAGAAGACATAAGTAAACTAATAAAATTCACTGACATTTAGTCTTGTATAACATTTACCTTTCATTATTGGCTTCGCATAATGTAATCAATAATTAACACTTAACCATAAAAAACTTACTCAAATATTAAATGTCAAATGTAGTAACATATAAAGATCAATAAGTCAGACACATGTCTGAAGATTATATTGACCTAAAGTATATGATCATGATATAGTATAAAAATAAAGGCTGAAGGAACCCGAGAGAAGTGGGAGCATCACTTCCATCAGTTCCTCACTCAAACTACCTGTCTTCCTTTGACGCCAACCCTATTCCTCCTGTTCAGCCCCCTGGACCCCCTGCAGAGGCTGGACCCCTGCAAAAGAGCAATAAAATTCAAGCTCTGCCTGGACAGATAAGAGATATTAATTGCTGTCAGAAGAACACTCAGGCAGAAAAGAAAAAAAGAGGAAAAGAAAAAAAGAAAAAAATCTTTTACAAGTTTTGAAGGGACAGATGAGAGAGAATTCAGGAGATTTATGAAGGATTGATTTGTTGGAGCAAATTGAGAGCCTGAATGATTTCACAGAGTCAGTTGGAAAAAGAAAGAAAATAAACCAATTGCCTAAATCTTGAGGATTCCTGTGTTGGAAATTGAGTGAGGGGAAGGACAGCAGTGGAAAGATGTCTTTGTTTGTGCTGCAGCCCAACTGCTGAAGAAAGCAGTCTACTCTTTTAAAAGGACAGGCTGCTCTCATAGAGTGTTAATTGACTGAATATTTGTTTCTTTGAAACATGATGGTTTTCGTGTTTAAGGAATATGATCATAAATGTGATCTATAGTGTGAAAGGGTTATTTCAAAAAGTTTAATTGATGCTTTTAAGAACTTTTCAGGTTCTTTTATGTGAATGATGCCAATTATTTAAAGGAACTCCAAGAATAATAGTTTTTGCCTTCGTCCTTTTGAAAATGCTTTTATTATGGACAATATGTAGTTTGGGATTTTTCTGTGTGCTGGGTATTTTAAAAGCAAAATGATTAGTATAACCTTCAGTTTATGCAACACTTGGGTATGTAAGAATTGTGTGACATTCTGGGATAAATTTCTTACTGTTAAAAGTCTTACAATATGTAGATGATCCTCTTGTGGCAGAGAGGAAAAAGAGTGACCTTGTCCAAGTCATTGTAAATTACTGTTTGTTAAACTATTTAGGAGCACAGGGACTGAGAATTTCTTAAGACAAATAGAAATTTGTGAAATGTCAGGCAAAATATTTAGGTTATTGTATAAGCAAAAGGAAAAAGAAATCCGATCCTGTAATTTACTTAAGGGAAAGAATGGAAATGGTAAAAGTAAGGGACTGGCACACAGGGCATTGGTCACTAAAATTTTAACCAATCTTATGTTACCTAAGAACATTGCAGTGATTCATGAGCAGGGACACCAAAATGGAGATTCATTTGAGACAAGGGGAAACCACTTTGTGGATGAGGAGGCGAAATGGGCTGGAGAAGAGGAATCTGTAAGTACAGAGGAAATGATGGTGCTAATTCTGGCATTTCCATTTCCAATGCCTCCCCCTTCCCTTACCCCAGAAGAGAAGCAGGAAATTCAAAGCCTTGGCACTCAGAAGGATAAAGGGGGGCACTGGTTCCTCCCTGATGGCAGAGAGGTACTGACCACAGCAGGTATGAGACATGTGCTCCAACATTTACATCAGTGCAGTCATTGGGGTGTCCAAGACCTTTGTGATGTGGTGCTGAGTAACTTTGTGGCACCGGCTTGTACACAATAGCAGGCAACTTGTCAGCAGGTGTCCTGTGTGTCAAATGACAAATAGGGAGGCCCAACAACAAGTCCAAAAAGGAGGAAGGCCCCCTGGTATCAGACCTTTCCAAAGCATTCAGGTGGACTTTACTGAGCTGCCATCAGTGAGCCGTAGTGGTCGTGGTAGATTATCTGACCTCATGGGTGGAGGGCTTCCCCCTTGCCTGGGCAACTGCCATGGCAGTCATAAAAGTCCTCCTTGAGCATATCATTCCAGAGTATGGGTTGGTGGAGCAGGTAGATTCGAACTAAGGCATCCTCCTATCTGTGGCCCAAGCTCTAGAAATATCATGGGACTTACACACCTCGTGGCATCCATCCTCATCAGGTAAAGTGGAAAAGATGAATAAGATAATTAAACAGCAACTGACTAAATTGGCGTTAGAGACACAATTGTCCTGGATCAAGTGCTTTCCCCTTGCCTTATTAAGAATTAGGACAAAGTATCTAAGTTATATTTTAATATATTTAACATCTACTGGTCATCCTGCCATTTAGGGGAGGGGGTGGGGGTGGGGGTAAGAGGTGAAAAATTGGAACAAGAGGTTTGGCAATTGTTAATGCTGTAAAGTTACCCATGTATATATATCCTGTAAATTAAAGGCTATTAAAAAAAAAAAAAAAAAAAGAATTAGGACAAAACCCCGAAAGGATGTGGGATTATCACTTTATGAATTATTATATGGTCACCCTTATCCAAAAGGGATTCAAAATTCTTCCTTGGATCCAATATTTGAGACCAAGTATTTGTTTTTAAGGAAATATGTCAGGTCTTTATTAACATCTGAAAGCTTTACAACTAAAAAGGCTTTTTGCTCAGACTCCTCCCTTAGGATTTGAGGTAAATAAGTTCCAGCCTGGAGATGGGGTCCTGGTTCAGATGTGAAAGGAGAACAAACTGACATCGACTTGGGAAGGACTGTCCAGATCCTCCTGACATCAGATACAGCAGTGCGTACAAAGGAGAGGATGGACTCATCCTACCAGAAATAAAGGACCAGTGGACGCTCCGAGGGTGTGGGCCTCAAAGGTGAATCCAGAGAACAAGCTGAGACAAACATTGAAAAGGAACTGATGAACTGTGCATGTAAAATCTTGATAGTGGTATTGATCTGGGGTACCTTACTGGGACATTGCCTAAATCAAACAGGTGCAGGGCCATAGATGGAAGAGAGTAAGTGTTAATGGACTTTTACTCATCAGCCAGAGAGGGGAGTTATTATAGATTGTGGTGAGCATAGAAACAGGTGAAGCAAGTCAAATATTGTTTGTGATGATGGGTTGGTGCTTAATTGTGTCCACCAGCATTCATTAGGGAGTAATGAGAAATATTTGAAGGAATTTAGAAAGAACCCTACTTGTCAAGCACCCCATAATCTACTCAAACTGGTGATGCTAATGGGTGGGGAGATACCTGGCCCCCAGCACAGATTATCAAGGAATATGGACCAGTGACATGGGCTTGAGACGGTGGTTGGGGATATTGGACAACAATATATATATATATATATATATATATATATATATATATATATATATATATATATATATATATAAAACAGATTAATTCAGTTGCAAGCAGTCTTAGAGGTAATAACTAACCAAACTGCTCAGGTCCTTGATCTATTAGGTGATCAAGCCACCTAGACAAGAGAAGTGGTTTTATAACATAGATTAGTTTTAAATTATCTGTTAGCAGAGGAAAGAAGGGTCTGTGGGAAACAAAACCTTTCTACCTGTTGTATGCAAATTGATGACAATGGACAAGTAGTAAAAGAAATTATGAAGGGCATTCCAAGGATAGTTCATGTGCCTGTACATGTTTGGAAATCTCCCTTCACAAATAGCTGGTGGTCTTGGTTTGATGGTGGCTGGTGGAAACAGCTCTTATGGTATATAGACTTATTGCAATCAGTGGTATTATTCTGTTGCCACTATGTTTACCCTGTATAATTACATTGGTAACAAGAATAGTTCAAAAATCATTGTTAAGAATCTTACAGAAAATATAGGATATCATTAAAATGATGATTTTACAGAAAGGAGGATGGGGGGCAGTAGCAGGAAATGATCCAGATGAGGAAATTAGCAAGCAATGTGTAGAGATGTTAATTGAATTTCACTATAATGTTAGTTCTTCATGAGGAAATATATATATATATATATATATATATATATATATATATATATATACACATATATTTGTGAATAACAGGGGAGATTGTGTGAAAAGGTGAAGAACTTACAGATCAAGCACATATTGATCAGAGACTGTTAGCTAGATTAATTGAAGCCTCAAAGGCCCCAGTTTGAGCTCCTCCAGAAGCATGTGGTTTTAGATGAAGCCTGGAATATATTCCATTGTTCAAAGGAGGATGCATGGTGAGGAAGCTGTACGTCACCTTATCTACTACATTCCACTGACCAAATAGGGGAATAGAGACTTATGTGACCGATCACACCATATAGAGGCTAGGATTTTGGGGGTTCTTTGGCTGAAATGTATAAAAGCTGTGAGCATTTTCAAGGGAGTGGCTCTCTCCTGCTGTGAAATTTGGCTCACAGACCAGGATGGGGTCCACTTCTCGAGATTCTAATAAATAATTATGCTTTTTATGAGTGATCTCTGAGTAGTCAATTTGGGTAGGTGTCTTTGTCCCAAACACAGGGCAGAGAGGACAGGTATAGTTTGCAGCTAATTTATAAGGATTAAAGAAGACCAGCAACTAGTACATTGAATAACTGTAGATCTTGGATTGCTACATTTTATAGAGCAAAAGAGTTGGGAATACAACCAAAGGTAACTTATTCAGCAAAGTTTAGTATAGTCCTGAATGGGAAAAAAAAAAAAGATAGCCTATTGCCTCAGAAGTAATGTAGATAGAGCTATGGAAAGAAACCAAAATTAGGATTAAGTAATTGTTCTCCTAAAACACTGAGAGAAGACTCCAGGAAAGAACTGACTTCCAGAGTTTCTGCCAGGGTGAAGTACAAACATCCCCAGGCCAAGTCTGCTGATCAGCAAATATCAAGCCCTGACCACAGCTGAGGTTGGGAGATAGCTTCCGCTTTTAGGAACTTACAAGACTGGCTCTTTTCCACAGTGCACACACCATTTAAGACAATTCCAGTGGACAGTTGATGGAAAGTCCCATCTACATCTAGAAAGAGAACTATGGAGAGTGAATGTGGATCAAAGCATAGTATTTTCACTTTTTTACTTGCTTTTTCTTTTTATGGGTTCCCCCCTTTCAATCTAATTTTTCTTGTACAATATGACCAACATGGAAATGGGTTTTAAAGGATCGCATATATTTAATCTATATCAGATGTCTTGTTATCTTGGTGAGGGGGGAAGTAAAAATAAAAAAGGAGGGAGAAAAATTTGCAAAACAAAATCTTACAGAAATCAGTGAAGGGGCAGCTAGATAGAGATGTGCACAGGCTTTGAAGTCAGGAAGACCTGAGTTCAAATTCTGCCTCAGACATTTAACACTTACTAATGAAATTTAGATTTAGGGAACCCAAATGAAATTAGGGTTTCTGGTGGTCAGGGAGTTAAATGATAAGGTCTAGTGGCAGGTTTGGGGTTCAGTGAGCCAAATAGAGAGGTTTGGCTCCCCTGCACCCCCTTGGGATTCGGCGCAAGGGCAGGGAGTTTTGGGGACTCCTTTCTGGTGGTACAGAGTTTCTCTGAAAAGGAATTTACAGACCTGAAAACTTAGATTAATAAAAGAGGTTTATTATGGGGATTGGAAGTATGGTTAAAGTCCGGCTAGAGAAATAGATGTAGGTAAAGAGAGGATGGCACTGGAAAGAGTATTCCATTGGACAGAGGCTCATTGGGATTTCAAGCATGATATAGCTAGCATGGTTGGAATCTCTGCAAAGACAGGGTTTTGGTTTGGCTCTTTTAAAATAGGGGGCTTTGGCTACAAGCTGAAGGAGGCTCGTGGGTGGAGTCCCAAGCTCCTAGCTTGGGTTTCAGCTTCCAGCTAGAATTTGAATTGAATTCAATGAGTTTCAGGACTGAGCCGACCCCACCCAGATAACAAAGATGAAACTGTTTGTTCCTCAGGGCAAGGTCCCTCACTGAGGCAGAGTTGAAGGAGATGTTTTTCTTTAAGGATTTTCAGAGTTTTGGGATCCCCTCTTCATTCCCCCCTCAAGTAATCAAAATTTAAATTCATTTAAGGGGAAAAGGACTTAGGGTGGGCTCCCTTATTGAGGCAGAGTTGAAAGAGATTTTCTCCTTCAAGGATTTTCCAAGTTCCAGGGTCCCCTCTTCATTCCCCCCCCTCAAGCAATCACCTCCCAATGCATTTGGTGTAAATGGGTGATGATCTCTTCTTAATTGCTTCAAGCTGGCAAGGTTCATAGTGATTTTGAAGGGTTCATGCCAGGAGGTGAGGAATGAGGTGTGGGGTTTGGGGATGGCAGCAGAGCATCTAGCGGGTGTTTTGTAATGCCAGAAAAACCGAGCAAGACAGAGATTAGAGAACAATTTAATAGCTTATTAAATGGACAGATTTTCTGGGACCAAATGATCCATGTTTGGTCCCAGGGCTGAACGAGACTATCATCTCAAAGAATCCAGCCCTCAGTATCAGACAGCAAGCTTTTTTATAAGATAACAAGAACAATGACATAATGGGGGAGGTACCTGGATGGGGATAACCTAATGGGGGGAGGCACCTAGGATGACATAATGAAGGGAGGTACTGGAGAGGCTCCTGATATTCTAATGATGTCTAAAATGGATAGACCTTTATCCTGTCAAAACATTAAGAAGGAATGATTATAGCCTAAAGATATAAAACTTAATCTCATCAAACATTAAGAGGGAAAGGTTATAACCTGAGGCAGAGTAACTAAATAGGACAATTAGAGAAACTGGGTCAGGACATTAAAAGGGAACTGTGGCATAATAGTTTGTCCTGATCAGTTGTCCCCAGTCAGTTGTCCCATGTTCTCCAGGCTGAAGGACAGTTGAGAATCCAAAGTTTGAAGCCTAGAGAAAACAGATCTCAGGAGCAGATTAAAAGTGGGGTGTCATCCAGGGTTGAGATGGCGACATTCAGGAATGAAGCCTTTAGCAGGAAATGCATCAGGTCCCTTTTGTGGGCTGCCTGTAAGAATGCTGATGGTCCATTTAACAATATCGAATGCCAGAGAAAAGTATAAGAGAAAATGCTAGGAGCAAAAAGTTTAGCCATTTCCCTCCAATTTCCAGGAAAGCTAGTTTTTCCTGGGGTTGAGCCAGAGTGGTATGGATTAAGGGTGTGGACCCAGAGAGTCAGGCTAGGCAGGAAGCCTTGATATCTATTAGTTTTAATAAGCCACTGATCTTTTGTGAGGCAGGGTCTAGGGATGGGCGTGTTCCCACTTGTCAGGGCTGCAGATGAAGATAAGAATGCAGTTTAAGCTTTTAGAAATTTCTTAACTGTCTATGCTGCTCTTAAAAAAAAAAAATACAGAGTTGGTTCTTCAATCTCACCAGAAAAATCATCAAAATGGTTAAACAAAGATCCTAAGCCTTCCCCAACTATCTCCACTCTTTATGGGGGAGGGGTGGAAGAGGCCAGAGGGAGTGCAAAGTAGCAGCGCTGCCTACCCAGCTTATCGCCCCAATAAGCTGTCCTGGTAGATAAAAGGGGAAACAGGGCCAGACCCCAAATTCCTACCAGAGAGCAGGATACTGGGGGGGGGGGGCAGTTCAACCCCTTGGTGTTTGCTGTTGTGGTGGAAAGACAGTTCCTCTTGCTTGAACTCAGGACAGGGACTGGGGTCTCCTCGGACAGTTTCCATGGCACCTATAGCATGAACTTTTGGGGTTCCCGGCCTAAGTCTGGGAGAGATTTGCTAATTTAACCAGGCACCTCTCCTCTGAGTGTCCTTTCAGGAGGCAGAAGTTACCCTTAGAAGAAAAGAGCTGAGAGTCTCAGGTTTTTTAGTTCGAGAGAGTTAAAGGAAAACAACAGCTGTCTGTAGTGTTATGCCAAAGTTCCCTTTTAATGTGGTGACCCAGTTCTTCTAATTGTCCTATTTAGTTATTTTGCCTTAGGTTATAACCTTTCCCTCTTAATGTTTAAGATAAAGGTTTTATAGACATTCCTTAATGTTTGACAAGATAAAGGTTTATCCATTTTAGATGTCATTAGAATATCAGTAACCTCCCTCCATTAGGTATCCCCACCTAGGTCCCTCCATTATGTCATTGTTCTTGTTATTCCATAAAAAGCTCGCTGCCCCGATACTTGGGGCTAGACTCTTTGAGATGATAGTCTCATCTAGCCCCGGGATCAACATGGATCCATTGGTCCCAGTATTTCTCTCCATTTAATAAACTATTGAATTGGTCTCTAATCTCTTGTCTTGCTCAGTTTCTTCAGTATTACAGTAGCAGCAGAGTGGGAGAAACATCTAGGGCTCAGAATGGGCTCCTCTAGTTTTGGCCTTAGTACATTGGCCTTGGACCCCTGAAAAAAAGTTGGGGGTGGGTCCCAGGTCTTTCATTAGGCTGAGAGTTTTTTTTTTTTTTCAGCTTTGAAAGAGATGATTCTACTGGGTATGTTTTAGCTAGAAGCTTTTTGTCTGAGGGCAGAAGTATTAGTCAGTCCCAGGATTTGAAAGAAAAAAAAAAGCACTTTTAAAATGCAAAGGAGGCTCCTTTCAAAGGCTCTAGAGAATTGGTGAGTGGAAGGAGATTGGAATTCAGCTAATCTAATCAGTGTTCAAATTTTAAGGTTGAGGCATTTTTTCAAGTGTGTCTCTGCCTTAAGAGACAGCCTAAAAGTAGAACAGGTCCCAAGCACCCTGATTCTATAGCTTTCCTCTTCTCTGAGCATTCCTAGAGAGACAAATATGAAAAAAAAAACTTAATTTTTGTCAATTTGCAGGAGTTTTCTGCATAAGCATCCTTATAGGAAAGACTCTGCTGAACATTAGTAGGTCCAGACAACGCCGACCATTTCTCTGGATGTAGAGCTGTCCCACCTTGCTATAGAAAGGGTGGGGTGATGGCTTACTGGAAAAAAAAAAAACTCTGATGAACAGTCACCAAATGGAAAATCAGAAAGACTGAAATCCTTGACTTCTAGGGGAAAAAAGTTTTAGTATTCTCCATTCAATAGCTCCTCGCCTGACTCTAGACAGTATCCAAGTGTTATATAGCCCCTTGTCCTTCTCTAGAGAAGGAGAGCAACAAAATGCTCCTTGAACTGTAATGCCAAAGTAACTGAGGCAAGATAGAGATCAGTTTAGGGAAACTGAGGCAGTTGTAATGCCGGAGAAACTAAGCAAGATAGAGATGAGTGAATATTTAATAATTTATTAAATGGAGAGATATACTGGGATCAAAGTGGATCCATGGTTTGGTGCCAGGGCTTGAATGAGACTATCGTCTCCAAGAATCCAGTAAACAATCAGAGTTCTCAAAGGCATATACACATGTGGCTCAGACACAGGGGATAGACTGAGGCATGGGCAGAGTCAGGGTGCTAAGAGCTGGAAGGGACTCTGACATGGTGGGATGAGCCTCCCGAGATGAGATGACATAATAGGGAGAGGTACCCCAGACATGGGGAGAGGCATCTTAATAAGACAGTACCTGACATTCTGGTAACTTGTGATGGGGAGAGGCATTCTGATATTCTAAAACATAAGATCTTTTATCCTTATCAAGTATTCTAATAAAAAGGGAGGGGAGGTTTTGCAGAACTGAGAAGCAGGGAAATGGAGGCAGGACTGGGTCAGGATTATTAGGGAAACTGAGTCAGGAGAATAAAGAGAACTGTGGCATAACATTCCACACTCTCTCTCTTCTGAATATTCAAATATTGAATTACCTTTCTCTAGAAGGTCTTAGCACCATAATTTTGGCCAACCCTATGTGAAGCAAATAAACAAAACTAAAACTAGAAACATGCAAGGATTTATGGCAAGGACCAGTTTCTCCCTGATAACCCCAGAATTATTAGCATCAAAAAGCATTCCTCATTTAGGGAGACACACAGGCCTCCCTGTTCAGGTCCTCTGCAGTTGGGGAGCATCTCAGACAGAGATGGACAGTTTGAGGTCTGTGGCCATATGTGCATTAATTCAGCCTCTGCTGAGTAGCAGTGCTAAAGACAGTCCTGCTACTCTAAGAGGGCACCCCAAATCTGTCAGGGACTCCAAAAGGGAAAAAGTGGGGCCTGGAGTAGCTCCACCTGTCCTCTCTCTATGGAACAGGAGCTGCTACTGGGAGACAGATTTCTGAGCAGATTATGCAGTTAGACCAAGGCAGGGAACCCCAAACTATTAGAGGCCTGATATCAAAATGCTGAAATGCTAATTAAGGAACTGGGGTAACAGGAGTGAAGAAACAGATCAGAGAGACTGCCAGTCCCAAGACAGTTGTCTGATTTCTGGTTGTTTCTAAAAAAATAATCCCCAAAACTGAGTCTGCCAGGGCAATTCCAGCAGAATAAGGGAATTCAACGTTCAAACATAATCAGCAACTTGAAGTCCAGCAAATTTTAAGCAAGGAGTTAAATAATTTCCAATTCAATCTGAACTAATGAAATAGGGGGCAGGGCAGAAATACCTAAGAAAAATATAGCAGTTTTTCCCCCCAATTGCCTGACCAATTTCAACCAGTTTTCTTCCTCCCTTTTTTTTACATGGAAAAGAAATGATCAAATTACCATTCCACATATAGATCCCAAGAGTGAATCAAAATTCCTATATATAACAGTCTAGTAAGTTTCCTAAAAAATCCCTCAAAAATATAGCAATAGTTAAACAGTTTTTTAACAAATGCCAATTTTAACAAATCTTAAACACAGTGATATAGTTAAAATTTTAACAATAATTTTCCCATTTTCCACTCCCCAATATCAGTCCAAATTACATCAGGAGCAGTAATCTTCTCAAAAACTGCTTTATGCTGAGGACTCCAAAAAGGGCGTGGCCATGCTGCCTGATAAGTTAGAACCCTAAATTCACACCTGACCAGCTATGGAATAGAAAACAAGCCTAGAGAGAGAGACACAGGAATCCCCACAAGGGAATCCTGCAAGGTAGAGCAAAGGCAACAGGAAAGGCCTTTTTCCTTTTTAAGAGGCACCAAATTGAAAATAGTTAAGGAGTTTTCAAACAGTTTCACTCTCTCCCTCTAACTCATTTCCCTCTGCAGTCCAGGAATGAGAAGAGAAAACAAAGGAAAAAAAGCCATCGTCACTCTCTTAACAATTGAATTTGCTTTGAAATTTTATTCCCCAACCATCATTCTAAAGGTCTTTCTTGAAGCTGCAACCTGGCCAGGGTTGGAGCTTAGAAAAGAAACCTTTAATTGTTGACAGGGGCATAGAACGCCAATCCAGAAAAAAATAGGAGAGAGTGTGCTAAGAGCAAAAGGTCTTGGGACTGAGAAAATTAGGAGCAGAAAAGTTCCCACCCGTGAGGTTGGGTAGGAAAGTGAGAGAAAGGACATTGCACAGCTATGCTATTCCTTCCACAGCTAGGCTATTCATCACCCCACAAGGAGCTAAGGAAAGTTTAAGCAAGTGCTCTGAGGCTAGGAAAAAAAACCAGAGAGCCGTTTGGAATCCCACTTGTCTTTGTAATCATGAGCATGAGCACGCAAAAGCATAAAAGGTTGTGACAGAGGCATTACTCTAATGCAGGATAGATAGAAATCAGGGAAACCAAGTCCGGTTTTAAAATGTATGGGACGAGCATGCTTCCTGAGAGGGCTGGAAGCTGTGGCTCCTTTAAGATTCAGGCAAAGGGTCTGGGAAGGGGATGGCCCATTTGTCCAGTTTGTGGGTAAACTTCTGTTAATTTAAAAGTTGGTGGAACTGGTGGGACTGATATTGGGGAGTGGGAAAGTGGTTGAATTATTGTTAACATTTTAACTGTATCACTGTGTTTAAGATTTATTAAAACTGGGATTTGTTAAAAACTGTTTAACTATTGCTATATGTTTGAGGGATTTTTAGGAAACTTACCATACTAGTCTGTTGTGTATAGGAATTTTGATTCACTCTTGGGATCTATATGTGGAATGGTAATTTGATCATTTCTTTCCGTGTAAAAAAAGGGAGGAAGAAAACTGGTTGAAATTGGTCAGGCAATTGGGGGGAAAAACTGCTGTATTTTTCTTAGGTATTTCTGCCCTGCCCCCTATTTCATTAGTTCAGATTGAATTGGAAATTATTTAACTCCTTGCTTAAAATTTGCTGGACTTCGAGTTGCTGATTATGTTTGAACGTTGAATTCCCTTATTCTGCTGGAATTGCCCTGGCAGACTCAGTTTTGGGGATTATTTTTTTAGAAACAACCAGAAATCAGACAACTGTCTTGGGACTGGCAGTCTCTCTGATCTGTTTCTTCACTCCTGTTACCCCAGTTCCTTAATTAGCATTTCAGCATTTTGATATCAGGCCTCTAATAGTTTGGGGTTCCCTGCCTTGGTCTAACTGCATAATCTGCTCAGAAATCTGTCTCCCAGTAGCAGCTCCTGTTCCATAGAGAGAGGACAGGTGGAGCTACTCCAGGCCCCACTTTTTCCCTTTTGGAGTCCCTGACAGATTTGGGGTGCCCTCTTAGGGTAGCAGGACTGTCTTTAGCACTGCTACTCAGCAGAGGCTGAATTAATGCACAAATGGCCACAGACCTCAAACTGTCCATCTCTGTCTGAGATGCTCCCCAACTGCAGAGGACCTGAACAGGGAGGCCTGTGTGTCTCCCTAAATGAGGAATGCTGTTAATAACTCTGGGATTTTCAGGGAGAGACTGGTCCTTACCATAAATCCTTGCATGTTTCTAGTTTTAGTTTGATATATATGCTTTACATAGGGTTGATCAAAATTATGGTGCTAAGACTTTCTAGAGGAAGGTAATTCAATGATTTGAATATTCAGAAGAAAGAGAATATGTAATGTTGTGCCACAGTTCTCAGTTTCCATAATTATCCTGACCCAGTTCTGACTCAGTTTCCCTGCTGCTCAAAGCTCAGTCCTGCTAAACTTCCCCCTCCTCTCCCTGTCAGAACCGATTGTCAGAGTCCCTTTTCCCATTCTCAGCACCCTGACTCCACCCTGCCTCAGTCTAACCCTTGAGTCTGAACCATGTGTATACAGGTCATTGAAAACACTCATGATTTGCTGGATTCTTGGAGACCATAATCTCATTCAGCCCTGGGACCAAACCACCGATCCATTTGGTCCCAGTAAATATCTACCATTTCATAAATTATCAAATATTCTCTAATCTCTATCCTGCCTCAGTTTCTCCAGCATTACAGATTGGCGCTTAAATTGGGTCCACACGCCAGACCTCTCACTTCCACAGAGAAGAAAAGGAAAAACATTCTGATTTTTCTTTTGGATCAAGCTCGATCATAATTATATGGTATTCAATATATAGCTTTGATATCTTGCTGATAAACATATAGTTTTTGAGAGGAGAGTTACAAATTGTTACTAATTGAAAAAGTGCTCAATCTCATAATCAAAGCGATGCAAATTAAAACAACTTTGGTGTACCACTCCATAGATGTTATATTGACCAAAATCACCCAAAGCAACAAAATCCCAGCTGGCAGAATTACAGAAAATCTTTAGAGTATCTTTTGGTAGTACATAGTAAAAATTACAAAAAATTATTGTACCCACTGACCCAGGAATTCTATTTTTAGAAATATAACTTGAAGGCATGGTTTATTTTTTTTTAATTCCCATAGTATTTTATTTTTCAAATACATGTAAAAATAGTTTTAAACATTTGTTTTTATAAGACTTTGTGTTCCAGATTGCTCTCCCTTCCTTACCTCACTCTTCTACAAGATAGCAATATGTGCAATTCTTTTAAACATATTTAAACATATTTCCATATTTGTCATGTTGTGCAAGAAAAAAAAAAATCAGACCAAAAGGGAAAAACTGTGAGAAAGAAAACAAAAAACTAAAACAAACAAGAAGTGAAAATAGTATGCTTTGATCCATATTCAGTCTTAATAGTCCTCTTTCTGTATGAGGATAGCATTTTCCATTCCAAGTCTATTGGAATTAAACAGTATTTTATGTTATTACAAAAAAAGGGAAACCATTTGAATATCTAATATTTATAGCTATCATTTAAGGTTTGCAAAGCACATATCTTATCTCTGATTCTCACATTAACCTTATTAGCATCTTCATTTTATAGAGCCATAGATATAGAATATCTTGCCTAGGTCATGCAGCTATTAAGTATGTGAGATTGGATTGAACTTAAGTCTTCTTTTTTTTTTCTTTTATTGTTTTTTTTCCTGGTTATACATGTATATTAACTTTTAAAATACACATTTCTTTATGAATCATGTTAGGAGAGGAAAAATAAGAACAAAAGAAAAAAATCATGGGAGAGAAAAAAAATAAGTGAACATAGCATGTGTTGAATTACATTCAATCTTCATAGTCCTTTTTCTGGATGCAGATGGCATTTTCCATCCAAATTTATTGGGATTGCTTTGGACCATTGAACCATTGAGAAGAACCAAGTCTGTCATAGTTGGTCATTGCACAATCTGGCTTTTATTGTGTAGAATATATTCCTGGTTCTGCTTGTTTTCCTCAGCATCAATTCATGTAAATCTTTCCAGGCCTTTCTAAAACAGTTTGTTCATCATTTCTTATAGAGCAATAATATTCCATTACCTTCATATGCCAAAACTTATTCAAACATTTCCCAGTTGATGGGCATTTACTCATTTTCCAATTCTTTGCCACCACAGAAAGAACTGCCACAAACTTTTTTGCACATGTATGATTTCCTTGGGATACAGACCCAGTAATGGCACTGCTAGATCAAAGATATTCAGCTTGATAACTTATTGGGCATAATTCCAAACTGTTCTCCAGAATGGTTGGATCATTTCACAACTCCACCAACAATGTATCAGTGTCCCAGTTTTCCCACATCTGTAATATTCTCTGGTTTGGTTTTCTTGTGTTCTCTGGAAGCAGCCTTCCTTTCAGTTCAGTAATCACCAGGAGAACAACCAGGTATTAAAGTCCAAATCCTTTAAGGTCTCCTTGCCTGGGGCTGGGCAGCTTTCTTAGAGGCCTTCTGGAGTCTTGATTTCAGTGGAGGAAATGTAGGAGGCCAGGCCAGCCACCATGAGCCTGACTGAAGATGGAAGATGGAATGAATCTGGTCCACTCCTTGCTGGCTTTTATATACTCCATTATCATAGGTGTGAATCTTGTGGAACTATATTAAGTACTAGGTACATGTAAACACCATGCTAAACTAGATATCTATTGCATTGACTTAACACCTTATAAGAATCCTTGTTTCACTGAATGGATGCCCACCAATTGGAGAATGGCTGAATAAATTGTGGTATATGGATGTTATGGAATATTATTGTTCTGTAAGAAATGACCAGCAAGATGATTTCAGAAAGGCCTGGAGAGACTTACATGAACTGATGCTGAGTGAAATGAGCAGGACCAGGAGATCATTATATACTTCAACAACAATAATATATGATGATCAAGTCTGATGGAAGTGACTCTCTTCAACAATGAGATGATCCAAACCAGTTCCATTTGTTCAATAATGAATAAAACCAGGGTCACCCAGCGAAGGAACTCTGAGAAATGAGTATGAACCACTACGTAGCATTCCCAATACCTCTGTTTTTGTCCACTTGCATTTTTTATTTCCTTCACAGGTTAATTGTACATTATTTCAAATTTTGATTCTTCTTGTGCAGCAAAATAACTGTAGGATATGTATACATATATTGTATTTAACATATACTTTAACATATTTAACATGTATCGGTCTACCTGACATCTGGGGAGAAGGGTGAGGGGAAGAAGGGGAAAAATTGGAACAAAAGGTTTTGCAAGGGTCAATGCGGAAAAATTACCCATGCATATATCTTGTAAATAAAAAGCTATAATAATAAAAAAGAAAGAAAAAAAGAAAGAAAGAAAGAAAACTTTATAAACAAAACAAACAAACAAAAAATCCTTGTTTCAGAGTTCTGGCCTATAACACACATCTCCTCAAACATTCATCATTATCTTTTCTTGTCATCTTAGCCAATCTGAGAGATATGGAGTGATACCTCATGGTTATTTTAATTTGCGGTTCTCTAATCAACAGTGATTAAGAGCAATTTTTTTTCATATGAATATAGATGGCTTTAATTTTATCATCTAAATTAGTATGGCAGAAACTAGGCATTGACCCACACTTAACACTGTACACCAAGGTAAGGTCAAAATGTGTTCATGACCTAGACATAAAGAATGACATTATAAATAAATTAAAAGAACATAAGAGAGTTTACCTCTCAGACTTGTGGAGGAGGAAGAAAATTATGACAAAAGAAGAACTAGAGATCATTATTGATCACAAAATAGAAAACTTTGAGTATATGAAATTGTTAAGTTTTTGTACAAGCAGAACTGATGAAGACAAGATTAGAAGGGAAGCAATAAACTGCAAAAACAATTTTAGTTAAATGTTCTGATAAAGGCCTTATTTCCAAAATATATAGAGAATTGACTCTAATTTATAAGAAATCAAGTCATTCTCCAATTGATAAATGGTCAAAGGATATGAATAGGCAATTCTCAAAGAAATTGAAACTATTTTTAGCCATTTGAAAAGATGCTCCAAGTCATTATTAATCAGAGAAATGCAAATTAAGTCAACTCTGAGATACCACTACACACCTGTCAGATTGGCTAGAATGACAGGGAAAGATAATGCAGAATGTTGGAGGGGATGTGGGAAAACTGGGACACTGATGCATTGTTGGTGGAATTATGAACAAATCCAAACATTCTGGAGAGCAATTTGGAACTATGCTCAAAAAGTTATCAAACTGAGCATACCCTTTGATCCAGCAATGTTTCTACTGGGCTTATATCACAAAGAGATCATAAAGAAGGGAAAGGAACCTGTATGTGCAAGAATGTTTGTGGCAGCCCTCTTTGTAGTGGCCAGAAACTGGAAACTGAGTGGATGCCCATCAGTGGGAGAATGGCTGAATAAATTGTGGTATATGAATATTATGGAATATTATTGTTCTGTAAGAAATGACCAACAGGATGATTTCAGAAAAGCCTGGAGAGACTTACATGAACTGATGCTAAATGAAATGAGCAGGACCAGGAGATCATTATGTACTTCAACAACAATACTATATGATGATCAATTCTGATGGACGTGGCCATCTCCAGCAATGAGATGAAACAAATCAGTTCCAATAGAATAGTAATGAATTGAATCAGCTACACTCAGCAAAAGAACTCTGGGAGATGACTATGAACCACTATATAGAATTCCCAATCCTTCTATTTTTGTCCACCTGCACTTTTGATTTCCTTCATAGGCTAATTGTACACTATTTCAAAGTCGGATTCTTCTTGTGCAGCAAAATAATTATATGACTGTATACATATACTGTATTTAACATATATTTTAACATATTTAACATGTATTAGTCAACATGCCATCTGTTGGGAGGAGATGGGGGAAAGGAGAAGAAAAATTGGAACAAAAGGTTTTGCAATTGTCCATGCTGTAAAATTATCCATGCATATATCTTGTAAATTATTATTTACAATAATGAAAATGAAAAATATAATGAAAAAAAATAATGAAAAATTTAAAAAAAATTTCATGATCTGAAAATTGGCTTGAACTCAGCCTTCTGATGCCAAGTCGAAAGCTCTGTTCAGTTCACTGCCCAGCTGCCTATACTTCTTTAATATAGAGACATTGGTGAGGAAAGTCTTCTGTCACAGATCGGTACCTGTTGTACAAGGAAAGTCTCAGGTTGTTACTTGGAGCACTGAGAAGTGGTGATTTGCTTGGGTCAAAATAGTGCAGCAGGGGTGAATTTGAACCTGGTTTCCTGTCCCTATAACACACTACAATCTTGATTGAAATATTGTGCATCTCTGCAATAAAATTAAAACCAACACATAGAAAGAATACAAAGAAACCTGCAAAGATTCATAAAATAATGCAAAGTGAGAGGGCAAGAAACTGAAGCAGAAGGAGTGTTCACTAATTATGAACCCCCAAAGAAGAAAAGTGAATGAGAATGAAGAGAGAATCCTGAAGAATACTATGTTACCAAATATGGCTTGATAGAGCAGGACCAAAATTCACTCGTTTAAATATGAGCAGTTATTAAGTTGATTGTATTAATGTACAATACTATTTTTAATGAAACATTTCATTGAACCAATATATATTACCAGGAAGACAATTTTCTGACAATGAGCCCTTACTTTGCTAGGCTAGTCCCCAGATATTTATTCAGTCAACGAGCATTTATTAAGCCTTTATAGTTCATCATGCATCCCTGGGTCCATTTTCAACATTTTTTTCAGCTTAATAAGACATCCTTAAATTTCTAAAAACATATTTTTAAAAATTTATTTTGGTCAATTAGCCAACATTTATATTCTCTCTCTTTCCTTATCCCCTAAATTTCATTCATTTTTTATTTATTTTTAAGACACATTGCTTTAAAACACATGTTGGGAGAGAAAAATGAGAACAAAAGGGAAAAACCATGGGAGAGAGATTAAAAAAAAAGTTTTTAATCAGAAAAAAGAAGTGAACCCAACATGTGTTGATTTACACTCAATTTCCATACTTGTCTTTCTGGATGCAGATGGTATCTTCTATCCAAAGTCTATCAGGATTGCTTTGGATAACCTCCACTTCCCAACTTTAAGCCCTGTTGGCAATTTAAATCCTTTTCAAGAACTCAAATCATATGTTACCATAAGTGCCTAATAAATGCCTGTTGCATTGAAGCTTCCTTTACCAGTCTGGGAGCTCCTTGGGGGCTATATCTCAGATTTCTCTCCATTAGTAAGCTCTCTGTAAATATTTTTTGAATGAATAAATGAGTTACTTGGAACAAAGGAAAAAGACTGGGAAGTAGAGGGCGCCATTTTGAAATTTGTCACCAGAAGGATAAGATTTATTTGCCTAAAGTCTTTAAGGCATGTATCAGGTCCTAGTAGAAGGCAAAGGGATGGATTCCTTGACCTCTGCTGGTAGCCCCCAGATAGCAAGTCTGTAGAGTCCCTGAGCTCTTGCATCCAAACAGGGAAAACTCAATTTCAGGAGCAAAGTTGTAGGGCAAGAAGAGGAGGCAGGTCAGAGCAGGGGAGGCAGAGCTGCAGATGGGGAGAAGAAGAGACTGGCCCCTTGGCCCTTGGAGAAGACCTCTCTGGGAAGAGGAAGAGGAGCAGCTGCCCCACCTGCTTATCACTCCAAGATGTCTTGGAGCTGGGTAGGGCAGTGGAGAGAAGGAAGGTGCATCTCCGGCCTCTCCTGAGAGCCAAGGCTATTGGCCCAGTGCCCCACTGGTGAGGGAAGGCAGAGATATAAGGAGGGAGGGAAACACTGGGCCAGCTGTCTCACCCGGGCACCATGGCATTGCTTCAGCTCCTGTCCTGCCTGGCCTTCGTGGCTGCCGTCTCAGGTGAGTCCTGTTCCCTGATCCTCACCCAGCAGGCCATTGTCAGCCCCCATGAGCTCTCACAGAGTCAGGGAGGTGCCTGGAAATAGATGCTGCCTCTGCTGCTTCCTACCTCTGTATCCCAGCACAAGTCACTTAAGCTCTGAGGAAGAAAAGGGAGTGATGGATGGCCTCTGGGGTCCCCTCCAGCAGTGGATGTCTGGACTCGGGACTCAGGTGATGAGAGAGGAGGGGCCCCTGCTTTCATCCCCCCCACCCCTAATAATGGCATTCCTCAGATTAAGAATTCACTTTGGAGGGTAATAAGTGTTTTTTTTTTTTTTTTAACTTGCACTTATCCCTGAAGAGGTTTAGAGACAGTAGCTTACAGCTTAGTAAAAACTAGTCTGAAATTTTGCTTTCTTCGTAAATTGGTATTGAAATCAGCTCTTAGTTGGAGAAATTTGGAGGAGAAAGTGATGTTAGATCTGAGTAATGGAGAGCGCCTGAGGGAAGATGGGGGGGTGAGGGGAGGAGAATGGGGTGGCCCAGAGTTGGGGAGCTACTTTCAAATTTCAGTCCTGGGTGGGTAGGGCTCTGCCTTCGTTTGCATTTCCGGGGTGGGGAGGTAGCTGTGGCCTGAAGCCCAGAGACAATGTCTGGGCACCTGAGAGGGCTCTCCCCACTCCCCAGACCAGGGCAAGGAGAGCCCACTCTAGGGAGAGCCTTGTTCAGGGAAGGCTGATGGCAACCGAGGGGACTTCAGCTGCTCCTAGAGGCAATCCTTCATTTCCAGCCCCCTCTCCTCTTCCCATTCTCTGGCAGAAATGGGACTGGATGTTACAGGGGAGAGGGAGGAAATTCCTTCCCTCATATACCAGAGCCAGGGGATCCCTTAAGAGCCCTCAGGGTGAACCCGGCAATGGGCTTTCTTTGTCCCTTGAGGTTTTGAGTCCTGGCTGGCATAGACTGTTCCCCCTCCTGAAACCCTGGACAGGTGTTGACCTTCAGCTCCCCTTATCCCCTTTCTCCTATTCCCTGCAGGTGAACTGGGTTTAACCCAAAGCTGATTACTATGGGGAACAAGAGGCTGGTCAGGGTTGAGGCGAGGGGTCTCCAGCAGCAGCTAAGACTTCAGAGGCCTGAGAGACTGGAGGGTGGAGAGGTGGTTAGAGCCCACCCAGCTCCTCCAAGGCTGGGAACCCTAAGCACCTTTATTTTCTCCATGCCCCTAGGCTGTGGTGTTCCTGCCATTAACACTGACTTGAATAGTATGTTCATGATTGTCAATGGTCAAAATGCTGTTCCTGGTTCTTGGCCCTGGCAAGTCTCTCTGCAGGTGAGTACCTAGACCTGCTTCATGGGAAGTGGAGCTATTACCTCCCCTCCACTTCCTTCCCCACCCCCAGATCTTTTCCTCTCCCTACAGGATAAAGGGAAGTGGGTGGAGGGTGGAATGGCCAGTGAGGGAAAAAAGAGGGATTGAGAGGCTCCAAGAAACCTCCTGGGTGGTTGGCAACAGCCTCATAAACATCAGCCTTCGTGACCCACAGCAGCTTCTGCCCTACTAGGCAAGGAGGAAATGCCAGTCCCAGATGGTGTCCAGCTTGGCAGGAGACCCAGCCAGTCTTGTCTGGGATCCCTCTTCATCCCAGTCTCCCAGTCCTGCACCCCGACTACGTTCTCTGGGCCAAGGCTTGGTGGACCTCTTGTCTGCCTCTGAGACTGTCCCTCGGTGCCCAGGGGAGGCTCCTGAGCTCTCCAAGTTTTCAGAATGCACATGATTCCTGTCTGTTCCCTTCCTTTCCAGAGAAGAGGTAACCACTTCTGCGGGGGCTCCCTCATCAGTAACAAGTGGGTGGTCACAGCTGCTCATTGCTATGTCAAGTAGGTCAAAAAAAGGTTTTTCCTTCCCTCCTTTGGAGGGGTGGTAGTGGTGGTGAAATGGGATGAGTTCTTGGGGTATTCAGTGACCTTTGATCCATGGGCCCTTCCCTTTGCTTTAGGACAACAGACAAGGTGATTGCTGGAATGCATGACATGAACTCTTATAGAGAAAAGGTCCAAGTTCTGAGGATTGCCAAGGTACAGTCTTGGCCCAGGGAAGGGGATGGGAGGAGTGTGGGATGTGCTGGGGATGTGGCAGCTGGGGCTTCCTGCATGGACCAAGGACATGTACAAGAGAGAATTCAAGCATTTATGGTGAGCAGGCCTGTGTAAATAAAGATAGGCTCTCTGATGGGAACTAATAAAATCAAAGCTATGATTTAAGGTTATTAAGAGTTGACATTTAAAAAGGGCTTATATGTAGAGTTGGCCAACAAGCATTTATTAAGTGCTTCTTATGTGGCAAACATTGTGCTAAGTTCTGGGGAAACCACAAAAGGAAAAAAAAAAACTTAACCCCCCTAATCCAACCAAACCAAATCCAAATCCAACAACAACAAAAACCCGCCAAATCTGAAAGCCCAGGATCCCTACTCTCAAGGACCTCGCACTCAAATGGGGAAGAGTATGTTTACATAATTGTGTACATAAAGGGGAAATTGGAGGCAGTCTCAGAGGGAAGGGGCAGGAGAACTTGCAAATAGTTATATAGCAATTTAAGACTTGGAAAGCACTTTACAAATACTATCTCATTATGTTCTCAAGCTATTTTGGGAAGTTGATATACTTATTATTCCTATTTTGTGGATGAGGAAACTGAGGCAGGGAGAGATGAAGTGATTTGACCAAGTTTACCCAGCTAGTCAATATCTAAGGCAGAATTAGAATTCAAGTCTCCTTAACTTTCAGTCTAGCCTACCATCTACTGTTTCATGCAGCTGAAAGTCTCATGCAGAGGGTAGGATTGAGCTGAGTCTCAAAGATGGCTGCGTGTATTTGAATTTGATCCCTTGTGAAGTAGGGAATGCAGGTCTTTGCCATTTTCCAGATAAGGAAACTCAAGCTCAGTGAGCTTCACTAACCTAGCCATGATTACACAGAGAGGATATAAGTTGCTCCTGTGGGGATTTTTCCTTTCCACAGATGGGAAGGCAGTTGAGAGGAAAATGAGGATTTGGGTAGGAATTTTGCTCTTGTTCTACAGCCACACACAACCTGGGGGTTCCAAGGACCTCAATGGGCCATAGCCAGCTCTAGAGATTGGAGGGAAGTAGAGATGATCAGCCAAGTAAGAGATTCTTGGGTTCAAATTACAGAGAAGTGGGAAAGGACTCTCCTTTTCTCTTTAGACAGAGAGTTCGAGAAAGAGAAAGACTTAGAGAGTAAAGGCAATCCATTATAAGGTTCCTTGGGAACTGGTGCCATAAACATTCGTGATTATTGCAAGTCTCTAACAGACAGTCTCACGGCAGGATGATTTCTATAACCTCTACAGCTCAGCCAGAGTCCCAGCCTCCCCATTGAGGGGGAGACACCAGTGGCCCTTTTGTCAGCCTGGAATATGTGATGGCAGTCACAACTCCTGCCCCAGGGTGCAATGAACCTGCACTCTCTAGGGCAGTCTGGGCTTCAGACCTCCTCCCAGCCAGGTAGTAAGGAGAGCTACAACTAAGTTTTTTCACTGAGATGAGTTCTGAGGGTGCAGGTATACACTGGATCCTTCCATTTTTTGTTTCAAGGTGAAATCCTCCTTAGCTTGCACCAACATAAGCTGTTGAAGAGCATACAGTAGCTGGGAAAAGCTGCTTCTTTCTGGAGGAGAGGGGAAGGTAGAAGAGACTTAAGCAGAAAAGCAAAGTTGAAGACAACTGTTCTAAGGACAGCCTTTTAGGCTGATTCTTGGACTGGGAATTTAATGGCTGGATTCAAATCCCATCTAGCCGTGAGCAAAGGAACTAGGGGGTACAGTGGATGGAGTGCAAGGTCTGGAGTTCCAACTCGGCCTCAGAAACTTCCTAGCTGTGACTCAGTTTGTGTCACTTTCCTCATTTGACAAATGAGCTAGAAAAGGAAATGACACATGATTCCATTCTTTTTGCCAAGAAAATCCCAAATGGATGTGACCAAAATGACTCGGTAATAAAGAAAAAGCTTCCTAATACTTTGATCAGGGTAAAAGTGGAGTCGGCGTTCTTGTGAGGTAGTGAGTCTCTCATCATCAGAAGTCTTCAAGGAAAGTCTGGATAACGGTGGTCAGGAAGGGCATAGAAGGGATTCCTCCAGATATTTAGCTGGACTGGGTCATCGTTGAAATTCCTCCTAATTCTGAGGCACTAGGAGGTGCCAATGAAGCTTTAGGGATGGGGGGCGAGGGGAGTCTCAGTCTCCTGTCCCTGGTCTTCCTTTCAGATCTTCAGGAACAAAAATTATGACCCAGACACTCTTATCAATGACATTGCCCTGTTGAAACTGGCCACACCTGGCAATTTAGAAAATGTGTTTTGTTCGTTTCGTTTGTGTGCTAGCGGTGATTTTCAAGGTACTACTGTAAATTGGTTGGGGTAGGATTATTTATAATGGTGAGTGTGAGAGGGGTTACTGGGTACTAGGTACTTTTGATATTTTCTATAGTACTTTTTGTTACTTTTTTTGTTTATACTAAGATTTTGTGTCTACTCATATACTTAAAATTGGCAAGACCATGGATGGTTTTTAATTGGAGAAATTAAAATACATTAATTTGTTATTTTCTAAAATATTTTTTAGATTGACTTTTAATTTTCACTTGTGATTTTTTACTATTAAATTGCAAAATTTTTCTATACTTTATAAGCTAAGTTCTGTAGTATAAATAGAAATAAAAGTAACTCAATGTCTTTCTGTGTGGATGTTTTAAAGAATCCTTCCCATACCTGCTGAATGACCCTTTTCAAGTCCATTTGTTTGAATAATTTGTAAGTTTCTGGTTCACTTGCAATTATCACAAAATATCAGAATCAAATCCAGAACTTAGCTCTTCAGCCTGGATTTAATTATAATACCATCTCAGTAAAATAAGAAATATTATTGTAAAAATTAACTTGCTTATATTTAAGGTTATATAGTATAAGCTTTAAACAAGTAAGAACCATATTTGCTCCTTGTCTCTTTCCAATCTTTCTGTGTGTTCAATTTTGTTTTCAATATACCTGTGAGCAATGCGTACCTTATTAATTTTTAGGTGATATTGCTATCTTTTTATTGCTATATTAGTTCAGATGTATTGCTCTTTTCTCTCCTTCCCGTGCCTTAAGTGTCATGCCTCCCTGCAACAAAAGAAAACAATTAAGCAAAAATACTATCTACAGTGACCTAATTTAACAATGAAAATATAATTTTGTCCCTGTAGACCTCGGCCTCTCTCCTCTCTGCTAGAAGGAGGAGGGCATGTCAAATAATGTTTTTTTAGAACCAGTATTTGTTTTATGCATGTGTTTTTAGTAATTAGAATTTGATTTCCCACAGAATACTCCTTTTAAAAAATGTTTATTTTTAATTTTTATTTCCCCCAATTATATGTTTAAAAAAACCTATTTTTTGTGTTATACAAATTTAACGCTGGAGAAACTGAGGCAGGATAGAGATTAGAGTATATTTAATAATTTATTAAATGGGAGAGATTTACTGGCACCAAATGAATACATGGTTTGGTCCCAGGGCTGAATGAGACCATGGTCTCCAAGAATCCAGCAAACAATGAAAGTTCTCAATGACCTATATATACATGTGGCTCAGACTCGGGAGGTAGACTAAAGTAGGGGCAGAGTCAGGGTGCTGAGAGAGGAACGGGACTCTGATAGGGTGGGGTGAGCCACTGGAGATGAGATGACATAATCAGGCGGAGGCACCCCAGACATAGGGAGAGGCATCTTGATAAGTTGGTATCTGACATTCTGATAGCTTGGGATGGGGAGAGGCATTCTGATATTCTACAACATAAGACCTTTTATCCTTATCAAATATTTTCATAAAGAGGGAGGGAAGGTTTTGCAGGACTGAGAAGCAGGGAAACTGAGTCAGGACTGGGTCAGGATAATTATGGAAACTGATGAGTGCAAGTAGCTGATCTTTCATTACCATTGACTAAAGTAGGCAAAGCCTGCAGGCCCAAGTGTCAGCTTCTTAAAAAATTCGCGGCTTTTTCTTGGGTTGCTCTGTAAAAAAGTTGCAAGTGGGCACTGGGGGGGTGCTCTCTCCTGGCTCCGAACACATGCCTTTTGCTCAGAGTTTGGAGGACTCCCGGCTCTGGCGAGATCCTGAGTAAAGGTTTTGTTCTATACCTTGAAATGCCCCCCGAGAGTTTAATTTTGGATAAAATTGTCCCACACGCTGAGAACTGCGGCATAACACATATACAGACATTTTAAAAAATCTATTTCCTTATGCATCATGTTGGGAAAGAAAAATCAGAACAAAAGGGGAAAATCATGGTGGGGTGGGGATGGGGGAGGAATAAACCAGAAAAAAAAAAAGTGAATATAGCATGTGTTGATTTACATTCAGTGTCCATAGCTCTGTGTGGATGTGAATGGCGTTTTCCATCCAAAGTTTACTGGGATTTCTTTGGATCACCAAACCATCGAGAAGAACCAGGTCTTTCCTAATTCAACATCGCACAATCTTGCTGTTACTGTGTATCACGTATTCCTGGTTCTGCTTATTTCTCTCAGAATTGGTTCATGTCAATCTTTCCAGGCCTTTCTAAAATCAGCTTGCTGATCATTTCCAATGGAACAATAATGTGCCATTGCTTTCATATACCAAAATTTATTCAGCCATTCCCCAACTGATGGGCAACCACTCATTTTTCAATTCCTTGTCACCACAAAAAGCTGCTACAAACATTTTTGCTCACGTGGGCCCTTTTTCTTCTTTTATGGTTTCTTTGGGATACAAAGTAAAAACATTTCTAAAGAAAGTATTATACTTTTAATTGTCAATTTTTAATCATTCTTTTCTGCTAAAAGTGAATGAGAAAAGGGGGAGAGCCAAGCTTGGAACAGAGTCTGGATATACTTTTCGGTCTAGATTTATCCTTTTCCTTGGTACTTTCTTAAATCCTTTCTTCTTCATTTTCTTAAATCTTTCTATACTTCTACTCTCTCAAGCCTATTCAGTTCACTAGCTCTGTTTAACTCTACTTCCTTCCTGTTCTGTTTCTGTAGCCAGTAGATTTCAAATATCTTCCACGTGTAGAGTTTGCTGTCCAATACTAACTGCAAGAGCTACTTTGAGTCTGTCATCATGGACACCACAATCTGTGCTGGAGCCAATGGCGTTTCTTCCTGCATGGTACCTGCCTCTCTCTGTCTCTCTCTTCTCTGGTTTTTCTCCTTTCTTTTAGAATCACAAGTGGAGTTGCCCTGAAAAGGATCTTATTATCTATATTATAAATGAGAAAACAGAGGTTTAGGAAATCAAAGTGATTTAGCATCCTGTTAATAAGCAGCAAAACCAGTCTCAATCTGGTGGTTCCCTCCCAACTCCAGTTCCATGACATCCCTCCCCCTCATCAATCACTCTCACAGAAGGAGAGTGAGAAGGAACTCTTAGATGTTCTAATTCTATCTTCAGTCTCTTTACAAACTGCCTGTCACAAGTGGTTATCCATCTTTCATTAAAACTAATTTATAAAAATGTATTCTACCTAGTCTACTTTTAGACATTTAACTGTGAGGAGTAGCTAGTTGGTAGTCGATGGAGTTCTGGGGCCAATATCAGTTCAAATCTAGATTCAGACACTGACTAGCTGGTGACCTTGGGTAGACATTTTAATTCTGTTTGCCTCAGTTTCCTTGTTCAAATGAATTGGTGAAGAAATGAAGAATTACTTCACTATATTTACAAGAATACTGTGTAAATAGGTCACAGAGTGTCAGATATGTCTGACAACAATTGAACAACACAACTTCTCTTTTATCTGGTTGGTGGCACTGCTGAAAAAACTGAGATCATATGGAGTAGCTAGGTGACACAGTGGCTAGAGCTCCAGCCCTGAAGTCAGGAGGAGCGCAGTTCAAAATCTGGTCTCAGACACCTCCCAGCTGTGTGAATTTGGAGCAAGCTACTTAACCTTGATTGTTTCAGAGGTAAAAGAATGAGATAGACACAGCATATTTGAAGAGGCAAAAGGACTTGGATAAATGTCATCTTTATTATTTTTGTATTCTCCTCCCCTCCTGTAATTGAAAAGTTCAAAACAAGCCTCTGTGGTGTAATGAGAGACTAGTCATAGTGTCATGATATTAATACCTGGAATAAGCCACCGAATTTTCAGTTCTTCATCATTTTCATTTATTTCCATACCAACTTAAAGCTTCAACAAGCTTCTAAGGCAGAAAAGATAAAATGGTGTTATCTCCATATAAAGGTATTCTTTTCTGCCATCCCATGAAGCCTCTGGTCACATGACAACAAAGTATCAGCCCCAGGATTCATATTCAAGTCTTCTGAGTCTAAATCATGAGTCTAAAATCGTGGGGGGGAAGGGAGGAGGAGAGAAACCCAAAGGAAAAAGTGAATATAGCATGTGTCAATTTACATTAAGGGTCCAATAGCTCTCTCTGGATGCAAATGGCGTTTTCCATCCAAAGTTTATTGGAATTTCTTTGGCTCACCGAACCACTGAGAAGAACCAGGTCTTTCATAGTTGACCATGGTGCAATCTTGCTAGTTGCCCTAAAGCACCCTGAGCTGCTTTGGGGCTCAGTTTGGGGTGCTGACAGACTCTTTCAATTTCTCTTGTGTCTTGTCTCCTTAGGGTGACTCCGGTGGACCCCTGGTCTGCAAGAAAAACGGTGCCTGGACCCTGGTTGGTATTGCGTCCTGGTCAAGTCTTCAGTGTACCACCCACACCCCTTCTGGGTACACGCAAGTCACCAAGTTCATCCCCTTTATCGAGAAAATCCTGGCCCACAACTGAGCCATCCTCCCCCCAAAAAAGTGGGTACTTTCAACTCTCCCTATCCCCCAATGCCAATAAATATATCTATACAGGAACATTGAGCCTCTTTTCTTTGCCGTCAGAAGAGATCTAAATGCCCATCAAATGTAGAACAACCCATCCTCAGAGAACCTGGTACAGTCCCAAGAGGCCAGAACTTTGGCAGGACTTCAGGGGATACTGGTTTCATTTCTACTGTTGATGTTGCTGACAGTTGAGAAGAGGCACAGGACTTATTTCTGCGACTCCACCTGGCAGAATGTAACGTCTAAGCCTCGAAGTTCGGCCTCTTTAGGAAGAGCCAACACCATCCCATTGACTTTCCTCAAGTGCCTGACTTCATTTGGGTACTTCTGGATACTCATCTCCCCAATTTTTCCCAACAGACACATTCCCCCACATGCCCACTCATTTCCCTTAATGACTTCTTAGGGCACCATATTCTAGGAAGGGCATTGCTACAAACTGGAAGAAGGGGAAAGAACTGGGGACCATGCCATATGCTGATCAACAGCTAGAACTAGAGCTATTTAACTTTAAAAAAAAAAAAAAAAGACAAGGAGAATGGGACATAAAAGCTTTCACCTGAAATTTGAAGAGCTGCCTGGAAGTGACTGAAACTGTCTATTAATTTCATGGAATAATGGAAAGAACGGTTAACTCTAGAGACAAAGGACTTGGATTCAAATTCTGTCATCAGAAGCTGCTTCCTGCCTGTTGAGATATGGGAAAGGAAGGGATTAAGAACACCGGGTAAAAGCAGCAGAGAATCAGATTTAGGTTCAGTGTAAAGAAATACTTCCTAACAACTGGGAACTCTTTTCCAGAGTTAAAGAAACAGCATTAGGAGGTATTGGGTTTTCTTTTTTTTCCTTTTGTTTATTTTTTAAGCTTTTAATTTTCAAAACATATGTAGGGATAATTTCACAACACTGACCCAGATTTTTTCCTCCTTCCGTCCACCCCCTCCCCTACATGGCAACCAATCTGGATTTCCTTCTGATGGAGCTCTTCAAAGAAGTTCTAGATAATGACTTGTAGTCCGGGTATTAGCTGAACTAATGCACAAATGGCCACAGACTCAAACTGTCCATCTCTGTCTGAGATGCTCCCCAACTGCAGAGGGACCTGGAACAGGAGGCCTGTGTGTCTCCCCCTAAATGAGGAAATGCTGTTAATAACTTGGATTTTCAGGGAGAGACTGTCCTTACTTCATAAATCCTTGCATGTTTCTAGTTTTAGTTTGATATATATGCTTTGTGAGTGTAGGGGTTGATTAAACTAAAGTAAGACTTTCTAGAGGAAGGTAATTCAACATTTGAATATTCAGAAGAAAGAGAATATGTAATGTTGTGCCACAGTTCTCAGTTTCCATAATTATCCTGACCCAGTTCTGACTCAGTTTCCCTGCTGCTCAAAGCTCAGTCCTGCTAAACTTCCCCCTCCTCTCCCTGTCAGAACCGATTGTCAGAGTCCCTTTTCCCATTCTCAGCACCCTGACTCCACCCTGCCTCAGTCTAACCCTTGAGTCTGAACCATGTGTATACAGGTCATTGAAAACACTCATGATTTGCTGGATTCTTGGAGACCATAATCTCATTCAGCCCTGGGACCAAACCACCGATCCATTTGGTCCCAGTAAATATCTACCATTTCATAAATTATCAAATATTCTCTAATCTCTATCCTGCCTCAGTTTCTCCAGCATTACAGATTGGCGCTTAAATTGGGTCCACACGCCAGACCTCTCACTTCCACAGAGAAGAAAAGGAAAAACATTCTGATTTTTCTTTTGGATCAAGCTCGATCATAATTATATGGTATTCAATATATAGCTTTGATATCTTGCTGATAAACATATAGTTTTTGAGAGGAGAGTTACAAATTGTTACTAATTGAAAAAGTGCTCAATCTCATAATCAAAGCGATGCAAATTAAAACAACTTTGGTGTACCACTCCATAGATGTTATATTGACCAAAATCACCCAAAGCAACAAAATCCCAGCTGGCAGAATTACAGAAAATCTTTAGAGTATCTTTTGGTAGTACATAGTAAAAATTACAAAAAATTATTGTACCCACTGACCCAGGAATTCTATTTTTAGAAATATAACTTGAAGGCATGGTTTATTTTTTTTTAATTCCCATAGTATTTTATTTTTCAAATACATGTAAAAATAGTTTTAAACATTTGTTTTTATAAGACTTTGTGTTCCAGATTGCTCTCCCTTCCTTACCTCACTCTTCTACAAGATAGCAATATGTGCAATTCTTTTAAACATATTTAAACATATTTCCATATTTGTCATGTTGTGCAAGAAAAAAAAAAATCAGACCAAAAGGGAAAAACTGTGAGAAAGAAAACAAAAAACTAAAACAAACAAGAAGTGAAAATAGTATGCTTTGATCCATATTCAGTCTTAATAGTCCTCTTTCTGTATGAGGATAGCATTTTCCATTCCAAGTCTATTGGAATTAAACAGTATTTTATGTTATTACAAAAAAAGGGAAACCATTTGAATATCTAATATTTATAGCTATCATTTAAGGTTTGCAAAGCACATATCTTATCTCTGATTCTCACATTAACCTTATTAGCATCTTCATTTTATAGAGCCATAGATATAGAATATCTTGCCTAGGTCATGCAGCTATTAAGTATGTGAGATTGGATTGAACTTAAGTCTTCTTTTTTTTTTCTTTTATTGTTTTTTTTCCTGGTTATACATGTATATTAACTTTTAAAATACACATTTCTTTATGAATCATGTTAGGAGAGGAAAAATAAGAACAAAAGAAAAAAATCATGGGAGAGAAAAAAAATAAGTGAACATAGCATGTGTTGAATTACATTCAATCTTCATAGTCCTTTTTCTGGATGCAGATGGCATTTTCCATCCAAATTTATTGGGATTGCTTTGGACCATTGAACCATTGAGAAGAACCAAGTCTGTCATAGTTGGTCATTGCACAATCTGGCTTTTATTGTGTAGAATATATTCCTGGTTCTGCTTGTTTTCCTCAGCATCAATTCATGTAAATCTTTCCAGGCCTTTCTAAAACAGTTTGTTCATCATTTCTTATAGAGCAATAATATTCCATTACCTTCATATGCCAAAACTTATTCAAACATTTCCCAGTTGATGGGCATTTACTCATTTTCCAATTCTTTGCCACCACAGAAAGAACTGCCACAAACTTTTTTGCACATGTATGATTTCCTTGGGATACAGACCCAGTAATGGCACTGCTAGATCAAAGATATTCAGCTTGATAACTTATTGGGCATAATTCCAAACTGTTCTCCAGAATGGTTGGATCATTTCACAACTCCACCAACAATGTATCAGTGTCCCAGTTTTCCCACATCTGTAATATTCTCTGGTTTGGTTTTCTTGTGTTCTCTGGAAGCAGCCTTCCTTTCAGTTCAGTAATCACCAGGAGAACAACCAGGTATTAAAGTCCAAATCCTTTAAGGTCTCCTTGCCTGGGGCTGGGCAGCTTTCTTAGAGGCCTTCTGGAGTCTTGATTTCAGTGGAGGAAATGTAGGAGGCCAGGCCAGCCACCATGAGCCTGACTGAAGATGGAAGATGGAATGAATCTGGTCCACTCCTTGCTGGCTTTTATATACTCCATTATCATAGGTGTGAATCTTGTGGAACTATATTAAGTACTAGGTACATGTAAACACCATGCTAAACTAGATATCTATTGCATTGACTTAACACCTTATAAGAATCCTTGTTTCACTGAATGGATGCCCACCAATTGGAGAATGGCTGAATAAATTGTGGTATATGGATGTTATGGAATATTATTGTTCTGTAAGAAATGACCAGCAAGATGATTTCAGAAAGGCCTGGAGAGACTTACATGAACTGATGCTGAGTGAAATGAGCAGGACCAGGAGATCATTATATACTTCAACAACAATAATATATGATGATCAAGTCTGATGGAAGTGACTCTCTTCAACAATGAGATGATCCAAACCAGTTCCATTTGTTCAATAATGAATAAAACCAGGGTCACCCAGCGAAGGAACTCTGAGAAATGAGTATGAACCACTACGTAGCATTCCCAATACCTCTGTTTTTGTCCACTTGCATTTTTTATTTCCTTCACAGGTTAATTGTACATTATTTCAAATTTTGATCTTCTTGTGCAGCAAAATAACTGTAGGATATATACATATATTGTATTTAATATATACTTTTAATATATTTAACATGTATCGGTTCACCTGACATCTGGGAGAAGGTGAGGGAAGAAGGGGAAAAATTGAATGTAAAAGGTTTTGTATAATATGGAAAAAATTACTCATGCATATATCTTGAAATAAAATACAATAATAAAAAGAAAGAAAAAAAGAAAGAAAGGAAGAAAACCCTATAAACAAAAAACAAACAAAAAGAATCCTTGTTTCAGAGTTCTGGCCCATAACACACATCCCCTCCAACATTCATCATTATCTTTTCCTGTCATTTTAGCCAATCTGAGGGATTTGGGGTGATACCTCAGAGTTGTTTTAATTTGCATTTCTCTAATCAACAGTGATTTAGAGCATTTTTTTCATATGAATATAGATGGCTTTAATTTTATCATCTAAATTAGTATGGCAGAAACTAGACATTGACCCACACTTAACACCGTACACCAAGATAAGGTCAAAATGGGTTCATGACCTAGGCATAAAGAATGAGATTATAAATAAATTAGAAGAACATAAGATAGTTTACCTCTCAGACTTGTGGAGGAGGAAGGAAATTATGACAAAAGAAGAACTAGAGATCATTATTGATCACAAAATAGAAAACTTTGAGTATATGAAATTGTTAAGTTTTTGTACAAGCAGAACTGATGAAGACAAGATTAGAAGGGAAGCAATAAACTGCAAAAACAATTTTAGTTAAATGTTCTGAAAGGCTTTATTTTGGGTAATATATAGAGAATTGACTCTAATTTATAAGAAATCAAGTCATTCTCCAATTGATAAATGGTCAAAGGATATGAATAGGCAATTCTCAAAGAAATTGAAACTATTTTTAGCCATTTGAAAAGATGCTCCAAGTCATTATTAATCAGAGAAATGCAAATTAAGTCAACTCTGAGATACCACTACACACCTGTCAGATTGGCTAGAATGACAGGGAAAGATAATGCAGAATGTTGGAGGGGATGGGAAACTGGGACACTGATGCATTGTTAGAATTATGAACAACCAAATATTCTGAGAGCAATTGAACTATGCTCAAAAGACAACTGACATACCTTTGATCCAGCAATACTTTTACTGGGCTTATATCACAAAAGAGACTCATAAAGAAGGGAAAGGAACCTGTATGTGTAAGAATGTTAGGCATTCTTCTTTGTGGTGGCTAGAAACTGAAACTGAGTGATGCTCATCAGTGGAGAATGGCTGAATAAATTGTAAGTAGTGAATATTATGGAATATTATTGTTCTGTAAGAAATGACCCAACAGGATGATTTCAGAAAAGCCTGAGAGACTTACATGAACTGATGCTAATGAAATGAGCAGGACCAGAAGATCATTATACTTCAACAACAATACTATATGATGATCAATTCTGATGGACGTGGCCATCTCCAGCAATGAGATGAAACAAATCAGTTCCAATAGAATAGTAATGAATTGAATCAGCTACACTCAGCAAAAGAACTCTGGGAGATGACTATGAACCACTATATAGAATTCCCAATCCTTCTATTTTTGTCCACCTGCACTTTTGATTTCCTTCATAGGCTAATTGTACACTATTTCAAAGTTTGATCTTCTTTGTGCAGCAAAATAATTATATGACTGTATACATATACTGTATTTAACATATATTTTAACATATTTAACATGTATTAGTCAACATGCCATCTGTTGGGAGGAGATGGGGGAAAGGAGAAGAAAAATTGGAACAAAAGGTTTTGCAATTGTCCATGCTGTAAAATTATCCATGCATATATCTTGTAAATTATTATTTACAATAATGAAAATGAAAAATATAATGAAAAAAAATAATGAAAAATTTAAAAAAAATTTCATGATCTGAAAATTGGCTTGAACTCAGCCTTCTGATGCCAAGTCGAAAGCTCTGTTCAGTTCACTGCCCAGCTGCCTATACTTCTTTAATATAGAGACATTGGTGAGGAAAGTCTTCTGTCACAGATCGGTACCTGTTGTACAAGGAAAGTCTCAGGTTGTTACTTGGAGCACTGAGAAGTGGTGATTTGCTTGGGTCAAAATAGTGCAGCAGGGGTGAATTTGAACCTGGTTTCCTGTCCCTATAACACACTACAATCTTGATTGAAATATTGTGCATCTCTGCAATAAAATTAAAACCAACACATAGAAAGAATACAAAGAAACCTGCAAAGATTCATAAAATAATGCAAAGTGAGAGGGCAAGAAACTGAAGCAGAAGGAGTGTTCACTAATTATGAACCCCCAAAGAAGAAAAGTGAATGAGAATGAAGAGAGAATCCTGAAGAATACTATGTTACCAAATATGGCTTGATAGAGCAGGACCAAAATTCACTCGTTTAAATATGAGCAGTTATTAAGTTGATTGTATTAATGTACAATACTATTTTTAATGAAACATTTCATTGAACCAATATATATTACCAGGAAGACAATTTTCTGACAATGAGCCCTTACTTTGCTAGGCTAGTCCCCAGATATTTATTCAGTCAACGAGCATTTATTAAGCCTTTATAGTTCATCATGCATCCCTGGGTCCATTTTCAACATTTTTTTCAGCTTAATAAGACATCCTTAAATTTCTAAAAACATATTTTTAAAAATTTATTTTGGTCAATTAGCCAACATTTATATTCTCTCTCTTTCCTTAACCCCCCCCCCCAAATTTCATTCATTTTTTATTTATTTTTAAGACACATTGCTTTAAAACACATGTTGGGAGAGAAAAATGAGAACAAAAGGGAAAAACCATGGGAGAGAGATTAAAAAAAAAGTTTTTAATCAGAAAAAAGAAGTGAACCCAACATGTGTTGATTTACACTCAATTTCCATACTTGTCTTTCTGGATGCAGATGGTATCTTCTATCCAAAGTCTATCAGGATTGCTTTGGATAACCTCCACTTCCCAACTTTAAGCCCTGTTGGCAATTTAAATCCTTTTCAAGAACTCAAATCATATGTTACCATAAGTGCCTAATAAATGCCTGTTGCATTGAAGCTTCCTTTACCAGTCTGGGAGCTCCTTGGGGGCTATATCTCAGATTTCTCTCCATTAGTAAGCTCTCTGTAAATATTTTTTGAATGAATAAATGAGTTACTTGGAACAAAGGAAAAAGACTGGGAAGTAGAGGGCGCCATTTTGAAATTTGTCACCAGAAGGATAAGATTTATTTGCCTAAAGTCTTTAAGGCATGTATCAGGTCCTAGTAGAAGGCAAAGGGATGGATTCCTTGACCTCTGCTGGTAGCCCCCAGATAGCAAGTCTGTAGAGTCCCTGAGCTCTTGCATCCAAACAGAAAAACTCACCTCTGCAAGTGCAAAAGCAGAGCAAAGTTGTAGGGCAAGAAGAGGAGGCAGGTCAGAGCAGGGGAGGCAGAGCTGCAGATGGGGAGAAGAAGAGACTGGCCCCTTGGCCCTTGGAGAAGACCTCTCTGGGAAGAGGAAGAGGAGCAGCTGCCCCACCTGCTTATCACTCCAAGATGTCTTGGAGCTGGGTAGGGCAGTGGAGAAGGGCAGACCTGGCCTCTCCTGAGAGCTTACATGACAATGAAAGTGCCTCCCACTGGTGAGGGAAGGCAGATATAAGGGAGGGAGGGAAACACTGGGGCCAGCTAATCTCACCTGGGCACCATGGCATCGTTTCCAGCTCCTGTCCTGCCTGGGCCTCTGTGGCTGCTGTCCCTAGGTGAGTCCTGCTCCCTTGGATCCCTCACCCAGTGAGGGCCATTGTCAGCCCCTCATGAGCTCTCACAGAGTCAGGGAGGTGCCTGAAATAGATGCCTCTGCTGCTCTCACCTCTATCCCAGCACAAGTCACTTAAGCTCTGAGGAAGAAAAGGGAGGATGGATGGCTCTGGGGTCCCCTCCAGCAGTGGATGTCTGGACTGGACTAGGTGAAGGAGAGAGAGGGCTCCTTGGAAGCCATCCCCCCACTCCCTAATAATGGCATTCCCTGATTAAGAATTCACTTTGGAGGGTAATAAGTGCTTTTTTTTTTTTTTTTTTAACTTGCACTTATCCCTGAAAAGAGGTTTAGAGACAGTAGCTACAGCTTAGTAAAACTAGTCTGAAATTTTGCTTTCTTCTCAGAAATTGGCATTGGAAATCAGCTCTAGTTGAGAAATTTGGAGGAGAAAGTGATGTTAGATCTGAGTAATGGAGAGGCCTGAGGTAGAAGATGGGGGTGAGGGGAGGAGAATGGGTGGCCTGTAGAGTTGGGGAGCTACTGCCACCCCAGTCCTGGGTGGGCAGGGCCTGCCTCTGCTCTGCATTCCGGGGTGGGGAGGTAGCTGTGGCCTGAAGCCCAGAGACAATGTCTGGCACCTGAGAGGCTCTCCCACTCCCCAGACCAGGGCAAGGAGAGCCCACTCTAGGGAGAGCCTTTGTCGAAGGCTGATGGCAACTGGGAGGGACTTCAGCTGCCCTAGAGGCAATCCTTCATTTCCAGCTCCTTCCCTCTTCCATTCCTCTACAGAAATGGGACTGATGTTACAGGGGAGAGGGAGGAAATTCTTCCCCATATACTAGAGCTAGATCCCTTAAGAGCCCCTCAGGGTGAACCTGCAATGGGCTTCTCTCTTTTGTCCCTTGAGGTTTTGAGTCCTGGCTGGCATAGACTGTTCCCCCTCCTGAAACCCTGGACAGGTGTTGACCTTCAGCTCCCCTTATCCCCTTTCTCCTATTCCCTGCAGGTGAACTGGGTTTAACCCAAAGCTGATTACTATGGGGAACAAGAGGCTGGTCAGGGTTGAGGCGAGGGGTCTCCAGCAGCAGCTAAGACTTCAGAGGCCTGAGAGACTGGAGGGTGGAGAGGTGGGTAGAGCCCACCCAGCTCCTCCAAGGCTGGGAACCCTAAGCACCTTTATTTTCTCCATGCCCCTAGGCTGTGGTGTTCCTGCCGTTAACACTGACTTGAATAGTATGTGTTCATGATTGTCACTCTGGTCAAAATGCTGTTCCTGGTTCTGGTCCTGGCAAGTCTCTTGCAGAGTACCTAGACCTGCTTCATGGGAAGTGGAGCTATTACCTCCCCTCCACTTCCTTCCCCACCCCCAGATCTTTTCCTCTCCCTACAGGATAAAGGGAAGTGGGTGGAGGGTGGAATGGCCAGTGAGGGAAAAAAGAGGGATTGAGAGGCTCCAAGAAACCTCCTGGGTGGTTGGCAACAGCCTCATAAACATCAGCCTTCGTGACCCACAGCAGCTTCTGCCCTACTAGGCAAGGAGGAAATGCCAGTCCCAGATGGTGTCCAGCTTGGCAGGAGACCCAGCCAGTCTTGTCTGGGATCCTCTCTCATCCCAGTCTCCTCAGTCCTGCACCTCACCACGCTCTCTGGGCTGGAGGCTGGTGGACCTCTGTCTGCCCTCTGACTGTCCCTCGGTGCCCAGGGGAGGCTCCTGAGCTCTCCAAGTTTTCAGAATGCACATGATTCCTGTCTGTTCCCTTCCTTTCCAGAGAAGAGGTAACCACTTCTGCGGGGGCTCCCTCATCAGTAACAAATGGGTGCTCACAGCTACTCATTGCGATGTCATGTAGGTCAAAAAAAGGTTTTTCCTTCCCTCCTTTGGAGGGTGGTAGTGGTGGTGAAATGGGATGAGTTCTTGGGGTATTCAGTGACCTTTGATCCATGGGCCCTTCCCTTTGCTTTAGGACAACAGACAAGGTGATTGCTGGAATGCATGACATGAACTCTTATAGAGAAAAGGTCCAAGTTCTGAGGATTGCCAAGGTACAGTCTTGGCCTATAGGAAGGGGATGGAGGAGTGTGTGATGGGGTTGGGGATGGGTAGCTGGGGCTTCCTGCATGGACCAAGGACATGTACAAGAGAGAATTCAAGCATTTATGGTGAGCAGGCCTGTGTAAATAAAGATAGGCTCTCTGATGGGAACTAATAAAATCAAAGCTATGATTTAAGGTTATTAAGAGTTGACATTTAAAAGGGCTTATACAGAGTTAATAACAAGCATTTAATAAAGCTTCATGTGGCAAACATTGTGCTAAGTTCTGGGGAAACCACAAAAGGAAAAAAAAAAACTTAACCCCCCTAATCCAACCAAACCAAATCCAAATCCAACAACAAATAAAACCCTACTAAATCTGCAGAAAGCCCCAGGATCCCTACTTCCAGTTTTGATGGTAATTCACAGGCAGATAACCTTCTAACTATGTACATCAATACTCCTTTATTCCAAGAAGCCCAGGCATCTCATTCTAAATATCATCAGGCTGCTCAAGTTTTATGTTTTCAATTTGGAATAATAAGAGAGGAAGCTAGGAGCATAGTAAAAGCCTGTATGGCTTGCCTTCCTTTCCACGCTCCTACACTGCCTCCCGGGAAGAAGACCCAATGAAATCTGGCAAATGGATGTGACCCATTATAAATCTTTTGGTTGTCTGTCTTTTATCCACGTTGTGGTAGACACCTTTTCAGGATTCACTTTTGCAATACCAGGAGCAAAAGAGACAGCCCAAGTGCTCACTGAATTCCTCACACAAGCATTTGCCATTATGGGTGTGCCACATGCAATAAAAACAGACAATTGTCTTGCCTATACTTCCAAACGTTTTGCACACTTTTGTGCACAGTATAAGATTTTACACACCACTGGCATACCTTTTACTCCTTAAGGACAGACAATAGTAGAGAGGAGAAACAGAGACATTAAAACGCTCCTCCAAAAACAAAAGAAAGGGGGAGCCACAGGTAACCCTAGAGAACTTCTAAATCTAACTCTTTATATTATTAACTTCTTGATTTTTGACAAAGATGCACTGGCTCCGGCAGACAGGTTTTATAACCCGCTGGAAGGTCAGTGTCCAGTGGGAGTAGCTCCACTATCTTTAGAAAATCGCCAGGTGATGTGGAGTGACCCAGAAAGTGGTGACTGGAAGGGATCAGATAGGCTAACTGCTTGGGGGAGAGGGTTTGCTTGTATCTCTACAGGTGGAGAAGGAATCAGATGGGTGCCAATGAGCCGTATTTACCTTGTCTATTGCAAAGAGACGGAGCAGACCCTTGAAATGAAGGAGAAGACCCAAGAAATATCCGGTAGTTCTGTTGCTGATTGTGTTCACCATTGAAAGAGCATGGGAGTTATGGCGTTTGACTCATGGACATTCAAAATTGTTGGACTTCAAAACCCTCAGGAATCATTAAATTCTCTGAGATATAAGATTATTGTAGGACTTGAAAACCCTCAGGAATCATTGGATTCTCTGAGAAATGATAAGACTGTTACAGGACTTTAAAATCTGCTGGAATCATTGGATTCCCTAACACATAAAAAGACTTTTGCAGGACTTCAAAAACTTAGGGAGATCATTGGATTCCCTGACATTTGAACCAATGGACAATTGATTGGTTTTGGACTATCTCTTGGCTGCTGAAGAAGGCGTATGTGTGACTGTTGTTTACATACCCTCCTTCTAGGACTTCTGGCGATCTTTTACAACACCATGTTAATTTATATTGTTTGCTATTCCGCTACTTGCGTGTACAATTCATGTTTGTTATACCACATCGAGCCTGCACTGAATGAGGGGAGGGTCATCACTAATAGCCTCTGCGTTATTGCTATGTGCTTGTGTAACACCTCCCATGATGATGTGTTTGTGTATAAGACCCTTCAGCCCAGAAACCCACTAGCAATCTCCACTTTCCTTTGGTGCTTTTCATCTCCCTTCCTGAGATGTCAGGGAGGGCGTGATCATCTCCTTTTTAGTGCTTTCACCTCCTTTCTTGAGAAGTTAGGGAAGGTGTGATCACCTCCCCTTGCGGACTCTGAGCTCCCTGAGGAGTCAGGGATGGCATGACCACCTGTGTTCTAAAACAAAAGAAAGTGGGAGATGTAATGGGCTGAAGCTTGAGTTGATGCACTGAGGTCCCAAGCACATGAGACTAAACAGTAATTGTACCATACTCTATTAATATATATGCTTGGAGAAAGAATGGCCCCCGCCCACTCTTTGTGCAAGTCCTGATGTGTTGTATAGGAAATGACAATTTTGGTGGGTGGAGGCAGAGGGATGGAGAGAGGGGCAGAAAGAGATTCTGGCTGTCTTCTGGTCTGGCTGGCTTCTTGACTCAGCTGCACACATTGCAATCGTGAGCCTCCCTTCACCTCCAATCCTTCTTCACCTCTACTGAGAATAAAGATTGAAGATTTTCCCTTAACTTGAATTCCTGACTCCGGTTGATTTTAAAATACGTGGTCATCACAGAGAATGGTTTGATTTCTTATAAATTAGAGTCAATTTTCTATATATTTTGGAAATGAGGCCTTTATCAGAACCTTTAACTGTGAAAATGTTTTCCCAGTTTGTTGCTTCCCTTCTAATCTGTTTGTATTAGTTTTGTTTGTACAAAGGCTTTTTAATTTGATGTAATCAAAATTTTCTATTTTGTGATCAATAATGATCTCTAGTTCATCTTTGGTCACAAATTTCTTCCTCCTTCACAAGTCTGAGAGATAAACTATCCTATGTTCCTCTAATTTATTTATAATCTCGATCTTTATGCCTAAATCATGGACCCATTTTGGTCTTATCTTGGTATATGGTGTTGTGTGGTCCATGCCTAATTTAAAGGCAGAAAATTTATAAGCCAATCCATAACCTATTTTAAATGCATGTGAGATTCCTACAATGGTTGATCACATGCCTAACTGCTTCTCCAGATTGGAGTGAAGCCATAAAAAACTGAGAATGTGTATCCACAGTAACATAGAGGCTCTGTCTTTTAAAATGAGTAATTTTACTCATTGGTCTTAAAACATCAAATTTCAAACCATAAGGGTTTTGTCCTATAGGGAGCATAGGAGAGTGAAAAGAAAGACAAACTGTACAGTCTTTTGCCATACTCCTAGCTTCCTCTTTAGTTATCACAATTTGCAAATATAAGGCTCTAATAGCCTGATTATAAAAGATATGATTTGAAAGTCCACTCTGAAAATGGATATATAGGATATAATATTTATCTGAGTGTTTTCTCACTCATTCTTGAAGTTCTTTAAAGAGCTGATAATATATTTTAAAAACTACAAATTTTACTTGAGCTGTGGCAATTCTTGGTACCACATCTACTAAATAAGCTGAATCAAAATTTATTTTTACATACCCACGTGCAAGACTTAGAGCTGTAGCCAATAAACTTTTTCACTCTGGGATGGTTTCATAGTACACATCAATTTGTGCATTGATATGAGAGATATATAATTCACCAGGTCTTGTCCTAGATAATTTTACTACCTTCTCAATGGCTTTTATTGAAATTGTAACCACAAGCACAGGGTAAATTTTAAATTATTTATTTGATTGTACTGGGAGGTTCACCCACTTCATACTGTCTCCTTGATGAAGGATTTCTAAGGGTGCCTTTTTTATAACAAAATTTTATATTTCCAATACTTTTAAAATTATTTTTTCAGCCATATTAGATAAAGCCAATTCAATCTCTTTTAGAGCCTCTAGAGCTTCTTTTTTAAAATGATATTGTGAGTTTAAAGCACTGTTTCCTCTTAAAGATAGTACCACCTTAACTCTTGGAGATACTTATCTCACAAGAGCAAAGTCATCAGCCACACAGTAGAGCTGTTCTTTATGCCATGTGGCAAGTCTGTCCATTCAAATCCTTTATAAGGCTCAGCTGGATTAATGCTGGCCACTGAAAAGATAAATTCCTTCATATCCTCCTTATCTAGGGAAATAAATTTCTTAATCCTAAAAGACCATTCCTCAAGCAATTGAGGAGATGGAAGCCCAAGCTGAAGAGCTTCTACTGTCTCCACATGTCCATTTACTTTTCTGGGATCAATAAACATTCCCCATTCCCCAAATTTCCTTTTTATAGCAAAGTTAAAGGGATTCCAAGGACTTAAGAGAAGCTTGTAAATGTCCTTGGTTAAGTCTTTTCTGTCCTATGCCTAATGAAATTTGAATTTTTTCATTTTTTAAGAAGTCTCTACCCCATTGATTAATAGGGGACTTTTCAATTGTAAAATAAATAAATTTTTCTGTTTTAAATTTAAATTTCGATTTCCAAAAGGTAGTACTAATTTTAGCTATCATAGATCCTTTTATGCCAGACATATACGTATTTGCTGTAGTCTTTAACCAATTACTAGTCCAGCTGGGCACATCTAATAGTTGTATTATCTACATCTATGCCCACCAACCTTTTCGATAGTCTGCTTTTCATACAGATAATGAGCAAAGGACGCTCGGCTATGAAAACTTCCATCCTTGATATCCTTAAATTCTCTTGCCTAAAGTCAAAGTTTGAATTACTAATACTGAATTGTTTTCCAGGAGTGTGAATCAATAGATCTGATGTTACTTCTCCTCCTGGGTCATATCTATCTATACTAGTGATTAAGGCAGCAGTTTTCCAAATCATTCTATAAATAAACACTGTTTTATAAATACTTGTAGGGGGTTGGCAATCAAGCCAACCTGTGGAAGTGAAAATTCCATGGGGTAAGCAAAGGGGAGTTCCAATTCTCCAAAGACTATCCTTGCAGTTCTATAGGTATAAAACTCCACTCTCTCTAACTGCAATATCTGCTTAGAAACTAACTCAGCTGTGTTCTTAAAGATTTGCTGAATACCATAGCAATTACTGTTCTCAAGATGCCACAAGTCTTTCTTGGCTCGGGCCATAAAACCTACTGCATTAACTGTTACTATTTGAATTTGAATCAGCCATTCAGGAGGCTAATCAATTTCTGTTATAACAGATATATCAGCTCTTTGATTAATCATTCCTAAGAATGGCCTGTTTTCTATATAAATAGTACAAATGGGTTGTTCTTGCCCAATCATTTGAGTAAAATTCACCTCACCAAAAGAATGTAATGGGAATGCTTTAGCAATTGGATGATCTCCCTTTAAGTTAAGTTGTTCCATATATTTTAATATCATAGTATGTACAATCACAAATGCATAGTCTGAAAGTCCGATTACTAATCTATCGCCAGCCTTAGGTTGTACCTCAACACGTGCAGTAGTCCATGGGTTAATGTTAAAACCCTTAACTGCATTCACCAAATACTGTATATATTTCTCATCAAAGCCTGATCCTAATCTATCTAGTATGTTTTTGGGGTCCTCATGGGACCCCCTCGCCACTTTCCCTGAACCGCACTATTATTTCCTCTTCCTGGTCCTACAAAATTTTACCACATGGCCTATCTTGCCCCAAGCAAGGTCAAGGAATTTTCTGCCTCCTATTGGTCACTTACGGCATTGAGCTTGGAAATGTCCTTTTCTGCCACAGTTATAACTTTTCTTTCCTTCTATCTTCCTATCCTCCTTCTGTGTGAATCCCTGAGCTACGTCATTGCCTCTGCATTAATAGCCTCATAATCTGCTTCATTACATCTATCTATAATTTCAGAGATAGGAACTTCTTTAGCGAGTTCAGCCACTATATTTCTGCATACCTTGTTCATTCCCTCTTTTAACAATTGCCTGAAAAGAAGGTCAGAAGCACTATTTTTCCATATAGCTGTGTCAACTGCTGTTTTAAATCAGGACATATAATCTTGAATAGATTCTCAGGAGGCCCTGTTTTATTGAAGTGAGATGTTGCTGTACTAGCCCCTCCCTATTTACTCTCTCCCAAGCCTGCATAGCACATTGTGAGATAGGTGCAAACACACTCACATCGTATAATATTTGGGCCTGAGCTGTGGAATAGCGGCCTGTGACAGCAATTATTAGCACAGACTCTTTCTAGTCCTGATGGTCATTGGCCACAGCATATTTCTGAGCTGATTTAGTAAATTCTGATAGCCACACTGCTGACTGACCAGCAGTGAAACAAGCAAATGTTGTACATTTCCAATCATTCGGGGTAAGGGCATATCTACTCGATATCAGTTATAAAATTTGTACAGTATAGGACGCGTTTGGGCCATAGCTTTCACAAGCTTATTTTGCCTCTTTTAACATTTTAAATGGGATTAGAACATGTGTTCCACTTCCTACCCCATAGCTCTCTATAGCATAGGCCTGTAGACCCCAATCAACAGCAGCTGACTCCATTAAACCTTCCTGTAAAGATGTAGGGGATTGTTTTTTCTGTGCTCAAGGGGAAAAACACTTGGTCTTTGTAAAGCAATCTCCTGTCTTCTCTGGCTCAATCTGTAGCCAGGGCTCTGGCTTATCTCTCTATTCTAACTTCCTTTCTCAGTTTCTTCTGCCTCAGTTTTTTTCCAGAACTGTTGTACTTCCTGGTCTAATTGCTGTAACCTGGCCTTTGCTTTATCTCCTATTTCTGCTTGAAGGCCTACTTCCTGCATCTTTTGTTCCATCTGTCTAATTTCCTCACCCTTCTTCTCTTGCTGAGCTGTACTTAAGGGACTTAAGGGCTGGAGGCACATATCCTGATAAGCCTTCTAATGAAGGATAAATATTTTTGGCATTGGGGAAAACTCCTGCTTTTCTTTTTCTTTGGGTGTATTTTTTGTTAAAGAATCATCCTTTCTAATTTCTTTTAATTCATAAGCTTGCTGTTTATTTACAACTCTACTCTTGTGTCTGGTAAGATTGACCAATAATGTATCTCTACCTTCTCTTCTGGATGAGGAATTGTTATGCCTTCTTGGATATCAATTTTTAATAATTAATTAATATCTCAAGGCTTAGCGATGTATATATTATGCCTCACATCTGGCACCATATAACCGCTAATCTCACCTTATTCCTAGGCCTTTTCAAAGGGGTCTCTGGTAAATATAACATAATCTTACCTCGATTTTGAGGTCCTCAGAAGTCATCCAGCTGCTGTCTCATATGAACACAGTTTGAGCATAAAAGAGCACCTGAGAGTTTATGGCAAACAAGCTTAGACTTTATTCATGCGGTTTACACCTCACTTTAAGACCTCCTGCACTACCTTAGTATCTCTCCCCAAGGCCGAGCTCCAGGTGGAAAAGAGAAGAGAGAAAAGAGAGAGGCTTCCTTCCTTTTCAAGCTTATATGGAATCCATGAGGTCACAGGCACAAGCCAATCCATGATGAAGATTACCTCCTGAACTTGACAAGATCTCAGAGTGAGATTTTAGGATTCCCCTCATGGCTGGAGGTCCCACCCATGAAGGAAGTCCCTAAGTACTCAACTCCAATCACATTGGGGATCTTGAGACCATTGGTCTACTCCATCTCAACTGTGCTTGCCTGACCTTTCCAAAGGACCCTTACAGGAAATTATGACCAAAGAATAACTAGAGATCATTATTAATCACAAAATAGAAAACTTTGATTATATCAAATTGAAAATTTGTACAAGCAGAACTAATGCAGACAAGATTAGAAGGAAAGCAATAAACTGGGAAAACATTTTTACAGTCAAATGTTCTGATAAAGGCCTCTAATATATAGAGAATTGACTCTAATTTATAAGAACTCAAGTAATTCTCCAATTGATAAATGGTCAAAGGATATGAACAGACAATTCTCAAAGAAATTGAAACTATTTCTAGCCATATGAAAAGATGCTCCAAGTGATTATTAATCAGAGAAATGCAAATTAAGACAACTCTGAGATACTACTACACACCTATCAGATTGGCTAGAATGACAGGGAAAGATAATACAGAATGTTGGAGGGGGTGTGGGAAAACAGGGACACTAATACATTGTTGGTAGAATTGTGAATACATCCAGCCATTCTGGAGAGCAATTTGGAACTATGCCCAAACAGTTATCAAACTGTGCATACCCTTTGATCCAGCAGTGCTACTATTGGGCTTATATCCCAAAGACATCTATAAGAAGGGAAAGGGACCTGGATGTGCAAGAATATTTGTGGCAGCCCTCTTTGTAGTAGCCAGAAACTGGAAACTGAGTGGATGCCCATCAGTGGGAGAATGGCTGAATAAATTGTGGTACATAAATATTATGGAATATTATTGTTCTGTAAGAAATGACCAGCAGAATGATTTCAGAGAGGCCTGGAGAGACTTACATGAACTGATGCTGAATGAAATGAGCAGAACCAGGAGATCATTATATACTTCAACAACAATACTATATGATGATCAGTTTTGATGGACGTGGCCATCTCCAGCAATGAGATGAACCAAATCAGCTCCAATAGAGTAGCAATGAACTGAACCAGCTACACCCAGTGAAAGAACTCTGGGAGATGACTATGAACCACTACATAGAATTCCCAATCCTTCTATTTTTGTCCACCTGCATTTTTGATTTCCCTTCACAGGCTAATTGTACACTATTTCGAAATCCAATTCTTCTTGTGCAGCAAAATAACTGTATGGACATATATACACATATTGTATTTAATATATACTTTAACATATTTAACATGTATTGGTCAACCAGCCATCTGGAGGAGGGAGTGGGAGGATGGAGGGGAAAATGGGAACAAAAGGTTTTGCAATTGTCAATGCTGAAAAATTACCCATGCATATAACTGGTAAATAAAAAGCTATAATAAAAATTTTTTTTAATTTCATCATCTGGAAATTGTCTTGAACTCAGACTTCTGATGCCAAGTCTAGAGCTCTATTCAGTTCACTGCTAGCTGCCTATACTTCTTTCATATAGAAACATTGGTAAGAAAACCCTTCTATTACAGATCCTGTTGTACGAGTAAACTCTCATGTTGTTACTCAGAGCACTGAGAAGTGGTGATTTGCTTGGGTCAAAATAGTGCAGCAAGGGTGGATTTGAACCTGGTTTCCTGTCCCTAAAGCACACTACCATCCTGAATGAAATATTGCACAACTAATAAAATAAAGACCAACACATAGAAAAAATACAAAGAAATTGGCAAAGATTCATAAAATAATGCAAAGTGAGGGCCAAGAAACTGAAGCAGAAGGAGTGTTCATTAATTATGAACCCCGAAAGAAGAAAAGTGAATGAGAATGAGGAGAGAATCCTGAAGAATGCTAAGAGCAATTCACTAAAATATGGCTTGGATAGAGTATTCGTTTAAATATGAGCAGTTATTAAGTTAAGTTGGTTGTATTAATGTACAATACTGTTTTTTAATGAACATTTCATTGAACCAATATGTATTACCAGGAAGCCAATTTTCTGACAATGAGCACCAACTTTACTAGGCTAGTCCCTGGATGTTTAGTTAGTCAGTCAACCAGTATTTATTAAGCCCTTATAGTTCATCATGCATCCCTGGGTCCATTTTCAACATTTTTTTTTCAGCTTAATAAGGCATGCTTAAATTTTTAAAAACATATTTTGAAAAATGTATTTTGGTCAATTAGCCAACATTTATATTCTCTCTCTTTCCTTAAACCTCTGCCCCCAATTTCATTTATTCTTTATTTATTTTTAAGACACATTGCTTTAAAACATATATTAGGAGAGAAAAATGAGAACAAAAGGGAAAAACAATGGGAGAGAGAGAAAAAAAGGCTTTATAGTCAAAAAAAGAGAAGTGAACCTAACATGTGTTGATTTACATTCAATTTCCATAGTTCTTAAACTGGGATGCAGATGGCATCGTCTATCCAAAGTCTATTGGGATTGCCTTGGATTACCTCCATTCCCCAATTTTAAGCCCTGCTGGCCATTTAAATCCTTTTCAAGAACTCGAATCATATGTTATCATAAGTGCCTAATAAATGCCTGTTGCATTGAAGCTTCCTTTACCAGTCTGGGAGCTCCTTGAGGGCTATATGTCAGATTTCTCTCCATTAGTAAGCTCTATGTAAATATTTTTTGAATGAATAAATGAGTTACTTAGAACAAAGGAAAGAAAGACAGAGCAGGCGTATTTGAAATTTGTCATGAAGGATGAGTTGTTACCTAAAGTCTTTAAGGCATGTATCAGGTCCTAGTAGAAGGCAAAGGGATGGATTCCTTGACCTCTGCTGGTAGCTGAAGCGAATCCACATGAGGACCTAGTCTTGCATCAAACAGGAGCTCAATTTCAGGAGCAAAGTTGTAGGGCAAGAAAAGGAGGCAGGTCAGGACAGGGGAGGCAGCAGGGGAGGCAGAGCTGCAGATGGGGAGAAGAAGAGACTGGACCCTTGGCCCTTGGAGAAGACCTCTCTGGGAAGAGGAAGAGACAGCCTTCCTGCTTATCCTCAAAGGTGTCTTGGAGCTGGGGAGAACCTTGATGGAGAGAAGGTACATCTCCGGACTCTCAGGAGGCCAAGGCTAATGGCCCAGTGCCCCACTGGTGAGGAGAGCGAGATACTCTAGAGGAGGGAACTGGGCCAGCTGTCTCACCAGGCAACATGTCATTGTAGCTCCTGTCCTGCCTGGCCTTCGTGGCTGTAAATGTCCCAGGTGAGTCCTGTTCCTGATCCTCACCAACGGACATTGTCAGCCCCATGAGCTCTCACAAGTCAGGGGAGGTCCTGAATAGATGCACTCTGCTGCTACCTCTGTGTCAGCACAAGTCCCATGGCTCTGGGAAGGGGTGATGGATGGCCTCTGGGGTCCCCTCCAGCACTGGATGTCTGAACAGGACTCCAGTTGATGAGAGGGAGGGCCCCTGCTTTCACCCCACCCCTAATACTGGCATTCCTCAGATTAAGGTCACTTTGGAGGTAATAAGTGTTTTGTTTTTAACTTGCACTTATCCTGAACAGAGTTTCGAGACAGTAGTTTACAACAGTAAACTAGTCTGAAATTTGCTTTTCTTCGTAAATTGGTGTGAAATCAGCTGTTGGTTACAGGAGGAAATCTGGAGGAGAAAGTGATGTTAGATCTGAGTAATGGAGGCGCCTGAGGGAAGATGGGGGGGTGAGGGGAGGAGAATGGGGTGGCCCAGAGTTGGGGAGCTACCAAATTTCAGTCCTAGGTGGAGTGAGCTCCTGGCATTTGCATTTCCAGGTGGGGAAGCAGCTGTGGCCTGAAGCCCAGACAATGTCTGGGCACCTGGAGGCTCTCCCCACTCCCCAGACCCGGGCAGAGCCCACTGGGAAAACCTTGTTCAGGAAGGCTGATGGCAACCAGCAGGGGACTTCAGCTGTTCCTAGAGTGATCCTTCATTTCCAGCTCCATCTCCTCTTCTCATTCTCTGGCAGAAATGGGACTGAGATGTTACAGGGAGGAGAGTTCCTTCCCTCATATACCAAACCAGGGGATCATAAGAGCCTCAGGAGTGAACCCGGCAATGGGCTCTTTGTCCCTTGAGGTTTTGGTCCTGGACGCCATAGACCCTTCCTAAGCCCTGGACCAGATGTGGGCCTTAGCTCCCCTATCCTTTCTCCTATTTCCTGGGTGAACTGGGTTCAGCAAAGCTGATTATTCCTGGGAACAAGAGGCTGAGTGAGGGGTTGGGGCAAGGGAGTTCTACTCCAGTAACACCTAATACTTCAGGCCTGAAAGGAGACTAGGGGAATGGTTAGGGTCACCAGCTCGTCAAGGCTGGAACCTAGCACCTTTATTTCTCCATGTCCCTAGGCTTGTGGTGTTCCCGCCATTAAAGCCTCACCTGAATAGTATGTTCCATGATTGCCGTGGTCAAATACTGTTCCACGGATTCTTGGCCTAGCAGAGTCTCTCTGCAGGTGAGTACCTAGACCTGCTTCATGGGGGTGGAGCTATTATCCCCCTCCCCTCTTGCTTCTCACTCCAGATCTCTTCCTCTTCCTACAGGATAGGGGAAGTGGGTGGAGGGTGGAATAGCCGATGTGAGGGAGAAAGAGTTGAGAGGGCTCAAGAAACCTCCTGGGAGGCTGGCAACAACCTCATAAATATCAGCCTCCGTGACCCACAGCAACTTCTGCCCTACTAGGCAAGGAGGAAATGCCAGTCCTAGATGGTGTCCAGCTTGGCAGGAGACCCAGCCAGTCTTGTCTGGGATCCCTCTTCATCCCAGTCTCCCGGTCCTGCACCCCGACTACGTTCTCTGGGCCAAGGCTTGCTGGCCCTCTTGTCTGCCTCTGAGACTGTCCCTCGGTGTCCAGAGGAGACCCCTGAGCTCTCCAAGTTTTCAGAATGCACATGATTCCTGTCTGTTCCCTTCCTTTCCAGAGAAGAGGTAACCACTTCTGCGGGGGCTCCCTCATCAGTGGCACCAAATGGGTGCTCCCACAGCTACTCATTGCGATGTCCTTGTAGGTCAAAAAAGGTTTTCCTTCCCACTCCTTTGGAGGTGGTAGTGGTGGTGAAATGGGACGACTTCTTGGGATATTTGACCTTTGATCATGGGCCCTTCCCTCTGCTTTGGAGAACAGACAAGGTGATTGCTGGAATGCATGACCTGAAGTCTTATGAGAAAAGGTCAAGTTCTGAGGATTGCCAGGTACAGTCTTTGCCCAGGGAAGGGGATGGGAGGAGTGTGGGATGTGCTGGGGATGTGGCAGCTGGGGCTTCCTGCATGGACTAAGGGTATGTACAAGGGAGAATTCAAGCATTTATGGTGAGCAGGCCTGTGTAAATAAAGATCAGTTCTCTGATGGGAACTAATAAAATCCAAGCTATGATTTATGATTATTAAGAGCTGGCATTTAAAAAGGGCTTACAAGTTGGCCAACAAGCATTTATTAAGTGCTTCTTATGTGGGAAACATTGTGCTAAGTTCTGGGGAAACCACAAAAGGAAAAAAAAAAAAAAACAACCAATCCAACCAAACAAAAAAAACCCCCCAAAATCTGAAAGCCCAGGATCCCTACTCTCAAGGGACCTCACACTCAAATGGGGAAGACTGTGTTTAAATAATTGTGTACATGAAGGGTAAATTGGAGGCAGTCTCAGAGGGAAGGGCAGGGAAACTTGCAAATAGTTATAGCAATTTAAGATTTGAAAGGCACTTTACAAATACTATCTCATTGTGTTCTCAAGCAACTTTGGGAAGTTGATACACTTATTATTCCTATTTTGTGGATGAGGAAACTGAGGCAAGCAGAGATGAAGTGATTTGACCAAGTTTACCCAGTTAGTCAATATCTAAGGCAGAATTAGAATTCAAGTCTCCTTGGCTTTCCAGTCTAATACCATCTACTGTTCATGCAGCTGAAAGTCATGCAGAGGTAAGATTGAGCTAGTCTCAAGTAAGGCTGTGTATTTGAATTTGATCCCTTGTGAAGTAGGGAATGCAGGTCTTTGCCATTTTCCAGATGAGGAAACTCAAGCTCAGTGAGCTTCACTAACCTAGCCATGATTACACAGAGAGGACATAAATTGTTCCCATGGGGATGCAGGTATACAGTGGAACCTAACATTTTTTGTTTCAAGGTGAAATCCTCCTTAGCTTGCACCAACATAAGCTGTTGAAGAGCATACAGTAGCTGGGGAAAGCTGCTTCTTTCTGGAGGGGAGGAGAAGGTAGAAGAGACGTAAGCAGAAAAGCAAAGTTGAAGACAACTGTTCTAAGGACAACCTTTGAAGCTGATTCTTGGACCAAATTCAATGGCTGGGTTCAAATCCCATCTACTGCCTGTTCTAGCCGTGAGCAGGGCAGCTAGGGGGTGCAGTGGATGGAGTGCAAGGTCTGGTGTCCTCCTCCCGAGTTCCAACTTGGCCTCAGAAACTCCCTAGCTGTGGCTCAGTTTGTCTCAGTTTCCTCATTTGGAAAATGAGCTAGAAAAGATAATGACAAATGATTCCATTCTTTTTGCCAAGAAAATCCCAAATGGATGTCACCAAAATGATTCAATAATAAAGAAAAAAAAAAGTTTCCTAATACTTCGAGCAGGATAAAAGTGGAGTTGGTGTTCTTGTGAGGTAGTGAGTCCATCATCATCAGAAGTCTTCAAGGAAAGTCTGGATAACAGTGGTCAGGAAGGGCATAGAAGGGATTCTTCCAGATATTTAGCTGGACTGGGTCACTTTTGAAATTCCTCCTAATTCTGAGGCACTAGGAGGTGCCAATGAAGCTTTAGGGATGGGAGGGGAAGAGGTCTCAGTCTCCTGTCCCTGCTCTTCCTTTCAGGTCTTCAACTACAAAAATTTTGACAGTGGCACTCTTAGCAATGACATTACCCTGTTGAAATTGGCCACACCTGCCCGCTTCCAGAAGAATGTGTCACCTGTCTGCCTGCCCAGTGCCAGCGATGACTTCCCCGAAGACACTACCTGTGTTACAACTGGCTGGGGCAGGACCAAGTACTATGGTGAGTGTGAGAGGGGCTCAATGGGCACTAGATACTTTTGTATCTTCCATAGCACTTTTTGTTAGTTCGTTTACAATTAAGACCTCTCAGTCCAATTCACATACCCCAAACTACAAGACCATAGATTTTATTTTGTCTGAGAACTAAAAAACACATTAATTATTATTTTCTAAAAATGTCATCTTTTTTAGACTGACTTTACTTTCACCCAGGACTTTTTAATTAAATAGCAAAATCCTTCCATAATTTTAAGGCTTCAAGCTCAGCATAAACACAAACAAACTAAACCTTTTTGGGTAGCCGCTGTGTGTGGATGTTTTAAAGAATCCTTTCCATACTGGCTAACTGCCCCCTTTCAAGTCCATTTGTTTGAATAATTTGTAAGAGTTTCTGGTTCACTTGCAATTATCACAAAATATGAGAAGCAAATCCAGTAGTTAGATCTTCAACTTGGATTTAATTATAATACCAGCTCAATAAAATAAGGAATATTATTATAAAAATCATAAATATTAAATTGCTTATATTTAAGGTTACATAGTATAAGCTTTAAACAAATAAGAACCATATTTGCTCCTTGTCTCTTTCCAATCTCTTCTATGTGTGTTCAATCCAAATTTTTTTGAATATACCTGTAAGCAATGCGTATCTTATTGTTTTTTAAGTGACATTGCTATCTTTTTATTCCTATATTAGTTCAGATGTATTGCTCTCTTCTCTCCCTCCCATACCCTAAGTGTCAAGCCTCCTTGCAACAAAAGAAAACAATTGAGCAAAAATACTATCTACAGTGACCTAATTTAACAATGAAAATATAATTTTGTCCCTGGAGACCCCGGCCTCTCTCCTCTCTGCTGGAAGTAGGAGGGCATTTCAGATGATGTTTTTTTAAGAACCAATATTTGTTTTATGCATGTGTTTTTAGTAATTAGAATTTGATTTCCCACAGAATACTCCTTTAAAAAAAATGTTTATTTTTTAATTTTGTACACCACAATTGTAACCAAAAAAAACCCACTTTTTGTTATACAAGTTAATGATACTGGAGGAAACTGAGGGCAGGATGAAGTTAGGTGTATTTAATAATTTCTTAAATGGAAGAGATTTACTGGGACCAAATGGATGCATATGGTTTGGTCCCAGGGCTGAATAAGACTATGGTCTCCAAGAATCCAGGAAACGATGAGAGTTTTCAATGACTTGTATATACATGTGGCTCAGACTCAGGAGGTAGACTGAGGCAGGGGCAGAGTCAGGGTGCTGAGAGAAGAACAGGCAGAGGTATCCCGGACATAGGGAGAAGCACTTTGCTAAGTCCGTATCTGACATTCTGATACCTTGGGATGACATTCTGATATTCGAAAACATAAGAGCTTTTATCCTTATCAAATATTCTGATAAAGAGGGAGGAGAGGTTTTGCAGGACTGAGAAGCAGGAAAACTGAGTCAGGACTGGGTCAGGATAATTATGGAAACTGATGAGTGCAAATGGCTGAAATGAAGATCTCCCATAACCATTGACTAAAGTAGGCAAAGCCTGCAGGGCTAAGTTTCAGCTTCTTACAAAAATCATGTGCTAGGGGGGAAAGAAAGATTTACAGCCTGTCAACATTCCAGTTCCTAATCGAGAACAGAACCTATATCTGTCAGAATGTATAAGGGTACTGGGTGGGTCGAGACTTTTCTTGAGTTGCTCTATAAAAAGTTGCAAGTGGGCACTGGTAGCCCTCTCCTAGCTCAAACACATGCACTCCAGTTTGGATGACCCCAGCTCACGAGATCCTGAATAAAGTTTTGTTCTATACTGTAAGAATGCCCCTAGAGTTTAATTTTGGATAAAATTGTCCCACACACACTGAGAACTGTGGCATAACACATGAACCACCCAAAACCTATTTCCTTATGTATCATGTTGGGAGAGAAAAATTAGAACAAAAGGGGAAAATCTTGGTGGGGGTGGGAATAAACCAGAAAAAAAGAAGTGAATATAGTATGTGTTGATTTACATTCAGTGTCCATAGCTCTCTCTGTATGTGAATGGCGTTTTCCAGTCAAAGTTTATTGGAATTTCTTTGTATTACTGAACCAGGTCTTTCCTGATTCAACATCGCACAATCTTGCTGTTACTGTGTACCATGTATTCCTGGTGCTGCTTATTTCTCTCAGCATCGGTTCATGTCAATCTTTCAAGCCTTTCTAAGAGTAGTTTACAAATCATTTCCTATAGAACAATAATGTGCCATTGCTTTCATATACCAAAATGTATTCAGCCATTCCCCAACTGATGGGCAACCACTCATTTTTCCAATTCCTTGCCACCACAAAAAGCTGCTACAAACATCATCAAGCCATTCTCCAATTGAAAAATGGTCAAAGGATATGAACAGACAATTCTCAGATGAAGAAATTGAAACTATTTCTAGTCATATGAAAAGATGCTCCAAGTCATTATTAATCAAATACAAATTAAGACAACTCTAAGATACCACTACACACCTGTCAGATTGGCTAAGATGACGGGAAAAATAATGATGATTGTTGGAGGATGTGGGAAAACTGGGACGATGATGCATTGCTGGTGGAGTTGTGAACAGAATCCAACCATTTTATAGATGATTTGGAACTATGCTCAAAAGTTATCAAACTATGCATACCCTTTGATCCAACAGTGTTACTACTGGATTATATCCCAAAGAGATTATAAGAAGGAAAGGGACAGTATGTGCACGAATGTTTGTGGCAGCCCTTTTTGTGGTAATGAAACTGGAAACTGAATGGATGTCCATCAGTTGGAGAATGGCTGAATAAATTGTGGTATATAGAAAATTATGGAATATTACTGTTCTGTGAAGGCCAATAACAGGATGATTTCAAGAAAGGCCTGGAGACTTACATGAACTGATGCTGAGTGAAATGAGCAGGACCAGGAGATCATTATACTTCAACAACAATACTAGATGATGACTGAACCCCTGATGGATCAGGCCATCCTCAGCAACAAGATCAACCGTCATTTCTAATGGAACAGTAATGAACTGAATTAACTATATCCAGAAAAAGAACTCTGGGAGATGACGAAAACCATTACATTGAATTTGTCCCTATATTTATACACACAAATAACCTTTGATTTCCTTCACAAGCTAATTGTGTACACAATAATTAAGTCTGATTTCTTTTTGTACAACAAAATAATGTTTTGGTCATATACTTATTGTGTATCTAAGTTATATTTTAATATATTTAACATCTACTGGTCATCCTGCCATTTAGGGGAGGGTAGGGGGTAAGAGGTGAAAAATTGGAACAAGAGGTTTGGCAATTGTTAATGCTGTAAAGTTACCCATGTATATATCCTGTAAATTAAAGGCTTTTTTTCTTCTTTTATGGTTTCTTTGGGATACAAAGTAAAAACATTTCTAAAGAAAGTACTGAGCACTCTTTAATCACTTTTTCACAAAAGTGAATGAGAAAAGGGGGAGAGCCAAGCTTGGAACAGAGTCTGACATACTCTTCGGTCCAGATTCTATCCTTTCCCTATACTCTTCTCTTAAATCCTTCTTCATTTCTTCTTAAATCCTTCCCCTATACTCTACCTCTGCCCATTCAATTCACCAGCTCTGTTTAACCTACTCTCCTGTCTTTTGTCTCTGCAGCCAGCAGACTCCCAAACATCCTCCAACAGGCAGAGGTGCCCCTGCTATCCAATACTAACTGCAAGAACTACTTTGAGACTATCGTCAAGGACACCATGATCTGTGCTGGAGCCAATGGCATTTCTTCCTGCATGGTACCTGCCTCTCTCTGTCTCTCTCTTCTTTGGATTTTCTCCTCTCTTTTAGAATCACAAATGGAGTTGCCCTGAAAAGGATTTTATTAACTATATTACGAATGAGGAAACAGAGGTTAATAGGATATCAAAGTGATTTAGCATCCGGATAAAAAGTAGCAAAACCAGTCTCAATCTGGTGGTTCCCTCCCACCTCCAGTTCCATGGCATCCCTCCCCCTCAACAATCACTCTTACAGAAGGAGAGTGAGAAGGAACCTCAGGATGTCTAACCCATCTTCAGTCTCCCTACAAACTGCCTGTCACAAGTGGTTATCCATTTTTCCATTAAAACCACTCATAAAAAGGTACTCCCTGCCTAGTCTACTTTTAGACACATTTAACTGTGAGGAGCAGCTAGTTGGTGCAGTGGACAGAGTTCTGAACCTGCAATATCAGTTCAAATTTAGATGCAGATACTTACTTAGCTGGGTGACCTTGGGTGAGGCATTTCACCCTGTTTGCCTCAGTTTCCTTATCTGTAAAATGTATTGAGAGAAGAAAATGGAGAACCACTCTACTATCTTTGTCAAGAATACTGCAAATAGGGTCACAGAGTGTCAGATATGACTGACAACAATTGAACAACACAACTTCTCTTTTGTCTGGTTGGTGACACTGATGAAAGAACTGAGATCATATGGAGTAGCTGTGTGACACAGTGGCTAGAGCTCCAGCCCTGAAGTCAGGAGGACCGCAGTTCAAAATCTGGTCTCAGACACCTCCCAGCTGTGTGACCCTGGGAAAGTCACTTAACTCCGATTGCTTCAGAGGGGGGAAATAGAACTGAGATAAAGACATGAAAATATTTGAAGAGGCAAAAGCACTTGGATAAATGTCATCTTTATTATTTTTGTATTTTCTTCCCCTCCTGTAATTGAAAAGTTCAAAACAAGCCTCTATGGTGTAATGAGAGACAAGTCATAGTGTCATGATATTAATACCTGAAATAAGCCACCGAACTTTCAGTTCTACATCATTTTCATTTATTTCCATACCAACTTACAGCTTCAACAAGCTTCTAAGGCAGAAAAGATAAAATAGTGTTATCTCCTTATGATAGTATCCTTTTCTGTCATCCCATGAAGCCTCTGGTCACATGACAAGAAAGTATCAGCCCCAAGCTTCAAATTCAAGTCTTCTGAGTCTAAATCATGAGTCTAAAATCATGGGGGTGGGAAGAAGAAACCCGAAGGAAAAAGTGAATATAGCATGTGTTGATTTACATTAAGGGTCCATAGCTCTCTCTGGATGCAAATGGCGTTTTCCATCCAAAGTTTATTGGGATTTCTTTGGCTCACTGAACCACTGAGAAGAACTAGGTCTTTCATAGTTGACCATGGTGCAATCTTGCTAGTTGCCCTATAGCACCCTGAGCAGCTTTGGGGTGCTGACAGACTCTTTCAACCTCTCTTGTGTCTTGTCTCCTTAGGGTGACTCCGGTGGACCCCTTGTCTGCAAGAAAAACGGCACCTGGACCCTGGTTGGTATTACCTCCTGGGCAAGTACTAAGTGTACCACCCACCCCTTGATTACCCCGGAAGGAGTCCTGAGATTCATCTCCTTTATCCGGAAAATCCTGTACAACTGGGCCATTTCCCCATAAAAGTGGAATTTTCAGCTCTCATCCCCAATGCCAACAAATGTATCCTATACAGACATTCAGCCTGTTTTCTTTGCCTTCAGAAGAGATCTAAATTCCCATCGCATGTAGAACAACCAGTCCTCAGAGAGCCTGGCATGGTCCCAGGAGCCCATAACTTTGGCAGGAGCTTCTGGGGATACTGGTTTCATTTCTAGTGATGATGTTGCTGAGAGAGTTGAGAAGAGGCACAGGACTTATTTCTGCAACTCCATCAGGCAGAATGTAATGTCTAAGCCTCGAAGTTAGAGTTCAGCAAGTACCCCTCTTTAGGAGAATATCTTTCATCGATGACTTTCCTCAAATTGCCTGACTTGTTTGGGTACTTCTGGATATCATCTCTAATTTTTCCCAACAGACACGTTTACATGCCCTCATTTCCCTTAATGACTTCTTAGAACATATTCTAGGAAGACATTGCCTGGAAGGTAGGGAAGGTCTGGGGACTATCCCATATGCTGATCAACAGCTAGAACTAGAGCTATTTAACTTTAAAAAAAGACAAGGAGAATGGGGCATGAAAGCTTTCACCTGAAATTTGAAGAGCTGACTGAAACTCTCTAGACTGAAACTGTCTATTAATTTCATGGGATAATGGAAGATAGTTGCTCTACAGGCAAGGACTTAGTTCAAATTCTCTGTCATCGAAGCTGCTACCTGTTGCAGGATGTATATGGGAAAGAGGATTAAGAACACTGATTGTGAGAGAATCAGATTTATGTTCAGTGTAAAGAAATACTTCCCAACAGCTAGGAACTCTTTTCCAGAATTAAGGAAATAGCATTAGGAGGTAATGGGTTTTCTTTTATTTCCTTTGGTTTATTTTTTAAGCTTTTAATTTTCAAAACATATGCTGGGATAATTTCACAACATTGACCCTTGCATAGCATCTGTGTTTCAGATTTTTTCCTCCTTTCCCCCATCCCCCCCCCCAGATGGCAAGAAATTTGGATTTCCTTTTGATGGAGTTCTTCAAAGATGTTCTAGATAATGACTTGTAGTCTGGGTATTACTCTACAGGTATAGATTGTATGAGGTGGACTCCAAATTTTCTTCCAAGGTTGAAATCTTGTGGTGAATTTGTAGTGTTTGCTCTGGCTTCTCCCAGGCTTGCTTTATCTACCCATCGGGGTTCTAGGATATTCTGAACAATAAGAGGGTTTCTGTGTTCATTATTATTGGATTAAGCCCCACTAGCTGCATCCCCCCTCCATCTTAGGGTTCAGGAACTAGAACCCTAGTTCCATTTAACCACTGGATATCAATTTACTTTTCCAAGAGAAAATTGACTTCAAAAATATGGCAAGAACATACAAATACTTTCCCCAACCCCTTCCAGCACACCACTCTCAATTTCTCACTCATAGTTTAATTCCTTCAGAGCACTGGTTCTACGAAGTTCACATATGCCAGGTGAGCCCTTATTTCAACTATCACTAAGCTGAGGTGCCAAAGATCCAGAGTATCCACATGGTGAGGTACCTTTACACTAAGGTCATTGAGGCTCTAGTTTTAAAAAAAAAAAAAAACCTAGCATTTATAGAGCTTTTTAAGGTTTGCTGAATACTGACAGTTAATTCAGTTAGCTGAGCTGTCCTGGTTGCTGGGTGGCTGAATAAGGATTTATTAAGCAGATTACTCTGTGCCAAACAATGTGTCATTTGCTGCATGTATGTATGTATAAATAACAAGCAAAACAGATTTTTGCCCTCCCAGACATTTAAGCCTTTATTGCCTGCTGTTATCTAATGGGGAGAAAATGTGTCAATCTCTAGGTACAGGATATGCAACTACATATCAAGGAGATACAGTAACCCTTCTGGGACAGCACCAGCTCTTGGCACTACCTTTGGCCCAAGGCAGCATTTGACTAGGCTGTTTTGGAGCCAGGGATCCTAAGAGGTAGCAGTGATGAGTGAGAACATTCCAGGTGTGGGGTAAAACTCATACAAAGACATGATGCAGTTGGAGACTGAGTATCCAATTGGAGAAATGACAAGAAAGTATATAGGTGGCTGGATCCTAAAATGAGTGGACATAACTTTGTTTTTTTTTAATGAGTGCAGAGTGGAGAGATTCTGGGAAGATGGTGCGATGGGGCAGAAAACTTCCAGCTTTCTAATTTTCCTGATAAAATAATAAAAAAAGACAGTCCATTGTCTCAGAGGAATTGAAGATAGAGCTATGGAAAGAAACGAAAATTAGGATTAAGTGATGGTTCTCCTAAAACACTGAGAGAAGACTCCAGGAAGGAACTGACTTCCAGAGGTTCTCCCAGGGTGAAGTACAAACACCTTCAGGCCAAGTCTGCTAATTCAGCAAATATCAAGCCTTAACCACAGCTGGGGTGGGAGACAGCTTCTGCTTTAGGTACTTTCATCACTGGCTCTTTTCAACAATGCAACCATTCAAGACAACTCCAGTGGACAGTCGATGCAAAGTACCATCTGCATCCAGACAGAACAATGAAGAGTGAATGTGGATACAACATAGTATTTTGACTTGTTTGCTTGCTTTTTCTTTCTCGTGGTTCCCCTGCTTTTAATCTGATTTTTCTTGTACTATGTGACCAACATGAAAATAGGTTTTAAAAATTGCACATATTTAATCTATATCAGATGGCTTGTTATCTTGGTGAGGGGGAGGTCAAAAAAAAGGAGGGAGAAAAATTTGGAACGCAAAATCTTACAGAAATGAATGAAAGGGCAGCTTGATATCCAAGTGCACAGGCTTTGAAGTCAGGAAGACCCGAGTTCAAATTCCACCTCAGATATTTAACACTTATTAGTGGTGTGACTCTAGACACGTCACTTAACCTCAATTGCCTTGCCAGGAAAAAAATGTTGAAAACTATTACACATATTTGAGAAATTAAAATACTGTTGAGGAACTTTCATGTCTCAGATTGGGGGGAGAAGGGATTGATTTAGGAGCAAAAGATTGAAAGACCTTCCACTGTTGATGGATGCTAGATTTAGCTGTGCTGACCAAATGTATTCTAGGTTGTGGCAAGCCAACTAGCACATATCTGATAAATACAGTAGCAGAGGGGCTGTCACTCTTGCAAAAGAGAAAGTTCCAGGGCAGAGAGGACAGGCATTGTTTGTAGCTATCAAAAGACCAAAGGGTACAAGATAATTTGTGTGACAGTGTGGCTGGGAGCCCTGTAGGGGAGAGGAGAGTCATGGACTGGGCCCCAAGGCAGATCTCAGAAAATACCAGCAAAAGGACCCCCATGTCTCAGGATGTTATCCCATGTCTCTTTTATTGTCCTTACTCAATTTCCCTAATTATCCTCACTCAATCCAGTCTGGGTTTCCCAGCTTCTCAGTTCTGCAAAATCTCCCTTCCCTCTTTATCAGAATACTTGATAAGGATAAAAGATCTTATGTTTTAGAACATCAGAATGCCTCTCCCCATCCCAGATTGCAGAATGCTCAGGCTGTCTTATCAAGATGCTGCCTCCCCATGTCCAGGGCCTCCCCAATTTTCTGCCTCAGTTTTTCCAGAACTGTTGTACTTCCTGGTCTAATTGTAACCTGGCCTTTGTTTATCTCTATTTCTGCTTGAGCCTACTTCACCATCTTTTGTTCCATCTGTCTAATTTCCTCCTTGCCCTTCTTCTCTTGCTGAGCTGTACTTAGGGACTTAAGGGCTGGGCTTTATATCCTGATAAACCTTCAATGAAGATAATATTTTGGCATTAGGAAAACTCCTGCTTTCTTTTTCTTTGGGTGTATTGCACATTGAATCATCCTTTCTAATTTCTTTTTAATTCATAAACACTGTTTATTTAACTCTACTCTTGTGTCTGGTAGATTGACCAATAATGCTTTCTACCTTCTCTTCTGGATGAGGAATTGTTATGCCTTCTTGGATATAATTTTTAATAATTAATATCTCAAGGCTTAGCGATGCTTATATATTATGCCTCATCTGGCACCATACCGCCCTATCACCTTATTCCTAGGCCTTTTCAAAGGGTTCTCTGGTAAAAATAATATAATCTTACCTCGATTTTGAGGTCCTCAGAAGTCCTCCAGCTGCTGTCTCATATGAACGCAGTTTGAGTATTAAAGAGTATCTGAGAGTTTATGGCAAACAAGCTTAGAGTTTATTCATGAAGTTTACACCTCACTCTAGGACCTCCTGCACTACCTTAGTATCTCTCCCCAAAGCCAAGCTCCAGGTGGAAAAGAGAAGAGGGAAAAGAGAGAGGCTTCCATCCTCCTCAAACTTATATGGAATCCATGAAGTCACAGGCACAAGCCAATCGATGATGAAGATTACCTCCCGAACTTGACAAGATCTCAGAGTGAGATTTTAGGATTCCCCCCATGGCTGGAGGTCCCACCCATGAAGGAAGTCCCTAAGTACTCAACTCCAATCACATTGGGGATCTTGAGACCATTGGTCTACTCCATCTCAACTGTGCTTGCCTGACCTTTCCAAAGGACCCTTACAGGAAATTATGACCAAAGAAGAACTAGAGATTATTATTGATCACAGAATAGAAAACTTTGATTATATCAAATTGAAAAGTTTTTGTACAAGCAGAACTAATGCAGACAAGATTAGAAGGGAAGCAATAAAATGGAAAATTTTTTACAGTCAAATGTTCTGATAAAGGCCTCATTTCCAAAATATATAGAGAATTGACTCTAATTTGTAAGAAATCAAATCATTCTCCAATTGATAAATGGTCAAAGGATATGAACAGACGATTCTCAGATGAAGAAATTGAAACTATTTCTAGTCATATGAAAAGATGCTTCAAGTCATTATGTAATGCCAGAGAAACTGAGCAAGACAGAGATTAGAGACCAATTCAATAGTTTATTAAATGGAGAGATAAACTGGGACTAATGGATCCATGTTTGGTCCCAGTGCTGGATGAGACTGTCATCTCAAAGAGTCCAGCACTAAATATCACAGAGCAAGCTTTTTTTATAGGATAACAAGAACAATGACATAATGGGGGAGGTACCTGGATGGGGATAACCTAATGGGGGGAGGCACCTAGGATAACAGAATGGAGGGAGGTTACTGATATTCTAATGACATCTAAAATGGATAAAACTTTATCCTGGTAAACATTAAGAAGGAATGATTATAACCTAAAGATATAGAACCTTTATCTCATCAACCATTTAAGAGGGAATGATTATAGCCTGGGGTATTGGGGCAGAGCAACTGAGGTTGACCTTTATCTCATCAAACATTAAGAGGGAAAGGCTATAACCTGAGGCAGAGTAACTAAATAGGACAATGGAGAAACTGAGTCAGGACATTAAAAGGGAACTGTGGCATAGCATTCCACACACTCTCTCTTCTAACTATTCAAATCTTTGAATTACTTTCCTCTAGAACAGGGGTCCTCAAACTATGACCCACGGGCCAGATACGGCAGCTGAGGACGTTTATCCCCCTCACCCCAGGCTATGAAGTTTCTTTATTTAAAGGCCCACAAAACAAAGTTTTTGTTTTTACTATAGTCCGGCCCTCCAGAGTCTGAGGAACAGTGAACTGGCCCCCTATTTTAAAAGTTTGAGGACCCCTGTTTTAGAAGGTCTTAGCACCATAATTTTGACAAACGCTATGTGAAGTAAATAGACTAAATAAAAATTAAAATAAAGCTAGAACAACGCAAGGACTTATGGCAAGGTCAAGTCTCTCTCTGATAATCCCAGAGTTAATCAGCAATACACTAAGTTCCTTATTTCAATTATGTCAGGCCCTCTGCAGTTGGGAAGTATATGGACAGTTAGGTCTGTGGGCATTTGTGCATGACTTGGCCTCTGCTTACAGAGCAGCAGGGCTCAAAACAGTTGTGCTGCCCACTCAGAGGGGTAACCCACTCCAGGGGAGAAGGGTGAAGCTTGGATTAGCTCCACCTGTCCCTGCCCAGAGGAACAGACAGGGCTGCAGAAAGGATCAGATTTCTGAGCAGACCCCCCCAAAACTTTTAGAGGCCCAATATCAACTACAAAGTCTTTTTAAGTATGCTGAAACACTAATTAAGGACCTGGGGTAACAGGAGTGGAGAAACAGATCAGAGACTGCCAGTTCCAAGATAGGTATCCAATTTCTGGTTATTTCTAAAAAATAATCCCCAAAACTGAATCTTCCAGAGCAATTCCAACAGAATAAGGGATTTCAAAGTTAAAGCAAAACCAGCAAATCATAAGCAAGGAGTAAAAAATGAAAAGGACTGTTTAAAGGACTTCCAATTAAATCTGAACTAGTAAGATAGAGGGTAAGGCAGAAGTACCTAAGAAAATACACCAGTTTCCCCAATTTCCTATTTCTTCCTCCCTTTTTTTTCTTTCAGAAAGGAATTACCAAATAACCATCCCACATATAAATCATATATATATGCATATACATAACAGACTAAAAGTCCCTCAAACATAACAGCAATAGTTACACAAGTTTAACAGTTTTCATACCAAGTCTTAAACACAGTAATACAGTTAAACTTCTAACAAGTCAACCACTTTCCCACTCCCCCATATCAGTCCAAATTACATCAGGAAAAGGAGCGATGGTTCTCAAAAGCTGCTTCCTGCTGGAAATGGGAGAAGATGCTCAGTCCAGGGAAGGGGATGGGTGTAGTGTGGCGTGCTGACAATCAAAGCTTGATCTACGTCCCAGAAGCAAGTCAATATATCTGTAATTTGACCAAATCTAGAAACAAAAACAAATGTAACAAAGAAAAGTTAAAACAGTCTGAGATAGAAAGACTGGTCCCCAAGGACTACTACAAGATGTGGCCTCTCCTTCGTTATAAACCTTAAAAAAACTTGAATATCCAGACACAAGATCTAGTAACCAATAGATGACCAGACTAAATACTTATTTGCTCAAGTATTTAGGATATAATGATTACCGATGACCAGATTGGAAACAGCAAGCTATGACATAATGAATTAACAATTTTTCATTGACCATTGCTCTGATTATAGAAATCAGTTACAGGAAGAAAAAAAAATGCAGTGACATATTAACTACAACTCCAAGAAATTTTACCTCAAATAACAAATCCTAAACAGATATTTACCATAACCTATCAGTTTGCTGCTTTTAGCCAAGAACCAGATAGCTACAACTTGATAAAAAATGTCTGGAACAGTTTAGAAGGAGGGGAGAGGAGAGGATTCCACGTGACTGCCCTTCCCCCCACTCCACCTCCCAAGAGGATGGGGGAAGAAAGTCGAACTAAACTTCACTCTAGGCTAACTAAATGCTCCAGTAGCTAAAGTAACAGCAGTGGGGGGCAAGTTTAAATCTTTACAAAAGATCCCTACCCCATCCAACATTTAAATTAGCAGAATCAGTGGACGGGTGGGTGAGTGGGGGAATTCCATAAAACCCACATGTCCAGCAGAGCTGGATTTAAAGCATAATTTACAATGTTATAATATAGGTAACAAACAGCTTTAAATTCCCAATAATATAAAACTGCTTTTCCTGTCTCATTTCAAATAATGAAACAGCATAGTTTTTCTTTCTCTCCTTCTGGCCCCATGTGGCCATTATTCCCAATGGACTCCTCCTAAGCTCTAACTTGGCCAGAATTGAAGCTTTCAGAAAAGTCAGATCCTTTTTGCTACATACTTTACCTAATTGGAGGTACATGACCCCTTTCAGGCAAGTTAACAGAACTTCTTTTTTTTTTTTTTTTTTTAATTTAATAGCCTTTTATTTACAGGATATATACATGGGTAACTTTACAGCATTAACAATTGCCAAACCTCTTGTTCCAATTTTTCACCTCTTACCCCCCCCCCTCCCTAAATGGCAGGATGACCAGTAGATGTTAAATATATTAAATATAACTTAGATACATAATAAGTATACATGACCAAAACATTATTTTGCTGTACAAAAGAATCAGACTCTGAATTATTGTACAATTAGCTTATGAAGGAAATCAAAAATGCAGGTGTGCATAAATATAGGGATTGAGGAATTCAATGTAATGGTTTTAGTCATCCCCAGAGTTCTTTTTCTGGGTATAGCTGGTTCAGTTCATTACTGCTCCATTACAAATGATTTGGTTGATCTTGTTGCTGAGGATGGCCTGATCCATCAGAACTGGTCATCATCTAGTATTTTGTTGAAGTATATAATGATCTCCTGGTCCTGCTCATTTCACTCAGCATCAGTTCAGTGTAAGTCTCTCCAGGCCTTTCTGAAATCATCCTGTTGGTCATTTCTTACAGAACAGTAATATTCCATAATTTTCATATACCACAATTTATTCAGCCATTCTCCAACTGATGGACATCCATTCAGTTTCCAGTTTCTAGCCACTACAAAAAGGGCTGCCACAAACATTCGTGCACATACAGGTCCCTTTCCCTTCTTTATAATCTCTTTGGGATATAATCCCAGTAGTAACACTGCTGGATCAAAGGGTATGCACAGTTTGATAACTTTTGAGCATAGTTCCAAACTACTCTCAAAATGGTTGGATTCGTTCACAACTCCACCAACAATGAATCAATGTCCCAGTTTTCCACATCCCCTCCAACAATCATCATTATTTTTTCCTGTCATTTTAGCCAATCTGACAGGTGTGTAGTGGTATCTTAGAGTTGTCTTAATTTGCATTTCTCTGATTAATAATGACTTGGAGCATCTTTTCATATGACTAGAAATAGTTTCAATTTCTTCATCTGAGAATTGTCTAACAGAACTTCTTTAACAAGCTATTGTTCTTTTAAGATCTTATACTTAAAGATAACTAATTCTAGCCTGAATAGGCCAACAGTAAAATTTCCCAGATTTAGAATCATCTTTAAATTCCTAATCAAATGTTTTCTCCAGCTGGAATTCAGTATTGAAATAACCAATTTCCAAATTTGATCATTGTTCTTAACTTTAACAGCGCCCTTAAATTAACAAAACAAACAAATTACACAGAACACAACTAGACTGTCTAGCAGCCATTTAACACAAACAAAAAAATCACACAGAAAAACTGTCTACCAGCCATTTAATACAGACAAAAAAATCACATAGAACACAGAGCATACATACACAGAAAACAGAACACATCTAGACAGTCTAGCAGCCATTTAACATAGACAAAAAAAATCACACAGAAAGACTGTCCACCAGCCCATTTAACATTTAACACAGACCAGGGGCTATCTGGAAAGAATAGCCCTGAGGGAAGTTGTCTGCTCCAGTCTTTCCTCCCATGATCCAAATGGTGCTCCCCCCCTTTTTTTTAAGCCAGATGGTGTCTTACAAAGAAGACACCCCAATAGTGACAACCGCATCTGGTTTGACACATAATCAAGGCTAAGAAAAAAATCCAGGAGGGCCCAGCCTGTCTAGGCCCAGCCTTCCTGCCAAGGCAGAGACTGGAAAGTCTCTTATCTCTAGTCCTCCTCATTTTCTAATTATCTCGTGGGGGCCTCCAAAATTTAATGCTGGAGAAACTGAGCAAGACAGAGATTAGAGACCAATTCAATAGTTTATTAAATGGAGAGAAATACTGGGATCAATGGATCCATGTTTGGTCCCAGTGCTGGACGAGGCTGTCATCTCAAAGAGTCCAGCACTAAGTATCACAGAGCAAGCTTTTATATAGGATAACAAGAACAATGACATAATGGGGGAGGTACCTGGATGGGGATAATCTAATGGGGGGGAGGCACCTAGAATGACACAATAGAGGGAGGTTACTGATCTTCTAATGACATCTAAAATGGATAAACTTTATCCAAAAAAGGAATGATTATATTCTAAAAATATAAAACCTTTATCTCATCAACCATTTAAGAGGGAATGATTATAGCCTGGGGTTTTTGGGACAAAGCAACTGAGGTAGACCTTTATCACATCAAACATTAAGAGGGAAAGGCTATAACCTGAGGCAGAGTAACTAAATAGGACAATGGAGAAACTGAGTCAGCACATTAAAAGGGAACTGTGGCATAAGAATTATTAATCAGACAAATGAAAATTAAGACAACTCTGAGATACCACTACACACCTGTCAGATTGGCTAGAATGACAGGGAAAGATAAAGCAGAATGTTGGAGGGGATGTGGGAAAACAGGGACACTGATACATTGTTGGTGGAATTGTGAATATATCCAGAAATTCTGGAGAGCGATTTAGAATTATGCTCAAAAAGCTATCAAACTATGCATACCCTTTGACCCAGCAGTGTTACTATTGGACTTATATACCAAAAATCTTAAAGAATGGAAAGGAACCCTTATGTGCAAGAATGTTTGTGGCAGCCTTCTTTGTAGTGGATAGAAACTGAAAATTGAGTGGATGCCCATCAGTGGGAGAATGGCTGAATAAATTGTGGTACCTGAATATTATGGAATATTATTTTTCTGTAAGAAATGACCAGCAGGAGGATTTCAGAGAAGCCTGGAGAGACTTACATGAACTGATGCTGAATGAAATGAGCAGAACCAGGAGATCATTATATACTTCAACAACAATACTATATGATTATCAGTTTTGATGGACGTGGCCATCTCCAGCAATGAGTTGAACCAAATCAGCTCCAAAAGAGTAGTAATGAATTGAACCAGCTACACCCAGCAAAAGAATTCTGGGAGATGACTATTAACCATTACATAGAATTCCCAATCCCTCCATTTTTAACCGCCTGCATTTTTTATTTCCTTCACAGGTTAATTGTATACTATTTCAAAGTCCAATTCTTCTTGGGCAGCAAAATAACTGTATCGACATATGATAGATATTGTATTTAACATATACTTTAACATGTTTAACATGTATTGGTCTATCTGCCATCTGGAGGAGGGAGTAGGAGGAAGGAGGAGAAAAATGGAACAAAAGGTTTTGCAATTCTCAATGCTGAAAAATTACCCATGCACATATCTTGTAAATAAAAAGGTATAATAAAAAAAAATTTCATCATCTGGAAATTATCTTGAACTCAGACTTCTGATGCCAAGTCTAGAGCTATGTTCAGTTCACTGCCCAGCTGCCTATACTTCTTTCATGTAGAAACATTGGTGAGGAAAGTCTTCTGTCACATATTGGTACCTGTTGTACGAGTAAAGTCTCAGATTGTTACTCGGAGTACTGAGAAGTGGTGACTTGCTTGGGTCAAAATAGTGCAGCAGGGGTGGATTTGAACCTGTTTTCCTGTCCTATAGCACACTACGATCCTGAATGAAATATTGTGCATCTCTGTAATAAAATTAAGACCAACACATAGAAAGAATACAAAGAAATTGGCAAATATTCATAAAATAATGCAAAGTGAGGGGGCAGGAAACTGAAGCAAAAGGAGTGTCCACTAATTATGAATCCCCAAAGAAGAAAAGTGAATGAGAATGAAGAAAGAATCCTGAAAAATATTAAGAGCAAGTCACTAAGATATGGCTTGGATAGAGTAATGGACCAAAATTCACTCGTTTAAATATGAGCAGTTATTAAATTAAGTTGGTTGTATTCATGTACAATTCTGGTTTTTAATAAAACATTTCATTGAACCAATATGCATTACCAGAAAGCCACTTTTCTGAAAATGAGCCCCAACTTTGCTAGACTAGTCCCCAGATATTTACTCAGTCAACCAGCATTTATTAAGCCCTTATATTCATCATGCATCCCTGGGTCCATTTTCAACATTTTTTTTCAGCTTAACTTATTAAGCATGCTTAAGTTTTTTAAAATATAATTTTTAAAATTTATTTTGGTCAATTAGCCAACATTTATTTTCTGTCCCTCTTTCCTTATTCCCCCGTCAATTTCATTCATCCTTCATTTGTTTTTAAGACACATTGCTTGGGAGAGAAAAATGAGAACAAAATGGAAAAACCATGGGAGAGAGATAAAAAAAAAGTTTTTTAGTCAGAAAAAAAAGTGAACCTAAAATGTGTTGATTTACATTCAATTTCCATAGTTCTTTAACTGGATGCAGATGGCATCTTCTATCCAAAATCTATTGGGATTGGCTTGGATTATGCCCACTCCCCATTTTTAAGCCCTGCTGGCCATTTAAAACCCTTTCAAGAACTCCATCATATGTTTCCATTAAGTACCTAACAAATGCCTGTTGCATTGAAGCTTCCTTTACCAGTCTGGGAGCTCCTTGGGGGCTATATCTCAGATTTGTCTCCATTAGTAAGCTCTCTGTAAATATTTTTTGAATGAATAAATGAGTTACTTGGAACAAAGGAAAGAAAAGACAGGGAAGCAGAGGGCGCCATTTTGAAATTTGTCACCAGAAGGATAAGATTTATTTGCCTAAAGTCTTCAGGGCATGTATCAGGTCCTAACAGGAGGCAGTGGGATGGATTCCTTGACCTCTGCTGGTAGCCCCCAGAAAGCGAATCCGCAGGGACCCTGAGCTCTTGCATCCAAACAGGGAAAACTCAATTTCAGGAGCAAAGGTGTAGGGCAAGAAGAGGAGGCAGGTCAGAGCAGGGGAGGCAGAGCTGCAGATGGGGAGAAGAGACTGGACCCGTGGCCCTTGGAGAAGACCTCTCTGGGAAGAGGAAGAGGAGCAGCTGCCCTACCTGCTTATCACTCCAAGGTGTCTTGGAGCTGGGTAGGGCAGTGGAGAGAAGGAAGGTGCATCTCCGGCCTCTCCTGAGAGCCAAGGCTATTGGCCCAGTGCCCCACTGGTGAGGGAAGGCAGGGATATAAGGAGGGAGGGAGACACTGGGCCAGCTGTCTCACCCGGGCACCATGGCATTGCTTCAGCTCCTGTCCTGACTGGCCTTCGTGGCTGCTGTCTCAGGTGAGTCCTGTTCCCTGATCCTCACCCAGCAGGCCATTGTCAGCCCCCATGAGCTCTCACAGAGTCAGGGAGGTGCCTGGAAATAGATGCTGCCTCTGCTGCTTCCTACCTCTGTATCCCAGCACAAGTCACTTAAGCTCTGAGGAAGAAAAGGGAGTGATGGATGGCCTCTGGGGTCCCCTCCAGCACTGGATGTCTGGACTCGGGACTCAGGTGATGAGAGAGGAGGGGCCCCTGCTTTCATCCCCCCCCATCCCTAATAATGGCATTCCTCAGATTAAGAATTCACTTTGGAGGGTAATAAGTGTTTTGTTTTTTTTTTAACTTGCACTTATCCCTGAACAGGTTTAGAGACAGTAGCTTACAGCTTAGTAAAAACTAGTCTGAAATTTTGCTTTCTTCGTAAATTGGTATTGAAATCAGCTGTTAGTTGGAGAAATTTGGAGGAGAAAGTGATGTTAGATCTGAGTAATGGAGAGCGCCTGAGGGAAGATGGGGGGGTGAGGGGAGGAGAATGGGGTGGCCCAGAGTTGGGGAGCTACTTTCAAATTTCAGTCCTGGGTGGGTAGGGCTCTGGCTTCGTTTGCATTTCCGGGGTGGGGAGGCAGCTGTGGCCTGAAGCCCAGAGACAATGTCTGGGCACCTGAGAGGGCTCTCCCCACTCCCCAGACCAGGGCAAGGAGAGCCCACTCTAGGGAGAGCCTTGTTCAGGGAAGGCTGATGGCAACCGAGGGGACTTCAGCTGCTCCTAGAGGCAATCCTTCATTTCCAGCCCCCTCTCCTCTTCCCATTCTCTGGCAGAAATGGGACTGAGTGTTACAGGGGAGGGAGGAAGTTCCTTCCCTCATATACCAGAGCCAGGGGATCCCTTAAGAGCCCTCAGGGTGAACCCGGCAATGGGCTTTCTTTGTCCCTTGAGGTTTTGAGTCCTGGACGCCATAGACCCTTCCCCCTCCTCAAAGCCTGGACCAGATGTGGGCCTTCAGCTCCCCTATCCCCTTTCTCCTATTTCCTGCAGGTGAACTGGGTTCAACCCAAAGCTGATTATTCCTGGGAACAAGAGGCTGGTGAGGGTTGGGGCAAGGGGTTCTCCAGTAGCAGCTAAGACTTCAGAGGCCTGAGAGATGGGGGGATGGGGGGGTTGGAGGGGTGGGGAGGGATAGTTAGGGACCATCCAGCTTGTCCAAGGCTGGGAACCCTCAAGCACCTTTATTTTCTCCATGCCCCTAGGCTGTGGTGTTCCCGCCATTAAGCCTCACCTGAATAGTATGTTCATGATTGCCAATGGTCAAAATGCTGTTCCTGGTTCTTGGCCCTGGCAAGTCTCTCTGCAGGTGAGTACCTAGACCTGCTTCATGGGGAGTGGAGCTATTATCCCCCTCCTCCTCTTCCTTCCCCACCCCCAGATTTTTTCCTCTCCCTACAGGATAAAGGGAAGTGGGTGGAGGGTGGAATGGTCAGTGAGGGAGAAAAGAGGGATTGAGAGGCTCCAAGAAACCTCCTGGGAGGCTGGCAACAACCTCATAAATATCAGCCTCCGTGACCCACAGCAGCTTCTGCCCTACTAGGCAAGGAGGAAATGCCAGTCCCAGATGGTGTCCAGCTTGGCAGGAGACCCAGCCAGTCTTGTCTGGGATCCCTCTTCATCCCAGTCTCCCAGTCCTGCACCCCGACTACGTTCTCTGGGCCAAGGCTTGGTGGACCTCTTGTCTGCCTCTGAGACTGTCCCTCGGTGCCCAGGGGAGGCTCCTGAGCTCTCCAAGTTTTCAGAATGCACATGATTCCTGTCTGTTCCCTTCCTTTCCAGAGAAATAGTGCCCACTTCTACGGGGGCTCCCTCATCAGTAACAAATGGGTGCTCACAGCTGCTCATTGCGATGTCATGTAGGTCAAAAAAAGGTTTTTCCTTCCCTCCTTTGGAGGGGTGGTGGTGGTGGTGAAATGGGACGACTTCTTGGGATATTTGGTGACCTTTGATCCATGGGCCCTTCCCTCTGCTTTAGGAGAACAGACAAGGTGATTGCTGGAATGCATGACATGAACTCTTATAGAGAAAAGGTCCAAGTTCTGAGGATTGCCAAGGTACAGTCTTTGCCCAGGGAAGGGGATGGGAGGAGTGTGGGATGTGCTGGGGATGTGGCAGCTGGGGCTTCCTGCATGGACTAAGGGTATGTAAAAGGGAGAATTCAAGCATTTATGGCCAGTAGGCCCTGTGTAAATAAAGATCAGCTCTCCAATGGCAACTAATAAAATCTAAGCTATGAGTTAAGGTTATTAAGAATTGGCATTTAAAAAGGGCTTATATGTAGAGTTGGCCAACAAGCATTATTAAGTGCTTCTTATGTGCCAAACATTGTGCTAAGTTCTGGGAAAACCACAAAAGGCAAAAACACAAAACAAACAAACAAAAAAAACAACCAATCCAACCAAACAAAAAACCCCAAAATCTGAAAGCCCAGGATCCCTACTCTCAAGGACCTCACACTCAAATGGGGAAGACTGTGTTTAAATAATTGGGTACATAAAGTGTAAATTGGAGGCAGTCTCAAAGGGAAGGGGCAGGAGAACTTGCAAATAGTTATATAGCAATTTACAACTTGGAAAGCACTTTACAAATACTATCTCATTGTGTTCTGAAGCAACTTTGGGAAGTTGATACTTATTATTCCTATTTTGTGGATGAGGAAACTGAGGCAGGCAGAGATGAAGTGATTTGACCAAGTTTACCCAGCTAGTCAATATCTAAGGCAGAATTAGAATTCAAGTCTCCTTGACTTTCAGTCTAGCCTACCAGCTACTGTTTCATGCAGCTGAAAGTCTCATGCAGAGGGTAGGATTAAGCTGAGTCTCAAAGTAGGCTGTGTATATTTGAATTTGATCCCTTGTCTTCACAAGGAATGTGAATGCAGGTCTTTGCCATTTTCCAGATGAGGAAACTCAAGCTCAGTGATCTTCACTAACCCAGCCATGATTACACAGAGAGGACATAAATTGTTCCCATGGGGATGCAGGTATACAGTGGAACCTGCCATTTTTTGTTTCAAGATGAAATCCTCCTTAGCTTGCACCAACATATTCTTTTGAGGAGAATACAGCAGCTGGGGAAAGCTGCTTCTTTCTGGAGGGGAGGGGAAGGTAGAAGAGACTTAAGCAGAAAAGCAAAGTTGAAGACAACACTTCTAAGGACAGCCTTTTAGGCTAATTCTTGCCCCAGAAATTCAATGGCTGGGTTCAGATCCCATCTACTGCCTGTTCTAGCCATGAACAAAACAGCTAGGGGGTGCAGTGGATGGAGTTCAAGGTCTGGTGTCCTCCTCCCGAGTTCAAACTCCAACTCGGCCTCAAAAACTTGAGCTAGAAAAGATAATGACAAATGATTCCATTCTTTTTGCCAAGAAAATCCCAAATGGATGTGACCAAAATGACTCAGTAATAAAGAAGAAAAAGCTTCCTAATACTTTGATCAGGGTAAAAGTGGAGTTGGCGTTCTTGTGAGGTGGTGAGTCCCTCATCATCAGAAGTCTTCAAGGAAAGTCTGGATAACGGTGGTCAGGAAGGGCATAGAAGGGATTCTTCCAGATATTTAATTGGACTGGGTCACCTTTGAAATTCCTCCTAATTCTGAGGCACTAGGAGGTACCAATGAAGCTTTAGGGATGGGGGGCAAGGGGAGTCTCAGTTTCCTGTCCCTGATCTTCCTTTCAGATCTTCAGGAACAAAAATTATGACCCAGACACTCTTATCAATGCCATTGCCCTGTTGAAACTGGCCACACCTGCCCACTTCCAGAAAAATGTGTCCCCTGTCTGCCTGCCCAGTGCCAGTGATGATTTCCCTGAAGACACTACCTGTGTTACAACTGGCTGGGGGAGGACCAAGTACTATGGTGAGTGTGAGAGGGGCTCACTGGGCACTAGGTACTTTTGTATCTTCCATAGCACTTTTTGTTCGTTTACAATTAAGACCTCTCAGTCCAATTCACATACCCCAAACTACAAGATCATGGGTTTTTTTTTTTTTGTCTGAGAACTAAAAAACACATTATTATTTTCTAAAAATGTCATCTTTTTTAGACTGACTTTACTTTCACCCAGGACTTTTTAATTAAATAGCAAGCCCTTCCATAATTTTAAGGCTTCAAACTCAGCATAAACACAAACAAACCATCTAAACCTTTTTGGGTAGCCTCTGTGTGTGGATGTTTTAAAGAATCCTTCCCATACTGGCTGACTGCCCCCTTTCAAGTCCATTTGTTCAAATAATTTGTAAGAGTTTCTGGTTCACTTGCAATTATCACAAAATATCAGAAGCAAATCCAGTACTTAGCTCTTCAACCCGGATTTTTATACTATGATCTCAATAAAGAATTGCTTACATTTAAGGTTATACAATATAAGCTTTAAACAAATAAGAAAAACTATATTTGCTCCTTGTCGCTTTCCAATCTCTTCTGTGTGTGTTCAATCCAATTTTGTTTTGAATATACTTGTAAGAAATGTGTATCTTTTCCTATAGGGTTATTATTATTTTTTAAGTGATCTTTTTATTTCTATATTAGTTCGGATGTATTGCTCTCTTCTCTCCCTCCCATGCCCTTAGTGTCAAGCCTCCCTGCAACAAAAGAAAAAATTGAACAAAAATACTATCTACAGTGACCTAATTTAACAATGAAAATATAATTTTGTCCCTGTAGACCCCGGCCTCTCTCCTCTCTGCTAGGAGGAGCAGGGCATGTCAGATAATGATTTTTTTTTTGAACCAATATTTGTTTTATGCATGCGTTTTTACTAATTAGAATTTGATTTCTCACAGACTACTCCTTTTAAAAAATGTTTATTTTTAATTTTTTAATTTTTATTTCCCCCAATTATATGTAAAAAAAAAAAAAAAACAACATTATTTTGTATTTATACAAATGTAATGCTGGAGAAACTAAAGCAAGATAGAGATTAGAGTGTATTTAATAATTTATTAAATGGGAGAGATTTACTGGGGCCAAATGGATGCATGGTTTGGTCCCAGGACTGAATGAGACTATGGTCTCCAAGAATCCAGCAAACAATGAGAGTTCTCAATGACCTGTATACCCATGTGGCTCAGACTCAGGAGGTAGACTGAGGCAGGGGCAGAGTCAAGGTGATGAGAGAGGAACAGAACTCTGACAGGGTGGGATGAGCCTTGGGAGACAAGATGACATAATCAGGCAGAGGTATCCTGGACATGGGGAGAGGCATTTTGCTAAGTCCGTATTTGTCTCTCCCCATCCCAAGGTAGCAGAATGTCATTCTGATATTCTAAAACATAAGAGCTTTAATCCTTATCAAATATTCTGATAAAGAGGGAGGGGAAGTTTTGCAGGACTGAGAAGCAGGGAAACTGAGTCAGGACTGGGTCAGAATAATTATGGAAACTGATGAAGCTGAAGTGAAGATCTCTCATAACCATTGACTAAAGAAGGCAAAGCCTGCAGGGCTAAGTTTCTGCTTCTTAAATATCATGTGCTAGGGGGGAAAGAAAGATTTGTAGCCTGTCAACATTCCAGTTCCTAATCAGGGAACAGAACCTATATCACCAATCAAGAATGTATATGAGGGGCACTGGGGATGGGTTGGGGCTTTTTCTTGGGTTGCTCTCTGTAAAAGTTGCAAGTGGACACTGGATGGCCGCTCTCTCCTGGCTCCAAACATATCCCTTTTGCTCAGAGTTTGGATGACCCCTGGCTCTGGCGAAATCCTGAATAAAGGTTTTGTTCTATTCCTTGAGATGCCCCGAGAGTTTAATTTTGGATAAAATTGTCCCACACACTGAGAACTGTGGCATAACACATAGACAGCCATTTTTTAAAACCTATTTCCTTACGTATCATGTTGGGAGAGAAAAATCAGAACAAAAGGGGAAAATCATGGTGGGGGTGGGAATAAACCAGAAAAAAAGAAGTGAATATAGCATGTGTTGATTTACATTCAGTGTCGATAGCTCTCTCTGCATGTGAATGGCATTTTCCAGCCAAAGTTTACTGGGATTTTTTTAGATCAGCAAACCACTGAGAAGAACCAGGTCTTTCCTAATTCAGCATCGCACAATCTTGCTGTTACTCTGTATCACATATTCCTGGTTCTGCTTATTTCTCTCACCATAGGGTTCATGTCAATCTTTCCAGGCTTCTCTAAAATCAGCACAAGATTCCTATAGAACAATAATGTGCCATTGCTTTCATATACCAAAATGTATTCAGCCATTCCCCAACTGATGGGCAACCACTCATTTTTCCAATTCCTTGCCACCACAAAAAGCTGCTACAAACATTTTTGTTCACATGGGTCCTTTTTCTTCTTTTATGGTTTCTTTGGGATACAAAGTAACAACATTTCTAAAGAAAGTACTAAGTACCCTTTAATTACGCTTTCACAAAAGTGAATGAGAAAAGGGGAGAGCCAAGCTTGGAGTAGAGTCTGACATACTCTTCAGTCCAGACTCTATCACAATCATTTCTTCCTGAATCCTTCCCCTATACGCCACCTCTGCCAGTTCAATTCATCAGCTCTGTTTAACCCACTCTCCTGTTTTTTGTCTCTGCAGCCAGCAGACTCCCAAACATCCTCCAACAAGCAGAGGTGCCCCTGCTGTCCAATACTAAATGCAAGACATTCTGGGGGAGTTTTGTCAAGGACAACATGATCTGTGCTGGAGCCAATGGCGTTTCTTCCTGCATGGTACCTCTCTCTCTCTCTACTCTGGCTTTTCTCCTCTCTTTTAGAATCACAAATGGATCTTATTATCTATATTATAAATGAGGAAACAGAGGCTTAGGAAATCAAAGTGATTTAGCATCCTATTAATAAGTAGCAAAACCAGTCTCAATCTGGTAATTCCCTCCCACTTCCAGTTCCATGCAATCCCTCCTCCTCACCAATCACTCTTACAGAAGGAGAGTGAGAAGGAACCTCAGAATGTCTAACAAATGTTCAGTCTCCCTACAAACTGCCTGTCACAAGGGGTTATCCATCTTTCCATTAAAACCACTCATAAAAAGGTACTCCCTACCTAGCCTACTTTTAGACACATTTAACTGTGAGGGGCAGCTAGTTGGTGCAGTGGACAGAGCTCTGGGTCTGCAATATCAGTTCAAATCTAGATTCAGACACTTACTTAGCTGGGTGACCCTGGTAAGACATTTCACCCTATTTGCCTCAGTTTCCTTGTCTGTAAAATGAATTGGAGAACAAAATGGAAAAACACTCCAGTATCTTTGCCAAGAATACTGCAAATAGGGTTACATAGTGTCAGATATGACTGACAATAATTGAACAACACAACTTCTCTCTTGTCTGGTTGGTGACACTGCTGAAAAAACTGAAATCATATGGAATACCTAGGTGACACAGTAGCAAGAGCTCCAGCCCTGAAGTCAGGAGGACCACAGTTCAAAATCTGGTCTCAGACACTTCCCAGCTGTGTGACCCTGGGCAAGTCACTTAACCCCAATTGCTTCAGAGGGGGGAAAAGAACTGAGATAAAGATATGAAAACATTTGAAGAGCCAAAAGCACTTGGATAAATGTAATCTTTATTATTTTTGTATTTTCCTTCCCTCCTTTAATTGAAAAGTTCAAAACAAGCCTCTATGGTATAATGAGAAGCTCTAGTCATGGTGTCATGATGTCAATACCTGAAATAAGCCACCGAACTTTCAGTTCTTCATTATTTTCATTTATTTCCATACCACCTTACAGCTTCAACAAGCTTCTAAGGCAGAAAAGATAAAGTAGTGTGATCTTCATATGATGGTATCCTTTTCTGCCATTCCATGAAGCCTCTGATCACATGACAACAAAGTATCAGCCCCAGGATTCAAATTCAAGTCTTCTGAGTCTAAATCATGAGTCTAAAATCATAAGGGAAGGTGGGGAATAAAACAGAAGAAAAAAAAGTGAATATAGCATGTGTCAATTTACATTAAGGGTCCATAGCTCTCTCTGAATGTGAATGTGTTTTCCATCCATAGTTTACTGGGATTTCTTTGGCTCACCGAACCACTGAGAAGAACCAAGTCTTTCATAGTTCACCATGGCACAATCTTGCTAGTTGCCCTATAGCACCCTGAGCTGCTTTGGGGGGCTGATATACTCTTTCAACTCTCTTGTATCTTGTCTCCTTAGGGTGACTCTGGTGGACCCCTGGTCTGCAAGAAAAATGGTGCCTGGACCCTGGTTGGTATTGTCTCCTGGTTAAGTTCTCACTGTACCACCCACACCCCTGCTGGGTACGTCCGAGTGACCCAGCTCATCTCCTTTATCGAGGAAACCCTGGCCTACAACTGAGCCATTCCCCCCCCCCCAAGAAAGTGGGTACTTGTAACTCTGCCCATTCCCCAATGCCAATAAATGTATCTATACAGGAACATTCAGCCTGTTTTCTTTGCCTTCAGAAGAGATCTAAATGCCCATCGCATGTAGAACAACCCATCCTTAAAGAGCCTGGCATGGTCCCAGGAGCCCAGAACTTTGGCAGGAGTTTCTCGGGATACTGGCTTCATTTTTAGTGATGATGTTGCTGAGAGAGTTGAGAAGAGGCACAGGACTTATTTCTGTGACTTCACCTGGCAGAATGTAACATCTAGGTCTTGAGGTTGGGGTTCAGCGAGTACCCCTCTTTTAGGAAGAGCCAGCACCATCCCATTGACTTTCCTCAAGTGCCTGACTTCATTTGGGTACTTCTGGATACTCATCTCCCCAATTTTTCCCAACAGACACACTCCCCACATGCCCACTCATTTCCCTTAATGACTTCTTAGGGTACCATATTCTAGGAAGGACATTGCCACAAACTGGAGGAAGGGGAAAGGATTGGGGATCATGCCATATGCTGATCAATAGCTAGAACTAGAACTATTTAGCTTTAAAAAAAGAAGGAGAATGGAGCATGAAAGCTTTCACCCAAAATTTGAAGAGCTGCCTGGAAGTGGATGTACTGAAACTGTCTAGAAGTTTCATGGAATAATGGAAAGAACTATTAACTCTAGAAGCAAAGGACTTGGATTCAAATTCTGTCATCAGAAGCTACTTCCTACCTGTTGGCATATGGAAAGGAAGAGATTAAGAACACTGGGGAAAAGCAGCAGAGAATCAGATTTATGTTCAGTGTAAAGAAATACTTCCCAACAACTAGGAACTCTTTTCCAGAGTTAAGGAAATACCATTAGGAGGTATTGGGTTGCCTTTTATTTCCTTTTTTTTTTAAGCTTTTAATTTTCAAAACATATGCAGGGATAATTTGACCACATTGATCCTTGCATAGCCTTGTATTTCAAATTTTTTCCTCTTTCCCCCCACCTCCTCTCCTAGATGGCAACCAGTTTGGATTTCCTTTTGATGGAGTTCTTCAAAGATGTTCTGGATGATGACTTGTAGTCTGAGTATTACTCTATAGGTATAGGTCATAGGAGATGGACTCCAAATTTTCTTCCAAGGTTGAAATCCTGTGGTGAATTTTCAGTGTTTGCTCTGGTTTCTCCAGGTTTGTTTTATCTACCCTTTGGGGTTCTAGGGTACTCTGAAGGATAGGAGGGGTTCTGTCTTCATTGTTATTGGATTAATCTTCACTAGCTGCATCCCCCCTCCATGTTAGGGTCTAGGAACTAGAACCCCAGTTCCATTTAACCACTGAATATCAATTTGGTTTTCTTTTTTTTTTTTTAATTTAATAGCCTTTTGTTTACAGGTTATATGTATGGGTAACTTTACAACATTAACAATTGCCAAAGCTCTTGTTCCAATTTTTCACCTCTTACCCCCTACCCCCTCCCCCAGATGGCAGGATGACCAGTAGATGTTAAATATATTAAAATGCAAATTAGATACACAATAAGTATACATGACCAAACTGTTATTTTGCTGTACAAAAAGAATCTGACTCTGAAATATTGTACATCAATTTGGTTTTCTAAGAGAAAATTGACGTCAAAGATATGGCAAGAGCATAAAAATACTTTCCCCAATCCCTTCCAGGACACCATACTCAATTTCTCACTCATAGTTTAATTCCTTCAGAGCACTGGTTCTACCAAGTTCACATATGCCAGGTGAGCCCTTATCTCAACTACCCCTAAGCTGAGGTGCCAAAGATCCCTTGCCCCTCAGGCACTGATGCTCCACTATGTCTATAGCATGTGAGGTACCTTTTGAACTCATAAGGTCATTGAGGCTCTAGTTTAAAAAAAAATCTAGCATTTGTAGAGCATTTTAAAGTTTGCTGAATACTGACAATTCAGTTAGCTGAGCTGTTCTGGTTGCTAGGTGAGTGAATAAGGATTTATTAAGCAGATTACTCTGTGCCAAACACTGGGACAAATGCTGTATGTATGTATAAATAACAAATAAAACAGATTTTTGCCTTCCCAGACATTTAAGCCTTTAATGCCTGCTGTTATCATTACTGTTCCAATGGGGAGAAAATGTGTTAATATTGTGTGAAATGGAGAGATAAAGTGAAGAACTTACATGAATGTTTAAATTCTTTTTCTGTATTTTTTATTATTCCTATGTCTCTGTGACCTGCCTAAGTATGTTATGTGCAAGCCAATAGTTACTTAAAACTAGATATATTTACTTAACCAGAAATGATGACATTTATCCTTGTTCAATGTTATCAATATTTAGATTATTAAATGCCATCACCTCAGTAATCTGAAGTTTGAAGGTCTGACTGATGATTCCTCTCGGAATCAAGGAAACAAAGCATTCCTTTCTAATCTGTCTTTGGTACCAATGTTTAACATTCAATTAGGGGAGAGGTCACCTATTTCTCAATGCTCCCCAATTTATGATGTAATCCTTTATAACCAAACCTATAAAAATTGTATATCTTTCCTAAATCTTTAGCCCTTCTACTGCAAGCTCTCTCTCCTTCCCTCCTTGCAGTAGAATTGCTCATTCTCATGAACATTTATTAATAAATAACTTTTCTCCTTTCTACTGAGTGATCTCTGAGTAGTCATTTTGGGTAAGGGTCTTCTACATCCCTCACAGTTGGGGGCTCATCCGGGATGGGGTCTTTGTGGAAGATGGCTATGTGCACCACAAACAAGGACAGGTGCCCACTAAATAGTTTTCTCCATAGTCTCTGGCTCTAGATGAGCAGCCTCCCTCCCCTCTTAGACAACGACCCGAGGCAGGTATATTCAGTGGAATGCAGAATTGAAGATTGAAGGAAGTAGAGTCCTGATGGCCAGCAGCAGGCTGAAAAGAAACACGTGTTCTCAAGGTCATGCTCTTGGGAAGTCTGTGGTTCTGTTGGCTGGGTCAAGGGAGGCCCTGAAGGATTAGCCCTCCTAAATTTATTTTTGGTGTGGACTACTGTTCACCCCAACAATAAAAGACTTTTCCTAAGGAGGCTCTTGGGTGGCTGTTTGGGTGTGAGGATAACGAAGGATCTCCGCCTGGGCATGAGGGCAACATAGGGCTTCCACTGACACCTGGATCAGGTCCAGGATGGTATAGAAGCAGTCCAAAAACTTGTATCAGGATGTTAGCTAGGGAATTCAACACTGGGATGAACTTCCCAGATATAAAAGGGAAGAAAACTGGAAGGATGTATATCCCAGGACTATTTGGGGATATCAGACTTAAATCTGTATGTAAAAGGTGAAAATAGAGTTTTATGTTTGTCTGTGTGTGTATGTCTGCTTTGCATTGCTTTTGTTCTATGTTAAAAAGTTAGCAAACTCATAAGAGATAAGAATTCAACCTCTGTGTTAAAAATATCAGGCTGAATTGTGGGAATTGGAGTTCATTCAGAGTAGTAGTTCTTTCTGAGTGCTTCAGAATGTAATTTGGAAACTAATTTTGGGCTTCTCAAGAAAAGAAAATCTTTTTCTCTCTTTCTCTGCCTCTGCCTCTGGCAGAGGCTTTGCAGGAAGAAGAGAAGGGGGAAAATAAAAACATAAATTAAAAGTTTGGAAAGTTTTGAGAAAATAGAACAGTGGCTATCACTTCTGTAAACAAGGAGCCTATTATCAGGACTCAGCCAGAGAAAAGAATTCTCAAGGTAAAGCAAGGATTGGTGCTTCACTCTTTCCTGGCTTACTAAAGAAAAGAAGTTTGAATGGAATATCTAGGTAGATTTTAGGAAATTTCACAAACTAAAGTACTGGTCAATTTAAAAATAACTTTAAATTGGTATGTGTGTTGTTTGGAAACTTAAGATGGGAAATAAGAAACTGCAGCTATTGGAAGGGAAGAACAAAAAATAGAGTAAGAGAGGTAAATAGCTGACCATGGGGGCTCTCTGACCTGTTGGACCTGTGGGGAAATTAGGAATGTTTCTTAAAATGTGCCAGGAGAAGAAAGAAAAATCATTAGTAAGTTTGCTTTCATGGAATTAGAGAACAGAAAGTTTAAGAAGGCTAAACTGGGTAATTGTTTGCAAGATTTAATGAAGAGTTTTGGGAACTTAGTATAATTTAAAGAGGTACTGTAATTTTGAAATTGAAATAAAATTGAAATTGGGGGAAATAATTATAATGTTAGATTTATTAAGAGGATAAAGTCTTAAGAATTGTTTGAATATTGTGGCCTTTACAACTGAAGAGAAAACTTTTCTTTTTTTTTATTATTTGATTGGACTTCAATTAGAAATATAGGTTATTAAATAAAATGCCAGTAGCTTACCTTAGGAGGGGTCGTGTTTCTATCTCCCTACTTAAATGGTATGTTGCTTTCTAGAAGTATTGGTTAATTTGTAATAATATAGTTATATTATAAATTTTATGAAATTTGGTTCAAAATTAATTGTGAATCTTGAAGTTTAAAGTTTAAAAAGGTGATTTAATGACAAGGGGGAAAAGAGATTAATTTACAAAAGCAATTAATAGTTTAAATAGAGCATCTAGTCAGAAGTATTTTGGAGAAGGTTTGAGCAAGTAGGCTTTGGGAGGAGAAAGACAGAGAGATGAAACAGAAAGACAAGAGAATGAAATTGATTTAAGAAGGACTGATTAGTAGGAGCAGATGATTTCAAGAAGAAATCAGTGGGAAAAAGAAGGAACTGGTTGGAAAGGGTAATCACAGAGAGATGGTTGTGAGACGGGATCTGTTTTTGCTGGGGGAGAGCAGCAGAGCAGCAGTGGAAAGCTGCAGCCGCTTTTGGCTCTTGGAAGATGTTTATTGATTGAATATTTGTTTCTTTAGATACATAATGGTTATGAATATTAAAGAATATGATCAGAAATTAATCTATAGTTTGAAAGGGTTATTTCAAAAAAGTTTAATTGGTGTTTTCAAGAACTTTTCAGATTCTTTTGAGTAAAAATAGGAAGTTTTAATTAACTCTATTGATGCCAATTATTTAAAGGGACTCCAAGGATAATAGTTTTTGCCTTTGTCCCTTTGAAGATGTTTTTGTTGTGAACAATACGTACTTTGGGATTTTTCTGTGTATTGGCTATTTTAAGAGCAAAATGATTGGTATAATATTCAACTTATTCAAGCTTCAACATCTACTTGGATATGTAAGAATTGTGTGAATTTTCTGGGATAAATTTCTTACTGTTACTGATATGAGGTCATGTTAAAAAACTGTTTGGGATTTATCTGAAACTTTGAAGATAAAATTCTTTGAGCTTATAGTTAATGCTATTTGGGAATTTTAAAGCTCCACACTCTTATGTGCTGAAGGTTGAGTTTTAATTGCTTATATTATGTTATAGTTATGTCCCTGCATTGTTTTCTTCCTGTGACTGATTTCTATGATCAGAGCAACAGTTCATAAGAACTGTTAATGCAATTCAAATATGTCATACCTTGCTGTTTCCAATATGGTTTTATGTAATCATTATATCTTAAATAATTAGGCAAATGAGTATTTACCCTGGCCATCTATCTGTTACTAGATATTTATGTCTGTGAATATTCAGGTTTTTTAAAATGTTTCTAAATAATGAGAAGACAATTAGCATAGTGGTCTGTGAAACCTAACTGCTATTTATTGGGACTATAGCCGTCTGCCTGTCCTGTAAAGTAAACTTGTTCCTTCTCATAGGAACTGCTGGCCAATCTATACTGGCCTTCCCACATTTTGTAGCAGTTCCAGACTGTTCTAATCTTTATCTGTTAGATTTGGTTTTTTGTTTCCAGATTTTGGTTACATTACAGCTATATTGACCTGCTTTTGGGGCCTGAATCAGCCCATCTGAAACTTAGATTGACACCACACCCACATCCCTGCATGGATTGACAGCCTTTGCCCATGCTCCTGATGTAATTTGGACTGATATGGGGGGAGTAGGAGAGTGGTTGATGAATTATTATTAAAATTACAACTGTATTACCGTGTGTTTAAGATTTGGGATGGAAATTGTTAAACTTGGTAACTGTTGCTGTTAAAGAAACTATAATATGTTTATAAAATCTATGTATGTTCACTTCAGAATATGTAATTGTTTGAGAGATTTTTTTTTTTTGAGGAAATTCCTCCTGAACTAGTCTGTTATGTATAGGAACTTTAATTCACTCTTGGGATTTATATGTGGGATGGTTATTTGACTATTTACTTTTTTTTTTTTTTTGGATGATTCCTTTCCATGAGGAAAAAAAAAAAAGAGAGGAAGAGAAAAAGGGAAACTGGTGGATTTTTATCAAAAGATCTAAAAGAATAGGAACCCTTAGTTTTTTGTTCACTTTGCATTAGATACTTCTGCCCCACCCCCTATCTCACCAGTTCAGATTGAATTGGAAGTCCTTAAGCAGTCCTTTTTGTTTTTACTGTGCTTTAGCTTTGAAACCCCTTATTCTGTGGAATTGCCCTGGCAGACTCAATTTTTGGAACTATTTTGTTTTTAGGAAATCTCCAAGATATAGACACCTGTCTTGGGACTGGCAGTCTCCAGCCCTGTATCCCCAGTTTCTTAATTGGTATCTCAGCATTTTCAATAACATTGCAGTTTTGAGATCCACCCTTTAAAGTTTGCCTGCTTTGATGGTCTAACTGTGCATGCTCTGATAGCTCTGCTCAGAAATCTGTATTCTAGGAGCAGCCCTGTCTGTCCCTCTGGATGGGAACAGGTGGAGGTACTCCAAACCTCACCCTTCTCCCCTGGAGTGGGTTGCACCTCCTAGCATGGGCAGCATGACTGTCTTGAGCACTGCTACTCCCTATATAAGCAGAAGCTGAGTTAAGTGCACAAATGATTGCACACCACCTAACACAGTGAACTGTCCATCTCAAACTAGATTTTCTGGCTGAGATGAGGGCCTTTGTACTGCTGATAACTCTGGGATTGTCAGGAAGAGACTAGCCCTTGCCATAAGTTCTTGCACTTTCCAGTTTCATTTTGATTTATTTGCTTTATATTGGGTTGGCCAAAATTATGGTGCTGAGACCTCCCAGGTATCTAGGGGAGGTAATTCAATAATTCAAATATTCAGAAGGAAAGTGTGTAATGTTATGCTTCAGTTTCCCTAGATTGTCATCTTTATTTATCTATGTATTTTTTGTGTTTGCCAAATGCCAATCTGTTCCGTGATAACTGTTTCAAAGATAGTGGGATGAAGCAATTTTTATGGTATGAACTTATTACAATGTGGTATTAGCCTGTTACCACTATGTCTACCCTGTATAATTACATTTGGTAAACAAAATAGTTCAATGCTCCCTATCAAAATATTGCATACAGAAGATTTTGTTAAAATGATGATTCTTCAGAAAAAAAAGCCTGGAATGTATTAGAGAGGGATGATATTGATGGTGAAGTTGATAAGCAATTTATAGATATGATAACTGATTTTGAGTACTGTGTAAATTCTTCATAGAAATATGATAAAAATCATTTACATATTATAAGGGGGGAGTTGTGTGGAATGTAGAGATAAAGTGAAGAACTTACAGGAATGTTTAAATCCTTTTTCTGTATTTTTTATTATTTCTATGTCTCTGTGACTTGCACAAGTACGTTGCATGCAAGCCAATATTTACTTAAAACTAGATATATTTACTTAACCAGAAATGATGACATTTATCCTTGCTCAATGTTATCAATATTTAGATAATTAAATGCTGTCAGCTCAATAATCTGAAATTTGAAGGTCTGACTGATGATTCCTCTCGGAATCAAGGAAACAGGGCATTCCGTTTTAATCTGCCTTTGGCACCAATGTTTAACATTCAATTAGAGGAGAGGGCACCTATTTCTCAATGCTCCCCAATTTATGATGTAATCCTTTATAACTAAACCTATAAAAACTGTTTATCTTTCCTAAAGCTTTAGCCCTTCTACTACAAGCTCTCTCTCTTTCCCTCCTCGCATTAGAATTGCTCATTCTCATGAGAATTTATTAATAAATAACTTTTCTGCTTTCTACTGAGTGATCTCTGAGTAGTCATTTTGGGTAAGGGTCTTCTACATCCCTCACAATATCTAGGTGCAGGATATGCAACTACATATCAAGGAGACACAGTAACCCTTCTGGGACAGCACTACCTTTGGTACAAGGCAGAATTTGACTGGGCTGTTTTGGAACGAGGGATCCTAAGAGGTACTAGAGGTGATTGAGAACATTCCAGGTGTGGGGCAAAACCCAGACAAAAACATTATGCAGTTGGGAGACTGAGTATCCAATTGGAGAAATGGCAAGAAAGTATAGGTTGCTGGGTCCTAAAATGAGTGGAGGGAACTTTTTTTTTTTTTTTTTTTTAACGAGTACATAAGGGAGAGATTCTGGGAAGATAGTGCAATAGGGCAGAACATTTCCAGTTTTCCAATTTTCCTGACAAAATAAATAAACAACAACAACAACAAAACAAAACAAACCATAAATAAGACAGTCCATTGCCTCAGAGGAAATGTGGATGGAGCTATGGAAAGAAATGAAAATTAGGATTAAGTGATTGTTCTCCTAAAACACTGAGAGAAGACTCATGGTTTCTCCCCTTTTAATCTGATTTTTCTTGTACAATATGACCAGCATGGAAATAGGTTTTAAAGAATTGCATATATTTAATCTATATCAGATGGCTAGTTATTGTGGGGAAGGGCCAGTAAAAAAAAAAAAAAGGAGAGAAGAATTTAGAACACAAAATTTTACAAAAATGAATGAAGAAACAACTCGATGGCTAAATATACAGGCTTTGAAGTCAGGAAGACTTGAGTTCAAATTCCACCTCAAACACTTAAGACTTACTAGTGGTGTGACTCTAGACAAGTCACTTAACCCCAATTGCCTTGCCAAGAAAAAATGTTGAAAACTATTACACATATTTGAGAAATTAAAATACTATTGAGGAAAAAAAAAACTTTCATGTCACAGATTGAGGGGAGGAGAAATTGACTTATGAGCAGAAGATTGAAGGACTTTCCATTGTTGATGGATGCTAGATCCAGCTGTGCTGACAAAATGTGTCCTAGGCTATGGCAGCCACAGCAAGAAAGTATCAACTAGCACACACCTGATGAATACAGTAGCAGAGGGGCTGTCACACTTGCAAAAGAGAAGAGTCCCTGGCTACAGTTCCAGGGCAGAGAGGACAGGTATAGTTTGCAGCTACCAAAAGACCAAAGGGTACAAGATAATTTGTGGGACAATGTGGTTGGGAGCCCTGTAGGGGAGAGGAGAGTCCGATGGCAGGAGAAACTAAGCAAGAAAGAGAATAGAGAGTATTTAACAATTTATTCAGTGGAGAGGTATACTGAAGCCAAATGGATCCATGGTTTGGTCCCAGGGCTGAATGAGACTATTGTCTCCAAGAATCCTGCAAACAATGAGAGTTCTCAATGACATATATATACAGTTACTCAGACACAGGTGGTAGATGGAGGGAGAGGTAGAGTCAGGGTGCTTAGAGTGGGAATGGGACTGTGAGAGAGTTGGGTGAGCCACCAGAGATGAGATGACATAATCAGGGGGAGGCACCACAGACATGGGGAGAGGCATCTTGATAAGACAGTATCTGACATTCCAATAGCTTGGGATGGGGAGAGGCATTCTGATATTCTAAAGCATAAGATCTTTTCTCCTTATCAAGTATTCTGATAAAGAAGGAGGGGAAGTTTTTCAGGACTGAGAATTGTGACATAACACCAAGGCTGGGCCCCAAGGCAGACCTCAGAAAATACCAGCAATAGGACCTCCATGTCTTATGATTACAACTTGATCATACCAATATTTAATACAAAACAAAAGAAAAATGAATAAGCAAAAGATAAAGAACACAATCATAGGCAGTTACTATAGGGATAGAGAAAATCTGGGTTCATATTCAGAAAAAGGTAATGAAGTTAAAACAAAACTTATTCCTTTTTCTATAGAAATTGTCAAATAGTTCTAAGCACAAAAAAAAGTTCTTGAAAGAACTTTCAAAAGGACTTTAAAAATCAAACAAGAGAAATTCAGAAAAAGAAATTTGAAGAAAAAGAGATCAATCCAAGAAAAATGAAAAGGAAGTCAAATGAATCAAAACAGAGGATCAAAAACTCAAGGAAGAAAATAATTCCTTGAAAACTAGAATTCGGTAAAGGGAAGCTAATGATATTGAAAGACACCAAGAAATTATAAAAAATTAAGAGAATGAAGAAATAGAAAAAAATGGGAAACATCTCCTCAGAAAAACAACTGATCTGGAGAATACAAAGAGGAGAAAAAACATAATAAGTCAGATTACCTGAAAATAATGATTAAACAAAGAATTTTCATACAGTATTATAAGAAATTACAAAGTAAAATTCCCCTGAAGTTCTAGAACAAGAAGGCAAAGCAGAAATCAGAAAAAAAAAATCCACTGCTCACCACCTGAAAGGGATCTCAGGAGGAAAACTTATAGGAATAATGTAGCCAAGTTTCAAGGCTCCCAAATTAAGGAGAAAATTTTAGAAGCAACAAGAAAAATAAAACTTTTTAAAAAATATTTTAGAGCTATCATAAGGATTAAAGAAGACCAGGAACTAGTACATTGAATAACTGTAGATCTTGGATTGCTACATTTTATAGAGGAAAAGAGCTGGAGCTACAACCAAGGGTAACTTATTCAGCAAAATTCAGTATAATCTTGAATGGGGAAAAAGAAAAAAGACAGCCCATTGCCTCAAAGGTAATGTAGATAGAGGTATGGAAATAAATCAAAATGAGGATTAAGTAATTGTTCTCCTAAAACATTGAAAGATGACTCCAGGAAAGAACTGACTTCCAGAGTTTCTGCCAGGGTGAAGTACAAACACCTCCAGGCCAAGTCTACTGGATCAGCAAATATCAAGCCCTGACCACAGCTGGGGTTGAGAGACAACTTCTGCTTTAGGAACTTTCATTACTGACTCTTTTCAACAATGCAACCATTCAAGACAACTCCAGTGGACAGGTGATGAAAAGTGCCATCTGCATCCAGAAAGAGAACTATGGAGAGTGAATGTGGATCAAAGAATAGTATTTTGACATGTTTGCTTGCTTTTTCTTTCTCATGGTATCCCCCTTTTTAATCTGATTTTTCTTGTACAATATGACCAACATGGAAATGTTTTAAAAGATTGCATACATTTAATTTATATCAGATGGCTTATTATCTTGGGGAGGGGGAGATAAAAAAGAAGAGGAGGGAGAAAAATCTAGAACACAAAATCTTACAAAAATGAATGAAGGGGCAGCTTGATGGCAAAGTGCACAGGCTTTGAAGTCAGGAAGACCTGAGTTCAAATTCCACCTCAGACACTTAACATTTACTAGTGGTGTGATTCTAGACAAGTCACTTAACCCCAATTGTCTTGTCAAGAAAAAATTTTGAAAATTATTACACATATTTGAGAAGTTAAAATACAACTGAGGCAAAAAAACAAACAAACAAACAGAAAAACCTTTCATGTCCCAGATTGGGGAGAGGAGGGATTGATTTAGGAGCAGAAGATTGAAGAACCTTCCACTGTTGATGGATGCTAGATCCAGTTGTGCTGACCAAATGTGTCCTAGGCTGTGGCAGCCACAGCAAGAAAGCAGCAACTAGCACACACCTGATGAATACAGTAGCAGAGGGGTTGTCACACTTGCAAAAGTGAAGAGTCCCTGGCTACAGCTCCAGGGCAGAGAAGACAGGTATAGTTTGCAGCTACCAAAAGACTAAAGGGTACAAGATAATCTGTGGGACAGTGTGGCTGGGAGCCCTGTAGGGGAGAGGAGAATCCGAGGCTGGGCCCCAAGGCAGACCTCAGAAAATACCAGCAAAGGGACCCTCATACCTCAGGATTATAACTTGATTATACTAATATTTCCTACAAAACAAAAGAAAAATGAATAAGCAAAAGAAAAAGAACACAATAGAGAAAATCTGGGTTCATATTCAGAGAAAAGTAATGGAGTTAAAACAAAACTTATTCCTTTTTCAATAGGAATTGTCAAATAGTCCCAAGCACACACAACAAAAAAGTTCTTGAAGGAACTTCAAAAGGACTTTAAAATTAAAGAAAAGAAATTCAGAAAAAGAAATTAGAAAAAAAAAAAAAAGAGATCAATCCAAGAAAAATGTAAAGGAAGTCAAACAAATTAAAACAGAGAATCAAAAACCCAAGGAAGAAAAAAAATTTTTGAAAACTAGAATTTGACAAAGGGAAGCTAATGATATTCGAAGACACCAAGAATTAATAAAAGAAATTAAGAGAATGAAGAAATAGAAAAAATGTGAAACATCTCATCAGGAAAACAACTGATCTGGTGTACACAAAGAGGAGAAATAACATAAAAAGTCAGATTACCTGAAAATAATGATTTAAAAAAGAGTCTTGACACAGTATTATAAGAAATTACTAAGTAAATTTGTCCTGAAATTCTAGAACAAGAAGGCAAAGCAGAAGTAGGGAAAAAAAAATCCACTGCTCACCACCTGAAAGAGATCTCAGGAGGAAAGTTTACAGGAATAACATAGCCAAGTTTCAAGGCTTCCAAATTAAGGAGAAAATATTACAAGCAACAAGAAAAATTTTTTTACAATATTTTAGTGCTATCGTAAGGATTAAAGAAGACCAGGAACTAGTATGTTGAGTAACTATAGATCTTGGATTGCTACATTTTATAGAAGAAAAGAGCTGGGGCCAACCAAGGATAACATTCAGCAAAGTTCAGTATAATCCTGAATGGGAAAAAAAGACAGCCCATTGCCTCAGAGATAATGTATATAGAGCCATGAAAATAAACCAAAATTAGAATTAAGTAATTGTTCTCCTAAAACACCGAGAGAAGACTCCAGGATAGAATTGACTTCCAGAGTTTCTGTCAGGGTGAAGTACAAACACCTCCAGGCCAAGTCTACTGGATCAGCAAATATCACACCCTGACCACAGCTGGGATTGAGAGACAGCTTCTATTTCCTCTTTTCACCAATGGAACCATTCAAGACAACTCCGGTGGACAGGTGATGGGAAGTGTCATCTACATCCAGAACGAGAACTATGGAGAGTGAATGTGGATCAAAGCATAGTATTTTCACTTGTTTGCTTGCTTTTTTCATAGTTTCCCTGCTTTTAATCTGATTTTTCTTATACTTTATGACCAACATGGAAATATGTTTTAAAAGATTGCATATATTTAAACTATATCAGATTGATGAGGGTTGGATTTAGGGAACCCAAATGAAATTAGCATTTGTGGTGGTTAGGCAGTTAAATGAGGTCTAGTGGCCGTTTTGGGGTTCAGAGAATCAAATGGGGCTCCCCTACAACCCTTTGGAATTCAGCACAAGGATAGGGAATTTGGGGGACTCCTTTCTGGTGGCACAGATGTTCTCTGTAAAGGAATTTACAGACCCGAAAGCCTAGGTTGATAAAAGAGGTTTATTATGGGGGTGAGAAGCATAAAGTCTCGTCAGGGAAATAGATGAGGATAAAGAGAGCATGGCACCGGAAAAGAATATTATTCCAGCAGGCAGATCTATGGAAAATGGAGTTTTGCACCGAGAATGCAGTTCTCAGTGAGCAGAAGATCCTGCCAGTAAAGGGAACTGCCAAGTCCATCTGCAAAAACCTTAGTTGATGGAAGCACATTATATTGGTTATCTTGGGGGGGGGGGTTGGGAAACCCGAGCAGATCATCAGAATGGAGGCTGGGAGAGCCCAAGTTGTCTCAGATCCAGTGGAGGCTGGGACAATCCCAGGTCTCCTATTGGAATTCAAAGTGGTACTTTTGACCAGGATTTGCGAATCAAAGACCCTGGCATCCTGAACTGAAATGCCTCAGCCAGGAAGAGCTGGGAATAATCTGAAAGGAATCACAAATACAGTTTCTTAATGGAACCACAACCTGCTTCAAGAGGGCTTGTTTTCTTGGGGAGGAGGAGGTAAAAGAAAAAAAGGAGGGGGAAAAATCTGAAACACAAAATCTTACAAAAATGAATGAAGGGGCAGCTAGGTGGTGAAGTGCACAGGCTTTAAAGTCAGAAAGACCTGAGTTCAAATTCCACCTCAGACACTTAACACTTACTAGTTGTGTGACTCTAGACAAGTCACTTAACCCCAATTGCCTTGCCAAGAAAAAATGTTGAAAACTATTATACATATTTGAGAAATTACAATACTATTGAGAAAAAAATTTCATGTCACAGATTGGGGGGAGGAGGAATTGACTTATGAGCAGAAGATTGAAGGACCTTCCACTGTTGATGGATGCTAGATCCAGTTGTGCTGACCAAATGTGTCCTAAGCTATGGCAGCCACAGCAAAACAGTAGCCACTAGCACACACCTGATGAATACAGTAGCAGAGGGGCTGTCATATACTTACAGAAGAAAAGAGTCCCTGGCTACAGTTCCAGGGCAGAGAGGACAGGTATAGTTTGCAGCTACCAAAAGACCAAAGGGGACAAGATAATCTGTGGGACAGTGTGGCTGGGAGCCCTGTAGGGGGGAGGAGAGTCCAAGGCTGGGCCCCAAGGCAGACCTCAGAAAATTCCAGCAAAAGGATCCCCATGCCTCAGGATTACAGCTTGATTATACCAATATTTACTACAAAACAAAAGAAAAATAAAATAAAATTAATATAAGCAAAAGACAAAGAACACTATCATAGGAAGTTATTACAGGGATAGAGAAAATCTGGGTTCACATTCAGAGAAAGGTAATGGAGTTAAAACAAAACTTATTCCTTTTTCATTAGGAATTGTCAAATACAACTCTGAGATACCACTACACACCTGTCAGATTGGCTAAGATGACAGGAAAAAATAATGATGAGTGTTGGAGGGGATGTGGGAAAACTGGGACACTGATACATTGTTGGTGGAGCTGTGAACAAATCCAACCATTCTGGAGAGCAATATGGAATCATGCCCAAAAGGTTATCAAACTGTGCATACCCTTTGACCCAGCAGTGTTTCTACTGGGCTTATACCCCAAGGAGATACTAAATAAGGGAAAGGGACATATATGTGCCAAAATGTTTGTGGCAGCCCTGTTTGTAGTGGCTAGAAGCTGGAAACTGAGTGGCTGCCCATCAATTGGAGAATGGTTGGGTAAATTGTGGTATATGAATGTTATGGAATATTATTGTTCTGTAAGAAATGACCAGCAAGATGAATACAGAGAAGCTTGGAGAGAATTACATGAACTGATGCTAAGTGAAATGAGCAGAACCAAGAGATCATTATATACGTCAACAACGATACTGTATGAAGATGTAATTTGATGGAAGCGGATTTCTTTGACAAAGAGACCTAATTCAGTTTCAATTGATCAATGATGGACAGAAGCAGCTACACCCAAAGGAAAAAAAAAAAAAAAAAAAACACTGGGAAATGAATGTAAACTGTTTGCATTTTGGTTTTTCTTCCCGGGTTACTTCTACCTTCTGAATCCAATTCTCCATGTGCAACAAGAAAACTGTTTGGATCTGCACACATACATTGTATCTAGGATATACTAGGACATATTCAACATATATAGGACTGCTTGCCATCTAGGGGAGGGGGGGAAGGGGGGAGGGAAAAATCGGGACAGAAGTGAGTGCAAGGGATAATGTTGTAAAAAAAAAATTACCCAGGCATGGATTCTGTCAATAAAAAGTTACTATAATAATAATAATAATAATAATAAAAAAGGAATTGTCAAATAGTCCCAAGCACAAAAAAAAAGTTCTTGAAAGAACTTCAAAAGGACTTTAAAATCAAAGAAGAGAAATTCAGAAAAAGAAATTAGAAGAAAAAGAGATCAATCCAAGAAAAATGAAAAGGAAGTCAAACAAATTGAAACAGAGAATCAAAAACTCAAGGAAGAAAATAATTCCTTGAAAACTAGAATTGGGCAAAGGGAAGCTAATGATATTCCAAGACACCAAGAAATAGCAAAACAAATTAAGAGAATGAAGAAATAGGAAAAATGGGAAACATCTCATCAGAAAAACAACTGATGTGGAGAACACAGAGGAAAAAATAACATAAAAAGTCAGATTACCTGAAAATAATGATTAAAAAAAGAATCTTGATACAGTATTATAAGAAAATACCAAGTAAAATTGCCCTGAAGTTCTAGAACAAGAAGGCAAAACAGAAATAGAAAAAAAAAATCCACTGCTCACCACCTGAAAGAAATCTCAGGAGGGAAACTTATAGGAATAACATAGCCAAGTTTCAAAGCTCCCAAATTAAGGAAAAAATATTAGAAGCAAAAAGAAAAAAATTTTAAAAAATATTTTGGAGCTACCATAAGGATTAAAGAAGACCAGCAACTAGTACATTGAATAACTGTAGATCTTGGAGTGCTACATTTTATAGAGCAAAAGAGCCAGGGCTACAGCCAAGGGTAATTTATTCAGCAAAATTCAGTATAATCCTGAATGGGAGAAAAATAAAAAAAAAGGACATTTAATGAACTGAAAGTCATTCAGGTTTTTGCGACAAACTTCTCAAAATTTAAGGGAAATTTTGACATTTAATATTCAGGAGAAATATAAGGTAAATTTTAGAAACTAATTATAAGGTACTCAATAAGGTCAAACTTTGTATATATGAAAATACTAGCGGTACTCTTAAAATTGTCTTCATTATTTGAGTAGTTTGAAAGGATCTGGCTGGACTGAATATGATGGGAATGATTCTTGAAAAAAAATAAAACTGTAGGGAGAGATAAAAAAGAATAATTATCTCATATAATTAAGGCATAAAAGGAAAAAATTCATACAGACAAAGCTAGTGAGGGGAAGGTGGATAGTTCTGGAATCTTGCTCTCTTTGGGAATGAGTTAAAGAGGAAACTGTGCGTGTGTGTAACATATCTAGAAGTATATAAAATCTTCTAGATTCAGAAAGACATAAGAGGGCAAGGGATGGAGGGGACTCAGAATAGATTAAAAAACAAGAGGAGAAGGTACATAAAAGTAGAGGAGTAAGAAGAGATAGGTTAAACAGGGAAAAGAACAGTGAGGGAAAATAGGAAGGAGGAAAATACACAACAAGTACTTGTAGCTTAGAATGTGAATGGGATGAATAAAATGAAAATGGATAGCAGGTTAAAAATTTGAATTCAACAACTTGTTTTCAGAAAACACCATAAAAATAAGAGAGTACATACAAAGATAAAAGGCAGGAGTAGAATGTATTATGTACAAAAAGCAGGGATAATAATCATGATCTCAAAGTTAAAGTTAAAATAGATTTAATTAAAAGTAAAAAATAGAGAAATTACGCTATGTATCAGCAGTATTATTCAGTATTATTTTAGATGATTTAAAATTCCTAAATACTATCAAATACCTGAACATAATCCTGCCAAAAACAGGCACAGGGATTATATGAACATAAACATAAAACATTTTTATACAAATAAAGTCAGATTTTAAAAATTAAAGTAATTTTGTTCATGGGTAAGTAAAGCCAATATAATTTCAAAAATGATGCTTTTATCTATTTATTTAATATCATTCTAATTAAATTAATAACAATTATTTTACTAAGTTAGAAAATAAAAAATTTTTGGAAGAAGAAAAGGTCAGGAACGCCAAAGAAATCATGGGGGAAGGGAATGTAAAGGAAGTAGATTCATCAGTATCAAACCTTAAATTATAAGATGAGAGCATTGTTGAAATGTAAAAAGGATAGTTTTGATTATTTTAAATTAATTGGAATTTTAAATTAAATTTTCTTGTGTAAATAAAACTGATCAGGGAAAAATAAAAGAAAGGCTGAAAATGAAAAAAAAAACTTCATAGATAATTTCTCAGAATATGTTTCTGGAGTATTGGAGTACTTGTTGTGGTGCAGAAAATGATGAGCCAGTTAATTTGGAAAAACATGGAATCCACTTACAAAGAAATAGATAGAAGTGGAAATAAGCATAGTACCGAATTAGCTATACCTGTATAAGTACATATGTTATGTTTGTATATATGTTTATATAAAGATATGTACTATCTATCTGTCTGTCTACCTACTTACCTACCTACTTATCTATCTATCTATCTATCTATCTATCTATCTATCTATCTATCTATCTATCTATCTATCTATAATCCGGTCTCAATTGTAGTTTTCTTTAGGCAGGGAGAGGGTGAAGGGAAAGAGGGGGGAAAGAAAGCAAATAATATAGCAGAGAATAGAAAACCTACAACAAAATAAGGAAAAACTGGGCAGCTTTGAAAATAATATGAAATATTTATTATGGTTTTTCTTGAAATAGAATTTTATGGTTTTATATCGAATCTTCTCATGTTCTGCTGTGCACACGACAATGTTTTTGTTTTTTTTTTTTCTTTTCTAGTTTTGTATTTAAGCTTAAGATAAATTTAAAAAAATTTACACCTCCCCTTCAAAAAAAAAAAAAAAAGAATGGAGAGGAGGAAAGTATAAGACTGGAAAGGTAGGAGGTTTTCAGGTTTAAAAGTTAAATAGAGGAGGTAATAGGGGGCCGCAAGAGTCTACTGAGGGGCGTGAGTGACGTACTTAGACTCGGACTTTATGAAGAACCTGAATGCATTTGAATGATTAAGAGAGGAGACAGACAGTTGGATCTTTCTCTGGCCAGTGCCTGGAACACGGAAGGCGCTTAAAAAGATGCCTGTTGATGGATGAGCTTCTATTAGTCCCGAGCAATCAAGCCTGCTGTGCGCTTTTTTTTTTTTTTTTTTTTTTTTAAACCTTTCGGGGTGGGATGGAGGAGATTGTAGTCGGCGGGGGATTCCCTCGTGACGTTCGGCCTCGCCCGAAAGGCTCCCGGCGTTAGGGAGCTTCCCGTGCCAGACCTCACCGAGTCGGAAGCGGGGCGCCAAGGCCTGACTTTTCAGGTCACTGAGCGAGGATGCTTTGCCCGGCCCCGGCCCGGGCTGGGGAACCTCCGGCTGCAAAGTGAACCTTAAAAGCCGGTCCACCTTAAGAGAGCCCGTCCTCCCTCGGCAGCCAATAGGAAAGCGGCGGCGAGGATCGGGGTAGTGGGGTGCTTCTCTGATTCCGGCCAAATCCAGGGTCTCCGAGCGTCCGCTTGGGTCTCCCCGGCAGCCTCCGCTGAGCCCTCAGCCTCCACCGTTATGGCGCGACAGCTCCGGGGAGCCGCCAGTATCCTAGGCAGCTGGAGGAGCTACTGTTTAAAAGGGCAGAAGGTAATGGCCCAGAGCTTGGCAGGGGACCTTAGGGCCTGGCGGGGCGTAGGGGCTGGGCTTCTGTCCTCCCCACGGGGGCCGCTCAGCCTCCCCATCCTGGAACACTTTCTCTTGACCTTGGGGGGTTACCCTGGAATCCTCTCTGAGGGGGTGGGGGTGGGGAGAGAAAGCTGCACAGGTTTAAAGTCTTCCTCTTCCACTTTCGCTTTGCCAGCCTACCGTGGGGGGAGGGAGGGAGGGGGGAGGGGAGGAAAGGCCGCTGGCACTGGACCCCAATAGAATGGGCACCTCAGTTCGATTTCCTATAAGGAGCTGAGAGGAAGGACCCGGAAAGCCGATAGTTTCTTGGCCCGTTTAAAAGGGGGCGAGGTTCGGGTGTCACTTGACTGTCATTAACGTGCTCTGTGACTTTGGACAAGTCTCAGCTAAGACTTCGGATGGCTCTGCCCCAGAACCCTCGGGGCGGCCTTTTTCTATTTATCCAACCTGGGCTGAACAAATTGGTGTCTGAGGTGCAGCTCGGGCTGCCATTCTCCGGGCCTCTAAATCTGTTACTTGCCTAGCAGGCGGACGCTGTTAGTTAAGCTGTGGGCATTTTAAAGTACACTTGGGCCTCGTTGGATCTAACAGTTCTGGAAAACTGCACGGCGTCCTGTTTTGGCAATAAATTTTATTGAGCGCCTATTTTCTTCAATACCCTATGTAGACATTGTAGAGCGATATAAGCATGAAGCTTTATTTATTTATTTGTTTGTTTGTTTGTTTGGGGGGGGGCATAAGGATAAACCTTTTAAAAAATCTTTAAACAGACACATTTAGTTTAGGTTTTTGTTGTTGTTTTTGTTTTGTTTGTTTGTTTTGCTTTGGCAGTTGGGGTTAAGTGACTTGCCCATGTTCACACAGCTAGGAAGAGTTAAGTGTCTGAGGTCACATTTGAACTCAGGTCCTCCTGACTTCAGGGCTGGTGCTCTATTCATTGCACCACCTAACTGCGCTGACAAATTTAGTTTTGACATAAGGTATGAACCCCAACAAATTCACAGTGGTATTTCCCCCCCCCCCATCTCTCTCAAAAGTTATGCAAAACAGCATCAGAAGAATTGATTGCTTGAGACTTGATAGAAGCTATTTTACACTTTATACAAAGTTACTTTTTAATAACAAAAAAGGAACAGTATGTATTTTAATAAGCTTTTTCTTTTTAAAATTACATTCTATATAACTTGTATCAGTTTGCTTGCTGTCCTGGGAAGGGGGGAGATAAGGGAGGAAGGGAAAGAGAAAAGAATTAGAATCGAAAATCTGACAAAAATGAATGTTGAGGGACAGCGAGGTGAAGCAATGGATAGAGCCCTGAAGTTAGGAGGGAGTTCAAATGTGGTCTGAGACATTTAACACTTCCTGATTGTGTGACCCTGGACAAATCACTTGATCCCAATTGCCTCAGGAAAAAAAATGTTGAAAGCCATTTTTATTTGTAATTGGAAAATTAATATGCTATTATTATTATTTTTTTTTTGCTGAGACAATTGAGGTTAAGTGACTTGCCCAGGGTCACACAACTAGGAAGCATTAAGTATTTGAGGCCAGATTTGAACTGGGGTCCTTCCTGACTTCAGGACTGGTGCACCACCTAGCTGCCCCATCTATTTTCTCTTAACACCCCTCATGTAAGCTCCTTGAGAGTAGACATTATTTTATTTTCACCTTTTTATCCCCAGGGTCTACCTCAGTGTTTGGCACATAACAGGTGCTTAATAAATGTTTGCTGATTGATCTTCTCCTAAGAGCTCAAATGTGCCAGAAGACTGAGATATCGATCTCTTTTGATTCTTTCAGAAACAAGTCGGTGAAGATTTTGTGGAGATGCTGAAAGCAGTGGTGGGGGAGCCCAATGTGTCCACAGCTGCTGTGGTGCTTGAACAGCATGGTCATGATGAGTCTATGCACAGGTAGGTGGTAGGGCAAGTGGGCATGTGTGTCCCTGAGTTCTGTGCTGCTGAGTCCAGCCCCCTCAGCCTTAAACCAAGAAGACAGAGGTGGGGGAGCATGGCCAATCAGAGCGATTGATATTGGCAATGATAGCACCTGGGCTCTCTCCACTATCTGCCAACCTCACCTCTGGAGTTCGCTGCTCCCTCTCCTGATTTGTCCAGTATCTGGCTTCGTCGGGACTGTATCTGAGCATAAGAAGGTATCCTCTTCTCTGAAGCAGCCAGGTAACCTTGGGAGGATCCTAGGATCCTCCAGATCCTAGTTTGTCTATGAAATAAAGCTTGGGGTCGAGACTCAATCCTTCCTAAAGTCTTCTGAGTCTGGGTCATTCTTTTACACACTTTGATATGCCCATCAATGCTTGGTTTTGTTCTGGGCTTGATAGAAGAGGGATCTAAGGCGTTAGGAGTGGAGAACAAGTTTTTAGGGTCTGTTCCTACCTCTTCCTAGTTGGACAAGTCCCTCCTCAAGTCCGTTGCCCAGAGAGCCTTGCTCCTGGCACTTAGAGACAAAGTTCAGCATGCCAGGGAAAAAGGTCACCCATAGGTTGTCCACACAAGGAATATTCTCTTCTGCTCCTCTACCCTAGCAGAAAAATTTCCCTTTGACACTGTTCACTGCCCACCCTCTTGGAGTCTGAGTTCCTGGCAGGCTGTCTTTGTGCCTAGGACCTGCCAGTCTCCTCCAGCCTTGTCTTTCCTGGCAGGTGCAGCCCCCCAGATGCAGTTGTCTGGCCCCAGAGTGTGGAGCAGGTCAGCCGGCTGGCAGCATTGTGCTATGATCACAGAATTCCCATTATTCCCTTTGGCACCGGGACGGGGCTGGAAGGTGGTGTCAATGCTATAAGGGTATGGCCAGAGCCCTGGGATTTGGTGTCTTTAAAGTGGGGGCAGTTTCCCTCTCCATCCTTGAGATTGCTGTCTCCTTACCTCCACTCACGGTCCTCTAGGTTCTCTTCCCCAATTCAGACCCTATTATATAAGAATCCTTCTCTCCCTATCTCTGGCTGAGGCAAGATGCTGACTTGGCTACTTCCCAGCTCTGTCCTTAATCTCTGTCCCCTCCTCCCTATTTAAAGGAGTCCTGCTATTTCCTCCCCCCGGCAACTATGTCTACTGACTCAGGAACCCTGGCTAATTGGGCAGTACAGAATTCTAGGTAAAGGATTCCAGAGGTAATATCCATACTGGTGCCTTGGAAAGATGAAACTTAAGGAGGAGAAGCAGCAAGTGCTGGCTTTGGAGTCAAGAAAATTTGACGTCTGCCTCTATGTCATTTGGCTATGTTACCTGGACATGGAACTAAAAATTGAACTAAAAATCGGGAAAAAAAAAACCTGAACGAAATCACTTCAATTTGCACAGATGTGGTAGAATTAAAAAAAAAAAGTGTGGGGGGCAACTTAAAAAAAGTTCATGGATTCATCTTTTTCCCCCCCCGAGGCAATTGCGTATAAATGACTTGCCCAGGGTCACACAGCTAGGAAATGTTAAGTGTCTGGGGTCAAATTTGAACTCAGGTCCTCCTGACTTCAGGGCTGGAGCTCTATCCACTGTGCCCCCTAGCTGTCCCTCATCTTTTTTTTAAAACCAATTTTTATTGATCTTTAAATACTATATATGTATGTATGTATATATGTGTGTGTACACACACACACACACACACACACATACATACATACACTCCCCCACCATTTCCCCCTGTATCCTTCCCCCTCGCCACTCCTAGAGAGCCATCCTTTCATAGCAAAGAAAAAAAAATGCAAAAGAGAGCCCTCCAGGAAAATGGATCACCCTTCATGGATTCTTTACTCCACTATCTTGGCTCTGCCCCTTCCCCTGCCCCTCCATCATGGATTCTTAAGGGAAGCTTGGCATATTGGGGGGCTGCCCTAAACTTTTCAAGTTAGGATCAGACAGCACAACTTCAGCCCCTGGCCCCCCCGGCAGAAGCAGAACTTGCTGTGAGGGGGCCACCGAAGGTCTGGGTATCCTAGAAACAATCATGTTCTCCCTTCTCCAAGTGTTTGTGTCCCTTGAACTTTGCTCCATGAAGGGTACGCTCCTACTTACTCTAATCTGGGGGTTTTATTTCTAGGGTCTTTAGTGGGATTACCCCTTCCCTTCCCCTTCTTTTCTTGTTCCCTCCTACCTCCTGGACACATCTCTCAGCATCTACAAAGATGGAGGAATACTGGAAACCTTCCTGGGTGTATGTGCAGATGTGGGGGTGTGTGCATGTGTGTGGTGGGGCAGATAGAGACCCCTCTGACCTCATGCCCTTCCTTGTCTCCCCTTCCTTCTCTGATAGGGTGGCATCTGCTTTAACCTCACCCACATGGACCGTATTTTGGATCTGAATGTGGATGATTTTTCAGTGACTGTGGAGCCCGGGGTCACCCGGAAAGCCCTTAACTCCTACCTGAGGGATACTGGTCTCTGGTTCCCAGTGGGTATGAATTGGAGGGTAGATTCAAACTCTGGGGTGTTTCCTCTTGTGTCAGGCTACTATGGGGTTTCTTTGCCTTCCTTCTCAGGGACTGACACCCCCTATAGGGGGACCCGGTAGGTGTTTTAGGGATGATGGCTGGGATCAGCCTGGAGTTTAGGGCTTCTTTTCTCACCCTGACCACAAGTGCTTATTCCTCAAGGGTTGGCCACTTTTTCCCAAACTCTGTGATCTCTGTGTCTGAGGACATTAGCCAAGTGGTCATAGCTCAAGCCACCTGTTCCCCATCCTCCCCCTAAAGCCAATGGGTTGGTTTTTTCTTGAGACCTCATGGGAGCTCCACACCCATTCCCAATTTGGTTCCTTTCCTCCATGTGCTCTTTCCTCCCAGATCCAGGAGCTGATGCCTCCCTCTGTGGCATGGCAGCTACTGGGGCCTCAGGTACTAATGCTGTGAGGTACGGCACCATGGTGGAGAATGTTGTCAATCTGGAAGTTGTGCTGGCAAATGGGCAGATCTTGCACACTTCGGGGCAAGGCCGCCGATTCCGGTGAGTTGGGTTGTGGTGGAACATAAAAAGGAACATTGAGAATTAGGGTCAGGACCTTCAGTAACCAAGGCACCAACCAGCCCTAGGGAGCCAGGAGGCAGATGGATACTGTCAAGCCCTTCTTGCCCATGTTTTAGATTTCTCACACTCATGAAGGGTAAAATAATACAGCTTATCCAAAGCAGGAGATAAACCAGAAGCCATTCCTCAGAGGTTGCTGTTTGTCTTTCATTCTTGAAGAGGATCAAACATCCTGGAGTGATGCCGTGATGTGCAAGTGAATTGGATTTAAGTGAGGGAGGGCTGGACAAGGTCACCTGCCTCACTTTCCCCTCTATAACCATCTGGATCCAGTGGCCAGATCTAGAGCACAATGATGAAGATGGCCCTGGATGCAATGGGAGACCTTGGCCTTTTAAAGCTAAGGTCTTTAACATGTCTCATTTTGACTGAGGTTAACTCCCATTCAGTGATTAAGGCAGCAAAAAGTCTCCTCTCTCACCTAATCAAAAAAAAAAAAAAAATCTGAATGAATGAATCTCAGAAGGGAAGCCCTTCAGGATTTCTATCCAAAGCAGAAGATCTATTTACATTCAATATAAATCAATCAGGACCTAAATAGTGACTGAATGGAGCCACCTATTGGTGGCCAATTAGAATCAGATGGGTTTTGGTTTAAGATCTGGTTCTTAAGAAAGAAATCTTGCCACTAACCCCCAAGATGTCTTGGGAGGGTTCAGAAGTGCAAGGGAGAAAAAAAAAGAAACACTTATAAGAGCATCTGTAGGTAAGGATATGATACCTATGTGGATAAAGGGAGGAAAAGAGGGAAGGAAAGAAGGGAAGGAGGGAAGGGTGGGAAAAAGTAGGGAGAGAGGGAAGGAAGGAAAGGAAGGAAAAAGGAGGAAAGGAAGGAAGCAGGAAAGAGGGAAAGGAGAAGGGAGGGAGGAAGGAAGGAAAGAAGTCATTCCTCAACTGATTTCTTAGAAAACATTTTATAATTTCTTTCTCATCCCTGAGTAGATATATTCTCCTTTTTATGGTTGGCATAGTCTCAAATTTTGGGGGAAAAAAAAGTATTGATAAAGATACATTGTATATCACCTGTATATTTCCAAATATTTTCCCTCTTCAGTCTCGTCCCTGAGAACCATCCTTACAATCCAAGGCGGGGAAATACAGTTTAGCAAAGGTCACCATCTGTTTTTTAAAAGCATGCCATTATGTGCAGTGTTGTCCCCAGGAAGGGTATGCCTTCTCCCATCTCTTCTTTGGGGGACAGGTTTGCTCACCCCAACCTCACTGTCGAATTCCAGTTTCATTGCTGTTCCATCCACATCCATGGCTGTGGTCACAGTGTATTTGGGCTTAAGTGGCTATCCCAACCTGGGATAGAGCCCTCTTGCTATCAATATTGTCTGCTCTACTGGAAGAGTCCTTGGGCGGGAGGCCAGAGCCTTGGGTTCCGCTTCCTGCTCCCGGGTCTCGGCTCTCTTACTGTTTACTTGTATGAATGAGCAAGAGACCCCCTCTCTCTGAACCTCAGTTTGCTCATTTGTAAAATTAAAGTATTGGATGAGACCCTTGGACGGTGATCCACATGAGCTCTCTAGACCTTGGTCCCAGCCACTGGGAAACAGAACTTCTTTCAAAATTTGACTGGGTCAGGCCATGGCTGCCAATTGCCACCAGGTCAGTTAGGGGCCATCTGGGCTAGCGGACAGCTCATCCCTAATTCCCAAAGTGGGGAGCATGGTGTGCTGGGGAGAATTTTGGATTTGAAGGCGGAGATTCTGGGTTCAAATTCTGATTGATCCACTTTATTCTGACTTGTGACTGGGCAGAGGACTTTTACCTCTATGTGTCTGTATTTCGTAAAATGAGGGGATTGGACTTCCAAGGTCCCTTCCAGCCTGGGAGCCTGTGTCACGTGGATACTGCCTTAGGGCTGACGCTGGGACCCGTTCTTGTGTTCTTTGGGGGCTCAGGAAAAGCTCAGCCGGTTACAACCTGACGGGACTATTTGTTGGCTCGGAGGGGACCCTGGGCCTCATCACCACAGCAACGTTGCGACTGCACGGCATCCCCGAGGCCACGGTGGGAGCAGTCTGTGCCTTCCCCAGCATCCAGACTGCGGTGGATTGCACCGTACAGATAATCCAGAGTGGAGTGCCTGTGGCACGCATTGGTGAGGGTTTCTCCCCCACTCCCCTCCTCCAGGTTGGCCCCTGGGGACATCCATTTAGCACCTTGGATTAAGCCTCCTAGGGTTCAACCCTGGAGCCCAGGACCACACGACTGGGGAGAACTAATCCCGCTCTCAGGGGACAAAGTAGTCTAGCAAAAGAGCCCCGGACTGGGGATCAGGGAATCTATTCCCAACTTTAACACTAAATAAGAGCGTGATCGGACAAGTCACTTTGTCTCCAGGATGCACGTTCTCCAACTCTTCCAGTTTCAGTATATTGGAATATACAGCCTTATAGCTTGCTATTTATGGTCCATTTTTTATTTTGGGGAAGGGGGACAAAGGATGAACAGGAGACTGGGTCTCTCCATTTTAGGCTGAGTGCTCAGGTCTCTCATGGGCTCTTTCCCATTACTGATCAGCATGGGCACTTGACTGTGCCAACTGGTAGCACCATATCGGTGCCAGACTTACTTACTATAGATCTCCCAATTTACCAATTTAGTCCAAAGCAGTTCAGAACTCCTGAGTTTAAGTCATTCAGCCTCACCTTCCCCGGTAGCAGGGGTCAAAGGCATGTGCCACCATGTTTGGCCATCATTCTGATTTGGATCTCGCACATGCTACTGTTTTGCATGATTTCATAATGAATTTAGCTGAAGTGATGTCAAGAATACCGATCGCGGGCTGTATCTCAGCCTCTACGTAATATTTCTGTGACCCATGGCCAATCATGTGTTCTCTCTGAGCCTCTGTCTTTCCGTTGATCAAATGAAGTGGTTGGCTTGTGAAGCCAGTGGACCCTTTCCCAGAATGATGTTTTTAAATGCATCAGTTAAATAGAGGATTATAAAGGAAACCAAATCTGTAAAATATTCATGAAAATGTCTCAGAATCATGTTTTAAATGCATCGGCTAAATAGAAGATTATAAAGGAAACCAATTATGTAAAAATAATTATGAAAATGGTACCCCCCCAAATTCCCAGATTCCCCCTGAAATCTATCTAAGCTTAAGAACCCAGGAAGTTCAGATCTTTTCTAGCTCTAAATAGTGCCTGGCTCATACTAATTAATGATTGATTAATATTATAATTCTATGACGTGTTCCCAACCAATCAATGAATCACATTTATTAAGGGAACATTGAATGGATTAAGTGGAAGAAGAGATAATTCCGTGTGTGTGTGTGTGTGTTGGGTTTATCTTTGTTAAGGTCTGATTTTCTTCCCTCATCTCTGCCCACCTCTTCCCCTCTCCCCTCCACCTCATCATCCCTTATAGAGTTCCTGGATGAAGTGATGATCGATGCCTGCAATAAGTACAGTGGTCTGACCAATGCTGTAGCTCCCACCCTCTTCTTGGAGTTCCACGGCTCCCAGCAGGGGCTGGAGGAGCAGCTGAGGAGGACCGGTGGGGTTTCCTCTTGGCTTTGGGGAGGAGAGGTGGTGTGCAGGGTGGGGAGTCCCATCCCAATTACCTGGGGGGGGGGGAGGAAGGGGAATGTGGCAGTCCTGTAGACTGTGGCTGCTTCGGGGCAGGAGCTCTCTGGGGTCCTGAAGGGAATGTAAAAGGGGGCCTAAGGTGACAAGGATCTCCCACAGAGGAGATCACCCAGCAGAATGGAAGCTCCCATTTTGTATGGTCGGAGGAGCTGGAGGAGCAGAACCGGCTGTGGGCAGCTCGGCACAATGCCTGGTACGCCACCCTAGCTCTTAGGCCTGGCTGCAAGGTGAGTCAGGGCTGGGAGAAATAGTGCCTGCCTTTCCCCAGGCACTTACTTAGAGGGTGGGCAGATTCCCTTCTACCCTGTGCCCTGGGACCTTACACATCACTGTTCCCTGAGGAGCCTCTTTTCCTGGGTTGGAGGAGGAGGGAAGAGGATAAGCATCTTGCCAGAGCCCAGCCATCGTTGCATCTGAGTGTGTTTGTATTCCTCATCCACTCAGGGTTACTCTACAGATGTCTGTGTCCCCATTTCCCGGCTCCCAGAGATTATGGTTCAGGCCAAGGAGGACATGAAAACTTCTGGACTCACAGGTGACCTCCCCAATCATCTCCTTGCCCTATTGTTTATTCCCCCAGGGTCCTGACCAATTCCAGACCAGCCAGTCAGGAAGGAGACTGGTTCAGAGGGGGCAAGGGTTGGGCTGGGGGAATGGGACAGGGCAGCCCTTCCTTCCTTCCTTCCTAGGAACCATAGTTGGGCATGTTGGGGATGGAAACTTCCACTGCATCTTAGTGTTCAATTCTGAGGATGCTGATGAATCCCGCAGAGTCGAGGAGTTTGTGAAACAGCTGGGGAGGTACAAGGTTCTGTTGATGATTTCTCAGTAGGGGGGTGGGTACCAGAGCGGGGAGGCAGGAACTACCAGCTCAGGGACAGGAGCATGGGGTTCAAAAGGCGCATTCCCCATCTGGGAGGAAGGAAGGAATGAGGCTCCTATGCGGCTGGATGCTGGTGCTGTCTTCAAGCACAGTAGAAACTCCAGAAGCCCTTGCTGAGAGGCCTCGGCCCAGTCCATCTCGACTGCCTCCACTAAGGGTACCACCTCTTGGGCTATGTACCCTAGGAACGCCCTGGCTATGCGTGGGACCTGCACTGGGGAGCATGGCATCGGACTGGGCAAACGCCAGCTACTGAAGGAGGAGATTGGCCCGGTAGGCATGGAAACCATGAGGCAGATCAAATCAGTCCTGGACCCCAAGAACCTCATGAACCCTGGAAAAGTGCTGTGACAACCAGCCCCTTCTGCTAACTATCTACCCCATCCCCCAGTCAAGTTGCTGCTCTCCTTGTAGGGATCAGGCTAGACATGAGAACAACACCCAAAGCATCTAGTGGGACTGATACTGGGTGGTACTGGGAGAGCCATCCCACTCACTGCCTTTAGGTGTGAGCAAAGACTGGAGTGGAGAAGGGGAGTGGCTGATCACCTTTTAGACAAAATCTTAGACCTCAAAACACTAGTTTAGGGCACTCCTAAGTAGCCTGGATTCCCAGAATCATAGGGGAAGGTTTACTACTTATTGGTCTTGGCCAGCTCAGCCTGGGCCATTTGTCTATCATCATTTTTCGAAGTAAACAAATTTAGAACTAGAATTTTTGAGACTCTCTTTTCTTCATTTCTCACCCAATCTCATCAATCTAGAAGATGCGGGGAAGGCAGGATCAGGCTACATCTTGTAGGCCACATCAAGTTTCTCTGCAGCGTAGGGTCCCAGCCAATAGCTGTCCCCTCCTCTTATGATAAAACACTAAAGTGAACTCATAGGGGAAAGGCTAGAGCAGTTGGGAGCAGGGATCATCTGGGAGCAATGCCAGCTGAGATCTCCAGAAAAGGAATTGTACCATTTTATGACCTGGAAGGTCATCTACACTGACCTCCTGTGCCAGACAGGAACTCCCTCTGTGCTATCCCTTCCAGGTAAGCATCCAATTATCTTTGGAAGACAATTCATGACCTCACAAGACAGCCCGTTCTGTTTGGGGACAAGTCTATTAAGCAAAGTGCTTCTTTGTGCCAAAATTTGTATCTCTGTAAAGCCGGCCCTCGGTTTCAGTCTGACCACCGAGCACAAATGTAATCCATCTTCTGCAACAGCTCCAGAAGAGCCCCCAGAGGAACATAGCTCTCATTTTCTATAAGTTTCACCCAATTCTCACAGGGCAGTTTCCAAATCACTTGTCTTCTCCCGGACATGTCCCAGTCTGTGAATCTTCCTCTGAAACGAGATGCCCAGAAGGAAAAACAGAATCTAAGAGTCTGACTAGGTCAGTGTATAGTGTCTATCAGCTCTCTGGCTCTGAACATTATACTCAAACTCAGCTTTAGCTCTGGGGGCTCATCCACACCCTACAAGCTGGAAAGGGATCATCGCCCGCCGGGGTCATATTAACACTAGAAACTTTCTAAGTCTCTGATATTTCTACATGACTGATTTACCAAGAAAGGTCCTGGTGCTCCAGCAGTGTAAGTATAGCTGAAGAGAACCTATGGTCTCTGATTCCATGCTATTCAGTGAAAACCCTCTTGTTTTCCCATTACTGAAATAACTATGTATTTTAAGAGCTCAGTTCCAGTTATACAAGAAGAGAACATAATGTGTGGTAGTAGAAAGAGCATTTGAGTAGGAAGCAGAACTGTGTCCTTAGTCCCAGCTCTCCCACTAATTAGCAAATTACTTCCTCTCTCAGGGGCTAAGTTTCTTCATCTGTCAGCTAACTTAATTGGACTAGTGATCATTAAGGTTCCTCCTAGTTTAAAAATTCAATGATTCTGCAAGCCCTAAATGTACCCCCTTTGAGAAAGAAGTGGTTATGTTCCAACAACGAATTAAATAAAAAATAAGTCCAAACATCTATCCAACCACGAAGGTGAGTTTTGGTGGAAGCTGCCAGTTGGAGAGTGGATTCATCCACGTGTGGCCCACACCCTCAGTGGCCAGAGAAGGGGGGAAGGGAGCTGAAGAGCAAGTCTTGCCCTGTGGCCATCATCCATTTGTCCAGAAATGGGTTTTAGTGACTTGTGTTTGTCATGGTCCAACTCGGCTTGAGGTTTCTTTAAATAATCGATCAAGCCTCCCTCAGGCAGCTTGGCCCACCGGAGACCAGAGCCCCAACCCTCCAAGACAAAGAACCCCTTTCCACTTTAGCTGAAAAACACAGGTAAGTCTTGTTAGCTTTCTTGCCAGTCTGGTCCTGCCGTTCCCATCATAAGCCACCAGAGGGTGCACAATATGCTGGAAAGGAATCGGGGCCACTGCTGGTCCCCATTACTGGCAGCTTAGAACGCAGAAATATTCTCCTGGACTCCTAGGAAGGCTCAGTTGGGGATCTCCGCAGTCCTGGGACTTTCTTTAGGATAAGGCGGAAGATGGGATGCTTCCTCCCACTGGGCAAACTGGGGGCGGCTGGGTAGCGGATGTCTCCTTGGTTCCATTGAAATACTTGGCTCTGGCTCGTTATGGGATTTCTCTCCTCCCTCATTCTTCCCACATGTCTAAGCCTCTCCTGGCTCCTGTCTGGTCTAAGGCACAGAGGCATTTTCGTAGGCAGCAGGAGTACAGATAATTTATTCTCCAAACTATAGCAGAAAGTCCATCTGGTGGCTTTGGAAGCCTGTGTTCAAAAAGTTCCTCATAATTTATCTTAATTCCCATTACCCACTTATTTCCCCCACTTTTAAGTTTCTCATCTGTAAATGAATCACATTCATATATTGCTTAAAGATTTTTTGGGCAGCTAGGTGGCACAGTGGATAGGGCACCAGCCCTGAAGTCAGGAGGACCCGAGTTCAAATCTGGTCTCAGACATTTAATACTTCCTGTTTGACCCTGGGCAAATCACTTAATCCCAATGGCCTCAGGAAAAAGAGACTTTCAACATGCTTTATGACAATCCTATGTAAGCAGTGAAAATACTAATCCAAGGACCGATTAGAATGGTAATCTGCCCACATCCATGCTGGGAGCATCTTACTCTGAAGCCCCGTCCTCTTCCTAGGGAGCACCAAGGTGGGGAGGAGAAAAAGGAGCTGTGGAGGAAGCAGCCCAAGTTCTAACCAAGGTGAGGTGGGCAACTGTTGGCATATCTCCTGGAGCCTCTGCCGCTCTGGGCGACTTCACTGATAAGAGTTAACATTTATATGGCACTTTGGACATATGACCTCACTTGGTACCCACAGTAGCCCTGTGAAGTAGGTGCAACTATACCCATTTCACAGATGAAGAAATGGAGTCAAGATTGTCTTGCCCAGTGCCACAGAGCCAGAACGGGCTTGAAGTTGATTCCAAACGTGCCTGACCCCACGTCTGGCATTTCATCAGCTGTAACGTGCTGCCTCAGTTCCATCGGTACCCCATCACCAGCCAGTGCTATGGCCACTGGGAGCCTGGGAAACCCTCTGGTTTCTGCTCCCTGGGGTTCTCACCCTCACTTTCCAGAATCCAATCCTGGGCCCAGTTCCTGACTATCACTGCTTGCGTTCCACCAAGGGGATGTTGTGTAATATTGGTCAAACCTTTGGAAAACGGTGCAAGAGTCCAACTTTCCCAAGAAGGGAAGGGCTTGATGACTTCTGCCTGATCATCAGAGGGATCCGAGTGGGACTCCACCCCCTCACGGCCTCCGGGTCCCGGATGCCTCCCTTCCTGTGTGCTGCTTCTGAAGGCAGTCCTGGAGTTGCAGCAGAGCTCAGGGAGATCTGAGATTCAGCCCATAAATCCCTAGAACAGCCAGGCAACCAATGGCACGAGTAAGAACAAAACAAATCCCGCTGGATAAGGAGCTGGGTAACCTAGATTAAATCCCAGCCTATAGTCAATACCTGGCTGATCTAGGTAAGGCAGCTGGCTGATCTCTCCAGCTTGGGCTTCCTCAACTGCATGATACCAAGTCTGGATTCCATCGTGTCAAACCGCTACAGAAACGGGGGCCAATGAACCCGACGTAGCTGTCTCTGAGGCTACCCAGTGACTCAGTATTGTTTCAATATTTCCCAATTATATTGAAATCTGGTTAGGGTTGATCTGGGGAGTGTGTTGGGCCAAGGCCAGCAAGATCCTTGAGGCAAAGGGGTAGGACTACTTTTCCCTGGAACTCAGCCTGTTTCTCTTAAAAAAACAAACCCCAACCCGACAAAAATCAAATCCTGGGCTTCCCAAGGTTATTTGTTCAGGTCAGCCACTGCAGGACCATTGCCAGGATCCTACATGTCCTCGAGGGACAGCAGGAGCATTTCCTCTTCAGAAGCCGGGCTAGCTCTTCCATGTCCTCATCAACCACTTAAGTGACTGGAAAGATCATAGCACTAATGCCCACAATCCTCCTTTGAGGCGCCCAACTTAGGCCACTGTCCTTAGGGAGCTGCCCAGCCCTGCAGAGGGCCAAGAGGGGGGGGTGAAGTCACTGTGGCACAAATGACCTCACCTCGGTATCTCGTGCTATCAGGCAGCCTGGCCCACGAGGCTAAGGGGGTCCACAATATTCTTTCGGCCTGGACGGTTCCCATCCTCAAGCCACCACCCTCTCCTTCCCCAGTTCCTCTCTGACCCCAGCCCGCCTCCTCCCAGAAGCCTGCCTTGCCCCAACCCCCAATCCAGGTTTCGGTCCAACTGTGGGGTGTGGGACAGAGGTCAGGCAAGGAGATCTCCTCCAGAGCTGCTTCCTTCCCCGGCCTGTGCTGCCAGGGAAGTAAATATAGAACAGGGAGACACAGTTGCCAAGCAGGAGTGGGGATGACGTCTACATGCTGAAGACAGACAGACAGACACAGCAGCTAAGCAAAGACATCTGACATGCTCTGAGATGACAGAGAAGCCGTGGGATCTCTAGGCCCTTGGAGGAAACCTCTGATTGATCATATCTCTTGCTCCTTAGGCTGCCCCTCACTGGGCCTAAGGAGACTTCATGCTTTGCCTTTGAGAGCCCTGCCCCTGCGGCTCCCTGGGGAGCTGTCTCTTGTTCAGAACAGATTTAGAAGGCTGGAGGACAGAGCAACAAATGAGTTATGAAGCTCCCCGTCCCTTTTTAAGCAGCATTTCAAAAGGGCAGTAGCAAAAGGTTACAGATTTGGAGAGGGAAGATCTAGCCCAATATCTTCATTTTACAGACAGGTAAGCTGATCCAGGGGTTACAGCATCAGAATGGGAAAGGCCATCTGATCCAGTCTACACCTGAAGCCTGAAGATCTCGTCCCAACAATGGGTCAAAGGTGCAGGTCACTAGCTTAGGCAAACTCACCGCTTCCCAAGGCAGCTCTTCCCACTTTGGGGTGCTTTCCCTCCCATTACACCTACATCTCCCTCTTCTTATCGGTGTTCCTGCAAATCTCAGCTCAGATGCTGCTTGTTATCACATGGCTTTTCCTTCTCCTTCCTAACCTGCCTCATATCTGTGTACGTGCTGTCTCCCTGGGGGAAACTGAGGCAGACAGAAGGGAACGACCAGGGTCATAGGGCCAGTAAATAAGCTGACTCAGGTCTTCCTGACTCCAGGCCCAGCCCTCTAATGGATGCTGCCCATTCTTTATTCTGCCTGGAGGAAGTCTTAACCTCCTTCCCATCCAGCTCCTGATATAACTGAATAACTGAACTGCAATCCCATCCAGTCGATTTCCTCCCAGCTTAACATCCTACCTACCTTCACCCTAGGCTCACTGGGTATGAATTTGAGGTCTTTATAATCCTAGCTGCCCTCCTCTGGACACCCTTCAATTCATCCCCAAACTTTCTAAATGTAATGTTCAAAACAGAGCCCAACATCTTCGGATACAGGACCACCAGGGCAGAATACAGTGGGATTATCATCTCCTAAACCAGGATGTGATGCTTCTCGCTAAGTTTTTCTTGGCTGCAGTGTCACAGTTGGCTCAGAGGGAGCTTTAAGTGCACAGAGAGGGACAGATCCTCCCCAGATGACCTGTCTCACCCCCTACCCTTGTGAAATTGAATTCCTGAACTCCAATAACTTGACATTTATTACTATGAAATTTTCTCATAACGACTCAGCTCAGTCTTGTGTCAGAATTCTGCCACCCAGAATGTTAGCTCTCCTTCCCAGTTTGGTATCAAACTTTTGCAAATCTGAGAATCACACCATCCAGATAAGCCTTTAAGTTACTAAATTAAAAAAAAAAAAAGTTGACCATCACAGGGCCAATGACAAGGTCCCTGTCCCTGACAGATTAACATTAAATCTTTAGGGACCAGCTCTATGGGTTTCTACTTCCAAAGCCATATAATGGTTCTACTGTCAAGCCATGCATCTTCCCTGTTTTCCACAACAAAGTCTGTAAATGCTTGGCTAAAACCCCAGGTAAACCAGAGTTACAGCACTGCTCTGATTTACCAGCATGGTAACTTTGTCATAAAAGGAAATGCGAGTCTGCCTTGACTTGTTCTTAGTGAAAAGCCAGTGGCTCTTTGCAGGAACAGCTCTCAACTTTCCCTTCTCAATGTTCTTTAACCATTCCTTTCAGAAGGCAGCAGAATCTTGCCAGGATCCACGTCTAGCCCACAGGTCTACAGTCGACAGACTCCACATTCAACAATCAGGCATTTAGCTTCCTCTAATCTTGAAGCACCTTTTCATTCCCCACAGTCTTTCCAACATCGGACTGTTGCACCTGCCGGTTCTGACTCCCGAGATCAGAGCCCCTCCCCAACTTTGTTACCTGCCCGTACGGGGAGCAGCTACCTTGTGTTCTAGCCTTCTTCAGCTCTGTTCTTCTTCGCCAATCCAAAGCTTGCTCTAAGAAACCAAGATGTATCACGCTTTATCATACAGGATTCTTTTGCATCCTCTCACCAAAGGTTGTCTGAAGAAAGTCAGTCAAGTATTTCTATACTAGCCCTCTAGTGTCCTTCACCTTCATCCCTCCTGTTCCCTCCGTACCAACTTCTTCCCAGGGGGGACAAAATCCCGTGCCTCCACTGAACACACACTGTAGCTCTGGCTGTTAGGGCCCCTGGTTTTTCACCATTAGATCAGGTGGTCCCAAGCCTGCAGAACTGGTAAAAATGACTGTGAATGTGAGTTTTCTTCCTCTGAACCTGAAAGGGGATATGAACCAATCACCAATCAACCACAGAACAATCCCAGCTCAACGGGGAGGCCGTGAGATTAAGAGAGGGAGGCAAAAGCCAGAAGCATCTCTATTTGTAGACATCACAAGCCAAACTCCATTAAAATAAAATCACACCAAGCATCTTTTATTGAACATTATTTTAATACCATATCAAAACACCTTGACTAATGAAGAAAGCTTTTCCCCCAAGCTTTGAACAATTTTTTAAACGTTTTAAGTTTTTTCTTTTTTAATATATAAATACATAAACCTATCCTGCATGGGCTGATGCCACGTGTGAACGTTGATGGCTAAAATGTTCTCAAACAGAGTGCCTGAAAACAGGGGTGTGGCTGTACCTCTTTTCCTTTTTTTTTTTTTTTTAATAAATTTTTAAAAGTTTTTTGAAAAAAAAAGAGAGAGAGAGAAAATATCCACAAGGGTCTAAGAAAAATGTTCAGGCATCTTTGCAGGACACTTGTGATTTTGAGATCCTCTGAACTGTACTGAAGACCAAAACTGGGTGAGGAAAGGGGAGAAGAAATGGAAATGGAAGAGGAAGAGAAAACAGGAGGAAAGGTCTTGGAGATTTGTCTTTTGGCAATTAGGAGTCGTGACACCGAGTGGGGTCTGGAGGTGAGAGGAGAATGCAAACCGAAATTGGAGATGGGCATAAAGGTAGACGCGGAGGGGGGACAAGGAGAGAATGCTGGCTGTGAGGACTTGGCTGGGTTCAGTCACACAAAACAGGAATCTTGTAAACATCACCAGGAAAAACACCAGTGGACACGAAACTTGTTTGTTTGTAAACACGTTAAAGACAGACCCACAATGCCTTTCAAAGGTAAAAGAAAATGCCCTTTCCCTCCTGGGGTGGGATGAGGTGGAGTGGGGGGAGAGGGGAGAGGACTGTGGTTACTTCTTCTTTCCAATTCTTCCTCCTCTGATGTGGTGTCCTCCAGGGAGAAGGGGGAAAACAGCTCTCTCAAAGTCAGTGCAGAAGGGGGCCTGTCCCCATGGGTTCCAAGCTCTGTCTGGTACCTGGGGGCTGTGTCCCGGGGACAGGGGGCTGTCCTTTTGTGGACTGTAATAAATAGGTCGTGCTCCGTCTGGCCAGAGGGCCAGCAGCAGCTCCATCCCACCAGAGGCCGGGGGCCCAGTGTGTCATGTCTGCTGTTGGTGTCTGTGGGGAGCCCCCTGAAGCCAAACATCATGACAGGATTTCAGGATTGCAATCCAGCAACAGGCTCCTCTCCTCTTCTCTCCCCAAGTCATCAATATTTGAGGTGAAGGTAAAAATAGCAGATGTCCCTGATTGGTCTGACATCATCTGTTCTGGGGGTTTAGTTGAAATAAATAAAATAAAATAAAACAAAACTAACCAAAAAATGAAAACCCAATTGAGGTGCTGGAGTGGATTAGAGGGTATTGGCGGGTTTCTTTATAAAACAAAACACCAGCCCAAAACTTGGAAGGGACAGGTGGGATGGGGAAGAGGATGGTCAGCAGTAAAGCAAGGTGCCCTGGGAAAGAAAATGAAAGATCAAACCCCTAAGTCCGCATGTGGGAAGGGAAACAGGTCATAGAAACAGCCACTGGGGACAGTTCGATGAAGAAAATCCAGCAGTTCAGTGGCAGTTTGGGAGCAAAAGGGGAGGGGAGACACACGACTCCCTGGCAGAGCCCCGTCAAATCAGATTTCCCAGGATGGTGCCTTCTGACATCTGGAAGCTGAAAGGGTTCAGGGATCCCCAGGGTTGTGACAGTAAGGACCTTCCCCTCTCGGCTGTTTCTCTGTTCCCTGTCCTGTTTCTAGAGAGATGCTCAAGGAGATGCTGAGTGGCCCGATGGACAGAGAGCTAAGGGAGGCCTGGGTTTGAAAATTGCTTCTGGCTTGGTTGGTCACGAGACTATGGACAAGTCACTTAGCTCCTCAGCAATGCCCTCAGGGTTCTGAGTGGCAGAGAAGGTGCCGTCCATTAAACAGAGGCCGTTCTCTCCTTCCCAAGTTCCCAGGTTCAGTTCTTGCCCCTACTTATGGATCCCTCAGTCAGACCCTTCTACCTAAAAACATTCTCCAAGGTGAAACTTCCCCTTGCAGGCTTTCCCCACCCCCTTCCCGGGGCTAGACGTGCTGGGAATAGCATGGCCTCCTCCCCCTGGCCTGAAGCCCCAAGCCAAGAACCCTTGCCAAGGACCCTGCAGACGTCTCAGACCCTCCCTTCCCCCAGCCAGACCGGGTTCTGGGAGGCCGTTCCCACAGCACTCACCTTTGAGAGGAGGCAGCAAGCGTGCCCGATGAATCAGTCGGAAGGGTGCTCTGGACAGGATCTGTTCACTTCAAACCATGAATCTATACAGCTAAGGCAGAGGGAGAGCAAATGAAATCATCGATCACCAGGGAGCCGCCATCCTCTCCCCACTGTTCACATTCAAAGGGCAGGATTCCCGAGCACCAGTTTAGGCCTTTGCCAGGACAAAGGACTGCCCTTTAGACTGCCAAACCCCAGGAAATAAGACCCCAGTATGGCTTGCTACAGAGGATCCCGGGAGCAAACCAAGAACTAGATGCTGTACTGGGCAGATGGACTCTGAGCTGGCATGCTAGAGGACCCTGGCTTGACTTCTGAGCCCTTGTTTATAGATAATTCCTGAGTATCCATCCTCTCAGCTAAAAAGTTCTGATGTATGAGCCCAGGAGGAAGAGAGTGGCCTCTGCTAGGTACCTGTCCTCCCCAGGAGGAGTCCAGGGAAGACATCCAGAGCTGGAGAGAAGCACATGGGCTAAATCTGGGCTGGGGCACCAAGCCTTAAGAACAAGGAGGAGGAGCGAGGAAATAAAGGCTCAGTGAAATAGATGCTTCCTAAGGAGAAAATCACCAGAGCCACAGCTGGCTTGGCTGGGGTCTGTCCCTCTGCTGGAGGAAGAAAGGGGAAGGAACTACTACTTCCTGCCAGCACTGAGGAGGAGAACTGGGGAGGGGGCTAGGATGTAAGAAGCTGTGAACCCCATAGGGAATAAGAGGGCAGAATGATGGGAGAAAATCCTAACTGCATGTCACAGTCTAGAGATATCCAAAGAGAGGGACCAACAATTTGCTTACATTCTTTCCTGAGGCCACACATTTTCTCACCTGATCCTGTTTTTTTCCCAGGTTCCCCAGGGCCCTTCTCTACCAAGTCTCTGAGTCAGGTCATCCTGGCTCAGGGCCCGCCTGCTAATATCCTCACCACTTCCCAGGGACTCTGTGGATCTGGGGGGCCAGGGCTGTGGAAGGGCGGGCTAGCTGGGGAGCTAGTTGTGACTGCAAGTGGGTGGGAAGGTGAGGGAGGGAGGGATTTGCTGGGGGAGAACAGGTGGCGTCCCACTGAAGGGACATAATGTCTCTTTAGCAGAGAACATGGAGTCATCAGGAAGGAAGTGTCTTCTTTCCAGTTGGAAACAAGACTGAGGTGCTGTGGTGGAGCATGTAGGAGAAACCTCAGCAATGCTAAATATAGCAGCTTTCTGTGGCACGGTGACACAGGTAGTGCTTCTTATTGTCCCCGAGTTCCCTGAAAGGACACTGCTCCTCAGCCAGCCCACTCTATGTAGTTCAGGCCGGTAACCCCCCAACTCTGGAAGGAGGACATAGCCAGGAAGGGTGGACGGTGCAAGGGGGACCAGGCAGAGTTTCTATGGGATTATGGCTGTCGAGTTCAACCCCAGCAGTCCTGCTGTGGCCCCTCTTCTGCCAGCCTGACAGACACTTGTGCCAGTGACCACAATGTTCTGGGGGGAAAGGGGAGGCTGCATGGAGGGCCTGTCCATCCCTCTAAGGTGACGCCATCGTGTGGGTGGGAACCATTCCTTTATAGCAACATGGAGGAGGAGGTCAGGCTCTCCCAATGGCAGCACCCTGAGAGTCTGGGCTCCTCCTGGCCTTCTGTACCTTTTGTGATAGATGCAGAGGCAGGGCAGCCTAGCTATGGTGTCTCCCTGAAGTAGCTCCTCCAGGCAGATCACACATTCTCCTGCGTCTTTAGTCAGCACATCATCTGTGAAGGGGAGGAGGAGAAAGGACAGGCAGCATTAAGCATTGGGCAGGGACCTACATGCAACACCATATCAATGTGGGGAGGGCAGAGAGCTACTGCCCAGTGAGACAAATGTATTTTATTGGGAAAACAAAGCCTAATAGATAGAGGATGGTTTGAGGAGAAGGAAAGTTAAAAAAAAAAAACAAAAACCCCAATAAAAAGCAACAAATGATTAAGTGCCAAATGAGTGGTGCTAACAGCAGAAGTCACCGTGGGTTGTAATGGTGAAGATAATATTCATAGAAAGGGTGGAACCTGAATTAGGTTTTTAAATAGAGAAAATATAGAGCTAGACAGAGAGTAAAAAGGAGTGTGTTCTAGCCGAAGGGAGTGGTGGAGAGGTATATGAGGAAGGGGGACTTAGGAGAGTGGGGAAAAGGGGAAGAGTAAGAAAATGGGAAGACAGGAAGAAGGGAAAAGAGGGGAGATAAATTCTGACGAGAATGGGAAGAAAAGGTCCATAATGGAGAGTAATCGGAGCCAATCGCTGGAAAGGTAAATTGGGATAGTTAGGGACCCTTGTCAAAAGCAGTAGACCAACATTTCACTTATTCCCTACCTATATATTCCCTACAATATACCAATAACCATATTGTCTCAACCAAAAATCAGGGCATGCTCTGACAGACTCTTTAGTCTTTTTTGAAATCTTTTTGGTTATTGTCCCCACACTTATAGGGTATCTAATCTACTTCAGAGAGCTTAGAGGATGGGGACATAGTTCAACATGGTTCTTAAAGACTCTTGCAAATGTCATCTGTCTCATGGAAAGATGGCTTTGCACGCCTTGAGCTTCTAGTCCAACTAGAGTGTTTGAGTTACTGGAGTAAAAAGAGACCACACTATTGGGTTGCTTGCCACTCTGAGATCTCACAAGTGACTGGGTACATTACAAATTCTTGTTATCCCATTTTAATTGGGCCCTTACTGCAGTAAGGAAGTACTTTTATTCCTCCCCGATTGATTTGAGGTAGGTCTTATTCCACACAGAAATTGTTCCAAGACTCTTCCTCAAGTCTCTCTTCTTAATCCTTACACCGGGGACCTTGACTAATTTTACTAAAAACAAAACAAACAAACAAACAAAAAAAACGGAGGCCATTCAGTATGATCTCCCTCTCTTTCTATCCTCTCCATCTCCTAACCTTGATATTATCTCACACTCTCTCTTTGTCCCTCAGTCTCTGACAAAGAGGTGGCCCTTCTCTTTGCCAAGGTCCATCCATTTCTACATTCTACAGTTGACTACCACTTATTCAGCCCCTCCTCAATGTCAGGCACTGTGCTCACCAGTGGGGATGCAAAAAAAGGGCAAACAATAGTTCTTGCCTTCAAAGGAGCTCCTAGTCAAATAGGGAAGGTGACATGCAAACAACCATATACCACACAGCTATAGGAAGGATAAACTGGAAGTAGACTCAGAAAGAAGGCATTGGAATTAAGGAGGAACAGGACAGGCTTCTTGAATAAGAGGATTTTAGCTGAAATCAAACATAGGGAACAGCCAGGGAAAATACAAAGCATAGGGACTGCAGAGTATGTGTTAAGGGAAAAGGTGTAAGAAACCTAGGAAAATAGAAGGGGTCCAGGACTTTATTTTATGTTTGATCCTGGAGGTAAAAGGGAACTACTAGAGACCTGCACCCTAGGAGTTCAACTTGGCGGTTGAGTGCAGAGGGACCAGTAGGGAGAGCTGAGGCAGGCAGACCCATTTGTCCAGATGGGAGGTGAGGAGACCATACCTTCTACTCCTACCTCCTCCGACACAATAGCATTCTCTGTCTCCCTCCTCTCTCTAGAATCTTCAGCTTCACTTCATCAACTGCCTTCACACACCCATTTCAATCCTTAAACTAATCTTTACTGAACCCTAATATCTTCTCAAATTGTCTCAAATTTCTCTTCCTTTTCTCAAACTCCTTAAAAAACAAACAACAACAACAAAAAAAACCTACCTGCCTGCAGCCTCTATTTCCTCTCCTTTTCCTCACCCTTACAACCTGAGACTCCCAATTCTGGCATTCAATGCTCTTTCCAAAGCTAATGATCTTTTAATTGCCATACTTGAAGGGCAGTACACTTTGACTTTGACTTAACTGCTAGACTAGACTGCAGATCACCCTGTCCTCATGGATCTTTCTTCTCAGAGTTTTCATGACACTACTGCCTCTGTCTTGACTACTCAATCTCCTTGGATGCTCCATCTTCAACTGAAAACCTGGGTATCAAAGAACACAGGGCTTAGAGGCAGGAAGGCCCAAGTTCACATCTGGCCTCACATTTACCTCTGGGCAAGTGACTTTAATCTCTGTCTGCCTCAGTTCTCTCAAGTGTAAGATGGGGAGGACAGCCCCTCCCTCTCAGGGTTGTGGAGATCAAATGAGATGAAATGGTAGTCAGGACAAACAATTAAACCAATTAAACAGGGCACTTTCCACTACAATCCCCTAATTATTTTTATAGAATATGTATATAAAAGGAATATGCGTGAAGATTATATAGAAAAGTGATATTGCACTGCCTATGACATCACAATCTAAAGAGGAAATACTGGTAAGCACCAATCTTGAATTACATGGGCTCCAAAGAGTCATGAATCAGTTCGTAAGAGAAAACATAATTAATAAGCATTTATTAAGCATTTACTGTGTACCAGGCACCTCACTAAGCACTGATACAAAGAGGCAAAAGACAGCCCTTACCCTCAAGAAGCTCAAAATCAAATAAGCAAACATTTATACAGACAAGTTGCATGCAGAATAAACAGGAAATAATGAAAAGAGGAAAAGGCACTAGAACTAAAAGAGGTTGGAAAAAGCCTCCAATAAAAGATGGGATTTTAGTTGAGACTTAAAGAATGCCAGGAAAGAGCATTCCAAGCATGGGGGATGGCCAGGGAAAATGCCCGGAATTTACATAGATGCATCAATGGAGCAAAATATAAATAGGGATACTGGCAAGGTAGTGGGGCAACTAGAGCACAAAAAGTTTGGAATGTTAAACAGAAGATTTAGTGAATATAGAAGGGTAATGTTTGATTCCTGACTCACTGGGGTATGTATCAAGTGGTCATCCACATCAAGCCAACTGACGAACATGCAGAGGGCAGATCTTGAGAAGTGAAGGAAGATCGTGGCTTTTATCATACTGCAGACTGAAAGAACTGAGAGAACATGTTCTCCCTCTCTCCCGCTCTAGACCAGATGATCACTATAAAGAGCTTTATGGCCTTTTGAAATTCTTTTGAGTTCTAACATTCTCTAGGCTACTGTTTCAGGATCCAAGCTAATGTCAGTAACTATCTTTTCTTAGTTAGTTATTCTTCTTTTTAGTTGTTGAGGATCTATTTCAATCATGTCTGTGTGATTTCATCTGATGGTTTCATAATAGAGATACTGGAATGATTTGCCATTTCCTTCTCCAGCTCATTTGAAATGAGGGAACTGAGGCAGCAAACAGGGTGAAGTGAATTGCTCAGGGGACCCACATGAGCAGTGTCTGAGACCAGATTTGCCCTCAGGAAGAGTCTTCTTGCCTCCAGGCCCAGCGCTCTGGGCCCATGGCTCCTCGCAGGTGCCCTTTCTCTTTGATAATACTGACCAAACTTAAAGGAAGAAGAGGGAAGAGGAGGAGAAGGGGAAGAAATTCATGATGGAGGTTTCACTTTTCTGGGCTACTCGAATGGCAGGCACTCTTCTTGGGAAGGGCTGGGTGCCTCCTGCCCCTCCCTCCATCTCCAGGCCAGCTCTCCTGATTGGCTTCTGCCTCAATTTCACCAGGGGCCCCACTGGAATCCCCTTCACTGCTCCTTTGACTCTCTCCCTGATATCTTCTGCCTCCTCAGCCACCCTGCCCCTCTGTTCCCTCACTGTCATTCCCCTTTCCCCTCAATGTGTGCCTTTTTCCTTTCAGAACTTAAGCTCTTTGAGGATAAATGTTATTGTCTGAGAGCATTTGTTTCCCTGTTATTTAGCACAGTGATTGGCACATAGTAAGTGCTTAATAAATGCTCCGCTGATCTCTCTCCAATTCTATACAATATACCCAGACATGGCACAGATGAGGGCTAGAGAGTGGGGTAGAGAGAAGGGAACAACTTCAGAACTTTGACAGCATAGAGAGAATGGGGCCACTCTGCTGAGCTCCAAATCCAAGGCCTATCTAACCTAGACTGTATAGTTCCTTTATAGGGAGATAGGTTAAAAAAAAAAAAAGGAAAAAAGAGGGGGAGGAGGGAATCTCCCACTAGGTTTACCGCCCCAGTTGACAGTTAACCATGCAGTGGAGCAGACATAGGAAGCCATGGGAAGACCAGTATAAGAATCTCTTCTTAAACCCAAGTATTGAAATCAAGCCAATTAAAGTTCCATTTCTTTCTCTGTTGTTATTCTTTTATTTCATTGTTAGAATATAAATGTCTGCTTTCAAGAACACTTAAGTTCTTATCAGCAATGATAAGAGTTTCTTAATGAAAGTTTCTATTCCTCCATGAAGATGTTTAGTCAACAAGCATTCATTAAATGTTGACTATCTGCCAGTCTTTACTCTCAAAAAACAGTCTAGTGGGGGGAGATGATATACAAATAAATAACCAGGTACATACACACTACATACAGAGGAGACCAGTCAGTAAACATTTATCCAGTGACTCCCCGGTTGCAGGCACTGGCTGAAAAGAGGAGATAGAAGGAAAGTGAGATTGCTGAGAATCAGAGCCTGGGGCCAGGGAAAGAAAACTCCCCCAGCTTCTTTCTTACATAAATGCTCACAGCAGCACGACCCCACTTCATTCAACTCTGCAGACCACTGTACTTTCCCAAGCCCTTTTCACAAATGAAGCCTTAACTGAAGATGCTCACACTCCCCTGAGTTGGGAGGGCAGGCATTTCAACTCCCATATAATAGCTAAAGAAATGAGGCAGATAAATGAAGTCCCCGGCTTAAGGTCATGTATCTAGTTGGTGATAAAACCAGGATTAGATATCCCAAGCTTGCTGATTTTTTGCCAAAGACCTTTCCATTACACAAGGTTTTCCCCATCCTGCTGAGCAGTTATAAATTTGTTTTTGAATTGTGGCAGGTTCTGTCAATTCCTGGGCATTAATGCCAATGAAGTGAAGCACTGGCTTCAGTGTCGAAATGAAGAGACCAGCTGAGTGCAGAGATTATTAGGCTGAAGCAATACCTCAAGGTCTGGCTGGGCAGGATCCATCTCTTTTCCACCTCTTATTAGAATGGGTCTGCCTTCATACTCTTTGTCAAGTCAATAAGCACATGATAAATGCCAAGTGCTGGAGATACAAAGAAAGAAAGAAAAAAAACCCAACCATTTCCTTCTCCAAGAAACTCACACTTTAATAAAGATGTACAAACAATACAGAAGGTAGGATAACTTGGAGACACTCTCAATGGGAAGCCAGCAGATGGAGGAAGAAACCAAATTTGTTGCTTGGGGGATACAAGAGAAAGCATAGAGCTAGAAGATGGAGTATCTTATGTGAGGATCAACAAAGAGACTGGTGCAGAGAGAGTACATGGAGGAGATCAGGTCATGAAGGGTTTTAAAATGCTGAAGAGGCCACTGGAGTTTGGTGAAAAGGGGAATGATGTGTTCATCTCAGTACTTTAAGCACAATAATCTGACAGCTGGAGGATGGTTTGGCGAAGGAAAGCTATGAAGTAGGAAGACCAACCCAAAGACTGGAAATAGTCCAGGTGGGAGGTTATGAGAGTATGATATGGGATAGCTTCTAGGGAAATACAGCGGTGGTTTGGGGGTCCCCTGACTTTGGGGAGCTATTCTTCTAACAATAAGTCAGTAGCCTTAAATCTTCTAGCTTTGAAATCTGCCTCAGGAAATTCTCACAGATCAGACTCCTGAGACAATAGTGAATAAGACCACTCTCAATTCATTGCTGACTGATAATCTGGTCACTAATAATCTGGTTAACAGATATTAGCACAGAATTAGCATATCTATGATTGAAAGCTGGATAAATGTGTTTACTTGCTTCTGTTTATCTGCTGAAATCCTCTTACAATTCCAGCTCACTTCTGTAATGGTGTTACAATTACTACTGCAATAAAACTTTGCCCTTTGACTAGGAGATGGGTTCAAGCCTGCAAATTCTTTTGAGATATCTCGTAACACCGATCTGGGACCTCAAACTTTTGGGGTCACCCTTCCCAACCTCAACGAGTGGGCACTAAAGTGGCAAAAGAGACAGTTGACAGGATGGATGTACAAAGAGAGATGCTAGAATGGTAATGTTGACAGGACCTGGCAACAGATTAGATATGGAGGTTGGGGTGGGGTGGTAGGAATGAGGCGTTAATGTTGACCCTAGTTAAAGACAAGAGGATTCTGTCATCTACAGTAATAAGGAGGGCTTGGGTAGGAAAGGATGAGCAAGAATTCAGTTTTAGACATGTCTGGACATGAGCATAAGATGTCAACTGGACGTCCAGTTCAAGATATTAAATATGCATCAGAGGATATGACTGAATGTTTTGGGAAGAGAAGTTAGGGCTGAGAATCATTTGCCAAGAGATAATGCAATCTAAAGGGAGATGATGAGATCATCAAGTGAAATAGTATAGTGATAAGAGGGCCCATGGGATAAGGAGCTTTAGGGACAACCATGGATAAGGGATGCAACCTGGATGAAGAGTCAGCAAAGAAGATGGAGGAGCAGGCCAGCTCACTAATGAGTGAGTGGTTTTTTTATTTGTCTTTTTCCTTTTCATGAACACAGAAGGCTGGTGGGATGAGCAAGAGGAAAAGCACACTTCAGGATCATCAACTTCTATAAAACAAAAGGGATCAACTAAATTTTAAGGAGAAAAGGTGGCAGTCTGGAGCTAATATGTCTGTAACAAAAGGATCAGAGCTCCCTATCTGGCTTTTATCCAGAATAAGGGCAAGTACAATTCTCAGACTGAAAGAATTTGTATAAAGGCTTCTATTACCATTCCCTGGAGCTTCATGGTTCACAGTTGCTAAAACTTCCCTGGGGTAATGTGTTGGGATGTATTATTACAGGGGCTGCAGCTTCATTACACATGACTTCCTGAGCTCTCTAAGCTCATCTGGGCAGGAGTCAGAGTTAGGGGAAGGAAAGGGCGCACTTCATTTTGCCGTCATAATGATGTTATGGCTAGTCTTAAGGTGAAAATCATTGTCTACAAGGGGCAATGGGTCTATATGCTGCCCTCTGCAGATATCAGGGAAAAAGAGAGGCCATTCATAATATTAAGAGTCCCTCTTCTCCCTTCTTCATCACACTTCACTCAGATGCCTTTCCCCACCTCCTCCTCCATGACCTGTTCTCCCATGAAGCAGAACCTTCTGCTTGCCAAGCCAAAAAACAGTAACAGGGAGGGCTTGGGGTAGGAAAGGAAGAGCATGAATTCAGTTTTACATATACAATGCACATGACATTGTCCTATGCAGACAATGGTTTTACTATATGCTTACAAGGAACACCCAGAATGGAAGAAATCATAGAGGGTACTGTTTAAGTTGTGCAATAGAGAGAACTGGATCTGGAGTTCTAGAATTTGAATTAAAATCCCGCTTCAGATACTAACTGTATGACACCAGCAAGTCACTTGGCCTCTGTCCGCCTCAGTTACCTCATCTGTAAAATGGAAATAATAGCACCCACCTCTTAAGATTGTTGGAATAAAAATGAGATACTTGTAAAATCCTTTGCAAACTGCTAAGTTTTTAAGTGCCGTGCATTGTTATCCCATAATGGACAAAGATGAAGATCATTTAAAACATTATCCATGGAGCATTAAAAAATGTTGAAGAGGGTATAGCAGTTTCTTTTTTTTTTTTGGGGGGGGGGGGGGGAAGTAGAACAGAGAGTTATTAAACAATGAAAAAAAAATTCACCCCTTGGATCCTTTGCCTTGAGAATCCAGTCAATAGCCAACACACCAACTCAGAACCATTGGTCTGGCTTGACTAGGGCTGTACCTGGTGCTACCACATGGCTGCTGATTGTTCTACCCTCCAGATGGTCAATTACCTTTCAGGAGCTACAGTCCAAGTTAGCCAATTACCTCACTTATGTTCGGGAGGTGAGAAAGACAGAAGATGTGACAGTGAGGGACATCCTTTATATTTCTACCAATGGAGAGGGGCAGAGTTGTTGAAAGTATTCTTGGTTCATGCTTCAGGAGGAAAGTCATGGGTTGGCAAACAAAGCAACCTCTCCCTGGCCTAGGGGATGAAGCACATCCTCCTTCATCAGCAGGTGGCCTCCCTTCTCTGAGCTGGCTGCAAGCATGTGGAGAAGATAAAGCCAAGCTCAAAATTACCTCTAAGGAGGTAATTTTGGAGAAGAGGAAACGGCCAGATTGCAGGGAATCCACAGTTATTCTTGGCAGATTTGGGAGAGGAAAATGGGGGAAACAGCAGTGGCTTTGGGATCTCTGGCCAAAGATTGCTCCCCCTGCCCCATGAGACTCTACTGGCATGAACTATTCCAGGAGGGAGAAAGAAATCCCAACATGCACATCATCTTTCTGCCAAAAAAGCAATGAAACCCTTCAGCTAGAAATGGAGACTGCTTTTTACATCAGCAGCTGGGAGCAGGAATGCACATTCCCTTCAGGTCTGATGACAATTAAAAATTTCTGCCATAATTTACTGAGCAGGGAGGTGTTAGCCGGGGGGAGAAAGCCCTAGCGAGCGATACAGAGACAGTCTCCTCCCTCTGACCTGATTTCCCAACTTTGCTCCCAGACTTTCCACTGTCAGTATGCAGAGGAAGATTTGGCTGCCCAGGTTCCCATGTGATGGGGAAGGTGTAGTACCATTCTGTTTCTGGCCCTGACAGCTGGCCTAAATTACTGCCTCTATCCTTAGAATGACCCTGGTAGGGAGGAGAGGGGCTTGGGGGATGGACACATACACACACACACACACACACACACTCACTCTCCAGAGGTGTGAGATACAATGCAGGCCAGGTTCAGTGGATTGCAACCATGACCATTTAAATAGACACTCTTGCAGACCTTCCTCCCACTCTCAGCCATTCAGACCAAGTAAATCTGTAACCTTCAAACTGGAGCAGTCCCACTGAGCTTGGTGAGCAACTCCTTTCAGCAGGGGACCCTGACACCCACAATGAAGTCAGGCTGCCTGCAGCTGGAGCAGCAGCTGGTAACAATTATTAAGTACCTAAATATGGACTGTTAGGCTATAATAAACACACACACACACACACACACATGTATGTATGTATAAGCATAGCCTGCCTTCCAAGAGCTTACATTCTGAGACAAATGACATTTAGACAACATGAATCAAGTACAATTAAACTAAAACAGATGGATAACAGAGATCAGAATAGCACAAATTAAAAAGGAAATATGCCCCAGTGAAGATGAAAGGGTTTTTTTCTCCTTTTTGGATTTTCATCAATCAGGTCCTGCTTTACTCAATTTAATGATTGTTGATTAACTAATGCCAACAAATTCAAACCCAAACCGGTACTTCAGTCCCTTCCCTGTCTACCACCTCCCCCTCCCCCTGCCACTGAGGTTCCTCCATCCATCTGCATCACCTGGATCTTTACTGCAGTCATCTATCAGCCTCATTCCTCTTATCAAGGAATCCAGTTTCTAGCTAATAGCCTTCACTCTCCTCACTAATCCCTGGTCTCTGTCAAGGGCCTCAGTATCCATTCAGATGGCCTCCCAACAACTGGACTTCTCTGTCCATCGAGCTCTGTGACTCCCATGACAAAGGTCTCTAGCCCACTCAGCCACTCACAGGGAGACAGCTTTCACCTCCCTGATATGTACCTCTTCAAAAATGAAGGACAAACAATAACTACCACAACAATACAGTTTATCTCCCATCATCATCCTTAACACCAAATACTGAAATTCTACTTTGATGATGACTTCCTGTCTTCCATCTGTGGTTCACTCCTCCTCCAACTTCATTCTCCCTAACACCTCCAGCCCTTCAAACTTTTTCCTTTTTCTCCCATCACTTTCCTCCCTTCGGAGCTACTCAGCTCAATTCTGCATTGCCCTCTACTCTTGAATTCCAGCCAACTGGAATTCACCGGCCAACTCCCAACTTTACATCACATGCCCGTGCTGGCCAGGTTTTCAGGGTAACATGGCAATACTTAGATGCATCCCTGATTGACTTCCTATATCAGTTCTTTTTTTATAGGCCCCACTCCTACCTCACATTTCTCAAAAGATTTTTTTGTGGTTTACTACTTTACTAAAAAAATCAGGGTCATTCCCACAAGCAGCTTCAATATCTTTAATTTATGCCTCAAAATCCTTTCTCCTTCCATTCACCATCACCTTTGCTCCAATTTGTGGAGTTTTATCTTGAGGCCAGCTTTTTATATTAGTGCTCCTAATCCTATGCTCTTGCCTTTAAAAATGATCTATTTAAGCACAAAAAAATATTGATTATTTTATATACTTAAAACACAAAGATTGTAGATGAAATGATGAATATCCACTTCATACAGCTTTCTTGTTTAAAAAAAAAATGCACTTAAATTTCACATGTTATTTCTAAAACTGTACTACTTGTTTGTTTCCCCTTATGATTTCCTTCATAGCTTATCCAGATTTCATTTCTTTTCTCTTTCATGTTCAATATTTCCCTATCTACCTGGATCTCTTCTTATAGTCTACTTACATAGTAAAATCTACTTTGTCTCTCAAAAGCCTCTCCCAGAGGAAGGAGAAAGGGATGGCTATCTAGTACAGTGGACATAGCGCCAAGTTTGGAGTCAGGAAAAACAGATCAAATTTGGCCTCAGACATTTGTAGTTAAGATGACCCTGGGCAAATCAACTGGCCCTGTTTTCCTCAGTTTCTTCATCTGTAAAATGAACTGGAAAAGGAAATGGCAAACCATTCCAGTATCTTTGACAAGAAAGCCCCAAATGGGATCAAGAAGGGTTGTACATTATAGAAACAACTGAAGATATCACAGAGGAACAGGGAGCACAGGGAGTAACGCTGGACCCAGAGTCAGGAAAACCCTAAATTCAAATCCAGTTTTGGATATTTACTAGTTAAGTGACTCTGGGTGAATGACTTCTGCCTTGGTTTCCCCATCTGTAAAATGGGGATGATAACAACAGTACCCATTTCCCAGGGTTGCAAAGACAAAGTGCTCTGTAAACCTTACAGAACTATGTAAATGCTAATTATTTTACTGGTTTATTTGGAGCCAGTCTTATTCACTGCTTTTACTTTGTTTCTACCCACTCATTTCACAATCCTAAAACACTCTACTTAAATCACTTTATTTCCAATGATCTTTTAATTGTCAAGTTTAATGACCATTTTTTGGGTCTTCTTTGTGCTTGATTTCTCTGCAGCTGTGGTTGTTTGTCCTTGAAGAGGATCATGACCCTTTCAAGGGAAGTGATGTCATGACATATAAGTGAACTGAATTGATGTGAGAGAGAGCTGTGTAAGGTCACCTGCCTCACTTTCACCTCCAGAGCCATCTGGGTCCAGCAGCCAGAAATAGATAAGGACGACTGGAGATGGCCCTGGATGCAATGGAAGACGATGGCCTTTTAAAGATAAGGCTTTAATAGGCTTCAGTTTCACATTCATTCAATGATTTAGGCTAGGTAGCAATTGAGACAAAGAGTTTCCTGTAGATTGAATATTAAAAAAGCAATCATTTCTGCACTAAACCCTGTAGACTCACACCCTCAATCTATCAGAGAAGCTTCTTCCATTAGCTTCTGGAAAACTCTCCTGGCTCAATGCAGAGTCTGTCTCTGTTTCTGAATCTCAGGAACGTAGATCCACTGCCTGAATGGACCTTGGGAGGTAGATGAGGAACTGAAGGCTCACCAGCACAAAGGTAAAATGCATCATCCAATCCTCACAATATTATTTACTATAACCTCTAAGACATTCTCTTTAATTCTTCAATAAATTCAATGCCCTCTTCTCATCCCTTGCCCACATACTAGGGGACTTCAAAGTAAATACCAATTCTTTCTCAAATACCTTGATTTCCCATTTCCTCAATCTATTTAGTTTCCTCATCTGCAAAATAGGAACCATAATAGTACCTGCCTCCCAGGATTATTATACAGATCAAATGAGATAAAAATCCAAAAGTGCTTAACACAGTGAATGACACAGACTAAGTGCTAATAGAAATAGTAGTTCTTCCCATCATCCATAAGAATCTGATTTCCTTGTTCATAAACTCTGAAATTCATTTACTAAATCATAAATTCTTATTATTCCATCTTTCCTTATACTGTATAATCCTTAATCCTGTTGTTGGTTTTTACCATGAGTTTTTGATCCTTAATTCTTTCCCAGGCTATGACCCTGCCACTTGCTATATTCTATCATTACTTCTTGGTGAACCAACTCAACTCTACACCACCTTCCCCTTCTTTAGCTTCCCCCCCAACACCAAACCCACGCACTCTCCTCCACTCCTCCTTTGTTTCTACTCACTTGATAGTGAATAGAGCTAAAGAAAATCACAAAGTCATGTTTATTATGACCACTACAATGCTATGTTATCTATTCTCAGAGGGGCTCTCACAATATCATTTTATTTCTTCCTAATCAATTCACTCTCCCACTCTTCAAGGTAGTTGCTCCAAATATTCTCATTTCTCTTCAAACTTCCCACCCTACTCCACCCACCTTCTATTTCAGCTACAGACCTCCTTTCATACTTTACCAAAAGCTCTAAGACCATCTGCCAAGACTTCTACTTTCTTCCCTTTTCCTCATCTCACATCATTCATGCATCTTCCCCCATTTTCTCCTCCTTCACTCTCCTATCAATTCTTCTTCTTGCCAAGACTAACCCTGATTCTATTCCTCCCAACTTCTTCAGAAAACTGCCCTTAATGTTATGCCTGTGTGGTCTTTTCAATATCTTCAATATCTCCCCACTACTGATTCCTACCACTCTGCTTTCTGAAGCATGCTCCAGTCTGTTTGATCCTTAAGAATCTCTCACTTAAATATCCCTGCAAGCTCTTCTCCCTTTTATGGTTATCTCCCTGGAAAAAAAAAACATCTATTTTCATTGGTTTCACTTCTCCTTTCAATTGCAATCTAATTTCTGGACCTCATCGTTTAAATGAAATTGCTCTCTCCAAAATTTCTAAAGACCTTTTACTTGCCCAATCTAAAGTTCTTTTCCCAATTCTCATGTTTCTTAATTTCTTAGTTAATTGCTTTGTCTTCCTCTATGCTTTTCTTAGAGTTTTTAATGACACTTTTTTTTTTTTCTGGTCCTCCCAGTCTAAGCAATCCTTAGTCTCCTTAGGTGGTTCTTCACTCACCTCTTAAATAATAAAAGTGCATGTCCCCTGAGGCTTTCTCCAAGGCCTTCTCTCCTTGGTTCTTTCTATAATATCTCACCTGGTGATCTTATTATCCCTGATGAACTAAATTATTATCTTAATGGAGTGCTACATATCCATTCCTAATCTCCCTCTAGACTTCAGTCACACATCACCAACTGCCTCTTAAAGCATCTTGAACTAGATATGTTCCGTAAGCATCAAGCTCAACATGACTAAAAGAAAACCCCCATCAACTATTCTTCCAAATCCTGCCTCCAAACCTCGCTTCCTATTACTGTCAAGAGATCCATTAACTTCCCAGTCAAGCAGGATCAAGACTCTAATGTCATTCTTGACTTTTCACTCTTACCCTACATATTGTCCATGTCAGATACTGTCAAATTAAATGCCAAAAATCCACACCCAGTTTCTACCTTCACAACATTTCAAATGCACATCCCTTTTTCTTTCATTCAACGCCACAATCCTGATGCTGGTCCAGTTCCCTTCTTGACTAAACTATTGTAATAACTTATTAAGTGGTCTCCTTGTCCCACAACCCATATACATCCTTCACTCAGCTTCTAAGGCAATTTTCCCCTAAAGTTCAGTCTAACCATGCCAGTCTTTCTGCTCAGTAAGTTCCCGTGGCTCCCTATTACTTTTAAGATTACAAATAAACAAATTCCTGTTTCATACTTCAAGCCCTTCGTGAACAGTCAGTCCCCTTCCTCTTTCTGTCCTTAAATTTTATCACCCTCATCAGTCCAACTACACTTGTAACTCCCAAAACATGATAGTATTTACTGGCTCTTTGCCTTAGTCCTGGGTGGTGCCCATGTCTGAGATGCCCTGCCCCCTCCCTTCCCCATCTTGGCTTCCCTGGCCATTCCCTCTCTCTTTGCCTTTCTCATATGTGGGAGGCTTCTCATTGTCACTGCCTCATTTGATTCCTAGCTCCTTGGGGGCGGGAAGTTCTTTGCCTTTCTTTGTACCCCCCAGCACTGTAGTGCAATGCCCAACATGTAGCAGATACTTAATAAATGCTTGTTGACTGATTATGTGCAATATAACAAATTAACAACTGAGAATCGATAGAGAATATTAGAGGTTATTCTTTCATTTTACAGCTGGGTGAATGAACCTACTCTATTTCATTAGATGGCATGCCTAGGATCAAAAGTGAATCAGGGAAATGAAAATGGATTAATTAATTATTATGCAGTTGATTTCTCTGAGCCTTTCAAGATTCAGAGAAGGCACCACCACCATCATCTTCCACCTTTTCTTCAAGTCTTCTCCCCAGCTATAAGTGCTCCATTCTCCTCCAATCCGCTTGTTACCATTTGGAAAAGTTCCTAAACTGTTCATGTCCTTTAACTCAGTAACAGCAATTTACCAGATGTACAAGGCATACATATCTCCTAAAATATTCATGATAATACTTTGTGTGGTAGCAAAAACAAAACAAAACAGAAACAAGGCAGTTATCTACTGATCAGGAAAAAGCCAAGAAAAAAAAAGTTCACATATGAATGCAGTTAATTGCAATGTAAAAAATAGTGAATATGAAAAACTCAAGAGAAACATGAAAAGAATTACATGAACCAATGGAAAAAAGAGATCCAATTTAACATATATTGGATTACTTATCATCTAAGGGAGGGAGAGAAAATCTGGAACACAAGATTTTGCAAGGGTCAATGTTGAAAAATTATCCATGCATATGTTTTGAAAACAAAAAGCTTAATTTTTAAAAAGAGTACCATATATCCTAGCTATCATCATATTATCATCATATGAGTTCTCTAAAGAATATATTAAAAATAAATATTATAGTTTAAAAAAAAAGAGAGAGATCCAAGATAACAATTTACACAATTGCTACAATCAAGAAAAAATGTGATAAATGTCATCTGAGCTCAGATGAAACATAATCACCTATGCAAGTGGAGGAGGTGAGTGGCCCAGTGTAGCTTGGTTGGTTCTGTCTCTACGACAGAAAGAATGACTTGGGCAGTGATAAACAGTGATGCTTACAGAGGACTGGGGTGAAAACCTGGGCACCAGGAGGAGAAAAAAGGGAGGGGGGGCTCTTTAGAGGGAATATGACTAAGTTCTGGATTGGTGGTGATAAGAAAAGAAGATGGGAACTAAAAAGGAAGAAAAGGGCAGTAAAGAACAGTTCATCATCATCATTGAAGAGGCCTTATTGAGCACCTAAGTCAATATCTTACTTTTGAGGCACAAGGAATTAGTAATTTGTCAGAGAATCACAGCTGTGGCTCAAACCTCAATCTCCTCTTACTCTTCTTTAAGAGATTTCAGAGACTTAGGGCACAGAAAAGGTAACATAGCATCAACTTTCTCCTCCATAATGAAACTTTCCAATTCTTACATAGCCAGGATGACATAAGCCATCCCTCTTGTCAATCATGCACTCGGTGCCACTGAGCTTCATCTGTGAAAGATCTAGGTCCTATGTACGGGTCCTGCAGGAGAAAGTCTTCCTCTTTTCTAACTTGCAATTGACCATGATGGCCCAACCTTTCCCTCTCCCCCCCCCCCCAATGATGTCCTAAGAAATACTACCCACAGGTCTGCAGTGCCCTGTGGCAGATTTTAAAAGGGTGTGGGAGGCATCAGCCAAGGGCCAGAAGGGTGGTAAAAGAAAAATGAAGATTTAAGGTTAGTCTTGTCTCCTTAAGAAGTTAAACTATAAATAAAAAATTACAACAATAATACCAATAGAAACATTTATATACTGCATTAATGGTGCTTTTTCTAACAGTGCATTTTCTAGATAAGGAATCTCAGGCAGAGGTCAAGTGATTTGGCCAATCCATGTTAGAGGCAGAGCCTGAATGCAGTACTGTGCAGGCTCTGCTTCTGTCTTTAGCTTACCCTAAAATCAGGCTCATTTTGAAGCCAAACCACTTTATTTTCCTAGATTGCTTCTGTTTGATAAATAACTTAGAACCCTAAAATTGGAGGATGCTCACAAGTAAGCCCAGTCTTAAAGTGCCATAGGAGGTGACAGAGGAAGGGTTAGACTATTAAAAAGGATTCAGGAACAACTGTGACTTTCAAAGAAATAACAAACTGAGATGAACAGTCTTAAAGGCTATCAGAAGTCATATGGTGTAGGGCTCAGTGCTCACCAAAATGTGGCCGAGGTTGGGGGAGGGGAGGAAAGAGGGAAAGAGAGAGATGGGCTGCATCCAACTATCCTTACAACAGCCAGTCATAGTATGAGGCTTTGCTCCAATATGATCACACCTGCCCTTATATCTGACCCTCTTCTTCCATTTCCCTATGAAATCAGTCTGGAATGATAGATTGCACTAGGTCCAAAGGGCAATCAAACTGTGTATACCCTTGAGTGTTATTGACTCAGTCAATAATACCACTATTAAGTTTTTATCCTAAATATATCAGTAAAAAAAAAAGGGGGGGGGGGGGGGAAAGGACCTATGATGTACAAAAATCTTTTTTTTTTTTTTTTTTTTGTGATGGCAAAAAAGTTGAGAATTGAAGGGATGCTCATCAATTGGAGAATGGTTTACAAGTAGTATACAAATGTAATTCAATACTACTAAGCAATAAGAAATGAGGAGCAGGAGATTGTCAGAAAAACCTGGAAAGGTTTTTATGACCTGATGCAAAGTGAAATGAGCAGAACCAGGAGACCACTGTACACAGTAATAGTAACATTGTGTGATGAACAGTTATGAATGACTTAGCTTTTTCAGTAATGCAACGATCCAAGACAATTCCAAAGAACTTATGATGGAAAATGCTTTCACCTCTTGAGAAAGAACTAATGAACTCTGAATGAAGATCAAAGCACACTATTTTTGACTTTTTTGTATGTAGTTTTTTTTTCCTTTTGGTCTGTTTCTTTTTTCACAACTGTGACTGATCTGAAAATATGCTTTACATGGTTGCACACATATAACCTATATCAAATTGCTTACCGAATTAAGAAGAGAGGAGAGAGGGAGAAAAATTTGGAACTCAACATTTTGTAAAAATGAATACTAAAAATTGTTATGACATGTAATTGCAAAAAGTAAAATACTATTTAAAAAAGAAAAGTTTGTAGATCACCAAGAATAAAAAAAAAATAGGTTAGAGACAGATGAATTTTTTATTTTATTGTAGAGATAATAGGGAGTCATTGAAGCTTCTTGAATGAGAAAATGCCATAGTCAATCTTGTGTCTTAGGATTAACGATTTAACTGTCATATGTGGGATGAATTGAAGAGGAGAGCATGGAGATAGGAAGGCCAATGAGGAGTAACATCTCTTGATGAGAAGAGCTGAATTAGGGAGATGGCTATGTGTTGTGCAGGTAGAATCAACAAGACTTGACAATTATCCAGATGTGGAGGGTGAAGGAGAGTAAAGAGTGGAGGATGATGCTTTGATTTTGGGGCTTGGGTGACTCCTTTCCATATGTATAGAGCTTTGTAATTTATAATATATTTTAATACTGTGACCTTACTTGGTCTTCATCATCTCACCCAAGTAGAAAGGGCAGGGAGTAATGTGACCAATTTTAGAGAAAATGAAAACAGGCTCAGAGTGATTAAAATGACTTATTGAAGATCACATGATTCACAAGTATTAAGGCCAGAACTAGAAACCAGATCTTTTGATTATTCTGTGCTGTCTCTGTGCTAAACCACTGGAGATAATGATTGACAGAAAGCTCCCTGTGACAACCAGATGACATAAAAATCTTCATGAGACTTGTTTATGTATTTTAAAAGATACTATTATATGTATTTGAGAATGGAGATTAGAAAGTATTGTGTGACATGCTATTATTCAAAAAAGAAATTTGCTCTGTTGTCTACCCCTTGCCCTGGTTCCCATGTAACTAACACGGTAGAGCTGAGCTTGAGAAGATACAGGAGAATGTGAACAGACAAGTCAGACAGGTAACACAGGGCATATGTGGTAATAGATCAACAACATGGCCAGCAATTGTTCTCAGGAAAGACATAAAGAATCCCCAGGAGAGAAGAATGCTAACTAGCATTCTGTGATGCTACTTAGGATGTGAAAGAAAACAATCAGCAAGGTCAGAATTGGGCTTTAATTTTGCTCATAAGTCATCTATAGGCTTTTAGGACATAGGTAACAGCTCTGCTTACTTATTAATAAGTCCTCTCACATCTAGATGTGGTCAGCAGATGAAACCAGAGAGAGAAATATGAACACAGATCTCTACTTTCAGGAGCAGAGACTCAACCAATGCTCCTACTTGCTTCTCTTGGGGCAAATTTAGAAGGGATATAAGTAATAAGCCAATTTTCTTTCTGTTCTTCCTCCCCTCTACTCCCTTGAAACACAAAATTATTTTAACAAATATGCAATCAAGAAAATCCCACATTGGCTATGTCCAAAAATACATATTTCATTCTGTATCTTAAATCCATCATTTCTCTGTGAGAAGGTGGAGAACTCTGGAAACATCATTATAGTTATTTGTCTTTACAATCCTATCGTAAAGAACCTGTGTTCTGGGTTCTGTCCACTTTACTCTATATCAGTTCATGTAATTCTTCTCAGGTTTTTCTGAAGACATCCCTTTCATTACAGTAAAACAGGATTCCATCACATTCACCTACTATCACTTGTTCAATTGTTCCCCAAATGACGGGCACCTTAGTTTCTGGTTCTTCAATGCAACAGAAAGAAAGGGCATAAATATTTTTGAAACATTTGGGTACTTTTCTACTTTCTTTGCTCTCTCAGGGGAACAGGCAGATTTAGTATAGTACCAGTGGGCCACAGGTTTGCCCAATTTAGTGACTTTTTGGGCACAATTCCAAACTACTTTTCAGAATAGCTGACCAAGTTTGCAATTCCATCAAGAAGGCATTCATGGCTTTATTTTCTAGCAGCTTTTCTGTTTGTTAGGTTCTTTCTTTTTTTGGTCATCTCTTTCAAACTGATGAGTGTGAGAGTATGACAACTCAGAACTATTTTAATTTACATTTTCCTTTTATTAATGATTTGAAGCATTAAGATAATTTGGATTTTTCCTTTGAAAATTACCTGTTTATACTGTTTGACTGTAATGGGCTGAGGCTTGAGTTGATGCACTGAGGTCCCAAGCATGTGAGGCTAAATAGTAATTGGACTATACTCTATTAATATACATGCTTGGATAAAGAATGGCCCCTGCCCACTCTCTGTGCAAGTCCTAATGTGTTGTATAGGAAATGAGGATTTTGGTGGGTGGAGGCAGAGAGAGAGGAAGAGAGGCTGGGGGAGATTGGCCTGGGTTCCATGCTCGTAGCTGCTGGTCATGTGGCTGTTGATCTAGCTAGCTTCTTGACTCAGCTGCACACATTGCTATTGCCCATTCTCTTCCACCTCCGATCTTTCTTCATTGAGAATAAAGAATGACGATTTTCCCCTAACCTGAATTCCTGACTCCAGCTGATTTTAAAATACGTGGTCTTCACATTTGACCAATTATCAATTGGAGAACCGAATTTTAAAAAGTAGTAAAGAAAGGGGTTAAGCAGAAAGCACTGACATCAACAATGAAGTATCCACTCCATTTTCACATTAACAGAAAACATGTGATGCATCCATGTCAACATACTAATATAATATACATATAATATAATATAATTATAATAATAAATACACAGGCAATTTAGCCTTAATCAGACTAATATTGGAAGGTGGGCTCAAAATTCACTGGTAAGGCCTATACATGTTGTTATACGCAAGTGAACTTAAATTCCAGAACCAGAATGTATCATATAAATCTAAGAGCATAATATATATTGAGGATTACTTCTCCCTCCCTATTTTAGAAGATGTAATAATTCCTTTGTGAATATGATATATTCACTAAAACAGGATGCAGAAGTAATCAGTGACCTTGAAAGTAGGGGCAACGTTAGAGAGGTTTGTTCAAATAATCAAGTCCCTCCCAGGAGGGTCCCAAACTGCTGGTTAGGTAAAGTTGGTTCAGACTTTTTCTTCTAAGGGCTTATCAAAGGGAAATAAAACTAAGGAATATTCAAGGTAAAGTAAAGTAAATCAAACCCAACAATCTCTCCCTAAATCTCCTCATTCAAGGATCCTGTTCTTCCTTCAGAAGTTGCCAAAGATCTATAAGATGGTCCAGGTGGAAGGAACAACATACACAAAGCATCACCTCACTAGACTAATTAAGGCAACACAGCCAAGGCTGAAGAGTCCCTTCTCAAGAAAAAACCCCAAGAAGAATAAGTATGATCTCTAGTAACCTGGGGTTTTTCTCTTAGGGACTTGGAAGTACAATGTGTTGGTTGTTGCCATTCATTGTGGTGCTCCAAGGTTGCAATACAGTGTCATTATTATAAAGTACAACATTTCTAGGGAGTCCGAGTTTTGCTTTGATTCCCATCCAGTTGATACAAGAGGTGTAAATTGAAGGATATTTAATTGAAGCTTTCATGCAAAAAAGACCTTAGGAGAGGAAGGGCATCCTGTATAATAGCTGGAGACTGAGTAATCCCAAATCTGAAAACTCAGTCTGCTAATCTCTCTCTTTTCTCCAGCACAGCCTAGACCACATGCCTCAGATTCCAACTCTTCCCCTCATCTTCTCTCCCAACCCCCCTTCCCCCAAATTCCCCTATTTCACAGTTAGGCTTTCTGGAACTGAATCAGTCTGGAGAATTTGTTAGCTCACTGACTCTGTAAAGCTTTCTTGGTTCTATACAAATACTCCTGCCAGAAAAACTTCTCCAATAGCAGAAATGCTTTAGAAAACAACTCAAGCTTGGGAACACCCTGATCCAGAGAACACCTGAACAACTCTCCTAGTGTTCCCTATGGAATCTGCTGTTTTGTGTTCGTGGGCTGAAGCCTGAAGAGCCTTGGAGAGAAATTAAGCCCTTTCTTACCATTGTAGGAGAGGCGTGGTTTGCTCAAACACATTATAAAGTGCATTTCCATCTCATCAGAAGCCACAGACTTAGAGCAAATGGGGCACTTGAAACCTGAAAGAGAAGAAAACATAATGAGATGTATTTTTCTAAGTCAATGATGAACACACTAACCATGGTACATATTCAATTAACCATCATCACAGCAAGAAATTAAATTTGTTCATTCATTCAATACTTTCATTCTTGGTCTCAACATCCGAGGTTGCTAAAGTCCATCTCCAATCAAACTTTTCCCTTGCCTCTGCTCTTCTGCTAATGCTTTACAGGTAATATCAAAATGTCTGCTTTGATTTAAATTGCTGGGTTTGTTCTTTTTTTAAATTGGGGATGGGAGAGGGAGAGAAAAAAGGAAGCAGGAATGAGGAGGGGCTCTTGATTATAGCTGGCAGATATCCCTCAGCTTCACTTAAGCTCAGAGAAGAAAGAAAGAATGAAGCACTTAGCTTTAAACAGAAATCATCAATTAGCACTCCTACCTCATATTCAAAGAGCCCCTTTCTCCCACCTCAGGGACAAGATGATATGGCTCTTTGGTTGTACAGAATCAAGATGTCTATGTCTTTGTCAACTGCCAAATTCAAGGAATCAGGTTCTGGATTTAGTGTTCACAGTGATCAAGATCTTCCTATCTGACAAGGCATCTTGTTATTGTAATCTATGCCCATTATCCTTAGATCTGCACAAAGAAGCCTTGCCTTTACAAATAGTAACATTAATTAGATTCAACATTTATAATCAACCATTGAAGGATTAATTCTCTTACTTCTTTGAGAGTTTCAAACAATGTTTGATTAGGCTGCAGAAATTTAATTCTTGGGACAGCTATGGTTAGAGCACTGGTCCTGGAGTCAGGAGGACCTGACTTCAAATCTAGCTTCAGATACTTGACATTTATTAGCTGGGTGACCTGGGTGACCCTGGATAAGTCATTTAATCCCAAATGCCTCACCAATAATAATAATAATAATAATAATAATTATTATTATTATTATTATTATTATTATTATTCTTGGAAGTCCTTGGAAATTTGAAATGGTTATGGGGACTTCCAATTCACCAAGTCACCTTCCTCTCTTTCCAACTTCTCTGATCTTCTTTCCTTCATTCAGCTTACATAGGCAAGCCCCTAACAAATCCTTGTCAGTTCATTTCTTACACAGATACCCTTCTCTTCATTCCCAGAATCAGCACCTAGCTCCAGTCTTCACCATCTCTTAGACTACTGCAATGGTCCCTGAAGTAGCCTCACCAATTCCATCCAGCTGTCAAAGTGGTTTTCTTAAGACTCATAGTCTGTCCATGCCATTCTCCTTCCTATTCACTAAGTCGCACTGACTCCCTGCTACCTTCAAGATCAAGTATAAAAAAATTCTTCTGGCATTTTATACCTTTCTAATCCAAAATTTTCTCACTTCTTTAGTTTTCTTATACACTTGGCTCTTTTAACGATCCAGCTGCAGGAACCTTTCTTATATATAATATATAATACTACTCCCATCTTCATGCATTAGTTTGTCTTGGGTATCTATCAGGTTTAGAATCCTCTCCTCTTCACTTTTACTCTCAGATTCCCTATTCAAGAGTCTATTCAAATACCACTTTCTAAAGAGGCATATCTTTGTCATTTTCTTACCTTCTCTCCTCCCCCCAATCTTGCATTGAAAGTTCCTCCAGAAGAGTAAAGAAGGATAAAGTTAGATAAGTAGGTGACAAAATGAGAAAGTTTGTGAAAAGTACTTTGTAAAACACAAAATGCTATATGAATGCAAAGTATTATTAATACTTTTTTTTAGTACTATTTCTGACCTATCTTGTCCTTCATTCTCTTCTATAGAACCTGGAGCCTGGGCAATTTCTACTATGCACCAAGCAGGTATTTTAGTTTTTTTGGAAATTCTAGTGGTATGCAAAGAAAGGTAAAGACTCTCAGATTTCCACTCCAAATGGAACTATATCATTAATTTTATAAGTTTAGTTTGCAAGTCATATTCTAATAAAAAGCTAAAGGGCAAAAGCAAGAAGTAGGTTATATTTTATATTCAAGAGAAAAAAAATTATTTTCATGTGGACTTTACTGAAAGTTTATTTGGTGACTGGGATTCAATTCAGTGAGCATTTAGGAACATATTGTAAGTCATTGTGCTGGAGCACTATGGATAGAAAGACAAAAATACCTTCTTATGGCTTACATTCTACTGGTATGGGAACAAATCCCATTGTTCAATTTTTAATTTTTAAATTCATTACATTGAACCAGGAATACATTGTACATAATAACAGCAAAAATGTATGATGATTAACTATGAAAAACTTGGTTCTTCTCAGTGGTTCAGTGATTCAAAGCAATCCTACTAGACTTTGGAAAGAAAATGCCATCTGCATCCAGAAAAAGAACTAAGGAGACTGAATGTAAATCAACACATGCCATGTTCACTTTTTTTTTCCTGTTTTTTTTTTTTTTTTTAACTCTCCCATGGTTTTTTTCCTTTGCTCTGATTTTTCTTTCCCAACATGATTCATAAAGCAATGCGTGATAATAATAATAATAATAATAATAATAATAAGTAATGAATTAGAAGTTTTCAAATAGATTTAAGCTAAACATTTCTAAGGGACAGGAAAAGATGCCATCTGTATTAGCTACCTGAATGTTAAGCAAGCAGGAAAAATTTTGCAAGCTCCAATCAAATGAAAGGCTTATTTATACACTTAATACATATTCTTTGTTAACTTTCAAGTTTAAGAAACTTAATGCTGTTTAAATATAGAACACCATAAACTAGATTTCAAAGCATTTCGTAAAAATTTCTGACCACAGACCCACCTGTCTATGAAAATGGTGAGTGCCTTCCTTGTGACTTGGTAAGGAAAATAGCAAATAAGTCACTGTGGGATACTAAAATCCTTCCTACTGCCATTGTTCCAGTCTCACCCCAACTCCACTTCTGAATGGCAATAATTACCTCAAGAAATATCAATAAACTATGTAAAGAAAAATACTTCCTAGCATATGACTGCTAGCCCCAAGTCTATTAAGTCCAAAAAACTACCAGTTAGAACAAGGTTGGGAACTAACAATAGGAATCGAGGAATTTCTTTCTGTTCTTTTGCTTTTAGGAACAGTAGGGTAACCAGAAGAATCGTGCTCAAGCTAGAAGGCTGAAGTCATGATACTTTCAAAGAACTGGCCAACACGGAAAGTCCAATTATTCTGCTTCATCTAACTTATCCTTTATCTCCAACTAATAGACTGAATTGCATATTCAATAAATTTCTTGAAATGAACTGAATTCTGCAAATCCCAGTTCTTTTCCAGTTTTTCTCTATCAAGGATGGGTTGTTTCTTAGAAGAGGATAACATAGGGCTTTGTCTTTTCAAAGTAAAAATCAAGTTTCTTTTTTTTCTTCTTGTGATCAGATTAGATTTGTAAGGGCTCAGCTGGCTCCTCTGGCTCCTATCCTTTAGCATGCACATTTCTTCCTTCTCAATTGAGGAAGTTTTCCCTGCTTGGAGTACTTGAGTCCTGTGCTGGTTTCCTACCTCAAGGAACTTAGATCTAGGCCTCCCATATCTTGAAGATCCTTTTCTTTTTTTTTTTTTTTTTTTTTTTTTTTTTTTTTTTTTATTTAATAGCCTTTAATTTACAGGATATATACATGGGTAACTTTACAGCATTAACAATTGCCAAACCTCTTGTTCCAATTTTTCACCTCTTACCCCCCCCCCACCCCCTCCCCTAAATGGCAGGATGACCAGTAGATGTTAAATATACTAAAATATAACTTAGATACACAATATGTATACATGACCAAAACATTATTTTGCTGTACAAAAAGAATCAAACTCTGAATTATTGTACAATTAGCTTGTGAAGGAAATCAAAGATGCAGGTGTGCATAAATATAGGGATTGGGAATTCAATGTAATGGTTTTTAGTCATCTCCCAGAGTTCTTTTTCTGGGTATAGTTAGTTCAGTTCATTACTGCTCCATTAGAAATGATTTGGTTGATCTTGTTGCTGAGGATGGCCTGATCCATCAGGACTGGTCATCATCTAGTATTGTTGTTGAAGTATATAATGATCTCCTGGTCCTGCTCATTTCACTTAGCATCAGTTCGTGTAAGTCTCTCCAGGCCTTTCTGAAATCATCCTGTTGGTCATTTCTTACAGAACAGTAATATTCCATAATTTTGAAGATCCTTTTCCTTCAAAGATTGCAGCAGCAATGATGATAGCAACATCACATATTCAGCAAGCTACCTCATACTTGTTGAGCATGTTTACTTATCATTTCAATGTACTTTCCAGAAGTGAGGCAGAAAATGGACCAGATGCTCCCTCCCATCTGACAGAAAGGGAAACTGAGTTATTAACAGGGAACACTAACTTAAGATCTCAATGGAATTACTAATCTGACTTCTAGTTCATGCTTTGCCCATTTTATTTGCATAAATGTGACAGTTTGTATCAACATCAACTTCCTATCCCAAAATTAAGCTTCTCCTTTAAGACCTGATTTTTTCAAATCTTGTGGTTAGTGCACATTGCTCCATTTTCCACCCTCCCTCCTTCATGCTGATGTGCTATTTTAACAGCTGCCCTAGTTCTGCCTGTCTCTGGGATCACCTGAAGGGATGAACAGTCAGAAGAGAAGCAAACAGGGGTAAAGGATAGGAAAAAAGGAGGAGGGGGATTATGGGAGAGGATTAGATGAGATTTTTTTTTTGCAAGTGCACAAGAAACAATAAAGGACTGAGAAGCTTTGGGGGCTGGCTTAGACACTCTTCTAGGCCAGCCTCTTCAGGAGAGGAACTAGCCGTCATATCATTCTCTTCATTTAATTCTTGGCCATGAGCCAAAAAGAATTCTTTTCCTGTCATATCCTTATGGTGTTTGAAGATAAATAAATAGGACCTGATTAATGGATTTCATTAAATGGATTTATTACAGCTGGAAGTTCAAAGGGGAAGCATAGGACTGACTGCTCTTCATTATAATTCTGTGTATAATCTAGGACACTGTTTCTAGCAGTTGCTGTGGATCCCCATTTCCTCCCCCATAACACTGCATAGTTCATTCAGTGCTCTGGTGTGGGTCAGTCACAGTTCCAGAATCCTCTTGGTCAAGGACAGAATCAGCAGGTCTGGCTTTTTCTAACCTGTGAATCTACAATCTACAAGCATCCCATGTGCTCCTTTGGGTTGGTGATGTGTATATCTATCCCCAAAGAGATCTGGGAATGGCCAATAAGGTATTTACTGGCCCCCTAAGCAGATGCTAGAAAAAAGCACAACTCTGACAGTAATAAATGATCATATTCCAAATTTAAGATAAAACTCTATCAGGGAGAGGAAGGCCAGGAACCACTGCAGAATTAACATACACCTAACCAGTAGAGGCCAGAACCTTCCTCAATCTTCAAAGGTCTCTTATAATTCCTTACTTCCCTTCAATACTTTCAGGGTCCTCATTTTCTCCCCCCACGTCTCCATTTCCTTAAGCCACAAATGTTTTCTACTTCAGCTAAGGTCAGTCACTCCATGGCCAACCCCATGATCAACTTTTTTGGCTATACCGGCATGCAATTCTTCAAAGGGTCCACATGTGATGCTTGTGCACTCTGGCAGAATCTTTTAGTCACCGACAGAATGAGATTTACTAATTCTCCCCCTGTATTTTCAATGGTTGCTTACCAATTCTGATTTGAAACATAGTCGGAAGGCCTTGCATGAGAGGTTAGACGTGTTTTTCTTTTTTCTTTTTCCCCGTTGACTATCCATTCACCTTTCCCACAGTTGGCTTTTCATTAATATTTTACTCAAGTGAAAACAGAGATCACAGCCAAAAGCAAAATAAGACTTCTGAAGAAGTTGCACCGAGGTACCATGATGCCAAAATGAGGACAAAACAACCCTGAAATGTGTTCAGAATTCTGATTCAGAGAAGGGCTCTATGAGAATTAATGATAGTAAGGCAATCACTCAAAGCTTTAGAGTTGTAGGTCACATCTGAGCCCATATGTTTTCAAGTGTCTCATTATTGTTGAAATGCAATTTGTGAACAACACTGTTATCACCTAGGATTTATCTCCACCTTTTGATCTGACTGAAGTGTTGAAAATTTCTCAAATGAAAATACAAGACCTGGACAGGACACTCCACAAATATCAATCAAACAAAATACATTTATTAAGAAGAAGCCCTTATTATGAGTCAATTACTATTAATGACACTATTACTACTATTACTGTTACTGTTATTACTAACATTACTGTTGCTGCTACCACTGCTACTGCTACTACTATTACTGTTGCTTCTCTTCTTCCTCCTGTTAACAACACCTACTACTTTTACTACTACTATTACTACCATGGATAACAGACAATACTTCTAGATAATTCTACCCTTTGTAAAGCACATTATATGTTACCTCATTTAAGCCTCAAAACAATCTCATAGGTAGAGTAGAGTATTCTTCCCATTTTACAGATGAGGAACCTGAGATTCAGAGGACAAGTGACTGTCAAGTACCATACTGCTTGTGACTATCTTTAGGTTCTCCTGTGTTTCTGGGTCCATCACTCTCTCTACTAGAGAAACTCAATCACAGAAAGAAAGTCAAGTCACTGCCTTCAAAGATCTCATATTCTAATGGGGGAGTTTGTTGTTGATATTCAGTTGAGACAATTCTGTGACCCCATTTGGGGTTTTCTTGGCAAAGCTACTAGAGGGATTTGGCATTTCCTTCACCAGCTCATTTTACAGATGAAGAAACTGAGGCAAACAGGGTGAAATGATTTGCCTAGTATCCAATGGTTAGCAAGTATCTAAGATTTTCCCGACTCCAGGCCCAAGGTTCTATCCACTGCATCACTAGCTGCTCTCTAATGGAGACAATATGTCAATGACTAGGTCCAGAGAGGCTATAATCAGATGGGAGATCAGCTCAGAGGGGAGGGTACCAGCAGCTTCTGGAGACTGAGACTCAAAGTTAACAAGGGAAGCTCAGATGTGAAGGTGAAGAGCAAAAGCATCTCAGGTACAGGAATAGTTGGCTAGTACAAAGGCATGGGGACAACAGATGGAGTATCATTATTTGAGGAGCAGAGAGGAAGCCAGTGCAGCTGGATCCCAGAGGGAATGGAGGGGAGCCTCTGTCTCCTGACTGGCAGGCATTCAGACAGCACCAAATGTTGAGCAAGGATAGGCCCCCATGGAGCTGGAGGAGGCATCTCTAGCTTGCCAACTAGTCAGGAGGCGCTACCTACAGCAGGGAGGAGTGAGGCAGAGATGGGACCCACTAAATTAGCCTGTAGCTTCACTTGAAATTTCAGAACCCAATTATGTTTAATTGGGTCATGGAACAAGATTTGTGGGGAAATGAGGCATGACTTTTGAATTCATTTCAGTTAAATCAAGCATAAATTAACTGACTTTAAAAGAAAAGTAGATCTTAATTTTAGTCTCAATGCCTCCTATAGAAAAAACACTTTCATCCAGTTTTTGGACCTCGGTTTTGTCATCTGAAAATGTGGAAGGCTAAATAAGATCTACATAAGGTATCTTTTTTTTAAATAAAAAGGAAAGTAACAATATTATCACCATTTTTACCACTCACCCCCAGTGAGAAGTCACTTAGTAGATTCCCACACTCTCTACATCTTTCTTAATAATGATATGTTTTCTACTTGTCTTTCAGTCCCTAAACATTTCCCCTGTCCTTAGCTCTTTCTTTAAATAGCTAAAGCTCTGATGAGAGCAGGGATCAAGCCTTGCTGTTTATATCCTCCCAGGACTTAGCAGAGCATTCCACAAAGGGTTTAATGTTTATTGAAATATGCAAATTGAGATCACATGTGTCTGTCAGACTCCAAAATGACTTTTTTGCATGTATATAAGCATCTGCTTTACAGAACTCGTGTAAACTCAGAAAGAAAAACCTCCACAAATGGTTGTTAGGTTGTCAGGTATACAAGATATGTATGATGAAATGGACAGTGTATAAATAAATGTCTACTGACTGACTGTATACATCCCATTTCCTTTAAAGCATTTATAGTTGTCGGGGAACCAACTAAGTAAAAAACAGATGTATTTCCTAGAAGCAAGTCATAACCTATTAATATTTGACTATTAATGAGTAATCGATCTGTGCTTTTTCTCTCCTTGCACCTGAACCTGGTATTTGTCCATAGAGAGACGCACAGGAGTAATTAAAGTATTTTTTTTGGATGAGTGGAGGGGGGTGGGGGAGCTAGGAGATGAGTAAGAAGGGACCTCTAGTCACCAAGTCCAAGTTATATCTGGGCAGGAATTTTCTTCAAAATAAAATTCTGATAAATGCTTTCAGAATCAGCCCCTAGGTGGCTCAGTGAGTAAAGTGCCAGGCCTGAAGTCAGGAAGATTTAAAATCAAACCCAGCCTAGACAAGTTGCCAACAATATAGTTCCGGACAAGTCACTTAACTGCTGGCTGCATCAGCTTTCTTATCTGTAGAAATAGGGATAATAACAGCACCAACTTTTCAGGGCAGTTGGGAAGATGAAATGAAATGTGTAAAGTGCCTCATAAACCTTAAAGTAAATACTGTTAGATTCAGCTAGATGGCACAGTAGATTGATTGAGTGTTAGATCTAGAGTCAGATTCATGAGTTCAAATCTGGCTTCAAACACTCCCTAGCTATGTGACCCTGGGAAAGAAGAACTTTTCAGTTTCTTCATTTTTAAAATTTTTAGTTAATTCATTTTTGGGTGAGGCAATTGGGATTAAGTGATTTGCCCAGGTCACACAGCTAGTAAGTTTTAAAGTCACTGAAATAGGATCTGAACTCAGATCCTCTCAATTTCAGGGCTAGTATTCTATCCACTGCACCATCTGACTGCCCCATTGCCTCAGTTTCTTCAATTGAAAAATAGAGGCAACAAATTTGGCAGAGTTGTCATAAGGATCAAACCAGATATTTGTAAAGTGCTTTAGCACAGTACCTGGCACATAACAGACACTCTATAAATGCTTGTTCCCTTCCCCCTTTCTCTATCTGAAGATCTCCAATGATGAGAATCTCATTACTGAGGCAACATACTCCCCTTTTGGATAATTCATGTTTATGAATTTATGTAATGAAATAATGTTATGAAGTTTCTGCCTGCACTCAGTTTGAAGTCTGCTTCTATTTCTATCTCCTTCAGTCATTAGGGTTTCCAGTCCCCTTAACACCTTTCCCATCCTCTCTCCAGGATTTGCTTCCACTTGTCTATGGTCTTCTTAAGCAATGCCCCTGAGGGTGAAGTTGTGAACAGATCTAACCATTATGAAGGACAATTTGAAACCAGGCCCCAAGAACTATAAAACTGTGCATGTTCTTTGATCAAGGTATGCAATTACTAGATTTGTATCCCAAAGAGATAAAAAAAAAAAAAAAAAAAAAAAAGGAAAGGAGCTATTATTTTTTGTTGTTGTTTGTTTTTTGCTGAGGCACTTGGGGTTAAGTGATTTGTCCAAAGGAAGTGTTAAGTGTCCGAGAGCACATGTGAACTCAGGTTCTCCTGACTTCAGGGCTGGTGCTCTATCCACTATGCCACCTAACTGTCCCTGTTTTGAATTTCTTAATAGATTTTATTTTTCCAAACATATGTATAGTTTTCAACATTCATTTTTGTAAAACTTTGTGTTCCAAATTTTTTTCCCTCCCTCCCTTACAACTCTCTCCTCCCCAAAATAGCAAGCAATATGATAGATGTCAAATATGTGCAATTCTTTGAAAAAAACTTCCCATATCTGTCAGGTTGTACAAGTAAAATCAGATCAAAACCAGAAGAAGAAAAAAAAAAAGCAAGCCAAAAAAATAGCAACAGAAAAAAAAGGTGAAAATACTATGCTTTCATCTCTCCATAGTTTTCTCTCCTCGGATATGCGTAGCATTTTCCACTTGGAATTACCTTGAATCCTCTCATCATTGAAAAGAGCCAAGTTTATCACAGTTAATCATCACATAATCTTGTTGCTGCTGTGTACAATGTTCTCTTGGTTCTGCTCACTTCACTTAGGATCACTTTATGTAAGTCTTTCCAGGCTTTTCTGAAATCAGCCTGCTTATCATTTTTTCTTCTTTTTTAAATGTTAGCTATTATTTAAAAATGGTATTTCATTTTTCCAAATACATGCAAAGAGAGTTTTCAATGTTCATCTTCGCAAAACCTTGTGTTCCAGATTTTTTCCATCTCTCCCTTACCCCAAGACAGCAAGCAATCTGATAAATGTGTCCAGTATTTCCATATGTTTAGAAGAATTGAACTTCTTTAACCTACATGCTCTCTTCTTAGAGGGGAGAGGGAGAAAAATTCCATTATATTCACATCACATAACTTTTTCAGCCATGCTCCAACTGACAGGCATCCATTCATTTTTCAGTTGAAAGGAGCTATTGATACAAAAATATTCATTTTTTTTTTTTTATTGTGGCAAAGAATTAGAAATTGAGTGAATGAGCATCAACTAGAGAATGGCTGAACAAGTTGCAGTTTATGGTTGTAATGGAATACTACTAACTCTAAGTAAGGATGAACAAGCAGATTTTGGAAAAAGTTGGAAAGAATTATATGAACTGATGTAAAATGAAGTGAGCAGAACTCAGCAATACTGTATGATGATCAAATGTGAATAACTTAGTTCTTCTCAGAAATATAATGATCCAAGACAATTCCAATGGATTCATGATGAAAAATGCTATCTACCTCCAGAGAAAGAATTGATGTAGCCTGACTACAGATCAAAGCATACTATTTTTTTCATGTATTTTTTTTTCTTTTAGGTCTGTGTCTTCTTATACAACATGACTAAAATGTTTTCCTTGATTGCACATGTATAACCTATATCAAATTGCCTAATGTCTCAGGAAAGTGGAAGATGAGGGAAAGAAAATTCAGAATTCAAAATGTTAAAAAACAAACAAACAAAAAAAAAAACTGAATGTCAAAATTTGTCTTTACAATATTTAAAAAAAAAAAAAAATACAGTGCCCACAACTCAAAACAACATTCCAGGTGTGTTCTAACAAGAACAAAATACTGTGGGATGATAATCTCTTTTATAATTCTGGACACCATGCTACTATAAATGCAGCTGACTGAAGACTAAAGCAGCCTGCTAGTGCCAGAGATTCATGTTGAGCTTGCATTTGATCAAAGGCCGAGGTCATTTTCATTTGTCTAGCTATACCTCTACCACTGTGAATTTTGACAGTAGATCTTTAAAAATCCAAGTGCAGAATCTGACAACCATCTACACTGAATTTCATCTTATTAAATTTGGTTCATTATTCCAACCTGTGAGATTATTTGGATTCTCTTTCATTGCACAAATCTGTTTGCTGTCTCTTCTTTCCCCAATTTTATGCTCTGAAAAGTAGACCATCTACATATATATATATATATCTTCAACAGAACAATTCCTCTGATCAAACCTCAGTTTGATATGGGTATAGGCTCAAAGACTTAGGGCTAAATATACATCAAATCATCCAGTCCCACACCTCATTTTACTGAAGGGGAAACTGAGGCTCTCAGAAATAAGACTTGCCAGAAGTCACACAGGTATTAAATAGCGAAGATGGAGAGGGTGTTTATGCTAATTTCAAATCCTGGCCTTTCTTCAGCTTTCTTTTGAAGTCACATCATTGAGAAGGTCAAGAATTCTAGGATGGCTTAAGGTCCCCAGCTATTTAAGGGAGAGGGGGATAGAAACACAGTGGCCTTATGTTATTATACATTGAGCTGATTTTCCTGAACAAGATTTTTTTTTAGGGCAAATCTAACAAGGTATAGATGGCAAGGCCTTGTCTTTTTGGTCTGAAAGTCGTTTACTTGTTCCCGAATTAGGAGGAGGATGGAGACTATTATGGAATTCTAATGGTCAATGTCTGCTTATTTATCTAGAATTGTCTACAAGCCTTATAGATAAGAAACTTTCTTTTTAAGCTGGACCAGGAAACATCATTCCAGCTAGAAATATCTAGCTGATGATTGTTGTCAAGTATTTCTACCATGCTGCTCCCCACTTCTACCTCCTTTCCCTAGATATATCACATCTCCCCACATGCTGTCAAGAGAACATACAAAGAAGAGATTTTTCAGGTTCTGTTCCTAGGTGTTGCCAAAGAATGATCATTATACTAGTGGTGAGCACAATTTCCCAGCCTTCTTTCTACTTCCCAAGGGAATATGGAAAGAAACCATCTTCCTTAAAAAGGGCAAAGAGGATAATTATAATTCCAAGAGAGAAGTTCATGACCCCTTCACCCATGAGATTTATAGAATGTCCCAACACTAAGCACTACAACTTAACCCTAGGAAATATGCAGTATTTAATCTGGCCAAAAGTCCAAAATTTACAAGGTTCATTGTTTATAACTTCACGTCTAATGGACTTTCCTAAATGAAACAAAATTTGGGTTTGATTTATTTTGCTACAGTCCCACACGTTTATCAGGTCCAAAATTCTTTTCTGATGTAGTCGAGTCCAAACTATAAATGAAACTTGCATGACTGGGAAGGAAGTAAAGAATGAAGGATACAGAAAGAAAAAAACATATGCTAAGTTCTTTAAGACTAAGTCTATATTAAGTCAATAGTTTATTTCTGGACTTCGGAAGCCACCTGCTGCTCACTTTATTGTCTAGACAGTCAATGGGAAGAATGGAAAAAATGTGTGAACATTATCACTGGATCAGGTTGAATACAACATTTAGATCACCAGGAAATGGAATTTACATTCACTAAGTGATTAGTTACTTCCTGCATTGTACACAAAACATGTTTATCTCAAGCACTTTGCCTGTTACTGTAGGCAAGTCCTCTGAATCAAAATAAAATCACCAGAAAGCCAAAGACTCATTTTATTAACTGTCTAATGAAAACCTTCTGATGTACTGTATTTATTTTACAGAAACCGGCAGTTTAAGCACATTTTTCCACTGCAGACTGATATTTGCCATTTGGCAAGATGAAAATTAACTGGCTGGCTCCTTGCCCAGGCTTTGCCACTCCTAAGCAAAGATCACACCTACTTACTGAAACATTTTCAACACTTAAGGCTTAACTAATGCAAGTGAATAGAGGAGGTAGCTAAGGGCACATGGTTTCTTGGGGAAAAGGGAAGGAGAGGGATAAGAATAACTTGATTTAACTCTCAAAAGAAAATGATTCACATGGTAGAATTAAACACCCTGAAAGAACAAAGTCTTTATAAAACCTGCATGATCAAATTAGAAAAAGGTAACGGAAGCAACTAACTTCTTGCTCCTAACTTGGAGAACTCCCATATGTGAGTGTCTCCTGTTAAGGTAGCAAAGAAAAACTGGTATAAGATTCCAAGCTGAAAAGCAAAGTTTTCATTTGCTAATGCTTCAATCCAAATACCATGTGAAACATGATTCAAAGGAATTACTAAGGTATTTTTCTCCTACTCTTGACAAGCAATGACTTCTCTGACTATTTAATATGAGAAGGAAGATGGGGTTGAAGAAATATGTGCTCTAAATAGTCAAAGGAACTTCCCAATAAGACCATCTGATGCTTGCTCTCTAAAGAGGTAATTCATCTTACTGGCTCTTAAAACAATGATTGAAATCCAGATTGGCATTTAAAGCATCCCATGTGTTATCTTTCATTTTCCAAGCCCATTGTTGAAGCTATATGAGAGTATTCAGTAATCTGGGACATGAGACTCATGGTGAATAGGAAGAAAGGAGATTTTGTGGAGTTCCACATCATTAGTAGAGGAAGTAGAAAGAGTTAAAAAATGACATTTTAATGAACCCCTCTAAGAAGGTTTCTTGAAGTAGTTTTCAAAAGTAATCTCTTTTCTCCTCAAATTTTTCTCCTTTTATCTACAATGGGAAAGCTGTGGTGGTTAGCAATCAAGTAGTCGAGTGTTGGGTAACTACTGATTCCTCATGTGTCTTTCTCCCAAATGAAATCAGTCACAACTCTTAAGAAATTGTCTACAACAGAGCAAACTGAAAGAACTGCTTTGAAAGAATAGCAACATATTTTTGTGAATGTATATTTTCGAGTACATGTTAATGAGCACTTCTATTTCTTTATTCAACACAGTGAGCATTCATTCCTACTCTACAGTGCACTAAGCCCAGGAAATACAAAGTAATCAAAGATCAATCAATCAGTAAACATGTATTACGCACCTACTCTACAGGCTCAGGACTTCAAAGGGCCATCTAAAATAGAGGAGGGTACAGAGACCTAGAAAGAGAAGTGCTTTGTTCAAGAAGAAATTCAGAGACAGTGCAGTGATTCCCAGTGGCCACATTCCCTTTACTCTAGCTCCCTCTTTTTTTTTTTTTTTTTTTTAACAGATAAAGAAATTGAGGCTCACAGTAGCACCCATATGAATTGTCAGGACTGGATCACAAGCCCAGCAAAGGCATGGCCAACTGTAAATAAAAGAAACACTCCAATGCCTTTTCAGTGGGATTTCCACTGGGGTGCAAACTTGGCTTTGGGAATATCTACAACCACCAAGCTCAGGACTTTTGGTTTCAAGGCTTCTTCATTTCACAGTTGGGTCCTGTTTCACTCCTAAGGCTCACAACAAAACTAGACATCTGATCTACCCTGGCATTGGATGGGGAGGTGTTCAAGTATAAGCTGTTCTTGATGGCCAAAGGAGAGAAAACCAAACCTAGGAGGCTTAGCACTATTCTGAGCACAATGACTAATTCAAGCATAACACAGAAAACCGGGAGTCATTAGAATTTCATTCAAATTGACATCACAAGCTATGTGACTCAGGACAAATCACAAACTATTTGTTTGCCTCAGTTTTCTCAATAACAGCACTTACTTCCCAGGACTGTTGTGAGGATGAAATGGGATAATAATTGTAAAGAACTTTTCAAGCCTTAAAGTGCTCTAGAAATACTAGCCTTTATTATGCCAATTTAAAAAAGGACTTTATTATTTCACCCTCTAAGGTAATTTACTGATAAAGGGATGACATATTCAGACCTGCACTTTCAGAAAATCACTTTGGAAAGTGGAGAAAGACTGGAAAAGAGATTTGAGATAAAGAGATGAATCAAATGGCCACTGCAATAGTGCAGGTGAGAGATGAGTTGGGCCCTGCCTGAACTGGAGCAGTAGCTCTGTGAGTGGGCTAAAGTGAACATATACCAGAGATGCTACAAGGTACAAACTAAAGATGTGCTGATGGACTGAAACAGGCTGAGTGAGAATTAACAGTCAAGGCTAACAACTAGTCCAAAACTGCACGACTGAGAGCATGGTGATACCCTCAATACTAAAAGAGAAATTTGAAAGAGAGGGTTTGGGTAGAACAGCAATGAGTTTTGTTCTGAACATGCTGTATTTGAGATGCCTATGGGATAGTCGCTACAAGATGTACAAAAGGGAATGTGTGATGTGGAACTTAAGCTCAGGAGGAGTGGCTAGGATTAGAAAGAGGAATCTGGGAATCAGCTAAAGATAAAGCGAGATGATGAGTAAGTGTGCATTTATAAAGCAAGAAGTTATTAATATTAAGTAGCAGGTTAATAACAAAGGTTAACTATAATCCTTATTGTGGAATAGTAGGCAGCTTTAGAAGAGAAGGTTTTAACACACATGCAATCAGATCAGAGAGTAATATTTTATTAGCTTAGTGGTTTCTACAGGCTCAAATGTCTGTTCTTATGTGATTTCAATTTATTATAGGGAGGTGGGGACTCTGCTTTAAAGTTAGTGGGTGGGATTCAGACATTCACTTTAGTATTGGGGAGGGGAAAGTAAGTATAATAAGGGAAGTAAAAAAGCCTGAAGAACACTGATTTGGCCTCACAGAACCACAAGAGATGCCAAATATATGATAGTCATTTTAAAACTTTCCATATACTATCATTACTTACTGGCATGTGTTTTAAACAGTTTAACTTGTATAGTCTAAAGAAAAAAGATAAGAGATCAATCTATTCCTGACTTCTGCTCTTACCTCTTACCAGTCAATTGCATGACTGTATTTAGATGAACTGTAAGAGTTAAAGAGAAGTGGGTAAACCTATCTAAACTGACAGGATGTCTGTTAAAACCCCATTGAAGTCATGTTATTTCCTGCCCAACACGTGATGCCTTTGACAAGCTGCTATCATTTGCAAACACACACACACACACACACACACACACACACACGCATTAACACCTCTATGTAGTTGGTAACCGTTGATCATAAGCCCACTTCCTGATGCCACATGACCTTGTCTTGTTCAGAACAAACCCACTCAATGAGGTGGGGGAGGGAGGAAGAGAAGAAGAGAGAGAGAATGAGAAAGGGGGAAGGAAGAAAAAGAAGAAAAGAAGAACAAGAACAAGGCGAAGGAGAAACAGATACAGAAAGAGAGAGACAGAGAGAGACCTATGCAAGAACATACTAATTCCACATACCTCCTGGCATCAGTTGTAGCAGGAAACAACTCTATGAATACTCTCCCTACTCAGGAAGAGCTCCTGAGCCAGTTGGATTAGATTTGTTTCCCACTTAACAAATCTATAGGGAAAAATCAAGAAGTTCCATCGTTTACTTCTGAAATAATGAACATTTCTGTATGGTATGAACACTTGGGTGTGAATATTTTTTAATACTGCCTCTGGAGAATTCCACTTACCTTAGGGATTAGTAGCTTTATATGTATTAATTTAGTAAAGCAGTCAGCCCATATCTTACAGATGGAGAAACAAAGGAGGAATAGGAGCAAATATTGGCAGGCCAGCAAATTAGCAATAAGAAGAGAATTCAGGGGAAGTGTAGACTGCTCATTTATGCTTGGGCCACAGAAGCTATTTAAAGAGCACTGGGGTGAAAGAATCTTATAATTGAGGAAGCTCAATCTATGAACAACCAAATGAAACCCCAAACATTTCTGTTTTCTAGCTCCCTTGAATTAGCCATGTCCTCAGAGCAAGGGCTACAAATAAGTCTAACTTTTAGAAGGTCAGAGAAGAAAATTAATGGACCACCACTTTGAGAGACTGAATGAAGAGAGGTGTGCCTCCTAGAAACTTCACAGGTGGTTTAGGGAGCTGTCAAACTCCACTGAGGAAGGAAACATAACTTATAATTCTTAAAAGTTACTGGTTACCCAAATGCCTCACCACCTCAGACTTAGTGGTCTTCCTGATGTCTTCATGCCTTTCACATGGAGGAGATAGCCACTTGGTCAATATAGCAAGCCAGAGTATGCATAGCTTTTTTTCTCCTTTCCAGATATAACATCTGGGTTTGTTTGTTTTGGTGCCATGAGAGGCATGTTTGTGGACATTACTAAGAGTGTCTGCACAATTATGGAATAGCTGTTAGAGATCATTTAGTCCAATTCAGGGATTCAGTGGCTAGGAAATCAATGAGTCTACAGTAGGACATTGTAGGGAAAAAAAAGCTAATTGCTAAATAAAAGTTGTATAGAGTTTAGAGCAAGGGAGGTGTCCCGTTCAAAACATATCCAGATAAGGGTGACCAGGTTGATGAAATTAAAGACAAGCTAGAACAAGGATGAGGATGAAGTGAAGGAAACTGAAGAATACATACTCACAAATGTATAGGAGGGGGTGAAAATAATAACAACACTTAGATGGTGCCTACTATGTGCTAGGCACCATGCTGAACACTAATTATCTCATGTGATCCACACAATCACCCTGGGCCAGAGATACTATTACCGTCCTCATTTTGCAAAGAGGGAAAATAAGTCACGGAATGGGAAAGTGAGACCTGCCCAGAATTCCACAGCTAGGAAGGGTCTGAGGCAGAATTTGAAGCCAAGCCCAGTGTATTGGGATGTGCACATGGGACAGCACTGGGTTAGGTGCTAGAGCAAGAAAGACCAAAAGAAAGAGTCCCCGCCTCTCAGGATCTTACATTTCACCAGGGGAAAACAATATGATAAAGCTATTTTAAAAAAACAAGAAGCAGCAGCAATCTGGCCTCGCGGCCCTTCCTGAGCTCATGGTGGAATACAGATGATTTGGATTCAAGCCCCACTTTGGACACATTCTAGCTGTGTGAGCCTCGGAAACATGTCCTCCCAGTCACGGCTTACTATCCAAAGCTCGATATCAGAAAGAGGTGCCAATTAGCAGTGGTGGGAGGAAGCCTTCAGTGAGCCAGACTGAAACTCAGAAAGATCCCAGTTCAAATCTATGCCTCAGAACATTACTAGTTGGGTGACCTTGGGCAAAGTACTCAAGCCCTCTGGACCTCATTTCCTCTCAAGTTAAATGAGGATTACAATAGAGTCTCCTAAATAGGATTGTTGTGTGGATCAAAAGAGATGACAGCTAGATGATAGATAGATACACAAACACAGGGGATAGACAGGGAGCACAGACTGAAAAAGACTCAAGGTGATGGCTATCTCAACTATTTGAAGAGCCATCATGTGGAAGAAATAGCAGATTTGTTATGCTTAGTCCCAATAGGTGGTAATATGACTGGTAAGTAAAAGTTACGGAGAGGAAGATTTAAACTCAACATAAAGAAAAACATTTTCACTAGAGTTATCAAAAAATATAATGAGATGCTTCAGAAAGTGGTGGCTTCCTCCTGAGGTGATTTTCACAGGCTGACTGACACCTTGCTGACAATGTTGTAGAAAGGATTCTTGATCAAGGTAAAGATGGTTTTCAGATCTCTCCAAACTCTGATTCTGTAAACATTCTCATTTTAGAGATGACAAAAACTGAGGAGAGAAACTAAATGCTTTGCCAAACATGACAGCTATGTAACATCAGAGCCATGATTAGAAAGAACCCACAGATTCTGATTTTTACTTTAGTATTTTTTTCTATAATGATTATTTCGACTCTGATAGAAAGTAGTGAATGATAGTCATTTCGGGAAGGGAAAGGAAGGGGAAGGTTTGTTTTTGAATTACGTAAAGCAAGATAATTTTTCTGTGACAAATTGTCACATCTACAATAACAAAGGGTTGGAAATATAAATATTTACACACACACACACACACACACACACCCTACCTAAAATCCCTTAGACAGAGAGATTTGTGACAGTACATATAATATATACATCAATATGCCTGCCTATACACAAGAAGGGTACCCAACCTATCTTCAATTAAAACAGTACAATGAACACAATGTCACCACTAGACAGTAAGCAGTGAAGAATGAGTACATTTTCCCAGCTCTTCTGAATCCTGTAATGGAATAGAATGGAAAAGCATTTATCAAGTGCTTACTATATGCTAACTATTGAAGTCCACGTTATGAATGAGAATAAAAATCAAGATGGGGGCAGCTAGATGGCGCAGTGGATGGAACACAGGACCTGGACTCAGTCACTTACACTTCCTAGCTGTGTGACCCTAAGGCAAGTCACTTAACCCCAATTGTCTGTCCCTGCCCCCCCTCCCAATTTAAAATCCAAGATAATCTCTTCTCATAGTTCCCACATTCTAATTGGGGGCAACAACACATAGAAGGAAAATTCAGCTCAATAGGAATAGAAAGGGTAAAAAACATTCCTTAGGGAGTACAATGTTGGGAAGGGGAGATCCTTGTAGGAACTGAGTAAGTCCTCAGTGCTAAGCCAGTATGGTCATAGGAAAAAAACAAGACTGGAATCATCAAGCCAGGAAGACTGGTTAACTGTTATAATCCTTTCCCCTGATTTAAGCCCTGTGATCTGGGTTAGATAAACCAATTCCAATGGTGTAGACAATTTGTATAGAACAAAATGTGGGGATTAGAATACATCACACCTAGAAGAACTGCTTTTAGTGTCTACACTATTTTATTTCTCTGTTCCATAGGCTGCAGAACTTCTAATGTGGTTTCTTAGAACATTCTTTAACAATGTTACTGTTAATAATGATAATATTTAGAGAGACTTGAATCTTTTAAGAACTTTTTATAATAATGGTCACCTCTTAATAGGCTAATATTTATCTGGCAACAAGGATGGGAGCTTTAGAGACAAGGAAATGAGACTGTTACACTTAAGATGATTTTTAATGTTTTTAAATTCTGCAATTAGAAAATTTGGTTAAACAATGAGATGATTGATTCCAGTTCCAATGATCTTGTCCTAAAGAGACCCAGAGAGAGAGGGCTGCGGTTACTGAGTGTGGATCACAACATAACATTCTCATTCTTTTTGTTGTTGTTTGCTTGCATTTTGTTTTCTTTCTTTCTTTTTATAAATTATAGCTTTTTTTATTTACAAGATATATACATGGGTAATTTTTCAGCATTGACAATTGCAAAACTTTTTGTTCCAATTTTTCCCCTCCTTTACCCCACTCCCTCCCCTAGATGGCAGGTTGACCAATACATGCTAAATATGTTAAAGTATAAGTTAAATACAATATATATATATATGTCCATAAAGTTATTTTGCTAAACAAAAAGAATCAGACTTTGAAATAGTGTACAATTAACCTGTGAAGGAAATTTTAAAAATTGCATTTTGTTTTCATACTCATTTACTTTCTTTCTTTTTTTGATCTGATTTCTCTTATGCAGCAAGAGAATTACATAAATATGTTTATACATATTAGATTTAACATATATGTTAACATGCTTAACATATATTGAATTACTTGCCACCTAGGGAAGGGGGCAGGGGAAAGGAGAAGAAAATCTGAAACAGAAGGCTATACAACGGTCAATGTTGTCAAATTATCCATGCATATGTTTTGAAAATAATTTTTTTAAATTAAAAAAAAGAAAAGAAAATTGAGACCCAAAGACATTAAATAACTTGTTCAAAGTCAAAAAAAGAAAAGAAAGAAAAAGAAAGAAAGTTTGATTAATGCTTAAAAACTAAGACAAACAGCCCAAGAGTGGCCTGCTCAAGACTCTGGGGACAGTACTTGATCTTTCTATCTATTCATTCAAATTTAGTTATTTGTTAATATTTCGGGGTGGGGGAGAGAAAGACAAATCTAACCAACCACCAGCAGGTTTCAGATAATAATTATTATTGTTTGATACCAATTCCTCAACATAGATGTAGCCTCAGGGATTTCTTTATCTATGTACCTCAGATTACCTAGTTTCAGCTCTGGGTTCAGATTCTAATTTGCTCTCTTTTTATGCAAACCTCCTAGTAGAATTAAGATCTCTGCATTAAGAAAAGGGAACACTCTTAGAATGCAAGCCAAGCTGCTCATGTGTAAAACAAGGCTAATACTTGGGGACAGTGGAGAAAAATGATCCTTTGGGGTTACACTATGCATTTTCTGAATTCTCAGAAATCTTGAATCAGTTTGTTCTCTTCAGCAGGCTCCCCTTGTTTTACAGAATAGTAAACTTTGACAGCTGTTGATGGAAAACTTGAAAGCCCAAGTTACAGACTTCCTCTTTTTTTTCCTCCCCCACTTTTGAGACTTCCTGATAAGACTACACACTGTCAAGCTGTTGTCTAGTTCAGACCTCAAACCTGGGTGAACAAACACCCCCAATGGGAATGTCAAAAATGAAAACCAGCTTAGTTATCCTTGCATTATTTCACCTGGCTGCCTTAATCTTCATGGAATCTTCCAAAATTCTAGGAATAAGAAAAGAAGCCTCTTCATCCTTCTTAAGATTCCAATGACAAGCAAAGGTTGTCTCGGTCTAACGAACAAAAGTTAGGACTTCATAATTTCTTTGGACTTTAGTTTCTTCGATAAAATAAAGGGACTAGATTAAATAGGTCCCAAAACCCTGCTTGAGATCTTTTGTGTAGAAGCCTAGGCCTGCCCTGCTCCTCCATTTCTGATAAAACACAGACACCACCTTCCATCACTTCCCCCCTTAGCTTACCTTCCAGTTTCAACATCTTACTTAATTAACCTAAACCTGCAAAGGGACCAATGGAATATATGACACCTTATGAAAAGCACAGCTTCCTTCTCCTAAAGGGGGATAAAAGCCACTTAGCAAGTAACAAAATCATCAAAAACATAAGCCATCATGAAACTGTCAGCACTGTGAGCAGGCAGGATGTTAGTGCATCCAAGGCAGCTAACCCTTGTGCAGCATGAGAAGGCTTCTCTTTGTGGGAAAGGCCCTTTTCTCCTGGTTGAAGAGACTGATTGTAGAATTTGGAGGAGAATTCTTGTCAGATGGGGGAGGGAAAAGAGGGGAACGCAAGGGAAGAGGAGAGGACTGGCTACAAGACAGCTGCCTAACCCAGAGAGGGAGGAAGGATAAATGGCTTGTTATCAAGGGACAGGGAGCTCAGTGCAGAAGTCAGAAGAAAATTCTAATCCTCCCCAGGTTCTCCCCAAGCCAGAACGGGTTGCCTTAAGCAACTCTAAATTCCATCCATCCCTCACTCATTCTGACAGTGGCAAATATTGCTATGAAGTTCTGGCTAAGGGTTTTTTATTTTTAAATCAGAATTTTTCTCCTCAGTAACTTTGAGCTTGGGTTCATTTCTCTTTTCCATCCACCCACCTTTTTCACTAGTGTGCATCTGGAAAGCACATGTTCATGATGATAACTAAACAGAATAAAAGCTAAAGGAATCCAAGGAAAAGACAACCAGCAAGTATTGTATGATGAGATGAAAAGAGCAGAACTGAATTAAGGAACTCCTCTTTTCCTTCCCCTCCAATTTGGGTGAGTGGGAGAGAGGGTTGGGAAGCCTGAGCAAATGTTTACTGTAAAGTGTGATTTTCATATTTGATTTCGGCTTGGAATAATATCCAAGAATAGTTCTTTCTATAACTCTTGTGGTAACTTAGAAACATGTTAGAAGAACTAAAATTTAGATTGTAGAGGCATAAACCCATTGATTTTAAAAAGCAAGCCACCCAGCAAATTCTGCTCTACCCTCATTTTAAGGTTATAAACAAAACAAAAAAAAAAAACTGATACAACTTGAGAAAAGTCTCCCCATGTTGTTTGCTTAACTAAACAAGAAAACAGTCAATACTCTATAATTTCAATTTTAAAAATAGGCAACATAGTCAAATAGTCTATTATGTTCATTCTCTAATCTTGTTTCCTCACCTTTTCAATAGATATGGCTGGAAGAAGTTAGAGCCTATGGCCCTGGGTCATCAGTAACAAGCCCTGTGTCAATACAGTCTAGGAAAGGGCTTTTCCAGGCTCTCTCAATTCCCAAATTTATAGTAAAAATTAACCTTCTACCTTCTTCATAAAGGACTCCCTTAATTTACCTCCCCTAAATGCAAAGAATAATTTCAGAAGGGGAAAAAAAAAGATTTCAATAAGACAAGGAGAAAAACAGAGCAACAATTTCCTTCTCAAAGCAAATAATGACCGAGAATTATAGGATTTTTGAGCTGGATGAGTCCTTAGTAATCATTTTTCTGAGGTAACATTTGACCATTATCATACAAGTAGCAGACCTGTGATTCTAACCTAGATCTCTTGACTCCAAACTCAGGGCTCTTAGTGCTTCCCACCAGCGAAAAAGATCAGAAATCACAGAAAAATGGATCTGAAACCAAGAGCATGTAGAGGAGAAACAAATGGCCAGCCTCAGCTGTGGGCCAGATTCTCATAGCCCTGTGCGCTACAGCCCTGTGTAGCTCCTCTGTGCTTCCTTTCTATTCATTAACATCAAGGTACTCCTCCTTACCAAGGAGGTTTTCCAATCTGAGGGTCACTCGATGGTGGAGAGAGGGCCAAAAATCCAAAAAAAGCTTGCTAACCACCTCTGTTCTGTTTTGAAATAACTGTACTAAAATCTTCGGGGGGGGGGGGGGGGCTGTGAATGTGAGTATGCAAGTGTGAAGTAAGCTAGCTACTGCATTTTTCAATTATTCAGGAGAAGAAAAATACAGTTTGAAAGGGCCCAGTAGATTGGAATACAAAAGAAATCTCACCCCAAAATTCACAAGAACTACTACTGATAAAGAGGATGTGTGATAACAACTACCAAGATTTTTCCTCATTTGTCTTTGCCAGTCAAGGAAGTGAATGCAGAAGGGCAGTGATCCCAGAGGTTGATTCTGAAAACTCTTGTCTTTTATTACAATACTTTTACAAAGGTAAAAAATATCTTTTAATTAGGCTTTTCAGCAGGTGCTATGAAACATTTTCTACCACTTTTCTTGGAGCACCTCTCTCAAACTTTCAAGTCTTTTTTCCCCAAGTGCTTCATTTGAATCAGCAACCAGTAGAATCTTGTTTTGGACACCTGGACACACATTTGCCCTTTAAAAAATAATTTGCTGATAACTTTTTTTTTTTACATCATCTAAATTTCTTACTAGTAGATAGTGATATCTACTTCCTTCCAGACACATATACTGTGTCACAAAGTGTTAACTTTTCCAGCAAAGATAAAAAAGTTCTGCAAATTTCACTAACATCTTAAAAATTTTATGCAGCATCACATAGTCATGAATCTCTCACTTCTGCAAGTAGAGAGACAATAGGGGAAGGTATCTTCATATTTTTCCTATAGAATCAATCATAATCATTATAATTTTACAACATGTAATTCATATTGTTTTGTTGTTCCCTGTCCCAGCACCTGTAGAGTACATCATCTCTCTTACTCCTTGCTCTTGCTAATGATTGGCCCATCTTCTTTTTTGAACCCACATTTCCTGGATGGTACCTTTCATACTGGCAGGTCATGGCTGGTAACAAGCTATGTCTATTATACTCACCATTAAAATAAATATGGCATTTAACAATTTCCCTAGAAGCAAATAGTCTAGAGATTGCATAAAATTCCATTCTCTATGTTCTACCAACAATCATTGCATTCTGCTTCAATTAATGCTTCTAGATGGCCTTAAAAGCTGGTCCCAGGTCTTGGATCTGCAATAAATCAAGGTTCACTGGTAGAACATGGCAGAAATGTTATGTGCCTTCAAATTTTGTTATTTAGTATGCAACCTTCTTGAATGAATATAGGATGTACTCAGGTTAGAGACATTGCTGGTTCTCTACAAGGAAATTTCAAAGTGATCTCATGTCCAATGCCTAGAAGATTTCAAGAGTACTAGCTACCACATAGATTCTGAATTGCAAGCAGTTTTCTCAGTGGAGAACATAAAAAATATCCCTCTATCAATGTTTCTCCCTCTCCTTTTAATAATAATAAATGAAAGTTCCAGAGATGTCGATTTAGGATGTATAGACGGAAAGAGTTCCTGTTGGATGTCTCAAAGTGAAATGGATTTCCTTAGGCAATCATGGATTCCCCATGACTAGAGACCTTTAAAATGGATGACCACTTGTTGAAGTAAGAAGGTTTCGTTTCTATTCTATTTGTTGAACTAGATAATGTATGAGGGTCCCTTCCAACTCCAAATCTGCTATGAAAGTTCAAATCTGTTGGGGGAAACAACACGCATGTACATAAACAAACAGAATAAATACAAGATAGCAAAATGCATGGTAGTTAGGGAAAGTAGACAATAGCATTTGAGAAAGAGCAAAAAAGAATTTGTAGAGATGGTGGCATTTTGGCTTTGCTTTGAAAAAGAATGTGATTACTATGAGGAAAAAGATGAGAGTGCATTTCTGGAATGGGGATAGACAGTTTAAGGGCATGAGATGAGAGACAAGGTAGTCAGGCTGAATCATATAAGGGTAGGAAGGAGAATAATATATACTAAGGTTATAGAAGGTAAGTGTGTGAAGAGCTTTAAAAGTCAGAAATTTATAAACTTAACATAGTCGTGTCCCTATTGTTTTCCTTGTACTTTTTCATTTTCTTTTCTATTTGTATGTGAAACTGTTTCTCTTGTCAAATTTTTTACACATTTTAAATAATGTATTGTTCTCATACTGTTTTCTTCATTATGTATTACTTCATGAATTGTCATATTTCTTTGAAACTATTTAGTTTCTCATAGCACCCATAACACTATTTATTCAGTCATTTCCCAATTCATGGATACAAAATTTGCTTCTAGTTCTTGCTTTTTTTTTTGCTAACCCAAGTTTTTATACAAGCATACATTTATTCCTTCTTGTCAATTTAAGCTATAACCTTTTATTGTAAAATTCTATCAACTGAGATGAAATTTCAGTACAATCTACCAATAATGTGTATTAAGGGGAAATGTAGAGGAACGGAGCAATGGCACAGTAGAATCTCCAGGCTCAATAAAACATTTAAGAACATTAATAGAACTCAAAACAAGCATTAGCTGGATGTTAAGCAAATTGTTTCAATAGTCTATAAAGTAAAATTATTTCCTAGACCTTCAAGTTCAGTAGTTCTAACTTAGGGTTCATAAACTTGAATTTTTTATAACAATTTAAATATAAAAGATTTGCAATCCTAAGTATTTTATTTTGTGCATTATGAGAAAAGTAATCACAGGTTTCATTAGATTGTCAAAGGAGTCCATGACACAAGAAAGGTTAAGAATCCTTGCTCTCATTATTGAATCTTTTTAGAGCTAAAGTTTGGATGAGAAATACTAAAATGCCCATGGGAGTACATATAGGGCTGATCTCTGACTATTCTCCACAACTGTTGTTTTCTGTGGTATGGGTGATCTCTCCCATCTTGATACTTTCACATGGTTGCAGGTAGCTATGGAGTTGCATTCTCAAACCAGAGGCCATAGGCTGGTTTGATAATTTTGTTGTGACACAGGCACAACCCAATGACCTCCCTGTAACACACACCTACACACCCCAGTGGATTCATTCCCAAATGTAGAGAATATCCCGTTTCCAATTTTTTATTGTAATTCATGCTATGGCTCTTTTTGTGGTGGCTAAGAATTGGAAATCAAAGAGATACCCATCAGCTGGAGAATGACTAAGTTGATTGTATGATTGCAATAGAATATTGTGCTGTAAGAAATGGAGAGCAGGATGATTTCAAAAAAACCTGAAAAATGTATATGAAATGATTAGCAAAATGAAGTGAGTAGAACCAGGAAAACATTGTACAGACTAACAGAAATATTGTTCAATAAAGAACTGTGGATGACTTAGCGATTTTCAGCAATACAATGATCTAAGACAATCCCACAGGACTATAGATGAAGCATACTGTCTGTCTCCAGAGAAAGAACTATATTGATTGAATAGACTGAAACATGCTATTTTTCCACTTTCTTTTTTCTTCTTTTATTTTAGTTGTTTTGTACAAAATTACTAATATGAAAATGTTTTACACTATTGGACATATATCATCTATATTTGATTGCTTGCAATCTCAGGGAGAAAGGGATAGAATTCATAACTCAAAACTTAAAATGAAAATGTTTAAAAAATTGGAAAAATATAATTTATGCTATGGTTATTTTGTACATATATGTCTTTTGCTCTTGTCACCAGCCAGATGTGAAAAATCTCTTAACTTTTACTGTATGTTCTAAACTAGTTTTCAGAACAGTTGAATTAATTCCTGTTTTCCCACAACTCTTTTCATACTGCATTTTCCTATTTCTTACAACTTTATAGGTATAAAGTGATATCTTAAGAGTTGCTTCAATTTGCATTTCTAATTATTACCATTTTTCATTTCAGACTTAAGAGTTATTTCTCTTTTTGAGAATGTATTTGCTCAAACCCAGAGGTTTACCCCGTATAGTACAATGGTTATAGAGTCAGAAGAAGAATGAATTCAAATCTCCCTTTTGATACTCCCTGTATAACACTGGACAAGTTATCTTTGCCCCCAGGCCTTAGTTTCTTCATCTGTAAAATGACTACATAGTCTCTGAAGATCTCTCCAGATTTCTAGAGACTTTCTAGGGTCCTATGACTATTTGCCTACTGGCGAATGGTTTAATCTTGTTCTCTGCCAATTATCTAGATTTTAAATCCCAGATTAATGAATAATAATCATTAACACTTTTATGGTGCTTTAATTTTTGCAAAGTACCTTAAAATAATTATCTCTTTTAATTCTCACAACAACTCTAGAGGGCAGGTGCTATTTATCCCCATTTTATGAAAGAGAAAATGAAGCCAACAGAAGTTAACTGACCTATTTGGGATGACACAACTAGGAAGTAACTAAGGCAAGACCTGAACACTCAGGTCTTCCTGGCTCAGGCTTAGTATTCTATCCATTGCACCTAGCACATAATTTTAGATCTCATTGAGTTAGTAAAACTATGTCTCTCCCCCACTTTCTAGTAGAATACAAGCTAATTAATGGCAGGTTCTTGTATCCCCAGTAGCTAGGAAGTATTTGTTGAATTGACATTCCAAATGGAGGATACCAACGAGGAGGAATAGAAGGAAGCAATGACAGCTCCTTTTGAGATGGGTACACCTATAGGGACATCTTTCTGAAGACCTACCTGAATTTACTCTAACTAGGTATGGGGATACCTAGAAACTCTAGTTTAGCTAAAGTGGAAAAAGAGAGTAGGGGGTAGAAGAGGGAAAAAATGATATAAAATAAAGAAAGCAATATGTTTATTAGTTTTTACAGAAGCTAATCTATATTGATGATCACTTAGGAAATCTCTTCACTGCCTGACATATCCATATGGAAGGATGCTCCAAGCTTTTTAAGAGCCTATAATATCTATTTGAGACTGAACAAATCTTATCTCTATGAAAATGGTGTTCTCCACATTTTAGGCATCTTAGTTACCTGTCCCTCTTTTCCTCCTCTACATCTTGAAAAATTAGGTTTGACTTCCTGGGTATAAAACACCAGAAACTTTTAAATGAATTTGATCTTGGAATGGGCAGCTAGGTGGCACAAGTGAATGGTGTGAAGTCAGGAAGACTTATTTCTTTTTCTTTGGGAGTTCAAAATCAGACACATTAGTCATATGGTCCTGGGCACGTCACTTAACTCTGTCTCAGTTTCTTGGTTTTTTTCTTAATTTACTTTTTTTCTGTTACATTTTAAGCTACAAACTGTTTCTCTTTTTCACTCCCCACCTGACCCAAGAGAAGGCCACTGTATGACACAAATATATAGATATAGACAAATAGATGGATAAACAAACAGACAGACAGATGTGGAAAACCAAACATATTTATTAGTTCTTTCTGTGATGGTGGACAGAATTTTTTTTAATCACAGATCCTTTGTAATTGATTTGAGTAACCATAATTCTTACAATAGCTTATCTGTTCAGTTATTTTTAAAAAAAAAAATATTGCTATAACTGTATACAATGTTTTCTTGGTCCTGCTCATTTCATTCATCACTATTTTCATGCAAATCTTTCCATGTTTTCCTAAAATCAACCCGCTTGTAATTTCTTAACAACATAATAGTATTCCCTCATAATTGTTTAATAATTTTTTGGGGGAGTGATCCCCAGAAACTCTTAAATAACTAAGTAGTGGATAGGTTTCAATGTGTAACAGTGGAATATAACACACTTTTAAAAATCACAGTTCTTTAAGCCCAAAAGAGCTATAAAGTGGCAAAACCACTATAAAGTCTACATTGAAAAGACATCAAGAAAAAAGGGGGGGAGGGGAAGAAGAGCCTATTTTTACAAAATCTTTATAGCAGCTCTTTTCATGGTGGCTAAGAGTTAAAAATTGAGAGATGCCTATCAATTGGAGAATGGCTAAACGTGCTCTGGTATATGTGATGGAACATTATTGTCCTATAAGAAATGACAAACAAAACAATTTCAGAAAAACCAGAAAACTTACATGACTTGACACAAAATGAAGTAAGCACAACCAGGACACTGGATGCAATAACAGCAATATTATTTGATGAAGAATTATGAATGACTTAACTCTTCTCAGCAATACAAACCTTTTTTTTCTGCCAAGGACCATTTAGATATTTATAACATCATATATGAGCCAAACAAAATTATGAACCTATAGAACTCAAACAGTGGCAGGTTGTTGTACCTAGTGGTTGGTTGCCTTAGCAAATGATTTCTCAGGCCTTACATGGCCCAAGGGCTGGATGTTCCCCACTGTGATTGAAGACAAATGCAAAGGACTTATGAAGAATGAAGCTTTCCCTCTCTCTCTCCCTTCCTTCTTTCTTTCTTTTTCAGTCTTGAACAAAATGACTAATTTGGAAATGTTTTACACAATTGCACATGTTTAAACTATATCAGATTGTCTACCATCTCAGAAGGAGGGGATGAAGGAAGGAGGAATAAAATTTAGAAGCCAAAATTTTTAATATTTCTTTCTTTCTTTTTTCCTGAGGCAACTGGGGTTAAGTGACTTGCCCAAAGTCACGTAGCTAGGAAGTGTTAAATGTCTGAGGCCAAATTTGAACTCAGGTCCTCCTGATTTCAGGGCCAGCATTCTAGGTACTGTGCCTTTTAGCTGCCCCAGAAGTCAAAATTTTTAAAAAATGCTTAAGAATTATTTATAACATGTAATTGGGGAAAATACATTTATAACTATCTATCCATCTACAAATCACAGTTCTTTCAAAACATCAGTGAAGAAAAGGTAATTAAAAAAATGTCCACAAACTGAAGCTGTTAAAGATGTTCAAGTTACTCAGTTGTCAGCAGCTTGATCCTGCCTGGTGCAGAAAAAGAGGAGATTGGTTGGAGATTGGTGGGATTTGGAGAATGTAGGGGATACTACTGTAGAGGAAACTCTCACAAACTTTTAGCTCCCAAAAGAAAAAAAAAAAGGGAAATAATACAGAAGGCTGTTTTACTTTTTTCTACCTGTATAGAATTCTTCTATGTCTAAGAGAAACAACCCATGTCTATTTTAGAACAATTAGAAAGCAGCTCTTTTTATACTCTTGAATAAAATCAATTGAAGATTCAATGTGATATGATCAACCAAAAAATGGTAAATGGTGAAAAGAGAAAGCAAGTTATCTCTGAAGACTCTCTCCACTCCACTCCATCTACTCAATCACAAGACACTCTTTATCTCTTTTTTTTCCCCCATTTTCACTAGTTATCCCCCAGCTCTGGAATTCTTACCTTCCTTATCTTGGTTTCAAATTCCAGTTAAAATTCCCCATTCTACCAAGATACCTTTCCTTTTCCCTCCATCTCCAATTTATCTAATATATATCTTGTTTGTACATAGTTTTTGCAAGTCATCTCTCCCATTAGACTGTGTACCCTGAGAGAAGGAAATTTTTTTTGTCTTTCTTTGGATGCCTAGCACTTAGCACAATGTCTGGAACATAGTAAGTGTTCAACGATTGCTTGACTTGATTTTTCCCTATAGCTTACAACTTGCAAATGTATTAGTTAAATAGAGGAGTTATGGAATGTACTTTAGAAATCTGAAAGTCTATTCTTATGAAGTCTGAATAAACCCCACTAATTTAGATTCATTAGGTTTACTAGGTTTTCAGGCTCATGACTATTGAAGCCAATATGGCAGTAGCTAACTTACATCTAGGAACAGATCTAGAAAGGGACCAAGACAGCTTAGCAGCTGTGGGAACTTTGTCCCAGAATTGTGAGGAGAACGTCTGCTTTAATGACAGGATCGGGGCTCTCTTAGCTTCTCCTCTGCCTCTTGTCTGATCCAGGGCAGGAATGGAGACCCATCCTCAGGTTCTTAGGAGAATAAATGGGTTGCCACTCTTCATAGGATAAATAAGGTTGGCCCAGCATGTACCCTGCAAAGATTGAGACATCCTTCTACCTGCTTAGCTGTTCAGTTTGTACCATGAAATCTGGGGCCTAATATCTGTTTTTGACACTATGTGAAACTAAAGTGGAGCAATGGGTAGGAAGAACTGGACAACAAGGTGTTCCTTAAGAGCTGATAATGAGATGGTTGCTATTTAACTCGAGTTCAGCTTAGTCTCAACTACAGGAATGAGTCCCACTGTGACCTTGGGCAGAGAGACCACTTCCCTACATGGAGCCTTGGTTTTTTCTTCTGTAAAATAAAGGAGTTGGAACAGAAAAACTTTTGTACTTGAAGTTTAATATTGTCATTATACTTGGAGAGCTGGGGAAGTAAATGGCTTCAAGCCATCTTTTGGCTCCTGCCTAAAAAAAACATTTCTTGTTGCTGTGAGAATCAACCCAGCTATGTGAAAAAAAAAGTAGCCATCATAGCACCTAGTTATCCAAATTAGTCACGATAAGAAGCGACCAACTGACCCAATTGCTCTCTCCAGGGGCAACCTACCTAGCAGCAGCCTTCCGTGATGTCCTACCCATGGGGGTGAGTGTGTCTGTCTCCTCTCCAACCTAACTGAAGTCACCCTTTGTGCTAGTTGTCCTCTGCTTGCCATAGGGGTAAAAAAAATTCCTAGTTATGGGCTCAGTTAAGATGTATTTCTGGCTGTTGTGATTTCCATGTGTTTCTGAAAATAAGACCCTATCTAAAAAAAGAAAATTATCCAAAACACCCATAAATCCTTCAAACTGGGACCTCAGCAGGGGAGCAAACCACGACTCTTTTTATCTTTTCTATTTTTAATAACTTTGTTCTAGTTTAATCACATATTGAAAAATAAAATCAAACCCACACATTCAAATGCTGATGTGCTGGTGCCCTCAGAATTAAAAGATTAAGACAAGAATATGATAAATTCAGTTTTCTTATTACAACTCATCATTAGTGATTTCTATGTAAATAGGATCAAGATTTACCTTTGGTCACTTGCTCTATTCTCATTTCAGAAGTGAATATATCTGAATATTATGAACATTAATCTTTACAGGAACCCGGAATGAGCTGTCATTTTATTAAAGCAACAACAACAAAATCAGAAAGAAATAAGTCCACAAATCTTTATATGAATATGGTGATTAATTCTACAAGGTTGGAATGTTTATGAAAATCAGATACTGTCTCTTTCCTCTTTCTTTACTACCTACATGTATAAAAATGTAAGAGGAATGTGTTTGCAGGGCAAGCTAAAATCACTTCCACACTGTCCCTATCCCACTAACAGATACACATAATGGAGGGGTAAAACCAACAAGGGAAGGGGTTTAATTACTAAGATGTTTAGTTTTAAAGTCAAAACATAAGGCAATCTTAGGCAATGTCCATTTAATGGGATGCTTGGTTTCTTGTAGTTCAAAAGGTGTCAGGGCTAAATATACTATAATTTTCATCCAGTACAATTACTCAATTAGATCATTAAAGGGAAGATTCGGCAGAGGAGTGAAAGCTCAGAATACTGAAAACGGACAATCAAAATACTATTCACAGGCTAGGTTTCCACTCATTAACAGCAATGATCTAGAGATAAAAATTAGATGGCTCATTAAGAATGTTACAGAAATTTTACAAAAAAACAAAACAAAACAAAACAAACAAACAAACCAATCTCTGGCCCTCGAAAAATGCTTACCATTCAATTTAAATTAGCCCCATCTATACTTAGTAATTCTCAACTTCTCAACTCAAGATATTTCTTTTAATTCCCTAATTCTTAAAATAAGAGGATTCAAATATCTGCTTAAACCAAGTTTCTTCTCTTTAAAAAGAAAGAAAGAAAGAAAGAAAGAAAGAAAGAAAGAAAGAAAGAAAGAAAGAAAGAAAGAAAAGAAAAAAGTTCTGATGAAAATGTAACCAGAGAGCTAATGGAAAAAGGAAGTAGGATTCAGATTTTATTAATTTAATTGTAAGTCAGTTACCAGATTTTATTTAGGTACCTGTATTTAAACTTGGGGCATGGGAGGAATGCATATCTGCATGAAGTAATTCATTCCTTAAGCCAGTTGTTAGTGACAAATTAATTAGCTTTCTGTTCCCTATTAAGGTGTCCAGGATGCTTAAAATGAATGACAATCCATTCAATAGTACTCTTTGGATGATCATCCACCTAACTGGGAAGAAATTGTTCTCTGGATGATGGGACTACTAACTGAAATGCTCTGCCATCCTGCTGTACCTATATAAATGTCTAAATCAAATATTAAGCAACATTAGGGAAAGGAGCAGAAAAAGAGGCACTATGACTACTTAAAGCCAGCAGACAACAGGGGAACATGTAGAAAATAAACTGGGCCCTGTCTTCAGGGAGTTTGTACCATAACATTAACCGTATGCTCCAGAACTATTGTTCACAAGATAACTTGTGAAAGCTTTAGTAGCTTGCCTTATATCAGGTTTTATGAGGAATGAAGCAATCAAACAATTTAATAAAATGCATTCCTTGTTATAAAATTATGAACAATTAATGAAAGTAGAGAGCTAGGAGAGCCTCTGAGAATCAATAACTCCATTTCTTCTCCATGTTGGAAAGTTCAGGGGTCACAGAGGTAGTTCATTTTGTAGCTAGATCTTGTAACCCTGTCTTCAGGGTCCTATTAGCTAGGTTAAATCCTACTATCTTTTGTGTGGTAGTTATGGAAAATATAAAAGGAATGAAACATACCCAGGAGTTTTCCGCCTGGAGGTAGCTTCAAGGTCTAACAATCATAAGGCATGATGATCAAGGAGTTTTTGACTAGAACATCATTATATGAGTATCCAATCATACTAGACTCATTTAAAAAAAAAAAAAAAACACTTCTCAGAGTGCAGCAGATTCACTTGAAATGTAAAAAACAAAACACTGGAAGGAAGGAGGACAAAGCAAATATATATTATCGAAAAATACTTTTAAAGGGGATCCTGTGCATGTATACTTTAAGACATCCACAAGAATAGGATTCCTGAGCACTGTTACACATTTAAAGGCATTGTAAACAGGAAAGGGATTAAAGAAAGACTTCTAGCTGAGTAAATGAGAAGTTTCTACTCTCTTATACTAAAAATTAAACTCAAGGAATAGTGGAATAAATTTGGCCTTTATTTTCAAATTATGGTGTTGGTCAGAAAATTTGCCTTAAGAAAATGCATACAGTAATTTTCCTCTTAAATAAAGTGCTATTTATTCACAATATTTTAATATATTTGCTTATTTCAACTCCTGCTTTATAACATCTCCTTAAAAAAAAGTTTTAAGGCTATGTTTAAAATGTTATGCTTACTTACTGCCTTCAAATCTGTAAAGTTTTTCTGATTTTTTTGAAGGAAATGTGTAATTTTTCCACTGAATTTTGCATTGTTTTGATAGAAACTGAAGTGGCATTTTGGAACATTAAGACTACTTTTATAAACTTGACAGTCTTTATTCTAAGGTGAATACTGGAATAAATAGTACGAGATCCTTGTCCTCCAATTACTCTAAATTCCATCAGGGAGCCAAAACCAATGCTCAGACATCTAAGATAATAGTATACTTAACCCTTCCACATGATAATTTTCCCCATCACAGTTTCGCTGTATCATAGTTCAGCATAAGAAATTCAATGGAGATTTGGGGGAATTTTGCAGAAACTGCAGATGACGCACAAAGACTTGCAGATGACATGCAAAGGTCATCTGATAACACAGAACCTCTGACCAAATATCTGACCCAAATTTTTCAATAAGATCCTATAAAAACCCTATGAAAGAAAAAAAAAATCAGATTTTTTTTTCTTTGATATGAAAGCAGGGCCAAAAAATCTTTTGAGGATTTTCCAAATCATTGAGGTGCCACGCACCTTAATTCCCACAATGTGAAAGTGACAACTGTACATATTAGGATAATATAATAAGCTAGAAGCACTATAGGAGTTCAGAGAAGAAAATGATGAATGTGGACAGGACTTGTCAAGTAAATTGGTATTATCAGGAAATAGTACCAGGTAATACTGAAGTGCTCTTCAGTCTCTATTCTGCATGACTCAGGAGACGAGAAGCTACTGGTGAGGATCTGCCCCCATGGAATTCCACATTGTATAAGTCATCAGAAACATGCCAGAATACATCCATGCAAGTGAACCCCCAAGTATGGAGAAGCGGCACACTGCCAACAGCTCTTCAGAATTCTCCACACATAAAAAAGATGAGGCTGGTAGCATTAAACTTTGCTTTTAATGGCTTGTTTAGCATAAAGGAGAACACACAACTAGGACAGAAAAAGAAGTTGCTAAGACACCATATAAATTCACATTCAAAAAAATAACAAGCCTCGTATGGATTATTATGCTGATTCCAACGAGTGGGTAAAGGTTATTGGGTCCACAGTGCTTTAAAAATCCAAAGAGATACAAAGGGCAAACAACCAAAAAAGTCACAGTGACTTCCTAAATGGCTCCAAAATTTTGTCTTAAGAGTTTCTGTTTCTGAATTTCACATTAAAAGGCTATTTATTTACACCTTGTGTTCTTTTTTTGAAAGTTATTGTACCAAGAGTAGATGAGGTACTTTTTGGTCCTGCATTTTTACATCTCATAAGTAGCCTAGGGTCTTGAAACTAAGGTCCTGAAAAGTTACAAAATTATCTATCTATAGAATGTAGGCATAAATGAAGATTAATGCACTCCAATGATTCTAGGAATAGATCTATTTCCAAGGCATCCTTGCCTAACAAAATTGGTAAAGCACAGAATTCTTTTTGAGCATCCAACTCCAATGTTTCAGACGTATATCATCAGAAAGTACAATAAGTTTCAATGAACAATAGCTCCTAACAAGTATTTTCTCTCTGGTTGCTTTCTTCAAATCCTCCTCCCCTCCCCCATGATACAAATAGAAAGAAGAATCTAGAGTTTCAACATCACAAGAGATTTGGGCCCTAACCACATCTAAAATTTTGTCCACTATGGAAGCTACAAAGAACAAATGATTCAAAACTTGATAACTGACTTGGATAGCTTGCTCTGTCCAAGTTGACCTAAAAATAGGACAACTCAAATGTTCCTGTAGCTGGATGGGGGTGGGGGGGTGGGTGGAGTGAGGGTGGCATGCAATGGGTTGGAGTTGGTCTTGAAATCAGGAGAATCTGAAATTTTAGCAACTGTGTGATCCTGGGTAAATCTCTCAGCCTCAGTTTCCTCATCTGGAAAATGTGGATAATAAATGTACCTACCTCACAGGGTTTCTGTGAGCATCAAATGAAGTACTTCATAAAACCAGAAACACTATATAAATGCTAGCTACAATTTATTAAGATTTGCTACATACCAGCAACTGTGCTAGGGATACAAAGTAAAAATTGAAACAATTCTTGCCCTTGAGGAACTTCCATTCTATGGGGAAAGAGACAACATGTACAAAGATATAAGGATATACAAAAGGAAAGCATGTTTCAAGAGCACAACTCAAACTGAAAATTGTATCTGGAAAACATATAGCTCAATTCTCATTAGGCATTTGGGTCAGTTCTGTAAGCATTGGTGCATCACATACATTGTCAAAACGTTCTTGATTAGATTCTTGATTAGACACGGTCCTTGGAAAGGAATTTGAACTGATACAGAACACACAAGCAGAAACAGTAGAACAATTCACACAATGACCGTGATGATAATTTCTGTGATGATGACTCTCAAATCTACTCATCCAGTCCTAATTTCCTGGCTGACTACCAATGAGAGCTCTTGAACTGGATGTCCCATAGACTTGTTAAACTCAGCATGTCTGAAACAACTCATCTTTTCCCCAAACCTTCTCTAACTTCCCTGTAATTATAGAGAAGATCACCATCTTCCCCATCATTCAGGTCCTCATCCTAGGTGTCATCCTCCTCTCCTTACTTTCTCTCATCCACTCTATTGCCTATACTTAGAGATCTTCCCTCTCTCCTCTCTTAACACTACCTTTCCCACCTCATTCCTGCACCACTACAATAACTTGCTTTGATCAGTTTCTTTAAACATGCCTCTTGCCTTTCTACAGAGACATGGTGGCCTATAGATGAGAAATAAGGTTTATATTATAAGCCACAGTCAATGTCCTCATTTCTTTTGCTTCACTATTTTTTGTTAAAAGCTAACTTTCTATTGCTCATGACAGGGAAGTTATTGAGAAGTGATACTGATGAAAAATAAAGAGCATCAATAAAACAGTTCTATATTTTAAACTATATATTTTCCTTATAAATTAAATAACCATGTTTACTTCTTTTTTGTAATATTTAGTGCTTAATGTATCTGATATCCTCTGATTCTCTTCTTGAGAAAAAGATTCATGAGAAAAAGAGGGGGAGCTAGATAGATAGTGCAGTGGATAGAGCACCAGCCCTGAAGTCAAGAGAACCAAATATGACCTCAGACACTTAATACTTACTAGCTATATGTCCTGAGGCAAGTCACTTAACCCCAATTGCCTTGCAAAAAATAAAAATAAAAAGTTTTTTAAAAGATGACTATATAATAAGTCCAGGTGAGAAGTGATAATGGTCTGAATTGTGGAGGGAAGGAGAAGTATATAAAGAAGACATAAAATTTGTCCACCAGTTAGCTATGAAGGGGGAAGGAGCTAAGGATGACACCGACAGCCTAGTTGACTGGAAGGATAGGTTGGATGGTGGTGGTCAATCAACTGAAATAGTTTGGAAGAGGGAACTGTTGGTGGTGGAGGGATTTGAAGGAGCAGCATTCTTTTGAATATGATGAGCTAGAGATGCCTTAGGAACTGTGTAACTGGAGCTCAGGAAGACTGCTAGAGATAGATATGCAGATCTATCTGAGAGTCATCTATATGGAGATAATAACTGAAACCTTGGAAACTGACAAAAAAAAAAAAAAAACAAACAGGTAGCACAGTGCATAGCAAAAAGAGGCCCCACAACAGTGCTTTACAGAACACCCATAGTTAGTGGATGTGTGTGACCTGAATGAAAATACAGCAAAGGATAAATAAATAACTAGAATAAATGAATGAGCAAAAAAAGCCTTTATTAAGCACTTTCTGTGCAAAGTCTAATTCTAAGCAACAGGGAAACAAATAGAAGTTCCAGAAAGACAATTTCAGTTCCCAAGGAGCTCAGAGTTTAATGGGGGAGACAACATATGCAGAAGATATGTTCAGACAGATAGGAAGAGCAGGAGAAAGTGGTATCAAAAAAATACAGAGAGAATAAAGATGAGGTTTGAGAAAAGGTCCTCGTATCTGGACTATTGATTTTGGAGAGCAGATGATAACTGAGATAATCTAGCAGGAATTTCTCTCTTTTCTTCATCCTTTCCACCAGTTACTGGTTCATAAGATTCCATGATCTCCATGGCATTTTAAATTATAATTACATTGCCTGACAAGCTGAAGTGACCAAATGCTCCAGAAATCATTCTTCCTGTTGCTTTTGGACACATGATGAAACCGAACAATGTCAGTCTCTAAGGAGAATCTTGTGAGTCAGCCTGCCATTTAATTCCTTTTATTTTTATTGATAGATTATTAACACAGTTTAGATACTCCAGCAATACATCAACTAGGTAGCTGGTAAACACTTCACACTTAGAGGGCCAACTGTTAATTTAAGATGTATAGATGGTCAATAACTATGAATTTTAGCATCCTCTGCCACTACTCCACCATCACAGAAGCTGACTGTAGCAGATTCCTCAGGCCCGACAGCATGGAAGCCTCTTGGCAAAGTTCTCAGTCTTCATATTAATTCTAACAAAATTCCAGGACTTAGCAACCTATCAGTCCACATTGTTTGGCTTCAATCCATGAGACTATTCTCTTCTTTTACAACTGCTGACTTTCTGTGATTTGCCCAAAGTCATTCAAAACTTGCTATTTCATTTATGAAATTTAGATATTATGATTATTATCTCCCTGCTCAAACACTCCTGACAATTCTATTTAAATCAAAAGTTAAGTGACACAGTGGATAGAATACTTGTCCTGAAGTGAGGAAAATTTTGAGTTCAAATGTGGCCACATAAAACTTACTGTGTGACCCTGTCACTTAACTTCTGTCTGCCTCAGTTTACTCATCTATAAAATAGGGATAATAATTATACCTAACTCCCACAGTTAGTGTGAGAGCCAAATGAGATAGTTATGTGTGAAGTACCTCTGAGAACTTTAAAATGCTAGCTCTTATTATTATCAGCAAAATGCTTAAAGATCATGAGATAAAAGTTGATAAATACATGCTTATGTGTGTATATAATTTTAATTAAAGTCATATTCAACTAGATAATTCCTCTTGTTTCATAAACTTTACCACAAATACCATTCTAGATTTGGCCAGAAGCAAAATGCACTGTAAGAGTTGCAGCTTTCTTCTGGCACAGAAAGGAAAATTCATGCTTTTTCTCTGCTACTTTATAAGCTCATTGAGAATGACAAGGCTTTGTGAACTCTGTGAAGGACAAAAGAAGAGGAAATGATTCATACAATTTAATTTTTGAAACTCACCATTGATGACAACCCCAATGAGATAATAATGTAGGCACACACTTTTACAAAATTAAATACTACAGTTATTTGTTATTCTTTTTAGTATTTATTTTTTCAAAAGAGACAGTGACCAACAAAAAGACTCTTTGTCCACAGAAAGGATCACAGATACAAAAGTCTTAATAGTAAAGTTTGAGGACTTCAAAATGTGGAGCTCCTGCCTGGGGCTCAAAGTATTATAAGATCCTATAAAATTCAATGTCCCATTTATAATAAAAAGATCTATTAGGCTTTCTTGACCTCCAAAGGTAATGGGCAGGGAGAGGAAATATACAGTGCTTTAGGTTCTTGGCAGAAGCAAACTGGAGTTCTTCATCTTTCCAGTGTCCTGGATTCCCCTATAGCCATAGGGGATGTCTGATGAAGCCTATGGGTGGCCTTCTTAGAATCAAGTTTTTTAGATTCATAAAAATATATAGAGAGATATACAGGATTATAAAGGAAACCAATTAAATTAAAAGTTATTAAAAACACAAGTTTAATTAAATTAAAAAGGTTTTGCACAAACAAAACCAATGCAACCAAGATTAAAAGAAGCAGAAAACTGGGAGACAATTTTTAGTCAGTGTTTCTGATAAGGACCACATTTCTAAAATATACAGGGAACAGAATCAAATTTGTAAGAATACAAGTCATTCCGCAACTGATAAATAGCCAAAAGTTTTGAAAAGACAATTTTCATATGAAGAAATTAAAACCATCTATAGTTATATGAAAAAACACTCTAAGTCACTATTGATAGAGAAATTCAAGTTAAAACCTTTCTGAGATACTACTTTACACCTATCAGATTGGCTAAGATGACAGAAAAAGATAATATGATGAATGTTGGAGGTAATATGGGAAAAGTGGGACATTGATGCATTGTTAATGATATTGTGAACTGATCCAGCTAGAGAACAATTTGGAACTATGCCCAAAGGACTATCAAACTGTTCATACCTTTTAATCCAGCAATATCTCCTCCATGGGGCCTGTATCCCAAAGAGATCATTAAAAAGGGGAAAAGACTCAAATGTTCAAAAATGTTTGCAGCAGGGTTTTTTTTTGTTTTTTTTGTGGCAAGGAAATGGAAAATGAGTGGATAGCCATTAATTGGGGAATGGCTGAATAACTCATGGTCTATGAATGTAATGGAATATTATTGTTATAAGAAATGATAAGCAGGTTGATTTCAGAAAAGCCTGTTAAGACTTACATGAACTGATGCTTAGTCAAGTAAGCAGAACCAGGAGGATATCATATATGGTAACAACAAGATTATGTGATGATCAACTATGATAGACTTGGTTCTTTTCAGTAATACACTGATCTAAGAAAATTCCAACAGATTTGGGATGGAAAATGCCATCTTCATCCATGTTTGCTTTTTCTTTCTCATGGTTTTTCCCTTTTGTTCTGATTTTTCTTTCACAAAATGACTCATATAGAAATATGTTTAAAATGATTGAAAATGTATAAACCTATGTCAGATTGCTTGTTGTCTGGGGAAGAGAGAAGGGAAGGAGAAAAATTTGGAACACAAGGTTTTGCAAAGGTGAATTTTGAAAATCATCTTTGTATGTATTTGGAAAAATAAAATATTATTAATTTTTTTAAAAAGGAATGTTGAATGAGATGATTCAGATCAATTACAATAAACCTGTGATAGAAAGAGTTATCTGCATCCAGAAAAAGGACCATGGGGACTGAATGTGGATCACAAAATAGTGTTTTCACCTTTTTTGTTGTTTGCTTGCTTTTTTTCCTTTTTGATCTGAATTTTCTTGTGCAGCATGATAAATGTAGAAATAAGTTTAGAAGAATTGCATATGTTTAACCTATTTTAGATTATTTGCTGTTTAGGGGAGGAGGGGAAGAAGGGAAGGAGAAAAATTTGGAACGTTTTACAAGAATGAATGTTTAAAACTATCTTTGCATGTATTTTGAAAATAAAAAGCTGTTATTAAAAAAGAAATGTTGAAAACTATCTTTATATGTATTCAGAAAAATAAAATACTGAATTAAAAAAACAAAAACACAAGTTTACAGACTCCAGATTAAGAAATCCTGAATATAAATACTGTATAAGCAACTTTACTTTCTAAAACTTTTTCTAGAGAGATGGAGAAAAGACCTTTGCTTCTTGTACACACAGACTTATAAGTAGCTCATATCGGAGAGATTTTCATCAATAGTGAGATTTTAAATAAGTTAATGGTTCATCTCTTACTTGGGAGTTTTCCTTAACCAAATTTTCCCTACATATTCTCTGTGTACTGTATACTTACCTGTGCCTACAGTTTGGGAAATTAGAACAGGCTTATAACTCAAAAAAGATGTTTTCTATTATTAATTGATTATTATCATTCACATGTAACTGGAAGAAGAGAGAGTAAGAATAATTGAAGAGAGACAGGTTTCCATACTCAGAATCCAGTAATTATTCAGTCTTGGGTCTCCCTGATGTGTGATAGAAAATCTGAGATATGATCCAACAGCTCTGCTGAGCAGCCACATGGGCTTCTCCCATGTTTTCATAAGTGTGCTCCTTGCTTGGCAGTTTCTGCTTTGCAAAACCCTTAGTAAGTCAGAGCATTTCTTTGAGCCAAAAGACATGAATAGCTGCCATTTAGAAATCTGGCCTCAAGTGTACAAGTCTTTGCAGCACGGCCATTTTCTTTTAGAGGTTCTAAATTCAGTTGAATAACTTGGAAACTGAAGCCACATTTTAAAAACTCTTTCTTGCACTAGCCATGGACAGAAATAGTCCCTTTGCAAAAAGAGGCTTGGGAGGAGTCAGCAGGCTCAGGAACAAGCTAGCTGTGTCCTCTTTCCAAATGGAAAGAGTTAGGGAGGAACAAGTAGTTTTATTTAAAGTTTATTCCCTCTCATCAGAGATTTACTGGGTGCCCACTACATTTGTACCAGTCAAAAGGTAGATGGATTTCACACTGAATGGATAGTGAAAATCCAGTCCACACTCTAGGTGTTCTGTAATTTCCTTGTCCTCTTTGGTTAAGCTGCTCCTGGGCTGGGTCTTTCCTAGTCCAGCAAGCAATTCAGTTTCCACACTGGTAGCCTTAAACAACTTCTGGCAATGATCAATTCAGTTTATGGTGTCTTGACCTAACAAGAGATAATGATCTGTCTAGCAAAGAAGTGGAAGGATAAATTTCAATTTAGCTTGAGTCACACAAATCACTCAGGAGAATCTTCTATAAATGATTTCCTCAGGATCTCACCTCAAGGTGAGAAAGGAAGACTGGAATAAAAAAAATCTCTCTTTAGAGAAAGAGAGACAAAAACAAACTAGTCCCTGCCCTTCATGAGTCTTCATTCTAAAATTGTTCTTCAAAGCTTGCCTTTGTACCACCCCCATAACCCTTGCCACCTCCTAGCTCACATTCCTTTTTAAAGGCAATTCAATCTCAAGTCCCTTTACCAATAAGGAGGTAGAACAGTGCAGGAGAAAAGAACACTGCTGTGATGGTAGAGATCTGACTAGGCAGCATGGAATAAAAAGAGGGTTGGATTTAGAGTCAGATGGCTGGTATCAATTGTGATTCTATTAACCCTGGCTCTATAACTATGAGAAAGTTACCACCAGGCATCAATTTTTCACCTATGAAACAGAGGAGAGGGTTGTCTTTAGCCAAATCTAGTAGCCTATAATCTTAGTCCAAATCCTGCTATACAACTATCTCAGTGACCTTGAGAAAACTGCTGCACCACTTGGGGTTTATCAAGTGAGAGAACTGGACTGGATGCTCTCCAAGGTCCCTCTCCAAATTCTATAGCCATCCAAAACCCACCAAAAGGCACTAAACACTCTTATTCTTCTATCACATCATTATCCTCCTTCCCCTAAGGCATTTCATCCCTTTTCTGGTGTTTTATCTAAGTAACATGTTGTTTTCATCCTCAGCAACCAAGGACCAAGCTAAATGCTGTGTGTATATAAGCATCAAAAATGCCACTTTTCCAAAGAACACACTTGGAAGCTGATGCCAACTCCAACACAAGCTTTCACACTTCATTTTCTCTTTGGCCTTTGTCTAATCTAGTAGCTCTTAATTACTGCAGTGCTAGATGTAAAATTAAGGGAGGATATCCCCTTTCTTTTTCCCCCCAGGCTGTATTCTTTAGGAAACTGCGATGTGAGCTTTGACAAGTTGCTTACTGGGCTCTGTGATTCTATTTCCTCATGTGAAATGAGGACAGGAAATCCTGTCCTGTGACCTCCTCAGAGGGTTCTTAAAATTACATTTGATAATAAATTTTTATTTATTTACTGTAGGGGGAAAGGGAGAAAAAGTCCTTATACCTGTGAATTTATAAATATAGGGAATTCCTGGTGAGGAATGAAGACTGACACCTGTTCTGCTACTCGGTCATAAGAGCAGTCTGGGGCACTGAAAGGTCAAGATTCCATAGCTAGTATGTGTCCAAGGTGGGACTCGAATCTAGATCCTCACATATTAGAGGCTGCTTCTCTCTCCACCTAACAAAATGCCTCTCAAATTATTTTCATGAGGAGGAAATATACATATGTAATATATAGTCCTTCAACTCTCCATGTTCAACTTGGCCAAAGCCACACAACAGAGCAATCTAACTCAACAGAATAATATCTTTAAATTTCTATATCCTCCTATACTCACAGTAGGTTACTTAACCAACATAGGAAGGGGATCGAAGGACAATTTTCTCCATTCTCCATTAGACTAGATCAAAGAAGGTGCAAATATGGTTGGTTTGTCCAACTTTGTTAAGTTTGATTCCTCAATATGCATGCATGGTCCACAACTGGGCCTGTCCTGTCAGGATTTTGTTTGTCTTTTCTAAATTTTAACCCTTAAGGAGTCTTTGTCAAAGGGTAGCTGGGCTGTAAAATCCCATGTTCTGAAGCATTAGCAAATCCTCCATTCACCATAAGAATAATGCAGAAGAGAACAGAAGAAAATGGTAGTAATCCTAGGAGGAAGAAGAAAAGTCTGTCTCCCTAAAAAAATGTAAAGCATTAAAAGTTTAATATGGCATCTCAGCACATCCAGGGGACGGAGAAAGGCTTAAGGCTACTGTTGCTATGGCAACAGATCCCTGCCACAGCTGTGAGTCCCTACAGGGTGCAATTCTGAAAGGTTTCCTTAGGAAGGAACACTCCTCCTCTGTGACTATCAGAATAACAAAAAAAAAAAATGGTGGGTTTCCTGCCTCCCTCTGTTTTTTTACTTCACAGTAGATTGGGAAAACCAAGATAGTTTTATATATTTCTGAGCCAGAAGGAATCTTAGAGTTCATTTAGTTTAGAAACTAGGTAGGAAGCTTCCAGAAAAGACTTTTCTCTCAACAACGGAAGACCCACCAAATTCTAGCCACTTCCTAATTCTCAATTTATCAAGAGAACTCCAAAGTTATTTCAAAATCCTTTGGGTTACAAATGTAATTTCTACAATAGCTTTGAGGAAATCAAGACACCTTTGGCAAAGTCAGACCAGTTTCCATTCCTCTGTAACCATAATCAATGACCCCCAATACACATATTCTTCTACTCTAGACTAAAGATGATAGCAACTTCATGCCTGCAAAAACAATTTGCCTTAAAAGTATACACACAAAAATCAAAACCCATTACAATCAGATACCAACATTTTGAGATTAGTTTGTTAAAACAGAAAAAAGAGCAGGAAATAAGTTCTTTCTTGGGTCCACTGATTACATATTGCTTGTGTATTATTCAAGTACTCTTATTGCAAATGGGTATACTGAAATTTATATCACCTATGTCAGAGATGAATCAAGAAGATAATCAAATGTATTTTATGGTAATATTGTCATTCAATGCAATAAACATTTATATATTCTGTGCCAACTATCTGTAAACTATTAAACTATACTTCTATAGCTGAGTCCCCTACCCTCATAGAGTTTTCAACTTGGTAAGGGATATAAGTACAGACAAATTAATATAGGTAATAAGTGCTGACAGATAAACAAGTTTCAATGAGTTGAGGAAATTTTGCTTCATACATACTGCCACATTATATCTAAAATAATTATTTCTGTCTTGATATTTGTCTGTTTCATAGCTATATAGCAATGGACACATTCAGCACAAGTATCTGACAAGTTCAAGTATATTAATAAACTACATTTGGTTCTTTACACTACCTCTAAACTCTCTTTTCTCTTTCTCACATACATACACATATGCATACAATAGTTACAAATTAAATATTCTAAGAATTTGGTTACTAAGCTATGAGAACCCACCACTGAAGTATAACTATAGGCAGTTTGGAAAAGGGGAAGAGAAATATGCTGTAAGGTTTAATCAACTATGAAAAACTTTTGAATATCTCTACAGAAAAATCAATTTTTCTGCTACGAGGCAAGAGCCAAATCAGCCTTTCCTTTTCCCAGAAGCACCACCACCAGGGGAATGGTTTGTTGTTAAGGGTAGAATTTGAGTGTGAGGCTGGGGGTGGAGGGAAGAGCCTTCTCTGGGGATAGAGATAGAGAGAGCAGTGTAGCATAATCAAATGCTGGGTCATATGAGAACTCTAGGGCTTTCTATGCTGACACCAAGTCCTGAATTCAACCAGCAAGAGAGAAATGGGATTGTGCTTGATGAACAGCAAAGGTAGCCACTATTGGGACTGTGGTGACACTACAGAATTCAGGGAATTAATTCAATAAAACATTTTTCTAGGGCAAAGGAACATAAAAGTGAGGCAGGTCACAAAACAAAAGATCAGATCAAATTAAAAATGAAAAAAAGTATTATATTCTAGTCATAAAAAAATTATTTATAGAATAATGATAAAATAGATATTTGACTTTCTGGCCTCATTCCTCCCTCTAATCCCAATTAAATGCCACTCCAATATGCTATAAAAGGGGAAGATTAGTTTGAAGTTTTAAAGAAGGAAAGTACTAGATGCATTAATAGGAAACCCGCTAGTAAAGGAAGCTAAATGAAAATGCAACAACCATTTCTACTGACCTCTTAGAGTCTCAATCTAGTAGAGGCTCCAAAGCCCTTAGTTACCACAGGCACTAAGAAAAGTTTACTTACTGTTTGAATTCATGGGAGACCGGAAACATTTTTTTGCACTGGAAAACTAGATTTCCTTCCTTGTCCCTGTACACAATGCTTCAAAAACCTGTTCCCAAACATAAGCTACTTATAGACCCATTACTTTTAATTTGGGACAAAATCCCAAATCCTGGTAAGCCATCAAAATTTTTTTCCTTGAATGGGATCAGGTAAAGCTTTCTCAAAAAGTCTATGAGACTAAGCCTAAGTCATGTGATTCTCAGAGGTCTGTGGAGCTGGAAGATCAAGTCTAGGGCCCAGGTTGCAGGAAGTCACATGATCTCTAGGCCTAGAGGTCTCTAAAGATCAGACCCTAAGTCAGCTACAGGAAGTGACCCATCGGAAGTGGACACTGGTGACCATTGCTCAATGTTGTTACTTTCTTTTAGTCTATCCAATGAAAAGACTTGGGTCTTTTGCTATTTAACAGCTTGTCAGGTCAGGCACATATTGGTAGCAGAGATGCTTCCCAAGTGTGCTGGTTCTCTCCCTGCAGGGACTAAATAAATGCTTTCTCTTTGTACTTGAAGATGTCTCTGATTAGTTAATTTGGAGAAGGGGGTCTAGCACAATCCCACACATCCTTATTAAAAATCTCTTCAGTGTTTCACAAATTAGTAGTTTCAACACCATTTATACAGAAAAATTCAAAGGAAAATAAAAATGTCTTAATTTTGAGTGCATATTAGATCTGATAAATAGAGCAAGAGTTGTCCTTTTGTGAAATATAGTAGAACGTGAAGACAGGAATTAGAGGCTTGACTCTATTCAGATTCAGAATGAAAACAGATCGTCCACTTAAGGGTCTCAATTCCTGTGCCTACAATTCAGGGAAATAGGAACTACAATGCAAAGGATTCTTGAGTGCTAAGCTAAATAGCTTTTTAATCACACTTTTACACATGACAAGCTTATCAAAAAACTTCTGTGATATCTTCCACAGGTTGAAAAAAGAATGGATATCACACAATTCATTCACAGAAATGGAAAAGCGCAAGCTAGAACATTTAAAAATGACATGACCTTTTGAAATCAGTCCTGTATTCTGTCAACTGACAAAAGATTGAGAAAGTGAACAGTACCTGAGCACATTCTTCCTTTCAAGAACTAACTGATGGATTCTTTTTTTCGTCTTGCTCTCTGGTTCTAATGGGAGCTGGACAGTTTTCTTTGGTGATCTCTTGAAATGTGGTGTTCAGTTTTTCCTTTGGTCATAGTTTTCAAAGAGTCTGATGATGCTTAAATTATCTCTCCCAGACCCGTTTTCTAGGTCACTTGTTTTTGATAGTTGATACGTCCAATCTTGTGACTTCGCTCTAATATTTCTTGTCTCATGGGTTGACTCTCTGGCCTATCCTATTTTTTTTTTAAAGGGAGACCATTACTTGGGTAAGGCTTTCTATCTTCTGGGTATACTTTTTAAATTTTGAATCTAAAACTGAAAAAGGATTATTTTCATATACATAGAACAAACATATATAAGGAGAACCATATACAAAAGTATGAATTCTCCATTTCATGCAACTTGCTTTAAAAAAAAAAGTATGAATTTTACATACTTTCAAAACTGTTCTGTTTTTCTGTGCTTCTCTCTGTTCCCTTCTGTGCATTAAAAAGTATTTCACCCTACACCAAGATAAAGTTGAAATGGGTTCATGATTTAGACATAAAGAGTAATACATACTATAAGCAAATTAAAAGACCAAAGGATAGTTTACCTCTCAGATCTGGTGGAAAAAGAAGGAATTTGTAGCCAAAGAAGAACTAGAGTGCATTATGAAATGCAAGATGGATAATTTTGATTATATTATGTTAAAATTTTTTTGTACAAACAAAACCAATGCAGATAAGATTAGAAGGGAAACTAAGGAAAAATTTTTTTTACATCCAAGGGTTCTGATAAAGGTTTCATTTCTAAAGTATAGAAAAAATGCTCTATCAGAGAAATGCAAATTAAGACAACTCTGAGGTACCACTACACACCTCTCAGATTGGCTAAGATGACAGGAAAAGATAATGATAAATGTTGTTGTTGTTGCTGTTTTATTTAATAGCCTTTTATTTACAGGTTATATGCATGGGTAACTTTACAGAATTAACAATTGCCAAACCTCTTGTTCCAATTTTTCACCTCTTACCCCCCACCCCCTCCCCCAGATGGCAGGATGACCAGTAGATGTTTAATATATTAAAATATAAATTAGATACACAATAAGTATACATGACCAAAACGTTATTTTGCTGTACAAAAAGAATCAGACTCTGAAAATATTGTACAATTAGCTTGTGAAGGAAATCAAAAATGCAGGTGGGCATAAATATAGGGATTGGGAGTTCAATGTAATGGTTTTTAGTCATCACCTAGAGTTCTTTCTCTGGGCGTAGCTGGTTCAATTCATTACTGCTCCACTGGAAATAATTTGGTTGATCTCCTTGCTGAGGATGGCCAGGTCCATCAGAACTGGTCAAATGATAAATGTTGGAAGGGATGTGGGAAAACTGGGACACATACATTGTTGATGGAGCTATGTACTGATCCAATCATTCTGGAAAGCAATATGGAATTATGCCCAAAGGGCTATCAAATTGCATACTCTTTGATTCACCAGTGGCTTTACTGGGCCTGTATCTCCAAAAGATCATACAAATGGAAAAGAACCCACATGTGCAAAACTGTTTGTAGTGGCCCTTTCTGTAGTGGCAAGGAACTGGTGACTGAGTGGAAGCCCATCAGTTGGAGAATGGCTGAATTAAGTATATGAATGTTATGGAATATTACTGTTTTATTAGAAACATCAGCAAGATGAATTTCAGAAAGGCTTGGAGAGACTTACATAAACTGATGCTAAGTGAAGTGAGTAGAGCTAAGAGAACATTGTACACAGCAACAAGAAAATTATTCAATGATCAGTTCTGATGGATGTGGTTCTTTTCAACAATGAGGTGATTCAGGCCAATTCCAATGAACTTATGATGGAGAACATTATCTGCATCTAGAAGGAAGACTGTGGGGACTGAATGTGGATCACAACACAGTATTTTCACCCTTTTTATTGTTTGATTGCTTGCTTGTTTTCTTTCTACTATTTTTTTTCATTTTTGATCTGATTTTTCTTGTGCAGTATGATAGTTATGGAAGAGTTGCACATATTTGACATAGATTGTTTGTAGTTTAGGAGAGGAAGGGGGGCGGAAAGAGAGAAAAAAATTGAAATATGGGGTTTTGCAAGGATGAATGCTGAAAACTGTGCATGTTTTTCTAAAATAAAAAGCAAAAAAAAACAGTTTCAATAGCTATCTTTTGGGGTGGAGGGCATTCTTAAGTCTTTTGAAGTTTTCTTTATTATGTTGTTTTCTTTGTATAAAATGTTCTTTTGCTTTTGCTCACTTCATTCTGCATAAGTCCACACTACCAAAGAGTATCTGAAATCATCTTTTGTCATTTCTTCTGGCATAATAGTATTCTATTCATATGTCATAATATGGACAGCTACTTTCCAATAGAAAGTGCTCACTCCCTTAAATCCAAGTTCTTTGCTATTCTCTTTTCCCACTCACTCTAATCTCCCTTATAGCTATTCTCTTCTCCTGTAATTAACACACACCCCCATCCCTGTTTGTTTCCCTATTGGGTTTGATGTATTTCTCTGCTGGTGTTGGTGAGTGTCTATTTCAGATAAGAATGAGGTAAACCAGTGCTTGCCTCTTCAGCCTTTCCTCCATGTTTGAATACATCTCATGCACTTTTACTGTAAAAAAAAATAAAAGTTCCACCCCTTTCTTCTTCTTTTCTCCATCAGTATATTCCTTTTTACCATGTTTATAAGTGTTGTGGGTACCTTCTTCTGGGTTTATCCTTTGTATTTCATATTAATTCAAAGTATTTTTTCATTATTTAGTGTATTTTCCCTTTGTTCGTTCTTATTTTCAGTTTCAGTTAGTGGACTATGATTTTGTTTAGGAGAATTCCCTCTGATCTTGCTGGATGTTTTGGGCAGGCCTTATTTGGGCCTATTTCCCTCTTCAGTCTGAATAAAGGCTGCCATTGCCAAACTCAATAAGGTGGCTGGTACTGGAACCCAATCTCTGCATGGTCCACTGTAAGCACTGGTCTTGCCTAGACTCTTCTTTACCTTGAACAGTCCCTAAGAAGAAGTTGTTTTTGAGTCTTGCTACAGCCCTTACGAGTCCCAGAATTGCTAGAAATCACACTAGTCTTCTGCAATTTCCTTGGTTCTGGGATTGAGGCCTGAGTTAGCCCTGTCTCCTGCATTGGTTCCTGGTGCTCCAAGTGTACATCCAGGCTCAGAGATCAATGGAGATGAATTCTGTATGTACTAGTTTCTGTTCTGAAAAAGCAGGGTTGGGGGTCTGATTTCAGACCTTAATTATTGGTGTTTCCGATAACTTGCTCAGTCTAGGTTCCCTGGCTCCAGGTTTCTTCAGAGGAATTCATACTGTAGAATCTGGCATGGCTTTTCCCTCTGCCTCCAGCTGTTTACCTGTATTAAATCTCTTGCTAACTGGCCTGGTGAGGCCTCTGTATCATTCTGGGCTAGGTGCTGGGGCTTATTTGAGATTCTTTATCATTATCTTGGCAGCTAATTTCTAGGGTTTCTACAGGACAAAGAGCTGGGAATCTATGAGTCTCTATGAGCTTTCACTGTGCTATTTGAAGCAGAAGACTACTACATTTGATCTTGATCTTTCCATGCTCGTGTTTTTTGTGGCTTCCCTTTCATATGTACAGCTATTATGGCTTAATATTACTTACAATTACTTAGAGCTGTTTTCAATTTGCCAAGTATCAGCCAATCCCAAAGTCTTTCCCATTACATCCAAATCAAAGCATGAAGTTAATGTGCTGATTAAGTTATGATACTGACAACTAATAAAAAAAGAAACCATACCACATGCATGTGATCCCCCTGGGGCAAGTGACAGAAATTCTTGTGGCCTCAGTCTCCTCTTCTGTAAAATGAGGTTGGCCTAGACGACTTTCAAAGTTCCTTCCAGTTCTCTAGATTATTAATCTAGTGAGTCTATTTCCTTATTCATTTCCTCTATGTTGTGAGCATACATCCATGAGATTTGCAAAAGAAAAAAAAAAAGCCAACTGGAACTTACAAGATCAAAGATTTAGAACTGAAAAGGACATTTGTCCAACCCCTTTGTTTTTCAGATGAAAAAACTGAGGCTTAGAGAAGTTAAGTGACTTGCCCAGGCCTACATAGGTGGTGACAGAGTTAGAATTTGAATTCTGGGCCAGTTCTGTTACATAGCAATTTCACAACTCCAACTTCTTCATTTCCCACATAGCTGCACTCCTTTGAACATCTCCATCATGTCTCAGGACCCTATGATTGGGCAACACCATAGCCTCTGCCCCTGGGCCCCCTGACTGGAGGCAAGAGTAAAGAGAGCTTCCCCAAATCTCCACTTAAGGAGGGTCCTCCCCAGGCCCTCTCTTCATCTTCTACCCTGATCCACTCCTCTGGACTTCTCCATCATGCCATCCTCACTTCTCTATTGGCCCCCCTCTTGACCCTTTTCAGATTCTTTCTAAATGTTGCCTTTTCTCATTGGAACATTGGCTCTAGGAGTGAGTGGGATGGGGTGTAGCCTCTTTTTTTTAATGTATAAACCAGACATTTAGCACAGCCTTTGGCACAGAGTAGGAGCTTAATAAAGAAATTTTTAACTGAAAGATTGTTGAACTAGTGTATCACCTAAAGATTTACTTCTGGGTTCTAAAAATCAATGCCAAAAATACAAACTGAGGGTGGTGTAGCTAGATAGCATTTCATATGAAGAAGTACAAATCAGTAGCATACGTTGGTAGCCCCAAAGTATAAGTTATCTCCAAGAGGTGCAGAATCAAGATAAAAGTGGTAGAGCACCCCTGTTGTCTGCCCTGGTCAAGCTTTATTTGGAGGCATTCATTCAGTTCTGAGTATCACATCTTAGGAAGCTGGAGTTGGAAACATCCAAAGGAAGGCAACCAGTATGGATAGGGAAGGATCTTGGGCTCATGACACAAGAAGAGTCTGAAGAAACTGATGATATTTGGCTTAGAAATCATATGACAACTGTCTAAATGTCTGAAGGGCTGACATTTGAAAGGCTTATTCTGGTTGGTCTCAGAGAACAGAACTACAAGAAAGAGTGGAAATTTCAAAAAGGAAATTGAGGTTTAATGTAAGGGAAAATTTCCCAACAATCAGAGCTATTTAAAAATTGCAGGGATTGCCCCAGAAAGTCATGAGTTCTCCCTTATTAAAGTTTTCAAGTAAAGGCTGGATTTTGTTCAGTCCATTTTAGGGGAATTAGCATTGTTGGGGTGTGAGTTGACCTAAATGGCCTTAGAAGTCCCTTCTGATCCTGTGATTTAGGTTCCCTAACTAAACATATGCTTGATTGCTGGAGTTAATATATATCTATTTTCTATCATGTTGAAAGAAATGCTTAGGAGGTTTTACACATCCCTAAAGAGATACAGATTATGTGATATGGGAATAAATGGGGAAGGTTACTCAAGAATCAGACAGGCAGTTGATTAGAATGACAGATATAATTTGGGGTTCATTGAAGACAAGAACCTTAGTTTCCATTCTCACCTTTTAGGGACTTCATAAGTACTTAATGAATAGAAAGGACTGCATGAGAAATCTGAAGCAAAGTTAAGAAGAGCTCTGAAGTATTGTTAATAACAAAGAAAAAGAATGGAAGAACATTTCAGCAATGCTTACATGTGCCAAACACTGTAGGAAGAAGCTTGGGATACAAAGCAGAAAGTGAGACAGTTCCTGCCCTCAAGCTCATATTCCAAAATAAAGTTCAGGTCATGGCAGATGGATAGGCTAAGAGGTGCTTAGATTTTGGCAGGAAAGTAACACTAAATCTGAAGACCTCCCAAGACTTTGTGAAGCAATGGGGAAATAATCTCTCAGCAAGAATGGTCAGACTGCAGTGGGCTTTGCAGTGGGCTTCAGGGATATCCTGTCAGGCAGAGGAGGGAGTCCAGTATGTAGCTGACAGGTGGTTACCAATAATATACCTGCTGAAGCTAATTAGAGTTACTGTCTATTGTCATATGGCAACTCTAGTATTCTGATCTGCCTGGAGAACCACAAAAATTAAACCACTTGCCCTGGGGTAACTTTTTCATTTAAGAAAGGATTAGGGCCAATAGCATGAGAGCAAATACAAATAGCCCCTAGAAAGACCTTTTAAATGTGATACCCAAACCATGGGGCCTAAATCACTAATAAACCTAACTGCAATTTTCAGAGAGGACTCAAAAGCACAAACAAAGAAAGTGAATAGCAACCACAAACTCTCAAGGTGGAATTTTCCACCAAGTGTTTTCTAATCATACTTTCCAAAATACTACAGTTAAGAGGTAGACAAGTGACTTCAAAGTTTGCCCAAGTCAGAGGGAATCTGTAAAGAAACCAAAGTTAGTTTGGCAACTGATCACAATGCTCAGATTAATTTTGGAGGGTTGGTGAAGGGGAACAACAATGAGATGGTAACCACTTTTCCCATAAGCATATTCTTTCAAGAGGTCTCCAAATCCTTCCCACACAAAACAAGCAATTCCAATTGCTAGTTCAAATTTGAAAAGAAAAAAAAAAAATTGATCTGTATTTTGCCTCAGAGTCAAGAGCTCTCTGGGAAGTATGTCTGTCTACATGGCTGAGGACACATGAGGCAGGATATTATAACATGGCAAGGCCTTCCGCAGCCCTGGCAGCCAAATAGGCAGTTGTGACTCATAAGACAGATCAGGAGGGAGATAAGTACAGAAGCAAAGGGGATATTTTCATTGTTATCTTCTGTTTAGTGACATCAATTCCCAGGGTACATATCAATTTAGGGCTGGCTTTATGAGAAAATCTATCTGTTTCCTTCCTTTCCAAATAAAAACAATCCAAAACAAGCAACACTCCTGGGTAACAAGTACCATGTTGGACCCCAACTTTGGGTAATATCTGACCACTTAATAAGACTTTTAAAAAATAATGCCACAAAATGAACCTATGAAAGTATCCAATGTTTTCTCTTCAAGAGTTAGCAAAACCAACAAGTTGCAGGTTTTCTTCTGACCCATTAATAGAACCCTAGAAACTCTCAGCTTGGCCCATAACAAAACATCTGTCACTGCCTGACCAGTTGGGGTAAGGTCGGAGACAAGCTGTCAGATCCCCATCTAACTGAGGATTTTATCTATCAAGATTCAATGAATCCAAATCTTTCTAAATTTGAGGCCAGTCAACAATTTGACTTGAATGAGGTCTCAAGGCCTGTCAGTCTAAAAATGTGGAGTCCAGTTTCTTGTTTAATTCAGAAACTGTGTATTTCAGAAAGAACATTTTAATTAATATAATTCTAAGGAAGTACTCGGATCATTCATTCCCATCTAAAACCCCAGAAACCCCATCTCCCTATGACCATTTTATACCAGACTTGTTCTGATCAGGGCCAGGAACCTGGATTTTGGGATCCTAGAAGGGAACTATGTGAAGATGGGGAATATCTTTTTTTTTTCTCCTGAAATGGCTACTGTGGCAATACTGGGCCTAGCTCTGTTGCTGTGAATAGCTGAGCTTTATATGGTACTTTTGAAGTGTCACATTATTTCTTCACAACCAACCCTGTGAGGTAGGGAATGCAAGCATATCCATTCTACAGATGCTAAAAATAAAGACAGAGTTCCAAGGCATAAGAGGCTGGTCCCCAGCCCAGTTTTTCTGACGCCAAGTCATGGCCACCTTCCACTATTGCACAAGGTTTCTTGTGACCTTCACCCCTCAGAAAGCTACTCCTTTCCTCCCCCATTCTCAGGTCCTCCAGAGAACTCCTTAAAACTGAGCCGGTCTCCAGCCAAGTCAATGGCAAAGCATTACAGGAGAAACTCAAAAGGTCTGTTTCTACTGAGGTCCCTCAAGGCTGTGACTCAAGGTACCAAGAAAACATGGCCAATAACCCATCAACAAAATCCAAAATGTTGGCAGGAATAAACTAAGGTTTTACATCCAAGGCTTCAACTATTATCATCCTCATTTCATAAAAGAGATGAGAATGCTGAGGCATATGCAATGCTAACTGAGGATTTCTTTATGGGCACATAAGAGGCAGGATTCAGTTTGTGGCAGCCCTTTTTGTAGTGGCCAGAAACTGGAAACTGAATGGATGCCCATCAGTTGGAGAATGGCTGAATAAATTGTGGTATATGAATATTATGGAATATTACTGTTCTGTAAGAAATGACCAACAGGATGATTTCAGAAAGGCCTGGAGAGACTTACATGAACTGATGCTGAGTGAAATGAGCAGGACCAGGAGATCATTATATACTTCAACAACAATATTATATGATGACCAGTTCTGATTGATGGACCTGGCCATCCTCAGCAACGAGATCAACCAAATCATTTCCAATGGAGCAGTAATGAACTGAACCAGCTACGCCCAGAGAAAGAACGCTGGGAGATGACTAAAAACCATTACATTGAATTCCCAATCCCTATATTTATGCCCACCTGCATTTTTGTTTTCCTTCACAAGCTAATTGTACAATATTTCAAAGTCTGATTCTTTTTGTACAGCAAAATAACGTTTTGGTCATGTATACTTATTGTGTATCTAATTTATATTTTAATGTATTTAACATCTACTGGTCATCCTGCCATCTAGGGGAGGGGGTGGGAGAAGTAAGGGGTGAAAAATTGGAACAAGAGGTTTGGCAATTGTTAATGCTGTAAAGTTACCCATGCATATAACCTGTAAATAAAAGGCTATTAAATTAAAAAAAAAAAAAAAAAAAAAAAGAGGCAGGATTCAAAACCAGCTCACTAAGTCCAGGGCGCTTACCACCTGCCCATAATATATTGGACCAGGAGAAAGACCTCCTGAAGGGTCCACCAACAGAAATCAGATTAAAGGATGCAATGAAAGAGGGAGTTATTTCCGATATGGAAATATTCCAATTCAGATGTAGTTTCAGAATTGAATTCATTAAAATATCAATTTCCAATATAACTTCCTTGAATAATATTGCAGAAGGAAGCTTCATGATATAGGAGACCTAGAGTCAGTAAGATCCGAATTCAAATCTAACCTCAAACACTTCCTATCTGCATGGCTCTAAGCAAGTTCATTTAACTTCTGTCTGTTCCAGTTTGCTCATCTATATAATGAGGATAATAATAGCACCTACCTTGCAAAGTTACTGTGAAGATCAAATGAGGTAACCTTTGCAAAGCACCTGGCACATAGTAGGCATTATAGAAATACCTTTTTCTTCCCCGTCTTCTTCTAATACAAAATTTAATCCTTTTTCCTAATTAAATTATAATGATATAGTTCTTCAATTAAAACAGTAGCCTGGCCCAGAATATTAGTCACAGTGCATTTCTGACTTGTTTTTGTTTAATCTGAAAATGTATACACTCACAAAAAACAAACACATTAATAGTCTGGCTAACAGAAATCCTTATTTCCTGCAACGCCTTTCTGACTCCAATGGAGAGAGTCTCATTGCTTCTACTTCAAGAAATTAACTCTTCTATGAGGAAGAGGAATTTTAGAATTAGGCAGCAAATCTGCCATCGTGATGCCTTTTCCCAATACTTTTTATCCTTTGAAAAACTATAAATTGTAGAAGCAGTATAGCACAGTGGAACACTGTGAGCCCAGAAGTCTTGGGTTCAAGTTCTGTCTTGAATACATACTGCCTGTGTGGTCCTGTCTAAGCAATTTACTTTAACTCCCAGAGTTCTAGGGAACTCTCTAAAGACTCTAAGGTACAGAGAAGTTGCAAACCTGCACTGGTAGTTTTCTCATTAGGGAAACACTTCATAATAATTAAATTGCAAGTCTAGATCCTGTCCCTATCCCCTTAAGAAGTTTATGAAAAATTTTCTGGCCAAGGGGTTCATTTCTTCTCTTTTGAAACCAGAAGGCACAATGGTTAAGTGCTAAGCCTGGAATAAGGAAAACCTGAATTTAAATCCCATTTCAGATATTTATTAGTTGTAAAACTCTAAGTCACTTGACCTCTTAGTTTCCTCAACTGTAAAATAGAAATAATAATAGCACACACTTTACAAAGTTATGGTGAGGATCAAATGAGACCATATTTTTAAAGTATTCTGTAAACTTTAAAGCACTATATAAAAGGCTAGCTATTATTATTAACATTAAAAACCTATTTCCAGGTTTCTTCTCTCTTCACCTGAGGTAAGGCACACATGAAACTTTTCTGATTTCCAATTAGTATAAGTTAAGGGGCTCTCTCTGATCAAATAAACTTGAAAATAAAATCTGCAACCTAGTCTTTTAACATTTTAAGGTGACTTGTCACCACCTTCAAGTGAGTGATTCATGGCCTGGTGACAAGAGAGGATTTTCTCGATATGTACATGTGCACAGGAGACATGACTATGATGTTTGAACAGCAACATTCATTGACCAGTCATTCAGTGGAATGTAGAAAATGCAGCCAACATGTTGGGACCAGGTGAGTTCTGCCCTTTCCTCCTATCTATATCCACAGTTTTTCTTAGAAAAAGTGTTGGCACTTAAGAATCAAGGCCCCCAGCTGAATGGTCCAAGCAGATGTTTCAATAGCATCCAGTATTAGCCAGGAAGAGGCCAATAGTTAAGACAATATTTGCAACTGATATTACTGAGTAACATTTTCTGAATAGCAAGTCTCAGAACCAATCTTTCAGGAAATCATGAGCTATAAAGGTCCTTTCTAGTTCTAATTCCTAGGAAAGCAGAGCTTATTGATTAAGAGGCTGCCATGAAAGCGCCTAAGGATAAAAGGACACTTTACTTATTATAGTCGTATTAAAGCAGTATAACTACTTTATTATGTTCTTTAATTCCTCCTCAAAGAAATTATCACAAATGAGCCAAATTCAATGAATCATTGGCACATTTGTGATCATGTAGATTTCTAATTGTTTGGCTTATTCTTGAGTAACTAAGTAGTTGCAGCATTCTCTAGTCCTTTTAGAATCCCAAAGTTATACAAAGTTTACACCTTTCCAGGACAAGGGTAAAAAAGACAACTCGGATCTCATTCCAGAGAAGATAGGTCCATCTTTTATTGCAAGAGAGGTGTATCATGCTAAATCCTGGTTCTTACATGCCAGGAGACAAAACCTAATACCTAAAGAAGTAAAAAAAAATAAATAAATAACCCTAATACTTAAAAAAAAAAAAAAAAATAGAAGGCTTAAGAAGTTCATTTCAAAGGAACTTTATTGGAAAAATTACTTTAACTAAAGAATCTACCGAGGATTGATATTGCTATCCTCATGTTCCATTTTTTTCTCCTTTTTATTCTCCTGGAGTTCACATCACAACAAAATGAAACTAAATGAAAAAGTCACAGCTTCCAATGGTCAAAGTTCTTCTCAAGCTCTAAGGTTTCACAAACTCTGCTAGTTTAGCATCCAATTGTTGGCTGGCATCTATCAGCAAGGAACTTGGTAATGGTATAGGAGTATAAAAAGGAAGGACACATAAGTATATCTGGATGTAAAGAGATACTTTTTTATAAAGAATGAACTCTTTGGGAGATAAGAAGGGGGAGGGAAGAGAATTCATCTGACTCTAGAGAAAGATCCTTTCCAAAATGTTTTAAACATCTTAAAAAGATCAAAACACATTAGAACATATATGTAGATCACAGCTACTTAGGTAGAATTACTGCTGTGAGAGCCGTTTTTAAGGAGAGTCTATCATTTCAAGATGCCTAATCTAGTCAGAGTACATAGATATCAGTGATTCTCTCAAGCTAAGCATGGCACTCAAAGATACAGTGCAGATCATATTCTCTTCAATTAAGCCTGGAAATATATGAGGACAAGAAAATATCAGTTCTGTAAATAATTTTAATTGTTTCCCAACTTCACTCACTACTTCCCTATATAGTTAACTAGAGTTCATAAAAGATTTCCTTTTCAAACTCAAGTGGAAGAACAGTAAAAGGAAATCCATACTATTCCCAGAAAAAAAGGTCTACCTCAAAGGAGAAAGGCAAGGATAGAGTCCAAGACAATCTATAAATTTACTCAGCTCCTCATTGTAGTTCAATTCAAGTGAGACATATTATTTATACTCCAGCAAGTGGTGGTCCACAAAACCACTCCACAGTCTTCCTTCTACTACATCTTGAGTAAGGAGGCTGACCAGTTCTTTCCCTATAGTCCAGCCAGGACTTTGCTGGCCTGCCAGCTGGCAGCCTGGGAAACCCCCACTTCTGGCTCTTACCGACTTTTCATCATGTTAGCAAAATTAGTTTATACAATCTCTTTTCAAAGCCCCATCTTGTTTATCCCCCAACCTCATTCCATTATGTGTATATATAGGAAATATAATCATATCTACTATAGTTTTTCCCTAACACAAAAGAATGTAGATTCATGCATCTATGGACAGAGGGAAAAGACTCAAATAAACCTCCTGCAGCATGAGCAAAAAAAGCAGAGATCTCCCCCATTGTCCATTCTCCCCTCCCTTTCCCATAACCTTTAGGATGGGGAGTCTTAACCATTTTTAACGGCATGGCCCCTTTTGTTAAGCCAATGAAGCCTATGTGGATCCCTTCTCAGACTACCAATTATAATGAAATAAAGATGCATCTTTCTTCATTCAAGTTCAGACACTATCTTCCCCCCACCCCCCATCTATCCCTCAGGGGTCTGTGGATTCCAAGCTTAAGAAACCCCATTCTAAAAGAATTTTTTGTTGGCGGACCTATTGGCCTGAAGTACAGACTTACACCTGTCTATGCTAAGAGACAGTTCATCTCCATTTTAAGCCAATACTAAAAGAAAATGAATTGAGCCCAAGGCTTTCCGCCTTGGTATCAAAATGGATGGCCTCCTGGACAGAATACCCCCATTTCAAATGCACCTGACCAACACACACTCACACAGGCAGACAAATAGACAGACACAAAGCTATCCTAAGAGATTGTTACTAGACCAAACTGGGCTCATCTTTCTGACTATAGTAGACAGGCCCAACCAATGCTGCAGTGACAGAAAGGAGGCACTAAAGGTGACCTACTGGAAAGAAGGGATTTTTAACACCTCTTTCTTCTAAGGATTTTTAAAACCAATCAGAAGAAATTGGGGTTGAAGGCCTATCCAACAAGTGAACAGGTTATACACATAGCTCAACTCCCAGGGCCTTTTGTATAGAGATACTTTATCTAACCCCAAAATCCTATTGCTCAGGATTTACGTCCATTGGACTCTAAACTGTGAAAGAGGACTTGGAATTAGGTAGGTTCAAGTCATGTCCTATTAAGATCTATCCAGCAAGTATGGGCTCACTGGAAGCTGCCCATTTCACACAGGTGAGGCAATGGACCAGGCTCCTATGCCCACCCGTAGACAGACAGACAGCCACACACACACCCCAACGCCGCCGGGAGAGGCCTCCGGGCCCGGGCTAACTCACCGCTGTGCGAACTGAACCACCTGGGTGCGATGTGCAGAGGGAGCGCATCTGCCAGCGATGCTCGGGAGCCCAGGTACAGCATCCCGTCTCTATGGTGACTACCACCTGTCTCCTGGTAACCATTGCCGTGGGCATACGTGGAGTCGGCCCCGGAGCCGCCGCCGCCCGGTGCCCTTTCGGTATCGCCGGCCCCCCGGGCGGCCGCCGTGCTGTAGAGGCCGAAGGGCACCCCTCCGGCCGTGGTGGGGTCCATGCCCATACCGGCCACCGAGCTGACGGAGCGGCTGCGCAGCCCCATGGCCCCGCCGCCCGTCCGATAGTGGCCGAAGTGGGGGCCTCCCCCCGGCGGGGGCACGGCACTGTCATCGGTGGAGACGCCTGGGAAGGGGCCCCGGGAGCGGCCCGCCGTGCTCTGCTTGCCCCCCATCCCCGGCCGAGCCTCGGGCTGTAGGGGGGCTCGCTCCCCGAGAAAGCGAGAGCGCCCCTCCCCCACCTCCCCGCGGCCCGAGCGGGTCCTGGGCGCTTAAAGGGAAGCCGGGGCCAAGCTGGGGGTGGAGGGGACCCCGGGAGGAAGGCGGGGACTAGAAACTAAGAATCAAAGCCGAGCCGGGCGCATGTCGCCCGTCCGCCCGCCCGGGCCCCGAGGCGACGCGCACTCCGGCCCCCCGCCTGCCCGCCCCGAGCTCCGGAAAACCGGGGGCGGCGGCGAGAAGCGGGGCCCGGCGGCTCGGGCTCCTGCTCAGGGCTGCTGCTGCTGCTGCTGCCGCCGCCGCCGCCGGGGCGCCGCGGCCATGGACAGAGCCACGGGCTGACTGGCGGGCGGGCGGCTGGGCGGGGAGCGCTCCCTCGGCTCGGGCTCCGGTTCCAGGCGGGGGGAGGGCGGCGGCGGCGGCGGCGGGTCGCGCTCCCGGCTCGGCGGGCGGCTCCGGCTCCGGCTCCCGCGGTCTGGGATCCTCTCACTCTCCTGCTGCTCCTCACTGCTGTGGAGACAATAGAGGGCGGCAGAGCGCAGGCGCGGCCCGGCGGCGGCATTTCCCCCCTCCCCCCGTCCTCCTCCTCCCCGCCCCGCCCCGCCCCGCCCCGCCCCCTGCACTTAACCCTTGCGCTGCTGCGGCTGCTGCCGCCGCCGCCGCCGCCGCCGCCGGCGCTCGCCCTCCGACCTACCTCCAACCCGCGGTGCAAGCCACCCCATCACTCTCCTTGGCTCAGGAGGAGGGGGAAGTTATCGTAGTCTTCACCGTCCCAAACTGGGCGGCCTGGGGATCCCCACTAGGATTTCCTCCTTAGGATACGCGTCTAATAGCATCCTACATCCCCCTTCAGCCCCTCCCGAGCAAGTTCCAAGCCCATCCCCAAAGGAACTGCCACCATCCTGGAGTAACCGAAGGGGGAAGAGGGAAGATTTCTGGATGACTTTCAACCATCAGTGATGATGATTTCAATCAATCCATCCACCAATAGCATTTGAAATGGGGGGCATTCTGTCCAGAAGTAGAGCTCCTACTCTACAGGCGTTGGTGCAAGTACAAAGAACCTGACATAATTCCCACTTGCAGTGGTCATTACTTATTTTCTTTTTTTAATATTTCATTTCCTCCCCCTCCCCCCCCATTATATGCAAAGCAATTTTTAAACTTTTGAATTCCAGATTCTCTATTTTCCTCCCTCCCACTCCCCTACTGAGAAGGTACTTGTGAAGTTATGCAAAACATTCCCATAAAAGTCACTTTGAGAAAGAAAGTAGATTTTTCCCCCTCCAAAAAAAAATTCTCAAGAAAAATAAAGTTTGGAAAAAAGTATGCTTCAATCTGTATTCAGATACTATCAATTCTTTCCCTGGGAATGGACAGCACTTCTCATAAGTCCTTCAGAGAAGTCTTGGATCATTGTATTCCTGAGAACAGCAAAGTCATTCACAGCTGATCATCCCACAACATGCAATGTGCCATTCTGATGGGTGAGACAAGGACACATGAAAACAAGCAGGATACACTCAAAGTTAATAAGAGCTTGCTTATATATGTGTATTTACATGATATATATGTAGATGTGTATTGTGCACACTATACGTATGTATTACATGATGTATCTATAGATATGTATACACACAATCTATGTATTAACTATGTTGCATGTGTTACGTTAATATGCATATATACACAGCGCTAGTCATCAACTTTGTTCTTAAATTGAATATTTTTATATATGCTGTATATTCTTTACATCAGCACACACAATTACAATGTATATCTAAATACAATGTATGTGCAATATAAATACAATGTATACACATATATACATGTATCTAAATTTGTATAGACCCGTACATAAAGTAAATGTTTACAAAGTACTATGAGACAGAAAACTATTTTTTGCCAGAAAAGAATACTAAAAATATCAGACTATCAGTCGGGGTCTCCGGAAGCCCGACTTACTAAAGAATAACTTGAGACGCGGCCTTTTAGCAAGGGTTTCCCGGAAGTGGGGGAGGTGGAGAAGTCTGAGTTTCAAAAATCCGCCAGGGATTTTCAATCCACCCATGTTCCTTTTGTTTCTATTCTGATGCAGAAAGGTCTTTGATTAAGCACCCTCTTGCTAAAATTCTGCCCCCACGGCTCCTCCTGGTGGGCATGCGCAGTATTTCCTGTGTGGTCCCTCTCCTCCTCCCATCAGCCCCTCTGCCTTTCTCCCTCAACTTTTTCAGGATAGTTTGGGATGGAAAGTAGATTTTTTGTTTTCTTCTTCTTTGGGATTTTCTGCTTTTCCACCAGAGTGCATTATAAAATCACGTGAGGTAGATCCAAAAGGCCCCTGACTTAGGTACCTGCTATATGAAAGCTGTCCTTACCCTCCCAAAATGACTTTGCACCAATTTTGTATGTATTGAGTTTGTTATTATTGTTATTGTTCAGTTGTGGCTGACTCTTTGTGATTCCATTTAGGGTTTTTTGGGTTTTGTTTTTTTGCTGATGCAATTGGGGATGACTTGCTCAGGGTCACACACAACTAGAAAATATTAAATTTTTGAGGCCAGATTTAAACTCAGATCCTCAACCAAATCATTTCCAATGGAGCAGTGATGAACTGAACCAGCTACGCCCAGAGAAAGAACTCTGGGAGATGACTAAAAACCATTACATTGAATTCCCAATCCCTATATTTATGCCCACCTGCATTTTTGAGTTCCTTCACAAGCTAATTGTACAATATTTCAGAGTCTGATTCTTTTTGTACAGCAAAATAACCGTTTGGTCATGTATACTTATTGTGTATCTAATTTATAGTTTAATATATTTAACATCTACTGGTCATCCTGCCATCTGGGGGAGAGGGTGGGGGGGTAAGAGGTGAAAAATTGGAACAAGAGGTTTGGCAATTTTTTTTTTTTTAATTTAATAGCCTTTTATTTACAGGATATATGTATCTCATACATATATCCTGTAAATAAAAGGCTATTAAATAAAAAATAAATAAATAAAAAGAAAAAGAAGAATGTGTAATGTCAAAAGAAACTGAGCAAGACAGAGATTAGAGACCAATTCAATAATTTATTAAATGGAGAGAAATACTGGGACCAATGGATCCCAGGGCTAGATGAGACTATCATCTCAAAGAGTCTAGCCCCGAGTATCGGGACAGCAAGCCTTTTATGGAATAACAAGAACATTGACATAATGCAGAGAGACATTGATGCTTTAATGCAGAGACCTAGGTGGGGATAGCCTCGTAGATGGAGGTTACTGATATTCTAATGACATTAAGGAATGTCTATAACACCTTTATCTCAACCATTAAGAGGGGACAGTCATAACCTTAAGGCAGAATACGAAATAGGACAAATGGAGGAAATGGTCACCCCATTAAAAGTGACCTTTGTCATTACAAATGTATGGATGACATACTTTTAAGTTTAAAATAAATAAATAAATAAACTCAGATCCTTCTGACTTCAGGGCTGGTACTCTGTTTAGGTTTTCTTGACAGAGATACTAAAATTGGTTTGCCATTTCCTTCTCCAGATATTTTACCTATGAGGAAACTGAGGCAAACAGAATAAAGTGATTTGCTCAGATTTGACAAGCTATCATCTAAGTCTGCATTTCAACTCAGGCCCAGTGATCTATCTGTTGCCACTTAGCAGCCCATTGTGTTCAATATATATCTCCATATGTGCATGTTGCCTCCTTCATGAAATGTAATCTTAAGGACATAGACTACTTTTTTTTTTTTTTTAATTTTTGCTTCTCCACTGCTTAACCTAGAGTAATAATAGCACTCTGAGAATTACAAAGCATTTTGTTATCTCATTTGATCCTCATAGCCAGTTTGCCATTATTAGCTCCATTTAGTGAGAAAACAAATTCAGTGACTTTTCCAGGACCACCCAGCTAGTCTATGAGAGGATTGCATCTCAGGTTTTTGAAGTCAGGTACTTTCTACACTTCCAGACATGCTGCATCTTCAGGAGGAGAAAGGGTAGAATTTAGAACTCAAAACTTTTCTTAAAATTTTTTCAAAGATTGTTTTAACATGTAAGTAGAGGGAACTTTTTTTCAATTAAAAGAACTCTCCCCTCCCAACATGTGATTGGGGGAAAATAAAATATATTACTTGATGGATCTGTGTTCGAGTTTTGACTTTTGATACAAGGCAGGTGAATCATAACTTGCAACTCAAAATCTATACTTAAGCTCATTGTCTTCCTTTGTATCTTCATCTCACATACCTTAAAACCTCCTGGCCTAGGAAGGGCACATATCTATATCCCTGGTCTAAATTTCCTCAAAGTACTTCCAATCCAAAGAGCTCTTAAAACTTGTGTTTGAATTTCAGTACGGGCATCTGAGTGACCATCAATAAATGATTTAGTTTCTTCATTTCTAATATAAAAAAAATTGGCTGGATAATCTCCAATCTCTTCTAATTCAATTCTGTAACTAGGTCAGCAATAGATGGTACAAACAGATAAACAACCATTTGAAAAAGGAAACTTAAAAAGGAGAACCAATGCTTGACTGTTTTTTTTTCCCCCTAAAGTGGTCACTCTGGACAGAAATGGGGAAGATAAGGAAGAATGCCAGCTTCAATGAAGCCAAGCTGAAGTTTCATTCTGAATTGCCACAGGGACCTTCCCCACTCCATTTCATCCTTTTCACTCCTCCCCCTTAGGAAAATGTTACAATTTAAACCAGATAAAGGCCAAGGGATAACCAGGATAAAGGTTATGTCTGTAAATTTCTCCCATCAACAGCCTTAGCTATTCCTAAATTTAGTACCCAGAGAGGGATACTTTTAGTACAGTTAATATGGCATCTGTTGAAATCTAGAGAAGCCCAAAGGCTTTATGAACTTACAATATTAGACTAATTTCATTTTATTTGTGGTAGACCAAACTTGTTTGTATTTTCCATCCATCTCTCATCATAGTTTGGTTTGTTTTCCTTGGGTACTAAACAGATCTTGGGGAGAGAGGAACCAGAGAACACTGATGGATGATCAGTGTGCAAAGGAAATGAAAACAAGTGGCAGCTGGATTGGGGGGGGGGGCGCAGGAGAGGGCATTTCCTTTTTTTTTTTTTTTTTTTTTTGAACTTCCTTGTTGACTTTTGGTAAACTGCCTCACTGCACAGTTTTGCTGTGAAATAGGGTTGATAAACTGATGACCCAGCTTCCAGGAGAGAGATAGACAGGGACATAGAAAGACAGAGACAGAGACTGACAGAGACAGAAAGAGAGTATATATGAGGGTGATGCAGTTAGGGAACCAAATGATGCAGAATTGTGGGAATCCCTCTTTGGTTGTCGCAGGTCCAACATGAAAGAATTCATGAACCCAAAATATTAGACTGGCAAAAAGGAAGTTTATTGTGGGCACTGCAAAAGTCAGCTATTGCTAGGAAGATTGCCTTCTGAGTGACAAAGTTCTGGCAGAGAGATAAAGGTCCTAGCAGAAAATCCTGGCAGAGAGATAAACAGAGGTATTAACACTGAGAAGAGAGTGTCTTCTCATAGGGCAGGAGTCCTGACAATCAGCTATGCCAAGGAGTGAGGTTCCTTGACAAGGCATGGTCCTGCTTTTGGACCTCTGCAAAGAAATGAGCCCCCAAATTATCGTTTAATTAGGAAATTTGAGACTGAAGTTTCAATTGAATGAAATTACTTCAATAGTGTCACTGCCCCCAGACCTAGATTTCCAGTAGAATGAGACCACTTACATTGGAGCTAAGTAGGGTGGTCCTGGGCCAAACTTAATGAAACCATTTAATTGCTCCAAGGGCAAGTCTTTGTCAGGAGAATTTCAGGGCTCACCCCAAAAGTCAAGGACAGTTTCAGGCTTCCCCTTCAAGGGGAGGATAACCGATAATATTGATTTCCAAACCCATTTTCAAATGTGATTTCTCAATAGGTCAGACTGCAACAGGTCAGACTTTTAAATATCCAAGGATACCAGTAACAAAGGATAATTAACCATTAAGCGCATGGAAAACAGATCTAGAAATAATAGGTAGCTTGATTATGTATTTTTAGGTTAAGATATATATATTAAGTACTATTAAGACTAGCAGAAAAGACTCAAAATTTATAGCAGAAAAAATTTAAAGCCTTCTCATTACATAGATGGGAATATTGTCAGAGAAGTAAAGGGGCAAAATTCAGGCTACACAACTAGCTAGTTATAGAGGACCAGACCTCTGATTGCAAGTGCCCTTTAGCTTGACTAGCTGGTGATTCTTTGGCAAATATTGACTGGCTTGGTGAGGAGGACCTTGCAGCTTTGCCAGCAATTTTGCTAATGACCCTTGCTAGTTTCTAAAACAGGATTTAGGTTAAGTAGTTGGTATAAAGTTTTCAATTTTGTTGTCAAATCCCAGATCTTTAAGGGGCTGTAAGAAAGTTGAAGTTTGATCAAGGCCAACCTAGGCTTAGTTCTATGCATGGAATTCTGGCTCTTAGGTCCTTTTTTGAGCTTGGTTTTATACTAAGAAACATGATTTCATTTGAAGCAGGAATCTCTTAATTTGATAGTGTTTGTAACATTAGATACAATTTACATGTTCAAATATTTGTAAAAGGGCTTAGTACAATTCTTGGCATACGTTAGGCATTATAGAAATCTTTATTCTGTTTCTCTTCTCTTTGAACAGAATCCAAGGGAAAGAGAACCAGTTTGAGAACCAGTGCTCCCTCTCATAAGAAGCCCTCTTAACAAGTTCTTTATTTCTGAAAACCTTAAAGACTCATATTTGCCAAAAATGAGAAAGTCTAACCATAAAAAGCTTGAAAACATGAGCTTTTCATAATGTTCTGACATGTTCTAGATACTGCCTGGTAAATGTTTAGCACTTTGGGGGGGGTGTTAACAAGGATGCTGGGAGAGAGGATATCAACATCTTTGTCCTTCCATTCATCCATTTATGTGTCCTTGTATTTGTCTCTGCATCTGATCATCTATCCCGTGCTTCCGTCCGTCCCTCTGTTCTTGAACAGAGTTTAGGATATCGGGAAGGAGGAACCTGAATTGGTCTACCTGTTAAGTAATCTTGTTTGCCCCGCCCACAGCTTCTGCCCAGGTTGGCAATGGACTACAGTACCCGACAGAGCCCGCGGTAAAACGGAGTGGGGCGGGGCTCCAGCTTCAGAGAGCTGAGGAGAGCTCGTCTCCGTGTTACGTCACGTCACCTGGAAGCGATAAGAGCCCTAGCTGGGTCAGGGAGGGGAAGAGAAGTTAAGGAGAGTGGCTGGTTATGTTTGGCAAGGCGCGTGCACGCTAGACCACGAGGGTTGGGGGAGGAGCCAATGCCGATAGAAGAGCCAATGGTTAGCCGGACAGCAGGATGGGCGGGGCGTAGAGGGGGTAGTCTGAGGTGAAGGGTGCGTCCTCCTGCGTGCCGAAGCCCCGGCGCGTGGGGCCGAGGGGAGGAGCGCGGCGGCGGCGGCGGCCGTGGGGCGGCGGCGGCGGTGGTCTGGCCGGAGATGGCGGCGCGGTGGAGCAGCGAGAATGTGGTGGTGGAATTTAGGGATTCCCAGGTGCGCAGCGGGGGTGGGGTGAGCCGAAGGGAGCCGACTGAGCATGCGCCTCGTCCCTCCCCTCCCCCCCTTCCAGGCGCAGTCAATCGTGGGGCGCCACGGGCCGGGAGCGGGGGGGGGCAGGGACCGGGGGTAGCGCTTGCCGGCCGGTTGGGGGGAGAGGAGGGGGACCGGGGTCTGAGCAAGACCGATGGCCGCTGGTGATCGAGCGTTGGGGTCGGCCCGGGGGGCAGAGGCCCGGGGGCCGAGGTTGGGCGGCCGGAGCCTCCCCACGGGCGAGGGGAAAGGCTTGGACCAGCCAATGGCGGAAGCCGAGAGCTCGTCTCCCATGATGCTTCCCTGCAGGAGAGGGATGCAATTCCTCCCACTTCACTGATGGGGAAGCGGAGGCCGGGGCCGTGCCCGTGCCCTTGGTCGAGGCAGGACTCGAACACAAGCTTGGTGACCCCCCCCCTCCGTCCTACCCTGCTTCCCTGGGGCCGCGGCTGACCGCGGTAGCCCCCACTAGGGGAGCAGGACCCCAGACTCACAAAGAGCCCAAAGAGCCGGGGACCTCTTTAACCCAAAACGGGAATCCTCTCCCCAAAGATGGCCTGGCTTCTGCCTCTGGCGTTGACGAAGAGAGCTCCGATCCCCTTTTTAATAGAGGAGGAAACTGAGGCCGGAAGGGGTATCCTAGAGGAGAAGGCTCGGAACCTGGATCCTCTGGCTCCAGAGCAGGGGTAACCACCCGGCCAGCAAACGCTTAAACTACAGAGATGTAGGGACTGAGTAACTTCTCCAACCAACCCTCCCCAAAGCAAAACCCTTTTCCCTGAGAAGCTTACGTTCTATCGGGGGAGGCCCCAGATGGGGGCAAAATAAATGTCGGTATTTGCAGTTGTGTTGAGGGAGCCCTGGCAGCCAGCCTGAGCTTGTCGGAGGACTTGAGGTTGGGGGCAAAAAAGGGGAGCTGCGGGTGCAAAGATAGAGCCAGAAGGATATTCGTAGGCACAATAACAACAAGCAGCATTTACCAGCGCTTTCAGGGTTAAAACCCAAGGGGGTTTACAAACATCTCATCACAACAGCCTTACCAGAGAAGGGTCATTGTTGCCCGTGAGGACACGGAGGCAGATAGGAAGTTAATTGCTCAGGTCACACAGGCAGCAAAGTGAATGTATAGGAAGCCTCAATAGGTAAATTGGAGGGGAGGGGGTTTTCGTTGAAAAGGGGTTCTAGACATAAACTGGGGATCGCAGCAATGGGAAGTACTAGGGACATTATCAGAAGTGAAATTCTCTTCTTTAATTGCCATAGATGATCTGAGAAGCAAAATGGTGTAGCGATAATGCTAATAGCATGGATATAGCACCTACTATGTGCCAGGCATTATGCTAAGTGCTTTACCAATAGAATCTCACTTGATCTTTGCAACAACCGTGTTAGGTAGTTGCTATTATCTCTATTTTGTAGCTGAGGAAACTGAGACGGGTTAAGTCAAGCCCAGGGATCACAGTGTCTGGGACCAACTCAGATTGAACTCGGGTCTTCCTGACTCCAGGGTTGCCACTCAATCCACTGCCTTACCAGCTCCCTTGAATAAAGAGTGAGTCAGGAGAAAGCTGATTTCCAGTCAAACTCTGCTGAATACTGGATTTGTGGACCTTTATTTAGCCTAAAGTGGAACAAGGTAGTAACATCTTATCTCTTTGGGCTTTGGGCTCCACAGCCAGTGTTCTTATCGATACACCACATGGATTCTGCCCTGTAAAAAAGCAGGAAACAGAACTCTTTCCTTCCATAGTAATAAAAATGAATGGATAAAAAGAGGCCCTCATAAGTTCCTTAGTGGTGCCTGGGACTCAGCTTCCCATAAGGGATTTCAGTCACATCGTTTCTCCCAGAGGACACTGAAGTGCTTTGCACTGACTCGCACAGCATGTCTGATTGTTAGGGTTGTCCTCTCCAGGGAAGCACAAGTTATCCAAGGGATAAGAACAGTGTCCCCCTTTATGTTTTTGTTGATTGTTTTTGGCTAGAAGAGACTTCAGAAGCTATGAGCAAATGGGGCCAAATGGGGCCCACTGGGAGTTTGGCTGGTCCCTGGTCAGCCAGCTCGAAGGGCCCAAGCAAGGTGTGTCTTGAGTTCTGGGCCTCTGCTCTCAGAGCCAGTGTTCTTTCCATCCATGCTGCCAGCACAAACCTACCTGTTATACCTCTAATGTGGAAGTTGCTAATCTTCAGGCCTTTCAGGTCCAAGTAGCTTCACCTCCACTTTTCAGTGAAGATGTAATTCAAGCCACCTGCAGTGAGGCTGCTGGCACATGTATTAGGAGGCTGTGAAGTACTATCGGAAATAATGAAGGGACAAAGGAAATTTGCCAATTTCTCTGTGAGTTTTTCTTTCTGTGACTTTAGCATTTAGTAGGAATGATGTGGTTTTTACAGTATATCCTAATCTGTTAAGTAGACTGTGCATCCCATAATTCACTTCTTAGAAGTGTAGTCACTTGGCCCAACCCCTTCATTTTAAAGATGAAGAAATTGAGGCATTGGGAGCTTATGACTTGTCCCAAATTACACAGCCAATAGTAACTAGCATCTTTAAAACTCTTTAACTGCCCTGGCCAGTTTTCTTTCCTGCATAGAAAGAAAGGGGGATGGGGAGATTAAGTAAGGCTCCTTTTGTTGCTGTTTTACAAATTCATTTATGTGTTTTCAAATTAGTCCTAAACCTTTAAAAATACATTTTCATGTGGCTTTCAGAATTTTATAGTGAAGCAATCCTGGGTTCAGATTAGCTTTTTTTTTTTGTTTTTAATTTTAAGATTCCATGAAAAAGTATCCTGTTAGGTCTACCACCATTTAGCCAGTAGTGCTCAGGACCCAAGTATTGGATTAATCCTTGAGCACATATTCATGTCATTCTGAGCTGAAAGTCCTTCAGAATCACCTGATTGAGGGCTTGGGGGATTTACCTGTGTGAAGGGCTTATTCTCTAGGAGAGAAGAAGTGGAGAAATGGTGAAAAAAAGCATGCAGAACCAGGAAATATGGCTAACATTACACAGAAAACTATTGTACAACTCTCAAGCTGAGGGAGCAGCATAATAATGAGCAAAAGGACCCAGGCTTGGCTCTGCTGTTTGATGCTTTATTACTTTGGACAAGTCACCTGGCCTCAAACGGGCTTAGATTCTGCATCGTTGCAATTAAGAAAGTTGGAATAAATGATCTGTAAGATTTCTTTCAATTCTAAATCTGTGATGGGGCATTCAGTATTTATAGGAAATAGTTTCCTGAAAAAAATCATTCCTGTGGTGTAGGATACACTTTGGAAAGACAGGACAGGAAGAACTGGGGAAGATGTTTGGATGCTAGAGCACAGGAAGTCCTTTACTGGGACTTAAATGTCAGTATAGGGTGAAATGAATTCGGGTCCCTCCCTGAGGCAAAGTTGAAGGAGATAGTTTCAGGGTCCTCTCTTCTATGGGAGGAATTCCTACTTCATGGGAGAGATTGGACTGGATCAAGTGATCTAGTCCAATCTCTCCCATGAAGTTGCTTTCAACTCAGGAACTCTGTGTTTCTGTGATTTAAGAATTTTTTTATTGATACTTTTTTAAATATTGCCTTCATTTCTAAATATATCACTCACTTTCTCTTTTATCTCAAAGAATTTTTAAATAGGGGGAAAATTCAATAAAACCAACTCACTTATTGAGTATGAAAGATTATGTACTATTCAATGCCAGTAGTCCCCTGCCATAGCAAGGAAGGGAAGAAGCACATTTTCTCAGCTCTCTCCAGTGCCAAGTTTGATTATTATATTATGATTACAAAGCATTCAAACTTTGTTTTTGTCATTGTTCTTTCCTTTTACATTGTTTAGTCAGGCATATCATTTTCCTGGTTCTGCTTCTTGTTTTTCTTTTTCTTTTTTTTTTTAATTAATTTCATTTTGCATCCATTCATATGTTCTGTTTTTTTGAGTTTTTCATGTTAATTGTCCATTTTTATTCTTTCTAGGATGTACTCCTAACAGTGAGATATGTGGGTCAGAGCATATAGACTTTTTAATAAGTTTTTTAAAAAACATAATTCCATATTTTTTTCCGGAATGGTTGAACCAATTCATTGTTCCATCAACAGTACAGTGTACTTGTCTTTCTACAGCTTTTCCATCATTGACTGTTTCCCTCTATTGTTATATTTGCCAATTGTAGAACCTCAAAGTTGTTTTGATTTGTATTTCTCTTATTAGTGATTTGGAGTTGTCTTTTGAGTGGTTGTTAATAGTTCCTTTGAGAATTGTTTATTTACTTAATCCTTTGGGGAATGACTCTTGGTTTTAAGAAGATTTCTTAAAGTCTTTCTTTTGGGATTATTAAACTCAGGTTTGACTGCTTGATCCCCACCTCCTGGTTCAATCTATCAGAAGATGGGTAACTAACTTTCTTAGACCATTATTTTTTGGATCTGGAATTGAAAATTAGAAAGAGGAGCATTATGTAGACTCTCTGTTGCTGTAATGGTGTGTGATTTATGAGTCTCATCTTTGCTGTAACCCTTCTAGACAGATAGGCAACGGCAGATATCTTTTGCTTGAGGGGAAAAAAATCCATTACAAATTCAAGGCCTTAGCAGTTCTGGCAAATTTTTTTTTACTAAAAAAGAATGAGAAAAGGGGGGCAGACTCTCTTTACTAGTTTCATTTGTTCTGGAAAACAGCAGAATCATTTCTAATAAAAATGACTAGAATCTGAAGGCACCATTTTCATTTTTATTCTCTAGAGAGATGGTGATGCCCAGGGTAAAGTCTGCCAAAGAAAATCACACACCTTCCTCAATATTTCTCATTCATTCAGCATTTGTTGACGCACAGTATGCCAGGGCCTGGAACAAGGTGAAGTTGAGATGAGACATGGTTTTTGTCTTCATTAAGCTTAGTCTAGTTGGAAGACACAAACCTAGACAACTGGGATATACATTATATGATCATGGTTTGTGCAGAAATAGGTTTTAGTTGTCATTTAACCCTTTTACAAATAAGAAAACTGAGGCTTAGACATGTGAAGTGATTCTCCCTGACACAGATAGGTAATGCGCCTTTTATTTAATAGTTTACTGTAAAAGGAAGCTCCCTCTCTAGGAGGAGTTGTGCGCCCAGCAGCCATGATAAGTGTTCAGAGAATATCAGCTAATTTTCAATAAACATTCAGTAAGGGGATGAAGAAGATTGAATACATTAGATCAAAACAGCTCTCCTAGCATCTCTAGTCCCTAATTTGAGAATATTGGATCATGTTATATGAAATTGTCTGATTCTTTTATGCCAGTGTATTTCAGTTCTTGCTTTTCCAGTATGAAATCTGATAATGCAAATATTATAGTCCTTGACCATAGGCCTTGACAAACTGATGTTAAAGAATTGACTTGACTGATTTGCATTGAGTGAATGTTTCTAACATGCATTATTAGAAGAATGAACAGAAAAGTGCTTCCATTTCTTTGACGTTTATTACCATTCTCTCTAGTTCAGCTGGGATGTCAAATAGGAAGGTTTGATATATGTTTTTAATTTTTATTATTTTTAATTAAAGCTTATTTTTCAAAACAGTGGATAATTCTTCAACATTAGTCCTTGCAAAACCCTGTGTTCCAATTTTCCTCTCTTTCTCCCACGCTCTCCCCTAGATGGCAAGTAGTCTAATATATGTTAAATATAGTAGAAATATATGTTAAATCCAATATATGTATACGTATTTATACAATTATCGTGCCGCACAAGAAAAAAAAAAAGAAGCAAAATAAATTGTAAGCAAACAACAACAAAAAAAGTAAAAATGCTATATGGTGTTGCATGCTCTGTTCCCATGGTTCTCTCTCTGGGTGTAGATGGCTCTCTTCATCACTGAACAATTGGAATCGATTTGAATCATTCATTCATTGTTAAAGAGAACCATATCCATCAGAACTGATCATCATATATAATCTTGTTGTTGCCGTGTCCAACGATCTCCTGGTCCTGCTCATTTCACTCAGCATCAGTTTATGTAAGTCTCTTCAGGTGTCTCTGAAATCATCTTGTTCGTGTGTTCACAAGATATGTTTCATAATAAAATTCATCACAATGTTGAATTCATTTTGCTACTACAAATGAGTTATCTTTTCATTTTGAAAACATTTAAAAATAGAAATAGTATTGTTATCCTAGACATAAAGACTAAGGATACTAATCTAAGTTTAGAAAGCATTGAGTGGATCTTCTTGAGCTCTGAGTGGTGGAGGACAGTGGCTTCAATGCCTGGAGTGGGGGACCCCTTGAGGCGAGGCTACCCCTGTGGCTTTTGGGGAGCCTGAGCCTGAGCTGAGGTGAATTTGCATAATGCAGAGTAAGTAAAAAGAGAACTGTCTGTATGGTCTGCGGATCTTCATTTATCAGGGCTTAAATTTTTCCCACCTCTTTTCAAATTCGAGAAATTTTTATATGATCCCCTAGGTATATAGGTACATAAAATAGGCATACAAATCAAGCATTTACTAATGGTAATCATAATTTTGCAATCTCCACATTGAGTTACAAGACTTCATATAGGATAATGAACCACAGTTTTAAGAAGCTACCATATAAATGAATAAATGAAGGGAAAAGCATTTATTAAGTCTTTGTGATTTCAAGCACAGAAGTTACAAATAGAGTTTTAGAGACTCCCTGCTTTAAAGGAGCTCAGTCTCTAATTGGCCATAAAAGATAATCCATCTCCAGGCAGGCAGAAAGGCCTGGACATTCTGGGAGTGCTGCAATGGGGCAGACAGCAAGACCTAGAGATCTTTATAGAGTTATGGTCCTAAGACAAAGGATGGTTAGTGAAACCAAGGTGTTCACTACTCAGATACTGAGAAGACCAATTGAAATTAATTTTTTAAAATCCCAATATTTTCTTCTATACTAAATGTATTTCAAACCTCCAGTTATGGTCATTCTTGAGTTTAGCTTTACTTTAGTCAGTAAGAATTAGACTATGAGTAATACATTTTTATTCCTGCTTATTGTAATGGAAGAGAATATTAGTGTGATAAGTACACTCAAGCCTAGAAGGAGGGTGATGTTAAAAGGAGAGATGCTTTTTCAAAATAGTACAACTATCATTTAATAAGACCAACCTCTGTTACAGTTTGTGGAAATATAAAGCAAAAGACAAAGGTTTTAAAAAAAAAAGTCCCTTCTCTCAAGGAGTTTCTGGTCTCATGAGAGGGGATTCTGTTTGCACATAGATGCTTCCTGTGTTAAGCAGAGCCTCACAACAACCCTGGGAGGTGGGTACTATTGTTATCCCAATTTTACAGGTGAGGAAACTGAGGTCAACAGAAGTTAAATTGACTTGCTCAGAGTCACCCTTTTCAGTGTTTAGGTCTGTATTTGAACTCGGGTCTTTCTGACTATAGGCCCAAAGTTCTATCCACTGTGCCACTAGCTGATAAGTATTAGTACATGGTAGGGAGGGAAGGGGGCAGAGGAGGGATCAGCCCAAGGTATTCTAGAAATAGTTAATAGCAGGAAGAATCTGGGGAGGCTGCATAGAAGAGGTGGCCCCTACTATAAATTACAAATCTTTTCATTGTGTGGAAACTGATGTCTTCTTGCTATCCTACCCTTTGATACTGTTCTCTTACCACCAACTTCTAAGTTTATCAGGCCCCCAGACTCAGGACCAGACTTCCTGTAGAGGCCTTTCATAGCTAGCTGCCCTTGGATTGGCTGCATCACCAGCTGGATTTCTCTTTGCTCACGCCCACAGAATGAAGGCGCACCTGTCAGCCTCTATACAGTTCAGGCCTGAGTCTCTTGTCCCTGGTACTCTGACTTCTTTCTTGAGGTTGTACAACTGTAAAAAACAGCTTCTTTCTAGTCCACCACTTGTGATTATACCCAGATATTCAAAGTGAGATCTTCCTTGATAGTCTCCTAGAAAAGGCATTCAACAGGAGGATAGCAGTAATACAGCTAAAGCCTGCTCAATGCAAGAGGGCTGCTGTGAATGCCGCCAGGAGTAGCAGTATCTAAATTGACTTTCAGGCACAACAGGATTTGAACTTGTCCAAATAGAAGAATCCAGGGCTTTGTAATTGCAGTGATTAAAAGCAACTTCTGACTTTAGTTTGAAGACAGACTTATTTGGTTCAGTGCTTAATTTTGGGAATTGGGTATTGAATGATGAAAGATGCTTCTCTCCAAGAACTGGAGACCACTGTAATGTCCTGGAAACTCTAGATTGAATATGAGCTTTTATTTTGCTAAAATTTAATCTCTGGGGTACCCACTAAGAGGAATTCTTAAGAACTTGGTAACCAAGTGTTTGCTTGATCTTAGATGTACCAAAGATAAGATTTGAATATGACTGACTACCTCTCTGGCACCTAAAATAAATCACGGCCCTTTGAAATTACATTGATGCCTACCTTGTTTGGTGACGTCTGGGTGGAATTTTGGTTCACAGGAGGAGACTTTTCTAATTTCTCTAAATGCATTTGCTAGTCTAGCTTATTTTGTCAAGGTCCTAAGGGCTCCCTATCCTAAGATCTCATCATTAACTCCTTTTTACCTTTTTACGTTATTGTTGAGTATGTGATCAATAACAATTAGAGCTGCCTCTTTTAAAGTTAACTGAAAGATAAAGAGTTTGAGATTCATATTGAGAATATAAGGAGAGAATTAAAAGTTCATCTTTATAAAATCTGATAATTATTAGCCAGAAAGATTTTAGACTCTTGATCTCAGTGATGACAAAGACACAATGAAAAATAATTAAATCTCCTCTATTTGGGGCTTGAGTGATTCTTTTCAGCTCATTTTTAAAATTGAACAATTGTTTATGTTTTTTAACAGGCAACTGCAATGTCTGTAGATTGTCTTGGGCAGCATGCAGTGCTTTCTGGGTAAGTGAGCTCCAAAGTTCTCTTGTTGTATGATTTTTGGGAACAAGAAGTTTCTGATCAAGTGAAGGCTACCTTGTGTTCCCTGCAAGGACTAAGGCTTTGAATTCATGGGGATCATGCTTCTAGAGCTTCTGGAGCCATCCAGCCTGCTTGTTTTATAGAAGAAGAAACTTAGGGGTTATGTGATTGACCCAAAGTCACAGGAGTCAAGCTTTGAATGCAGACCTCCTGATTGCAGATCTGATCCTTTTCCCATTTTCCTATGCTGCCTCCCCACTTCCTAATTTTCATGATCCCTAGGATTCAGAAAGATTTATCTTTTTTTTTTTTTTTAATTCCTGTGCCCACTCTAGTACCTTAGCATGAAACTGTATTTAGTCCTGAAACTAGAAAGTTTAACTAATTTTTACCCGATTTTAGGGTGGGGTAAGTAACTTGTCCAGGGTCATACAGCTAAAAAGTATTAAGGTCTAAGGTTGGTTTTGAACTCAGATCCTCCTAACTCTCTCCACTGAGCCATTCAATTGACCTGCCATTTACTTTTATTAGAGATTCTACTCTTGATCTTCTCACTTCACTTTCTCTTCTTTAACACTGCCCTTCAATCTTCAGTTTCTTTTTCAAAGGGGAAAACATCATCTTATGTACTTGACTTCTCTTCCTGCCCATCTCTTTTATTTGGAGAGAAGTGTCCAAAGCCAAAGCTTGCTCTTAGAAAATCAGAGTTTCTCATTCTCTGAGAGTGTCTTACCATCTTAATGCTCTTTGGAATTTTGCTTGTAGAGCTTGTGCTTCTCTCTCTAGTAATGATCTGATTCTTTAATCTGATAACTCTCATCTGAACTTCTCTTCCCACTTATTTTTATGCTCTTTTAATTTTTTCTTTACTCTTTTTCCTTTAAGTAGGAGCTAATAGTTTTCATACTTTTCTTTGGCAGACCTGCTTATCTTCATGGGTATCTTATGATTCAGAGTTGTTTTTAGCAAAGAGACTGATGTTTACCCAACATGTTTGTGCATGTAGCAAGGAATGTAAATGCACATAACTAACACACTAAAAGTGAAATAGTTGGGGAACAGAATTGAAACACTTAAATTCATTTCTGCCCCTTTCAGTTCCAAACCTTTCAAGCACCTGTTATACATAGTATACACTACTAGGTGCTAGAGATAAAGAGACAAAAAGGAAACAGTTCCTGTCCTCCTGAGGGATATAGGTCATATATACAGATGAAAAATAACAAAATCTTTCAGAACAGCAGAGAGCATTAACATTGTAAGGGGGTAGGGGAATCCAGAAAGCCCTGCTTTGTGAGAATGTTGCTGAGCTGAGTGTTGAACAGAGGGATTCAAGAGATCTAGGGGAGGAAGGACTCACACTCACTAGGTGAGATGTTCTTCCTCACCATAGCCCCTATGAGGGATAGCTTGAAGAGAAAGTTAGGGGTGAAAAATAGAATAATTCATTTATATCAACCTTTTGTGTAGGATGCATATCACTGGCACTCAACATACTTGTTTAATTTTGAGTATAATTTATATTGCTTCTTTCCTCATAATAATCCTTTAATTTGCTTGCTGAAAGATTAAATTTGGTGCCTAAAATAGTCTATTTGCAAGGGAATTTATAGTTTTGTTCCAGGATGTGTGTCTGTCTGTTAAATAGTGTCTTAAGAGTTTGTTTGCTGTTTGCATAGCTCCCATGAGATGAACTTGTCATTTGCCCATAGTGGGCTGCCTTTCAGAGTGGGTAGATAGCACAGAACATGAGTCAGATGCAACCTCATTGTTGCCTTCATGCTGGATTATACCTATATTGGAAGGGCTGCCTTCTAAAATTATGCTGTGACCCAGCTACTTGGTTTCTATTTTGTTCTTTTTATACTCTTAAAATTCTTTGTCCTTTCTGAGGTCTGAAAAATTTTTCTGTTTGGGAGAAGTTTTGAGCCCCTGCCAAGTAGGTCTGGTTTAAAAGCAGACCCTCCACAGCAATCCTAACTCCCTTGCATATATTTGGTACCCTTCCCATTTCAGCCGCCGATTCCTGTACATTGTGAATCTGGATGCCCCATCTGAAGGTCACCGCAAGATCTCTCGTCAGAGCAAATGGGACATTGGGGCTGTGCAGTGGAATCCACATGACAACTACGCACACTACTTTGCAGCTTCGGTGAGTGCACTTTGGCAGCAGGACAAGTTAGTAAACATGAAATGGCAGGGTCTCTGTTCTGAGTGGAGAATGAAACCATCAATTTTCCACGCAGAAAGTCAGTCAGTAGGAAATGAATTTGGATGATATCATTTCCTTCCTAGAGAAGAGTAAGAGAGGCAAATCAAAAACCCAATCAGAGTATTGTCATGGGTGTCCCATTTTGTATCTAGCTTTGAATAGTCATATTTTTCATTCTAAATTTCTTAAAGGAGAATAAATGCTACTCTTTTCATTTGTGTCCCTGTTGGGTGTGTTAATGAGCTTTGAGTTATCTGACTGGCTGATAGAAATGTGCTAAAGATCTCTAATACTTGCCCATTGCTAAGTATTATTGAGATTAGAAAATTTTATTCATTCATTTATTCATCTATTTATATAACATAAACACATATAATATAAACTCAACATAAACACAAAACAAAAAAAATTTCCATATACACAGCAGAATTGAGAGGATTCAACATAAAACCATGAATTTCCATTTCTGACTATTTGCTTTTTTAAGAAGCCGTATAACAAATACTACATGTTGTTTTCAAAGCTAGCCAGCTTTTGTTGTTTGCACTTTTCATTTTTTTTCCTTTCTTGCCCACTCCACTCTAGAGAAGGCTACAATAAAACATAAACATAACACATGATATATGTATATGTTATGCACACATACACATATATACACACACAAAAAAAATACATGTTTCTAGTTATGAATTCTTTCTCTGGAGATGGACAGCATCTTCTTTCATAGATCCAAATCTTTGTATGTTTTTCTAAAATCAACCAGTTCATCATTTCTTAAACAGTAATATTCCACTACAATCATAATACTACAATTTTTTTAGACATTTTCCAATTAAAGGATAGCTATCATTTCAAGCAGTCTGGTAATTGTAAAATAGTCTTCCACTGCATCCAGGCCACATACAGCCCCCTGTTCTTTATCTGTCCAGTGGACCCAGATGATTCTCCAGGAGAAAACGAGGCAAGTGACCCTGCCCAGTCCCAGTCCCCTTCACTCGGATCCGATTAACTTATATGTCCTCGCATCACCTCCCTGCTGCCATGGTGATCTTCAAGAATGAATGATAAAACAACAACACTGTAAAATTAAAACTTGTTTTAATTGGCATTTCATTTCTCTAATCAATAATTATTTAGGGCATTTTTTTCCCCACACAACTATATATGGTTTTCATTTCTTCTTCAAAAACTGCTTGTTCATATCCTTTGGCCATTTGTCATTTGGGGAGAAATTGAAAAAAATTATAATAAATTTTGATTGCTGTCAAATTTATAGATGATTCTATCCTTTTATTGAGGGAAGCAAGTACATAAATAAATATGAAAGATGTCTTTACAGGAAAAGGAAGCGATGTCTAAGGGTGAGCAAGCTTCTTTTCTTCTGTTTAGTGAACCCAAGAGTCTCTGCCCACTTACTGGGCGACCTTGGCTAGAGCACTATTTACTCAAGTCTCTTAGTTTCCTTTTGTCTAAAGTAAGGTCCCATCCAGATCTATAGGACAGTTAAACGTCTTAACGTTGCTTTTTTGCCAAGGTGAGGAGAATGTTAGGAAATCCCTTCTGGATTAGTTGCAGGTAACCAGGGAATGGAATCAATTTATAGTGCTGCCTGGGATGAAATCTTTTGATATTGTCAGCTAGTGAAGAGACAGAGAGCATGTGAGAAAGGAAAGAAGAGTGATTCTGTTTTAGCTACAGAAAAAACAAAGAGCTTCTCTTACAAACCACTCCCTGAAAAGTTGGGTGTCCTGTCAGAAGAGAAGAGGAGAATTAGCTTATTACCTTTCCTTTTTACTCCTTTGCCCAGCTTCTTGTTACATTGGAAGAGTACTGTCTTGTCATCTTCTCTCATTAGTCCTTTAGTTCTCTGCTTTATTCTCATCCAGGTCATTGTCCCAACCTCTTTTTATTGGACTTAAATGTATTATCATTCTATTTGCCACTGAAGATGCTGGCCCCTGAAAGGAGTTGAGACATGTCTTACCTCAGGACTGAACATCTACCTTGTTGCTGTGTTTTATTTTTTTAAATAATATTTTACTTTCCCCCAATTACATGTAAAAATAATTTTTAACACATTTCTTTTAATTTCGAGTTACAGATTCTATCCCTTTCTACCTCTTCTGCCTCTTCCCTGAGACTATAAGTAATCTGATACAAGTTATCCTCCCTTTTTTCAGAGGAGCTTTGGAGCTTCAGAAGAACTTGGGCATCTGTCTGCAGGCTGGATGCAGATGGGCTCACCCCAGTTGTCAGCTCACTCTCCAGCCTCCCTTTGTGGGAAAATCTAAAGTGAGGTCTTTGAGAGCCCCAGCTGCTACTGTTACTGCTGCTCCTTTTAAAAACAGTCACAGTCATCTTTGAAGTTTATTTTCTGCAGTTGTGGCTCCTCTGTAGCCAATATTTCTTTGCCTCTGTCCTGATTGAAGTGCCGATGTAATATTTTGGTGAATTTTAAGGGTTCTGCTTATTCCTTCTTCCTGGGAATGTCTTTTAGGTTGTTTCCCTTCTTCACTCCCTGCCTCAGTGGTACTTTGTACAGTACTGTATAACAGTGTAGGTGAAAATCATGACCTTTGTAGAGTGAGAGTGGGAGAAGGAGAGCTATTAACTGGAAAAGTGAGTGTAGGTCATGGCAGCCAGTGCTGAATTGTGTACCTGAGTACTATAACTTTGGAGGGGAAATGACTTTTACAGGGCTCTGGTATTTAATTTCTGTGGACATGTTATTTTCCTCCAAAAAATGTATTAAAGACAAAAGCAAACAAAGGTAAGTGGTGCCTTCCTTCCTGTTCTGAAACCCTTAGTTGTATCTCCCTACTTGCTTCAGTGAATCTCTGACCTCGTCAGTATGAGTAGTCTCTAGGCACAACTTCTTACTGTGTGTGACTCCTGGCCGTGTCCTCTGTGGGAAGGACTGGTGGGACTTGTAGATTAGCTGTCTGTAATCCCTCACCCTCGCTACAGAAAAGCTGGGGAGGAAATTTGTTCTGGGTATTATTAGCTCTACCTACATTGGATTTTTTCCCCTTTCTTGTGAGATTAGACTATTGAAAGGTTTTTAAGCTTTCTTGGCCAGTTTTCTGCTTAGCTTTCTCTTTTCATTTATTGCACATTAGAGCTTTCCTAAGCCTGGTGACACAATGATTTGAACATTTTGACATGACTTACCTTATTTCTTCTGTTTGATTTCAGAGCAATCAGCGGGTCGATCTTTACAAGTGGAAAGATGGCAGTGGGGAAGTTGGCACAGCACTACAGGGGCATACCAGGGTGATCAGGTAGGTAGCAGAAGGTCTGTGGCTTATTGGGCCGTGATTTGTCATTTTGATTCCGCATTAGACATAGCACATACCCTCTCTGCTGGAGCTTTTTGTCGAGTGATCCCAAGAGCTTGCAGTACCATCACCCTATTTGTCACAGTTCTCAGGGGAACCAAACTGAAAGACTGCCATCCTCCCACGGTTCCAGCTTGAGCATCTGTTTAGTGTTAGCCTTGGATGGCTGATAGGACTTTAGCATTCCCCAAGGTGAGGGCATTCTTACAGAAAATCAGCCAGTGCTTGGGAACCAGCATTAGAGGGACTGTTGTGCCATTTCCCTGAAGAGCTCAGATAGGTACAACCTCTTTCAGAATAAAAGATGAAAGCCACGTCTTGTATGGGAGTGGGAGGAAGTTGAATGAAGTCTCTGTCCAAAGATATACCGAAAGGATCAGAAAGCAAGAGACTGTTCTTTCATCTATTTAAGTGTTTAAAAAATTGACTGTGCTCTCTGGAAGGAGATCCATTAGCCACATGCAGACATTCTCTAGCTTGTTATATCCCAACTTGGTTCCAGATTATTTTCTCCAGTTCCTCCCATTGATCCCGGTTGGGGATGGAGAAAGCCGGTTTGGGAAGTGTGTTTCCATAAATGTGTGATGTCCCAAAGGCAACCTTGGGATAGGTAGATAAGGTTAGATTTCCACAGAGGGCAATCTGGCATTTCTCCAGTGCCCTGTTCAATAGCCATTTGGGTGTTGGGGGAGGCTAAAGGATAGCAGAAATTGGATACTTTTCGAAAATTATTTGTCATTCATTTTAGTAATTTTTTTTGTTTTTGAGGACTTCTTACCCCTAGATTTCATAAACCTCTTGGGATTAGATTTCATGGGATTGGTGAACATGAATGGGAAAAAATATTACCTCTTTCATTACTTTTTTTTTTCCCCAAATATCAATGTAAGCAACAAACTTTCTTCTAAGAAGGGCTATATAGGCTTCAGTTTGCCAGCAGGATCTTTTATGGAAAGAAATGATTAAGAAGCTTGGTCTTGAGGTTATCCTGCTTTAGCATTGGATGCTGGATCCAATGCAGAGCTAGTAGTACTGGCAGGTAAAGCTGAACCAGAAGTTTAGGTGGACAGAAGTGTGCAAAGAAGCATTATACAAGAGAGGTATTACTGTTGTATTGTTTTATCTGTTTAAACAAATAAAATGTGCTGAACCAAGCCAGCTAATTTTTAAATACAATTTCCAAGTATTTGTCTGCCCTAGCTAAAAGTTAAAAATTGTGCTGCTTGTGTCTCTACTGGGCCTATACCCCAAAGAGATACTAAAAAAGGGAAAGGGACCTGTATGTGCCAAAATGTTTGTGGCAGCCCTGTTTGTAGTGGCCAGAAGCTGGAAAATGAATGGATGCCCATCAATTGGAGAATGGTTGAGTAAATTGTGGTATATGAATGTTATGGAATATTATTGTTCTGTAAGAAATGACCAGCAGGACGAATACAGAGATGCTGAGCGAAATGAGCAGAACCAGGAAATCATTATATACCTCAACAGCGATACTGTATGAGGATGTATTCTGATGGAAGTGGATTTCTTCAACAAAGACAAGATCTAACAGTTTCAATTGATCAAGGATGGACAGAAGCAGCTATACCCAAAGAAAGAACACTAGGAAATGAATGTAAACTGCTTGCATTTTTGTTCTTCTTCCCAGGTTATTTATACCTTCTAAATCCAATTCTCCCTGAGCAACAAAAAAACTGTTCAGTTCTGCACACATATATTGTATCCAAGATCTACTGTAATCTATTTAATATGTATAGGACTGCTTGCCATCTTTGGAGAGAGGGCGGAGGGAGGGAGGGGAAAAATCGGAACAGAAGTGAGTGCAAGGGATAATGTTGTAAAAAATTACCCTGGCATAGGTTCTGTCAATAAAAAGTTATTTAATTAAAGAAAAATAAAATAAAATAAAAATTTAAAAAAAAAAAAAAATTGTGCTGCTTCTTTCGCAGCGCCACCCTCTGGCATTTCACAGAATAAAAGACTCAGAATTGGAAGGGTGTTAAGAATCCACTTCATACCTAGGCAATGATTGCCTCATACATTATTAAGTGCTCATCCAGTTTTTCTTGAAGATCTCCAGTGAGGAGGAGCTCACTAACTCCTAAGGTTCTACCTCAATTTCCCTTTTTGTACCTTCTTCTCCCTTGGGGAGAAAAAATTCTAATTCTTCCTACATATAACAACCTTTATTTTATTTTAAATTTTAAAATGCTAGGAAATTTGTGTGTTTAATTGAAGTTTATTTTCAAAACATATGTAAGGATAATTTTTCAATATTGACTCTTGAAAAATCTTGAGTTCCAATCCCTGCCCCCCCTTCTCTTTACTCTCCTCCCTAAAATGGTATGTAATCCAGTATTTTGAAGACAGCTGTCATATCCCTCCAGTTTTTTCTTCTCCAAGCTAATTCTCAGTACTTCAGCTGACCAAAATTAGAGGCCCTTCTCTGTCCTGCTTGATTTTCCTCTGTATGTTTTTCAATTTATTGATGTCTTTCCTAACATAAGCTCTGATTTCAAAAATTATTGTCCAGTAGAAACTTCAGACTTTCGCCTATACCATATGATACACTTGGAGAATGGAATTTTCTTTTTTTTTTGAAAATTTTTCAATAGCATTTTATTTTTCCAAATACATGTAAATATGGTTTTCAAAATTCATTTTTATAAGACTTTGTGTTCCAATTTTTTCTTCTTTCATTATCTCCTCCCTCCCCAAAAGAGCAAGCAGTCTGATATAGTTTAAGTGCAATATTTTTGAACATATTTTCATATTTGTTTTGCAAGAAAAATCAAACCAAAAGGGAAAAAACCATGAGAAAGGAAAAATAACAAAACAAAACCAAAGGTGAAATACATTTAAAAAAAAAAGAAAGAAAAAATAGTATCCTCCACATTGTTGAGAAGATCCAAGTCCATCACAACTGATCATCACCTAATCTTCTAGTTGTTGTATATAATGTTCTCTTGGTTCTGCTTATTTCACTCAGCATCAGTTCATGTAAGTCTTTCTGGATTTTTCTGAAATTGACCTGCTTGTCATTTCTTAGAGGAAAATGAAATTTTCTGGCATTAAAAATAAGTACATTTTTCAAAAGGAATATTGAAAAATATCCCTCAAGTAAACACACACCCTATCCCACATGTGTTATAGCTTGCCTTTCCCATCCCTAGTCTTGGTTGTATTTAAGGTTTCTAAGTGTTAATAATCTTTTTTTTTTTTTAAGTGTTAATAATCTTGTCTCTACTTCAAAGAGTGCCTGGATTTTACTCAGAGGAACTATAAAATCCTCTTCCCTTCTTGTCCCCTTCCTCCCCCTTTTTTTTAAACAAAAATAGTAGGCAGTTGGAGTAGCTGGGAATCACAGGGAGTGGATCTGCAAGTTAGAGGCCTCTTTGAGGTCTAGTTCTTTCCCAACGATACTTTGGAGACAGGGCTGCAGAAAGATGGTGGCTTTTTGGAGCCTCATAAAATCTGACTCTGACTAATCCTGCCACTCCTTGTGTTGTTTGTCTCTTGCATTCTCAGTGACTTGGACTGGGCTGTGTTCGAGCCAGACTTGCTGGTTACCAGCTCTGTGGACACCTACATCTACATTTGGGATATCAAGTAAGAACAAGTAGGAGGCATTCTTTTATTATGGAACTTTTGGGGCCAGGGACTTTGAGAGAATGTGACCCTTATTTGCAAATTTTTATTGATGGCCTTTTGTCATCATGTCACAATTTTTTCTAAGTATGGGGAAGCGTCTTTCTTGTTGAATCCTTCTCCTCCCCCCCCCCCCCCCCCCCCCCCCCCCCCAAAATAAAATAACCCAAGTTATAGTGATAGAATCTGACAATATAGCCTAGTGGTTCCTAAACTTCTAAGGAAGAAAATTAGGATTTTCCAATAATTTCAATTCTGGCTTTCTTCTAACAATTATTTCATTTATATTACTGTAGTTATTGTGGTTAAATTTTTTTTTTGTTTTGTTAGCATATTTCACTGGTTAAGTTCTTACAGACTCATTTCTTTGCTTTCACCATTTTAGTCATATCTAATTGTAAATAGTGTTCCAGGCACTCATATATCATGTTCAGCTTTACCCTAGGTCATGGACACCCTTTTTGTTTCTTCTAGGGTATCACAGAGTATTTCTAGGAATGTTTTTGTGGACATCGGGTCTTTGTTTCTACCTTTGACTTGGTATATTCTTAGCCCTGGGATTGTGGGATCAATTTAAGAATTTTTTTTGAATAATTCCAAATTGGTATCTAGAATAAATGCATCAGTACACAGCCCCACTGTCAGTTTGTAGTGTTCCTGTCTTTCCACACTTTTCCGATAGGACTGATACAAGAAATTTGGGGGGGATAGACCTGTTCACCATCATTCCTTTAAATTAGCCAAGCTTAAAATTACATAGTAGGCTATATGCACAATTCTAACTTTGGATAAATGGCTCTGAAATGTCTTCTCTCTAGCATGGCAGGAGGTGAAATTTGTTGTACTCTGCAGAGCCTAGCAATGGGAACAGATGCTTGTTCTCTATCTCTCCTGGACCAGGGGAAAAAAGGAAGAGAAGGGAAAGAGGGTCTCATTGTTTTTTATATTTAGAATAAGGGGACTCTGCTGAGCTGGGGGCAAAGCCCTGGGGGCAAAACCTGGGCTAGTCTGCTGTGGCCAGGGCCTATGCCTGTCTTTCTGGCTTTCTCCTGCCCCTTATGTAAATAAGTAAAGCACTTCCAGGTATGCTTTGGAAAAGGGTGATCATGATAGAATGTAGAAGCCAGGGAAACAAAAAAGAGGAAAGAGAAAAAGATGTAGAGAAACTGAAATTTGAGGAACCAGACTTTGGAGAAAATTGCTCTTGTATACTCAAAAAGTTTCATTCTAAAATGATAGATTAATTTTGCTTTCTCCAGACCCAGCGTGTGTGTATGTCCATATATATATATGTGTGTGTGTTGTCTTTGAGTAAGGATCTTTGAGTCTTAGAATACTGCCTCACTTTTAGCATTGTCGTTTGGTATAGAAGTTGTCCTATATGTTTGGTCTGAGAGGTCAGATGTAAGACTTCCTTTCTCTCTGTGAGTTGGCTAGGTTCACTTTTGTGCCCAGAAAGCTTTTTATTCTCGGTTAAAGGGTTGTTTGGAAGCTTCATGTAGGGTCACGCTTCATTGGTAGTCATCTCATTGCTACTGTGAGAAATGACACCATAGAGGGACTGTTTTGGCTTCTCCCTGTACATCAGGGTCACCCAGGCTCTGCTGAATCATGAGACTTCACCTTGGATATGGTTGACTGTTTTGAAATTCAGACCTAGAAAAAGTTGTAGCTGACTGAGAAATGAGAAAGTTCAGTAACTCATTTGATATGGAGGAAAGGGGGTGCTTTTTTGCAGCAAGATGACTTTCTCATTTTGTGCTAGAGAGCTTTTATCTAATTCATCCTAAGTTCCCATTGGGTAGAAAGTGAATAGCACTCACAAAAGACATCTAGGCTACTGGAAATAAGCTTCAAATGGCAAAAGGATCAATATATGATTTGGGACTTCTGTGTTTCAGAGACACAAGGAAACCTACTGTTGCACTGTCTGCTGTAGGTGAGTACTTACTCCTGTTGTTTGATGTCCATACATTATACTGCTCTTCCTTCATTCCATTATTTTTGTGCTCTTTATATTGGATCATTCAGCTGACTAGGTGCCTCCCTACCTCATCACTCTACTGCTTGGGTGAGATGGCGGTGGCTTGAGGCTCGGCCTACACTGCTCTTAAGGCTTTCAGGGTACTAGGACAAAGAAGCTTTCTGAGGCTATGTCAGAAGAGGTTTAGGAATCCTAAGACAGCAACATCTAGTTTTGAAACTGTTTCTGATTGTCAGTGTCTCCCTTTTGTGTGGGGTACTTGAGTAGAGTACCCCACTGTCATGCTGAATAGGGGAATCCTACTTTATTTAGCATTTCTTCCCCAACAGATCTATGGTTCTCTCTCAAGGAGAATGCACCTTCTTCAGATTTTGAGAGATTTCACCCCCTTTCTCTAACGAGGCCAGAAATTCAGTTATATTTGGGGATAGTGACTGTCTATGTAGGGCACGTTAAAGGTAAACTTCTTGAAGAACAGGGTCTATACCATTTGTAGTTTTGTTTCCTCAGTATCTAACAGAATACCTTGAGAGAAGCAGGACCTTCATGTTTTTTTTTTTTAATTGAATTTTATTGGTGGAGGTGCTTCTTCTGCTGACAGGAGCCAGCCCTTTCTGCTTTAGTAGAGAAGCCTTTCTTCAAAGAAGACTTCAAAAAAGTCACATGGTGACTGACATTGTGATATAAGCCTTTCCAAACCTAGCTGAACAAGCCATCAGACAAGAGATGCATGAATTGTCACAATTTTGAAGATTTTATGTTTTGGTATGGGGCCTGACAGAATGTGCACATTGCAGACATAATTCTTAAAAATTCCGGGTTACCTAAGTGTGGTGTGGAGCTGCAGTGTTACTAAGTCCATAACAAGTGACATATGGCACCTAAAAAAACTTGTGTATAACTGGGCAGTACATACTTAACAGTACTTAAACTTCTCTGACTTCTTGGCCAAGCCAGTCTTTGAATTTAAAGTCAAGTAATATTGGTCAAATCCTAAAAGTTTTTTCTTAATGGTTTTTTAAACTGTGGTTACCTATCCCCTCCCACCCTTTTAATTTAACTATCTCAAGTGATTACTCTTGTTACTACAGCTTCAGTGTAAGCTTCTTGAGGGCTGGAACTACAATCATTTCTGTTATTTTACAAAATACATTCCTTCAAAGCTCCATGCTATGCAAAATTGCACAATAACTACAAGAATTTTTGGGGAAATGGGATTGGGGAATAACACTCAAAAGTTTCATCAGTGACACATTTTTAAAAAGATAGAAACTTTCCTTACAGAAGGCAGTTATACTGCTTTTAATACAATTTCATTTTTGGTTTTAATTTTTTTATTATGAACTTACAAATGCCAAAAGCCCATGAGCATTTCATATACCAAATATAACACACACAAAAATTTATATATCATGGAATCTACATTTCATACTGTTTCCTTTTTTAAAAAAGTACATATAGCTAAATTAATCCATTACTTTCAGAACTGTCCTGCTAGTCTGTACTTCTTTTTGAATTACTTTCTACACTCCTTTGTGCACTTTAAAAAATGTTTCATTGTCTATCCTTTTTTTTCCCCTTCCCTTTCTCAACTCTTCCCCCACCTCCAAAAAACACAACCTTATAACAAGTAAGCATAGGCAATAACACAAATCAATGGGATGGCCCAGTCCTGATGGCTTGATTGAGTCCCTTTCCTGTTCTGTCTGGGAGGTAGCAAACTTGTTCCATCTTAAGTCCTCTGGAGAGCTAATTGGTCATTGCTTTAATTACAGTTCTCAGCTCTTAACAAAGTTGTTTTTCTTTACAATATTATCTACTGTGGCTGTGGATAAAGAATGAGAATTGGTGTCAGAAAGACCTGAAGTCAAATATAGCCTCAGTTGCTTACTAGTTGTGTGAGCCTGAGTAAATCATTTAACTTTCCTTAGTCTTAGTTTTTCATCTGTATAATAAGGATAATAACAGTATCTACTTCCTTAGTTATTGTAAAGATCAAATTAATTAACATTTAAAGTATTTTTCAAACCTTAGTGCTACATAAATATTAGCTATAATTATTATTAATCATCTAAAGCTCTAGCTACCCTTTTCTTTGTATTTGTATATTCTTTGCACTTTTCTTGTGCACTTTTTTTTCTTTCCTCTCTTATAATGCTTAACATAACCAGTCTACTCTTAGTCCTGTTTTTAACTCCCTAAAGGACCTTTGAAGATATTGAATTTATGAAAGGGCACTTAATTCTTCTCTCTTTATTAGAATGGAGAGCCTCGTGTATCATACAGCCCCTTTTAAGGAGTCAAATAAATTTACCTTTCTAGATTTTTCTTAAATTTTGTTTTTTATAGTTCCTTCTCAGCACTAGAATTTCCTTCAGAATGCTTACAAGTTTCCTATTCCATTCAAGGTCCATTTTTTGTCTTTTAGAAAACTTTGCAGAATAAATTATTCTTTTTTTTTTGTATAGCTTTTTATTTACAAGATATATGTATGGGTAATTTTTCAGCATTGACAATTGCAAAACCTTTTGTTCCAATTTTTACTTTTCTCTTTCCCCCACCCCTTCCCCAGATGTCAGGTTGACCAATACGTGTTAAACATGTTAAAGCATTAGTTAAAATTCAATATATGTGTACATGTCCATACAGTTATTTTGCTGTACAAGAAGAATTGGATTTTGAAATAGTGTACAATTAGCCTGTGAAGGAAATCAAAAATGCAGGCGGCAAAAATACAGGGATTGGGAATTCTATGTAATGGTTCATAGTCATCTCTCAGAGTTCTTTCTCTGGGTGTAGCTGGTTCAATTCATTACTGCTCTATTAGAACTGATTTGGTTCATCCCATCACCGAAGAGGACCACATCCTTCAGAATTGATCATTGTATAGTATTGTTGTTGAATTATACAATGATCTCCTGGTTCTGCTCACTTCACTCAGCATCAGTTCATGGAGAGAGGTCTCTCTAGACCTCTCTGAAATCATCCTACTGGTCATTTCTTACAGAACAATAATATTCCATAATATTCATATACCACAATTTATTTAGCCATTCTCCAATTGATGGGCATCCACTCTGTTTCCAATTTCTGGCCACTACAAAGAGGGCTGCCACAAACAGAACAAATTATTCTTGATTATAAATCCGTATCTTTCCTCTTATGGAGCTTTGCAAAATAAAATTTCTTCTTATTTCCCTTTCTTTTTTCTTTCTTCCTCCCTTTTTTCTTTCTTCCCTCCTCCCTGCTTCCTCCTCCTTTCCTCCTTTCTCCCTCCCTTTTTTCCTTCCTTCTTTCCTTACTCCCTCCCCCCCATCCATTTTTTCTTTTCTTTCTTTCTCTTTCTTTTCTCTTTCCCAACAATAGTAGAACTTCTCCTTGTGCTTTGGCAAATTTTCCTGGGTCTAAATTTTCTCCAAAACTTCTAGAGTTTTAGCTTCTTGACCATGGGTGGGAAAAGCCTCAAGTGAGAAGATTTTTGCTTTCTTTACTTCTTCATCATGCTGTTTGTGAGTTACCCTGAGAAAATTGTCATCTTGGAAATTGTGAACTATCCTATGCTCAGATGAAGTTCTTTTGCTTTGGTTCTTTCTGAGTAGAGAAAGGGGTGTCCTTTTAACTTTAAAAATGTTCAGTTAGTATCTTAATCCTTGTTGTAGCCCATGTTCTATATACTCTGGGATCAGGCTAGCTGTCATATCAAAACCCTGTATTTACCTATATTCTCACTGGATTTTTGTAGCAATTCTGTGCTAAGGCAGCATTCACTGTCATTCTTTAGAAGCCGAGACTTGGAGAGAATAAGAGATCTGTGTTGGCAGCTTTGTACTGCTCTTGTTAATATAAGGCTTTATTCTGTCTTTCATTCTGTCTCTATACTATTGAACAATTTCAAATGAAGATTGACAGAAATGAAAACTTGGAACCTAGAGAGTCAAAATTCAGTATCTCTGGGCAGAAGCATGATTTGTGCCTTAACTTTTTAATTTAGATTGAGTTCTCAATCATTGATCCATCCCATGTTCTGTGGACTTGTTCTATCAGAGCTTTGTACCTGAAGTGATTTTATTTAGGAATGAGCTACAGGAGAAGGAAAATATTGAAGCAGTGACATGATTGATGTGTACCAGAGATGTGACATGTGTTGGAACTCTTATTTTATAGGTTAGCTTGTCATTTTTTGGGTAGAGGATGAATTCTTTTCTTTTTAACTTTATTTTAAATAAGTTTGTAATAGCTTTTTCTTTTTCAGAATACGTGCAAAGATAGTTTTCAACATTCAACCTTAGAATGAATTTTTTTCTGAGAGCCAACCCAAAGGCTCTTGTGCCTTGGTTTTCTCAGTAGAGACTGGATTTTTCCTAATGGTTGAGTCCTGTGGGCCCTTGAGCAGCTTTTTAATTGCTATGTCCCTGTGTTGGCAGAGTGGAGAAAGGGACTGCCTGACGCTGGGTTTTTTTTCCTCCTTTATCTGGCTTGAAGCAATAGCAGTGACTATGCTTTGCCCTGGTGGCACACAGTGCCCTCTACATAGTACATAGTTGGAGCTTCACTAGTTGCTGAATTGAATTGGTGTAGAGTGGAATACCTGGGTATCCCATATAAACCTCTGTTTCCATTTGAGAGATGGGGTGAACATCTGTGTGTGCTTCTTCTGAGCCCATGCTTTAGTGCCCTCCCTCCTGCCCCCGAGCAGGAGTCTGATTGGGAGGCCTCTAGGAAGGATGACTGTTGGATGAGTTGTCCCAAATGAGCAGTACTGTGAGTCTGTAGTAAAACCATCCTTTCTAACTGGTTCTACTGCCAGATTACCTTGAGGTTTATTTTTCTCTTGCGTGAGTTCCCACTTAAATCCCTATGATTCTTTTCCCATGACTTAACTTCCTTGGGGCCTCATTTCATCTTTAAATGGTTCATTTGGTGCCTGCATAAAAGAACCTGACCCTGAAGGAATTTTTGTGGCTCTTGAGCCAACTGTGCTACAGGACAGCAACTTACTGAATGGGCCTCTTTTCTTTGCCCTCACCCCTGATTTTCCTGTTCAGCGGGTGCCTCACAGGTGAAATGGAATAAGAAGAATGCTCACTGTCTTGCCACCAGTCATGATGGGGATGTTCGGATATGGGACAAACGGGTGAGTTACCTCTTCACAGTCATTCTGCAGCCATCACTATACTTGACCATGTAGGTGAATGATAACAGTTGATGTTTAGATAATGCTGTAGGATTTACCAAATGCCTTATATATTTTATTTATTTCTCTCATGTTAAGAGAGATGCAATGAGTATTATTCCCATTTTACTGATAAAAAAACTGAAGCATCAGGAGGGTGAAGTAAATTCCCCAGAATTATACAGCTAGTAAGTGTCAGAGGTGGATAAGAAGGTTCTGTGAGCAGTTAATGAGTCGTTCAATTATTTTAATTTTTTCTGACTCTTTATAACTGTACTGGAGGTTTTCTTGGCAGAGATATTGGAGTGGTTTACCATTTCCTTTTCCACTTCATTTTACAGATGAGGAAACTGAGACAAACTGGGTAAAGTGACTTGTCCAGGGTCACACAGCTAGAAAGTTTGAACTCCGGTCTTCCGTACTCCAGGCCTAATATTCTATTCACTGTGTCACCTACCTGTCCCAGTTAAAAAATACTAGATGTCATATGCATTGTGGATATTGCATTGTGAGCTCAGTGTGGAAAGAAGTTGTTTTCCAGCCCAGATTAGTGATAAGCTAAAATAGAGACAATGGATAGAAAAATAGTGGAAAATGGTTACAAGTTGAAGATCTTAATCCCTGTTACTTTTTAAAATAATACTTCACTTATATGTCATGTTGCAATTTGAAAAACATCTCATTTTCTTCTCCCAGCAGCCCTGGGTGAAGGGTGAGATAAGTGTGGGCTTCATTTGTCAGATGAGGATGGATATCAGATAAATTAAGTAACATATGGTAGTTCCCACAGTATTCAGTAATGCAGTCAGAACCCAAATCTGGGTCTTTTAAAAACTTCTGATTTTTAGTAGTTGTCTTTTATTTATTCAGAGTATTCCTTTCCTGGACTCTCTCCTTTTTCCCTCCTCACCTAGGGAATCTTCTCTTGTAACAAAGAATAAAAAAGAGGAATAGAGAAAAGTTATTCAGAAATGCAGCCAGTAGTTGACAGAGAGAACCAGAATTACTATAAACAATCTGGAAGCCTGGCTGCTCTTTGCAGCAAACAGGGAGGTGCATTGATAGGATTATAAGTGGACTTTTTGATTTTGATTAGGACTTGTGGAGGTCTCTGGTAGAATCTGACCTGAAGTCTTTGCATTAACTAAACCATCATAATTCCATAGTTACTGAAAGCCAAGTTAAAATGTTAAACCCCTGGGTTATATTTCCCCTATAAAAGATCTACTCTATGTAATTCCCATGCTAACTTTTTTTAGGGTGCTAAGCCCTTTGTAGAGTTAGCCTGCCAGTCAATTGTGAAACCTCTCCCCGTCTCCCCCATATACACACACTTGTCATGCCTTAATGACTTCTCCTTTCTGGTGTAAAATCCCTTTTCTTTGCTAAAAACCCTTATGGATTTAGCCTGCTATTAGCAATGTCATAAAATCTTTGAAAATCTTTGCCCTTTGCTTTGAAAAAAAAAAAAACAAACAGAAAAAGAAATGTAGCCAATGCATCCCCCAAGCTTGATAGTCTCTTTAGTATGTCCAATAGCTCCCCTTGTTTGGAAAGAATCAGTAAGTTAGTAGGTATTTATTAGAAATTGATTCTTATGTACTAGGCCCTGTGCTGGGCACCAGACATGTAAGTACAAAGAATGAAACAATCCCCTCATAAGGAACTTATATTTTAATGGTGGAGAAAACTATCATTAAAAATAATGTGCATCATAAGGCATAGGTATGCAGGGATGCATCCTGGGTGTATGGGAAGGCCAGGGCAAAGGCATGGAGTTGAGAAAAACGGCATGTGCCCAAGGAACAAAGATCCCTGAGTCATGTCTCCCCAATAAGGAGGCATTCTGTGGGTGGTATCCTGCTGGCAGAGGAGACTGAGGAGGAGCAGGCAGGGGGTGGGAGGCTGTGTCCTGAGGAGGACGGGTATCAGCCTTCCCTGTAGCCCCATCTTTGGACTGAGCTCAGTGTTGTTTTACTCCAGCACTCAGTTTAGTCAATTGGGAGAACAAATTGTGTCTCCAAATTGAGATCATTTACTTTGCTTCCTGCAGACAGCCTTCTGATCCCTGCTCCCTGAGGGTAGCCAGTAGTTCTCAGGACTCATTCAGCTGAGACCCTTCCCCAGAAGACTGGTGGGGGGAGGAGAATGTCTGGGCAGGCAGAACATGCATGGAGCTTGAATTCTCCTGGAGTCTGGATATCCCATCTGCCTAAAAATAGTCTGTGGATCACATGCTTTCTCTACAGCAGCCCCTGAAAGCGTTGGGCGTGTAGGAGACAGCAGGTCCTAGGCTGCTGCGTCGGGAGCTCTCCTGGAAGTTTGGTTGTCTCTGAGTAACATGGAGTGTGCCAGAGGTTCCACAGTGGGAAGAAGGGGACTTTACTGATAGCCAGGGTGAGGAGGACCCATGTCTGAAGCCTCAAGCTTACTATTGTGAGGGTGGGTAGAGGTGGGAGGAGAGAGGGGGGATAGATGGGTCAATTTATTAAGCAGAGAAGGGGAAGGAATGAACATTTCCTTCCCCACCAGGAGTCTTGGTGAGCCGTGGAGACAGGAAAAAGAGATTTGGTCAAAGGCAAGGTGGGGAAGATGGGTTGAAGAAATGGGGAAATCACCTGCTGTAGGGAACATTTCTGCCCAGCCCATCTTCAAAATGGAGTTAGACCTTTTCTAAACTCTTGAGTCTTCTTGGACCCATGATAGTTTTGAATGTGAATGGTGTCATTATAGTGTTGTGAGTGGTTTGCTAGAAAGGTGATTACACAAACAAAGGAGTGAGGACACCCTAGGATCCTGTGGGTTCATCCACGGGACATTCCCTGCTCTCTCCTTCCTTTAGGTCAGTCTTGATAAGTAGCTACTTGCCTTTTTCCTCATCATTGGTTTAAATTGGACATGCAGAAACGAAAGTTGGTTTTTCCTCATTTGCCCTTCTCTGAAGTAGAGGGGATGGCTTACAGAAAAGTGTACGTAATCAGTTGGAAGAAGTGATAAGATTTTTGAGCCTGCTCCCAGACTTTCAAGCAAAAAGAAAAAACGCCACATCCAGACACCTTGGCTTCCAGCCATTTATTCTGTCAATACTTGTTTCTCGAAGCTCTCCTCATTGTGAAATACACTGCTTAGTGATTCCCTTTTCATTTCCTGCCTCAAATCGATGTCGATCACAGTTTGCTGCATTTTTTATCCAGGAAGGTTTCTTATAAGAAGTAGGGAAATAGTTTTCCAGCCCTACCTGCTGATTGTCTTCTTCAGTTGTTAACTTTGAAGACTGCCTTTGTCAGTGGTTTCCCAAACAGCCCAGAATGTAGGGACCTGGGTGTGATAATGAACTTGGAAGCCTTAATTTTGTAATAATGGTGTCATGGAGAGGTCAGTGCTGGCCTGGCTTTGATCAAACACTTTGCAGACGCTCATCTGCTCTCCAGATGTGAAGAGGAGCAGCTGTAACAGCTGCAGCTGCTGTTGATGCTGTGACCCTGCTCCTGGAAGTTGTGACCTTTGGGAAACCTGCTTCTGTAGGAGCCATGGTTTCCCTTGTCTAAAATGGCAGTCATACCATTTGGCACTTTAGCTGTAAGCAACGGTGCTTTGTGAACTTAAAAACGCCATTTTAGATGCACATTCTCACAGCCTTTTTAGTCCCATGTTTAGTGTTTGCTTCTTTCCTCCTCATTATCCAAGCAATGTCTTTGGTGTCAGAAATCATCCATGGCCTGAAAGCTCACTATTAGGAAGCACTAAGCAGAATGTTGGACATTTTAATGCTAAATAATGTTTTATGGGTTTGAAGAAGAAATTGGGTGGTTTCTCTGTTGCAGAAACCTAGCACTGCAGTGGAATATCTTGCTGCCCACCTGTCTAAAATTCACGGGCTGGACTGGCACCCAGACAGCGAACATATCTTAGCCACCTCAAGTCAGGACAACTCTGTCAAGGTGAGTGGGAGGGTCTGGCAAGGGACCTCTACGTAAGGAAAAGCTGGGGTACGTAGATGTTATTAGGCCTGATTACAGAAGGAAGAAGTACTTCTTGTTAGCCATACCATCAGTCTGTACCGGTAAGTGGGGAATAGGGTATGCCTGGCAGCAGCCTTGTAGGCTGTTCAGGAGGACGCCTGCTTTCCCAAGCTCCAGCTGGTCATGACCATCAGGATGGGAGGGGACATTATGGTGGACATCTGTTGTCTGCCTGTTTTTTTCAACTGCCCACTTAGAGCAGATGGCCCATGGAGAGAGCCAGTGACTAAAAGCATCCCTCTGTGCACCTTTGGGTTTCTTGGGATCTAGAATATTATGTAGTCCAGATGACTTTATATTAAATCCCAAAGATGCTATACTTGGATGTTTCTACTTCATGCCTGTATGGATATTTGCCACTTGAGATTAATTGTATTAACTTTTCAGTATTGTGGAGAGAGGATCACTGAACCACCTTGAACTAAATTAGAAGGCATTTCATGTAGAACATCTTTGTAGATGATATTCGATTTTCTTTAGGCAAGCAGTCCATGTCTTTCTGGCAATATTTCATTTCTCAATATACAGTTGCCATTATGGAGTTGTATTTGCCATTTTATCCAGGGAATACTAGGTTTTTTAAAAGGGTTTTTCTCAATCATAATGATTCAATATTTTTTTAAAATAAAAAACTCAAGTAATTAATTTTTTTTGTCTAGAGTGCCTTTTGTTCATGATCACAAATATTGATAGATCAGAGTGCCTTCTTTGGTTAGTGTGGGTGGAGAATACAAATGAAATGATCAAAATATCTTGCTCTGTCCTTGGAGCATAAGTTTATAGTCAGGTCAGTGTATATCATGAATTGCCATCATTGGGGACCACTTAGAAAATTGTCTTGTAATATTTGTAAGATAACAACTATGAGAACCTATTTTCTTGGGACCAAAGTGGGTCATGTAATCTAAGAAGCGTGGATCTTGTGAACCATGCTAAAATGATACTCAGAAATATGTCTCACAAATACAAATAGCAATAAGTTATGAGGAAGCATCTTTTTTCAAAAGAATAGAACTAATTTAGTCAGTAAGTTTAATCTTTATGACATTTATTCCATAAATCTCCTCCTTTATCTGTCTAGTTCTGGGATTACCGCCAGCCTCGGAAATACCTCAATATTCTCCCTTGCCAGGTGCCTGTCTGGAAGGCCAGATACACTGTGAGTAAGATACTTGTAACCCTGCTCTAGAAAAAAAATCATTCTGATATCCCAGAGTCAAGGAATCATTCGAGTCTTCCTAGATTTTTTTGTGTGGTGGATTGTTTACTCTTTCTGTTCTGTATTTGGTTGGTCTCTGTTTTTTGTTTTATTTATGAGTATAGATGTGTCAACTAGTCAAAACTTGGGGGATACAAAGAAATGCAAAAAGACAGACCTTCCCTTTGAGAAACTAACAGTCTATTGGGGGAAAAACAAGTAAACATATACGTACAAACAAGTTACAAACAGGATAAACAGAAAATAAGGGAAGGCACTAGAATTTAGGGAAGTTGGGAAGGACTTCTTGTGGAAGGTGGGATTTTAGATGGGATTTGAAGGAAGCCAGGGAATCCTTTAGTTGGAGATTAGGAGGGCGAATATTGTAGGCAAGGGGCCATCCAGAAAAAAATTCTTCAGGTTGGGAGATGGAGTATTTTGATCATGAAGCAACCAGAAGGCCAATGTTATGGGATCAAAGAACACTTGAGAAGGAAAATAGGGGGGGATTTAAGGCATAAGTAAAATGGCAAGTGGGGAGAGCAATTGGCTATGAAAGACTTTGAATAGTGGAGGATTTTGTTTTTTACCTTGGAGGTAATAGGGAGCCACTGCAGTTTATTGAATTGGTGTATTGACCTGATCAGACCTCTTGGGATGAGGGATGGTGGTAGCAGATGCTTCTATCTCTGCCTTTCTCTCTGTTCATCCTTGGATCGTTTGAAATCTCAAAAATCTTGATATAATCCTAAGATAAGCAGATGTTGCAATTGGGAAATAGAGAAATATTGACAAACTAGAGAGGAAGATCTTAAGGGGATATCTTGCTGTAGCCATTTTGCCATGGCTCTTTGAGCTGATGAAAAGGGAGAGGCCTGTGAGAGAATCTGATTCTGTTTTTAAATTACTGCAAAAGTTAGGCTTGGAAAAAATAAAACTGCCTTCATGTACTTGAAAGGAGCTCCAGGTTTGCATGGGATGTGGATGTGAATGTGGGCAATTGGTTGTTTTTGCACTTCAGAGTTTTAGGCATCGAATTAGAGAATGTCTTTAAGAACTAAATACTTCTTTGAATTAAATATTTGATTTAACAAAAACAACCAACCACCCAGCCAACCAGACTGGGTATGTTGTGAGGAGGATCACTCCACTCTTACTTAATGCCAGAAACTAACAGTGACTATCGTACTAATTAATATTAGTGCTAGCAACCAGCCCAGGAGCTGATATACAGAAGACATTTGATAGATTGTTGAATGTTCTTACAAGAAATATAAATCCAGATGACCCACTCGGTAGTTCAGAGGGTAGGGACTTAGTCTCTGGTAAAAATGAAAATGTTTGCTTTTTTAATACTCTTATTCCTGTTGTGCTGTCTACTTCTAATGATGTATTTCTCTATGTAAAGAATAAAGGAGATGATCTGTTAGCTGCTAGACGGTTTCTTTGAGATAGCTGTGTCTGCTTTTTCTGCAGTGCTCTAGAAAAATTGACTTGCTTGGACTCATCCAAGAGAACATATACACAGCAGAAGAACTGTGCTGTGACTACATTTTCATGAGATAGCACTTGGAACCCTTTGCTAATTTGGAGGTGGAAGGACTTCTTTCCTAGAACCTTTTTACTGTGACTTCTTTCTTTTCTCCTTTCAGGATCTTGGGGTGGGCTAGGAGTGGAATGTTGAGAATGTAGCTGCTTAGGTTGGGTCCTTTATTTTAATTCATTAGAGAGGAAAAGATTGATGAACTAGGCCTCTGTCTCCAATAAACATCCTTTGTTATTTTCTTCCTTTAAGCCTTTCAGCAATGGGTTAGTGACTGTGATGGTTCCTCAGCTTCGGAGAGAAAATAGCCTCCTTCTGTGGAATGTCTTTGACTTGAACACGCCAGTGCACACTTTTGTGGGCCATGATGATGTGGTGCTAGAGTTTCAGTGGAGGAAACAAAAAGAAGGTGAGTGAAGGGTGGGACAGGGACTGCCAGAACTTTTTCTTAGGAAGCTCATTTGCCAGTGGCACCATCACTTAGGACCGTGTATTAAAGCAGGGAGAAAGTAGAGTTGCAGACTTTAGAGGTTTTTGGTTCAGCCTTGGAGCCAGATTTCATTAGTGCGAGGAGCTTTCCAATGAGGAAGCTTCCTCTACTAGTACAGATTGGCCATGTGGTCTTAGAGCTCTGAGGACTTCTTGGTGACTCATTCAGCATTTCATAGCTGATGCGTGTCAGAGGTGGGACAGGGTACCAGACTCCAGAGTTGTCTCTCAATCCCGTTAAAACACCCCCTGAACAAGGGGATCGCTTATTGAATGAACCAATGACTTGAGTATCGGAGGTAGGGCTGGGATAGAGTGTCTGTGGAACCTCCCCTTTACATGGTAGTGAGGAAAAGGGGTTATGCTGCTTTTGACTGTGAGCCAAAATTCTTCCCATCTTTCCTCCTTGATTTTGGATGTGAGCCCAAGAAGACATTGCTCCTAGGACTAACATGGGGTTGAAAGTCCTTCCATGAACATAGGACTCTTCCCTCTTTACACTGAGGCTATGGATAGTCTTAACCGTGTGGCAAGCAGAAAACTTGGTTTTTCGTTCCTCCAGTAACTCAGAATATAAAACTAACCACTTCTTTTTTCTGTTATCCCATTGTTGTTTAGACTTTGCCTAGTGCTATAGCTTCTAAACATTTGATTTAACTGCAGTGGTTTTTTGGTAGTTGTTCCCATTCAGTAGAAGTAAAACCGAGACACAAATAGATGATCTAGTTTACCAAGAGTTTAAAAAAACAAGCATTACCAGAACTGGGGTTAGAGTAGTCAGTTTTTGGTTTTCATTTGCTTTGGGATCTTGTAAGCTTTTCCAGAGCATGTTTGTGATGACTTTAAGAAACCTCTCTGGGCACTTATAGTAGGCTGTCTCTGTTCTAAATGTTACTTCTCCTGCCAACGTCCTCCCCTCCTTTGCCCTTTTCTGCAGCTTTATGCCCTGTGCCAGTCCACACTTTTGTCTGTCACTGGCTATGTCATCAGAAGTGACGTGTCTCAGCAGAGACACCTGAGGGAGGGAACCCTCCTCCCCCCCCCCTACCCCATTCCCTGTACAACTCTTAGTTTTTACCTGTATCCTTGAACTGCCCTGAAATGGAAGTGATAAAACCACTAGACATTCCTAGGAAGAGTGACAGCAGCTTGCTGGAACTTGGTGAACTGTGTTGAGAGTCTCTTCACTTCTAAGATCCGTGCTAATTTTCTTGCTCCCTGGCCTATCCAAACTGTGTTCCTACTGGTAGGAACATAAAGTCCAGGGAAAAATAGTAGTGGCCACAGGCAGGACTTGGGATGCCCTTAGACTTGTCCATCAAATAGATAATGGGAATCCCCATCAAATGGCTTAGAAGGGGCTGGGTCCTCCAGGGTTGAATTGGAGATCCTGTAGTGAGAGCTCCTTGTGGTAATTCAAGTCACCTTGCTTATCTGGGCAGCCAACTAGTGAGTCCTCAATCTAGGAGTGATGAACAACACCTTCCAGCCAGTGTGCTATGGGAACATCTTCCCACTCTGTTTTCTCCTCAACCTCTTCTAGAGGATTTTTCCTTTAGTAACAGGAGTGACTTGGTCTCAATGCTGTCTGATGTCACAGATGGAGTTGCTTGCTATTATTCACTGTCACTAAAATAATTTCCTGCTCATTAGGTGTTGTGAGAGAGGATTTTTAACAGACTCATCGCCATTTTGGAATAATTGGTGGATTTGATTTAAACAAATCCAGTCTGTGAAAATCCAGACTTGTCAAATAAACAGTCAGGAATGATTGGTAATTCACTTTATAGAAAGACTTAATAACTTTGATCTATAAGATTCACCAGAAGATTCCTTATTAGGCTACTTAGAATATTCATTTTTTAAAATTGAGACAGCTTTTCAGGATACACTAATCATATAAGGTCAAGTATTTCTGTAAAAAGAAAGTGCATTTATTTGGGTTGTGACGTGGTTAAATTCTAGTGCCTTACTTCATGGAGCCTCTTTTTTGGCCATAGAGAATTGTCCCAGTTTGTTTAAATTGATGCTGAATCCATAAGATGTTCCTGGTGATTTCTAGGGTCCAAGGATTACCAGCTGGTCACCTGGTCCCGGGACCAAACTCTGCGGATGTGGAGAGTCGATTCACAGCTGCAGAGGGTAGGTATTAAATGCTTTAAGTGGTGTTGAATGAATTATATCTACTTTGTCCCAGAGCCTTTAAAAAAAAGATTCTAGAAGTTGTATTTTTGCAGGTCAGAAAATGTTTCAGAGTTCCTGATTAAAAACTTGCTGTTTGATTGACTTGTAGTGTATGTATAGCAAGATCAGACCCAGGAGAATGTGCCCTTGGAGAGATCTAAAACTTTTGGTGTATATAGAATGTCGACCCCTCCATTGTCTAAAGTGCTCCTGCCATTCATAGATAGCTCTTTTAATAGTCCTTTATTTTCTTGCTCTGCTCTCATTTTGATTTGTGAGGCAGTATGAGATATCCTAAAGAGACACTAAATGGCCTGGAGAAGGAAATCAGTTGCATCTGCAGAATTGCAGAGAGCCCTCAGAGTTTCCAGATGATCCGCTTCTAGTTCCACTCTGAATATGAGGGAGTTAGTCACTTTGGCTGCAAACATTTTTAGGGCATACAAAAGCTTCTGCTCCTGAGAATCTTTGAGGCTCTGTAGTTCATTTTCATGCTTCCCCAGCTTTTTGAGGCTTACATCCTCTCTTCTGAGCCCCAGACTCCATCTTTTCAGCAAGTAGCATGCCACTTGGTGCATACATGGCTAGTGCTTTATAAATGTTTTTTCATCAAAGTATATTCCACATGCTTAAAACATACTTGGAAGTTTGTATTCTCTTTCCCAACCAAATAAGCTTATGGAACCGATAAGATTTTTTTTGGAGCTCTACGTCAACCATGAAGGTGTTCTTTCTATTCTAATTCAGCCATCTTTCTTGTTCTGTTTTTAACAGGGAGAGTTGGAGTTGGGTACAATTTGATCATGATATCAATTGGTAACTGATACATCTGTTTTTCACAACCACCTGATTCCACATACTCTTACCCAAAGACAGATGGTTTCTCCTTTTCTGCTGTGTAGATATTATCATAAGCCTGATGCCCTTAGAGTCTTGTTAAGGAAGTCTGCATGTCTTTTCTCGTTTCAGCTCTGTGCAAATGATATTCTGGATGGTGTTGATGAGTTCATTGAAAGTATTTCCCTTCTACCAGAACCAGAGAAGATCCTCCACACCCAAGATTCAGATCACCAACCTAGCTCAGGCCATGGGGAGGAGGAAGGTAATCTGGCTGTCGTGTGATTTGGGTGATGTGATTCTCTCAGTGTGTAAGTGACACAGTGATGGTGCTAGATGATGCCTTAGGGTTCTAGCATCATGTGGAATTAAAGGAAGGGAAAAGACCTTGAGAGTCAGGGAACTGAGGAGAGCTCTTTCTCTTCATTAAGAAATGGGGATTTTTTTGGGGGGGCGGGGGGGGAGAAGACAGCTCTTTCTGAAAAAACTTTGAAAATGCAAAATCATCAGATTTAGATCTGAGAGAGATCTTAAATACCATCTTGTTTAAAACTCCTTCATTTACAGACTGCTGATAAGGAGAGGATTTGGTTTCTGTCTTTATTCTCTGTAATTGGGAAGTTTGATTTACTAACATTGCTTTCTAATTTTAAGAATTTTGTAAATTCTTCAGTTAGTTTCTGGAACTTAAGCTGGTTTATTTTTGCCATTCCATGATCGTAGCTTGTTATTACCTGAAAGTACTTATTCATCATACTGTATTTATGCTATATGTGGAGGTAATAATACAAATTCAAAAGATTTCAATTTATTTTAGTTACAGTCACTATCACATTCTGCATAATGTCTAGGGCCACTCAGGGCCACTTTACTTTTCTTTGTCTTACATCATCTCTTAACCTAGGCTCCCTGAACTTAATGTTTTTAAGAGGTCTAGGATATGATAAAGGCTAAGAGGCTGTAAAGGGTGTCCATGTGGACTAGGAGCAGTTTGCTCTAGCTATTCTCCTTTGAAATAGGGATTATCTTCAGGAAGTGCAGTATCTATTGTGACCTGTAGTAAGACAGAGACATCACTATCACCAGTAGGGAAAGAGCTCTGAAGAAGTAGTGCCCGAGCATTAGCTTTTTTTCAGTTGTTTCTAGGGAGTACAATACGAATGGGTGACCTGGACTAATAATGCCTAATTCTTGTTAACCTCAGAAAAGGCCCTTCCAGAAGACTGGGGTATTTTAACTGTCTTAATTCTCAGCTGAATTTGTGTACTTCTTTTCTTCCCTTTAGTCAGATGCTGGGAAGTTGATGACTTGGGTACATTTCCCAAAGTGATTTTTCAACAAAAATCCTTTTCTCTCTACTATCAGCTTCAAAGGAAGACTCCCCTAGCAGTCTTCTGTTGGGGAAGAAATCAGAACAGTTGGGGTTACCTCAGACGCTACAACAAGAATTCTCCCTGATCAACGTGCAGATCCGGAATGTTAATGTCGAGGTAGTAGCAGTTTAAGAAACTTGATTCTCTAATGTGGGCAAGAACAGGAGGGAATATTCCAGGTGTGGGTTTCCAGAAAACTTGGGTTGTCCAGTTGCTTTAAATCGCCAGTGGTTTTCTTTTTTGTTCCCTAGAATACCCACAGTTCAGTTGGGATTAAATTAAGGAAAGGAGGGTCACCCCTTACTCGGCTGTCAAGTGGAAAGCTAGGATACTTTAGTGCCTTTGCATTTTTAGAGCCGAGAGTGACTCTCGGAGATTATTTATCAGAGAGTCAGACCTTTCCATTTTACATTATGGGGAAGCTGAAACCCAGAAAAGTGAGGTGCAATGTCAAACCTACTTGGCTAGTTAGTGATGGAGGAGCTCTTAGTTTTTTGTACAACTCCTCATGGGCCCACTCGATAGTAAGCACACTCTCATTGACAGGTTTATTAGGTGTAATCACTGATTATTTGAAGAGTGTTATTCTCTTCCGTTCCCCCCTCCTCCTGTTTTATTTTTGGAGGTGATATTAATGAACTCTTAGGGAATTGGGATTTTCCTCACACCAGGAGGGAGCTCATTAGGAGTTCATTGACCTCTCCTATCTAGCACGAAGTATTGGAGCCTAGTTCCGTTCTTCTTTTTCTCCTGCTGAGAAATAGTGCAGACATCTAACATTGCTTGAGAATAAAGAGATCGGGGCAGCTAGGTGGTGCAGTGGATAGAGTACCAGCCCTGCAGTCAGAAAGGTCTGAGTTCAAATCTAGTCTCAGACACTTAACCACTTCCTAGCTATGTGATCCTGGGCAAGTCACTTAACTCCAATTGCCTCAATAAAAAATAAAGGGATCGGATTTCACTTTCCAAATGAGCTTTATGTCTAGAGGCAAATAACTTCTATACCTTTAATACCATCCTTTTATATCTTGTTTTCTTCACTTGAAAATAAATATAATAGATTATGTTCTGTTTCAAGGAATTAGGATGAAATAAATTTTCAATGACATTAAAACTCCTGAAGCCTAACTGATAAAATGCTATTATAAATTTAAAATAAATCTCCTTTGGGGATGCTGGCTAAATCATCTAGTTCTCTTTGGTTCAGGGAGATCCTACATTTCAGTCTGACCCTGGAAGCCTGGGTCTGACTTCTGTTTTAAACGTTTTAGAGGCCCTCTGAGATCTGATTCAAAAGCAGCTGATTTATCTCTTACAGATGGATGCTGTTGATAGAAGCTGCACAGTGTCTGTTCACTGTAGTAACCATCGAGTCAAAATGCTGGTGAAGTTCCCAGCCCAGTACCCTAATAATGCTGCACCTTCTTTCCAGTTCATTAACCCTACAACTATTACATCCACCATGAAAGCAAAACTTCTAAAGGTGGGTATCTTTTGATAGAGTAGATATTTGGGTTCCTGTCCACTAGTGCGCAAATTAAGAAATGAAGCCACCCAAAATTTATACGTTAAGAAGTGAATGTTTTCTGTTCTTTATCTTCCATATTGTTAACTAAATGAAACTCTTGAGTACACCAGAGTTCAGTCCTCTATCTCTTTCTACCCAGTCCCTCTGGGAATCTTACAGCAGAAGCAAATAATTGTCCAAGAAGGGGGAGTTCCTAGGCAGTGCCATTCATGAACACCAATCAAATCAACAAGCATTTATTAGGTATCTACAATTTGCCTGCCCCTGTGCTAAATGTGTGAATATAGAACAGAAGGCAGAGACTTCCTGGAGAGTGTAATCCCAGATTTGCACCTTTTGGTCAGAGAAAGGGAACTTCTTAGGCAGCATCAACATTAAGGGTGGCCTTGGGAGTAAACCCAAATTGCATATAAGGTTTTCTGTCAAGAAAAGGGGAAGCCTCTGATCAGTGTGCTTCTTACAAAGAAAAAAGGTAAAGGGAGCCCAGGGTTAAAAGGAAAGTCAGATAGAAGGAAGAACAGTATGGAGGAACCAGGGGCCTATACTTTGTAGTCTGTAAGAATTCCCTGGAGTATCAAGTCACTCACTGAACTGTCAAATTTTTGTCCACTTAGCTACTTGTGTGTTTCCTTTCCAGAGGAAACCATCGATTTGGGGTAAGAGGTAGGAGAGGGAAAAAAGAACCATCTTCTTTGAAGGATTTGCTGAAGGGGAGTACTCCTCCTGACAACTTCCGAGTTCAGTTGCCCTTAGCATTACAAAATCTGAATTAGTGAAAAATCTGGAAGGTTTTAGGGACTAAGTAGAAAAGTAGGAATCACCACAGAGGGTAGAGAATTGTATTGATTGCTTACAGACTATTGTATGTCCTTTATTTTCTGCATTTATTAATGGACTCTTCTGAGTTTTTGCATTTTCTATAGGGTGAAATGCTCACTCTATCACTATACTCAGTAAATGTTTAAAAAAAATTTTTTTTTCTTGGTGCTTGTGTGAGAGCAGTGGACCTCTTTTACCCATATGTGGAGACCTAGATATGAGCTATATTTGGAGATTTTCCCAGTAGAGGTTCTGGATTAGGGCAATACCAAACAGAGAATGATCTTTTGGGGCCACTCTCCAATCATCCCAGCCTGTGTGAGGTCCGGGTCCGGGTCCGGGCCCGTGCCCCTCGGTCCCAGGTAACAAAGCCATGTCTAGAAGATGAATGCAAGGACCACTAAAGGATCTCAGACTCAGTATAGGTCTGTAGGAATTATGTCAGAAGCACAAAAGCTCAGAGTGGGCTGGGAGGCTAGCGGGAAGGAGCCTAGGAAAAGAAGAATGGGAATGGGAGAGTTAGGTGGTATTGGGGAAAGGTGAAGAGTGAGGTATAATCATGGACCACATGGGACAGGGGAAATGATACTGGCAATGGAGAGATCTTAGAACTGTTCCTTCCTGATTGTTTCTGTTTTCCAAAGAGAATAAAGTTGGAGTAGAGAAGAGAGAACAAAATCAGAAAGAAGATGAAAGCAAAAATAAAGAGTAAGACCCCCATTGGTTGTCTTGGAGGAGTTCTAGTAATAGGCTCAGATCAGTGACACCACAGGGTCCTGGAAAAAGTGGTAGAGGGGATTGCTGAATTTCCCATTGACCTGCAGGGGAAGGGGAGGTGTGCCCTAGCACTGGAGAAGGGACAAGATGCCAGTTTTCTTTTAAAAAGCTAGGGAGTACAGAAGTGATACATAAATAGAGTACATCTTCCAAGCTAAGTGCTGGGCTCTATTTTGTAAGATGACATTCAGTTGAGATAAGTGTAAAGTCTTATATTTGTTCAAAAATCAGCTTACAGGTAGAAGAAGGAGGCGTGACTAACTAAGCCCATAGTAAATGGTCTGGGAGTTCTAGGATGCTGTGAACTCAGCCAGACGTTTTGGAGCCCCACGCTTTAGGAAGGGCATGAGTAGGCAGGACAGCAGCTGGGAAGGGGAACAGGGTTGCGATCACACTGTCTGAGAATGGGCTGAAGAAATTTGGGGTGTAGAGTCTGAAGAAGAGGCCTCTTAATGGGGCCATGATCACTGTAAGAACATGGCTAAAAGGCACACATTAGTTCCACGTCAGCTGGAAGTGCTGTTAAAATAGTGATAATAGCTAAAATGTATATATGTTATAACACTATGTGCCAGGCACTTTACAAATATGGTCTCATTTATGCCTCACAACAATCCTGGGAGGTAGGCGTTGTTATTGTCCCCATTTCACAGCTGAGGAAACTGAAACCAACAGAGCTTAATTGACCTGCCCAGAGTCACTCAGCTGGTCAGTGTTTGGAGCTGGATTTGAGTTCAGGCCTCCTTGACTCCAGCCCCAGGGCTCTGTCCACTGTACCGTCAACTACTTTGAGATTTGGCCTTCTTGGTCCCAGGAGAGCAGAGCTGGCAGTACCACCGTGGGGAAGTTGCCAAGAGGCACATTGCAGCTCTGGCAACCAGAGCTAACCCAGAGGGGCCTGGGCCGTGTCAAGCAGTATCCCGTCCCTGGAGGCCTTTAAGCAAACCTAGATGGCCTGTGGCCAGAAGGTCTTTGTTCTGAAAGGACCCAGCTGCACAGTCCGAGGTCTCCTGCCCCCCTAACCTTCTGTGGACGTGCTCTGACTTCTGGCCTCTTGGTGCTTTCCCAGATTCTGAAAGACACCTCCCTGCAGAAAGTGAAACGTAACCAGAGTTGTTTGGAGCCCTGCGTGCGCCAGCTGGTTTCTTGCCTGGAGTCCTTTGTGGTAAGCAGAGCGCCTCCCTGATGAGCTGTTGATGTCCACTCACCCAGCAGGGCGCCCTCATTCACAGTCCTTAAAGGGCTTGTGCAAAATACATTAACAGACAGGTCTGTATTTCAGAACCAAGAAGACAGCACGTCTAGCAATCCCTATGCTCTCCCCAACGCCGTCACTCCACCCTTACCCACCTTTGCCCGGGTGACCAGTGCTTATGGATCCTACCAGGACGCCAACATCCCTTTCCCTCGGACCTCAGGAGCCAGGTTCTGTGGAGCAGGTTTGTTACTTGATGGCTCGGTGGGTCCAAAGTCTTGGATTAGGAGCAGTCAGAGTGTGTGTCTGCTTGACTGTACCACCTGACTCCTCCACAGAGATGGGTGTTTGATTATGAATTTTGTAATTGACTCTGATTCCATGAGTCTTTAGAGAAAGCACCAAAGTTATTCATTAGGAATTTAAAAGACTTAGAGAATGTGAGTGATATACTCATTCTGTGAGTTGCCACTTAAAAATCTAATTTGACTTCTAAGGAATTAATCAAGAATGGATTTTGGAGGTATGAAGCAAAACACAGAGTATGAAAGCTGTACTTCTTTATTATTTTTAGCTTGCTCTGTTTTCTGTAATTGTTTCTTAAAGCACACCAATTATAACACCTATGTTATAATTCCATTTGGCAAAAATAGTTCAGGAAAAATTTAGTGATTTGTAAGATACCCCCATAATGCAGAGCTCAGAGCTCTGTGCTCTGGGAGAGGTGGTGGTTATTCAGAGTGACGGGACCTGGTGGATCTTAAGAAGGATGTGTTTTAAGAACTGCCAACTGCAAGCTTGTAAAGAAGTATGGTTGGGTATCAGAGGGCCTAAAGCATACAATAACCTAATAGCCAGAGGAACCCAAGGGATGAGCACATGACAATTCTGTGCCATGTTTTGGACAGGTGTCCTCAAAGCAGGGCATCGGCAAGCTTTTCAAACTCATTTTCCACCAACATCCTTCTCATGGTTCTCTCTCTTCTGAACTAGTGAAATTTTTTGTTTCACCATTACTTACCCAAAATGATTCGTTTTCTACTCTGTGAGAACTGAGGAAGTTTCCCATTGTCTGTCAGCGTTTAACCTGGTCAGTTCTCAGTCTTGAATTGTGAACCCTCTTGATATAGCAATAGGAAATTCATCCAAACTCTTTAACTTTTTTCTCCTGGCATGGTGAGGGTGTGGGGAATAGGTGCTTTACTTAAATTTTCCATGTTAGCTTAAGTGATATCAGCTGATTTGTTTGGCGTCTCTTTTCTGCAGGTTACCTGGTGTATTTCACAAGACCCATGACAATGCATCGGGCAGTTTCTCCAACAGAACCTACTCCTAGGTGTGTTTGGAAAGCTGCACAAGAGGTCTGTGCTTATAAGACCAAAAGCAGTTGGACTGTTAATAGGAACTACCAGGAATACACTGCTAACTGGTGCAGGGAAATGAATAAATTTCTTTGATGAGCTCAGTTTCTCTCTCCTCTTCAGGAAGGAGACGGTCACCACTGGTTCTTCTGACATATACTGACCTTTCTTGTATCAGTTCACCGTCAAACACGTAGGATCAGCTTAGTAAAAGCAATGGCTAAATCAGATCAAGTCTCAAGTTAGAATTTTTGCATTTTAGCAACTTGGGAATGATGCCAGATACCCCTGAAATTATGTCCACAGGTCACGGAAGCAGCACACAAAATTTTTTGTTGACACTACTTAGAGTTGTGCATTCTCTCTCTCCTCCCTCCCTGTCTATTTGTTTGTCTGTCTCCCCCCTTCTCCCCCTCCTCTTTTCTCCCTCTCCCTTGTTCCGACAATGCTTTATCTTCGATTACAGGTCTCTGTCAGCCTTGTCTGCCTATCATAGTGGTTTGATCACACCAATGAAAATCCGCACAGAAGCTCCTGGGAACCTACGTTTGTACAGTGGGAGCCCTACTCGCAGTGAGAAGGAGCAGGTCTCCATCAGCTCCTTCTACTATAAGGAACGGGTAAGTTTCAGAACAGTGGACTTGGGCTTTTGTCCCTTTCCCTAGTTTTTGGTTCCTCTCACCCGAGGCCACCACTTCTCACACAGATGGCTGATTTGGTCTCCTCTCATTTTTTAACAGCCTGTATATATTTTCTGTTGTGTTTTGGGAAAGCTCATTTCCTTTCTTCCCCATCTAACCTCACTCATTTCCATTCATTTTATGAATTATCTTATTCCTTTATATAGAGTGGGTTAGTTTCAGGTTTTTCCCAATGCTCATCCACTATGTTGGTGATTGTAAAGGCTCCACAGACTTTGATGTTTCTAAGGTTTAGTCTTTGTATAATCTTTCCTTTCTGCTAGGAAATGGGGAATGGTCAGAGCGGGGGCATTTGTGTCATTAATCTTGATTGCTCTGTTGAGCAGTTTTGCCTGCTTGTTTTGTTCTTGTGTGAAGGAGACTTCCCTGGGGTGGGGGCACCCCCTTTATCAGGAAACGATTATGATGGCAAGAGGGAGACCAAACTATGAGTGGTCTCAGGTCAGTCTGAGCTAAAGCATTTGTGATCCACATGTCACTTAGGCCCAACTTTCCCTGCCCAACTTTTTGGGCTAAGAGTATTGTAAGATTCAATTGGGACATAAACATCTTCTTGGTGATAAACAATAGGTTTAAAGCGATAGCTGTGAAAACTTAGAAATGCCAAATAGGTAACAGGTCTGTTTTTAAGCTAAGTTGTAATGGTTCCTGTATTTTCAGGAAAGCCAAACCAACTTCCCATTTAAATGGGTCTCTTGGTACAACGCTCACTTGAACTTGTGCCAGGGCTCTCAGATTCTTGAGAACACTCACTGACCCTCTCTGTGATTACTGTGAAAGGCCTGAAGTGGTTAGTAATTTCTGGACTCTTAGTCATGCTGAGGAGAGCACAGCTTCCCTGGGAAGTGGGTGGGCATGGATGGGGCATCTTCCTGATTGCCCTTAACTAGGGCTTGCCTAGCCAGAGTTGTCTTTTTCAGAATGAGACTTGAAGAGACTCTAGCATGGACCAGAAGCTCAGCCATTGTATAGCTGGAATTACAGGCCTGAGATTTCATCAGGACAAGTAATTCCTGAGGAAGGAATTCTTTCCCCAGTGCAGCTCAGCAGCCAACTTTCCTGTTTAAAGTTGTCTGCTCCCCTGAAGTCGAGAGTCACACATTCATCCTTGTGTCAGAGATAAGACTTCAATCCATGTCTTTGTGGCCTTGAAGCCAGGTTTTTAGCTATTGTACCATTATTTTTCTTACCTATTAGGCAAATTTTATTCCCTGAAGGAATTGAATTGAAGTCTTCCTAGTTTTATTGTGAATTTCGAGCCAGTTGTAGGACATGTTAACAAGAAGTTGAGAAACCCAGAAAGGTTTATTCCCAAGGTCACAGAGCTAAAAAGTAGTAGCAGACCACAAAGGGGATGACCCCTCAAGTAGGTAGGAGAGGCTTCACAAAGGCCTTGGAGGCTTGGGGTTCTGTTTGTTAGGCCCCCAATCCTAGGACTCCATTTCCTAGTTATCTGTGGAATTTTTCCCATCTTGCTTCTTTTCATTCAGGCTTTGGTGAAGCTCAGATGAGATAATCAGGTAAAGTACTTCACCAGTCCTAAAGTAATCTTTCCATGTGAGTTGTTTTTATTGTGATTTTTCTTCCCTTTCATGCCCTGAGAGCTCTACTGAGTGCTTTCTGAATAAAATGATTTTTGTGAGGCTTATAATACTGGATAGTTATAACCTGTAAAAAAAAAAATACTGAATTACTGATAATTATGGTACTCTACATAGAGAACATTTGTTCTTCAGAAGTAGATCTCTCTGGAACACATGGTATAGACATGCCCTGTTCTGTTGCAGATTCCTTGAAGATAGGTTGCTTGGAGAGTCCATTACAGAGTTTTTCTCCAGTACAAATTCTCTCATGTACATCAAGGCCTTTTACAACTGAAGACTTTTCCACATTCATTACATTTTTTAGGGTTTCTCTCCAGTATGTATTCTTTTGTGTGAATTATGTATTCCCTTACAGTTGACTTTTCCACATTCATTTATTTCACTTATAGGATTGGAGAGTTTATTTCAAGTTCTCTTCTTCCCACACCATTTGGTGTGTCTGAAGAAGCTAAATTAGGGGAACACAAACTTGATTTTGCTGTAGATTAATGTCCTTAGCTCAGCCAGCCCATAATGAAGGCCTACTGTGGTACCAAAACTGTTTAGAAAGGATAGAATTGTGTACCTTGGGACTCTGCACTTAAAGGATGACCCAGGTGGTGCACATTGTTTAGCCACACATTGAAAATCAAATCTGCATCTTTAAAAAGTGTTATACAGCCAAATCTTTTCCGTGGAAAAACAAAGGAAAAACTAAACATCTAAGAAATTAAATAGGAACAATGCCTCTGGCCATTGGTCTCTTGGGGCTCATTCTGTAGTCTTCTATAGAAGAGATTCCCTGATCCTACTTCCCGTTTGTTTTGACGTATGATTTTGAAAGCCCATCTTTTCTTTGAGCATTTTTCCTTTCTTGTAGATTCTCCCTTTTACTTCTTTGAGTGAATCAGAATAAAGAATACTGCCACTGCACAGTGAAGGGAAGAGAGCCGATCTTTGGGGATCAAGCTCACCAGTAAGCAAGTTAGCTGTTTTGGCTGGCTGCTCACTGCCCTTAGTGGGGTGCTGTTGGGTGTCTTGTGTGTAAGCTCATCCAAATATTGTTTTGAATTTTGTTCTGGATGGCATCGTAGTCTCTACTTTTGATTGAGACCGAACTCAAAGCCTGGGAAAGTATTAGTAGAGAGTTAGAAAGAAGGGACCCTTCTAGTCATCAAATTGATGGTTGGGAGGCTCCTGAGACATTGCCAAAAATTATACATCTAGATGGAGGTGACAGGCTAGGTGGCACAGTGGAGAGAGCACCAGGCCTGGAACCAGGAAGACTCATCTCCCTGAGTTCAGATCTGCCCTCAGACCCTTCCTTGCTGTGTGACCCTGCTATCGTCCTATTTGCCTCAGTTTTCTCATCTACAAAATGAGTTAGAGAAAGAAATGGCAAACTGTACTCCAGGTTTTCCCAAGAAAACGCCAAGGGGGGGGGTCATGGAGACACATGATTGAAGTGACTGGACACCAAGAGCACCCCTGTAGCTGAGGTCTCACACTTGCAGGATTGCTCACATCACAGCCTTTGCCCCCTGCTCTGTCAGAAGCTCTCCTTCAGCTGCTGTTCCCCATCAGCAGGGATTTCCTGTTTGATCTCAAGCCCATGGGCTGCTGTGGTAGCCCAGTGCAGATGAGTACTGCCCCCCCCCCCCCCCCCCCCCCCCCCCCCTCCGCGGGGGGGGGGGCCCCCCCCCCCCCCCCCCCAGCTTCTCCTGCTTTCCTGCCCCTCTTTGTTTCTCAGTTTGCTGATGGCGTTCCCCCAGCCCCTCAGACATTTCAGGTTGATCTTGAGCCCCAAAGACTCTACTCTCCAGCCCCCCATCCAGCTGGTTAGAGGCGCAGCCGGGCGTCTTTACATGGTGGGCAGCTGTGACTCGGTCAGACCTTTCAGGCTACACAGAGCTTTGGTCAGTCTCTAGCCCCTTGGCTCATGGAGGGTCTCCTAGCCTCCCCAAACTTTAAATGGAATAGGCTGCCAACAGTTATGCCTGATGTGCCTGGAGTTGGGGTGGGAGTGGGGTGGTGGAAGAACAAAGTACTGTGAATGCTTAGGGTTTTGGTTTTCTACAAGTACAGTTGTGGTTTTGTAGTAAATCAGAGTGCTTTCTGATCCATCAGATGTTTGGAGAAATTTCATTTTACTCTATATTTTTCCTTTTTAATTTTCTTGGTGTTTTTCTTCCCTCCTCTTGGGTGTAACGTTTTCATGCACAGATGTCTCCTCGCTCTGCCCGGCGACGTTGGTCCATACAAGCAATTAACGACTTCCCGGTACTGTGCGCTGTGCTAATACTCTCCTTAACTAACCCTGTCTCCTGAGGGCCCAAGAATAAAATGCCGCCTGTCTGGCTTTGAGAAACCCAAACAACAGACTGGGTAGCTTTCTGATGATGATGAAGTTGTTTTCACTTTGGTGGGGTGGGCAGTGGGGATGGATAGGTACAAATGGTGGCAGTGGTGGTGCTGGGAGACACCTTGAGTGGATTGCTGAACATGGGTTCCAATTCTGCATTTCTTGGAAATGACCCCCATGGGAACATTTTGGGATGAATGCATGTTACTTTTGAAAGATTCAAAATAAGCCATTTTGGGGATGGAGGAAGGTATGAGAGGGCTCAGCCACTTTGTCCCTCTCAGCAGCTTCACTAATCCTTTCAGAAAAGGAGGGCCATATGTGTACTCCCTGCCTAGAACTGAATGTGTCACAGTTGATTCTTTAGGGAGTTTTCAGTGGGAAAAAATTTTTTCATTCTTTGTTTTAATAACAAAGTCTTTAGGTTTAAAAAAAAAAAAACAAAAACCCAAATTCATTCCTGTTGGACCATCTACCTTTTTCTGGCCTTCTTCCCTATTTTTTGAAATTGATGGAAGTTGTGCCAAGGGTAGAGGAGAAAGGTCTTGGGGGGGTGAGTGTGTGTGTGTGTGTGTGTGTGTGTGTCTATGCATGTGCGTGTGCGTTGGTCTGGGCCTGTGATTTCATTCGTATGGGGAGTTTCTGATGAGGAAACTCCCACTTGGGATGCACATTAGCATCTCTTCTATAGCTTTCATCTTGCCTGGGGCCCTGGGAGGTTTTCTCACAGATCACACAGCCAGAATGCCCCCGCTGTGAAATGGGAGCCTAAGGCCAATCCACACACACCTCAGTGGATCTGTATAGATTGTGTCTGTATGGGTCTGTGCACTGAAAAGGTGAAAAAATCGCCCGTAGTCATTTTCACATCAAAAGCTGATACCAGGAGCCCTGGTTAAGAGCATCTCCCTCATGCTAGCTGCTGTCGGTGAGAATCCCTGACGCAGCCACCATCGCTAAAAGGCCCCGACTGAGCCAGCCTGGCTGCTGAATTTGCCCAGTTCTGAAGGAGCCTGGAAAGGTGTGGGTAGCGGCCCACTTTGCTGATTGTGCAGGGCTAATTGGGATTACTTCGAAGCAGTTGGCGGCTTATTCTTGGGCTACATGTTTTTACATTTAACCCATTTAGTGGCATCCCTGTTACCTCAGGTGACAATGACATGCTTAAATCTGGTGGTTCAATTGTGAGCTGGCTTTTTTGGTCATTATTCAGTGGTTTTTTTCACCAATCCTCCCTCCCGATACCTACTCCATTTCTCTCTTCCCCATAATTATGTGAACTCTTTGGTTCCCCATGCATAGAATGGCTGATTGGGTCTCAGTTGGTTATCATAGTAATTGGCACATGTGTTTCAGTTTGTCTTTGTCTCCCTGTTTTTTGTCTTCTCCTTGATTCTGAATCCCTGTGGCAGGAGCGCTTCCTACCACTGGCGTTGTTCCAAAAACCCTAAGAGAGATTCTGGGTCTTATACCAAATATTAGAAATATTCTACATTTAGGCTTGTCAGAATGAGACTGGAGCAATGCAAGGTATGTGACTTCAGTGACTTTCTCTTCCCCGTGAAATGCTGGTACCTGCTGCACTCTAGGCATAGCAAGGAGCCCGTGTTTTGTTCTGATGGTAAGTTGCAAAGTGATAGGAGAAAATATTAAGGGAGAAAATCTAATTAGGAGAAGCAGAAATGGAATGTTTAATTTCTTATCCCCAAAGCATTGTAGAAGCCACATTAAAAATTGCTTAGTCTCCTGGCAAGGACCAGAACTATTCAATATGGGCTAGGAGATTCAGCAGGTAGAGGTCCCCACCTGTACAGCTTTTGTCTATCCAGCACTGGAGATTATTTGGCCATTGTGCAACCTTGTTTAAAAGTTTGGCCTCTCTTTTTGTAGCAAGATATAAAAATTCTGTCCCATGGAATATCTAGGCAAATCTCTTATTTTATGTAATTATCCTATAGTTGAATTAAAAGACAGAATTTTATAGGGACTTCTGTAGATTGATTATTGGAGGCAGATACCCTCTGTGATTTGGACGCTGAAAGCCTCCATAATACTTTGCGTTACCAGTAAAGAATGAAGTATCATCCTAGAAGATCAGAGATTCTGAAAAGTCCCTGCAACTCTAGGCTCAGGATCTGCTAGTTCAGTAGGTAGATAACGACAGAAAGTCATTACAGCATTTTGAGTTGAGACCTGTGGAAGCTGCAAAACTCAGTCTACAATCAGATCTCTTATTGTTCAATGCTGTGTAGCTGTAAACTCCTTCAGCTAGCCTATTAAAGAAATAGTTATAGTTCACATTTACACAGTGGTACAAAGGGCTTCCATTTACATGTTCATCTGACTTTTACACTCTGGGGAGGGAAGAAGGGAAATTAATCTAAAACTGTATGTTCTTCATTTAACAATGAGAACTCTGATGCTGCATGGTGGCAGGGAATATTAAATTTGGCCAAGATTACCTGGTGGAATTGGAATTCAGAACAGAGGTGGAATTGGAATTTAGAACAGACTCAATACTTTTACTTGTAATTCCAAGCCTGTTATTATTATTTCCTGTCTTTTTGCAGATTGGTCCGTATATTTTCAAAGGGAATATTTTCCGCATACAGTCCATGTTTTAATAAGTATGACTTTTTTATTGTTGAAAACTAAGAAACCAGAAAACTGCCATGAAGTTAGTTAATGTCCTTGTCTTCTAGAGCAGTTGCTACTTGTGAAATAGTAGGAACACTTTCCCTATGGAGCTTTCATTTAATTCTATACAGTGTATCATTATTAGCATTAGTGAATTGCTCACATAGTTAAATATTTCATCTTCTCTTAATATACTTAATACGTTTTTTAAAAAGCACCTGGTTTGGCTTCCAGGAAGATTGATTTAATACCCGATTGGTAAACTCATCCAACACAGAAGACTAAATGAAATTGTTCAATGTTTAGCATTTGAAGAAGGGATGTTGTTAGACGGATCCTGGTTTTGCTTAGAAATGTTATGTTACTATAGTTGGGGTAGCAAGTAACTCGTCATCTGACCTAGTTTAGCAGTACCCATGAGAGAACAACCTCTAGCACATTCTGTGTCTTTACAGATTTGGTTACTATCATGGTAAAGGTGAGCTTAGTTATTCTTTTTGTAATTGACTTAGAAAATACCTGAGCAAATAACTAGGCACTCTTTGAGGTCATTGCACAGATGAATGCTAAGAGGCATATTAGTGTCAAATGGTATTTATTGTATGATAACATGAGAGTGTGTTCTAGCTGTCAACATTGCCTGGCTCCAGCCTATTCTGACAGTCTGTTATCTTCTAACATACTAATTGCTTAGAATTTGGGCACTTCCTCCACTTGCATGCATTTCATTGTTTGATCATTGAAATATTAATTAGTTTTATCAGCATGCATGTAGATATGCTTAAGAAAAATCTGAAAGAATTGAGGGGCTATCTAGTCATTATGGACTAATCTTCCTTTGACATTGCAGCATAATTCTATTTATGGTTAAATGTGGAAAATGTTCCTTCAGAAAAATTGGTTTCAGGTCTCAAATGATAATGCATTCACATTTTATCTCATAGGTTTTTAAAACAAGGTTATTCCTTCCTCTACCTGCCATGACCTAACTTCAGGTTCTTAGAATTTTGTTGTTCCTGTAGCATGTAATGATCTCTTCAGGAGAATTGATTAATTGTCCTCTTTTAGGAAGGAGGTACTGGAATTTTGCAGGAGAGAGAGCCATTCTCAAAAAGGTCTACACTCGGCTTGTGATTTAAGAAATAAAAGACAAATTTTGTTCAGATGAACTTATAGATGTTTTTAAAGTTTTCTTAAGAATCTGAAGTTTCTGAAGAATCTTTAGCACTGGAATGCAGTCCCACATTAGCAAGTATCTTTACTTCCTTATCCAGTTTATCTGTCCTGGGAATAATCACACCCTTACTTAACCTAAAGGTTATGGTATGATAAAGATAAAGCATTGATGTCTAATGTTACTGAAAAAACCCCAATGGGAGGTAAACATTGATTATTCTCACTGCAATGAGAACTTCCCCAAATAGGCACATTTAAATTGCATGTAAGGCATTATCTATCCAATACACAATCCCTTTTCTTCCCAACATTTTAGGTATTCCTAGGTGACCAGCTGTAGAAAATAATGGCTAGTAATTACAATAGGGAGGATTCAGGCTATATCTTGTTTTTAGCTATCAATTTTCTCTCCTTCCCTAGTAAAAGTAGTAATTTTCTTCAGGATAGATCAGATGGCAAAACCACATGGATGTGCACTGATGAAAAGTGCCAGCAAATTCTATTGGAATTGACTGAAGGGAAAAAAAATATGGATGTCAGTTTAAATACAGAATTTTGATTCAAGTGATGAACATAGCTAAAACGGTGATCTAGATTCTTTTGTTTCAGATGGCTTTTTGCTATCTTTCTATAGCTCTGTTTTGTTCTAACTTCATTCATTAAACACCCACTAAGTGCCCAGTCCTGTACCAGGCATTGACAACCCTTTCTGGGGTTTTTGGGTGCCCGTGGCATCATTTTACTTCCAGAAGATGCTGTCTTATGGGCATGCTGCAATGAAAGTGTTTTAGACTAGGCACTGACTCCAACCCACTGAGTTATTCAGTCCTAGGTTGGTATTGTTGGTGACTTGTTCTTAACATGTTTGCATCTCTTCTTATAGAAATCTCGGAGATGGAAGAGCAAGCGGGAAGGTTCGGACTCTGGCAACCGTCCAATCAAAGCTGCTGGAAAAGTCATAATTCAGGATATTGCCTGCCTCCTTCCTGTACACAAATCATTAGGAGAACTCTACATGTAAGTAGAGAATTCCAAGAGTCCTCCTTGTACCTGGAAGTCAACGATTGCTTTTTTGTCACTGTTGTTGGCATTTTTAGTTGGGCTGAACCCTTTGTGATCCTCTTTGCAGTTTTCTTGGCAAAGATGGTGAGGTGTTTGTCATTTCCTTCTTCAGCTCATTTTACAGATGAGGAACTGAGGCCATCAGGGTGAAGTGAGTGGCCCAGAGTCCCACTGCCTAGGATGTGTGAGGCTGGATTTAAATTCAGACCTTCCTTGTTCCAAGCACTGTGGTGCCTCTTAGCCACCCCAAGGTTACAGTACCTATCCTTCTGTTCTGCAGTTCCTCTATTCTGAATAGCAAAAACTCATTCTTTTGGAGTTTTATTTGCAAAGTCCATTTTTATGGTTTTTATGTCATCTGACATAAAACTTGACTGGTTGAAAAATTAGTAGCTAGCTGTGGCTTCTTCTGACTTCTCAGAGCAATGAGTGATTCTAGTTTAGCCCCTGTCTGTTCCCACAAGACTGGCTAGTGCCCCAAGTGATCTTTGCTTTAGTAGGGCAAGGAAGAGAAGATCTAATGACTGAGATATGTCTGGGATCCCTTTCACCTCCAAGCATCTGTCTGTCGGTCTCTTTTTAAAACCAGCAGGGGTTCATTTGGAAAGATTATCTGGTAAGACTCATTCCATTTTTTATTTTTCAGATTGAATATTAATGACATTCAGGAAACCTGTCAGAAGAATGCTGCCTCAGCCTTGCTTGTGGGACGCAAAGATCTTGTCCAGGTATTGACTTTCCCTTTGCAGAGATGGCAGCATCTGGATTTTTTCATTGAACTGGCTGACTCTAGTTACTTTTTCTGATTGGCTGGCATTTTATAATGTGTCATGTCAAAATCCTTTCTTAATGGTCTGTGCCGGCACACAGGACTTGAACATCTTCCCAGTTTTCTCCTATTTCTTGCTTAGTGTGAGGAAGTTGAACAATTTAAAGGTGTTTCTTATTGTTTCCTCTTCTTGGCTAACACGTAGGCCAGTATCAAACATCTTATACTTGAATGTCATTAGCCTAAGAATCTCTTGTTGAATTTTGTTGTTTACATGATAATCCTTTTGCACAATATTAAGATTGGCTGTAGGGAGAGCAGGCTACTTCCCACCTGACTATTGTTCACCTTAACTTTTTTCTTTGTCTGTACTCCAAACAAGAACCAGTGGTGAAATCCTGATTTTTCCCTAAATAAAATATCCTTAATGTCTCTCATTTCAGCACATTTAATGGTACTCTAGCCAACATTGCTAAACTTGATTAATTCTTTGGGATTTATAATGGGAATTCTAGGTTAATTTTTAGCATTCTAAGATAAGCATATTGTTAATTTCTCCTTCCTTGCCTTGTTCTTGGTATGAATGTCTGGCTTTGAAGCAGAGTGACTCTTAACAGATTTTAGTTTCAGTGGTATTCTCGGATAGAAGGTAGGCTATTTATCAGTCTATTAGTATCTATCTTTTTAATTTTTTTTTTATTTTTTTTTTAGCTGAGGCAATTGGGGTTAAGCGACTTACCCAAGGTCACACAGCCAGGAAGTGTTAAGTGTCTAAGGTCAGAATTGAACTCAGGTCCTCCTGACTTCAGGGCTGGTGTTCTGTCCACTGCACCACCTAGCTGCCCCTATTAGTATCTATCTTAATAAAGTTGGTGAAATGACAGATTGGTGAAAATACTTGTAAAAGAGTTTTTGCTATTTCCTTTAACTTATGCTTCAAACCATACATTAAAGATATCAGATGCCTTTTACTCAGCAAGGAGCTACAGAAATGGACTGTGTCATTATTTCTTAAGGAGGACTTCAGGGCATATTTACCCCAAAGTTATTAGTAGTTCGAGATGTTTCATAGCAAAATCAACAATTAAATTTCTGCCAAAAAACTATTAGGCAGTTACCATAAAGTGAGTTGCTGATGTTAAGAAACTAAAAGAAATGCATGCTCTCTTAAAATAACTGCCTTTTCCAGGCCAGGTGTTAATTATATGAAATAATGAGTGTCTGTTATGTGATAGGTGAATACAAATTTTAGATAGTACCACTGACTTTCCTCCCTTCCCCCAGCTCAATTTCTTTAACTCTTAGATATATATAAATATTCATACTTCTATTAATTGATTTTACATAAACTGAGGAATTATTATTTATCATTTGTTTTTACATATTTGATCACCAATTAATCAATTAATGTTAATAAACATTAATTAAGTGCCAATCAGGCACTATCCTAGATGCTAGGGTTACAAATGCAAAAGTGATACAGTCCCTGCCTCCAGGGAATTTACGTTCTAGAAGGGAGATGCAGCTTGTCCACATATAAATATAGTATATGTACAAAATGTCTCCTTGAGGGCAGAAATTTTTTTTTGTACTTCTTAGTATCTGCTACTCTGCTTTACCCATAATAGGAATGGAATAAAATTATTTTACTAATTAATTGTAAAGGTTATGCCTGAACCCCATAAGCTGATAGTTATAGAGCCATTCCCTCAACTTGATGTTAGCCAAAAAGAAATCCAAATCCCTCAGCTTCAAAGGGAAAGAATAGGTTGCGATAAAAATAATATAGCAGAATTCTTCAGTGCAGTAAAGTCATCCTCTATTTCAAAATGAAATATGACCTGCTAAGGAGATCTGAAACAAGAAATCCAGATGTCATTTTTCTTTGCAGATAACCTGAGAGGCAGCAGCGGGGAGTGTAGAAAAGAAACCCTAAATCTGGTTTTCAGAAGAGGCACTAATGGCTTTACAGGACTCATACCAAGTGGCTGATAACTTTTCTTTCCCCAATTAGGTGGAGCCAGAGCTTCTACGAGATGCTCTTGCAGGGCCAAACCAAACCAATCTAATCTTCCTTCTGCAAGATAGCCCTTAATTTACATTTTAAAATTCATGTGTCATTCCATCCCTAAATGATGGGTAGCTTAGAATCTTTTGTGTCCTGGGCTTCTTTGGTGGTAGATGAGTTTTATTTACTGCCTCTGGTTTCATCCTCAGTGAGGTATATTGAAATGTGTTTCTTTGGTCTTTCTAGGTTTGGTCACTGGCTACAGTAGCTACTGATCTTTGCCTCGGACCAAAGTCTGATCCTGATTTGGAGACACCCTGGGCCCGACATCCGTTTGGACGACAGCTGTTGGAATCCCTGTAGGTTCTTAAAGACTAAACTGTGGGAAGTTATTGGCTTGTAATAGGGTTAAAGAATCTAGTCATTAAAACATATTAATCTAGTTTCCATGATTATTAAGAAGAAGGTATAGACTTAGGTCTATTTCTTTATTAAGAAGAAGCTCCTCATATACGTGTGTACTTTAAAGATTTTTCATTGGCCTGTAGACTACTTCATTTTAATAATGCAGATGGGAGACCTCTTGATGTAAAAGTTTATAAACAGTAGAAAGCAAATTGCGAGTCACTGCTTGCAGCTACTTTCTTGAATTTGTTCCTTGATGGTTAGAGTCAAATTGTTTCAGTGTACTGAGTCTGTGTGAAGTGCATGGCACTTTAATCTGATAAAATAGAGGTTTGTTAAGACTTAACCATATATAATATTTAAAAAAAAATTTTTTTTTTAATTTTCTTTTTTTATTAAAGCTTTTTTTCCCCTAAATATATGCATAGACAAATTTCAACATTCATCCTTGCAAAGTCTTGCTTTCCAAAATTTTTTCCCTCCCTTCTCCTCTGCTCCCTCCCCTAAACAGCAGGTAATCCAATCATCTAATATTTCTTAAAAGTGGACTCCCCAGCAGGACAAGCTGTGAAAAGATTTTGTGAAAAGATTTCATTTTGTGAAAAGATTTTCTCCATTCCTACAGGCAACATCTGGATTTATCTAATTGAGAATAGAGTCTGGAGTAATACCATTTTTTGGAGATCTCTTTTGTAAAATGAGAAGATTACTACCTCCTCTGCCTATCTTCCCAGATTTCTGCAAAACTTAAATAAGAACATATATGTGAGGACTCTGTAAATTATAAAAGGTCAAACCCTGCAAGATAACATGGCTGTCGTTATTTATTCTCAGAGCAAGGTCCTTATGGTCTTTTATTTAACAGTCTAGTACAGGGGCATTTTGTAGCATGTTACAAGCTCTTTCCTAATAGGATACACTTAGAGTTCCACCTCAGGGCTTCTTTAACCCAAATACCTGCTCCCTTTTAGCTAACTTCTCAGTTGCTTTAGATGTATTATAATAGGATTGTGATGATTACAATTGGAAACCAGAAAGAAGCACTTGTCTACTTCAGAATAAATGTTTACTAAAAGATCATGAGGGGAAAAAAACCATATTTGCACTAAATAACTGGTCTTTGTGTTTGAATATCAAACACTAAAATTTTGAAGCATTAATGGAAAGCTAGATAGATTTTCTGAGAATTGTATCTTAGTCATTTGTAATCAGATCAAAAAGAAAGCAAACTATTTGACCTGTGGAAAGCCTCAGTTCTTGCCATTGAGTTTAAAATCAGAATCTTATAGTTAATGTGAAAATTCATGAGTCATTAAGAGATTGAATTTATACTTGCCAAAACTCTCTGAGATTATTATAGTTACCCTTTTTTAAATTCATTTTAATTCATTATCCCTTCCTGCTTTCCCTAGGCTGGCCCATTACTGTCAACTCCGGGACGTCCAGACGCTAGCCATGCTTTGCAGTGTGTTTGAAGCACAGTCCCGGCCACAGGGAATACTGAACCCCTTTGGGCCCTTTCCTAATCGTTCTTCTAATCTTGTGTCCCACAGTCGATATGTAAGTCTATTGATTTCTTGGTTAGTTTTTATTTTTACTAAATGGTATTACCACTGGGATCCTAATATTTTGTGATCATCTTCCTTCGTTGCAGCCTAGCTTTACTTCCTCTGGCTCTTGCTCAAGTATGTCAGACCCAGGACTCAACTCTAGTGGATGGAATATAGGTAGGCATGTAAAGGACCTAATCAGAGTTGTATTTCCTAAGGAACCTGTGCAAAAATACTAATGCACAGCCTTTATTTAATTGAAATCCTCATCCTATTGTTTATTGTGCATTTCATTTTCTCCTGGAATTCATTTATAATAAAAGTCCATTTAAAATAATGAAAACCTTATTGCAATGAGTCTGTAGACTTAAGGTTTTTGTTCTCTAAATGAAATTTTTCTACGGAGAGACTTCTTGGCAGGCCATCATCCCTTTTATATGCATCAGTCATATAAATCATGTGTAATAGGCCTTTTCCAGCTTTGATCTGACAGCCTTAAACCATGCCATTTACTGACCCTGTCTTCTTCATTACCTGCTGCCTGCTAACTCACCTTCCAGTGCCCCTCTGCCAGTAAGGAAAACTAGGAGACAGGTGGCCTTATAGACTTGTAGATGAGAAGGTGTAGGAGCACCTGCGTAGCACAGTGAATAGAGCACCAGCCCTGAAGTCAGGAGGATCTGAGTTCAAATCTGGTCTCAGACATTTAACACTTCCTAGTTGTGTAACCCTGGGCAAGTCACTTAACCCCAATTGCCTCAGAAAAAAAAAAAAAGAAAGAAAAAGAAAAAAATCAATGAGAAGGCATGTTTACATTCAGAGTTGTACAGTTGTCTTAATGATAAGTGGGAAAATCAAGCTAAGGAACAGCGGGGTAGTTCTTGAACAGCAGGTCTCTGAGTTTCCCACATTGCACTTGGTGAATTAGACCCAATGTGTTACTGAACCAGCTTTCTGAGTCATTGTCCTTTCTCTTTTTGACTTTGGTAAAGTGGGTAGGGAAACAGAACATGCATCGTCCCCCTGGGGAGAGTCTTCACCTGATGAATTGCGCTTTGGGAGTTTGACTTACAGCGACCCTCGTGAGCGAGAACGAGACCAGCATGACAAGAATAAAAGGTAGTTCCCTCTCTCCATGGAGATCGCTGTTTTCATCTGAGGCTTTAAAACAGTGTTATCAGAAATGTACATACAGTGCCCTGGCCATCATCTGATAGTAAAGTCCTGAGCACCTTAATATCAGGGCACAAAAGTCGTTATCTTATCACTGGGGATGACTAGAGCCTGTGATCTAATTTTTACTTGAGGGAACTCCTAGATTTCCTAGAATCAGGATACTCACTTTGAAAGAGGGATGTTCAGCAACTTTACTGTAGAGAGAGGTAGAAACAGTAGTTTTCTTTGTTACATGTGGATATTATAGATTCTTCGTGGCATGTTTTTCCTCAGAGCACAGAAAAATAACCATTTTGAAGACTTTATTATTGGGGACCACATATATTAATATCTGGCCACATATATTAATATATAAATATATTATATTTATTATATTATATATTTCATATATTTTATATTATATATTATTATATATTATTATATATTATATAATATGTAATATATATTAATATCAGAGCCTACTTTTTCCTCTATGTACCTGTCCTGTAACTCAGGGAAAACACTAATTTATATTTGAAAGGCTCTTTAACAATTGTGGGTATATGATGTTTATGCTTTTAGAAGGGGGAATGGGTGGAAGGGTGTAGCAACCAACAGAAGAATTTGTGAATTTTCCTGGCTCCAGGCTCCTGGACCCTGCCAACACCCAGCAGTTTGATGATTTTAAGAAATGTTATGGAGAAATCCTTTATCGTTGGGGTCTGAGAGAGAAACGAGCTGAAGTTTTAAAGTTTGTGTCCTGCCCTCCTGATCCTCATAAAGGAATTGGTGAGTGCTGTGGATTTCATTCTCATCCTCTTCATTGTCTGACAAGTTCCTCTTATTTAAATCGCTTGGTGTTTAAATCCTGGAGTAAATGTTCAGTCTCTCATTTATAAGCTGAACTTTTGCTATTTTAAAAATCTTTTCACTGAGCTTGTGAAAATTCACTCTTCAGTTTACGTTTATCAGACAGTACCAGGGGGCAGACGATTCCTATCTCTTCAAATGTTGATGTTTAAGAACCTTGTTTATTTGATTGACTGACAAAAAGAGCTGGAAATAATTCAAAAACATAATCAGCTTATCAGATTATCAGAAGTGTTAGTGCAGTCTCAGGTAAATATATCCCACTTTTGCAATTATTAGTTTCCTTTTCATTAGAGCTAGTCCTGGACACAGCCATCACAGTGATCTCTAGCTCTCAGGCCTTGGAGTTAAGGAATATCTAGGTTCAAATCCTCCTTCTGAAACACTCCAGGAAATCACTTAACCCTTCAGTGCTCCAGGCTCTGAGGAACTGAGGTGCAGAATCACATTGGCAGAGAACACTTTCCCCATGAAGAGTCCCTGCACCAGTAAAGTCACAGGAACAAACCAGCCAATCAGACAAGCAAGCAAAAATCCACTGAAACAAACAAAAAAAGCTAACTTTAACTTTTTCTCTCCATCTGAAACCATTTCCAGAGTTTGGTGTGTATTGCAGTCACTGCCGGAGTGAGGTTCGTGGAACACAGTGTGCCATCTGCAAGGGATTCACATTCCAGTGTGCCATCTGCCACGTAGCGGTGAGAGGCTCCTCGAACTTCTGCCTGACCTGCGGACATGGTGGGCACACCAGCCACATGATGGAATGGTTCCGCACCCAGGAGGTGTGTCCTACCGGGTGTGGGTGCCATTGCCTCCTTGAGAGTACATTTTGAAATCCCGGGCTGTTGACTCTGTGTGGAGGATGTCCCCAAAGTCAGGGGATCAGACTCCCTTCCAGGACTGGAGTCCCTGCGCCTCTCCAAAAGGGCTGGTCTTGTTCACCGAACCTGTTTCTGACCTGGCTGTTTTCTCTTGGGATTCCTTCCCAATTTATCCGCTGCTGGCAGTGGTCACCACTTGAAGGAAATTGAGTCAGACACAAAGCAGTGCATTATGTATTCTCAGCCCCCGGGGAGCCACGTTGGACGTTTTCTTGGAGAAGAGCCCTTGCTTCCAGGGCCAGTGGGTCGATCAGAACAAACAAGAGAGACCAAAGCCAGCCGCAAAGGACAATCTTCTCAGCCTGCTGACCATAATTGTTCATTCAACTGAAAAGTGTTCTCTCCTTGCACTGGCTTTGGAAACATGATTGTACATTTAATGAGCTCATGGGCAGTGGCCTGTAAGCTATGCCATTTAAATTATGAATATATGATGTACTTAAGGATTTTTAAGATGGTTTTTATTTTTGAGCTGCTATTTCTTGGCCAGTAAAATTCTGGTAATTGTGTAAGACAAAGAATTAAACAACATTTTAATGGAGCATGTACCATGTTCTTGTTGTTGTTAACTAAAATTGCTATAAAAAGATCAAATTTGACCTCAGAAAATAATTTCACTTAGTAAATGGAAGATGGAAGAACGTTCCTAAGAGAAGGACCCTCTTCCTTCTCTGGATGAAGATGGAGGTGATGTGATGGCTCCTGGAGCCATTTTCTTCTCCATTTTTCTATTGGTGTCATTTGTTTTGAACTTTATTCAAGGTGACATCCTGGGTGGACGTGACTGAGGGGCTGACCTGTCCTCCTGAATGCTTTCTTCTCTCTCATCCTTCGGCCCTCCTGCCTCCACTTGTTAGTTTTTTACACGGCCTCAGTGGATCTGGGAAGGGAGACTCCTAACTTATTAGCAAATATTTCTGTTGAGTCAATCAATCTAAGCAGAACTTGAAAGTTTACAACTCCAAATAGATACAGGTTTCATTAACATGGATACAGTACAATGATACTCAAGCATCTGTGATCATGCTTTGGACTAACTGTGCCTTAAAGAAACAAGCGCCAGTCTTTGTGATAGCTTGAAGACTGGCTTTTTAACAGGATTTCAGACTTAACCAAGAACCTTGCTAGTGCACCCGCATCCCCCAGACTACTGGCCTCCTCAGCAGGGAACATAAAAGAATTGGCAGAGCCAGGAGCATTGAAGATGCCCAGAAGTCAGAGAGACCAGGAGTTCCTTTCAAATGCGTTCTTGTCTTATCTGTGCAGTTTGAGCGCTGACAGTAACAAATGAGAGCCTCTGGTAGCCGAACCCAGCTGAACAACGCAGAGGCTGTCTGAGATTTGCACAGAGGACAAAGGATCCATCACATTTCTTATTGGAATCCCAATTTGCACCGAGCAAAAAACACTTTCCCGCCTCCAGGTTGCTTGGTCTAATGTGAATGTTTGTCTCTCTCTGTTCCTATCAAGAATCAAATGTATTTTTTGTGTTTACAAGTATGCTGTTATGTAAAAGTCCTTCCTTCTGGAGTTGTTTGAGGAGAAAAAAAAACCAAACCCAAATCAAAGTTTTGTTAAAGTCTTGTTGAGTCTGTTGTTGCAATCGTGTGATATAATTTAAAGCTAAAAAGTATTTCTCTTTGCTTTCTCTCACCTTTCAAAATGGAAATTCCTTTTAGAATTTATCTCATTCCAAAGTTAAGATTCCTGACTTTCCAGGAACATACTTCTCCCTTCAATTATACTAGATCTTTGAGTGCTTTTCACAGTGGTGCTCTTTCTTCTTCTCCCTTCCCCCTCGGCCCTTCTCTCTTTCCGAATAGTAGGATATTAAAAGCAGATCAGTCTTCTCACAAAGATATAAACAATTTCTTATTGTCTGATCCAGGATGTCTGTTTTTCTTCCGTTCTTTCCTCCAACAATAGAGTAGAATTTATCTTTGAAAGTACAGTTAAACTGAGAGAACAAAAGAGGAAAGAAATGGGACTTGAGGGATCCCTACCCATCCTGTAGAGAGAGCACCCCATAGAGGGTTTGTATTTGCTCGGGTGAACTGTGATTGAGAGAGCTGGGCAAAGGCCATTTAGTCTTAAGGCCTGATTTGCCGTGTTCCATTTGGAAATCTTCCTCCCCAGCTTCCGAGTGATGAATGTTGATTTTTTTTACATATACATGCATCTTCCCCAAGTATCAGGGAAGTAAGTACCTGGAGCTCTCTAGACCTGAGGTGTGTCAAGACCAGGCTGCTGCCTGCGGCCTGTAGTCTTGTCTTCCTAGGGTTCCAGAAGTGGCCACAAGCTGGGCCCAAGGTAGAATTTCTCCATTTCCTCACCCAAAGGGGAAGCTTTGGGAAATGCCTACTTTGGGTTCTCACATAGCATCCTCAAAGGAAGTAACCAATTGTACAGCCAGCAGTTGAGGGGTCCACCTTCCCCCAGCTCCCCTTGTGGTTTCCATATCTATGACTTCAGCTTACTCAGTCAGTAAAATGTTCGCTGGTCCATCTCACCTTTCATCCCAAAGTTTGTATTGAAACAATTCTTAGGGGCATTGTGCTATTAGGGAGTTCTTACAAACCAATTTCATCCCCTCAGGCAGAGTTTCAGCCATAGTCTTCATTTTCATCGTTATTCAACTAATGCAATAAAAGAAAAGAAAAAAAGAAGGGAAAATGAGAAGGGACTATAAGAGCTTCACAATAGCTTTGGAGTCTGGCTCTCAGTCCTCTGCTGGAATATATATTTTGGGGAAATTTGCTGTAAAAATGATGGGTGATTTGGAACAAAATGCCCCACGTAGATATCCGGCTGTGTCACTGATTCCTGGTAGGTTTCTTTTGTTTGTCAACGGCTTGATAAAAGAGGTGTGGTGCATCTATTAATAGGTCTCATATATTAAAAGTCAACATTTTGAAAAGCTAATTTTTTTCTAGAAAATGAAAATATTATATAAGCAGCCTTGTAAAAGTATACCAGATTTTGAAGACGGTGGTTTCCCCAATTTGTGGGTGGGAAAACCATACTTGTTTTTGTGCCAGCCTTTGACAGTAGGAGTAGCAGAAGCATTAAATAACATTAATTACATGCCGACTTATGTGTTGTAAAAGCAGTTGTGTAGACATAACCAGTACCATAGCAGCTTACCCATCTAGGAGAAAATCATCAAATTTCTTACGGAGAATGAATTTGGAAGCTCTCAGTTGTAGGGAAAAAAACAGGTTTTGGATCTGGTTTAAATTCACTTATATTAGTTCTTATTGCACAAGAATTTCATTTTGATAGTAAATATGATTTAGTGATGACAGCTTTGGAAGAGTAAAGTACCTGACCTTGGAGCCAGACTGGGGCATGCCCTTGGAATTTTCTCCTCCACTGTGCTTGGAATTGCCATGTCTGTGATTGAGGGGAAAGTTCCCCTAATTAACCATTGAAACTCATTAATTCAGTCTTTGCTAGAGAAATGGCGTCAATTTGAGGTGATCTTCCGAAAATGTTTTTTCACTCTTACTCGAAGCTACTGATTTAATAATTAAACAGATTCTCGGATCGTAAGGGACTTAAGAGACCGTCACACCCAAGCCATGTTGAATATAAATCCCTTTGACACTATCTCCAACAAATTGAGGAATATCCCCCCTCTTCTGAGGTAGTGCTGCCTATCCACTTTGGCATCAGATAAATAATGTTCCCATATGTAAGCTTATATTTACCTCTAAAAAATATTTTTTTTCCTCTGTAACTTTTTAAAAATTCAACTTTATTTTTACTTTTAGTTCTAGATTCTCTTCTACCTTCTCTTCCACACACTGAGAAGGCAAAGAAACAAAGCCCATTATAAATATGTATCAATACGCCAAATTCCCACATTGACCATATCTAAATAAAAAGAAAAAACATCCCTCTATGAGTCCTTCAGCTCTCTGTGTAAGGGTAGGCAACATTTATCACGAGTCTTCTGTAACTGGTGGATCTTTGGGTTGATCAAAGTTCATGAGTCATGTTTATAATATTGTTTTTATTGTATATAAAGAACTTGGTTCATTTTGTATCAATTCATATTGAGCTCAGATTTCATTGAAACCAGTCCCTATTAACTATGCAAATTTTTTCCCCTGAGGCAATTGGGGTTAAGTAACTTGCCCAGGGTCACACAGCCATTAAGTGTTGTGTCTGAAGTCAGATTTGAGCTCAGGTCCTTCTGACTTTAGGGCTGGTGCTCTATCCACTGCCCCACTATGCAACTTTCATGGATTATTCCTAGTTTTGTCCTCTTTAGTTATGATCAAAAAGGGTCAATTTCCTTTTTTGTGAGTCAGCACATGAAATATTATAAGAAATTCTCAGATCCCCCAAGTTTTCTCCAGAATAAACTTACTTAATAAACCCTTTCAGCTTTTTCCCACATAATTTTTCCTAATTCTGGACTTGGCCCCTTAGAGAGGTGGAGGATGGGAAAGAGACCAAAAGCCTCAGATCTCTTCTAGGGTAGCTCCTGCATAAATGGGTAAGTGAAGGAAAAGGCCTGCTTCCCAGGGCCCGAGCACTGGGCTGAGTGCCAGAGATAGTGGTGAACAGAGCATCAGAAACCTCCTCATGCCCATTTTAACGGGTGGAGAGAACACGTAGTTCTTAGTGTGCAGTAACAAAGCAAACAGTAACGTGCCTCGGTGTCATTTCCATGAATCAGACCACCTTGAGTTCTGATCTTGGATGATTTGACCGTGGTAAGGACTTTGAGGATGAGAACTGTCTTTTGAAGGGCTTCCATGGGCGCAATGCCTACAGAGGCGGTTGCCAGGTCACACCCCACGTGGACTGCTCCCTTGGACCCTGGTGGTCAGGACCAGGTCTGGAAACCCAAGGGAACGCTGCTGCTGTTTGTTCTGGGCAAACTCCAAGTGGTAACATCAGCAGTCAGTAGTGGTGGTGAAGGGTCGAGAGGGTTTCTCCCCTCAAGGGCTGCTAGTGGGCTGGGGCCCTTGGGCTCTGCCCTGGTACGTGCTGCTTCCTGCGAGGCCCTCAGGATAATTTAAAAAGTAGTCAAGAAGTCAATGGATTCATCCCAATTCACAATGAGGTACATACTAACAGTCAAGGTGGGAGTCAGGGCCTGAGGAGCCTCCAGGGTGCAATCTGTCACTGTCGCCACAGTTGGGAAAGATGTGTGATACGGGCGAGTGGCGTGGACCTGCCGGCTCCCTTAAACGTGAACATGGACATTCAGAGTTAGTCTTATATAGAACCATAATATCTACAACGCTTTTCCACTGCCATTCATCTTATTAAGTACAATAGACTGAGCTGGCTTCCAAAAAATGCAAAAAAAATGAAAGGTTATGGGTTTGTTTGTAGCTTAATGTGAAAATATGCCTTAATGAATAAACATCTAACTTGTTTGAAGAGACATTGGCAACACCGAAATGACCATAAGCAAATTGGATATAGTTTAAATACAGGAACGGAAGATGGCCCAGATCTAGAAAATATAATCCACTACATCATTAGGCTTCAAAGACACTGCTACTGATAGAAAAGACCATTATTGGTTTTCTTTGAATGTTTTAGTTCTCAACAGCATAAGATCTAATACACTGAAATGATTTTTGGAAAGTGCCCATGCAGAATATGTCGACTAAATGAGTTTTTCTGCAGAAAAACTTCTAACCCCTCTTTTGTTTTGTTTTGTTTTTTTTTGGGGGGGGGGAGCAGGACCGAGCTAATTGCTATATTAATAGCTTTATGTCACGCTTTTATATTTGCAAAGTTCTTGTCACGATTAAAAATCTGCAATGAAGAGAAACTGAGGCATGAGCATGATCAATTTATCAGCAAGCCAATAATTGAGATCTCATTCCCCTCAGCCAAAGCTAGAGCATTTTTGATATTTTTTAAAAATATTTTTGAAGATATGAGATGCTAAAATTAGTTCTGTGGTAAAAAATTAAACTAAGATGGTAATTGGCCCTATCAGTCAGAAGTAAGGATGGGCTTGCGTTTGGCCCGACTCACACAAGGGCAATAGAGGGAAGTCCTGTTAGGGGACCCCTTACACCAGCGTGGTCTAGTGCTAGGCTTATGACCAGGAAGAACATATTGTGGTCATATGGACTCATCCTCCCTCCTCCCTTCTGGCTTAAGATTGAGTCCAGGCTGTAGCCCAGAGAAATAGACAATTTAAATCTGTGTAAGTCAAAGTGTCTTACGAGCTCTAATGTTAAGAAATAAAACTGTCTTTTAAAATCAAACTAATTCCCACCAAAACCTATGGGATGCAGCCAAAGCAGTTCTTAGAGAAAATTTTATATCTCTTAAGTAGCTACATAAATAAAAGAAAAAGAGGAAATCAATGAATTGGACATGCAACTAAAAAAAAAAAAAAAAAAAAAAAAAACTAATTCCCAAGTACTGTTTCCAATGATTAGATACAATTCTCAATTAAAAATCCAGAACAATGTAGGGTATTCCTAGTGGTGCCATCCAGTTGGCTCAGATTCTTCTTGGATTTAGAGCTGGCTGTGATTCACTAGTTTTCTTTTTTTTTTTTTTAATTTTATTTATTTATTTTTTTATTTAATAGCCTTTTATTTACAGGATATATGCATGGGTAACTTTACAGCATTAACAATTGCCAAACCTCTTGTTCCAATTTTTCACCTCTTACCCCCCCACACCCCCTCCCCTAGATGGCAGGATGACCAGTAGATGTTAAGTACATTAAAATATAAATTAGATACACATTAAGTATACATGACCAAAACGTTATTTTGCTGTACAAAAAGAATCAGACTCTGAAATATTGTACAATTAGCTTGTGAAGGAAATCAAAAATGCAGATGGGCATAAATATAGGGATTGGGAGTTCAATGTAATGGTTTTTAGTCATCTCCCAGAGTTCTTTTTCTGGGCATAGCTATTTCAGTTCATTACTGCTCCATTAGAAATGATTTGGTTGATCTCGTTGCTGAGGATGGCCTGGTCCATCAGAACTGGTCATCATATAGTATTGTTGTTGAAGTATATAATGATCTCCTGGTCCTGCTCATTTCACTCAGCATCAGTTCGTGTAAGTCTCTCCAGGCCTTTCTGAAATCATCCTGTTGGTCATTTCTTACAGAACAGTAATATTCCATAATATTCATATACCACAATTTATTCAGCCATTCTCCAACTGATGGACATCCATTCAGTTTCCAGTTTCTAGCCACTACAAAAAGGGCTGCCACAAACATTCGTGCACATACAGGTCCCTTTCCCTTCTTTATAATCTCTTTGGGATATAATCCCAGTAGTAACACTGCTGGATCAAAGGGTATGCACAGTTTGATAACTTTTTGAGCATAGTTCCAAACTACTCTCCAAAATGGTTGGATTCGTTCACAACTCCACCAACAATGCATCAATGTCCCAGTTTTCCCACATCCCCTCCAACAATCATCATTATTTTTTCCTGTCATCTTAGCCAATCTGACAGGTGTGTAGTGGTATCTTAGAGTTGTCTTAATTTGCATTTCTCTGATTAATAATGACTTGGAGCATCTTTTCATATGACTAGAAATAGTTTCAATTTCTTCATCTGAGAATTGTCTGTTCATATCCTTTGACCATTTTTCAATTGGAGAATGGCTTGATTTTTTATAAATTAGAGTTAATTCTCTATATATTTTGGAAATGAGGCCTTTATCAGAACCTTTGACTGTAAAAATATTTTCCCAGTTTATTGCTTCCCTTCTAATCTTGTCTGCATTAGTTTTGTTTGTACAAAAACTTTTCAGTTTGGTATAATCGAAATTTTCTATTTTGTGATCAGTAATGATCTCTAGTTCTGCTTTGGTCATAAAGACCTTCCCCTTCCACAGGTCTGAGAGGTAAACTATCCTATGTTCCTCTAATTTATTAATAATTTCATTCTTTATGCCTAGGTCATGAACCCATTTTGACCTTATCTTGGTGTATGGTGTTAAGTGTGGATCAATGCCTAGTTTCTGCCATATTAGTTTCCAATTTTCCCAGCAATTTTTATCAAACAGTAAGTTCTTATCCCAAAAGCTGGGATCTTTGGGTTTGTCAAAGACTAGGTTGCTATATTTGTTGACTGTTTTATCCCTTGAACCTAATCTATTCCACTGATCAACTAATCTATTCCTTAGCCAATACCAAATAGTTTTGGTAACTGCTGCTCTATAATATAATTTTAGATCTGGTACAGCTAAGCCACCTTCATTTGATTTTTTTTTCATTAATTCCCTTGAAATTCTTGACCTTTTGTTTTTCCATATGAACTTTGTTGTTATTTGATTCACTAGTTTTCAAGCTTGCCCGACTCTTGGTGACTCTTTTTCTTGGCGGTGACTCTGGAGTGGCTTGCCTTCTCCAGCTCATTTTACAGATGAGGAAACTGAACTAAGACTTGCCCAGGGTCACACAGCTAATACATGTCTGAGGTCAGATTGGAACTCGGGAAGAAAAGTCTGTCTGATTCCAGGACCAGCACTCTTATCCACCGTGGCTCCCACTTGCCCTCGTGCCTCAAAGAGCACTCAGTACAACCCCCTGTTTACAGATGGAGAAATTGAGACCCAGAGAAGTTAAGGGATGTCACACAGTGGTGAGGCAAAGGTCCTCAGACTCCCGACTGCAGCGATCTATCACCGAACCCTAGAGCTTAAATTCCTTACTGATCCTCCAGATCAGAAACGAAGTCTCTCCGTGGGGGAGGAAATCCTGGGAGTGGAGCTCGCTCAGGAGGGCGTCTATGGCTCGTTTTTTATAAAGTGAAAGGGTTCCTTCCAGCTTGAATTATTTTTCATTCTTCACAGCTGAGGAGAGGTGGCAGCAGAGAGCTAGATCATGGAGGGAGCCTCCAAAGCACTATTCTTGTCAAGTAAATATGGAGCCCCACTGCAGAGCTCATAAACTAATTCACACTTTTTTTTTTTTAATATATCATCCATAAAGTAACTATTTCACTCATTTTCATGGGAAACTATGAGGACCACTAGGGGCAAATATTACTAATCCCATTTTGTTATTTGGGGTTTTCTTGGCAGAGATATTGGATTGATTTGCCATTTCTTTCTCCAGTTCATTTTACAGGTAAGGAAACTGAGGCAAACAGGGTGAAGTGACTTGCCCAAGGTCACACCGCTAGTAAATGTCTGAGGCTAGATTTGAACTCAGGAAGAGGAATCTTCCTCCCTGCAGGCTCAGCACTTTTATTCCCTGTTCCATCTAGCTGCCCTGATCCTATCTTACTCATTAGGAAATTAAGGAAGACTGGAATATTTTGTTCCAAGTTATGTAGCCAAGGGGAGAGAAGAATAAACATCTACTGCCATCCATTGTTTTCTCTATGTGAACCGGACTATGGTGGTTCAAATAGCCATTAACATCTGATCCTTAAACATCATAGTTTTGGTATGGGTTTTTTTTTTTTTTTTTGGTTGAACATGCAATTCTTCTAACCATATTTCCATATTCATCATGCTACACCAAAAAAAAAAATCAAAAGGGAAAAAACATCAGAAGGGAAAAGAGAAACAAGTAGAAAACAACAAAAAAGATAAAAAATACTATAATCCACAATGTCTCTATAGGTCTCTCTCTGGATGCAGATGGCTCTCTCCATCCCAAGTCTATTGGAATTGCCCTGAATCACCTCATTGTTGAAAAGAGCCAAGTCCACCACAGTTGATCATCACATAATCTTCTTGTTGCTGTGTATAATACTTTTCTGTTTTTTCTCACTTTGCTCAGCATCAGTTCCTGTAAATTTTTCCAGGCTTTTTTGAAATCTGCCTGCTCATCATTTCTTATAGAACATAATAGCATTTATTATTATAGCCAACATCTATAACAAAATTATTCTCATAGAAACATAACATTCATCTACCATAACTTATTCAGCCATTCCCAACTGATGGGCGTCTACTCTATTTCCAGTTCCTTTCCACTTCAAATATCTTTCCTTTCCACTACAAAAAGGGCTGCTTTAAATATTTTTACATATTAAACATATTTTGAATCCCAAAATGTGAGCAGGGCATGGAGGACCAATAACGAATTGTCTACAGTGGAAGGAGCAATGGATCAGAAATGTTGAGACCTTAATTTTAGGTTCTGGCTTTGTCCCTAAGGTGTTATATGATGCTCTGGAAAGTTTTTCCCCTCTCTGGGCTATAGCTTCTTCATTTATAATATAAGGGCTTTATATTATGTAATCTCTTGAGGTTCCTTCATCCCACCTCTAGATCTTATGAATGTAGCAATACAGTTGAGGGACATCTAAACAGCTATTGTGCATTAAGTCCCATGTTAAGGTCAAAGCCAAAAAGAAGACAGAAACATTTTATCACTGAAAGGGATTGATGTCATCATTAGATTTATCTGTGTAATAAATCCCCTTTTGGTCCCTTGGCTCTGGTCCTTCTCTGCCAATGACTAATATCTCACATTGAATAGAATCAGTCATTCATTAGTAGGAAGCCCAATGACCTTCTACCAAAGTAGAATCCTCCCATCTGGTCTTGGTCATCCAGCCTTTGCTTAAGGCTTCTCTGGGAGAAAATTTGTACTTCCCTCAGAATCAACATTAGATCAAGCCTTTGAACAAATATTGAAGTGACAGAACCCCCAAACATTGGAGTGTAACAAATTTCCATCTTAAGATATCTCAGAGGGACTTTGAAAAGGTCTGTCTCAATTAGGCAGGGAGAAATGCAGTCCAGCAGGATCCAGCCAGGGGAAGGCTGGAGTAGGGAATCTAGCAGGAGGCTCTTGGCCAAAATACAGCAGCATGGGTTACTCTGTCATGGTTTAGAAGACCACATCAGTAGACCATCTGTGAGACTTCCAGTGCCACCACAGAAAGCAAATTGTGGTTCCCTGAACCCCAGCAAACAGGTGGGACTTGGCCAGACCCATTCAGCACAGTGGGTCTGCAGCACTGACCCCAGCATAGTCAGTGAGAAGCCTTGCAGCCCTGTAAAGGAAGCTCAGGACAATCTCCCTTCAGGAGACAATATCCCCAGATTTCAACTTTTAAAAATGAGTGAAAAAGCAAAAATAGCTCTGAAAATAGGGAACTACTATAGAGACAGGGAAGGTTAGAACACAAACCCAAAATAGTACAGCAAAGACAAAATGCCTCCAGGTAAAGCCTCAAAGGGAGAAATGATCTCTAGTTTAAAAGGCTCTCTTGGAAGAATTCTAAAAGGATCTTAAAAGAGATCTAGAAGAAAAATGGGGGGGGGGGGAAATGAGAGCTATAAAGGAGAGTTATGAAAGTTTTTTGGGGGGAGCCAACAGTTTGGAAAAGGAAGCACAGAAATTGACTGAAGAAAACATCTCCTTAAAAATTAATTTGATGAAATGGAAAAAATATATACTGAAGAAAACAACTGTTAAAAATAGAATTGGTGAAATGAGGGGGGGAAATCTACTGGAGGTGAGGGGGGAGAGAAACAACTCCTTTAAAAGTATAACTGAACAAATGCAAAAAGAGGTAAAAAAAAAAAAGTTGATCAAAGAATGGGACAAATGGAAGTGAATGACTCAGTGAGACATCAAAAATTAGTCAAACAAAATTAAAAAATTGAAGAAAATGTAAAATACCTCATTGGAAAAATAACTGACTTGGAAAATAGATCCAGGAAAGACAATCTAAGAATTATTGACTATCTGAAAGCCATAATGAAAAAAAAAAATCTTGACAACATCTTTCAAGAAATCATCAAGGAAAAGTGTTCTGATATCTTAGAACCAGAGAGTAATTAATAGTCATTGAAGGAATCCACCAGTCATCTGAAAGAGACAGCAAAATGAAAACTCCAAGGAACAAAATAGCTAAATTCCAGAACGAGTAGATCAAGGAGAAAATACTTCAAATGGCCAGAAACAATTCAAATATTGAGGAGCCACAATCAGGATTACCCAAGACCTAGCACCTTCCACATTAAAAGATCAGAGGGCCTAGAGTGATATTATGGAAAGCCAAGGAATTTGGACTACAACCAAGAATCAACTACCCAGCAAAATTAAGCATTATATTTCAGGGATAAAGATGGACTTTCAATGAAATAGTGGGTTATTAATTATTTCTGATGAAAAGACCATATTATTTAAAAAATACATAGAAAGATTTAGATGAACTGATAGAGTAAAGTAATTTATGCTATAACATCGATATTAGGAAAATACTTTTGAGAGCTATAAGCTGAAGAATGAAATGAGCAGAACTAGGAGAACAATTTATAAGATACTTTCTTATCTAAAGAACAAATTTATAGCTTTGTATTATCTGCCCTTTAAATGTTTAATCAAATTCTCTTTGGAAGTTTGTCTGAAGGAGGTTTGTTGGATTCCTATCCCCCCCCCTAAAAATTCACTTGATCAATTTCTCTTTTTGAGAGTATATTGTTCAACAGATCTATTTTTTGTTAAACTGAGCATTTTATGGTTTTGTAGGTAATTATCTATCTGTTACTGGAATAGAAGTGCACATACTAATTTCTGATAATTCTCCACACACACATTTGTGAATTCATCTTGTTTATTATTTATTTTCTCAGAATGAATTTTCTCTTTCTTTCCTTTTGTTTAAAAAAAAATCAGAACAGCCGATAGTTCAGTATTTTAAAAAAATCTAGTTCTTAGTTTTATTGATTGTAGTCTCATTTCCAGCTTCACCTATTTCTCTTTTTATTTCCCTTTTTTTCTTTTGTGCTTGTTTGCAGCTTGTTAATTTGTTGATTTTCTAGGTCTTAGAATTTTGCATATTCAGCTCAATCAGCTCTTTTTGTGTTAACATGTATTTTAAGAGAATTTTTTCTCGTGATAATTGCTTTATAATTTCCTGTGCTAATTATTCCATAAACTTTGTTATACTTATTGTCAACCATTTCCAATAAACAGTTATTTGTTGTTTCAATCTTGTGTTTTCTGACCTACTCATTATTTACACCATCAGCACCTGATCTCCATTTAGGTTTCTATCTTTTGCTTATGCTTCCTTATTGATGATTATTTTTTTTTACTCATAGATGAAAAGGATGGCATAGATCATTATCTAAAACTATCCCAACAGTTACAAACACAGGAATAAAATAAGATGAAATCTAATGAGGATAAAAGTAAACTCTTACAATAAACTATGTCTCATTAATTGTGTAAGTACAGGATGGAACACCTGTTTAAAGAGTACATCTTATAAAACAAACAAACAAGCCTATGAGTCAAGAAAGGACACTAAAAAAGTGATTACAACGTAGGTACTAGAAAGTATCTGGATCAATAGCACTAGTAGAAGTAATAGTAGCAACAATAGCAGTAGCAGCAGTAGTAGTAAGAGTAGCAATAGTAGCTGTAGTACAGTGGCAGGAGTAATGGTAGTAACAGTACTATAATTATAATAATCACAAAAACCTTTTAACTGATCTGTGATTTTGTTGGTGTTAGTGCTCCTTCCATCAAATTAGGAGGACGTTCACCCCTCTCAGACAGGTTTGTGAAGACTCCCTCTCTCCTCCATAATGGGCAGGTAAGAACAATTTGTCCATTGGCCATGAAAGTAGCTGAAGCAGGTGCTATGGAGAGCTTAGAGATTGGTCAAATATTGAAGATACCAAAGTCATCCATTTCAGTGATACTGGAAGAGAAAGCGAGATGCCATCTTTTTGCAACTCTGCCTCACTTAAATCCAATTCATAAGCAAGTCAGGATATCACCCATCATGTTATTGGTCCTCTTAAAAATGAAGGGAGAACTACAATAACTCCTTCCACCCAGTCAACTTGCAGTTTTCCCCTTTACTGAGTAGAGAGTATTTAAATATTATTTTGGCTAAAAGCTTCTTTATTCCATAATCAATTGTCTTTGTTCTGGCCAGAAACTCTGAAGGTCTTTGCTTCCCAAACTGATTCTTTATGAAGGCAAACCAGGCTATCTTTTGCCTCATTCTCACCTAGCCTTTAATTACAGAACGGACATGGGCTATATTTTTGTCCGCCTGCATTTTTTATTTCCTTCACAGGCTAATTGTACACTATTTCAAAGTCCGATTCTTTTTGTACAACAAAATAACTGTTTGGACATGTATACTAATATTGTATTTAACTTAGACTTCAACATATTTAACATGCATTGGTCAACCTGCCATCTGGGGGAGAGGGTGGGGGGGAAGGAGGAAAAAAGTTGGAACAAAAGGTCTTGCGATTGTCAATGCTGAAAAATTACCCACGCATATATCTTGTAAATAAAAAGCTATAATAATAAAAAAAAAACATACACTGGACATTCTCTCTGATTGTCCCCATGCATTGAACTCTCTCCTTTCTCACCTCTGCCTCCTGCCTTCTCTGGTTTTCTTTTTTTATGTACATTCATTTTTTTTTTTTACATATTTCCATATGAGTCATGTTCGGAGAGAAAAATCAAAATAAAAGGGAAAAACTATGAAAAAAGAAAAACAGAAGAAAAAAAGGTGAAAATAGTATACTTCTATCCACATTCATTCTTCATATTTCTCTCTCTGGGTGAGGATGGCATTTTCCATCCAAAGTTTATTGGGATTGTCTTGGATCACCACAATGCTAAGAAGAGATAAGTCTACCACAGTGGATTATCATGCAATCTTGCTGTTACTGTGCAGAATGTTCTCCTGACTCACGTAAGTCTTTTCAGGCTGGTCTGAAATCATTCTGCTCATCATTTCTTATAGAACAATAATATTCCATAATATTCATATACCACAGTTTACTTTCATGTACCATAATTTATTCAGCCAATCCCCAATTGATGGGCACCCACTCATTTTCCAGTTCTTTGTCTGGCTTTCATTACATCCCAACAAAATTCTTTTATAGGAAGCTTTCCCCAGCTTCTCTTAATCCCAGTGCCCTTCCTCTGCTAATTACTCCCTATTTATCCTCCGTATAGTTTGTACATATTTGTTTCCTTATTGTTTCCCCCATTAGATTGTGAACTCCTTGAGAGTAGGGACTCTTTGTATCCCCAGCACTTAGGGCAGGGCTTAATACATGCTTATTAACAGTCCAACTGATCAACAAAGACCTTAGTTCAAATCCTGCCTCAGATACATATTAATTGTATAACCTTGGAGAAATCAATTCACCCCTCTCAACTTGTTTCCTCTTCTGTGAAATGGGGATAATACTAGAATCCACTTCATAAGATTGTTTTTTGTGTTGATCCGGTGAGATAAACTTGGCAAACTTTAAAGAACTATATTAATGCTACCTATTATTTTTTTTATTTTCAACTACTATAACTCTCAAAATTTGTTCAGTTGTGCTCTGATTGTAATCAGTAGCAGTAGAAAGTAAACCGACACTAATGAAATCCAGGTATTTGAAGTATTAAATATTAAAATTTTACCTAAGCATCCACATAGGAAAAACTAAATGAATAAAAAATGTCTCTTGCCCAGATTATGCAGCTAGACAATACAGAGAGAGCCTGTACATCCGTATACACATATATGTATAATAATATAGGCATGAATATGTAGATATCTGTGTGTATGTGTCTGTCTCCAAATGGCCAAATCATTGGGTCCAGAATTAAACAGAAGGAGAGTAGGCTACATTGCCTTTGGGATGGGGCAACTAGGTAATGAAATGGATAGAATGCTGGCCCTGGAGACAAGACTTTAAATCTGGCCTCAGACACTAGCTGGGCAAATCATCTAACCCTGTTTATCTCAGTTTCCTCATCTGTAAAATGAGCTGGAGAAGGAAATGGCAAACCTTTCCAGTATCTTTGCCAAGAAAACCCCAAATGGAAGAATGAAGAGTCAGACACAAGTGAACAACAATAAAAATTGTAGAGTTCTTTGAATGACACCTCGGCTGTTGCCCCATCCCAAATTTTTCCCTAAAATAAACGTCTGCCTTTTTATTACCAATATTCTTAGACAGGTATTATATAACTACAATACATTGTACACCCTTGTCTCCAAAAAAATAAAAATGAGCAAAACAGAGCAATGGAGAACAATAAGTTCTAACTTATATAAGCAATAAGTAAGGGAAAACTGCAACAGACAACAAACAGGGAATTTCAATAAAGACAAGGCTATCAAAAAATTAATTGGGGATGGGGATGGGGGGAGAGTTTCCAGTTAGTATTTTAACAAAGGATCAGATATAAACTATAGAATCATGGGTTTTCGAGCTCGAAGGGACTTTAGTGCTTATCTAGTCATAAGGTCATAGAATAAGGGCTTAAATATTTATAGCTGGATGGGACTTGGGAGACCAACTAGCCCACTCTTCTCATTTTACAGTTGAGGCAATCAAGTCCCACAAATTTCCACAGAAAAATACCCTCATCAAATAGCAAAATGTTTGAACATTAAGAATCAAGTTGAAAATACCTGCATTGGAAAAGAGCTAGGGCTTTTCTTACCCATCCTCTTCTTTCTCTCTCTCTCTGTCTCTCTGTCTCTCTGTCTCTCTCTCTCTCTTTAATTAAAGCTTGTTATTTTCGATAGATAGAGATAGATATGTGGATAATTTTCAACATTCACCCTTATAAAACCTTGTGTTTTAATTTTTTCCCTTCTTTCCCCGACCCTCTCCCCATATGGCAAGTGATCCAATATGTTAAACATGTTCAATTCTTCTAATTTGGGACCAAATTAGCCAATGGGGTCATGTAGCAGAACCAGGATTTAGATCCAAGTCTCTTGGTCCCTGCTTTTCCATTAGAAATACATAGAGTTAGAAGGCAGCTAGTTGGATCGGTGGATAGAGCAACAGCCCCGACGTCAGAGGGATCTGAGTTCAAATTTGGCCTCAGACACTTAACACTTCCTGGCTGTGTGAGCCTGGGCAAGTCACTTAACCCCAATTGCCTCAGGGAAAAAAAAAAGAGTTAAAAGAGAACTTTTGTTGTTGTTGTTTAGTCATTTCAATCATGTCCAATTGTAATCCCATTTGGGATTTTCTTGGCAAAGGTATTGGAGTGGTTTGCCATTTCCTTTTCCAGCCCATTTTACAGATGAAGAAACGGAGGCAAACCAAGTGAAGTGACTTGCCCAGAGTCACACAACTAGTAAATGTCTGAGGTTAGATTTAAACTCAGGTTTTCTGGACTCCAAGCATTCTATCCATTGCACTGCCTAAGTGATCTAAAAGGAAACTTAGAGATCATTTAATTCAATTCCCTCATTTTAAAAAGGTCCTAAAAGTCTGAAAGATTAAAATTAAAGGTACTAAGTGGCTAACCTGGGTTTCTAACCTAGATGTCTGCCTTTAAATGTACCATGCTCTGATTTCAGAAAAGCCTGAAAAAACTTACATGAACTAATTTTGAGCAAAGTGAGCAAGACCAAGAGAACATCATACAGAGCAACAAGATTATGTCATGATCAACTGTGATGGACTCGACTTTTCTCAACAATGCAGTGGTTTGAGACAATTCCAATAGCCTTGGGATGGAAAATGTTATCCACATCCAAAGAGAGAACTATGGAGAATGGTTATAAATTGAAATTTATTATTTTTACCTTTTATTTGTTTGTCTTTTCTTTTTCACAGTTTTTTCCCTTTCACGTCTAATTTTTCTCATATAACATGACAATTATGGAAATATGTTTTAAAAGAATTGCACATATTTAACCTGTATTGAATTCATGCTTGCTGTCTTAGGGAAAAGGGAGGGAAGGGAAGGAGGGAGAAAAATTTGGAACACAAAAATGAATGTTGAAAATTATCTTTGAATGTATTTTGAAAAATAAAATACTATTGATATCTGCAAATAGATAAATAAATTTATCTTACAGTTTCCTAATAAGTAAATAAATAGATGTACCATGCTGCCTCAGCCAAACCAAAGAAATTTCTTTCCTAAAATCCACCAAATTTTATGTTAATATCTCTCCCCCACATAATCTCTAGCTTCTGACTCATGCAGTTGTGGAAGTACCAATAGATGCTGGTGGGAAGATCTGGGAGGATAACACTGTGATTTCCTGTTTTCTATTTCAGATATCTCATTATTTTTCTTTTAAGAGAGGATGAGTCATAAGCCATTTTTTGACCTTAAGACTATGTTCTTACATACGGCTGCCCAGGTTTTACTAAGCTAGCAGCTGCTTTCCCCTAAAAATGAATAAGGATTTTTCTTCATCTTTTTTTATGCAGGAAAATACCCCCATCAAATAGCAAAATGTTTGAACATTAAGAATCAAGTTGAAAATACCTGCATTGTAAAATGACTAAGGCTTTTCTTACCCATCCTCTCTTCTCTCTCTCTCTCTCTCTCTCTCTCTCTCTCTCTCTCTCTCTCTCCCTCTCTCTCTCTCTCCCTCTCTCTCTCCCTCTTTCTCCCTCTCTCTCTCTCAATTAAAGCTTGTTTTATATATATATGGATAATTTTCAACATTCACCCTTACAAAATCTTGTGTTATAATTTTTTCCCTCCCTTCCCTAATGCCCTCCCCTAGATGGCAAGTGATCCAATATGTTAAACATGTGCAATTCTTCTACATATTTCATGCTGTACATATCATGCTGCACAAGAAAAATCAGATCAAAAAGGTAAAAAAAAATGAAAAAGAAAACAAAATGCAAACAAACAATAAAAAATGAAAATACTATGTTGTGGTCCACATTCAGTTCCCACACTGTCTGGTTCATTCTCTTTTTTATTCAAATGTGGGTAATATTAATTTTCTTTCTTTTCCGAAAAATGTCCATACCATAAAACAGTAGGTACTGAAGTTAAGAATGTATTGGATATTTAGAAGAATTGCACATGTTTAACTTATACCGGATTGCTTACTGGCTATGAGAAAAGATGTGGGGGAGAAAGGGAGAAAAAGTTGGAACACAAAGTTTTGAATGTCAACTATCTTTGCATGTCTTTGGCAAAATAAAAGCTATTAAAAATCTTAAAAGACCAACAATTACCAAGAATGTAAAAAAAAAGGGGGGGGGGACAGCTAGATGGCACAGTGGATAGAGCACCAGCCCTATAGTCAAGAGGACCTGAGCTCAAATCTGCCCTCAGATACTTAACACTTCCTAGCTGTGTGACCCTGGGCAAGTCACTTAACCCCAATTGCCTCAGCAAAAAAAAAAAAAAAAAAAAAAAAAAAAAAAAAAAGGATGTATTGGTTTTTGTTTCATGAAACTCTATATTCTGTATCATGTGAATAGAACATATGCTAATTATGCTGTATAGAAGTCTAGAACTGTTGGAAGGTGGTGTTCAGTCTGGCAGTATCAACCCACAAAAATAGAAACATGTTTCTCAGTTAAGGCTGTGGCTCCTTTCTGTGGTGTCAATAATATTTTGCATTTCCAGTACCATTGGGCTCCGCTAGAAAGCACACAACTTATTGCTTAATAAACACTTTTTTTTCCCACTTCCAGAGTAAAGGTAGTTTTGTGTGCTGAAAAGAGCTCTAGACTTGGATCTAGGAAATCTAGTTCAAATTTTGATTTTTATCTAATGAGTCTTGTAATCTTGCGGAAGTCACTTCATCAATCTCAATTTCTTTTTCCTTCTCTCCAAATAATATTGGCATTTCAGAGCCCTCAATAATGATTGTTGTATGGTCGGTGACAATATTTATGATTAATTTTGATATTAACATTATTAAATAGTTGATAGGTTGATTTGAACTGATATTTAGTTCCAGCTATTAAAGTTTCTCCTCCCCAAACTACTCTGCTTTCATTTTGTTTATGTACTATCCATTCTGGTCTCACACTTTCCTCATTCTTGCTGCACTGTTGCTCTTGAGACTCCATCCTATATGATCCCCTTCTCTTATCAATCAACTAATCCACACAGCACTCAGCTGTCAAAATGGCCTTCCAAGTCTTCCCAGGTCTATGTCAGTCCCTTGCTTTAACTTTTAATGGATCCCTTTTGCCTCCAGGATCAAACCTAAAACCTTCTGTTTGGTGTTCTAACTTGCTGTGACTTCATATTTCCAGGTTTCTTAGATCTTACACCCACCTCTTTTTGCTGTTCCTCACAGAAGACCCTCTATTTCCTGACTCCAGCCATTTTTATTGGCAGCCCCCATTCCTGGAGTGCTCTCTTCACCTCCTAGTTTCTCTGGATTCCTTCCAGTCCCAGGCAAAAACCCCTCTCTCTCCAAGTTCTTCCCTCTGTTGAATAATTCTTCTTCATCTCTATACAGCTTGTTTGGAAATGCTTACTTGTTATTTCCCCCATTAAAATGATCTCCTTAAGAGCAGGGCTGTCTTTTTCTTTCCTGATTAGCACAGTGCCTACCACATAGTAAGCACTTAATAAATGCTCATTGATTGGGATCAATTAGTTTTTACAAAAGGATATTTGCTGAGAAATATAGCAAGAACAGTAGTTAAAACAGAATCCCCTCAGGCGAGAGGCCACACTCTTCCCCAAGAGGCCACACATGGTCCCCAGGGAGAGTGTTGATGCTCTAACTTGAAATAGTTGCTAAAAAGGAAGTGAGGTACACATGTAGAAAGCGTGTTGGATGGAGGGGTACTTAATGACTCCTGGCTCTGGGACTCCTTTTCTCCCTTTGAGGAGCAACACTAAGTTTATTTCAAGTTGTACGAGCCATGGGAAAGTGTCTCCTTTGTTCAGGTAGGTTTGCTCCTTATGGTGCACCATTTATCAGCTGATAGTTCATCCACGTCTACATTAGGTCAAGAAGGATCTTATCTGCTCTATTAGCTCCCACTCAGTTTCTACTACCAGGAGCTTCAGGACTCTGGCTGTGGGGCTCAGAGTGATCTCCCAGGCAACCGGATGCTTTTCAGATCAGGGGGAAAAATCAACGGAAACAGAGTCCTGTGTACTCAGGGATATGTGGTGGCCATGTGAGAGGGAGGAAAACTTGGCTCTTCTTCACCTGGGGGCTCTTAGCAGTCTTCCTCATTTGAAAGCCAGCACCAGGAAGAGAGATCCCCTAGAGCTCTTTTTCTGGCTCCTTAGCCAATTATAATGCTGTTCCTCATCAGAGCACCAGCCCTTTGGTCAGTCATGGCTAGAAGCAGTCTCACTGTATTATACTTCCATCTATTGCATTGAAACCAGGCAGGAAATATTATCCATGTTCTGTGCAACCTGGTAGCAAGAACAAATCTGTGGATTAAGGACTGGAGACTGGTTTCAACATCCTCCCACAACATTTATATTTTGTGTATACCTATATAAGAACATGTTTTCTTGAAGACAGTGAATCTTTTGCTCTTTCTTTATGTTGCCAGCTTTTAGTACAATAACTAAACCAGATGGATATTTCCCAGAAGACATTTTTTTCTCTTTATTTTTTTATTAAAGCTTTTTATTTTCAAAACATGCATGGGTAATTTTTCAACATTAACCCTTGCAAGTCCTTGTGTTCCAATCCCCGCCAAAGACATTTATATACTTGCTGATTGAGCAATTCAACATTCTAGTCAATAAGCATTTATTGGGCATGTATAGCACTAACCCTACTGATTGGGAGAGGGTAATGCAGAGTTTGCATAGAGGATGGTTCTTTCCCTCATAAAATACAGCATCTAGAAGGGAGCATAGACCATATCTACTGATAACTGTGATGCATAATACAATTATTCTTCCCACATCATGGGGGTTAGAAGTGTGGGTGCCCCAAGACCTGGAAAATCTGCCTTCCCTTTGTACCAGAGAAGACTGAAATTTTTATTTTTCTCTTATGGGGTGTTTACAGTACTTTATTGTAAAATTTGAGTTAAGTATTTGGTCAGAGGTTCAATGTCATTTACTGACTTTCACATGTCATCTTGGGCTTCCACAAAACTCACCCCGAATTACCATTTAATTTCTTTTGAAACCACAAGGTTTCAAAACCATGATGGACTTAGTTGAGATGTGAAAGGGATAATTGTAATATGCAACAGGTGCATTGGAAGGTTACAACCAGGTCCCAGTGGGAAAAGGTAATTCTTTGCAGTAGAAAGATTATTTGACTTAGAACTGGAAGACCTGGACTTGACTGCCATTTGCTAGATGACTTTGAGCTAACTTCACCTCTTTAGGCTTGTCTGTGGAATGGGAGTTTTTGGATCCAACAGCGATCTCTGGGATCCCTCACAGACTTGTTGTGGAGATCAAATGAAATAATAATTGTAAAGTGCCTGGCACTTTATTAAGCAGGTGCTTAATACATGCCTATTTCCTCCTCCTCCCAGGATGGAGTGCTGTTAAATAAATTTGAATAAATGCCATTTCTTAAGGATTTCTCCTTAAAATGAATAAAAGAACTGATTAAAGTCTTTTATTTTGAAAACAAATTTCTCTCCAAATAGGCATTTATAAGATAAAAGGCATTGGAAACAGCCCACCTATGACATCTCCTTTTCCAAATGAGAAATATTGAAGTCATTTTAAAAAATTAATATTTTCTTTCCTCCAGTTATATTTAAAACATTTTTTTTTACATTTTTAAAAAACATTGAGTTACAGGTTCTCTCTGTTCCCCCTTCCCCACTTTCAGCCCCTTTTAGGAAGGTACATGTGAAATTACACAAAATATTTCCATAAAAGACATATTGTGAAAGAAAACATAGATCCTTCTCCCCCACCAAAAAAAAAAATTTTTTTTAAAGTATGCTTCAATCTGTATTTAGACACAATCAGTTCTTTCTCTGGGTGTGGATAGCATTTTTCATCATAAGTCCTTCATAGTAGACTTGGCTCATTGTATTGCTGAGAATAGCAAAGTCTTTCACAGTTGATCATTTCACACAACATAGCTATTACTTTGTCCATAGTATATGTCACTTTGCATGAGCTCATGGAGGACTTTCCAAGTTTTTCTGAGAGCATTCTGAGCATCATTTCTTATAGAATAATAGTATTCCATCATAGTCACACACTACAATTTATTCAGCCATTCCCCAGTTAATGGGCATCCCCTTAATTTTCAATCTTTTGCTCTGAGAAAAGAGCTGCTATAAATATTTTTATACATATAGGTCCTTTTCCTTTTTTTAAAAATCTCTTTTGGGATACATACCCACTAATGGTATTATTAGGTGAAAGGGTATACGTGATTTTATAGACCTTTGGCCACAGTTCCAAATTGCTTTACAGAATAGTTGAATCAGTTCACGGTTCCACCAAAACACAATAATATCTCCCTTTTCCCACATCCTTCCAACATTTGTCATTTTCCATTTTCTGGCCCATTAGCCAACCTAAGCTAAGGTAGTACCTCAGAATTGTTTTAATTTGTATTTTTCCAATCAATAGGAATAACATTTTTCATATGGTTATAGCTAGCTTTGATTACTTCATCAGAAAACCTCTTATCATTTGATCATTTAACAATTGAGAAATGTCTCTTATTGTCATTAAGTCATTGTTTTAAAGTTCACAGTTGGGATTGGAGAGGATTGTGTCTGTCATCTGCCTGATTTGGGTGCGGGACTGGGGCAGATAGAGCAGTTTACATAGATTGCTCTCTGCATTCTCTATCAGGGGCAGCCGAGTGCCTCAGTGGATGGGGCACTGATCTTACAGTCAGGAAGGCCTGAGTTCAGATATGGCCTCAAACTCTTACTAATTCTGTGACTTTGAGCAAGTCTTGGATGGTGATGGCACTTACCTAATAGAGTTGTTGCCAGGATTAAATGTGATAATGTCTGTAAAACACCTTGAAGTCAATTATTATTATTATTATTATTATTATTATTATTATTATTAGTCCTATCTTGAACTCGTTGGTCATTATGACCCACCCTTTCCAAGGTCTCTCAAACAGTGACTGGTGGAGAAGCCAGATGTCATCTGTGCTCCCAGTTCTACATTTTGGGCTCTTTCAGCATCATAACTAGTGATTGGGTAAAGAAAGGGAAAAGGAAAGGAAGGACATCCTGACTTGTACCATGGCTTACCTTTGGACCTGCTTTCATAGGGATAAGATTTTGTTCTTATTGTCTTTGACCGTCCTCTGGAAGCATTCCCAGAGCCCCAGGACGTGCTCCCATTCACAGGGAGTCATAAGCTCACAGTGAACAAAGGTGTGAAATGTTCTCATGGTTCGGATTCTGTTGTCAGCTTTGCTGAATCAATATCCACATGGAGTATTTCCAAGGAATTCCATTCCTTCTACTAATGTAGGTCAGTAGATCTTCAGTAATTTTTGGTCTTCCAGAATTTCCTGGAGTGCTCAACCGAGAACGTCGGTAATCATATACACAATATGTGCCAGGAGAAAAACGAACAATATTTGAATGCTGGTCTTCTTGACTTGTAACTTAGCCTCTCTAATGATATCACAGAACCATAGATTTAGTCTTTTTTTTTAATAGCCTTTTATTTACAGGATATATGTATGGGTAACTTTACAGCATTAACAATTGCCAAACCTCTTATTCCAATTTTTCACCTCTTACCCCCCCCCCCCCCACCTCCCCTAGATGGCAGGATGACCAGTAGATGTTAAATATATTAAAATATAAATTAGATACACAGTAAGTATACATGACCAAAACGTTATTTTGCTGTACAAAAAGAATCAGACTCTGAAATATTGTACAATTAGCTTGTGAAGGAAATCAAAAATAGGGATTGGGAATTCAATGTAATGGTTTTTAGTCATCTCCCAGAGTTCTTTTTCTGGGCATAGCTGGTTCAGTTCATTACTGCTCCATTGGAAATGATTTGGTTGATCTCGTTGCTGAGGATGCATAGATTTAGTCTTAAAGAGATCTTAGAATATCTTTTGCATTTGAGGAAACTGAGACCCAGAAAAGTTAAGTCATTTACCTTGCATCACTCATACACAGCTAGTAAGTACCTGAGGCAGGATTCAAATCCAAGTCTCCCTTCCTCCCAGACCAACTTTCTACCCATCATGCCATACTTTTTACACAATATTATCAGACAGTAAATATATGGAATTTACTGATCAGTGCATTTTTATGCCCTCATTGTAAAATCACCCTTTCCATAGTAGGAATGGTTCCATAGATCTAGGAACCACTGTGACATTTGCCTTCTCATTCTGGAACTTCCCTCTGTGAAGCCAGTCCCATTCTTCCATTGGGAGTTCCTTGTGGAGCTTTTTGGGAAATAGACCCAAGTCATCTTCATTTCCCTCCTAGCTATACTTCTGACTTTGAACTTTACCATCTCTCCTTCTCAACTCCTGTTTATATGGTGTCTTCTTCCATTAGAACGTAAGCTCCATTTGGGGAATAGACCCAAGTCATCCTTCATTTCCCTCCTTGCTATACTTCTGATTCTAAATCTTACCATCTCTCCTTCTCAGCTCCTGTTCATATGGCATCTTCTCCCATTAGAATGTAAGCTCCATTTGGGGAATAGAAACCATCATTCTTTTTGCTTGTATTTTTAACTCCAGTGTTTAGCCCTTGTTAGCCCTTGTTATCCACCTGCCTGAGTTTAGGGAGAAAGAAAGGGAGCAACAGAGGATTGATGCAGTGAGAAAGAGGGAGAGAAGGGGAGTTGGGGAGGGAGTAATAAAAATAAAGTTATTCTGATGCTTGAGAACCCAGTGGCAAGAGAAAAGTGCTAAGAGATCTTCCTGTTTCTTCTCTATATTGAACCCAGAGGTAACTCCCTGTTGTAGATGTCAAAGATGGCCATTGGTGTGGCCTCCTCCAACTGCTGTGTTGTAACTGAGGAGGGTAGCTCAGATAGCCAAAGGCCAAAGAGACTGATGTCCAGATAGGGAGATTGTTTAGAGGCCCATTTCTCCAATTGTTCTGAGCCCTTCATGAAACTAAAGAGGACTAAGGAATTGAAAGATATCCCCACGCTGAATAGGGGAAGAAGAAGGGAGTGATGAGTGACTCCTTCCAACCACTCAGGGTGGGTTAGACCAAGGAAATTCTGTATGTATCTGGCTTTTGTGGTCTTAAATTAGTTTAAGATTTGTTTTTTCCCTCCCCAGCAATGAATAATGGAAGCTAAACACTTCTAATATTAGCTTAACTGCCTGAACATACCTGCTTGTTTTAATCATAAAAACAAAGGAGAGCAATATCCCTGCTATGGATGATCTAAGTTGTTTAGAAGGGCTCCTTTCCAAGGAGAATTTCATGGCAGTGAAGGGAGATTATCAAACTTGATTTTGTAAGAATGTAATATTATGATGTAATATTATCACAGTTAAAATTTAATGAACGTGTTTAAAAACAGAAGCAAAGACCAAAGTTCATTCTGTGGTGTCCTCTCCTTAATCTGTCCCTTGTTCCATTCATCACCATATAGGGGAAAGGACTCTTCCATGGTAGTCTATAAAAAGGCTTTTTCTTCCTCTCCATTATTCATAGGATTGTTTGGTAGGATTTCTTTCTTCCTTTTCACCAGGGGCTTTATGTAACATCAAAAATGGAAAAGTACTTAGCTATTGGAAATACCCCAGAGGAATAAGAAGTAGCCACACTTTGGATAACATGTAACACCAAATATCTAGAATTTTTCAGTGGCCCTGCCATCAGCTGTTTTTGAGTAATGTCCAATTCAAGGTGATTTTGATTTCCTGGCTTTTATCAGCCAGGAAAAGCTTGGTGTTTCAGACTGATTGACTCTGGAGTTCAGTGAATCAACTCAACCCGTCAGTCCAAATACATCTGGCCTAATTTACAAAAGTCTCACCACCACCAAGCCATACACCCTGAAATGAAAAGATAAGAACAGTAGGTCAGAGGCCAGAGAAGTAAATCACAGTCCCAAACCCTCTGGAAGATGAGTTGCCTTCTTGTTAATGGGTTGGCCATAGCCCAGGAGGAGATTAACAACCAAGGACACCCAGATCAGGCTAGAAATTGCTGAACTAAAACTCGAGCCAGCACAGCTCCTTGGGCTGATAGTCAGCCGGTGCTGGGGACCTTGCCTGGTGGAGAACAGATGATTTATGGCCGTCACACCCAAGATGGGCAGAGCAGGACCCCTGGTCACGGCCTCCTTCTCTTGTTCACTGGCTCACTCTAGTACTCTGGGAACTGAGCTGCTGAACTAAATAGAAATTTATGTAAATGAAGCCACAAAGAGCTAATAGCAACAAAATAAATGGAAGAATTCAGCTTAATTAAGGATCCAGGACATCAGGTCTTCTCAAAAAATACTAAAAAACCTCAAGGTGTGAGGGGGAGGGGTTACACAGATCATCCAATTTTTTAGATTGTAGATTTGCCCTTCATTGGTTTCAGTGAGTAATTTAGGGGAAAAAAAACTAATAAAAATATTTGTACTTAATATGAAATCTTTTTTATCCCTTTTAAGTGTCCTACACCCGGAGAAGTGCCCCCCAAACCAAAGGTAACCAGCATTCCAATACCTAATGAGTACATTTCCATGTTCTCTGTGCCTGCGCTTTAATAGGTGTTCATTGGCAATGATTTATTTGATTTATTGTTTTATTTATGAATTCATAGAGTTTGTAGACCCCTTTAGAGACCACTGATTCCAAGTCCCTTAATTCCCACATGAGAAAAGGATGCTGACTGGGGTCACACAACTAGTAAGTGTCTAAGGCAGGATTTGAATCCACATCTTCTTGATTCTAACCTCAGGGCTCTATCCATTTATTCATTCCATTTTTTTAAAAAATCAAAACAATCTGATCAAGATCGTTAAGGATGGCATGTCTTTCTGTCTTTGGCTGGGTCTATTTGAAAAAAATCCAGTTTCTGGAGTTGGCTGAAGTAGGCTCAAGTGGAAGCCACTTGCATAAGGCAGCCTTGCACAAACTCTCCAAGTCTCATTCCTCATTTGTAAAATAAAGATCGTAGATGAAATTATCTCTGAACTCCCTTCCTGTTCTAGATGTGTGACCTGATTATCCTATGGCACACTGAACTTGTAATTAGAATGCTCGGGTTAGAGCTGGGCAAGTATTACTGTCCAGAAATTCCTCTGGTCTTGCCTTCTCCAGCAGGCCATCTGCTCCCCCTTTCTCCCCCTGCCCTTCTCTAGAACCTTTCTCATGAGGGATCTTCCATTCTAGGGTAGATGTTTCCTTGCTGTCTCCCTGCCCATGACCACAATCAAGACCTGTGACAAGGTCTGGCCCCTCCAATTCCCCCAAATGCTGTCACCTGGACCTGCCGAGACCCAGGAGCTAGCCTGCTTGAATTTGCCTGAAACATGGACCAGAGTCCCAGGAAGAACTTGTTATAACCACATACCAAGCTGTGGGAGCTGTCAGCCCAAAGGCCTTGCCCTTGAGGCTCCCAGACATCTTTCCCCATTGTCCTTTTTCTTATCTGCCTTCCCAATCTTGCTTTACAGGGGTCAGTCCCAGCCCAAGTGTGAGAAAGTCCGGAGCTTTTGGTAATTTGATGCTATCAGTTCTTGCCTCAAGGTGAAGGGCTACTCTAGAACCCTTCCCTTGTCAGTCAGACACTATGTTCCAGGCACTGTGTCAACTGCTAGGGTTACAAAAAAAGGCAAAATAATAATAATAATAATAATCAGTCCCTGCCCTGAAGTAGCTCATGGTCTAATCAAGGAGACAACATGCAAATAGCAATGTACAAACAAGATATATACAAAATAAATTGGAGTTAATCAACAGAGGGAAGAGTTATAGGGCATGGAAAAGGGTTCTGTTTGTTTGTTTTAATAGAAACTAGGATTTTAGCTGGGACGTGACAGAAGGAAGGAGCCGGAGATGAGGAGAGAGGGAATTGCAGGCTTGGGAACAGCCAGTGACTCTTGCATGTACATTGTTCCTGTCTTCCTCCTACTCCCAGGGCTTCTCAAGTTAAATCATGTGACATCCCCCCTAAGCACACAAATAAAAGGCTTTGCTGCTTTCTTCACTGACAAGCTCATTTAATTCTTCTGTGAAGAGGCTTGTAGACCTAGCAGTGGATGTGGACTGATGACAGGACCATTCTTTTCTGCCAGCCTCAGTTTCCTCCAATGTAAAATAAGATAATTATATTTGTATTATCTATCTCATAGCGTTATTGTCACTAAAATGCTCCCTAAACCTCAGAACTCAGAGGAAATGAGCAATTTCCAAGAGAAGAATGGGAAATAATAAAATTTTTAAAAAATGCTCCAATTCATTGATAAGAAATAATAATTGATATTGATCATTGAAAATGAAATAGATAAGTTGCATTAAGGAGGTAAAAAGCAAGAATAGGAGTAGATCTATAATTTCTCTATTAGAAGAAGTTCCCAGTTAAGGAAATCCTCTCTATGGATGCAGATCAATACTTTCTAGGAAGAGTCTTGTAGAGTTGCCTGGAAGATTGAGTGGTTTAGTGACTTGCCAGTACATGTCAGATGCAGGAAAAAACTTGGCTCCAGGTCTGTTTGGCTTGGAGGCCTACTCCCCAACCATGATATTACCCTTAATATCACTTGGTTGATTGGGTGATTCTCCATGAAGATCAAAATGACATCATTATATCAGACCCATTACACTGGGTCTAACTGTGGTTGATCAGACCAATGTCGGACACAAATAGTCCCTGTGAACATTTGGGTGGATTCTCTTTGTACATCTTGAGTTTCTTCTGGGCTACTTCAATTCTGCTTTGCTCATAGAGCCCAGCACCTTCTCTGATGAGGGCCGCCATGCTGGGCCATCCTGTGCCAGGGTCTCCCATGTCAATCAATTCTAGTTCTTAAGAGAGACCTTGAGAATGTCCTTTAACACTCATTGCTAAAGACTAAAGATGGGCTCCACTCATCTGAAGGCAGGATCTAATTTCCCCTAAGATGAACAGGCAGAAGGTGGGGAGGGAAAGGGAAGAAAGTAGAAGAGCAGAGATGGAGGAGACGGCATAAATCCAATCTATCCAACCCTCCTATCCAACTAGGAACTTCACCTTCCAGTGCACATTTTTATTGGAGAACCAACCACAATGGAAATTCAGCTTTATGATACCAGTTGCAAACAGCTCTCCATCTTAGCCTCCTAAAAAAGGGACAGAGCAATTGGGTCTAAACAATTTAACTGACTTGATAAAAGCATCTGGAAGAGCTCTCCTAAACTATGAAAGTCAACTTTTTTTTTTTAAGTTTTTCTGTGAATTAATCATAGAACTAGAAAAAGCCTGACAACTTCTGGTAATCCTTCCCTCCACTTTTAGCCATCAAATTTCCAAGAAAGATGTGACTAGCACAGAAGTACTGGGTAAAGCAACGAGCTTTTAGCTACTTCAAATAGCGGAGTGAGTTTGTTGTAACCTTAATGTTTCTTATCAGGGCCTCAGTTTCCCACCTGTAAAGTGAGGAGGTTGGACAATGTGATTTTAGGGTCCTCTCCAGTAGGGGGTAGAGGATTAATGTTAGATCCTTAAGATCCTGACCTTTAATTTATACCATGCCAATTCCTATTATCTTATGATGATGAGAGCCATCAGAGAGAGGACTGTGGGAACTGAGTGTGGAGCACAACACAGCATTTTCACTTCTTTTGTTGTTGTTTGCTTGAATTTTATTTTCTTTCTCATTTTTTTCTTTTTGATCTGATTTTTCTTGTGCAGCATGATAGTTGCATAAATATGTATGCATATATTGGATTTAACATATTTTACCATGTTTAACATGTTTAATATGTTTAACATATATTGAATTACTTGCCATCTAGGGGAAAGGGTGAAAGGAAGGGGGGGAAACTGGAACACAAGGTTTTGCAAGAGTTAATGGTGAAAAATTATCTTTGCATATGTTTTGAAAATAAAAAGTTTCAATAAAAAATTTTAAATTTTAATTTAATTTAAAAAAATTTATACCATGGGTGAGTCAGGCTAAATGGGTGCTTTCAGCTTCAGTTCCTAGGATCCTTCTCAGCATCTTCTATGACGCTCAGATGCCTATATCTCTTCTCCCCTTTCCAGCCAAATTCTTAGGAAAAGCTATTTTCATTGGCTGCTTTCAGATCTCTTCTCTGTCCTCAATCCTTTGCAAATTGGCTTCCAGCCTCATTACTGAACCACAACATCCTCTTCAAAGTTGCCAATGATCTCTGAATTATCAGAACAAATATCTTCATCTTAATCCTTATCCTTTTTGATTGTTTTGTAACATTTCACATTGTCGACCTCCCAGATCTCTTCTCCTCTCCTGGTTTTCCTGCTCTCTTGGTTCTCCTCCTACCTGTCTGTTTATATCTGCTCACTTTCCCATGCTGAGTCATTATTTATACTTTGCCTTCTTACCATGAGTGTATCCCAAGATTTGTCTTTTCTCTTTCTACCCTTTCTTCTCTTAATGACCATATTAGTTCACATGATGTGAATTATCATCTATCTACAATCTATATCTACAGTATAATAATGGCCAATAATTGTATAGCAAAACATTTCACATCTTTTATCTCCTTTAATACTCATAACAGTCCTGTGAGGTAGGTTTTTTATCCCCATTTTGCAGATGGAGGAACTGAGGTTGGGAAAGACTTTGGAAAGTCACAAAGTTATTATGTGTTTGAAACAGGCTCTGAATTTAGATCTACACTCTTTCCTTAGCTCTAACTCCATATCACCAGCTGTCTATGAGATGTTTTAAACAGGATGTCCCGTAGGCACCAAACTCAACATGTACAAAGTACAACTCATTGTCTTTTACCCAAAGCCCTCCCCTCTTCCAGCTTTCCCTATTACTGTCAGGTTACCTAGGTTTGAAACCTCAGAGTCATCCTCAGCTTCTCACACTTCTTTGTTCTACATATTCAATTCATTAACATGTCTTATTGACATGACATCCACAACAGCTCTTACACTTATCCCCTTCACTCTACTCACATAGCAACTGTCCTATTTCAGAATCTCATCAGCATTTGCCTGGAATGTGAAAATAATTTTTTAATTGATTTCTCTGCCTTGAGTCTCTACTAGCTTCTGTCTATTCTCCATTTAGTTGCAATGGTGATTTTCCTAAAGCTCAGGTCTGACCTAGTCATTCCTTCATTCAGTAAACTCCAGTGGCAACTTATTTCCAGGATCAAATACAAATTCCCCTGTTTGACAATGAAAACTTTTCACAACTTGGTCTCAACCAACCTGTAGTGTTCTTAGTTTGGTTTTCTGGTGGTCTCTAGGCAGCCTTCCTTTCAGCAGATTAATCACCACAAGAATAGCCAGGTGTTTAAGTCCAAAAGTCTTTATTGTCTCCCTCGCCTGGTGCTCAGCTTAGCTTTCTCGTGGCCTTCAGAGGGAACTTGGTTTCAGTGGAGAAAATGCAGGAGGACAGGCCAGCCACCACAAGGCTGATGAAGATGGAAATGAATCTCTCTCTCCTTGGCTCCAAGAGCTTGAGCTCCCACCTCCAGTCCTCTGTCTTCTCTAGCTCTTAGTCTGAGTCCGAGGGCTTTTGCTTCAGCCTCCAGCCATTACAAAGGTGGATGATGGAATGAATCTGTCTCTGCCTCTTTTAGCTGAGTTTGTCTCAGCTTATATGCTCTACACTGAGTATAAACCAATAATTATGTCACTAGGAAACCATTATTTGTTGTAAGATTAAATCAATCATGCTGAACCAGAGAGCTATTAAGCACCATGCTAAACTAGATAACCATTATCTCATTAATTCCACTGACTTAACATCTTGTAAGAATCCTTGTTTCAGAGTTCTGGCCCATAACATCTCCCGCTTTCTTTTATTTTAGAACATAAGGTGGTCACACCCTCACTGACTTCTCAAGGAGGTGAAAACACCAAAAAAGGAGGTGATCATGCCCTCCCTGATGTCTCAGGAAGGAAGATGAAAACCAAAGGAAAATGGGGAATCAAACCAGATTAGCAGGTTTCTGAAGGGTCTCACTTGAAAGAGGTATGCACAAATCCATCAACATGGGAGGGAGGTATTACATAAGCACATAGCAACATGAATCACTATGAGGAATTATACCTGTCCATAAGTCCTAAAAATAGTCCAAAACCAATCTATTGTCCATTACTTCAAGTGTCTGGGAATTCAATGATTCCTGCAAGTTTTGAAGTTCTGCAACAGTCTTATCAACAATTTTTCATCTCAAGGAATCCAATGATTCCTGCTGATTTTAAGGCCCTGCAACAGTCTCATTATCAACCATGCTCTTTCAGTGTTGGATGTTTCTTAGGTTTTCTCCTTTGTTTCTAGGTTTTTCTCTTTTTCTGTTTCTCTCCAGTTGGTACCCATCTGATTCCTTCTCCATCTGTAGAGATATAAGCAAACCCTCTCTCCCAAGCAGTTAACCTATCTAGTCCCTTCCATTCACCACTTTCTAGATCTCTCCACATCAGCTGGAGATTATATTGGAACTGCTTGCACTAAACACTGCCCTTCTGTCAGGTTAAAAAGTCTCTATTCTCCCCAATTATAATCCCTTTCTCCCATCTGATTGCTTCTCTGCTGATTGATCATATCAGAGTCCTGAACTTCTAAAGACTCTCTGGGTGTAACCTCAGCTGCCATCATGCCCCACTTGGGGCCTTGGAACTGGGCACTGCCTCTCATTTCCCTGGGTCAATCTACATTCTGAGGCCCAGTGGAAGCCCTTGTTGCATTTTGGACACACAGTTTTGGGTTTTATTCTCTCACCCTATCTATCTCTTTGCCTACATTGAGCTTTCAGATGCCCCACTTTCCCACACTGAAAGGACTGATGAGTCTCTCTGGAAGTCCCTTGCCAAAAGGGACCCATCTTCCCATGTTCTGCATCATAGCCTGGGTATAAAAAGCATTTGTGCTCACTTTGGCACAGTGTCTTATGATCTTTTCTAATGGAGCATCCTTGTGTAGTCCCCATATAATTCTTCTGCAAATCTCATTAGCATTTTCCTTAGCAAGTTGTCTTATCATAATTCCTGTAGCTGCATTTTCTCCAATGGTTCTTGTGACAGCTGTTTGCAGACATCCCACAAAATCAGCAAAAGGTTCATTTGGACCTTGCTCTATTTTCGTGAAGGCTTCCCCTCCATCTTTTCCTGGGAAGGAGCCCTATGCTTTGATAGCAGCAGCAGCAATTTGCTCATATGCTGCTATGGGGTAATTAATCTGTGCTAAAGCTTCTTCATACTGACCTTTACCTGCTAATTGGTCAAAGGTGATTTGTATATTAACTCCAGTTTGCTTATTTAATTGGGCTTGTATCCTGCATAGTTCACTATACTCTGAAAGCCACAAGTTTTGTCCAGGTTCTAAACACGTCCTTGCTATGGATTTCCAATCACAAGGGGTTAAGATTTCATAAGCCAAATTCTCTAGTAACATCTTAACATAAGACAATGTAGCCCCATAAAGAGTACAATCCTTTTTCAAATCTTTAATAATTTCCAGGTCAAAAGGAGTGTATCTTCTTCTTTGGTGACATGACAAGTCAAGCTCTTCAATCACAGGGTATGCATTTATTTTTAAATCAGATGCATCCTGTCCTTCATTTTTAGCTTTAACCAGTGCCTTTTGTAATCTTGTGATAGGCTGCCTCATAGGTGGTGCTGATTGTGTTACTGCCCCTCCCCTCCTCCTTCTCCCTTCACCCATGAAAGGTTAATTGAGAGGAGTAGGTTAGGGGTTGGGGAATGCCTTAATGGCTCCTGCTGTGAAGCACCACATTCCTTAATTTCATCAGCTTCATACTTAACTCCTTTCTTGTCTAATTCTTCAACCTTTTCACCTACTTTGTTAGTATCCTCTCCTCATGCGCTTTCTTCTTTTTCCTTATTCTATAACTTATATAATTCCTTAAAGCCAATTGTATTAAGTTATATGTATAAAATGTTTTTTTAGGAATTGAATTAGGACCGTTATCATTGTAATATTCACTTAGTTGCTCTCCTACTAATTTCTGTTCATCTGGATCTAATTCTTTTTCCTTAGAGAACCAAGGAGATGTGTAATGTAATATTTCAAAGAGTTCAATGATCTGCTCCCAAGTTACAATCAAATTTTGGCTTTTAATGAGTTTAACTGTGCTTTCCACACATTTTCCTTGAAGTGGAAAACAAGGCTCCTTTCTAAACATCTGTCCCATTTTAGCTGAAGCACTAAGTTAGCCCTTTACAAAGTTTCCTTCTTGTCTATTTTTGTACTTACCCTAATTTCTGGGTCGCAGATGTAGGTTCTTGGACCCTGTTTGGGCACCAAAATGTAGTGTTCTTGGTTTGGTTTTCTGGTGGTCTCTAGGCAGCCTTCCTTTCAGCAAATCAATCACCATGAGAATAGTCAGGTGTTAAAGTCCAAAAGTCTTTATTGTCTCCTTGGCTTAGTGTTCAGCTAGCTTTCTCATGGCCTTCAGAAGGGACTTGGTTTCAGTTAGAAAATGCAGGAGGACAGGCCACCATGGTGGTGTGAAATGAAATGAGTCTGAGTCCAAGGGCTTGAGCTCTTCCCTCCAGTCGACTTGTCTTCTCTAGCTCTAAATCTGGCGGAGGCTCCCAGCTTATATGCTCCACACTGAGTATAAACCAATCATTATAGCATTAAGAAACCATTGTTTGTTGTAAGATTAAATCAATCATACTGCACTTAGAAAACTATTAAGCACCATGGTAAACTAGGTAACCATTGTCGCATCAATTCCACTGACTTAACATCTTGTAAGAATCCTTGTTTCAGAGTTCTGGCCCCTAACACCAACCTTTCCAGGCTGATCATGCATTACATCTCTTCAAACACTCAACAGCCCCTTCAAACTGCCTTTCTTACTCTTCCTTCCACAGGATACTCCACCTTCTTTTCCTCTACCTTGAAGGAGAAATATCAAGAGTGAGAGCAAAAGCAAGAGCAAGAATGAGAGGGAGGGGGTATAAAGAAGGGGAAATAGGAGAGAGAGGGAGAGGGGGAGAGAGAGAAAGACAGAGATAAAGAGAGGTGGGGGGAGGGAGGAAGGGGGAGAGAGAGAGAAAGAGAGAGAGAAGAATGAATGCTTATTCAGACAGAGATCTCCCACCCTAATTAAAAATAAAACCCTAAGAAAAATAAAGTTGAGAGAGACAGACAGAAAAGAGAGACAGAGACAGAGAGACAGACAGACACACAGACACAGAGAGAGAGAGACAGAGACAGGATGGGGAGAGACTGGGATTATTGACACTTGGGCCTTTCAAAGTATATAAAGATGGGAGTAGAGCCATGATGGCAGAATATAGGCAAGAAACCAAATGAACTCTCTCAACACTCCCCTCCATGCAACTTTAAAATAATACCTCAACTCAAAATGTGGAATAGCAGAGTACACAAAAGGTCAGAGGGAAACAGTTTTCCAGACAACTGGCAGGAGCTAGTCTGGAGCACAATAGGAGTACTAGCAGTGAGCCTTGGAAGTAGTAATGATGGCGGCAGCAGCCGCTTCCAGAGATCTCAGCCTGGAGAAGGTAAGTGACTCAGACAACTAGGCAGAAAGAGATTATCAGGGCCTTTTGCTAGTACATGATATAGTTGATGCTGATTGGCAACTCTATTGTCCATATACAGTTCTGGTCACAGTTCCAGGGCCAAGACTAGGGCTATACTTGTGGCTGCAAGAGAACAATGCCCTTCCTGGGTAAAGACCAGAGCACAGACCAGGAAAGCAAATCTCTCCTGAGATCACATTACCTTGGAAGCACCAAAATTGTGCAGATCCCCAGAACTAACTCTGAAAACAGCAGCATGAAAAAGTCTGAAACTTGGGGCAATGTCTTCCCAGCCCATCTGAGCAGAGGCCAACTTTAACATAAAGTTCAACGTCAAAGAATAGGTTGGGGAAATGAGTAAACAACAATAACAAAAGGAACTTGACCATAAAAACCTAGAATGGCAGGGAAAACCAAGAAATAAACGCAAAAAGAAAAAAAAATCCACAGTACTATGAAAACAGCTCCCAAAAATCCTCAAAGAAAAATGCTAATTGAAACCAAGTCCTACAAGAATTCCTAGAATAGCTGAAGAAAGAGATAAGAGTGGTAGAGTAAAAACTGGGGGGAAAAAACAAGAGTGATACAAAATAATTATGAAAGAGAAGTTATAATTTAGTATAAAAAAAGCATAAAAAAATTGAAGAAAATAGCACCTTAAAAAACAGAATTGATAAAATGGTAAAATAGCTCAATGGTAAAAGAGAGATAAAAATTCACTGATGAAAAGAACTCCTTAAAAAGTAGTATTGGCCAAATGAAAAGGGAATTTTTTTTTACTTGTTAAATATTTATTGATGTTAAAACCATATTATATCAGCACAATAAGTAGTAGGTTACTTTATATGATTTCTTTATAAATGTGAACAAAAGGTAGCAAAATAATGCTCCTTACAATAAAAATCAGTAAATTGTCAAGTCATATTCAAAAAAAGTTAGCAAGTGATACATGAATCAAGGAGTTAGGGTTACAACCAAAAATAATCCACCCAACAAGACTGAGTATAATTCTTCAAAAGAAAAATGGATATTTAATGAAATAAAGGATTTTTCAAGAATTTCTGATGAAAAAACCAGAGACCAGAGAAAAGATCAGAGAAAATCTAACATTCAAACACAAGACTCAAGAGAAGCATAAAAAGGTTTACAGACTAAATAAAGTTAAACTGTTTACCTTCTTATAGGGAGAGACGATGTGTATAACTCCTAAGAAATTTATCATTATTAGGACAGTTAAAAGGAGTTAAAGCAGAAGCCCTGGATATGAGTCAATTTTGTTGAATTCTCAAAAAAAAAAAAAAAAAAAAAAAAGAAAAAGGGGTAAGAGAAAAAGAGAAGCACTGGGAGAAGAGGGAAGAGGGAGGTAGAATGGGGAAATTTTATCACCTCAAAGAGGCTTGCAAAGAAGAACTTTTATACTGAAACAGAAAATGGGGAAGGAGTTAGAAGGCAATGCTTGAACCCCATTCTCATTAAAATTGGTTAAAAAAAGGGAGGAGTATATACATACTCAGGTATAGCAATCTGTCTTACCCAATAAGGAAATTAGGAGAATGGATAAGAAATATGGCCAGGGGAGGGGAAAAGGTTGGGAAAGGAGAAAGGAAAAGGAGAGGGATAGAGATACGGTCAGAAGCAAAACAGACTTCTGAGGAGGGACTGTATTAAAAGGGTGAAAGAAGGATTAATAGAGGAAAATAGCATGGAGGGAAACAGTAATACTGCTTGTGAATGTAAATGGGATGAGCTCAACTCAAAACCAGAAATAGATAGCAGATTAAATTAGAAGACAGCATTCAACGGTGTTATTTACCAGAAATATGCTTAAAAGAGAAATAAAAACAAAGTTAAAGGGTTGGGATAGGATCTATTATGCTTCAGTTGTAGTAAAAAAAAAAAAAAGTCAGGGGGTCACCACATGATCTCAAAGCAAAAGTGAAAAACAGACCTAATTAAAAGAAATAATCAGAGAAACTACATTTGCTTAAAAGGTACGACAGACAGTGGAGTAATATATAAAAAAAAAATTACAGCAAGTTTCTCTGTTAAAGATCTCGTTTCTTAAAAATATAGAGAACCAAAGTCAAATTTATAAAAATAACAGCTATTCCCCAATTCATAATTGATCAAAGGATTTGAATAGAAAGTTTTCTAAAGAAGGCATCAAAACTATCTATGTTAGATGAAAAAATGACACTGTCACTATTGATTAGAGAAATGAAAATTAGGTATCACTTCAAACCAATCAGAAATAGCAGATGCTGGAGAAAATGAGGAAAAATAGGCACACTAATAAACCGTTGCCTAGTTTGATCATTCTAGAGAACAATTTGGAACTACGCCCAAAGGGCCATAAAATTGTGCATACCCTTTGACTCAGCAATAGTACTAGTAGGTCTGTATCTTAAAGACGGCAAAGAGAAAAGGAAAAGGAAAAACATATACAAAAATATTTATAGAAGCTCTTTTTGTGGTGGCAAAGATTTGGAAATTGGGGTGCTCAGGAATTGAGGAAATTGATGATGCTCATCAATCAAGGAATGGCTGAATGACTTGTGGTATATAATGTGGTAAAATAGTATTGTGCTATTAAGAAATGAGGAGAGGTGTGGTTTCAGAAAAAAAAAACAAACCATAGCAAAGCCTATATGAAATGATGCAAAGTGAATTGAGAAGAACTGGAAATTACTATGCACAATAATAATGTTGTAATGATTATTACATGTAAAAGACTTGGCTACTCTGAGCAGTACAATCATCTGAGACAATTCCAAGTGGCTCATGATGCAATTCATGTCCAGAGAGAGAACTGATGAACTCTGGCATAAATTAAAGTATAATTTTCTTGCTTTATTTTAGTTTATTTTTAGGCTAATATGAAAACAATTTTCATAATCTCATACATATAATAAATAGACATCATTTTGCTTACCTTTTTCAGTGGGTGGCAGAGGGCTATAAAGGAGGCAGAGAATTTGAACTCAAAATTTAAAAAGAAAAAATGTTATAAGTAAATATCCCCCCCCCCCAAAAAAAAAGCATAGAAAAAATGACTGGATTTTGGAGCCAGAATTGAGTCCTGGCACTCCTCACTAGTTGTGCTACCTTAAGTCATTTCTCTTATTTCTCACTTATAGTCCTCAATTACCTTATCTGAAAATGAAAGGGGTGGACAAGATCTCTTAGATTTCTTTCAGCCATGGAAATAACAAACTTTAGACTACATTTTTATTTTAAGTCCTTCAGGTCATTTTTATGCTTCCAACAAGTCATTATTAGGAGAGTTGGAGGGTTTTTTTTTTCCTTTAATCCCGGAACTCATATTATAAAGCAGTTTTCAAAAGGACATAGAACATAAAATGAAGGAGAGAAATCAAAGGTAGGCTGTACCACAGATTTTTACAAAATCCAACAAAAATAACATTCTATTTAAGAAAACATATGAACAGGGCACACAATTCTCAGATCTTGCTTGTCATAGTGATAAAAAGAATGCTACAGATATTAGAAAAAGCTTGGTCAGCGGTAGTGCTTTTCCAGGGGGTTTTAGCTCACACCTCTTCAGATTAGATCCTTAAAATAGTAACCTTTAATTACCAGTTCTGGCTCTTTAGGTTTTCACATAACTCTAAAGGAAATGCTAGAACCCCCTCGATGTGCTAGGCTGATTGTTAAAATTTCAGTGTTTAACATTTATACCTCACAAATAGTCAAATGCTACAAATCAGGGTTGGATTTATTGATTTGTTGATTGTCTAGACTTAAACTAATGGGGAAAATATTAATAAGGTAGATTACATTTGAAAATATGTGATATGGACAGATTCCCTCCTCACCCCACCCCACCCTCAGCTGGTTGCTAAGTATTTATCAACACTGCTGTGACCCTGTAAGTAATGTCTAGCATTCAGAGGTTTTTCATTGAATTGGACATTTCATCTCTGTGTAAAATGGCTTAAATTGGCAGGGTGGATGTGGGGAGGAGTAGACTTAGCGGTTAAAATAACAGGGTCTACCTCGATGGTCCAATAACCAAAAATAAAATCTGTGTCCCTCTCTTGAATCTGAGGAGCTGAACTTCTAGGATCTAGGAAGCTTCCTTTATATCCCATGCCCGAGCCTGCTTTTCTCCATGTGTTCTAAAATGCAGTAACCCAAGCCAACCCAAGGTCTCCAGTTACTGGGTTTACATTGTCACCAGCCTACAGAGGCATGAATTACATCTCTATCTCTTCCAATTTTGATGAAGAGCAATGAATGGGGAACAGGCAGGTTTTCAGTCTTTGGTTTACAGTTCAGAAAGGGATTAGATCTGGTTCAAAGGCTCCTAGAGAGGGATTTTTAGAGCAGAGCCTTATTAATGCATGGAAAGGGCGATCCTTCCAGACAGCCTCTGTTGAAGTTTGTCCTTGAGCTAAATCTGGGAATTAAAGGTTTGTTCAGGGCATTATCAACTTAAGTGAGACAAAAGAAAAATGTAGTTACTGTGGTAGAAAACAAACTGGGAATACACCCCCAATTGATGGGAGAGTCACCAAGGATGCTTTGGAAGTGGGGGGACGTGTGACTGGAGGAACAGTTGGAAGATACCTAAGTGATCGATCGCCTAGTCCAAGCTCCTCATTTTACAGATGAAAAAACTAAAGCTCAGAGAAATTACTCGACCCTTCCAAGGTTACTAAGAGGATGTGAATCCAGGTCCTCTGTCTCTGAATGAGATTTCTTTTGTATAGGAGCCCTCTGAATGAGAAAACTCCCTTTATCAATGTAATTCAACACCTCTGTCTAAGACATTGAGATAATAATAACAACAACAATAACTAACATTTATATTTAAGATCCATAAAGAGCTTTACAAATATATTATTTTATCCAGTGAATTGTCATGGATCATCCAGTCGTTATATGTTCTGGCTCTCGGGTCAGCCTTCTCTTCATGATCCCATGCTGACTTTTCTCCAAATAATACTAAAATGTATACAGCTTAGTTTCCAAAGTACTTCACATATAACCTCTTATCAGATCCTTATATCAATCTTGGGAGTTAGATGCTATTATTACCCACATTTTACAGGTAAGAAAACTGAGGTTGAGAGAATAAGTGAAATGTCCAGGATCACAAAGCTAATAAGTTTCTGAGGTAGGATCTGAACTCAGGTCTTCTTGCCTCTGCTCTGCCCCTCACTCAGGTCCAGAACACTGATCTCCGCCACAATACTTATGGCTTTTGGGATTCAGATTATAATGCCAAAAAAAAAAAAAAACAAACAAACAAAAAAGAAAGACTTCATTGCTAAAAAGGAAGAACTTAAGTTTCTGCCTTTTAGATAGTTCTGATTTAGTGAAAGTAGTTTTACTTTTTGTTGTTAATCATATTCACTTAAGTATCCTCTATAGTTAATGATATTTAAATTTAAAATTTAAATTAAAAAAGAATTTTTTTAAATCACATTTTTTTCCCAGCTGCACTAAAATGAGCAGCCTACTTTGGGGGACTTCTTCTCATGCAATAAATACACAACTATTATTTGCTAGATTGTAAATGACATACATTTCCACCAGTTATTGGTGGGACATGTCACACTGAGTGGTATAAAATTTGTCTTCTGAGTCACGGTGGCTTTTTGGTATTATCTTATTGATGAATCAGTGTCTAAATTCATGTATCAGAGGACATAGATTAAAGTATTTTAAAATGAGAGTGCAAGGACAGGCTGTAATACGTCCCATGAGGGACAGTGTGCACAAGCACAAAGTGTGAGGACAAGTTCACCCCTGACAAGGCTATTGGGAGAGTCAGATGTATTCACCTCCATCATCTTAAAGCTCTGTGTAAAGGTCAACTATTATATCACTGCTCTATTGAGTAAATATTTATGGATTTGGACCCAGCAATATTCAATTAACTTGATTCTAACTATAGCTTGTCCTTGAAGGTAACAAGACTGAATTTCTTTAAAAGAAAAAACCTTTGTTTTCAAAGGGGTAGTAGATAAGACTCAGAATGTAGAACAAAAGAACATTGGTTCTGTTGGGAACTATCCAAGGACTGTGCTAACTAACACTGCCTATCATAGTTATGAACATGCAAAGATCTTTGAAAAACCAGTCTTTACTTCTGTGCTCACTGCACAGACTCAGGGTTTTAAAAATGGCCAATGAGCAGAAGACAAAGTTTTTCCTAAGGCTTATATAGTTTCTAGTTACATCAAGGGATAAAAATACAGTTTTTATATTCAGAGCTGCCAGAAAGGGATAGGAATTTACAGCTACTAAAAGGGGAAAGAATAAGTATTTTTTTTCCTACAGACACACTTTTAAAATTTACATTTTGAAAATATGCTTTCAACATGTCCAAAGATAACTAAAGAAAAAAAACCCGTATTGGATCAAGTTGTAAAATTAATCAATAAATATGGAGAGGAGTTTTCTGGGATTTACAGCAACCAGGTGGCTATTGTAAAAACTAAGCTCAAATTCTTTTATGATTAATCAGTTCTTTATTTCGCTTAAAATAATTGAAAGTCTCAGTTAGTTTGCATATCAGAAGAAAACCTTAAAAAAACATAAGGGCAGTGAGATGGTGTAGTGGATAGAGCCATGGGCTCTAAACTTCATGAGTTCAAATCCAACCTCAAGTATTTACTAGTTTTGTGACCTTATGCTAATTATTCAACCCTGTTTGCCTCGGTGTCCTCAACTGTAAAATGAACTAAAGAAGGAAACAGCAAACCCTTCCACTATCTCTGCCAAGCAAAGGAGTCACAAAGAGTTGGACACTGCTGAAAAAAAAGATTGAACAAAACTGCTACCGTAGGACCATGGGCATTTCCTTCTGTATTAAATGAAGGATTTGGACAAGGGTCTTTCCATTTAATGGAGAAGGCTACATGTTTATGGGAGTGCTGGCCAAGGATGTGATGGTGATAAAATATGATTTTGTGGTCCCCTGATTTTAAAGGGGGAGGGTGCTTCAGTTCTGACAATAAGTCAGTGATTCTAGATCTTCTGGCTTTGGAGTCTACCTCAGGAAACTCCTACATCCAATCCTGTCTGATTCTGACCACTCCTTAGTCAGATAGTTTCTGGTCTCAGAATAGTGCCACAGATCAAATTTCTGAGACAACAGTGAAAAGACTACTCAATTCATTACTTGCTGTCAGAAAGATAATCTGTCGGTCTGAAAAACCAAATTCAGGAGACCATCCCTCCGTCCTACTTCTGAGCTATAGAATTAGCAGATCTAGGATTGAAAGCTGGATAAATGTATTTCCTTGCTTCTGTTTCTCTGCTGAATTCTCTTAGAATTCCACTTTGTAAAGGCATTACTAGTACAAAAAACTTTGCTCCTTGGCTAAAGGGATGGGTTCAAGCCTGCAAAATTTTGAGACACCTCGTTGACCTCAAACTTTTAGGGTCCCCCCCTTCCCAACCTCCACAGTGGCATTTGGTCTGTGAACCACAGAAAACCACTCAGGCAAGCACTTTGCTTCTAGCTCCAAACTCTGGGATCTACTCTCATTAGCAAATAAAATGTGGTTTGGAATCTCCACACTCTAGATCCCCAAATGTGAGAAAATGTTAAATACACTTTGTTTCTCACCCATTACTTTGTTCAAATTAATGAATTTCAACGGGTCAAAAGTCCTTACTTGCAATGAGAAAGAGAATAGGAAGAAAAAACTGATATTTATATTCAGGACTTCAGGAGTCAGTGATTCTTTGGTTTACCAACATGGAGCCCAATTCAGTTAAAAGGTTTAATTAATTAAACTAATTAAGTGGTTTTCATTCATTAGCTGCCAAACCAAATCTTTTGGGCTTGTAGGCAAGCTGGAGGTGAATCATTCTGAATTTAGGCTGATCCTTGAATAAACAGATGTATAATATGTGAAAAGACCCACCCTCAGAGCTTTCCCAACTTGGTAGACCTGCCAAAGCTTGGGCATCGTCGACATGGAAAAAGTCAAGAACTCAGAGGTCATGAGACCTCCAGGATGAAGCATCAAAAGAGTACTTGAAGAAGGGACTCAAATTCATCAATTTCTTTAATGTTTACAAAGGACATTTTTTGTAACAATCCCAAGAGGGAGGTAGTACAAGGACAATCCCCATTTTACAGATAAGGAAACTGAGGCATAGAGGTTATGTGCCTTTCCCAGCATCACATAGCTATTAAGTGTTGGATCCAGAACTCAAGCTCAGGTTTTTCCATTATTCCATACAACATCAAACAATGGAAAATAATGATAGAATTTTCAAAAATTCTAAAATGTATCAAAAAATTGTCTCACTCTAATACTCAGATTTCTTTTTTACCTTCCTCTCTCTTCTTCCCTTCCATTTATAAATGTTTTACTATGGAGGACCACTAGAGTCCTTTTAATCCCTTTGAAACGCAAACCCTATTTGTGGCATTTGACCCTACTGACCTCTCTCTCTTCTCTTAAATCTTCATCATACTCCTCTCTTTTAATTTTTCTCCTATTTGTCTGACCATTCCCTCTCTGTTTTCTTTGCTACTTATCATCCATATCCTGATCCTATCTCTTCACAGGATATTCCTCAAGGTTCTTCACTAGGTCTGCTCTTTCCATCTACATTCTTCTACTTGGTGACCTCATCACTTCCCATGGGTTTAATTATCATCTTGTGCCAGTGACTCACTCACTATTAGCCAACCCCAGTCACTCAACTGATCTCATGAATTGCCTGTTGGACATTTCAAATTGCTTTTCCCAGCAGCATTTTAAACTCAATATGTCCAGAACAGAACACATCTTTCCTCCAAAACCTACCCTCCCCATCATCTAGATTTTTCCCTTCTCTTCCTCCTCCTCTCTCTCTCTCTCTCTCTCTCTCTCTCTCTCTCTCTCTCTCTCTCTCTTTCTCTTTCTCTGTCTCTCTCTGTATCTCTGTCTCTGTCTCTCTCCCTCTTTCTTTTTCTTTCCCTCTTTCTCTCTCCCTCTCTTCCTCCTCTTTTCTTTCCCTTTTTTCCTCTTTCTCGTCCTTCTCTTCCTCCTTCTCCTTCTCCTTCTTCTCTTTTCCTCTTTCCTTCTCCTTCTTCCCCATTATAAAGTTATGAGTTCTTGAGAGCAGGAATTATCATTTTTCTCCATAAGCCTGAGTGTTCAGCACAAGTGTTAGCACATCAGAGTAGTTTAATAAATTTGTTGACTTGAAAGTCTGTCCAATTAAACTCTTGAAATGACCAGGACCAGACAAGGACAGACGGGAACACCAATTTCTTGATGTGTCATGCTTATCCATACATTAATAATCTTAATTATTAAAAATCTGAATAACTCAATAAGAAGGCAAATTAAGGACTTTCCCAGTAACTTAAGAATAAAGGAGTGCACAGAAAGTTGGACTCATCTGATCCACTTAGTCTTCTATTGATACTCTCTTCAGAGCAAACAATAGTGTTAAAATCATGAAGATGAGATTCACCAAGTCTAAAACTTTGCCAAACCAGGAACTTAAAGGACCAGCAATTTCATCAGTGTAGGAGTTCACCATATCACAACAGAATTAAAGCTGCCTTAGTGTTTGGTGGTAAGACCTAACTCCAGTAGTTACCTGCCTTTGGAAAACGCACTTAATTGGGTTTTAGCTTCCTCAGAGAGGTTCACCTATAGCTTGACAGGAAAGCAAAAAAAAAAAATTTTTTTTAATCCAACAGTTTACTAAGACTAATTCATTATGATTGAATTGGACTCTGTTGGGGGATGAAAGAATCACATACCTTTTAAATATTAAAAAAATGTAAGTAAATCCTACTTCAAACACTACTCCACTTCCCCACCCATTTTATGATAAGAAAATTGAGGTTGCTCATGATTACATTAGTTTTATCTGAAGTAAGATTTGAAATCAGGCCTTTGTAAATCCCAGAGCCTCTCTGCTCTTAGCTAGAGTGGTTTTTTATGATAAGACTCTCAGTCTTGGGCTTGTACACAAGGCCTTTCCAGCTTGATGGGCCCGACTAGAACTGATATGCTGCTGGAAAAGCGTTCAGGAACGTAGGCTTGCTCCCCTCCCATGATGGAACTAAAGAGGAGACCACAAGTGAACATTTGACCAGAATTACAGAATCTCCAAGTTGAGAGAAGCTTCACATGAAAACCATCTAGTCTAATTCACACCTGAACAAGAATCTCCCAACTCCCTTTATAGCATCCTAAGCCAAAAGTCATTTAGTCTCTGCTGAAATCTACCTTGGGAGCCCACGTGTGACAGGATCTACCAGCACCTCAAGAGGGACAAAAGATTCACTTAGGAAGAAAATCAGAACATTTGAGAATCAAGTATGATTGCAATGACACAATGGCATTCTTCTCAAAGCAAATTTTATTTAGATATCACTTTTCCAAACATTCTTTGCCTCTAGTTCTCCACCTTTATTCAATATTGTGAATCTTTTTTTTTTTATTTTTAAAAATTAAAATAATTTTTTTTTAAACACCATGGGTCTTAACTCACATTTACCTTCCTGGTTTGGTACAAGGTGACACACTTTTAACAGGCTAGCGTGCTTTAAGAGAAGTTTCTTATCAGAATCAGATTTGGGACTATAAAGGACTATAAAGGTCATGTTGATCAACCTTCTCATTTTACCAAAAAAGAAAAAAAAAAAAAAAGAGGTTATTCCCTCAGTGAAATATAAATTCCTTAAAGGAAGGAATTGTTCTCTCTCTCTCTCTCTCTCTCTCTCTCTATCTGTGTGTGTGTGTGTGTGTGTGTATCTCCACACAGGCTTTACCTTTCTTTACATCCCTGGCACCTAGCATCGTGCCTGCCTGGTACATAGAAGGTACTTTAAAAATACTTGGTGCCTAGAACATAGTAGATGTTAAAAAATGCTTACTGAATTGAGCTGAGTTGAAGTGAATGGCTTACTCAAAGAATAAATATTCACCTGATCAGAGAGAATCCCTGGGGATGAGAAAGGGTAATGGGGTATGCTGGAGCCAGTTCTAACCTGATAGCTGATTGTTAGTTTTCTAATATGAGCATTTGCCCCTAAAATATCAGCGATTGATATAAATCAGAACTTGACTTATTACTTTTTGATTGTCCAGACTTAAAGTGTTAATAATGAATATTAAACATGAAATAATGGATAGAACACTTTTGCTTTCCCCACTTCTTAGAGACCACAGACTATGTACCAATCAACCAGCAAGCATTTATTAAATGCCTACTATATCCCAGACACTGTACTAGGTATAGGGATATAGAGATAAGAGTGATCCAGTCCCATCCCATGCATGGCTGAAATAAGGAGAAGCTGAACTATTTCCTCAGTGTATGTATTGGGGAAGAGGAAAGGGAGCATATTTGGAAGATGCTTTTATAAAGTAAAGTTGATTTAGGTTTGGAAGGACTGGGTTGGAGTTTCCTCTCAGGATCAAAGGATTTTGTCTAAGGGATTTTAAAGATCTACAGAAGAGAAAACTAAGGCCCAAAGATAGCTCAGGGTGTGTATATAAGAATCGTTTCCTCGGCATCCCCGTCTTGGTCTCCAAGGCAGAGCTCAGCAAGCTTTCTTCCTCATACCATCTGGGCTGGGCTGGGACTGCACCACCCCAGGAAACAGACCAAGCAGGACTTCTTAGCGCTCTTGGCGTGTGTGGGTGCTGTCTGCAAGCTGTCTGATCGGCTTCGACTGCGGAGAAGAAGAGGAAGAAGCACCATCAGCCAGAGGGAAGTCCTGCTCTCAGAGACCAGAGCTTTTTTATGGAGGGAAGAGGCCAACAGGATGGGGGATCCCACTAATTTAATCTGGAGAATACCAAGTCATAACTAAGAATGTTTTCATCTGAAACTGAAGCAATTGGGAGAAGGGGGAGAGGGCACAGAGGAGGGTCCAATGTCATCCCAATCATGTAAGGAGGAGGCGTTTGATCCTTGCCACCTGCTCCCCACATCCCCCCACCAATGGAAGTACCATGGCAAAGGGATCCTAAGTAGGGTTTTTGGGGGGTGATGGTTCCATTTGGCAGTGCTCAAGTCTTTTCAGGAAAATGTTTTATTTGTATTTATTGATTTTTTAATTTTTTCTTATTATTGAATTTTTAATTTTTTTTAATTATTGAAGAAAATTACTAAATATCAATTACAGAGTAGTAAAAGTCAAGATATTGGTTGTTTTTTTTCTATTCAAGTTCATGGACTCCTGAAATCTATACATGAACCTCAGATTAAGAGCCACTGTCTTAGGGAGATAGCCTGGTATAACTGTGCAGCCTTGAGAAAGAGGGGTACCAGGAGGAAGAAAGATATAGCACCATCCCCCAAGAGCAGTGCTCTGTAGCAAACCATCCTCTCCCCATCCTAATTATATCTCCTCCAATACGCCCGACTCACCTCAAGGCTTCAGGCAGTGGGGTGTCCTTGGACGTCCTACTGTCCCGAAGCCTTACTTGCTTTAATGCCCGAATGAGCCGACTGATCTGCCGAAGAGTCATCTTGGGGGCCGGACAGGCCAGTGGTTTCCGGGGACCAGCAAGGCAGGGAGGGTTAGCAAAGAGTGAGAAATAGCTGCCACGGCCCAGCATCTGCATGGCTCGCTTCTTCCGGTAGCATGAGGCATACTGTAGAGGAGAGGGGACAGCCTGGAGATGGGTGGCCCATGACTCCATGCCTGCATGAGCCTTAGAAACAGTATTCTAAAATCACTGACTCAGATAGATGGATGTAATGTAAAAACAAAACACATCAATAAAATGTAAAATCGCAAAAAATAAAAATAAAATTCTGAAGAGTGACTGTAGTCTGGAATAGTGGACATGGTGTCTTCTGTATTCTGTGGGACCTGTCTGACAAATATCTTACATTTTTTTTTACAGATTAGTATGTTTTCCTCTCCCCTCAAAATACCATGGCTTCCAGGCATCTAGATGGCTCTAGCATCAAGAGGACCCAAGTTCAATTTGGTCTCAGACATTTAATATTTCCTAGCTGTGCGACCTGGGGCAAGCCACTTAACCCCAACTGCCAAAAAACAAAAAAAAAAGAAAGAAAGAAAAGAAAATGAAAAACAAACAAAAAAATTCACTATGGTTTTATGGACAAGTTTCACATTTAAAGGAATGATAAATAAATAAATGGGAACTCAGTGATTATTTAATATAGTTCTTAACCTTTTTTTATGTCATGGACACTTTGAAAGACAGGCTGGTTGAAGGTTATTCACTCTTCAAAATCATGTTTATAAATGCATCAAATACATAGAGTTACAAAAGAAAAGATTTCATTTTTTCCCATCCAAGTTAATGGACCCCTTGAAAACTACCTATAGGTTTGGGGTACACAGACCCCATGTTAAGAATACTTGGTCTAATCCAATCTTCTCATTTGAAAGATGAGAAAACAGAGCCCAGAATAATTAAAAATGGCTTGGAGTTAGTCATCACAAAGCTGGGCTTCACAACCAGGTCTTGGAACATCCTGACCAAAGCCCTCTCACCGTACCACACACTGACTCGTTCTAATGGGCCACTTCCAAGCCTTCTTCCTTGATCCTTTCCTATTCAGCCAATTAAATTTGAAGCCTCTTGTCTCACTGAAATCAGCCCTGAGCAAATTATATTGTCTTTATTTACTTAAATACTTAATTCATATTGACACAGCATGGTTGTGTTTAGGGCTAAAGATAATGAACAGCTGACAGTCAAAATTGTGTCCTGGTCCTGGTCCATCGGGAACTGGCTGGACCTTCCTTTGGCCACTGGGCCTATAAATATAAAAAGAATCATTGCCAACCTTGCTCTTTTCAGAAGCATAAAGTGAGTGCACAGTGAGACCATAGTTGTTATTATATGGGAGTTAGGACCCAGCAAATCAATCCCAAGTCCATCAGAGGTTGAGCAAGGCTAACAGCCCTTTAGATAAAACATCATCCAGGTAAGTAACCCCATCATAGCTTGTATAGCTGAGAAAATAAATTCTCAGGATACCTCCCTAGGTGTCACTTCCCACACCCTTCTTGAGAAATCATGCTACTTACTGGAACAAAGGTGGCCATCCTTGCCAGAGTCAGAATAGAGCAAGGTGTCTGAGAAAGACTTCTCTGGTTTTCTCAGTCTCTTTCTTATATCCATGAAATTCCAGAGCCCACAAATAGCAAGCTCCGCCTAGATTCAGTTCCAGACAGTCCTTCAACCATCTCCATTTCTCACATCCCCTCCCCAAAAAGTCCCATGGGATGGCTATATCTCAACTCAGGTTTCCCAGAGCTACTGCAGCTCAAGCTAGTGGAGACTCAGGTTACAAAAAACTGACAGAATCAGGGCATCCATTATTGATCCCTCCATTGTGGGTAAGATGGACCAAAATTCCATCCCCAACTCCCCCCACTTGGGACAAACAGGAGAAACTAATCCTGGTAGGGTTAGAATGAGGCTGATGTTAATATTTTTGATAGGGTCATAAACTATTTCTTTTCTGTGTTGTCAACAAGTTCAACCCTGTTTAACAAGCATTTAGGTGCCTATTACATTTCAGAACTTATGGAGGACTGCTAGGATGCTCTCTTAGTGCCTTTGGTGAGTTAACATCAACTTAACCCAGCTAAGCTCCATTCCAGAATATCAAAAAAATAACAAGTCAGTGACTTCTGAATGATTGTGAAAAACCAGAGAGGCCATGTGGGATTGAGAAAAAGCAATACCCCAAATTTCCCCCAAAAAGAAAAGAATGAAATTTGAAAATTTAAACCATTGAGTTTGACTTTGGTTCACAGCAAAATTCTAGAATGAACTATGAAAAAGATCATTAGTGATAACCTAGTAGAAGAAGGAGACATCATGAAGAGTCAACATGGCTTCTTTGAGAAGGTCATGTTAAATGAGGCTTCATTTCCTTCTTTAGACAGGGCTACTCTGTGGTAGTAGTGAGGACAAAATGAGATAATATCTGAGATAATATCTTGCTACCTTAAAAAATGCTAGCTATCATCTTCTTATCATCATTATATCAGAGGAATACTGTAAATACAGTTTACCTAGATTTTAATAAAGCTTTGGACAAAGTATCTTGTATTATTTATATGAAAAAGATAGATAGATGCAAACTAGGTGATCCTACGGTTAGATAGTCAGAGCTTGCTGAATAGTTGCACTCGAAGAATATTATTATTTCAATGTCAGCTTCAAAGAAAGTCTCTCTATTGAAGTTCCTTGGGGATCTGAGTTAGCCCTAGTTATTGAACCTTTTTATCACTGACCCAGATAAAAGCACAGATGATTTGCTTATCAAATGGCTTACACCACAAAGATAGACAGTCCAGCTGACAACATTAGGAGTGAATAAGAACATTGGGCCCTATCTAATTAGGTGAGATTTAATAGGGATAAATATAAAGTCTTACATTGTGTTCTCTCTTGGTTCTCCTGCCTGAAGGACTGTTCCTTCTCAGTGCCCCTTGATGAGAAATTATCCATATCATAGCCCCAAATAGTGGGTATTCCCCAAGGCTCTGTTCTGGAACCAACTGTCCCTTGGTGATCTTCTCTGCTCTCGTGGATTTAATAATCACTCCGAGGCAGATGACTTCCATATCAACATAAGTCTCATATCATGAATACTTATGGGTCATTTCAACCCAGTCGCCCCAAAGATATCTCACTAAAAATAGTGAATTAGATTTCAGTCTATTAAAAACAGTGAGTAGCCATAGACCCAACAGTCCAAAACAGAACTCATTAACTTTCTCCCCACACTTGTACCTCTTCTGAAGTTCCCTGACTCTATCAATGATATCATCAATCCAGGCACCCAAGATCTTGGCCTTGAAGCTCTTTTCTTCTTCCCTCTCTCCTTTATGTTCAATCAGAAATCTCACCATTCTTGCCTCCTCGACATCTCTTATATCCATTTCCTGCTCTCTTCCAACCAAAGTCACCCCTGAGTTTCCTAGTTTCCTAACTAATCTTCCTGACACAAATCTTTTACTACTCCAAGCCATCCTCCACCCTACTGTCAAAGTGGTTTTCCACAGTTCAAATTGTATAACCCCTTTCCTCAATAAATTCCATCAGTTCCCTTTTGCCACTAATGTCAAATATTAATTTTCCTGTTTGACACTTAGAACCTTTCCCAGTCTACCTTTCCAAATATATTTCCCATATTCCTCTCTCCCTACTAGATAATCCAATAAAATTTGGTCTTTTTTTTGTGCCTTGCACATTCTATTCTATGCCCCAGCTCTGGAGTGTATCATTGGCTTTCTCCTAAGCCTAGAATATATTCCTTCTTTCCCTCTGCCTCTTGGAATCAATTCCTGGATTCCTTCCAAACAACTCATTCCTTCCTGAAGCCTTTCCCAATCCCTTTAGCTACTAATTTTCCCTCTCCACAAAATTAGCATTATGTATTTACTTTGCATATTCATGTATACATGTCTTCCCATCTTAGAAGGTAGCTAGGTGGTGCAGTGATTGGAGCTCTGGACAAGACATGAGTTAAATTTAACAGGGGCCCTCAAACTTTTTAAACAGGGGGCCAGTTCACTGTCCCTCAAACTGTTGGAAGGCCAGACTATAGTAAAAACAAACTTTGTTTTATGGGCCTTTAAATAAAGAAATTTCATAGCCCCGGGTGAGGGGGTTAAATGTCCTCAGCTGCCGCATCTGGCCTGCAGGCCATAGTTTGAGGACCCCTGAAATCTGGCTTCAGACATTTCCTAGTTGTGAGACCTTGGGCAAGTGACTTTAGTCTCCATCTGCCTCTGTTTCCTCAACCATCAAATGGTGATAATGATGGCATCTACCTCTCAGGAGAAGATCATACAAGATATTTATAAAGTGTTTGTACAGTGCCAGGCACATTGTAAATACTTCATAAGCACTTATTTACCACATAGTCACATTAGCCTATTGAAAATGAAAGTCTTATAAAAGGGGCTGACTCCTTCCTTTTAGTATTCCATGCTGGGTTAGCATTCCCTTTGAATGGACTTTAACCCACTGACTTCTCTGCTCTTTTTGTGAATTTTTCCCTGAACTTCATCATCTCCTCCTCAAACCATCTTCTCCATCCCTATTGGCCCAGGATATCCTGGGCCCTGAGAGATAGGAATGGGATGGCAAAAGCATCCTCGGATCACTGAGGAGTTGCAAGGGTTTGTGCTTTGGAAAGAACACCCAGAGCTGTGCTATCAACTCCTGAAGTCCCAGTCCAGAAGTTCTTAACCTTGTTTGTCATGAACTTCTTGGACAACCTGCTAGAGCCAATGAGCCCCTTCTCAGAAGCATGATTTTAAATGCATAAAATAAAACATACAGGAGTATGAAGGAAGCCTAGTGTCATAGTCTCCTTGAACTGTCCTACCTCAGTTATTCTACCCCAATCCCCTTCCCTCTTAATCATCAAGATGTTTGATAAGGATAAAGATCTTGTATCTTAGACATCATCAGAATGTCCAGTGCTTCCCCTATTCTGTCATTGTTCTTGTTAATCATCAAAACCCTATAAAGAATCTTTGAGTCCCACGTTCGATATTGGATACTTTGAGATGAGAGTCCGATCCAGTCAATTAATTAAACTCTCCAATAAATTAAATTATTATAACTCTCTAATCTCTATCCTGCCTCAGTTTCTCTAGTATTACACAATTGAAATACTAGTATCAAAGTATAAAAAACAAACAAACAAACAAACAAAAAAAAAAACAGTTCACAGGCCCCAGGCTAAGAGCTGCTGTTTAAAGTTTTTGTGCATGTGAGCCTCCTTTCCTGGCAAGCCATTGACAAACACATTTAAAAAACAACAACTCATTGCATGCACAAGGTACAGGGTTAGGAAATTAAGGAAGTTAAAAGGAAGTCAGTCTTTCCAATAGAGCAGTAATGAATTGAACCAGCTACACCCAGCAAAAGAACTCTGGGAGATGACAACGAACCATTACATAGAATTCCCAATCCCTATATTTTTGTCTGCCTACATTTTTTATTTCCTTCACAGGCTAACTGTACACTATTTCAAACTCTGATTCTTTTTGTCCAGCAAAATAACTGTTAGGACATGTATACTTATATTGTATTTAATCTATACTTTAATATATTTAACATGTATCGATCAACCTGCTATCTGGAGGAGGGATGGGGGGGAACCAGGGGAAAAATTGGAACAAAAGGTTTGGCAATTGTCAATGCTGTAAAATTACCCATGCATACAACTTGTAAATAAAAAGCTATAATTTTAAAAAAAAAGGAAGTCAGTCTGAGACTCCCAGAACATTAGTCTTGAAAGAGACCTTAAAGGTCATCAGGTGCTCTTATCTGGACTCTGAAACTTATTTTTAAACTATCTTAACAATTGTGTTTCCATAAAATTTATTTTTTTATTAAAATTTTTAAAAGATAAAGCATGGATAATTTTTCAACATTAACCCTTGCAAATCCTTGTGTTCCAATTTCCCCCTTCTCCTCACCCCCTCTTCTAGTTGTCAAGTAATCCATTATATGTTAAATATGGTAAAATATATATATACCATATAATTTATTATCCTTTGTATTTTATTTTTGCATTTTAAAACATGATTCTAAGTTCAAAACAAAGTTAAGACCTCATTCTTTTATAGGAAGAGAATCTAAGGCCCCAGTAGCCAATAGCAGAAATGGGATTGGAATTCGCTTCTCTGGTTTCAGTGTTTATTCTTTCCATTACAATGACTCTCATTTCTTTTTTTTTTCTTGTTTTTTTTTTATTATAGCTTTTTATTTACAGATATATGCATAGGTAATTTTTCAGCATTGACAATTGCCAAACCTTTTGTTCCAATTTTTTCCCTCTTGACCTCACCCTCTTTCCCAGATGGCAGGTTGACCAATACATGTTAAATATGTTAAAGTATAAGTTAAAAACACAATATATATATACAATATATGTATGACTCTCATTTCTACTGTACTTTTTAAGTTCACAAAACATTTTCCTGAGATAGGTAAGGCAACTATTGTTATTCCCATTTAACAGATGAAGAACTGAGGCCCAGAGAGATGCAGGAATGCATAAGAGTCTCAAAACTAGTATAACAGAGGTTGAACAGGGCAGCAGTGAGCCAAGCACACATGGTTGGCTATTCATAAACCCTGTCCAACCCCGTTAGCTAGTAAGTATCAGAGTTGGCACTTTAGACTAAAATGATTTATACTGCCTCATGTTGCTTCCCTTTGCATAAGGTAATAATGCTAGCATTTATATAACTCTTCAAAGTCTATTCAATTTTTAATCCCCATTTTTCAGATGAGGAAAACAAGACTGAATGACTTCTCCAAAGTCACAAAAGTTTCTGAGACAGGATTCAAACCCAGTTCTTCCTCCAGTCTAGTAATCCATCCACTATGCCATATTTTCTCTTTAAGATGAGACGTGTGCTCTCCATAACTCATAAACTCTCTTCCACTTCTCAGAATTTTTTTTCTCCCTCTTCTCAGGTGAATGGATAAGTCTTTATGAAATAGCCCTTAGGCCCAGGTTCCAGTAAGAGGAAGGATAGAGGGATAAAGGAGTTCTGAGCTAAGAGCTCAACTCTATCACTTCTAAGCTCTATGACTAAGAGCCCATTATTCCTTTTTTCTCTTTTCCCTTTCTTCACTAGGAAAATAGACTGACTAAGTCATCAAACCATGGAAGCCAGGAGGACTACTGGGAAATTAAGCCTGCAAAACACTCATGATTACTTGCAACTATATCAAAGCAGCATTTCCTCAATCAGATACTGTGTCTTAAAGGATTTAACCAACCAGCAAACCAGGATACACAAAGAGGCAAAGGTGAGGGCAATTAGTGCATGTGAAGTCTTATTCCTTGAAAGATTATGGGCTTAACTTGATTCCATCCCTGGATCAGGTCCAGGAACTGGCAGGATTCTTGAGCTCCTATTGTTATAGGTCATATTTTATGAGTGTTGTTCAATTGTGTGTGATTCCTCATGACCTTCTGGACAATATCCCATTAATACTGTCCACGGGGTTTTCTTACAAAGATACAAGAGTAGTTTACCATGTCCTTCTCCAGGTGATTTTACAGCTGAGGAAACTGAAGCAAACCTGACTTCAGGTTGCACAGCCAGTAATTGTCTGAGACTAGATCTGAATCCAAGTATTCTTGACTCCAGGCCCAGTGCTCTATCCCCTGAACCATCTAGCTGCCTCAGTAGTAGGTCATATGATAACATGCAAAATAGGAGCACCAGGAACAAGGGCAATGTGGATAGTGGCAGCTGCCCAGAGCCCAGACTCTGTTTTCTGTTTGACTGGTGGGGTCCAGGCCCGGGCATAGAGCTGATTCAAAACAGACTTGCAGAATGAAGTCGTGAGGATGTCGAAAGAGAGTCCCCTTGATACCTACTTGTATTAGTCTTGAAGGGATTCAGGAATAAGACAAAGCTGCCCTCTGGTGCCGAAATGGGAGATAAGTAATTTTCCCCAATAGAATGTTTTCTCTTTTGAAAATTTTATTTTAATAATATTTTATTTTTTCAAATACAGGCAAAGATAGTTTTCAACATTTACCTTTGCAAAACCTTATGTTCTAAATTTTTCTCCCACTTCACTCCCTCTTCCCAAATCAGCAAGCAATCCAATATAGGGTAAATTCTTCTAAATCTGTGTAATTCTTCTAAACATATTTCCATATTCATTATGTGGCACCAAAAAAAAAAAAATCAAGAAAGAGAAAAAAAAACAAATGTAAAAAAAGAATAAAAAACAAGCAAGCAAACAACAACAACAACAACAAAGGTAAAAATTCTATGCTTTGATTCACATTCAGTCTTCACAGTTCTCTCTCTCTCTGGATGTGGATGGCATTTTCCATCCCAAGTCTATTGAAATTGCCTTGCATCACTTCATTGGTGATAAAAGCCACTGTTGATCAGCAATGTTCTCTTAGTTCTGTTCCTGTCACTTAGCATCATCCAGGCTTTTCTGAAATCAGCCTGATCATTTCTTATATAACAATAATCATCCATTACTTTCATACACCACCACTTAGCCATTCCCCAACTCATGGGCAGCCACTTAGTTTCCATTTTCTTTCCACTACAAAAAGGGCTGCACAAACATTTTTGCACATGTGGGTCCATTAATGGAGATAACTATTGGAGCTTCCTGCATAAAATACAAAGAATTTGAGCTCTACCTCCCACCTTCCCCCATTTAGTGTCCTCCGTGCCTCGCCCCAGTCTGAATAATGGGTTCTTCTCTCTCACATCCCCAGCACCAACTCTTGTATTGCACCATCCTCTGGACCTTTCCTCTGATACTCTGCACAGAGTGTGCAATCCTCCACCACTCCCAGGGCCCAGGCAATCCATCATTTTGAGTAGGAAGGAATACTGACCCAGCCACAAATGTTCTGCTCAGTAGCAGCATCTGTCAAGGTCACTTCCCATCATTCTCCTTATCTAGTGTCTGAGTCTGGATTTGAACTCAAGTCTTCCAGACTGCAGGTACAGCATTCATTCCATTGATCATGGCATCTAACTACTCTATTTTTGACACCACAAATGTAGAGCTCAGAAAAGTCCTTGCAGATCCCTCACATCCAAGTCACTATTTTACAGATTAGAACATTGAGGCCTATTCTTGGTTAAATAACCACTCTGAGATTACATAGGTAGCAAGTAGCAGAACCAAGATTTGAACCCAAGGCTTCTCATTATTATTTCATATCCAGTGATCTTTCAGCTCAAATATACCACTTTTCTTTCTAATCACTCTCACTTTGCAAATGGAAAAACTGAATCCTAGAGAGATCAAACAATTTACCCCAAATCATATAGATTATAGGTGACTAAGGAGGAATTTGAATTCAGGTCCTTCAGTTCCTATTCAGTGAATTTTCCACTGCTGCACCCAGCTTCACTCCCACTTGTTGAACCATGTAACTTCAAATATCAAGATGGAGCCACAGTTCATAGACTACTGGATCTGGAGCCAAGAAAGAGCTGGGTTTAAGTGAAATGCTGTGTTAGCTGTGAGACTGTAGGCAAATCACTTGATTTTTGTCTGCCTCAGTTTCCTTATCTGTAAAATGGTGACAATGATAACACATCTCTTTGGATTTTTGTGAACACCAAATGTGATAATAATTGTAAAGTGCTTAGCACAGTGTCTGGTATATACCTACTGTATAAATGCTTCTCTTCCTTATTTCTCTTTCAGTCCCCTTGGTTTTGGGGCAGTGCAGTGTAATGGCAAGGATATTCAATTTCAAGAGGACCAAGGTTCAGAAAACCATAGATTTAGAATTGGAATTGATTTCAGAGGCCATTAGTCCTTTCATTTTATTTAGGAGGAAATCAATCCCCAGAGAGGTTAAATTAATTATCCAAATCTGTAATAATATTGTTTGGCATTTATACAACACTTTTAAGGTTTGCAGATCACTTTACAAACATCTTATTTTCAGAAAGTATTTTATTTTTTCCAGTTACATGTAAAGACAATTTTAAAACTTTTTTTAAACAAAATTTTGAGTTCCAAATTTTCTCCTTCCCTTTCTCCCCTCCAACTATCTCCCCAAGACTTAAGCAATATGATATATATGTGCAATCATAGAAAACATATTTCCACAGTAGTCATGTTGTGAAAGAAGGAACAGAACAAAAGAGAAAGCAAAGAGAGAAAATCGTATATTCTGACCTGCAATATTATATTATGTAATCCTCAGAATAATCCTGGGAAGTAGGTTGCTATGGTTTCCCCCATTTTACAGATGGGAAAACTGAAGCAGACAAGATACTTTACTTGTCCAGCCTCAACCAACTAGGAAGTTTCTGAGGTCAGATTGGATTTCAGGTCCAGCTCTCTGTGCATCTTGGTATTCTCATCTGCTGAGGTAACCAGTGGCCAAATTGTATTTGAAGTAAGGTTTTTCTGATTCTTCCCTACATTTCTGTTGAGAAGTTTCTTCCCTTCATCATTGAAATTAGGAGCTTTCTCCTTGATTGTTCCCTCTCACTCCCTCATCTGATCAGCTATCAAACTTTGTCAATCCTATTTCTTCCACATCTCATACATTCTTTCCTTTCCCCTCCATAATAACCTATTGCAGTAATTTTCATCTGGCTTATTGCAATAACTTTCTCATTGAACCTGCTGCTTCTGATGTTTTCCCTGGCTGGTAAAATGATCATAAAAAAATTAAAGCCATCTATAGTTTGGTGGGAAAATGCTCTAAATCACTATTGATTAGAGAAATGCAAATTAAAATAACTCTGAGGAACCACCTCACATCTCTCAGCTTGGCCAAAATCATGATAGGGATGAAAGGGAAAGATAATGATAAATGTTGGCAGGGAAGGGAGAAAAATGGGATGCTAATGTATTATTGGTGGAATTATGAAATAACCCCACCATTCTGGAAAGCGATCTGGAGCTATGCCCAAAGGACTATAAAACTGTGCATATCCTTTGACCCAGCAGTGCCATTACTGGGTCTGTATCCCTAGGAAATCTTAGGGGGGGGGGAAACATGTTCAAAAACGTTTGTGGCAGCTCTTTTTATGGTAGCAAAGAATTGGAAAATGAGTGGATGCCCATCAATTGGGGAATGGCTGAACAAGTTGTGGTACAGGAAGATAATGGAATATTTTAGAAAATGATAGAATTTTGATCTATAAAAATGATGAACATTCTGATTTTAGAAATGCCTGGAAAGATTTACATGAACTGATGCTGAGCAACACAAGTAGAACCAGAAAACATTGTGTATGGTAACAGCAAGATTGTGCAATAATCAATTAAGAAAGCCTTGGTTCTTCTCAGTGAGTCAGTGATCCAAAGCAATCCCAATAGACTTTGGATAGAAAATGCCATCTGCATCCAGAAAAAGAACTAAGGAGACTGAATGTAAATCAGCACATGCTATGTTCACTTCTGACCTTTTAGAACTCACAAGGTCACTGTCAGTCCCAGACACATTCACTACAGGATAATCATTCACTTAAGACCAGGAAAGAACAAAAACAAAACAAAAGCCATGAATTCATAGACAATATCTACTTTCCCTCACTGGACTCTGCAGATAAAATAACTCTTCATCATCACATGGTACAAGTTTCTCAGTTAAGCATGGTGGAAAGCAGTTTTCCCTCCTAAGCTTCCACATTATCAGTTGGAAATGGGCAAGGAATATTTGTGCATGTGCCAAGGAATGGCTGCTCTAGGCCAGTTCACTCATGTTACATTAGCTTTCATTAAGGCCCAACCCAGATGCTATTGCCCACTTTCTCAGCTTCTCCTTATTCCTACTTGCTAATATTTCCTCCCAATTCAAGTTACCTTACACTGATTTCTCTGTGTACATGTTATAATCTCCTCCCAACAGGGAAGGCTTTAGATTTAGAGGATCTGGGTTCAAATTTTACCACTAACAACTGATTACCAAATTGAGAATTGGTCTCTTCACTTACAGCCCTAAATCCTTTGAGCATCCACAATGAGTGAAGCAAGAACTATGAGTTATCTTGCTAATTATGTTATAGATTTGTAGTAATTCTGTACTTTCTCTTCATTTTCCTTGTGATCATTTGAATCCTGTCTCTGCCACTTATTACTTGTATGACCCTGAGCAAGTCACTTCTGTGATCCTCAGTTTTTGTGTCTGTGAAATAAAAAGGTTGGACCAGATGACCTCTAAGGTCCCTAAATATATGTTTCCACAGTCATTTTGTATAGAACAATAGATGTAGAGCATCTAACCCAACCCCCTCATTTCTTAGATGAGGAGGAGTCTGAGACACAGAAAAGTGCCATGTTCAGTCACAAAAGTAATAAAAGTAACAGATTTGTTATTGTTCAAACAACAATATCAAAGTTTCTCCCCCCAAAAAGTCAAATAACAAGTCAAATTGTGACCTAATTTGGAGCAGGGTTTTGGAAGAGATGTTGGAGTGGTTTGCCATTTCTTCTCCAGCTTATTTTATAGATGAGGAAACTGAGGCAAACAGGTTTAAGTGACTTGCCCAGGGTCACACAGTGTCTAAGGCTGGATTTGAACACGGAAAGAAGGGGATTTCTCACTCCAACCCCAGCACTTTATCCCCTATGGCGCCACCTAGCTGCCCTTAAAAATGAATAAAGCCACTTGTCCAGCACTCTTTCTACAATACCATAAATACATGAGTCTGTTCAAGATTAGGAGCTCAGTCTGGTGAGAGGTAAGACAAGACATCTATGTGTAGGAGGAAAGGTTTGAAAATTGCAGTCCTCTCTCCAATCCCACCATCTGGGAATTGTTCCCCTGTAGATAACTGTCTTCCTGAGTTTGTATTATAACATGTGCAACTTGACAATATCTGCATACCATGGAGAGGGAGCTTTCCTAGTATTTATATGAGCAATTACAAAAAAAAAAATCATAATTACCTTTTCCACTTTGTTTTTCTTGGTCTGTGTGTTTCTGTGTGTGTGTATATATATATATTTTTTTGCAAAATGGCTAATATGGAAATGGCTTTTGCATGGTTTCACACATAGAGTCAGTCTTTGCTCCCTTCTCAAGGTGTGGAGGAAGGACAGAAAAAAGGAAGAGAATTTTGAAACTCAAGATTTTTAAATGAATATTAACTTTTTAATGTAACTGGGAAATAATATTTAATAAAATAAATAAAAGAACATTTTTTAAAATCTTATTGAAACGAGTCTCTTATTTTGCTCTGCAATCTGATTGTTCCCTGCTAAGCAATTGACTTCCTTATCATTAGTATTTGCCAGAGAATAGAGAAAAGCTAACAAGGGCTTACAAGAATCAATAATGGCATCGTGTTAGAATTGCAGAAGTACAAACATAACCATCTCCATACAGTTCCCTATTTTTAGGAGCAACTATCTAAAATTTTCTAGTTTTGTATCTTCTCTAGAATAAGAGTCTACAACCTTCAAAAGACTAGAAAAGGTAAATTTATCCATGTTCTCTATACCAGTATATCATATTATCAAAGACGCAAATTTTCAGGGCTATACCACATGAAGCAACTGGATGAACCACGTGAAAGTCAGAGCCATTATTTTGAAATATTTGCAATGTTTTAATCAAATGGGCTAAAATCTGGGGTAGCACGGTTACTAGAATGCTGGACTTGCACTCAAGAGGCTCTGAGTTCAAATTCAGCCCTGGACCCTTACTTAGCTATGTGGTCCAAGGTCCACTTAATCCTGTTCGCCTCAATTTCCTCATATGTAAAATGAACTGGAGAAGGAAATGGCAAACCACTCTAGTATCTTTATCAAAAATACCCCCAATTATTTTTACCTTCTGAATCCAATTCTTCCTGTGCAACAAGAGAATTGTTTGGTTCTGCTCACATATATTGTATCTAGGATATACTGTGACATATTTAACATGTATAGAACTGCTTGCCATCTGGGGAAGGCATGGAGGGAGGGAAGGGAAAAATTGGAACAGAAGTGAGTGCAAGGGATAATGTTGTAAAAAATTACCCAGGCATGGGTTCTGTCAATAAAAAATTATAATTATTTACAAAAAAAAAAAACCCAAAAAACAAAAGGGTCAGAAAGAATCAAACATGACTAAAAACAACTAAATAACAAAAAAAAAAAAGCTAATTCTACCAGCTTGGGAGATCCTTATTGTTAAATTCTTGATGTGAACATTATATATACTTTAGAAATTACTGCAAATCAGGGCCCAATTTATTCTGTTGATTGTGTAGACTTACAGTATTAATAATGTAGATTAAATTTAAAGGTGTGCATTTTTGCTAGACAGCCTAGTTATTAAACATTTATTACCATGCCCCTCTATTGCTCTATAAATATTTCTTGAGTTTAGTGGAAGGCTCAGGAAATGAAGCCATTGCCCAATTTAAGCCCTGGTTATCAGAAGCTTCTTATTATTGTTATTATTATTATTACTGATGTTTGTATGGTGCTTTAAGGTTTGAAAAGGACTCTACCATCATGATCTCATTTGAATTCCAAAACAGCCCTGGCTAAAGAGGTTCTACACCCTTATAAGCAGCCTAACTGCCACCCTCTCTGTTTCTCTAGGCAGATCAGATTCAATGCCCATCCAATGTCAGTTTTGTTTTCTCTTCTCTCTCCATTCCCTTATCATCTGCTTCCTTGCATCTCTCTCTCTGCCTCGGACAGAGCTAAGAGCAGCCTGGGGGACCTGTTCTTAGCACCGAATCCTCCCAGGGTTAGGGAAAGCATCACACAATGAACAAGAGGAAAAGAAGTCCCTCTTGTGTGGGAGCTTTACAAGATACAATAGACTCGGCCCCTCCCTTTCTCTGTGTCTCCTCTCCTCACCCACTCCACCCCCCCAGAGCCCAGCTGCACTTGATGAATCTATTGAATATCCGTGAAAGTGTCCTTCAGTGTTCTGGCCCAAGCAAATATCCACAAGCAGTGGGTTCAAGAGATAATAAACAGAAGGCTACCTTCCAAGATCTTAGAGCTAGAAAGGATCTTTGAGATTGACTATTCCCATCTTCCCTCCCATATTGAACAGGTGATGAAACTGAGAATCATGAAGGGAAGGGGATTTAATATGATAGCATCTGAGGCTTACGGAGGCCACATGCTCTAGATCTAGCAATAGATTAGTATTGAAACTAGAGTCAGGAAGACTTGAGTTTCAAATTTAGCTTCAGACTAGCCATGTAATCTCTGCTGGCCTCAGTTTCCTCATCTGTAATATAGGGCCAATAATAGCACCTTTGTCTTATGCTTGTTGAAAGGATAGAATGCAATATTTGCAAAATGCTTTGCAAACTTTAAAATGCTAAATTCTAGTTATAATTAATTTAAACTATTCTAATTAACACATCACCTAATTTCCAAGTTTGTTTCTCCTGCTTTTATTTAACAAATGAGCTATTCATGAATAAGTACAAAAGTCAAAAAGCAGATCAGCAAAACTAATCAATAACAGGATTCAATAAAGTCAACAGGTAAAATAGTTATCACTCCATCTTTGTCTATGCCTTACTCACTGTAACCCTGTCCTTTGTACTCATTGTGACTTTCATTTCCCAAGCCATCGCCCCTGCACTGACTAGACTTCGTCTCTTCCCTATTTCAACATTTAAGTGAACCTACACTTTACTCTTGAATCATTTGCCTTCCCTGTCCAATAGCTGATCACACTTTGTAAGGTCCAAGCCTAGATTGCTCCTACCACCTAATTCCTTTGTTCCTATTAGATTATATTCCCTTGCAACAATGAGGGCCCAGTTGAATTTAGATTTAAATTTTTACTGGATCTAATCAGCACAATTTGTGATTTCTTCCAGCTCTGCCCAGGAGCTTGTGAATACTCCCTCGGTCAAAAAAATTTATTAAATACTTAATCATATTCTTTTTGTACAGCAAAATAACGTTTTGGTCATGTATACTTATTGTGTATCTAATTTATATTTTAATATATTTAACATCTACTGGTCATCCTGCCATCTAGGGGAGGGGGTGGGGGGGGTAAGAGGTGAAAAATTGGAACAAGAGGTTTGTCAATTGTTAATGCTGTAAAGTTATCCATGCATATAACCTGTAAATAAAGGCTATTAAAAAAAAAAAAAGATTCCAAAAAAAAAAAATACTTAATCATATACCAGGAACTGCAGTAAGTACTAAAGATACAAAAAGAGGCAAAAGCCTATCCACATTCTCAAAGCTTACAATCTAATTGAATAAATCTAATAGGACTGGAAGAGGGAGGTGGAAGAGGAAATATGTGGCAAAGAACTTTGAAAACCAAGTAGAGGATTTTAGATTTTTCACTGTAGAAATGCGTGAGCAAAAAAGGAAAATGTGTTGTTGGGAGTGTGGTGAGAATGAGTTGATCAGAGAGAAAGGCAGGAGCAAGAGGAAGAGAATGAAAGAGAGGTGAGGGAAAGAGAGAGAGAAAAGGAGAGAAGAGAATGGAAGAGAAAAAAAGAAGAAAGAAGAGGAGAGATTGAGAGAAAGAAAAGGAAAAAGAACAGAGGAGAGGAAGAGGAGGAAAATGAAAGACAAAAGAGTAGAGAGATACTGATTAAAAAATTAAGTAAAAAAGAAAGAGAAGAATGAAAGAGGAAAGTTAGTGCTATTTTAATCTATTAAACTTTAATAGCTCAACTATGAAACTTAAAAAGCTTAAATCTTTACATTGTACTCAGACCATTGGGATATATTATGTAAATGTACTGGCAGCTTGGTGGTACCATGGATAGAGGATCAGGAAGTCATTCACTCCTTTCAGTCATGTCCAACATTTATGATCCCATTTGGAGTTCTCTTGACAAAGATCCTGAATGTTTGCCATTTCCTTTTCCAGCTCATTTTATAGATGAGGAAACTGAGGCAGACAGTGACTTGGCCAGGATCACACAGCTAGTGAGTGTCTGAGGCTGGATTTGTTTTCAGGAGGATGTGTCTCCTAATTGCTAACTCAGCACTCTGTGCTAAATTTGGAGTCAGGAAGATCCAAGTTCAAATGCAGCCTCAAACACTTCCTATTGGTGTGACCCTGGCCAAGTCATTTTATCTTTTTCTGCCTCAGTTTCCTGAACTATTAAATGTGAATACTAAGAACATCTCCTTCACAGGGTTGTTATAAGGATCAAATGAGATCTTTGTAAAATTCAATATAAATGCAGTCATCCCATCAGCTCTTGTCTTTGTGTATAAGTGTGGGCATGTGAGTTTTGGTCCATTTCTACCTTTATATTTGTGTGCATATTAAAATGTGAATATCTAGGTGTGGAAATGGGTGGAACTCACTTTCTTTCTTCCTCCATTTCCTACCTTCCCCTCCCCAAGATAGCAAACAAATCAAAATAGGTTAAATATGTGCAATTCTTTTTTTAAATTTTTTTAATTATTATTATAGCTTTTTATTTACAAGTTATGTGCATGGGTAATTTTACAGCACTGACAAGTGCCAAACCTTTTGTTCCAATTTTTCCCCTCCTTCCCCCAACCCCTCCCCTAGATGGTAGGATGACCAATACATGTTAAATATATTAAAGTATAAATTAAATACACAATAAGTATACATGACCAAACCATTATTTTGCTGTACAAAAAGAATTGGACTCTGAAATATTGTACAATTAGCCTGTGAAGGAAATAGAAAAAAAAATGCAGGTGGGCAAAAATAGAGGGACTGGGAATTCTATGTAATGGTTCTTAGTCATCTCCCAGAGTTCTTTCGCTGGGTGCAGCTGGTTCAGTTCATTACTGCTCTATTGGAACTGATTTGGTTCATCTCATTGCTGAAGAGAACCACGTTCATCAGAATTGATCAACATATAGTATTTTTGTTGAAGTATATAATGATTTTTTGGTCCTTGTGCAATTCTTTTAAACCTATTTCCATATTTGTCATGACAAATATGCCTGGGGTGTGGTGCATGTATTTGGAAGGATTTGGGAGGAAAGAGGGTTTGTGAATAGTAAGGTAAAGAAACTGGCCCACCATACACTAGTCAGAGAGATATGGAAAACATGCTGGTTCCTAGCAATGTAGCAGTAATACATGTAAAGGGACATCAGATTGTAAATTCTTTTGAGGCAAGGGGAAATAGATCAGCAGATGAGGAGGCCAAGGCCTCGACTCTCGGAGTAATTGGGAACTCGGAGGGACGATGGCTCTTACCTGATGGCAGAGAGGTACTGACCAAAGCAAGTATGAGGCAGATCCTTCAGCAACTGCACCAGGGCAGTCACTGGGATGTCCAAAACCTGTGTGACGCTGTGCTGACAAGGTATGTTTCTCCTGGCCTATATACTATGGCCTGACAACTGGTGGATGGCTGTCTCGTTCGTCGAAGGACTAACAAGGCTGCTCAACGCCAGATCCCAAAAGGGGGATGAGCTCCAGGAATCAGACCATTCTAAAGTATCCAGGTGGACTTCACTGAGCTGCCACCAGTGGGTCACCTCAAATACTTGCTGGTCATAGTGGACCATCTGACCTCATGGGTGGAGGCATTCCCCTCAGCCCAAGCAACTGCCTCGACAGTAAGGTCTTGTTAGAACAAATTATTCCCAGATACGGAATAGTGGAGAGGTAGACTTGGATCAGGGAACACATTTTTCTGCCCAAGTATTGCAGAATCTGACTGGGGCCTTAGAAATCACTTGGGATCTCCATACCCCCTGGCATCCTCTCTCTTCTGGGAAAGTAGAAAGGATGAATCAAGAAATAAAACAGCAACTGACTAAATTATCTTTAGAGACCCCACTACCATGGACTAAATGTCTTCCTCTTACTATGGTCAGAATCAGAACCAAGCCACATAGAGATAGAGGGCTTTTGCCTTAGGAATTATTGTATGGTCATCCTCTCCAGGCTTGTACTATGGGAAACTGGGACCCTACCTTAGAGACAGAGGATTTATTTCTTAAGAGAGATGTTAAATCGTTGCTAAGATATTTACAAGAACTTTAACAAAAAGGGTTAATAGCTCAGACTCCTCCTCTAGGTTTCCCTGGTCATAGAATTCAGGTGGAGATTGGGTGTTGATCCGTTCCTGGAAGGATGAGAAGCTGAATCCGTGCTGGGACGGACCCTACCAGGTGATACTGACCTCGGACACTGCAATTCGCACCCAGGAACAAGGCTGGACACACCACACCAGAACAAAAGGACCTGTGGCACCACCTTTATCGGAGTGGACAGTTGAAGATGGGAAGACCTCAAATGTAATTTGACCTCCACTGAATGGAAACAGAAACTCTGAATCCAGTGCATTGTAACGTATGACTTTTCTTACATTAATTACTTTGGGAATTACTTTGGGAACTCTGATGGGGCTTTCCCTGAGCTTTGGGTTTGCCTGTTTCCTCATGATAGTCATAGAAACCAGACCTTTACCTTCCAGAGATGAGAACCAGCTCCTCCTGCTCATGCAGAATATAGGGAGAACTTTTAACTTATCAAATTGTTGGATCTGTGGTGGATCCCAACAATTGAGCCGATGGCTATGGGTACCTATCCCCTTAAGCCCAGCCTGGATTCTTAGTAACTGATCCCAAATTCATAATGGGACTGATTTCTGGAACTTACAAGAGAAACATCAGTGACCATTGACAGAAGATAGGAAAGGAAATACTGCTTAAATCAGACAGGGCAAAGTTTGAAGCTGGGAAATAGTGTATTGACAAGTTACTACTGCTGAGTGTAATGAAATGGGGTGGGATATTAAGTTGTATACAACTTAATATAAGAGAATAAGAGGAAAGGGAACATATACATTGGGTACAGTTATCAATGGGGTTGGTACAATGTCAACCCAGGAACACCTGGGAAACATGGCACTCTACTTCCCACATTTTGGAGAACCTCTCACCTAATAGGTCAATGGCCAGTTGCCAATTGTAGTTGGAGGAAGGAGCAGGGTTTATGGAAATGTCGGTATGTCACCTCTGTAGGGGGAGGTCCCCTAGGGATGAGAGACCAGCAATATTACCCTTTTACAAGGAATAGTTCAGACATATTTTTGAGGGAACAACCTGCTCTAATGGGTCATTATTGGATCTGTGACTTAACTGCCTATACTCACCTACCTCTTAATTGGACAGGGATTTGTTATATTGGACTAATAAGGCCAAAATTTTTCTTTCTTCCTGAACAGGCAAACCAATATTTAGGGATTCAGTTGTACAATGATTTGGGAAAAGGGAAATAGGGTTTAGATACCTCCATTACTCAGACTGGAGATGCAAATGGCCTTCAGAGAGAATAGTTAAAGAGTATGGACCAGCCACTTGGGCTCAAGATGGAAGTTGGGGATATAGAACCCCAATATATATGCTGAACAGAATAATTAAGCTTCAAGCAGTTGTAGAGATTATCACCAATCAGACCAAGCTACTCAAACCAGAGAGGCTGTTTTACAACAGACTTGTGCTAGATTATTTGTTGGCTGAGGAAGGAGGAGTTTGTGCAAAACTAAATTTATCAACAATAAAGATTGATGACAATGGAAATTTAGTAAAAGAAGTCCCTAAGAACATTAGGAAAGTTTCTCATGTTCCTGTACAGACCTGGACCTCACTATTCAATACCTCCTGGTGGTCCTAGCTTGGGGAAGCTGGTAGAAGCAGCTCCTTTGGTTCAGCCTTATAGCTCTCAGTAGTGTTGTATTACTCCCTACCTGCATACCTTGTTTGATCAGATTGATAACCAGAATAGTCCAAATCTCATTATCTAGAATGATTAGGTTGGAAGAGAAAGTTGAAGGGTCTGTTAAGATTGATGGTGTTAAAAGGACAAGGGTGTGAGCTGGTGGTCCAAGGAGACCGACAGGAACCAGAAGGGGAGGAGGAATTCGATAGGGAATGTGAAGTTATGTTACAAGAATTTGAAGAGATCTCAGTGTACAAATAAGAGGGGGGACTGAACGAGAAGAGGTGAGATCTTTCAAGACAGTTGTGAAAATCGAGTAAGGCTTCATCAACTTCAGAGTTTGAGTAGGCCTGAAGGACTTTGAGCATTGATCCAAGGACATACCTAGGTCCCCTTGCTGCTATCTTCTCATGACATCATTTTCTCCCTATTTCAGTCAAATATGGGCAACTATGTACTTATTGGTCAAATTCAATTTCTTGGGTAGTTCCTGTGTTTGGAATGTAAGATCCTCAGCCAATAAGGATGAGGGTCAGTGGTGGGAGGGGGTATTTGCTTTAGGGATTAAAAGTGTTAACCCTGCCCCCAGTGGTGCTTCCTCCCTTGATTGTCTGCTCATGGGTGGGATGCCCTTCTCCCAAGAATGTATAATAAACTTTGCTTTGCTTCTAGAGATCTCTCCAGCTTTTTTTTTATTAAATGGTGACCCCTCACAAAATTGACCACACAAAATTGACAGGATTTAGCAAATCATTGGATGAATGAGGTGAGGAAGAATAAGGAGGCAAGAGTGACTCTGCAGTTGCTCCAATGATGCCCTTGACAGAAAGAGGAAAGTTCAGGAAAGGGGTGGACTTGGGGGACAAGATAAAAGGTATTGTAGACATGCCCAAAGGGAAGTTGATGGTGGAAGATGAGAATGAAGGCCTTAGACTTGGGCTAAACATATAAAAATGATATGGTAAAGCTTCTAGGGAAATATAACAGTGGTTTTGAGGTCCCCTGACCTTGGGGCTTCTGTTCTAACAATAAACCAGTAGTCCTAAATCTTCTGGCTTTGGAAACTCCCACAACTAATCTGTCTGATTCTGACCACATTTTAATCAGATAATTTCCGGCCTGGGAGAACTCCCAAACTCCTGAAACAATAGTGAATAAGACCGCTCTTCAATTCTTTGCTGACTGGTAATGATTACTGTCAGTAATAATCTGATCAACTGAGAAGCACTCCCTCTGGAGACCACTCCTTCCTATCTATGAGCCATAGAATTAGCACATACATCTATGATTGAAAGCTAGATAAATATATCTCCTTGCTTCTGTTTCTCTGCTGGATTCCCTTAGAATTCAAATCTGCTTTATCTGCATTATAATATATGCATTACTATTGCAATAAAGTTTTGCCCCTTAGCCAAAAAGGCAAATTCTTTTGAGACACTTCATGACACTAGTCCCCTTGTCTCAACAAAAGCATCTACATAAAGATGCTAATTAAACCCAAGGAGCTTGATGAGTAACCAAGAGAAATAAACCAAAGATGGAGGCTTGGGGTAGACTCACAGACTCATAGTAGACAATGATCCAAAGGAGGATGAAAAGGAGTGGACAGCCAGGTAAGAAGAGAATGAGACAAATGATTAGTGTCATGAAAATGCCACAAAGATAAATTATTGAGGCAGAGAGGATGGATAATGGCATCAAAGCCTACAGAGATGAAGAAAAACAACAAATTTAGCAACTAAGAGACACTAAGACATTTCAGAAGGCGCATTTGCAGTTTAAGTTTAATGTCAAAGAGTTGGAAAATGATTCAAAGGACAAAAGTAAAGGAACTGAGGGGAGACAGCTGTACTTGGGAAGAGAAGGAGAGAGAAAGGACAATATCTTGAAAGAATAGTATGGGCTAATAAACATTTTTGAGGACAAGGGGAAATTGAGTAATACCTAGTCTGCCCACCTCCTTCTGGCAAGTCCTCAGAATTTGAGTAATGAATAATACATTCTGGATTTCAATGACCTATGATCTCATTAGTGTGGGTGCTCTTTCTGGTGACCCAGATCCTAATTCAAATGCTGCCTCCAACAGGAAGCCTTTCTTGATGGTACTTTCTTTTCAATTTATATTGTAATAGTTATGGTATTGATTGGTGAATGTCCTCAGTTTTAAAAGAAGACCAAAATGACATTATTATGTTAGAGTTGAGTTACGGTGTGTCTGGCTATGGCTGATCAGATCAATACAAGCTCATGACATCATTTTCTCCCAATTTCAGTCAAATATGGACAATATGTACTTATTGGTCAAATTCAATTTCTTGGGTAGTTCCTGCGTCTGGAATGTAAGCTCCTCAGCCAATAAGGATAAGGGTCAGTGGTGGGAGGGGGTGAATGTTAAATTCCCTAAAATTGATATTTCATATTTACTTTTATATGGTAATTTTTATGTTAAGTTTGGGTTTGGTTGGTAGAAAATTCAGAAAATTTGCAAGTTTGTTGAAAGTCCATTATTACTCCTTCAAATTTATAGATAATTTTGCTGGATATATATTTTGTTAAAATGCTCTGCCCCAGGTTGGGCACAAATAATAGTCCATGGGAACACTTGGGGTGGATTTTCTAAATTTGTGCATCTTGTGTTTCTTCTGAGCTACTTCAATTCTGCTTTCCTCAGAGAGCACAGCACCTTCTACGATGAGGGCACTTTAACTTATCCTCAATATTCAAAATTTCTCCAGTTGTTCTCCTATGGTTCCACATTATAGATGGTATGGTACCTGTGTTCTCCTGGTGTTCATAGGCCAAAAATTAGCAAAATAGAATTATTAATTGTTAGCAGCTGAGAACGAAACCCTACTGTGTTGCATTTCAGTTTCAAAAGCTTCTTTGAATGTATAATCATCTGCAAATAAAAACCATGTACCAATACTCCCTCCACTTTAGTCTTGCCTTTTAACCTTTTCAAGCTGAAGAATTTACCACAAGGAGCTCACCTTGATGTTGTGTCTGTCCTCATGGAAGGCGTTTGATAACATGGCTGCAACCATCACACTAAAAAATAAGGGAGCCAGCACACAGCCTAGTTTTACTCCATTGGTGACTGGGAAAGCATGAAAACGTTGTCCATTATCCAGGACAGGGAAAGCTTGCCATTGTGAAATTGATGTACAATATTGATGAATCAAATGTTGACATAATTTTCCATAATTGCTCATGATTGACAGTATCAAAGGCCTTCATCAGATCTACAAATGTATGCAGGTCTCTGTTTTGCTTGTGGCACTTCTCTCGGAGTTGTCAGGCAACAAGCTCCATGTTGACCATTCTTTGGTCCTTTCTGAAGTCCCACTGGGTCTCAGATAGGTGACCATTGTCCAGATGAAGGATTAGCTGATTAAGGAGGTTCCTAGCAAGAATCTTGCCAGCAATGACTGAGAGAACCCCCTTCATCTTTATAGAGATAGACAATGGAGGCATCCTTGAATTCCTGGGGAAACCTCCTCTTGCCATATAATCCAGCTTTTATGAGTAATGGGCACCCCTCTATACACACACACCCTTAGTAAATCTCAGCTGGAATAAAATCAGCCCCAGGTGTTTGCTAATGGTATTCAAAACTTCTTCAGTTAGAACTTCAGCTAGGGAAAGATTGACTTCAGCATGAAGTAAACTGTGTTTTTTATTGTAGATAGGACAAATGATACAGAGTAAAGTGAGTAGAATCAGGAAAACATTGTGAATAGTAACAGCAATATTGTTCAATGATCAATTATTATTGACTCAGCTCTTCTCAGCAATACAATGATCCGAGATAATGCCAACAGACTTGGAATGGAAAATTCTATCTACATCCAAGGAAAGAATCTGAGTGCAGATTAAATCATATTATTTTCACTTTCTTTTTTTTCTTTCATTCCATTTGTTTCTTCTTTCCCAAAGTGACTAATATATTTTATGTGATTGCACATATATAACCTATATTAAATTGCTGGCTATTTAGGGAGGAGAAAGGGAAAGGGGGAGGGAGAAAAATTTGGAATTCAAAATCTTATTTAAAAAAATGAAAGTTAAAAATTGTCTTTACATATAATTGGAAAAAATAAAATACTATTTAAACAAATTATATTTATCTTTCTGTTTAAGTATTGTGTCTTTCTCTTTATCATAATCAACACACAATTATTAATTGCTTACTATGTCCTAGGTACTGGGGGTGCAAAGAAAGGTGAAACCAGTCCCCAACCTCAAGGAGCTCACATTTAATGGGGAGCTGGGGGGAAAGGGAAGACAACACAGAAATAATTCTGTACATATATTCTAGGATAATTAGGGAAGGCAGAAGGTAGGAGAGAGTGGGAGGACAGCAGGGGTCTAGTAAGGGTCAGAAGAATGTAAGCTCTTTGAGGGCAGATGCTATTTTTCCTTTTATTTTTGAACCCCCAGCAGGTAGCACAGTGTCTCATACACAAAGGATGTACTGCAATGTGGGCTCCAATAAGACTCTAAATGTCTCTCCAGGCCACAAGGAACACTCAGAAAATGTCCTTAGTTGAAAAATCAATGTCATATGAGAATCAAAGCCCCAAAAGGATAAACTATGATTCAAATGAGATGCTCCACCTGCAAGTATCTTCAGTGCTCATGTCAACATCCTGGCATCAATTTCCATTGGCAGCACCTTTCTGGGTCCACATCCCTAATGATACTTCTCATTGTCAGGATGTGAAAGAATGGGGGTCAAGGAAGGGGATCACTGAAATAACAAAGTTCTCCTAAAGACCAAGAGTAGAATCAGTGATTTGGCTCTGATGAAAGTTAGGGAAAGTTGAATTGGACTTATTTTTAGACATCATCTAGAGAAAAAGGGGAATCTTACAGATCACATGAAAAATAACATGGAAGACAAGACACTTTCTCTGATTTCTACAATTTCTCATCTCTCTCCCAAACAGAAATTATCCACCAAAGATAAGGAAACTTCAGCTTTCTCCATAATCTAGGACATCTAGAATCTTAAAAAAAAAAAAAAAAAAGGTTTAAAAAATGCAACCCCCTTTAAAAAAGCTCACTCTATCTCTTCTCCACTTCCCACAATACAAGTACTGCAGCTGCACTAACTGACTCAAATACCCAACAGAGTCTTACAACAAAACCCCATCCCCGGATTCCCAGTCTTCCCTCCCTCTTTCCAATGCTGTGGAGATCCTAGCTCTGGGCTTAATAAGTTTGTTTGGGCTATGGGCTGTGACAGCCAGCCAAGGATGCCCCATCCCTTTAGGAGCAAAACCCTGCTGGGACTCCAACCCCGAAGTACCAGCACTGCAAAGCTATGAACCGTCAGTGCCAGGCAGACAGCCCTATGGCACCAAAGTGTGCTTTGATACTAGCCCAGAGAAGTGAGGAAAAGAGAGAGGGGGATAGGTCTCTAGGACAGGACACTGTGTATGATGTGCTGTGCATCTCTCCAGCAATCCTGAGGGAAAGAGCACAGCATCTAGCTTGGACCAGTTCTGACAACCTAAGTCAGTTGGGGCAGAGACTATTAAGCTGGTGGACCACGAGTTGCTCAGTGTGAGAAGAGGCTATGGGATCCATCCCCCAAGGAAATCACCATCAGAAGGAATAAAGTCAGAAAATGAAGACGGAAAAGTTGGCAGACCTTGGACATAAGCAGATAAATTAACAGGGAAAACATCAGCGACAGAAGAAAATATGGCTCCCAAATCTAGTAAACAATTTTAAGCATCTATGAATAAATACTGTAAAACAAAGAAATGACCAAGCACTTAATAAGACAGAGAATCCTGGGAATGTGAGGAGAACATGGAATCATAAGATGCTGTTCTTGAGTGATTGAAAAGAGAAATGAGAATTATAAGAGCAGAAGTTTGTGGTCTGAACAGCAAAAACAACAGAATAGGAAAAAGTAGAATCTGCAATGGCCTGTCTCACCAAACAAAAGAAAAGCAATAAAATTTAAAGAAAATATGTTCACAATGCAAGCAAAATATACTAATCTCAAAGACAAGATGTGTAGAGGCAAACTAAGGATCATAAGTCTCTCAGAAGAACATAGGAGGACCAAAAAAAAAAAAAAGCAAGCTACAAAAAGACCAAAAAGCCCTTCCCACAATCCAGGAAATAATGGATGTGAACTTCCTAGATTTTCTGAACATAGAAAATGAAATACCAATAGAAAGAATTAACAGATCATTTTTGGAAAACAAACTAACAAACCAATGCTGCAACTGGCAAGACAAAAAGCAGCTAAATGTAACAATTAAATTTGTTTATATATTTATTTTAGCCAAAAGGTACATTTTAAAAAATAATTATAACTTTTTATTGACAGTACATATGCCTGGGTAATTTTTTACAACATTATCCCTTGCACTCACTTCTGTTCCGATTTTTCTCTTCCCTCCCTCCACCCCCTCCCCTAAATGGCAAGCAATCTTATACATGTTAAATATGTTATAGTATATCCTAGGTATAATATTTGTATGCAGAACCAAACAGTTCTCTTTTTGCACTGGAAGAATTGGATTCAGAAGGTAAAAACAACCTGGGAAGAAAAACAAAAATGCAAACAGTTTGCATTCATTTCCCAGTGTTCTTTCTTTGGGTGTAGCTGCTTCTGTCCATCATTGATCAATTGAAAGTGAATTAGATCTTCTCTTTGTCGAAGAAATCCACTTCCATCAGAATACATCCTCACACACAGTGTCATTGTTGAGGTATATAATGATCTCCTGGTTCTGCTTATTTCACTTAGCATCAGTTCATGTAAGTCTCTCTAAGCCTCTCTGTATTCACCCTGCTGGTCATTTCTTACAGAACAATAATATTCCGTAACATTCACATACCACAATTTACCCTACCATTCTCTAATTAATGGGCATCCATTCATTTTCCAGTTTCTAGCTACTACGAACAGGGCTGCCACAAACATTTTGGCAAATACAGGTCCCTTTCCCTTCTTTAGTATCTCTTTGGAGTATAAGCCCAATAGTAGCACTGCTGGAAAAAGGGTACATTTATTTAGAAAAGATAACAGACAAAATAAAGTGGTAAAACAGGCACCAGGATTGGTAAATATGAAATAGATTTGGGAGAGTGTATGGTTAGCAAGGAAATGGGTTTTAACAAGTAACAATGGGAAAAGACAAGCAATGGAACTCACAATTAACTGGGAGAAAGGGAATATGCCATGAAGTGTGAGTACATCATTGGTTGGGAGACTACATCCAAAAAAGAGTGTAGCAGATTAACCAGAGTTATCTATAGTAAGAAAAAAGACTCCATTAAATGGAAGACACTAAAAGGAAAGAGAGAGAGTGCCTCATAAAGCTTAGTCCTGAAAAGGACTTAGCAAAGATCTCCATCATAAGCACATCTTTTAGAGGGGAAATATAATCTTGGGGGTTTCTTGGGAGGAGGGAAAATAAAGGCAGGAACAAGGATGTATATTGAGATGTTGAGACTGTCTTAAAGATACTAACAAAAGCAACCTGGGAAAGCCTGGCTTCCATAATAGGTATCTTTTTTTTAAATAGCTTTTTATTTACAAGATATGTGCATGGGCAATTTTTCAGCATTGACAATTGCAAAACCTTTTATTCCAATTTTCTCCCTCCTTCCCCCCATTCCTCCCCCAGATGGCAGGATGACCAATACATGTTAAATATATTAAAGTATAAGTTAAATACAATATAAGTGTACATGTCCAAACAGTTATTTTGCTGTATAAAAAGAATCGGACTTTGAAATAGTATACAATTAGCCTGTGAAGGAAATCAAAAGTGCAGGCAGACAAAAATATAGGGATTGGAAATTCTATGTAGTGGTTCACATTCATTTCCCAGAGTCCTTTCCCTGGGTGTAGCTGGTTCAGTTCATTACTGCTCTATTGGAACTGATTTGGTTCATCTCATTGCTGGAGAGGGCCACGTCCATCAAAATTGATCATCATATAGTATTGTTGTTGAAGTATATGATCTCCTGGTCCTGCTCATTTCCCTCAGCACCATGATAGGTATCTTAAAGATGCTTAAAGCTAGCAATTCAATTTAGAAGCCATGAGTTCTGAAAGCAATCAGGAAAAAAAAAAAAGCCAAAACTATTCTGCACACACTATAAACAATAGGAGAGAATGGAATATATCCTGAAGCGCAATAGAGCCTAGCATATAACCCAGGATGACCTACTCAGCAAATCTGAACTTAATCATACAGGAAAAAAAGGTCTATATTCAATAATAAAAAGGCATTTGGATCATTTTTAGAAAGAAAACCAGAAATAAAAAAGTCTTTTGCTCCCTAAAAACCCCAAATAACAGAAGTACAAGAGTAAATAAACTCAGTGGCCAAGGAGAGCACCAACAACAGAGTAAGAGCAAAGAAACAACAAGAAACTTCGTTCTATATGTAGTGAGGGAAGAAGTCTGGTGGAGGTAATTGTAAAAGGGGGATATGGACAGAATCTAGCACTCTCTGCCTACCAGTCAATCAATATGATGAGGGGAAGGCATACATTAAAACATGGAAGAGTACATGAAAGGAAGAAAGGAGAGCAGGAGATAATAAGGAATTTGTCATGTACCCAGATCAAATCAAGAGCTAGCAATGAGAGGCAAGTGATCCCTATGGTCTCAGAAATAAAAGAGCTGACAGAAAAATGGATGAGGAGGAGGGGAAGGACTGAAAAGGAGGGAAAGGAAGGAGACCTAGCTTTGGTGGGGGGAAACGGTTTCACTGAGTGAATGAGTAAGTAAAGAGTGTAATCCTATGAGTAAAGAAAAATCATCTATGGAGTAAGATGAGAACCTTGAGCTGAGTGTGGCTAAGGAAATTTTATGCTGGAAACTCAACTCGAGCTGCCTTGAAAAGTGGGAGTTGGATATCCTGAAAGCAACTAAGGGAGTAAGAGAGAATGGACCTAGGGAATATATTTTGAGGTAAACAGGGAAAGATAATTGGGAGAAAGTACAGATTAGTGATAGAGTATATACTCTGGCAAAGGGCAAAAGGGAAATAGTACTTCTAGATCTCAAACTAAATTATAAACAGCAACCATCAAAGCCATCTGGTACTAGTTAAAAAATATCTAATTTTATTGATTAAGGAAGATGGCATTATGATCTATTTGAAACGCTGATCTTTTACATCTTGCCTTGCAGCTAAGAGCTCCTGTATGGGTTGAAGTCCATTAGAAGTGAACTCAAAAGCAGAGGCTATCTTGTTTTTCCATTTGTCCCAATGCTTAGCATAATATATGCTTTTCATTCATTCATTATTGGAAAACCAAGGCATGACTAGGACTTTCTTAGAGTCTCCTGGTGATGATGCATTTTCTCGGAGAATTAAGATAGCTACAGAAAGCACCTCCCAGCAGTTTCCTAGAATCATTGCCAAGATATCCAAAAAGGCTAGAAACACCCCTTCCTCAGAATCACAGTTACTTGTGCTCAGAGAAAGACACAAAGCAGGAGAGGCAGCAAGGGACTCAATGTCCAAATTCAGGCTTTCCTCGGCAATCCTATGTTCTTCTTGCCAAGTGCTCACTAGTGCCATTGTACAAGGACAAGAAAGGAACCGCCTTTCTGGCTCCCAACTTCTTTTGAAGTCCAAGGGAGAGCTAGTAGAATCCTAAAAATAATGTGCTCAATTGAGAAAGAGATGGAGACAGAAAATCAAAGAGAAAAGGTGAGAGACAGACAGAGAAACAGAGACAGAATGAAGAGACAGAGATACAGAGAATGAGAGAAGAGAGAGTAAAAAAAGAGAGAGAGAGACATATAAACACAAAGAAGAGACAGAGAGAGAAAGTGAGAGAGAAGAGATAGAAAGTGAAAGAACTTTTCTCTTGAGTTGTTCAAGTTCATCAAAGTGACAATTCCTTCTACCTCTGTCACCAATCTGCTTTGGGACATTCTAATTCTCCCTAGGGACCCCTCAGAGGAGTTATGTCATTCATGTCTATCACCCCTGTTATATTGAAATTGGGAAAGTTCAATGAGAATGATCCAGTCTAGCTGATCAGACCACATGCTTGCTACACTATACTGAAAATCTGCTTTCTGCTGTCTTCCAGACAGTCTTTCTGACCTTTATGGCTTCCCATGAGGATGGGATGGGGGAGTGAGAAGTATCTTTTTTGGCAGATGTTTCAAAGTCATGGAAGCAAGGAATTGTAAAAGGTCATGAAAGGATACCTATTTTCCACACACACAATGGAATAGTTTCTCAATGAGGTCATTGGGACACATTGATTCACTAGTGTCCTTAACATGTTACAATATTCTGAATTGCTTCATTTCCCTTGCTGAAGTGGGTGAGGATAATGGTATTGATGATGACATGAAGAAGGAGGTAGATGCATATGTATATGTGTATGTATGCAAATATAACTTATGATCCAGTACCCAAAGTTCTGGGTTTATACCACTGGCCCATTCATAGGGTTTACTTTGGGAACTCTTGGAATAAAGTTCATAACTCTCTTGATGAAGGGAATCAAGGAATTGTAAAAGATAATAATGAGTTACTACCTCAGATCTATTTGATTGGATAACATGGCAAAAAAAGAAAAATGATAAATATTAATAGAAGAGATATGGAAAAATAAAGACACTAATGCACTGTTGGTGGAGTTGTGAACTGGTCCAACCATTTTGGAGAACAATTTAGAACTATGCCCAAAAGGCTACAAAATTGCACAGAACCTTTGACTCAATAAAAATATCCATAGCAAATTTTTTTTGAGGTGGCAAAGAATTGGAAACTGAGGGGATGTCCACCAGATGGGAAATGGCTGAACAAATTGTGGTATATGACTGTGATAGAATAATATTGTGCTATAAAAAATGACAAGAAGAAAATCTATATTGTTGTTTATCTTTCATTTTTGAAGATCAATAGTAGCCATGGGGCGATATCTTGATATGTGCTTGAATCAAAGTTGCCCAAATCATCAATTATCAAGACATACTTTCTCTTCCAGAGTCAAAGAAGTTCAATGGCAAGACAAAAGTTAAGATGCAATCAAGCCCAGGATACAGTGAATGACTTTGGCATCTTCAATATCTGATCAAGTTCTAAGTGCTGCATAGAACCTGCTTCATGGCCTCTGGAACAAATTATTCTCATCTGCCATTCCACCAGGGGAAGTCTTCATGTGCTTGGAGTAAACACTCTCTAACTCACTGAAAACTTTATCCTCCACCAGTTTACCATTTGTTGAGATAATTTTACCAGGATGTGACCTCTGTGTCACTTGAGTGCTAAGTGAATACCAAAGGTAGATGAGGAACTCTGAAAAGGATTCAGCAAGCCCTTGAATCAGAAGTATTATTTTCCCTTGAATACCTTATATACCCCAGGGAAAACATAAATGAATTTATACTGTCCAAAGAGAACAATATTGCTATTACTGTATATGATCATCTCTTAGTTCTACTCACTTCACTTTGCAATATAAAATACTTGAGCATATACCTGCTAAAACAGACATAGAAACTATATCAACATAAACATAATACACTTTTTATACAAACTCAGATCTAAATAACTGAAGTGATAATTATTGTTTATGGATAGATGAAGCCAACATAATTTTTAAATTACATTTTTACCTAACCAATCCATTTATGCAATGTCCCAATTAAATTACTACAAATTATTTTACTGAGATAAAAAATACCATCTTCATTTGGAAGAAAAAAAAAGTTCAGAAACTTCAAAGAAACTAGGGGAGAAAAATGTAAAAGAAGTAAAGTCAGCATATAGCAGACCTTAAACTAAATTATAGGGTGAGAAGACTATTAAAATGTAAAAAGGATAGTTTTGATTATTTTACATTAAAATATTTTTTATAAGATAAATAAAACTTGTGTAACTAAGACTAGAGGAATGCAAAAAACTGGGAAGGAACTTTCATGAACAATCCCTCAGATAGGATGTGATTGGGTTTGAATATTGCTGTGTTGTAGGAAATGGTGAACTGGTTGATTTAAAAGTATGGAAAGGCTTGAATTTATGAGGGAAGATAGTATACACCTTTAGAAAAAGAGATGACAGAAGGAAATAAGTGTACTATGGTCTTATACATATGTATATGAATACATATGTCTATATGTATATGTGTAGGGGTGTGTGTATGTGTCTATCCAAGCTTAATTGTTACCTTTTTTCAGTGTGTGTGTGGAGGGGAAAGGATAGGAAAAAAATAAAGTAAAACATATAGGACAGACAACAAAAGAAAACCAACAAGGAAGCAAAGAAAACTGGGCAGTTTCAACTGCAATGTGTAGTATTTATTGTATAGGTTTTCTTGAAATGGAAATTTATTGCTTTATATTGAATCCTTCCCTATGGTTTCCTGTGTACATGTCAATTTTTTTTTCTTTTCTCACTTTGCATTTAAGTTTGAAATTTATTTACTTTTTAAAAGTTTTTTATTTTCAAAACATATGCATAGTTTTCAACACTCACCCCTGCAAAACCCTGTGTTCCAAATTTTTTCTTCCTCCATTCCCGCCCACTCCCTCCCCTAGATGGAAAATAATCCAATATACATTAAACATGTTGCAATTCCTATATATATATTTCCACAATTATACTGCTGCACAAGAAAAATCAGATCAACTCCCCTTCTTCCTCTTTTTTTTTTTTTTTTTTTTTTAATATTAGTTATATGAGATGGCTCTCTGAAAGAAGCAAGGGAAGAGGTATTGGGAGAGTTGTGGTAATGTGAAAAATAAAAGACATTAATAAAAAATATTTTAAATTAAAAAACAAAACAAAAGAAAAATCATCAAAAAGAGAAAAAAATGAGAAAGAAAACAAAATGCAAGCAAACAACATAAGTTTTAAATTTTTTAAATTAAAAAAAAGAAAAGAGAAAAAACAATAATAAAATTGGAAGAAAAAAGGTCAAGAACACGAAGGGAATCAATTAAAAAATATTAAGGAAGGTGGCCTAATAGTACCAAATCTCAAACTGTATTACAAAGAAAGCAATAATTATCAAAATAATCTGTTATTGGCTAAGAAATAGAGTGGTAGATCACTGAAATAAATTAGGATACATTGTAGTTGATTACCACAGTAGAGCACCAGGTCTGGAGTCAGGAAGGCTCATCTTCTTGAGTTCAAATCCTTCCTTAGACACTTCCTAGTTATGTGACTCTGGGCAAGTTACTTAACTAACTCCAGTTTCCTCATCTGTAAAATAAGATGGAGAAGTAAATGGCAAACCACTCCAGTATCTTTTTCAAAAAAACTTCAAATGAGGTCACAAAGAGTCAGACATGACTAATACAATCAAACAACAAAAAATAAACATAGTAATATAGGATAGTTCTATAGTGTCTGATGAACCCAAAGTTCCAAGCTTTTGCAGCAAAAACTTGTTATTTGGCAAAAATTGCTGAGAAAATTGGAAAGCAATTTGAACTAGGCATAGACCAAAATGTCACACTGTGTACCAAGATAAGTTCAAAATGGGTCCATGATCTAGATATAAAGACTAATATCATAAACAAATTGCGGAAGGCTGGAAAATTTTTACTAATCAGATCTATGTATAAGGGAAGAATTTATGACCAAACAAGAGATAGAAAGGATTATAGGAAATAAAATGAATAATTTTGATTACCTCAAATTAAAAAGAGTTTGAACAAACAAAACCAATGTAGCCAAGATTGGAAGGAAAATGAAATACTGGGAGAAAATATTTACATCCAGTTTCTCCAATAAGAGCTTTATTTTTCAGATATATAGAGAACAGGATCAAATTTATAAAGTTCAGTACACTCCCCAATTGAGAAATGGTCAAAGGATATGAATAAGCAGTTTTCAGAAGAAAAAAATCAAAGCCATCTATAGTCAGATTTTTAAAAATATCCTAAATCACTATTAGAGAAATTCAAATTAAAATAAGTCTGAGGTAGCACCTCACATCTATATGACGGAAAAAGAAGATAATAAAATTTGGAGGGTATGTGGGAAAACTGGGATCCTAATGCATTCTTAGTGGACTTGTGAACCGATTCAACCACTTTGGAGATCAGATCTAGGAGAACATCATGCAGAGCAACAGTAATACCATAACATTGATCAAATGTAAAAGACTTAGCTATGGGAATCAATTAAATGATTCAAAACAATTCCAAAGAACTACCTCTAGAGAAAGAACTAGTGCAGATTGAATGCAGACTGACGTATAATTTTTTCACTTAGTTTTTTGGACTTTTTTTTTTAACAACATAATTAATATGAAAATATTTTGCATGATTTTACATGTGTAATTGATATCATGTTTCTTTCCTTCTCAATGAATGGGGGTGGGATAAGAAGGAGGGAGTTAATTAAAAACAAAACAAAAAAAAATTAATAGATGTTAAAAACAAATAGTAATTTAAAAAAAAAAAAGAAAGAAAAAATTACCTTGGCAGATGAATGGAAGATGAATTGGAATTCAGAGAGTTGTGAAACAAAAAGACTAAGTAGAAGTTTATTATAATAGTCTAGAAGAGAGATGATGAGGACTTGAGTGAAAAAAGTGGGCTTTGTGAGAGAAGAAAGGGGAATGAAGAAGAGAGCTCTTTTAAAGATAGTAATGGCAAGTTGTGAAATGCCAATGACAGACCAACTGTATTGGCTCTCAGAGAGACCATGAAAGCAAGAAAAGAGAGAAACATCAGTGTTTATAGTCAAGATATTTTATTATTGCTATGCATTCTCTCTTAACCTCTAAAACCACAATGTTGCTAAGGAAAGAAAAAGAAAACAAAAAGTAGATAAATCAGTCAAGGTATGAAGGGACCATGTGAATTTAGGATTCAAGGAGAAACTTTAACATTCTCAGAGAAACAGTCTCTCCCCCTATCCATCCTGTTTACCATTCTGTTCAGCACATCTGTTTCTGATCCTCCCTAGTCTTTGCCAGTCTGCTGGCTGGCTCTTAGGAGGATTCAATGCCAGGTCAGGATGAACTGAAATCCTGTAATTAAACAAGTGTGATTGCCTAGAGAGACACAGCAGGTTGGCAATGAATTGTACATTTGGGAAGAATTAGAGTAAGGAGTAGGAGATAACATCAAAGTAATGAACCTAGTACTGGTAGAACAGCAGATCCTTGAGAGTGATGAGGAAATTTGGAAAAGAGAAGGGATGAGGGGGCAAGATGATGAGTTCTGTTTTGGAAATAACTATGGAATATTCAGTTCAACATTTCTATAAGGCTGTTGGAGATTTGGGACTGAAATGGAGGAGAAAATTTTGAGTTTGATATAAAGATCCGGGGATTATCTGCATATAGATGATATTTGAAACCACAGAATTTGAGGAAATCCTTAAGTAAAATAATAGAGAATAATAGAGAAGGAAAAGAGAGGAGTATCTAGGACAGACATCAGGGGACATTCACACTTGATCATGTAACCTGGAAGAAGAAACAGAAAAGGAAACTGAGGAATGGTCAGATAAAAGGAGAACCAAGAGACAGTATTTGGGAGAAAAGGTTGTTGGACAGCGTTCAAGGCTGTAAAGAAGTCAAGATGGCTGAGAACTGAGAAAAAATCATTGAATTTGGAAATTAAAAAATCAATGGTAACTTTAGGAAAGGGCACTTGTAGTTGAACTATGAGGTCACAAGCCAGATTACTGAGGATTTAGAAGAAAGTGAGAGGATAGGAAGTAGAATCACTGATGTTGACTGAATTCTCAAGATTATCAAAGAAGAGAGAGGCATGGAACAATTGGAACCAGGTCAAATAGGTTGAAATGAGGTGTTTTTCTCTTGGAATTATTTTCCTCAGTGAGCTTTTGTACCTCCTTTTCCATTTGGCCAATTTTGTTTTTTAAGGCATTCTCCTCATTAGCTTCCCCCCATATTTAGTGCTTTATTTTTTTTTAACAGGGTTTTCTTTTTCTTTTTTTAAAAGCTTTTTATTTTCAAAATATATACATAATTTTCAACATTTGCCCTTGCAAAACCTTGTATTCCAATTTTTTCCACCCTTTCCCCCTTCCCCTTCCTTAGACAGCAAGTAATCTATGTTAAACATGTGCAATTCTTCTATATATAATTCCACAATTATCGTGCTGCACAAGAAAAGTCAGATCAAAAAAGAAAAAAGATCCTCTTTAACTTTTTATATTTCTTTTTGTACCCTCTCAATTCTCTTCCTGATTTTTCCTCTATCTTTCCTATTTGATTTTCAAAATTCCTTTTGAGTTCTTCCATAGTCTGAGAACAATTCTTATTTTGCTTGAAGGCTTTGGATGGAGGACTTTTGACTTTGTTATATTCTTCTGCATGTCTTCTTTGTCAACATAGTAACTTTCTATGGTCAGAATCTTTTTCTGTTGTCTGCTCTTTTTCCTAGCCTAGCTTATTACTCAGCTTTCAATGGAGTAGGCTCTATTTCCTGGGGGAAAGGGCATTATCCCAGACTTCAGGGGTTTTGTGCAATTGTTTTCAGAAATCCTTCTAGAGACTTGACCACAAGTACTCTTTTCTTGGGTTTTTTTTTTTTCTTTCTAAGAATGATAGTAGTGTTTATAGACAGTAAGAAAGGATCTGGGAAGAAGCTGAAAAGGAGAAAAAGTGAAAATGATAGAAGAAGCAGTCTTCTGAAAAAGACAGAAAGGTATTGGATGGAATCAGGGCATATGCAGAATTTAGCTCCCCAAGGAGAATGTTCTGTCTTCAACTGAAAACCAAAGTGAAAGAGGAAATAGAGAAGGAAGATAACTGAGTGATGTGAGATAAGAAGGGGAGAATAGAGAATGCTCAGTCCAATGACTTCCATTATTTTGATGAAATATGAGCCAAGATTCTCAGTGGAGAGGATAGGGGAAGGGTGTCAGGGGTGGCTAGTGAGGTGGGGCAGAGAATTAATGGAAGAAGTAGAATGATTGCTTTGCCTATTGGAAATTAGCATAAATTTGTAGTGCACTTGGGCAGCGTAGTTTAACAATTTCCTCCAGCTTGATCTAATAATACATGAATATTACCAAAGGAAGAATATGGTGGGAATCATTCAGGGTTGGGGTTTGACAAGAAATGATTGGAGAAGACATAAAAGAATACAGTATTCAAGAAGCTAGGATAGAATTGAATTGGTTCACTAAGGGGTCAAGATAGAAAAAGGAGAAAAGTATAATTAGTGCAGGACCAGCTTGGAAGAACTAGAGGGAATGAAGATCACTATATGGATGAAAAATGGGGTTATGGGTTGGAAGGCAGAAAGAAAAATAGAATTTTGTTGTCATTTTTGATGGTGTATAAAGTGAGAAAGAAAATTTGTGTTAATTTTAAAAGGGAAGGGACCCTCCAGAAGTAAAATGTTGTATGAACTTTCAGATGAGGTCACTATATTTAAGTATATTTAAATTTTATTTAAGTGTTTTATTTTGTTACAAAAGAGCTTTCATAATGTAAGAGTAATCTATAAATGTATGTAACATAAAACCTAAACATATTAACGAAATTTTTAAAATTTTAAAAACTTGCATGGCAGAGGTGGGGGGAGGAAAGATAGAATAATTAAATATGATCAAATAAAGGAATTTCAGAGTTTGTGAACATTGAAGGATTACATATGTGGGTGACAGGAAGACAAGGGTCAGTCAGGCAACATTTATTAAAGACATATTCCTGGTAGTTATGATACAGTAGAGAACTGAATGATGGGAAATGAGTAGATTGAGAAACTGGAAAATGACTTGCTCTTGGTCCTAAAGTAAATATTGGAACAGGGAGTTGGGCATCTTCCTAACTCCAAGGTTCATTAGGCCAGCCCCCCCCCAAGTTGTACCTCATTTGCCTCAAGCCACTTCTTGGCCCCTACCCACTAAGGATGGTGACATAATTACATATTTGTATACTTATTTTCATTGTCACAGAGGGCATATCTGTTTTTCTTTTTGGCAGCTATTTGTCACCTTTGCATTCAGCCTGCCCAAGGCAATTGAAATTACATGTGAGCATTTGAAATTCCTGTCAATCCTGTAATAAAATCACTTACCAGCATAAGGATTAAGTCCTGTTTTGAAACTCAAAATATGAGAAGCTAGAGACCAATAAGCCTGAATCATATAAATGAAAAAAACAAAACATTCATCAGCTACCTGAAATGATTGAACAACGACCACAACATGCATAAAGCACAGTCTTAAGCATTGGGGTTACAAATAGAGCAGGGGCTACAAACAGTAGTAGAGTCCCTGGGCTCAAAGAGTTCACAATCTAATAATGGGGAAGGTAACACATATAGAAGGCTGTAGGTGCAAGTTAGATAGAAAAGTCCCATGATCCTTTGGATGCAGCCCCAAAGCATATGGTAATGTCCTTTCCTTAATGTCATTGACCCTGATATAATCCTATTAATTTCTGAAGTTTTGTCCATTTGATATCATCAAGAGCTATTACTATTTATAGCAAGAATTTTATGGCTGTCTCTCCTTAGAAACTTCTCAGGAAGATGGCTGAGGGCACTGGAATGGAAACAATGATATTCCCAAGATTCCTGTATCCAAGGTCATAGACTATGTCCATCAGGGTCTGAGAAGAGATGGTGCTTAAGGTGCTGCTGGTTCAGCTTACCTGGCCCCTGCTACTTTTCTTTCTCTCCCTCACTACTCTTCTCCTTGCTACTTCAGCTAAGCTAGCTTGTCTTGAACTGTGAGAATAAAAGTGAATTCCCTCCCTTACCTCTAAAATATAAAACCTATGTTCCACCACCGAATTTCTCCATTCCCCCAAATTTGCTGTTAACTAAATTGTGGCAATAAAGCTTTGGTGCCCTTGGAAGTTTTGGAAACAATTTGTGAAAAGACTCTGCACCATGAGCAAACTGGAAAGTGGTGAATGCTTTACCTGGAATGCTTTCATAAAGTCCCTGGTTCAGGGGATAGTATAGCTACTAGAGGATTAGTTGGGGGAGAGGGGGGAAGGGTAAATCTCTTACAATTAATTTGTCAACTTTAACCTTTCTTTTTTCTTTTACATTTCATCCATTATCTTCTTTCTATTTTCATAAATACTTTGGGGATACTTTTTTGGGAGGTACAAATTTTATATACTCTCTCCCTATGATTCTTTTCAAATATATATTTCAATTCTCTTTCATTATGATCCTTTTCAAGTAAAAAATTCAATTTTGCCTAATGAACAAGAAAGCTCTAGTGACATCTATGGGCATACATGTGAGATAAGGGGTGCTACAATTGTGTTAGTAGTCTATTGATCATTCCTTTGATTATTTTGACTATTTTAATTAATTAATTCTTATTTATTTTTATACTATATTATATAAATATATATAATATTAACAAATGTTATAATTAATAATAAAATAATATTGATTAATTCTTAATTCTGAGAAGCAATGTGTCACTTTAATAGTTATCCAACTAGAAAGATCTCCAGTTGGGGATCTACTTAAGCCTCCAGACAAATAGTTTCCTCTGCATCTCTCTCATGTAAAGGAATATCACAACCCACCATTGACTCCCCAAATGGCAAAAATAATTGAAATCCATGTTGTCTGGGTTCCAAATTAATCTATGAGATTTTACGAAATATTGCTCGAGAATATTACAAATAGAAAATCTATGGCTCATCCACAACTCAAATTTGCAATTTCTTTTCTCTATCAAATAGTCTCCATGTTTATACATGCAGGTATTTTTTTTTTTTTTTTTTTTTTTTTTATTTAATAGCCTTTTATTTACAGGATATATACATGGGTAACTTTACAGCATTAACATTCCAAACCTCTTGTTCCAATTTTTCCTCTTCTCCCCCACAGCCCCTCCCTAAGATGGCAGGATGACCAGTAGATTTAAATATATTAAAATATAAATTAGAAATACACAATAAGATCCTGCCAAACGTTATTTTGCTGTAGAAAAGAATCAGACTCTGAAATATTGTACAATTACTTAAGGAAATCAAAAATGAGTGTGTATAAATATAGGATTAGAATTCAATTAAATGGTTTTGTCATCTCCCAGAGTTCTTTCTGGGTAGCTATTCAGTTCATTACTGTCCATAGAAATGATTGGTTGATCTCTTGTAGGATGGCTGATCCATCAGAACTGGTTCATCATCTAGTATTTTGTTTGAAGTATATAATTGATCTCCTGGTCCTGCTCATTTCATTAGCATCAGTTCATGAAGTTCTCTCAGGCTCTGAAATTATCCTTGTTGGTCATTTCTTACAGAACAATATATTCCATATTTCATATACCACAATTTATTCAATATTCTCCAACTGGTGGACATCCATTTCAGTTTCAGTTTTAGCCACTACAAAGGCTGCCACAAACATTCGTGCACAACAGGTCCCTTCCCTTCTTTATAATCTCTTTGGGATTAATCCAGTAGTAACACTGCTGGATCAAAGGTATGCACAGTTTGATAACTTTTTGAGCATAGTTCCCAACTCCTCCAAAATGGTTGGATTCGTTCACAACTCCACCAACAATGCATCAATGTCCCAGTTTTCCCATCCCCTCCAAAATCAATATTACCCTGTCATCTTAGCCAATCTGACAGGTTGTGTATGGTATCTTAGAGTTGTCTTAATTTGCATTTCTCTGATTAATAATGACTTGGGCATCTTTTCATATGACTAGAAATAGTTTCAATTTCTTCATCTGAGGTTGTCTGTTCATATCCTTTGACCATTTTTCAATTGGAGAATGGCTTGATTTTTATAAATTAGAGTTAATTTCATATTTTAAATGAGGCCTTTATCAGAACCTTGACTGTAAAATTTTTTTCTTCTTCTAATCTTGTCTGCATTAGTTTGTTTGTACAAACTTTTCAGTTTAGGTATAATCAGAATTTTCTATTTTGTGATCAGTAATGATCTCTAGTTCTCTTTGGTCATAAAGACCTTCCCCTTCCACAGGTCTGAGGGTAAACTATCCATGTTTCCTCTAATTTATTAATATTTATTCTTTATCCTAGGTCATGAACCCATTTGACTTATCTTGGTGTATGGCGTTAAGTATGGATCAATGCCTAGTTTCTGCATATTAGTTTCAATTTTCCCAGCAATTTTTATCAAACAGTAAGTTCTTATCCCAAAAGCTGGGATCTTTGGTTAATCAAAGACTAGGTTTATATTTTTTGACTGTTTTATCTTGAACTAATCTATTCCACTGATCAACTAATCTTTCCTTAGCCAATACCAAATAGTTTTGGTAACTGCTGCTCTATATATAATTTTAGATCTGGTACAGCTAAGCCACCATCATTTGATTTTTTCATTAATTCCTTGAAATTCTTGACCTTTTGTTTTCCATATGAACTTTGTTGTTATTTTTCTGGTCATTAAAATAGTTTTGGGAGTCTGATTGGTATAGCGCTAAATAAATAGATTAGTTTAGGTAATATTGTCATCTTTATTATATTTGCTCATCCTATCCAAGAGCATTTAATATTTTTCAATTGGTTAGATCAGACTTAATTTGTGTGAAAAGTGGTCTGTAATTTTGCTCATAAAGTTTCTGATTTTCCCTTGGCGATAGATTCCCAAATATTTTATATTATCAGTAGTTACTTTAAATGGAATTTCTCTTGCTGTTGGATTTTAGTGATTATAAGAATGCTGATGACTATGGGTTTATTTTATAACAACTTTGCTAAAGTTGTGGATTATTTCTAATAACTTTTAGAGAATCTCTGGGGTTCTCTAGTATACCATTATGTCATCGCAAGAGTGATAATTTGGCTTCCTCATTCTATTCTTATTCCTTTAATCTCTTTCTCAGCTCTTACTGCTATAGCTGGCGTTTCTAATACAATATTAAATAGTACGGTGATGTGGGCACCTTGTTTCCTCCAGATCTTATTGGAATGGCTGAGTTTGTCTCACATTGAATGATGCTTTGATGGTTTTAAATAGATGCTTCTGATTATTTTAAGGGAAAGTCCATTTTTCCTATACTCTCAAGTGTTTTTAATAGGAATGGATGTTGGATTTTATCAAATGCTTTCATCTATTGAGATGATCATATGGTTTTTTAATTTTATTAACATGGCCAATTATATTGATAGTTTTCCTAATATTGAACCAGCCCTGCATTCCTGGTATAAATCCTACTTGATCATAGTGTATTATCTTGGAGATGATTTTCTGTGGAGATGATTATCTTATTTAAGATTTTAGCATCAATATTCATTAGAAGTTGGTCTATATTTTCTTTTCTCTGTTTTCACTACCTGGTTTAGGTATCAATACCATGTCTGTGTCATAGAAGGAATTTGGTAGGACTCCTTCATTCCCTATTTTTATCAAATAATTTATATAAGCATTAGGGCCAATTGTTCTTTAATGTTGGTAAAATTCACATGTAAATCCATCTGGTCCTGGGATTTTTCTTGGGAGTTGTTTAATTGCCTGTTCTATTTCTTTTTCGAAATGGGACTATTCAAACAATTTACTTCCTCCTCTGTTAGTCTGGGAAGTCTGTATTTTTTGGAGGTAGTCATCCATTTCACTAGGTTATCAAATTTTGGCATAAAGTTAAAAAAACTCCTTATTTTCTCTAATTTCCTCTTCATTGGGAAGTTCTTTTTTCATTTTAAGATATAATTTCATTTTCCTCCCTCCTTTCTAATCAGTTTACCAAAGACATCTATTTTATTGGCTTTTCATAGAAAACTCTTAGTTTTATTAATTGTTCAATGGTTTTTACTTTCAATTTTTTAATTTCTCCTTTTAATTTTAGAATTTCCAATTTAGTATTTGATTGGGGTTTTAATTTGTTTTAGTTTTTTTAGTTGCAAATTCATTAATCTTTTCTTTCTCTGTTTTATTCAAGTACTCTAAGGATTAAAATTCCTCTTATTACCGCTTTGGCTCGTCCCAAATTTGGTAGTGTCTCATCATTGCATCTTGGAAATTATTAATTATCTATAATTTGCCTTCACCCAATCATTCTTTTAAGATGGATTTTAGTTTCAATTACTTTTGGTCTATTTCCCAACTTTTTGTTGGATGTGGTTTTTATTGCATCATGATCTGAAAAGAAAGCATTTATATTTCTGCTTTCTTGCATTTAATTTTAGGTCTTTATTCAATATATGGTCAATTTTGAATGGGTTCCATGAACCTGAGAAGAGTATATTCCTTCTACTCCATTTCAATTTTCTCAAGATCCAACATACCTAATTTTTCTAATATTCATTTACTTCTTTAATTTCTTTCTTATTTGTTTTGGGTTTGGTTTGTCTAATTCTAGGTTGCAAGGTTGGATCTCCTACTATTACAGTTTTGTTGTCATTTCTTCTTGCAACTCTCTAACTTCTCCTTTAGGAAGTTAGTGCCATACCACTTGGTTGCATATATATTTTAATTTGATTTGCTTGTTGTTTATGCTGCCTTAGAGGTAGTTTCCTTCCTTATCTCTTTAATTAGATCAGTTTTCTTTTGTTGATCTGAGGATAAGGATCCCTCTTTTGACTTCACCTGAAGCATAATGGTTTTGCTCCAGCCTTTACCTTTACTCTATATTATCCCCTGCTTAAATGTGTTTCTTGTAAACAAATATTGTAGGGTTTGACTTTTGATCCAGTCTGCTTCTGCCTCCTCTTTGTGGAGTTCATCCCATTCACATTTCGGTTAGAATTACTAAATCTGTTTTCCTGCCATCTAATAAGGTTGTGGCACCTTTTCTTGCTCCCCACCCTTCTCCTTTAAGCTTATATGCCCTCTTGTATCACGATGCTTATCCTCTTTATAATCCCTCCCTCCCCTTTGGTCTTTCCCCTTCCTTCCCTTATTACTCTTTTCTTTTCCTTTTCCTCTCCCGTTTTAATGGGCAGAGGAATTTTCTCTAAAACAAATGTCAATTTTTTTCTTTGGAGCCAACTCGATGAGGTAAGATTCACACAATGTTCCTCCCCTCCTAAATTCCCTCAGATAGATAAGTTTCTTAGCCTCTTTGTGGGATTGGTTTCCTCTTTTTATCCCTCCTTCCCACCTTTTCTGCCATCTCCCTTTTCCATATCTACTTCCTTTTTATGTTATATCATCAATCAAATTATACATGTATTCTTTGTATATCCACAAAGAAATACAATTCTCAAGAGTTATTTTACCTTTTCTGCATCTCTTGAGTTCTATGCTTGGAGATCAAATTTTGTTTAGTTCTGGTTTTCTTCAGAAACAAAGAATTCATTTTTTCATTAAATTCCATCTTCTTCCCTGGAAGAAAATGCTCAGCAGCTGGGTGGTTTATTCTGCTGCATCTCAAGTTCTTGTGCCTTTTGGATATCATTTCCGGCCCTTCTTTCCTTTAATGTAGAGGCAGCCAGATCTTGGGTGATCCTTTGTGGCACTTCGGTATTTAAATGGTTTTTTTTTGGCTGCTTGTAAAATTTTTCCTTAATCTGATAGTTCTGAAATTTTGCCACAATATTCCTGGGTTTTTATTTTGGGTTCTTTCAGAAGGTGTTCGATGAATTCTTTCAATGCCTATTTCCTTCTGTTCCTATTACATCTGGGCAGTTCTCTTTGATGATTTCTTGTAAATAGTATCCTAGGCTCTTTTTCATCATAGTTTTCAGAAAGTCCAATAATCCTCAGTTATCTCTCCTAGATCTATTTTCCAAGTCTTCGTTTTGCAAGTAGATAATTCATGGTTTTCCAGTTTGTCATTTTTTTTGTTTTTGACTGATTCTTGCTTCTCAATGAATCATTAGTTTCATTTGTTCAGTTCTAATTTTTAAATTATTTTCTTCATGCTTTTTTACTTCTTTCTGTAATATGTCCAATTGAGTTTTTAAATGTATTGTTTTGGTCTGTGAATTTTTTTCCATTTCACTAATTTTTTTTTTAGTGAATTATTTTCTTTTCAATTCACAATCCTACTTTCTTGCGTTTTTTCTTTTCAATTCACGGATCCTACTTTCTTGCGAGTTCTTTGTCTTTTCCAATTCACAAATCCTACTTTCTAGTGAATTCTTTATTTTCAATTCACAATTTACTTTCCGAATTTTTACTTTTTCCAATTCGTTTCAGGAAGTTGTTGCTCTCAAAGGCTTCTCTTTCCTTTCCCCATTTATCTTCCTCTCTTTTGAGACTTTTAATTGTCTCTTCATGAGGAACATCATGTAAGGAGAACAGTCTGATGCATTTTGCTGTTTGAGGTCTCTTAGGTTTTTGACCTGCTCTTTTCGCATAAGAAGCTGTCGATCGTTCTTTTCATCTTTTTATTCATTTTAAAGCTTTGGGTGGGTCTCCTAGGCAAGGGTTCCAGCTTCCTCTGCAGAGCAGGAAAGATGAAATGATTTCCGGCTCGAGGTATGGGGTGCTCTGGTGGGGAGTTTTCCCTTCCCCAACAGGAAGTGGATTCAGCACCTTGAGCTATCAAACTGCTTAGTAGGGCTGGTGGGTTAGTGATTGCCCTCGCTGATAAGGATGAAAGTGTCACTTGCCCAGGCGGACCTCTTGTGGGTCTGTGAGTTTAGAGCTGACCGCAGACCACGACCAGACCGGACGCCGGAACTCGGCCCCAGTCTCTGCCCAATCAAATCAGCCCTGGAAAAGCTCTATGGCCTAAGCCGAGCTCCCCAATGCCAGATTGGAGCTACCGGGCTGTTCCTCCTGCTGTGCAGGATCACAACTGAAGGAAAAGCCTGTGGGTTGGGGCTGGGCTGTGCTGGATCTGTGCCTTCACCCTCGTTTCAGACTCTCCTCGGACCTAATTTCTCTCCGTCTCTGATCTCCCCTGGCCCGGAACCAACCTTTTGGCGAGGACACAGTTTTCTTCAACCGGTGGGTTGTTCTACTTCTTATCTTTACGAATTGTAGCAGTCAAGACTATTTTTGAGGCTCGATATAATATTGATAAAGAGGGTAAGAGAAGAGCTTAGAAAGTCGCGTGTGTCTTCTCTGCCATCTTGGCTCCGCCCCCCCTACATGCAGGTATTTAGCATTCAGAAGCCATATTGTTTATTAAACAGAGGAAAAATGAAAAGAAAAGAAAGTTGATAGCTTCTATGTGGAGACTTCTATCCAATTTTATTCTCAAACTTCTTTCCACATCTATAGCTCTTGGAAGAGGAATAGGAGGAAAGGAATGTACATCTTGGTCCCCGATTCATTCCAGAACTATAACAAAGAGAAACAGGGAAGCTTAGACGGGAAATAAAGCCATATTTTCTGTCTGCTTTATGAACTCTGTCTCATCTCTGCTGACCATTGTAGTCTGGGTCTCTCGGCACCAAGAATTCACAGAATCAAGAAGACTGACAATGGCTCAGGCTGCATGGAGTGACCTTGACCTTCCTAAATTTAAGTCTTTCTCTGGTCTCAGTTTGTTTGACCTCATGCCCATTCAATGACCAAGGTCTAGGTAAGAAGTTAGACAAAAGATGCCCCAATTTACCATCCCAAAAATATCAATTTGGGAGGGGAAAACCCTCAGACTTTCTGTCCCAAACAGAAAACAATGATATTTCTACTTATTCTAAGCCATCATACCTAAGCAGTCAAAAGAAGAGTTTGTAATCAAACAAGAGATGGAAAGGACCATAAGAAATTAAATTGATAATTTTGATAACATGAAATTTAATAAGTTTTGTATAAAAAAAAACTAATACAAGTAAAAATAGAAGGAATACAAGAAACTGAAGGGGAAATTTTACAGCAAGTTTCTATGATAAAATCCTCATTTCTTAAATATATAAACAACCGAATCAAATTTATTTTAAAAAAGAGTCATCCCCAAATAATAAACAATTAAAAGATAGAAATAAGTAGTTTTCAGAAGAAGAAATCAAAGCTATCAATAGTCACATAAAATGTTCTAAATCACTACTGATCAGAGAAATACAAATTAATATAACTCTGAGGCACCACTTCAAATTCATCAGATCATTTAACATGACAGAAATGGAAAACAACAAATTCAAGAAGGGATGTGGAAAAATAGGGACACTAATTCCATGTTGGTGGACTTATGTACTAATTCAACAGTTTGTTCTTGTTCAGTCTTTTCAATTGGATCCATTTCTTAGCTCTTTGCTAATCCTCTTTTTAAACCCTTACTGCATATGAATAAAATGAGGTAAGAGCAGGGACTGGATATTCTTGATGATCAAATTTTATCCTCCATCAAGAACCTAGCTCTCTTAGACCCTTTGACTCTGGCCTCCAGAGTACAGGAGTCTGCCCCTTTCCCATCTCCTGTTCTCTGGTCTGGGATTGTGCCACAAAACTGAGGTGCCCAAGATCTGTGGCAATGTCAGTCTCCCACCCAACCCAGCTCATCTCCACCCAAATCCAACATCTCTTTCTCCTAATACTGCTCCCTGCCCTTCCCATACTCACCAGGAAACATTTTTTTTTTTAGCCTCCACTGGCTTCTGCTCCCCTTCTACCTCTTAGGAAAGTTCCTGACCCCTCTGGAGGTATTATACATTTCTATCTCCCATTCTCTATAACTGATTTGACTCAAATAAAGGAAAAGCTTGGTGATTATTTGAAAAATCCCCTTTGCTTTTCAGAATACTTTCACTTAGTATCTCTCCAATTTAATCTTACTTGGTCAGATCTTAATGTGATTTTGTCTGAAACTTTGCACTGTGGAGGAGAAAAGTACTATTTGGAAATATAGTCAAAGATATGGCAAGCTTAACAACTCAAAATATCCTATGGAGGCTATGGCTATTCCCAACAATGATCCCCATTGGAATTATAATAGGGACACAGAAGAAAGGATCATATGGTTAAATATTTAATTGAAGAAATAAAGGCAAGCATAAAGAGACAGGTTAATTATGGAAAACTCAGGGATTTCCTTCAAGGACCTGGGGAGAGCCCATAAGAAATAGACTTGGAGAAGCCATTAGAAGTTATACAAGAATTGACCCTGAAAGCCTGGTGGAGGAAACCATTTTAGCCTCTCATTTCATAGTTCTGAAATGGACAAAAGACTGGCCCTCTCATCTGTGGGTCAAGGGGTCTCAGGCTTATAGGAAAATGTTGCTTAAACTAAATTAAGGGAAGTGTTATGTTCGGACAGAATGCTTGCCTAACAATGTCAGACATGCTGTAAGCTACCCAGCATTCCCCTTCTCAAGCGAGAAGTCAAGTCACTGTTGTAACTGCAAGGCAGAACAAGAATTGCTTATAAGCCTGTCTCTATTTGAGTTTGGGACAGTACTCTACAGAGAGTCTGAGAGTCCATCCTGGCCTTCCCAGCCAGTAAATAAACAATAAATGATTTCTAAATTACAAACACGTTGGCTGTCCTGAATTTTATTGTCTGGGCTATTTCATTTGGAGGTTCCCACCGACATAGCCTTTGGCTCAGTCTGACGGTCAGTCCCTCTTCCTGGAGGGCAAAAGAGGTTATGGATCCTAGGGGGTGGCCACTGAGAGATGTTGCTCGGCCTCAGTTTCCAGAAATATCTTTCTGTGGACCAGGAGAGTGAGACCCAAATTTTTGAATTTGGTTCAAAATTGTTACAGAGCATCCTAAAAGCCAGTTCTGGTTAATAAGATTTTGAAAGGCCCTTGCAGCTGTCTAACTATCCTGCAGCCACCTGTCTGGTCTGGTGAGTACTCCTGTATCTGTAGCAAGTGGGGTAAGCTGGACACAGCACTAAAACCCGCTTGCTGACCTCCACAGGATGCTGTGTTATGGTTCTGAGTGTCTAAATCTGGACACATCTGGTCTGATCTGATTCTGAGCGCCTTTTTGGGGCACTCTTCCAGTTGTATGTGTTCTGTGTGATTTGTCTGTTTTGTTAATTTAAGAGCTCAGTTAAGTTTTAAGAACAATGATTAAGAAATTTGGGAATTGGTTATTTGAAAATTTGCTTGTGATTTTAAACTTTTTAACCTGTAGAACTAATTTGTAAGTAAATAGAACTTGGCCATTTTAAACTGACAGGAAAGTTTTTCCCTTAGAGCAGTTTTCAGAGCCTGCTAGAGTAGAGGGCAATAAAACCTTATCTGATTGAAACTCAGGAAGAAAAAAAAATTGATTAGGAACTTTGGGATGATTCTGAAAATTGTGAGAAATAATTTTGCTATAGCCTTTGCATGCTAGATCTATTTATTCTGAGGATAAGATCTTGGAATTTGTTTGAATATTGATACATTTATTAAAAAAAAAAAAAGCTGCCTGATTTAACTAGAGAGGAAAGGAAAGAGCAATAACATTCAATCTCTGCCTGGACAGATAAGAGAGGTGCTAATTGTGGTCAGACAAAACTCAGGCAGAAAAAAAAGTTTGATTTGATTCAGTTTAAATGTTAACATTTTAAGTTATGTTTTATGGAGTTATCTAGCTATTCACTATATTGTGACTCTTAAAAGTTGTGAAAAGAACTGGAAAGAAGAGTGCAGGTGATTTAGGAAAGATTGGTTTGTAGGAACAATTAAAGATTTGCATGATTTTTGGAAGTAAGAGAAAAGGTTTTGGCAACAGGAAGAAGAGGTGGAGGAGAGAGAAATGGGAAGAGGATCTTTTGTCTTCAAAGATAAAGATTCAACTCACCCACCCCCCACTGCTTTCTGTTGCTTTTGCAGTAGAGCATCTAGTTAAAGTATGTAGTATGAAAGAAGGAGAAAGTTAGAGATCTGGTAGATTTGGGAAGAAACTGATAGGCTACCTCTTGAGAAGGATTCCTATGTAAGAAATTGAGTGGGGAGCCTAAGGAAATTTTTGTCCAGGAGTGCAGGAGTGGGGGAAGGGTGGCCACATGGAATCCTCTCCTCCCCTCACCCCCCCAAGTATGTAAAGGGACAGGCTTACTTTTATGTTAATTGACTGAATATTTGTTTCTTGATATATAATGGTTTTCTTGTTGGGGAATATGGTCATAAATGTGATTCATACTTTGGTATGATTATTCCTAAAAGTTTAATTGCTATTTTTAAGAAACTGAAAGATTCTCTTATGTGGTATTTGGACATTCTGTATAAGTTTTAACTGATTATGTTGGATCATCCTGAGGTTATTTAAAGGACCTCTGAAAATAATAGTTTGTCCTTTTGAAAATGTTTTTGTTATGCAATTTGGTATTTTTTTTATGTATTGGGTATTTTAAAAGCAAACTGATTTGTATATATAATGTTCATTCATGAAACATCTACTTGGATAATTGTTTAAGTTGTGAACTTATTGGGATAAATTTCTTACTGTTATCACTATAAGGTTGTAGTAAATATTTGTTTAGGATTTACCAGAAATTTGATTAATGGAACCTGTTATTGGAGGTAAAATTTCTTGGGCTTATAGTTAATTAGTTAATGCTTTATGGGAGTTTTAAAGCTCCACTTTCTGACAGTGGGACAATGGATTGAAATAAAACTGGCTTAAAGCCATTTTATCCTGTATGTGCTGAAGGTTGAGTTTTGACTGCTTATGTTATGCTTTAGTTAAGTTCTTGCAATTTTTCCTCCCATAACTGATCTCTATGGTCAGAGCAATGGTCAATAGGATTGTTAATGCAATCCAATTATGTCATATCTTATGTCATACCAACCATATCATACCATGTTTTCAGTCTGATTATATGTAATCATTGTATCCTAAATGCTTAGGCAAATAAGTAGTTAGCCTGGTCATCTGTCTGTTATTGGGTATTTGTGGGGTTTTTTTAAGGTTTCTAAATGATAAGAGGACAATTAACAATGGTCTGTGAAACCTAACTGCTGCTAAGAGTTGAGACTATAGCTGGTGCCTGTCCTATAAAGCTGTCATCTCTTCACATAGGAAGCTGCTGGCTCTTCACATTTTGTAGCAGTCTTATGGACCAGTCTTTGTATCTCAGGCTGTTCTAACCTTTATTTGTGAGACTTGTGTCAAATCACAGATATTGACTTGCTTCTGGGACCTTGATCAGCTTTGATTGTCAGCATGGCACACCTACCCTCTGCATGGATTGAGAGCCACCTACCATCTTCGCCAGGAGAAACTTTGTCCCCTCACATCTGATGGACTGATATGGAGGACTATGGGAATGGTTGATGATTGACTGTTAAACCTTGGGTCATCTATTACTGTGTGTTTAAAATTTGGGATGGGATTTGTTAAAACTGTGTAATTATTGCTGTTATGTTTGAGGGACTTTTAGGAAACTTACTATACTAGTCTGTTGCATATAGGGATTTTGATTCATTCTTGTGATTTATGTGTGGAATGGTCATTTGATAATTCCTTTCCATGAGAAAAAAAAAAGGGGGGGGGGAGAAAGAGATAGAATATTGGGAAAACTAGTAAATTTTTCTCGAAACACCTGAAAGAATGGAAGACCTTATTCTGTTAGAATTGCCCTGGCAGACTCAATTCTTGGGATTATTTTTTTAGAAACAAACAAGAAAAATTTTAGAGATCAGACACCTGTCTTGGGACTGGCAGTCTCTCTCATCTGTCTTTCCGGTCCTGTAACCCCAGTTCCTTAATTAGTATTTCAGCAATCTCAAAGGACCTTGAAGTTTGATATAAGGCATCCAAAAGTTTGGGGTTTGCCTGCCTTACTGGTCTACCTGTACATAATCTGCTCTGCAATCTGATCCTTTTTGCAGCCCTGTCTGTTCCTTTGGGCGGGGACAGGTGAAGCTACTTCAAGCCTTACCCTTCTCCCCTGGAGTGGGTTGCCCCTTTGAATGGGCCTTGAGCCCTTGAGCCCTGCTACTCTGTAAGCAGAAACTGAGTTAAATGCACAAATGACTGCAGATCACCTAACTCACAGGGAACTGTCCATCTCAAACTGGATTCTCTGGCTGAGATGGTGCCCTAGCTGCAGAGGAACCTGACATGCTTGCAACACGGAACCTTTGTACTATTGTTAACTCTGGGATTATCAGGGAGAGACTTGTTCTTGCATTTTTTCTTTTCTAGTTTTATTTTGGTTTATTTGCTTCACATAGGATTCAGAAGAGAGTGTGGAATGTGGTGCCACAGTCCTCTAAATGGTTCTGCCTCAGTTTCCTTACCTGTTCTGCCTCAATCCCCTTGGTTGCAAAACCCCCCTCTGGTTCATTAAGAATGAGGGCCACTTGCTCTAAGGGGGAGTTCAGACTTTCTGGCTCCTATCAGAATGTCCAGTATCTCCCACCACGCTGTCAGAACCAGATTGCTGTTCCCACTCTAAATGTTCTGATCCCACCCCTGACTTGGTCTAATTCACAGTCACCACTGGATACTTTGAGAATAAAGTCCTATTCAGTCGATCAAACTCTCCAGTTTATAGAATGTTGGGAGCTCTCTGATCTATATCTTGCCTCAGTTTCTCTGGTCTTACATTTGCCTTCTTAGCTCTCAGGTTGATGCAGACTCTAGAGGGTCTCATCACCCATTTAGAAAAATCAGTGGACTCCCTAGTGGAGGTTGTCAAGTCGGTTGGGGATTAGGGAATCGCTTACCTCCTTGCGTAAATAGCCTGGATTTGGTTCCAGAGCCTCCAAGAAACAGCAGTTTCCAGCCCCAATTGTGCCTGAAGCCCGATAATGGACACTCCATTTCGGCCACAGGACAGTAAGTTTGGATGTTTTAGGACAAAATCTGATCTGTTTACCTGTTCTGTCTGTCTGTGCTAACATCTGGACTCTCAGAATAATAAAATGCCGATGGGCATAATTTCTGAGAAGGCTGCCATTCCAGGATGATCCCTCTGGTTTTGTGTCTCCTAAGGCACAGCTGGTCTGATCTGACTCTGAGCATCTTTTTGGGCACTCTCTGGTTATGTGTGTTAAATGTTTTGTTTAATGTCATAACTGTGCAATCTGTGTGATTTATGTTCTGTGTGTAATGCCGAAGAAACTGAGCAAGAGACCAATTCAATAGTTTATTAAATGGAGAGAAATACTGGGACCAATGGATCCATGTTGATCCCAGGGCTAGACAAGACTATCATCTCAAAGAGTCTAGCCCCGAGTATCGGGGCAGCCAGCTTTTTATGGAATAACAAGAACAATGACATAATGAAGGGACCTAGGTGCGGATAACCTAAAGGAGGGAGGTTACTGATATTCTAATGACATCTAAAATGGATAAACCTTTATCTTGTCAAACATTAAGAAAGAATGTCTATAAAACCTTTATCTCAAACATTAAGAGGAAAAGGTTATAACCTAAGGCAGAATAACTAAATATGACAAATGGAGAAACTGGGTCACAACATTAAAAGGGAATTTTGACATAACATGTGTTCTATGTGATTTGTCTGTTTTGTTACTTTAAGAGCTCTGTTAAATTTTAAGAACAAAGATTAAGAAATCTGGGGATTGGTTATTTCAATGTTGCAGCTGTGCTTAGTATAAAAATTGCTTGTGATTTCTAACTCCTTAACCTGTTGCGCTGATCTGTAAGTGAGAACAGAAAAATTTTGACTATTTTTAACTGACAGGAAAGTTTTTCCCTTAAAACAGTTTTCAAAGCCAGCTAATAGAATTTCCATGGGAAAGAGCAATAAAACCTTACCAGATTCAAATTCAAGCCTGGCCTAGGCTGGGCTGGGCAGATGGGGCCTCTGGAGGACAAAGGAGTTTATACTAATTGTTTTAGAACTCAGGCTGGAGAAAACCTTTGATTAAGAATGTTAGGATGATTCTGAAATTGTGGGAAATAATTTTACTGTTGCCTTTGCATGCCAGATGTTTTCTGAGTATTCTTTTGAACAGTTTTAAAATTGTGGGAAATAATTTTACTGTTGCCTATGCAGGCTAAATTTGGTTATCTTTGAGTATAAAATCTTAAGAACAATGGCTTATTAAAGAGAAGCTCTGTTAACTTGCCTGAAAGCGGTCACATGCCTCTAATTAGGTAAAGTATGTTACCTTCTGAAGCACTTTGGGTGATTTGTTATATTATGACATTATAATTTATGCTTTAAATCCAGCTCTGCTGGACATGTGGGTTCTATGGAATCATTTAGCTATTCACTATATTGTGAATCCTAAGTTTTGAAGGAAAAGAGAATGAAGGCAATTTAGGAGAGACTAGAAGGAAAATTTGCATGTGGAAGAAGGTTGGGTGGAGTAGGGAGAAATGGGATCTTTTGTCTTCAAAGGTGAAGATTAAACTCATCCCTTTCTCCCCACTGCTGTCTGCTACTTCAGCAATGGAGCATCTAATTAGCCTGGGGTTCAGTTTAGCTTGCTTTCCATCCCCTCTGCCTCTTTGGAGGTAGAGTGGGGGGGAAGGGCAGCCATGTGGAATCCCCCCTGCTTCCCACTAAGTGTGTTCCTACCACTTCCTGAAGAGGCTTGGCTTTGGCAAATGATTTGGCAAAAGATAGGCCAGCTTTTAAGTTAATTGACTGACATTATTAATCAGAGAAATGCAAATTAAGACAACTCTAAGATACCACTACACACCTGTCAGATTGGCTAAGATGACAGGAAAAAATAATGATGATTGTTGGAGGGGATGTGGGAAAACTGGAACATTGATTCATTGTTGGTGGAGTTGTGAACGAATCCAACCATTTTGGAGAGTAGTTGGGAACTATGCTCAAAAAGTTATCAAACTGTGCATACCCTTTGATCCAGCAGTGTTACTACTGGGATTATATCCCAAAGAGATTATAAAGAAGGGAAAGGGACCTGTATGTGCACGAATGTTTGTGGCAGCCCTTTTGTAGTAGGCTAGAAACTGGAAACTGAATGGATGTCCATCAGTTGGAGAATGGCTGAATAAATTGTGGTATATGAAAATTATGGAATATTACTGTTCTGTAAGAAATGACCAACAGGATGATTTCAGAAAGGCCTGGAGAGACTTACACGAACTGATGCTAAGTGAAATGAGCAGGACCAGGAGATCATTATATACTTCAACAACAATACTAGATAATGACCAGTCCTGATGGATCAGGCCATCCTCAGCAACGAGATCAACCAAATCATTTCTAATGGAGCAGTAATGAACTGAACTAGCTATACCCAGAAAAAGAACTCTGGGAGATGACTAAAAACCATTACATTGAATTCCCAGTCCCTATATTTATGCACACCTGCATCTTTGATTTCCTTCACAAGCTAATTGTACAATAATTCAGAGTCTGATTCTTTTTGTACAGCAAAATAATGTTTTGGTCATGTATACTTATTGTGTATCTAAGTTATATTTTAATATATTTAACATCTACTGGTCATCCTGCCATTTAGGGGAGGGGGGTGGGGGGGGGTAAGAGGTGAAAAATTGGAACAAGAGGTTTGGCAATTGTTAATGCTGTAAAGTTACCCATGTATATATCCTGTAAATTAAAGGCTATTAAATTAAAAAAAATAAAAAAAATAAAAAAATTAACAACAATGTCAAAAAAAAAAAAGTTAATTGACTGAATATTTGTTTATTTTGATACATAATGGATTCCTTGGTTAAGGAATATGGTCATAAATGTGATCCATACTTTGGTAGGATTATTTCTAAAAGTTAAAATATTAGTTAAAAATATAAAGTTAATAATAATAAAGTTAAAAATATTAAAGAACTTCTTGGATTCTTTTATGTGGAATTAGGATATTCTATATAAGTTTTACTTGATTGTATTGATTGTATCCTGAGGTTACACCCATCATTTAAAGGGCTTCTGAAAATAATAGGTTTTTTTCTTTGTCCTTTTGAAAATGTTTCTGTTATGGACAATATGCAATTTGGGATATTTGTTTTTGTATTGGGTATTTTAGAAAACCAAACTGATTTGTACATATAATGTTCACTTATGGAAAAATCTTTGGAATATAAACCCAGTAGTAACACTACTGGATCAAAGGGTATATATAGTTTGATAGCTTCTTGAACATAGTTCCAAATTGCTATCCAGAATGGTTGGATCCATTCACAATTCCACCAACAATGTATCTGTATCCCAGTTTTCCCACATCCTCTCCAACATTTATCATTATCTTTTTCTGTCATTCTAGCCAATCTGACATGTGTGTAGTAGTATATCAGAGTTGTCTTAATTTGCATTTCTCTGATCTATAATGATTTGGAGCACCTTTTTATATGAATAGAAATAGTTTCAATTTTATTATCTGTTCATATCATTTGATCATTTATCAACTGGAGAAAGGCTTGATTTCTTATAAATTTGAGTCAGTTCTCTATATATTTTAGAAATGATGCCCTTATCAAAGCTTTTGAATGTAAAAATGTTTTCTCAGTTTATTGCTTCCCTTCTAATCTTGTCTGCATTAGTTTTGTTTGTACAAAAACTTTTTAACTTAATATAATTAAAATTATCTATTTTATGATCAATAATAATCTCTAATTCTTCTTTGGTCACAAATTCCTTCCTCCTCCACAAATCTGAGAGGTAAACCATTGCATGTTCTTCTAATTTGTTTATAATATCATTCTTTATGTCTAGATCATGTTTCTTAGTTTCTTTCTTTTTAATGACCACTGCTTTATATGGTTCAGATCAGGTACAGCTAGGCCATCTTAATTTGCTTTTTTTTTTTTTTTTTCATTACTTCCCTTGAAATTCTTGACCTTTTGTTCTTCCAGATGAATTTTGTTACTATTTTTTCTAGGTCAGTAAAATAGTTTCTTGGGAGTTTGATTGGTATAGCACTAAATAAATAGATTAGTTTAGGTAGTATCGTCATCTTTATTATATTCACTTGACTTAACCAAGAGCACTTGATATTTTCCCAATTGTTTAGATCTGACTTTATTTGTGTGGAAAGTGTTTTGTAATTTTGCTCATATAGTTCCTGACTTTCCCTTGGTAGATAGATTCCCAAATATTTTATGCTATCGACAGTTATTTTGAATGGAATTTCTCTTTGTATCTCTTGCTGTTGGATTTTGTTAATGATATATAAAAATGCTAATGATTTATGTGATTTTATTTTGTATCCTGCAACTTTGCTCAAGTTGTGTATTATTTCTAATAGCTTTTTAGTTGATTCTCTGGGGTTCTCTAAGTAAACCATCTGCAAAGAGTGATAATTGGTTTCCTCTTTATCTATTCTAATTCTTTTAATCTCTTTCTCAACTCTTATTGCCAAAGCTAGCATTTCTAATACAATTTTGAATAGTAATGGTGATAGTGGGCAACCTTGTTTCACCCCTGATCTTTTTGGGAATGGTTCCAGTCAAACTAGTCATTTGGCAAGTAAATGCTCTTCAATCCCTTGAAAAAACTATTTTCACTGGTCACAAGCTAGGAGAAACAATTAAATAGATCTGTCAGGTCTCCCCAGTTTGTGCCCTAGTAAATTCTGAAAGGACTTTTAAACTCCCCCATCCTGAAACCTATCTGGAGGAGGTTGTACATATTTAGGGGAGGACTGGCAGATTTTGCACATATGCCCCCTGACAGGGGCTTCAAACTGCTTTTGTTTTTTGTTGACACCTTTACTAATTGGGTAAAAGCCTTCCCTTGTGAGAAAGGAGATCATACGCACTTAAGATTAACTATTATCTCCACTCTGCCTGTCATCCTCTCTACCCAATGGTTAATGCCTTTTAAACAATATGATGCTTGCATCCTGGACGATCTGAGCACTCCTTTCACTGTGTATAGGGCCATATTATTCCACCCATTGCTCCTACTTCTTTAAGGAGACAAAAGTAGGGATTTTGGAGAAATTTCCTTTGGTATTTTTACTAGGGAAAAGCTGTCTGGATGTGAGACATTCCTGATCATCTCATCTCCTCCCTCCCAGTCTTCCTTTGGGTGGGGCTCCTGAGGGTTCCCTAGTAACCCCATCCTAACTCCACTTTTGTTTATTTTTTTGCTCATATTTGACCCCTGAATTTTTAATGTACTTGTGAGGGTTGTTTCTTCCAGACTCCCAAGCTATAAAATCCCAACAACTTGGTCAACCTATAATCACCCAATACCTGATTCTGACACTTGGCCCCTCAGCCCCCCTAGATGCTGCTGACGCCATCTACAAGTCACTTGTCTCCCCTTCTCAGTCTGGACCCCACTGGGCAGGGACAACTTTACATTCCTTGTCAGCCTGAAGCAGCTCCAGAAGATGAGACCTTTGTTCCTTTGTCCCAAATGAATTTGGCTCTGGACTGCTTGAAGGAGGGAATAATGAGATAATGGCCCTGAGCCCACCAGACCTTGGCAGTGCTATAGTTCCAGGGATAACTGGCTGCCAGATACCAATCTGTTGGTCTGTGGTGACAGGGATTCCAAGCCAAATGGTGAAAGGTGATGAAAGCAGAGTCTCTGGTTCCCGCTCATTGCTTTAAGGAGCATTATCCTATTACCCACTTGCCTATACTGCATGATGCACTTAATCAGTAGAATAGTTCAAGATTCTTTAGCTCAAATGGTCTCAGTAGAGTCTTCCACTGATGTGCAGGTGTTGGTTCTGGATGGTAGAGGTGGGTTACAGTTGATACTGAAGAGAGGGACAAGCCTGAAGGCCTAGATAACGAGGATATCCTAGTGGAAGGAATGTATTAGGATTAGTGCGAGAACTCCTCAAAGGTGTGAAATAAAGTGGAGGGACTGAATGGGATCAGTGAAGATTTCTTAGACCACTGTGGGATACAGTGGGTTAGTGTTTTTTCTGTGTTCCACTTCACCAGGACTCCCAATTCATGTTTGCTTTCAAATGGACGGCTCCAGGAAACCCTCAACCTCAACAATTTACCTGTAAAGTGTTCCTCAAGGGTTCAGGGACAGTCCCCACTTATTTGGTCAAGCCTTAAATAGAGACCTGAGAGACCTTAACCTAACAGATGATCAATTAATCCAACATGTTTTTGATATCTTTATTCACAGTCCTCAGGAATCCTCCATAAATGCTAGTATTGATATTCTGAATTTTGGGGGTTCTCAAGGGTATAATATTTCACTTCCAAAGGCTGTCTTGGTCATTTTCTTATGCCTTTATCTAGATCCCTAGCAGAACTCATAGCTCTCAGAAGAGCCTTTCTACTGGTGAAAGGGAAAACTCTCAATATTTATACTGATTCTAAAAATGTCTTCCATATCCTTCATGCTCATGGTGCAATATGGAAGGAGAAGGGATAGTAAACATCTAAAAACTTCCCTTTCAAGCATGGCCCTGAAATAGTGCAGCTGCTTGAAGCTGTACATGCTCCCAAAGGAATTGCAGTTGTATTCTATAAAGGGCATCAGACAACTGATGCCTCCAGAGGCACAAAAGGAAATCAATTAGCAGATGCTATAGCTAAGGCTGCTATTGAAGGGTCAGCAATTATGACTCCCTTGGTGCCCCACCACATGCCAGACCTTAATCCCTTTTATATAAGCAAGGAAAAAGACTCTTCCGAGTCTATACTTTGTTTCTCACTGAATGGTCTACTTCCCCATCAGGACAGCTGCTCATCCTTCAATTCATTATGGGGACATTAGTGCTAGCCTTGGTGGAAGGCTAAGCTACCCACCTGAGAGAAAGGGCACCTGGTACTCTCCTAAAACCCTTTCAGAAGGCAAGAGAAGTCATTTGGACTCAATGAAATTATTCCTTGCTTTGGCTTGCCTAGATCCTTGCAAAGTTACAATGGGCCAACTTCCACCTCTCAAATAGTGCAAGGGATGGCACCTGCCCTTTCCATTACTTATAGCCTCCATTCTTCCTGGTACCTTCCATCATCAGGCAAGACTGAAAAAATGAATCACTCTCTTAAATGGACCCTTATTAAATTGTCCATTGAAACTAAACTAGATTGGGTAAGTTTCTTCCTACTGCTTTGCTCCAAATCCACATCGTTCCTAGAACAGCCTTGCAACTAAACCCTTGGGAATTGTTATGTGGTAGTCCATTCTTCACATCAGATACACTAGTGGACTCTGTTACTCTCTTGCTCCATTACTCTCTGTCTCTAGGGCAGGTGCAAAAGGCTTTGAAAGAGTATGTTAATACTCATCTGTGAGCCCAGATAACCAACCCTCCCTAGCTCCTGAAGCTATGAATCTGATGTAATATGATTTCATGGTCCTCTGACCTTGGGAGACTTCTGTTCTAACAGTAAGTCAATAGTCTTAAATCTAGTTTTGCAATCTGCCTCAGGAAACTCTACACCCAATCTGTCTGACCACTTCTTAGCCAGATAGCTTCTGGCCTCAGGAAACTCCCACAGATAAAACTCCTGAAAAAATAGTGAATAAAACCACTCCAATTCATTGCTGTTCAGTAATAACCTGATCAGCTGAGAACCACCCCTTCCAGAGACCACTCCTTCCTACTATAAGCCGTAGAATGAGCATATCTATGATTGAAAGCTGGATAAATGTATTTCCTTGCTTCTGTTTCTCTGCTGAAATTCCCTTAGAATTCTAGCCCAATTTTGTAATGGCATTACAATTACTATTTCAATAAAACTTTACCCCTTGACTAGGAGATGGGTTCAAGCCCGCAAATTCTTTTGAGACACTTCGTGATACCGGTCTGAGACCCTAAAACTTTGAAGTCCCCCTTTCCCCAACTCAACAAATCCAGGGGATCAGGTATATTCCAAATCTTGTAAGTCCCCTGGCTCTGACTCCCTGGTCCCAAATGGAAGGGCCCATATAGGGTCATTCTGACCATTCCTACTACTGTGAAACTCAAAGGTGTCCCTAGCTGGTATTATGTCTCTCGCATTATGCCCGTTTTTATTCCCAATGCTGAGGAAATTCTTCAGGAGGAAGAGCCAGGTCAGCACCAGGGAAAGCAGCACAAGTCATACTTGAGACTGCTATGTAATGGGACATCTACCCTCTGAATAGTGGAAGCACAACACTAAGTCCAGGCCCTATTTCTGCTTAATTTTCTCACTGGTCTCTTCCTATTATTTCAGGTATTTGTGCAGCTTGACTCCCATGCTCCAACTGTACACCCTTACCTCCCAGTTGCAGAGATTGCCATTAGATGTTTTAATCTCTCTCCTTGTTGGTTGATCCTGGGAGTTTCAACTCTACTTAGATGTCTATGACTTTAATTCCTCCTTCTTATCAGGATTGGAGAAATACTAGTTTTTCTATCTCTAGATCCTGGTCTATTCTTTCTCTGCAATACTCTCCTCAGAGCCCTTCCACCTTTCTGGACTAATGTCTGCACTTTAACCTTTATAGCACCCCCAGTGATTACCATTCCTTCTACTGTTCCTATTTCTTTTCCAATATATGCCCAGTGTTCCCTTGGAACCCTTGTCTCCCTTAACAGAGCCAAAAGGCGATGGCCTTTCTTACCTATCTTTACCTTCATGGGAACATTGGGGGTGTAGGTTCTAGAATCTCAAACCTCACCACATCCAGGAGTTTTGTAATGAACTCTCCAGAAATCTTGCAGGACTTGAGAACCACTTTTCTGCCAGCATTAAAGCCCTGGGCCAGCAACAGTAATCTTGGGTTGCCCTAACCTTACAAAACAGAAGGGCCCTGAACATCTTCATGGGCCCCAAGGCTGTACCTGTTCTGTCCCTAGGGTCGAGTGCTGTTTTTAGATCAATAATTCTGGCTTTATCCAGTCTATAGCTGATGCAGCTGAGACTGATGCCAGACAATTATTTGATAACTTCAATTCTTCTTCCACCCCATGGTCTACCTGGCTAATATCTCCCTTAATTTCCAGAATTGTCCCCTTGTGCCTTTTGTTCATTTCGCTGGCTTGTCCCCTTTTACTTAATTGGCTTGTTTCTCTGGTTTCTTCTCAACTTCCCCAGATCAAGATATTCCCATCATTTATTCTTATTCTCACTTCCTCTTCTATTATTGATGAGGCAACTAGAGCCTTTCTTTGCAGTAGATTTAGGGACAGCTCTATGTTCCATATCAGTTTAAAGAAGTTACAGAAGAATGTTTTGTGTCCTTGTTTCCAGATCAGAAATGTGCCCTAGAAATTCAAAAAGTGGGGAATGATGGGAATTCTGGTCAGCCTGCTCTCTCCCTAAGACGAAAATTCCTCAATTCAGTCTGAGAGAGTTTCTCCCCTGACTTTGTCCTTCAAGTACTTTTCCAGCTCTTCCCTGATTTTGTCCTGATCTCCCCAACATCTCCTTGATTTTATCCTTCAAGCATTCTTTCTTATTCCTCCCAGATTTTGTCCTACAGCATTATCCCCCACTCCTCCCTGATCTTCTCAATTGTTTTGGTAATCAAAAACTTCCCTTATCTCCCCAATTGTCCAGGTAATAAAACATCCCCAACATCCCCAACTATCCTAGTTTCTCTCCTTTTCTCTGTCTATCCAAATCGCCCCTTTCCAAAGCAGGGCACAAAATCATATTTGGATTTTGTCTGAGACCTTTACTCATTAATAAAGGCACCTTTTGGCAGGGACAACACCTCATTATGATTTTTCACAATCTTTGCACTTCATCTTTGTTCTCCTGAACCTCCTCACATGGTGAGATAGATAATCTGTTGGTCGGTGATAACCAAATTCTAGAGACCCCTCCTCTGGACACCATGACTGCTGCCTTCCTTTGAGTCAGTCCGCCATGGCACTCTGCCTAGTGCTATGTTTCTCCTTACTCCCCCCATGCCACGTGGCATCTCTAACTCTACTAGGTTCCTTCTCACTATAGCTAACTAGCTCTTCTAAGGTGCCCTTTCAGGGTTTAGCTTGCCAGCTCTCTCTGATTGATTCTGCTGAAATGTTTTAGTAGTTCTGTAACTTTAACTATGAAATGTCAATTTTTTCTTTTAATGTGGCAGTTAAAACTTTTCCTATCTCAGAACTAGTTCTTTATCTCTCTAGCTAAAAGCTACTTGCATAAGTACAAACATATATAAGTTCAAAAACAAATGTTTTTTAAATCCCAAATAGCCAGATATTTTCCTTTGTAATTCGGCTGACTGAAACACAGAAGACAAAACATAGGCACATATGGAAGTACACTCACACACACACAAATTGCTTTTCTAAATCAATCCAGCTCATATACTTGACCCCACTGATGTAATATGATTTTGTGGTCCCTTGATTTTATTTTATTATTTTATTTATTTTTGCTGAGGCAGTTGGGGGTTAAGTGACTTGCCCAGAGTCACACTGCTAGGAAGTGTTAAGTGCCTGAGACCACATTTGAACTCTGGTCCTTCTGACTTCAGGGCTGGTGCTATATCCATTGCATCACCTAATTGCCCCGGTCTCCTGATTTTAAAGGGACTTATGTTCTAAAAATAAATCAGTGATCCTAAGTCTTTGGTTTTGGAGTCTTTGCCTCAGGAAACTCCCACACCAATCTGTCTGATTCTGACCAGTCAGATAGCTTATGGTCTCAGGATAGGTCCACAGATTAAACTTCTGAGATGATAGAGAATAGACCACTCCTCAATTCATGGCTGACTGGTAATCTGGTCAATGAGAACCAAATTCCAGAACCCCTCTTCAGTTCATTGCTGACTGTCAGATAGATAATCTGTAGGTCAGTGATAACCAAATTCTAGAGACCACTCCTCTGGGCCATAGAACTAGCTTGTCAATGATAGAAAGTTGGATAAAGGGATCTTCTGTCTCTTAGAACTTTGCTAATTTCTTTTAGAATTCAGTCCGCTTATAATGGTGCCACAATTACAACAGATTTTTCTCCTTAACAAGAAAATGGGTACAAGCCTGCAAATTCTTTTGAGACACCTCATGACACTGGTCTGTGACCCCAAACTTTTGGGATCCCCTTCCCAACCTCAATCCCACTTTGAGATAGAAGCAAGAAGGGAAGTTCTAGAGCTGAAGCCAAAGGAGCCAGCTGGCTGGCTATTGAAGGCTCCTTGAATTTACACCTAGCCTTGGGAATACCAACAGTTCCTTGGAATGAGACACCTGCTCAAACAAAACAACAATTGAATCGCTATACATTTTAGTACTTCATCCCAATTCTTCCTAAAGGGCTATCTTCATGGGACACTAGATAGATTATTCCTTTCTTATTCCTCCTTATCCTTTTTATGGAGGACTCACCCGATCTCATCAAAGGAAAATGGGAGAACCTTACAGACTGAAACTGCTTAGAATTTCCCAATATCAAAGGAAATGCGAGTTTAAATTCTCCCAATCTCAATCCCACTCTTCCAAGAAGCTCACCAGTTCTTGGCAAAGAGAAAGTCCTTTTAAGCACTTCAGAGTCTCTCCCCCCCTCACCAGTTGCTTGCCCTTCCTGAGTTGTGCACTTACCTGAATGATTTCAAAGTTTTCTCAGCTGGCTTATCTCCTGAGTTGAAGTAATCCTCTATCTTTGCTAGCTTACTTCCATTTTTGTTTTCTCTGAGTGTCTCTCTTTGGGAATTTACCTGATGGGAGTCCAAGGACCACAGGAGAACCCTATGGAAGACGCCTGCCCAAAGGTTTGGTACAGGAGAGATTCCCTCATGAAGAGGAAATATCCCAGAACGAGCCCCCAAAACTGTGAGGGACAATGAACCTTACCCAAATTAAAATCAGAGACTCTTGAGGTAAAAAGCAAAATATTTATTTGTTTATTTATTTATTGCAATCTTGCAAGAAAGGGCAACTCCCAACAGACAAAGTGTCAGTAACAAGAATGCAAAGCACAAACTGCAAAATGCAAGATTTATAGATCCTAAACACAGAAGGCCTCCCTCCCCACCTTTTCTCCCATTGTCTGGATGGTCCAGGCTTCCACTCTAAACATGGAAATTTAGCCCAGAAACAAAAGGATACTAGTAAATAACAAACTCTTTATCTATCAAGTACTTAAATGCTAATTAAGGTGGGGGGAGGGGGACCAGGAGGAGAAATGTTCATCCAAGACAATCGAACACCTGCAGCTTTTTAGCTGTCACTCAACTTGTTATTGCAAAGCCTCAAGTCACAATTAGGACATAGTTAAGGCCAATTCCCATGAGAGGTCTTTACTCAGTTTATCCCATTCATCTGTAACCACTTCCCTAAATAAATCTACCTTTTGTCAAAGAAAATGGCCATTATAAATTCTTCACATGGCCGAACCCCAATTTTTAATGCCTACCATCATCTGGTGTCTATATTACCCAAATCAGTAACCAAGAAATAATCCATTAAATACAGTATACAAGATAAAATTGGTGACATGGAAAACGGTTTTTTCTTGTTAGTAATTCCTTAGAATTCTTTGACCTTTTGTGCTACTTCTCAAAAAAAAAAAAAAAAAAAATTGATTTCAAATTGTAAGAAACAAAATCTCTTACTAAGACCTTCAGTGACTCACTGATGAATGCAGGAAACATTTATTTTACATTCATGTTAAGAATGGGTATACTCCAGTTCCGTATAATGGGAATATACCTACAGAAGCTAGGTTAAGTCTTTTTAGTTTATTCGGCCCTACTTTTTCCCTCTAAATCTTGACCAATCAGGATCCTTTCCAGATTCCATGTAAAGTATATAATATACCCAATTTTAAACAAAAAAATGACCATAGCAGTTCTACCTAGAGCTCTAACAGTTGGTCCAGTCTTCACTCTTCCAATCCTTCATTGTCCAAGAGGGAAACTGTGGTGGTTTTCCTGGAGGCAGCTTTAGTCTCAGTTGAAATAAAAAATTATTCCAATAATCGCAGCCAGCTGGTAAAAATACAAACGTTTATTTCTCCTTCCAAATTCAGCCCAGTTAGTTGAGGCCTATCTCTCTGCCTGGCTCCAAGAGATCTTGTAGCTTTGTCCTTGGCTTCTGCCTCTGCTTTCTTCAGCCTCCAGCCAGTACCAAGTTGGAAGATGCAATGGATCTTTCTTGCCTCAAAGATAGGGCTTGTAGGCTTTTCCTCCAGAGTGTTCTGTCTCAGAACCCTGTCGATGTTCCAGAGAAAATTCTTCCTAGCTCCAAGAGCTTCCTCCATATATATCATCTCCCAAAGGTTAACTCCTCCTTCTTGAGGCAGGGATTATGGGTTATCTCCCAGAGTGCTCTCTGGTCCTAAGAATTTCAAGGGAGGTGTGAATTCAGATTGAGCCAGCCCTGAATTCTTGTGTTAACTCCATCAAGTACTTAGATACTTATGAGCTCTCTAAAGGTGTGAACACAAGCATTGTTCAATCAGTTCCACTTAGTATCTTGTTTCAAGTTCTGGCCCAAAATAACTCTAAGATTAAATTAACTCCAATGTCTTTAACACTTTGTAAAGAAATGTCTTAAGACTTTAGTAAAGATTCCAACAGGAAACTTCCCTTTTTTTAATCACATAACCAATACCTGTACCCAAGGAACTTAAATTTTTCATTTTTATGGAGGAAAATTACCCAAGGTGAGGAAGGGCAAGGTCCAGCTGCTCCAACTTCAGATATAGGAGGGTCCATACTATCAGAGACACCCTGTGTTTCATAAACCTTAGTAGCCTCTATCCCCATCCCCAAGCCATGATGATGACATAGTAATAATTAGCATTTATACAGTATTTTAGGGTTTGAAAAGCACCATACATGTGCTATCTTATTTGATCCTCACAATATAATCCTCAGAAATAAGCGCTATCATTATCTCCATTTTACAAATGGCAAAATAAGATTGTAGGAATGTAAGTAACTTTTCTAGGCTACCCAGAAAGGCAAGATTTCAACTCCAGTTTTCCTGACTGACAATCTCCCACCACATTCCAACTTCAACATTTAGCTGGCTAGGGATCATCTCAGCCACAGACCAGAAAACAGTGGATGGAGCAAAATAGAATGGAAGGAAATCCAGGTTTGGGGTCAAGAGACCTGTGTTCAAATTCTGGCTCTGAACTGTGAAGCCTCAACTGCTTCATCTTTATCTGTAAAACTAGTACCTGAAATATCTACATCATAGGGTCCTCCTAGGGTCCTTGCTACAGAAATGTGTTAGGTTATTAGAACTGTGTAATATGATCAAAAAAAAAAAATCCTAGACATCAGAAGTGGCCCCATGGACAGGAGATACTTGGATGAGAAAAGAAAAGAAGGGAAGAATAAAAGTAGCAGCTTCTTTCATGAGGGAAGTTTTAGGTCTGAGATCTAGTCTTCTCTCTGACACTGATGGGGTGTGAGAAGTAGATGGCATTTATTTGGTTTCTACAGTTATGAAAATTAAATTGAAGAAATGAAACAAATTAGAAAACTGAAACTCACAAGAACATCAAAGAATAATTAAGGGTGGAAGTTATCTTCCCCAAAAGAATGTAAGCTCCATGGGGGCAGGGTCTAGCTATGTAATGGGGGGAGATTCATGTCATGTAACTTCTGTAACATCCAATTAATGGGGCATCAGGGGAAGGACTTGTGCTGCAGGATAGGAAATAAAAGGCTGCCTTTGGAGTTTCAAAGGGTTTCTACTCACTTAGGCACCCATTCTTGCAAGAATGTAAAATAAATCTTTGCTGCATTATCAGTGAGTCAGTGAAGTTCTTGATAAGAGGTTTTGTTTCTTACAAATGGGGGCTCTGGGATCCAGACATTGTGAGTTGGGGATGGTCCCTGTTGAAGCATGAGGAGATGCATCCCATTGATAATTTCAAAGACCTTGTGCTCTTCTCTGACATCCCCCATTCATAGATTGTCCAAGATCCTAGAACCATGTTGGTAAGTAAGGTCCCTGATGAATCCAAGAATCAGGAATCTGTAGCAGCTAGGTAACTCTGGGCACAGACCAAGGGTAAGGATGTGGATTATCTAGTGTTGGCTTTGATGGCTGGGGCCATCTTACAAGGCCTGAGGTGTCAGACAGATTGGTAAGAGAGGGAATTTAATGTTGCCAATGAGTGACAACGCCTGGGACATGCCTCTCATATGGTTGAGGTGTGAGAAATGAGGCTTGAGATCCCCGACAGCAATGGGGTCTCCTGGCTAGTGTTGCAGGGTTTGCAAAAGAATTCGCAATCCTGAATGGTGAGCTTTGTGGCAAAAATGTGTTTATTACACTGAGAAGAAAATATCTTCATTAGTGGGCAAAATCCTATTAAGATTATTTGCAAAGGTCTGGGCACACAGCATTTGATCATATTGGATTTTATTTGGCCCGGAGCTAGGGATCTTTCTAACCCCTCCCAAAAGATCAGGGGGACAGTTTACATCAATATAGTCCAGAAAGAGAGGGGATGTCAGGACTGAATAAATATTAGTGATCTGGGATCCCTAGTGTGGGAAGATTTCCATGCTGGAGTGCAGAAAGGGTCTGCACAAGAGATATTTACAAAAAACTCTGGTAAAGAAGCAGTAAAGAAATGGGATTCTGGAAGAGAAGAGATTCTTCTTCAGGAAGTAGGAAAGATGCAACTCTGTACTAAACAGAAAGAAAAGGAATTTAAAAGCAGTTTGTGTTTAAGTGTAAGTGTTTTGTCTTCTATGTTTCTCTCAGCTGAATTACAAAGGAAAAGATCTGGCCATTTGGTATTTAAAAGCACTTGTTTGGTATCTGTTTTAAGTCTCTGTTTGCCTATTATCTTGATTTAATCTAACCTGAATTTTTCTTTAAAGTTAAGCTTTCAAACTTCTCTTCCTAGAGCGGACTTCTGTCCTGTCCAGTCTCTCTAAAGAACAATGGTCTCTTCAAAAATCCCATGCTCTGGAGTCAGCTTTAGTTTCTCACTAAGTGGTTCTCCACATTGCCCATTCCCCAGAACTCCAAAACTTTCTCAGGGTACTCTGGATTCTGTAAAAGAGTGAGGTCTATCTCCACATGGCTTGGAGAAATCTAGGAACATGTTAAAATCTTTCCCCCTTCCCTATACAGCAGTCCACATGAGTTTAGGGAAGAGTACAAAATTAAGGTGTGGGGGGGAGATAGGAGCCATTGCCATATTGTTCCCAGGTATCTCAAGTTTCTGAGATCCCAAGAGATCTCAAGTTTCTGAATGGGACCAGGTGAAGATTTCTCAAATATTCTCAGAGGTCTGTAGGGCAGAAAACGTCAGACCTCAGGTCTAAGCTTCAGGGAGTTAAGGGACTCACAGGAAGTAGACAACATTGCTGACCATTGGTCAATGATTACTTCCTTTTCAATCCATCCAATGAATTTTTAAAAATCACCAGGAAAGGGGGTTTGTGTCAGTGTTTAGGATGTATGACCACATTCCTTGGACAACAATGATGAGGATCAGTGGTGGGAGGGATGTTCTATGTTAGGGATTATTATAATCTGCTGTTCTCCTTCCCTAGATCACCTATTCCACTACAGTGACTCCCACTTCTCAGGAGAATATATAATAAACCTTCATTTTGCACCTAGAGATATATTCAGCTATTTTATTATATGGTGGTCACTCACCTTCCTGTCTCAACCATACATTTCAAAGATTTGGGGAAGTCTAAAAGTAGAGTTTTTGAGGGGGGAGAAGAGTTTTTTTTTTTTTTTCCCCAAAAATGTGATCTAAATTTCTGAATGTTTAAATTGATGCGTTTGGGAATAAGATATTTTTTTAATTATAGCTTTTTATTTCTTTGACAAAGAGAAGATCTAACTTAGTTTTAATTGATCAAGGATGGACAGAAGCAGCTACACCCAAAGAACACTAGGAAATGAATGTAAACTGCTTGCATTTTTGTTCTTCTTCCCGGGTTATTTATACCTTCTGAATCCAATTCTCCCTGAGCAACAAGAGAACTGTTTGTTTCTGCACACATATATTGTATCTAAGATCTACTGTAACCTATTTAACATGTATAGGACTGCTTGCCATCTGGGGGAGGGGGGGGAGGGAGGGAGGGGAAAAATCGGAGAAGTGAGTGCAAGGTAAAAATTACCCTGGCATGGGTTCTGTCAATAAAAAGTTATTAAAAAAAAAAAAAAAAAAGGTCTCAAAACATATGCATAGGTAATTTTTCAACAAAGACCCTTGCAAAACCTTCAGTTCCAACTTTTCCCTTCTTTACCCCTTGATCCCCTCCCCTAGATGGCAGGAAGCCGAATACATGTTAAATATGTAAAAGCATATGTTAAATACAATATATATAGATATATAGATACATATTTATATAGTTATCTTGCTGCATGAGAAAGATAGGATCTAGAAAGAAAGTAAAAAAAAAACTGAGAAGGAAAACAAAAATGAGAATAAGATTTTTGAAATATGTGTGCATTGATATTGAAGTATTGCTACTTTAAGTTTAAATGTGTTAGATTTGATTTTAAATAAAAAAAGGTTTATTAAAACAAAATTCTCTGATAACTAAAGAGATCACATTTTATCTCCTAATTAGGTGAAACATATTTAAGATACTATGTTGCTTTCTAAATTATACATTGGGCAATTTACAAAAATTATATGAGCTATGCTTGCAAGGGTCCTCAAACTTTTTAAATAGGGGGCCAGTTCACTATCCCTCAGACTGTTGGAGGGTCGGACTATAGTAAAAACAAAAACTTTGTTTTGTGGGCCTTTAAATAAAGAAACTTCATAGCCCTGGGTGAGGGGAATAAATGTTCTCAGCTGCTGCATCTGGCCCACGGGCTGTAGTTTGAGGACCCCTGCGAAAGTTTTGTCAGCCTTGATGGACATATGGTACAAGTTTCGTGAAATTTGGCCTAAAGTTATTTAGACATTATTCATATTTTAAATCTTAAGATTTGTCTTGCTTTCTCCCTTTAACAAAGAAATATATTTAAAGGGTAAAGTTTATAAAATTTTATAGAAAATTTTAAAAACGTGGTTAAAAAAAACCAAGGGACAAGAAAAATTGATTTAAAAAAGCATTTGACAAGAATAAAAAGGCAACTGGAAGCTTGTATTGGCATCAATAAGGGTCAGGTTTGTGGGACTGTGCTGGTAATAATCTCAAGGTGAAAAGATCTTCATTCTTGAGGTGGAAATGGGCATTTGTCCCTTTTCTGGCTTGTGTGAATTTGAAAATAACTAAGAGGTAATTGAGTCTGAATGGAACATCCAGTTAGAAGCTCACAAGCTAAAGTCTTGATTTTTAAAATAACTTTTTCAGTTGGAGTGCATGTTAGAATTAGAAACTTAATTGCAAATTACATGAGATTCCATTTTTGTGATAGGTTATGTTATATCTGTTTGGCTATCGCCTATGAAAAATGTGAGATTGCTAATTAAGCTATTTGGAATTATTGTAATATTGAAACTTAAAATTGATAATTAATATGTGAAGAGGGAAAAGTCCACAGCAACTTTAAGGTTGGAGAAGCAGACTGAGCCCCTACTCTGGAGTCCCTTCTCCTAATTTGTAAACTTGCCAGATTTGAAAAAAAAAAATTGGGTTCAAGGTATAAAATTCTAATCTCTTTACACGATGTTAGTAACTGAATATTTGTTTTTATTTTCAGATCAGTGGTTGTTTTAAGGCAGAGTCATTTGTGATGTTGTACCAAAGGTTCTACTGCTTAGCAACATAAGGAACTTTTAAGTGAAAATTGTTAGAAAGTTCTCTGAAAATTATTACTTCTACCAAACTCTCCATCTGCCTTCAGGGCAAAAAAATTAGCCAATTGGACCAGTATACAGGTACCCACTCAGTTCCCAAGCAAAGCAGGTTTGAGATTGCTGCCTTCACAATACTACCTAAGATTTGCTTGGGGTATGTTCTGAGAAATTGCCAGACCTACCCTCAGTTATATTCCAGACTCAGGTACATACCACTACAGTCCCTAGAATTTGGAATCTTTTTACCCTGCTATGAGAGGCAAACTGATCTCCAGAGCTAAGGAGCTAGTATAGCCTGGTTTCTCCCTCACTGAAAAGATAGAACAAAACATTGCAATTCCCCTAGGAATGTTATTTTGGGAACAGGGGGATCGACTTGAATTTACCCTCATGTTTTTCCATACCCAAAGGGAATAGCACTCTCTGGACATGGGGCAAATTGTAGCACAATATAGAAATTGCTTTTTTGGCATGGGAAAATAGAATGACATTAGACAGGTTATTGACAGGAAGAAGAGGATGTGTTAAATTGGAGGTAGAAAAATTAGCAGAGAATTTTGTGTAAGAAAATGTGTGCAGGGGTTAATAGACTTTTAAAAGTGGGATGTAAAATATATATATATATATATATATAGCCATTTTGAGAGTTTAGGATGCTGAACCAGAAAGGACCCTGTGAGGTTCTCATGAAAACCTGAACTTAGCCACCTCACAACTAGATCAAAGTGACAAGCATGACCATAGAGGGACCTTGCCTATTTCTGATCTTCTGCTTACTTGGGCATCACACCTCTGAAGTGCTTCACAGATAAGATCAGTTATTGTTCCCTCAGAATACCTACCCTGGAAGGTCCTAAGCCCATTCCCATCATTGTATGCACCCTGTTACTCCCACTATTGTACACATCGCAAACCCATTCCCATCCATGTGTGCATCCGGTTATTACTTTAGGCTGTGAGAAATACAATTTTTTGTATAACAGCTGCCTGATGACCTACCTGCATTCTTTTTGCTTCTGTATCACCTGCTTGCTTTGCTATATAAACACTGTTCCCCAGTCACTTTGGACCGAATGATTTTTGAATATGAGTTTAATTTAGTCAGCTAGCCTAAACTCTCCACCATTAAAATATAAAAATGCAATCTCTGTCTTGCCTCAGTTTCTCTGACATTACATTTGGAGGCCCCAGCAAGATATGAGATCTGAGAGCAAGATTGGAGATCAGGCCTCAGCAGGGAGCCTTGAGCCAGCTGGTTCTGTACTCTTTTAGGGGAGCCCCACGGGGGAGGGGGGGGAGGGGGACTGGATCCAGCTGCAGCAAGGACTCACTGTTTGATACCTCTATTTGGCCTAAGTGGAGAATCTGGTTTGAAACCTCTGCAGGGTAAGTTTTCTGTCTAGTCTGATTGCTAGCAAATCTGGGCCCCCAGGAAAAACCGTACTGGACATAACCATACAGCTCTGGGAAGTGCCAATGGGATGCCCTGTGGTACTATTTGGTTTGGGTGCCTTTGGGCACAAATCTGGGCACTTTTTAATTGTATTTATGCAATCTGCGTTTGTTTTAAGGAGCTCTGCTAAGTTTTAAGAATAATGATTGAAGAATTCGGCAATTGGTCATTTCAATATTGAAAAGGTACTTAGCATAAAACAAATATTTTATGAGTGTTAAATTCTTGATTGACTTAATTATAACCTGTTTGCACTAATTTGGGAAAAATGGAGAAAACTTGGCTGCTTTTAAAATCTGGCAGAAAAGCAGTCTTTTAGAAAACTTGTTAAAAGAAAAAAACCTTATCTGACTCAGGTTATAGCTCTGAATGGGGGGAGGTAAGAATGAGAGCAAAGGAAGCCAATGTCAATTGCTTAAGAAATAAAAATATAGCCTGCTTTCAAATTATCTAGCCAGACTTCTGAGGGCCAGTTTTGTAATTAAATGGTAATTCAGTTTGTCTGCAACATTAAATTAAAATTTAGGGAAACTTTTTTAAATAGGGAAAAGGGTATGGATTTTTGGGGCTGTATATGTTTAAATTGGAATTGTGATTCTGAAATTGTGGGAAATAATTACTATTGCCAGGTATATGCTAAATCTATTTATTCTGGGTATATGAGCTTAGGAATTTGTTCAAATATTGGAACATTACTACTGGAGATTTGCAGCAGTATTTGATTTGATATGATTTAGAAATAGTTTATTAAAACAAAGTTCTGGTAACTTACTGAAGAGGTCCCATGTTTGTATTCCCTATAAGTTATGCTTTAAAATATTGTCAGCCCTGCTAGACATGTGTATGAGCTTTGTGAAGTTATTTACTTGCTAACTATATTGTAGATTTTAAAAGTTCTAAAGAAAAAGAAAACAAAAGAAAGGAGAAAAGAGGTGATCTTACATGGAGTGAGATGAATTCCTCCAAAATGACCAGACATATCCATAGAATGCCAGATCACCAGGCAGCATGTATTTTTTTTTTTTTTTTTTTTTGCGCTGAGGCAATTGGGGTTAAGTGACTTGCCCAGAGTCACACAGCTAGGAAGTGTTAAATGTCTGAGGCCAGATTTGAATTCAGATCCTCCTGACTTCAGGGATGGTGCTCTATCCACTATGCCACCTAGCTGCCCTGGCAGCATGTATTTCTACCCCATTGACCTCTCCAGAAACATGCAGCTTTCTGCAAGGCATTAGACAGCACCATACTTATTTTAGCATATTTCATCATCATCCTGCTCACAGGAGGTCTCGCATATGAGTGGTTTCAAAAAGGCCTTGAGTGAACCGAATAGGTTTTTAATCTAATTAAGATAATTGATTTCGACTCAATAAATCATGGTTCTACCCCATGAATACCTTATGCTCCCTATTAACCTAAACCTAATTGTAGCCTTCCTATTAGCCCTCACAGGGGTCTTAATCTACCAATCACACCTAATATCCACCCTCCTATGTCTGGAAGGAATAATATTATCCCTGTTCATCCTTATAACCCTCCTAATTACCATATATTCTCAATATCTATAACCCCTTTAATTCTACTAGTCTTCTCAGCTTATGAAGCAGGAGTAGGCCTCACACTATTAGTAAAAATCTCAACAACCCATGGTAATGACTATATCCAAAATCTAAATCTACTACAATGCTAAAAATTCTTACATCAACCTTCATGGTTATCCCCCTAACATGGTGCTCCATATTATGTTGGCGTACATAGACATTAAATCCATGGGTCGGGATCAGTTAAGCTACACTCCTCTAGCAGATCATCACCATTAGGAATACCTTCATCTTCCACTCACGAGAGATCAGCAACCCGCCATCTAAAGACACTAAATCCTTCAGAGCAAGCCCATAATCTGTGGACGAACCTTCTTTCCTCTGACTGGCTACTGGTTGCTACTTCAGGCCCATTCGTTCCTATTTCAGCCCAACCATGCTTTTTGTAGAGGCATTTGTGATGGTAACATTAAGTGTTCCCATTGTTCTATGAAAAAAGTCCTATGTCAGATATGGCTCATATTCATATCCATGTACAAAAGATGGGCATAGTATGGTCAGATACAGCCCCTGTCTTCTCTATAGACTAGGAATATAAGCAGATAGAACTCAGATTTAAGAAGAAGAACCATAACCTGATACCCAGGCTACAATTATCTATACAATAGAAGAGTTCTGGATCCAGAGTTTGAAAAACCTGACTTCAAATTCAGCCTCAGTAAGTCACAAACTCTGTTTGCCACAGCTCCTCATTTGTAAAATAGAGATAATATTTGTCTCTCAGGGTTGGAGGATCAAATGACCTCATATTTGTACATGTTTAGCCCAATGCCTAGCACACAGAAGAAGAAATATTGAGCATCTCCCCCTTGTTGGGCACAATGCTAAATGCTAGGGATACAAAAAAGGGGCAAAAGACAGTCTGGAGTTTAGAATATTATGGGAAAAACAATATACAAAGCAAGCTAAATAGGAAATAACAGAGGAAAGTCACTAGAATCAAGCTTAATAAATGCTCATTGTCTCCCTCTTCCTGAAAGTCCAAATGAGTTTTCTTTAGATAGGCACTAACATTTGCTCTGTGCCCTAGCAGATGGGGTTCCATAGCAGATCTAAATCAGAGTTCTGTCCTTGAATCTGTAGCTGAAATAGTCACATAATCTCAGTGACCCAAGCAACTAAAATTGAGCATATTCTGATTAACAATGTCACAAAGAGAATTTTCTCCCCTGAACCTCCCTTATCCAAGTAAAATCACAGATTAAAAAAAAAATCCTCCTAAGTTTATTTCCTACAACAAAATTGTATTTTTCTTTTATGCTATATTAGCTCAGTAGAGTTAAATTGTAAGAGTAGCTGAATGAAAGTACCATGCTTTAATTATCTTTCTCCCCTGACTCAGGACCTGTCACATGTAAATACCTAATCACAGTTGACATCTATACAAACATGACTTTAAAGTCTGCAAAAAGTTTTCCATATTTCATCATGCTTGATAAAAACTTATTGAAGAAAAAAAAATTTTTTTCTCAATCAAAAACTACTTATGGGCCATCCCATGGCTACTGCCTTTCTTTGGGTCATGTTTTTCTCCTTACCCCCTTCTTCCATGTCATGTGATATTCCCCTAACCCCAATATGCTTCTTAACCCCTTACAGCTAACCAATTCTTTTGGGGTGCTAAGTCGCTTACAGAATTTAACCTGCCAGCTAAGGATATACCCAGCCTCATGGGGTGCTCCCTTTCTACTGGGTAGTTGTGAGTTCCACTGAGGAACTTATTTTTCATATGCTCTCTCAACTCTATTTCATATTTATCATTACTGTTGTCTATTGGATCCCTTCATTTTGTCTGTAATTTATTCCCTTAAATAAATCTACCTGTAATATTCCCCTAAATAAATCTGCCAAAGAGAACGACCATTGTGAATTCTTCATATGACCAAACCCCAATTTTGGTGCTTGCCATCATAGGGTATTATAACAAGCCCTGAATTTATAATCAAGAAGGCATGGATTCAAATCTGCCTTTATGATTTACTGTGACCTGGAGGAAGCCCCTTCTCTGCACCTCAGTTTCCTCAACTGTAAAATGAAAGGTTGGGCTGCATAAGAACCCTTTAGCTCTAAATCCAACCATCTTTTTGAGGGTAGAGGCGGCTAGGCAGTTGAGGTGAAGTGACTTGTCCAGTGTTAAGTGTCCGAGGCCATATTTGAACGCAGGTCCTCCTGACTCTAAAGCCAGTTTATCTGTTGAGACATCTAGCGGCCCCCAATTCTAACATGCTTAGTTGTTTTAGGTCCTTCCCTTTTTCCTCAGGCATTTTTTCTCTGGGGTTCCCTTCCCCATTTGTAAAACAGAGTTATGTTCTCCTCCTTAACTTTCTAGTCTTCTACACACTGTTTTCTCCCTGGCACCTAAAGCCTGGCATTTTATGTCCCAGAAGGGTCCTACTTCCTCAAATTATCTCCTGCCTCCTTTGCATTGGCTGTATCCCGTGCCCAGAACAACTCTACTCATTTCTTCTGCTTCCAAGTTTCTTAACTTCTTCAAGATTCAGGTCAAGTCCAGCCTTCCTCAGGAGGCCTTTCCCCACCTGGGAATACCCTCTGAGATGCCCTTCCATCTACTACATCATTAGAATGGAAACCCCTTAACCTATATTTTTGGAAATGACCAGTGGGGGTAATGCTATATATACATACCTTATTGTTTAAAAGAATTGTTGGGGGAAGGCATGGGTAAGGAAAGAGAATAAATGACTGGAGGTTTTTGTTCCCCCTGTAAGCTCCTTGACAACAGGATTGGTTTTGCTTCTTATTATACTTCCCAGTATTTAGCTCAGTGCTTGGCACATAGTAGGCACTTCACGATTTTTTTGTTTAACCCTCTGGGGATACATGCCTCTGTCCTTAGGGCTTAGTTTAGCTCCTGGCACACAGTAGGCACTCCATGAATGCGTATTTCCTCCCCATTCCCTCATAAGAGGGAGCTCCTGGGGAAATGGGGTAGGGAGAAGCACTTGCCTCACTCTGGGTTCCCAGCAGTCAGTTTAGCTTACAATGGGTGTTTTGGCACACAGTGGCCACTTGGTGAATGTGTGGAGGCCAGGGCTATCTCTTCCTCACTCTGGATCCCCAGTGGTCAGTTTGGCTCCCAGTAGGCACGCTGGCACACACCAGGCACCGCCCGAGTGCTGGTTTGAGCTCCTGGGGGAGGACTCTCTCTGGGTCCCCCAAGCGCCCCTTGTTTCGCCCCCAGCACACAGTAGGCACTCTGGCACACAGTGGGGGCGGGGCTGTCGGTCAGCTTGGCTCCCAGTAGGCACGCTGGCACTCACCAGGCACCGCCCGAGTGCTGGTTTGAGCTCCTGGGGGAGGACTCTCTCTGCGTCCCCAAGCGCCCCTTGTTTCGCCCCCAGCACACAGTAGGCACTCTGGCACACAGTGGGGGCGGGGCTGTCGGTCAGCTGGTTTGAGCCCCTGGGGGGAGGGGGGCAGGACTCTCTGAGTCCTCAAGCTCCGCACACAGTGCGGGCAGAACTGTCCTGCCTCGCTCTGGGTCCCAGCGGTCAGTTTAGCTTCTGGCACAGAGTGGGCGCTCCACGAGGGCTTGGAGGGCCGGGCCCTCTTGGCGCGGCGCCCACCGGGCGACGCCTGGACTCGGGCTGAGAACTCGGATCGTCTCGGGAAGGCGCCCCCTCTCCAGGCCGCTCCAAGCTCCCGCGAACTCGAGGCCAGCAGCCTCCCGGACTCGGCCGCCTCCCATCCCGTTCCCCTGGGCTATGCCGCCCTCACCTAGGCGACTTTTCTCCCGCTCCGAGACCCGACCGGACACGCCCCGGGCGGCCCCGCCCCCTCCCCCGGCCTTTCGCCAATCCGTTGGCGGAGTCCCGGCCCCGGCTCCTCGGGCCGGGCCAGGCGGCCAATGGGAGCGCGGGAGCGGGTGGCATGCAAATGAGCAGGTGTGCCGAGGCGGTGGCTGGCTGGAGCGGGGCCGGGCCCGGGCCCGGGGTTGTAAGCGGAGCGGCAGCGGCTCCCGAGAGCACAAGGGCCCGGGCTCCCGCTCTTCCTCTGCGGCCATGGCCTCCGCTCCGCCGCCGCCAGCGCTCTTCTCGGCCGCCGAGGTGCAGCGGCGCTGCGCGGCCGGCGCCTGCTGGGTGCGGCGCGGCGCCCGCCTCTACGACCTCACGGGCTTCGTGCGGCGCCACCCGGGGGGCGAGCAGCTGCTGCGGGCACGCGCCGGCCGCGACGTCAGCGCCGACTTGGACGGGCCGCCGCACCGGCACTCGGACAACGCGCGCCGCTGGCTGGAGCAGTACTACGTGGGCGAGCTGCGCGGCCCCACGCAGGTACCGTGCACGCGCGCCTCCCCCGGCGCGTGCCCGCCGGCGCGCCCCCCCCCCGTGCCGTGACCCTTGCCCTTCGCCCCTGCTGTCCCCCCCGCCACAGCTTCTCCGCCGCGCCGCGTCCGCCCGCCTCTCAGTCCTCTCTCTCCTCACCTGTGCCCTCATTCACCTTGTCCTCCTCTGGTTCGGCCCTCTCCGCGCTCACTGACCGCTGCTGCCTGCCGGTCCCCTCCGCCTCTGCCATCCCGCTCGGGGAGCTCCCGTGCGCAGTGCCGCCCGTCCGCCATGCCCACCTGTCCCCTCACCTGTCATCTGCTCACCTGTCCCTCTCCGCACTCACCGACCGCTGCTGCCTGCCGGTCCCCTCCGCCTCTGCCATCCCGCTCGGGGAGCTCCTGTACTCAGTGCCGCCCCCCGCCCCGTCCGCCATGCCCACCTGCCCCCTCACCTGTCATCTGCTCACCTGTCCCTCTCCCCCCGACTCTGCTGCCCCTCTCCGCACTCACCGACCGCTGCTGCCTGCCGGTCCCCTCCGCCTCTGCCATCCCGCTCGGGGAGCTCCCGTACTCAGTGCCGCCCCCCGTCCGCCATGCCCACCTGTCCCCTCACCTGTCATCTGCTCACCTGCCCCTCTCCGCACTCACCGACCGCTGCTGCCTGCCGGTCCCCTCCGCCTCTGCCATCCCGCTCGGGGAGCTCCCGTGCGCAGTGCCGCCCTCCCCCGCCCCCGTCCGCCATGCCCACCTGTCCCCTCACCTGTCATCTGCTCACCTGTCCCTCTCCCCCCGACTCTGTTGCCCCTCTCCGCACTCACCGACCGCTGCTCGGGGAGCTCCCGTGCGCAGTGCCGCCCTCCCCGTCCGCCATGCCCACCTGTCCCCTCACCTGTCATCTGCTCACCTGTCCCTCTCCCCCGACTCTGTTGCCCCTCTCCGCACTCACCGACCGCTGCTCGGGGAGCTCCCGTACTCAGTGCCGCCCCCGTCCGCCATGCCCACCTGTCCCCTCGCCTGTCCTCTGCTCACCTGTCCCTCTCCCCCCGACTCTGCTGCCCCTCTCCGCACTCACCGACCGCTGCTCCTGCCGGTCCCCTCCGCCTCTGCCATCCCGCTCAGGGGAGCTCCCGTACTCAGTGCCGCCCCCCGTCCGCCATGCCCACCTGTCCCCTCACCTGTCATCTGCTCACCTGTCCCTCTCCGCACTCACCGACCCTGCTGCCTGCCGGTCCCTCCCCTCTGCCATCCCGCTCGGGAGCTCCGTGCGCAGTGCCGCCCTCCCCGCCCCGTCCGCCATGCCCACCTGTCCCCTCACCTGTCATCTGCTCACCTGTCCCTCTCCCCCCGACTCTGCTGCCCCTCTCCGCGCTCACCGACCGCTGCTGCCTGCCTGTCCCCTCCGTCTCCACGACCTCAGTCCCTCGGAGCTGCTGTTGTCTGTCTGTCATCCCTTCTGCTTACTCGTCACCCACTTGTTTTTGTTCCCCTCCCCACTAACCGACCACTATGATTTCAGGGAGCTCATCTGTCCCCCACTCACCTTTCTCCTTCCTGTCAACTCTCCTCATTCACCTACCTCTTTTGTGTCCTTGTACTCCCCTCTATGATTCCAGCGGACTCGCTCGTGAGTCTCTCACCTGTTTTCCGTTCTCCTAAGCCTCGATTCCTGTCTCACCTGTCATGCTTCCAGCTCACCTGCCCCCAGTCACCGCTCATGTATTTCTTTCCCCTGCCTCTCTTCTGTCCATCTGTCACCCGTCCTTGTTATGTTCCCAGCTCACCTGTCCCCAAGTGTTCCCCTAATCTCTTTTCCTACTCATTTGTCCACGTCTCCCCCTTCTCACACACGCACACCCCTATTTGAGAGTGAGCCCCTTTCCTGCCTATCTACTTTTTGCTGTACCCCAGCAGCTTCGCTTGAGATTCCTCTCTCTGCCTCTCTATTCCACCTGCCCTCCACGCTGCTCTGTTCACCTCAAAAATATTCTCTGTTGTTTCCTTAATTAGCAATGCAAATACTTTCTCCTGATGCCCCTTCTTTATCCTTAGTCCTTCAATCTTTCTTCTACCTCTGACCCCTAGTTAATTCTCTCTATCTGATTTCCCACTTCAGTTTCTTCTCTGGGTTATTTTTCCTTCTTGTGCCTTCTGCATTTCTTCTGCTTCAGGTCACCAAACCCCAAGATTTCATACCCCAGCTCTTTTCTCTTTCACCTCTCCCTTCCAAACAACCTTTCCTTCCCCCGAGTACCCCCTGCCAAAAATAAGTGATTCAGCTACCCATGATAAGTTTGGTTCCCTTGCTCCCTCCCTGAGACTCTTTCACTTTGGGATCCCTCAACTTGCTGGAAGCAAAGATTGCTCTCCTCTTCCTGGCTTAGTGGTTGCTAGAATGGACCAGCTGAAATATGTCCTTTAGATCCCATGATCCCTGTGATTCCAGGGACATTAGAAGCAGGACATATTTCAGCTGGTCCACTCTAGAAAAAATGTGGTAGCTTGGCTCTTGCCTTGCTTGCCTGGAAAGGAGAGTCTGAATATCTAATATCGTGGCGGATAGAAAGGACCTAGCCTCATCTGGCTCAGTTCTCTTTGAACCTCAATTTCCTTTTCTATAAAATGGGATAAGGAAATAAATAATAATGGCTTCATTCTATACCTCTCAATTGATTTTTAAGGAAAAAGTTTTTCTTGTTTTTTTTTTGTTATGAATTGTAAAGGGGTTACATAAACATGAGCTGCTCTTAGTATGCCTTTGAGTCTCTAGATCCTTGGATTTTTGTGGTTCACCCAACAAATGTGAAATCTTTGTGAGTTTACTGATCATAGTCTCTGGCTCTGACTACTCTTTTCTCATGGAGCCAGAGGTTAAGTCTCTATTAGGCTCTCTTACCTTATTCTCAGTTGTAATGTATCCTCTGGAATTGTTTGATAATTAGGCTGGGCTGAAGATGCAATCTGTGGTCATAGTCATGAATTAAGCAGGAAAGATTAGGATCTAACTCCCAAAGCTCTGGGTTCTTGTTTCATCTACTGTGCCCTTCACAGCAGAAACTTTTCATTGTATCTCTCAAAACCATTAAGCAAAATATGTTGCCAAAGTGTATACTCAAAAATGTCTACTGAAAGAGCAAACGTATGCGAATTTCTTCTGTGACTCCGATTTAAAACAGTATGTTCTGGTGTTTCCAGCACCTTGAAAGAGAACTGAGTAAAAGATTTTCCTTTTTTGGGGGGGTAGGGGGGTAGGGGAAGGGCTGAAGAAGCAGGGGACATGGTGTCATGATCTTCCGATGGTCTTTCGTGCCTCAATCTCTCCCCTTCATTTCTCAAGTTCCCCGGGAGGTGGTGTCCTTGGTCCCGAGCATTCCTTTAGAACCCCACTCTGCTAGCCATCCTGACAAACCCAGCTTCTCTCACTCCTCATAATCTCCCCTCAAGTCCCCCTCCCCAAATAATCCACAGAAAAATGAATAAAGTCTACACCCCCTGCCTTGTTTTAGTCAGGTTGAACAGCTGTTATTGTCATCTTCTGCAAGCAGGTTCTAGAGTAGAGGTGAGAGTTTTAGTGCGAACTTGAACTCTGCCTCCCTCCCCAACAAAGACATGGCCAGAAGCCAACTAAGGCACTGCTCCCTGGAAGAGATGTGGCTGCTGATAGACACTTGTTGCTCCACATTCCAGTTACCTGTTGCCTTAAATATTTTTTAAAAAATTAACATAAGTTATAAACTTATTTAGTTTGAGAGGGTTAACAATTTTTTAGAGTAAGTCTTCCTCACAGACTCTTCTTGTATTATAAAATTAACCTAGACCATTCTCCTAGACCTAAAAAAATGCAACAAAAACTAATGAAGAAATAATCTAACCAAAAGTGGAATAAATCTTCAAATGATATCCAAATGTAACCCTATTTCAATTTATTAGCAATAATTATATATAATCTATTTATATAGCTGTGTGTATATTGTGTGTATATATATATGCATCTATACACAGCTTAACAAAATAAGAAAAAAAATTGCTGCATCCCATCTTCATCTGTGCTCAAAAAGATGCATTGCCATTTTTTAAAAGGTGTTTTTCCCCAAAGTGTGTGCACTTTTCTTATTCTGTTGACATCTTTTTGTATCTCTTCATATGGGTTTTTTCTTGTAGTCTTCATACTTAGAAAACTTTGACCTTGTTTGCTTAGTGTGTGTTGTGTATAACATCTGTGTTCATTATTCTTCTGAACTGACTGACTTGGATTTTCATTACTTATTAAAAGTCTTTCCATGTTACTTGTCATCTTAACTCGGTTTCTTATCATCTTCAAGTCTTCCCTTAACCTAGGCGAATGAATACACCCAGCTCAGGACCTGGTCTGTCCCTGATCTGCAGAAAGGTATTGCCCTGAGTTTTAAAATCTTCAAGTGCTTTGGGGTAGTTTTAAATGGAAACATCAGAAAAGAAATTGTAAATAGTATATCATAAAAGTAATGATAGCTAGCATTTTATATGTTTTTACAAGCATTATTTCATTTAAACTTCATAACCAACCCAGTGAGGTAGATAGGAAAATTACCTATATATAACTGTAGTCAAGAGATTTGCTTTTTGAAAGCTGTAACTAATCAGTTAATCAACATCCATCATGAAGCACCCACTCTGTGCTGAATCTGGAGAATACAAAGGTAAAAGTGAAACAACCCCTGCCCTCATGAAGCTTACATTCTAATAGGCATGGGCATATACAACACTACAGGATGGGCATATAGATATGTATAGTAGAACATATATGAAATATATAATGCACAGTATATGTGAAATAAATACAAGGTAATTTGAGGAGGAAGGGTGAAGGCAGCTGGGGGTGGGGAGAGAGACTAGAAAGCAAGAAAAGTTTTTTGTAGAAGAAAGTCTAAACTAAGTCATGAAGAAAAGCAGAGTTCTAATAGGTTGGCATCTGTATAGTCCCTCTAGTCAGGGTAATGGGAAGTAAAGATTACTCAAGGTGATGGTGACAGGAATATAGAAAACAGTTTTCCAAGAGGAAGGGAGAAGTTTCCAGCAAATCTTGTTATTTTAGACTGCAGTTCAATAGATGCGCAGGATCCAATAGCTCAAAAACTTCTTTCCCACAAGATGCCATAGACTAAATCCATTTTCTCATCTCTTTGGAGGTCTTGGGGTAGAGATAGGAATTTCTGGACTCCACATGGGAAAGGTCAATGCTTTTTCCACCTTCCTGGGATCCTCCTCTTCCATCTCAAACTTTGTCCTTACTTCCCCCCACCCCGCCCCACTCCCCCAGGGAACAAGTCAGACAAGTTTGAGCTTCTGTTCTAGCTACTGGTTAAGGAAGGACTGAAATTGGCCGTGAAATTGCTGATTAGGGATTTCTACAGCACTTTCCAGATGCGTCTGTCTCTCAAGGTCCTGGGTGGGAATTGGGCTGCTACTACAGGTGTAGGAAGTTTGAAGGAACTGGCATCCTCAGCTAAAGAAAAGAAAGCTACAGAGGACTAATGGATAGTTGTGTCCAAGATGGTGACTATTCACTCTCCACTAGAAATAGAACCAAAGGAGGTGGGCTTAAGCTAGAGAGAGCATAACAGTCAGAGGTGAGGAACAACTTTTATCAAGTTCTGTGTCAAGTCAGCTTCTGAAGGCTTGTCATGTGACAAAGAGGGCCAACTGTGTTCAAATCCTGGCTCACTGCCTAAATGACTGAACAACTTTGTACAATCTCTAGGTCTCCATTTCTTTGATTTTTAAAATGAAAAGGTTGGACTCTATAATCACTTGGGTACCATCTAGCTTTCATTCTTTGATCCATGAATCTCATAGGACTTCACCAACCAGGAAGAGTAGATTATTATTTGGCTTTAAAAAGTTAACACTTATTGTTGTGTGACCTTGGGCAGAATTGTACTTTCACAAATTCCTTTTAGTTTTAGGATTCTACTTGAACACTTTGTTGGGTGATCTATCTTGTCTCACCTCCTGCAATGGACCCCCTATCGCCTCCAGTCTCATCATCATATTGTGGCACTCTAGTCTTCCTCCAGTGGCAAACTCTCTGAATTTTCCCAATGATCTGGTTTCCAGCTATTCATACCCAAGAGTGTTTTCAGGTTTAAGCGATCTCACTTGGATTTATAAACCTGACCTTACCATCTTTATACATGTAGGAGGACTCTGTTTCTATTCCCCTCTCTCTCAACTATCCCATCTCCTTTAGTGGTCCTGAAGTTTGACTGTCCCTCAGGGCCAGTCTTGCAAAAGGTATGTTCTGAAGGGCTATTAGAATCTTTTAAATTAGCCTTTGAAAGACTTCTTATATGAAAGCTTCTGTCACTTGAGCCCCCCTCTGGAGTGGTTTATGCTCTAAATACCTTTCTCAGAGATAATCATTTCCTTTCTGCATTTTTTTTTACATTGGACCTCATCTGTGTGAGGAGACTTCCTCACTCCCTCAGCATCTGTCTTGCAACCTTTAACCATAGATTGTCTAAGACAAGGCTTCTTTTTTTTTCCTAGTAAATTTATTTATTTTTGATATACATTGCTTTATGAATCAAGTTGGGAGAGAAAAATCAGAGCAGAAGGGAAAGACCATGGGAGAGATTTAAAAAAAAGAAAAAAGAAGTGAACATAGCATGTGTTGATTTATATTTGGTCTCAGTTCTCTTTCTGGATGTAGATAGTGTTTTCTTTTTATTTATTTATTTATTTGATAGCTTTTTATTTACAAGTTATATCCATGGGTAATTTTACAGCATTGACAATTGCCAAACCTTTTGTTCCAATTTTTCCCCTCCTTCCCCCCATCCTCTCCTCTAGATGGCAGGATGACCAGTAGATATTAAATATATTAAAGTATAAATTAAATACAAAATAAGTATACATGATCAAACCGTTATTTTGCTGTACAAAAAGAATCAGACTCTGAAATATTGTACAATTAGCTTGTGAAGGAAAAGTAGATAGTGTTTTCTATCCAAAGTTTATGGGATCTTGGATCCTTGCCTTGGATCAATGAACTGAGGATAAATAAGTCTGTCACAAGTTGATCATCATACAATCTTGCTATTACTGTGTACAATGTATTCCTGGTTCTACTTGTTTCATTCAGCATCAGTTCAGGTAAATCTTTCTAGTCCTTTCTAAAATCGGCTCGTTCATCATTTTTTATAAAACAATAATATCCCATCACTTTCATATACCACAACTTGTTCAGGCATTTCCTAATTGATGGGCGTCTACTCAGTTTCCAGCTCTTTGATACCAGAAAAAGAGCTGCGATAAAAATTTTTGCACATATGGGTCCTTTTCCCTCCCTTGTGATTTCCTTGGGATACAAATCCAGTTAAGGCACTGCAGGGTCAAAGGAGATGCACAGTTTGATAGCCCTTTGGGCATAGTTCCAAATTGCTCGCCAGAATGGTTGCATCATTTCACAACTCTACCAATGTTGTATTAGTGTCCCAATTTTCACACATTCCCTCCAACATTTATCATTATCTTTTCCTGCCATCTTAGCCAATCTGAGAGGTGTGAGGTGGTTAAGACTGGGCTTCTTAAACTCACAACACTTTTCTCCCAAGAAATTTTGATATAGTTCCAGGTACATAGATATATAAAATAGGTCTGTAAATCAAACACACTGATAATAAATCATAGTTTTGCACCCACCCCATTCCATTACATAACCTCATATAGGGCTGTAGCCCACAATTTAAGAAACTTTGGCCTAGTGACTTTTTCAGGGCCACTATACCAGTATAAATCTATTGTAAGACTTGAACTTGGACCTTCTCGACTTTGAGGCCCACTTTCTATTCACTGTCATTTTGTCTTTCCTGATACTAAATGCCAAAAAAGTTACAGAATCACAGAATGTTAAAGCTAGAAGCAACCTTAGCCATCATCAGTCCTATCCATAATGTTTTACTCAGGAGAAACTGAGATAAAAGATGCCATTTCAACAGGATGATTCAATCATTTCAGTCCCTCTTTTCTATGTTTCTTCCTGTCCTCATTGTATCAATTTAGGGGGCAGTGCCCTAACTTTTCTGACCTGCCCACAAAACCCCTGACCAGTGACTTTCTAAAGAACCAGCTCAGTCATGGACCTCTTTTGTAGTTCCAGAGTCACACCTATCCATGGGAAGTGCAAACCAGGTCATCACAGGCAGCATGCAGCTGAGAAAGATCCTTCCTGAAGTAGAGGCGGTATCTCAGATCCAGGTGCCGAGGATCTGACCTGCCTGAAGCCACAGAGATGCCTAGTGGCCAGTGACACTTTCCCTCAATTGCTCTGCCTTCCAGCCTACACAGTGCTTCAATCTAGAGCCCGCCCGGCCACAGTCCAACACTCAGAGCAAAGCAAGACTGATATCTCCCTCTGTGATCCATTCCAAAGCTTAGCCCTCAGTGCTGTGAAATCCTGACATGTAATGGGATCTCTCATGTTGCCCTATCTCTGCAGTGGGGAAGGAGCTGAAATTTAGTGGTCAGGTCTCCTGATGGGAAATGTATGCTGTAATGGAAACAGCATTCATTCATTTAATACGAGTTTACTAAGGATCTCCTCCATGGCAACGGATAGAGTGCCGGATTCAGTCAGCAAGGCCCGAGTTCTAAATCTTGATTCAGACACTACTACGAATATAACATTGAACAGCTACTTAGGTTCTTCCCACTTGATTCCTCATTTGAAAAATGGGGATATTAACTACCTCAGAGTTGTTGAGAGAACCAAATACGATAAAGTGCTTTGCAAACTTCAGAGCACTATATAAATGCTAGTTTTTTTGTTTGTTTGTTTGTTTTAGAATTATATGCCAGGCACTCTGCTGGGGTACAAAAACAAGAAATGAAACAGCCTTAGATTCAATTGGATGACTTACATTTAAATGCTCTTCATTGACAACTTAGCTGTGACCTTATAGTGAATGTATTCTTGCTGGGCCTCAGTTCCATGTGTGAAATGAGAAGGTTAGGAATATGTGTGTGTGTGTAAGAGAGAGAGAGAGACAGAAGAAGGCAAAGCAAGGAGGAAGGGAGGAAAGAGAGGGAGACAACCCAGACAGAAACAGAGATACAGACAGAACATGACAGAGAGAGAAAAAGAGACAGAGATAGAAAGAGGAAAGAGTAGAGAAAGAAAAAGAGAGAGATGAAAGAGGGGGAAAGAAAGGGGAAAGAGAGAGAGGAAGAGAAGAGGGAGGGAGGGAAAAGGGAAACAAAGAGAGAGGAGAAGTAGCTATGCCTAGCGTTTTATTCAATGCTTCAGATGTGCAAAGTTCTGTGCTCAGAGCTGGGTAGACAGAGCAGAGTGATTCTGCTCCTGCTCTCTAGGAGCTCACATCCTAAGGACACAGACCACTGTTAGATTTGCTCTGCAAGTCGGATGGAAGAGTCTGGGGCTCATTGGGTTGGATGACAAAGCATCCTGGTGGATCCCAAGGTTAGGGATCAGCTCCCCAATGCTGACCCTTGTACAGGAAGTCTCTTAATGCTGCAATGCCCCCAGGAAACTCGCCAAGGCCCTTCACCTGTGAAAAGATTTCAGGGGTTCTGTGATATTTATTTTTACTGACCTTTAGCTTGTGAGACAATCTTGTGGATTTTATGCATTTAAACATGATTTTGTAGAGTCCACAGGCTGCGTGTATCACCAAAAGGATGCTGCAATGCACAAAACTGGTTAGGAACTCTGCTTTGAGACCCCAAGCTGCAACCTAGGTGTTGGTGGGGGCTTCCCCAGACCCATGAGGAAGCTGGGTGGCCAGAGAGCTGGGCCTGGAGTCAGGATAGACCTGAGTTCAAACCCAGCCTCAGACATTCACTAGCTGTAAGACCCTGGACAAGTCACTTCACTTGTAAATTTGCCTTAATCCACTGGAGAAGGAAATGGGAAAACACTCCGGTATCTTTGCCAAGAAAACACCAAATGGGGTCACGCGGAGTCAGATGGGATTGAATGACCGAACAATAAATTCTAAGGAAATTTTAGATTGAGGCCCAAGATAAAAAACATCATCAATTTCTCACGGGAAGGGACCTTCTAGATTATCCAAGCCAATCCTCTCCTTTCCTGAACCGCAATGGGGCTGCCTTCCCCATGGTCACAGGGGTTGTGAACAGGGCTGCTGTCGTCCCAATCCAGACCCTTGACTTCAGGTCCTCGGCTCCTGCCGCTGAATCAAGATGGTACCTTGGGTGCTCTTTCCTCAGAACTCCTGGTACTGTGGAGAGCTCAAACACTGCTCTGAGGCCATGGGCCTTGGCAATAAGAGGCTTCTACTATTCAGGTAAGAGTAATTGAGAATGCTCCAAGTGCCTCCGGGCTTAGGACCCAAGTATTAAAAATGGGGACATAGGAGAGTAAGTAGCGGGGAGTCCCATAGAGGCGAGCACCCCTGGACATGCTCCCTGCTGTGCCCACTCGGGAATACCTCACACATCCTGGCGTTAACCAGCCAGAGCCTGGCGCCCCATCCTGTTGCTGTACAACAGAGGGTGGCATCTCGTGCCTGGGGAACCTGCCAAACGGCTCTGGCTGCCTGAGCAGGGCGGCAAGTGGAGATAAGGAGCATGTCAGCCCCAGGGGAAGGAATTTATTTCTGTGTACCCAAAGGGGTCCTGCCCGGGTGTAATGGGTGCTTGCCCAAACACATACAATCCTAATCCCACCCAACACTGGCCCTTGGCTGCTGATGGTAGATTAAAAGCCCTGGCACAGGCTTCCATGGAGGGAAGTGGAGTCAATCAGTCAACCAATAAGTATTTGTTAAGTCAACAGGCATTGATTAAGTACCTACTGTGTGCCAGGCTCAGGATATAAAAAATGGGGGGGGGGAACAGGGAGGACAAGGAAAAGAATAATCTTTGCCCTTGGTTAGGAGCTCACAATCCAATGAACGGAAGAGGGGGAAGGGAAGATAAACCTTGCACATGACCATTTTCAAACAAGATATATGCAGGATAAATGGAGATTATTTTAGAGGCAAGGCATTAAGGGGGATCAGGAAAAGCTTCTTGCCAAAAGTAGTATTTTAGCTGAGTCCTGAAAGAAGTCTGGAAACAAGGCTCTGGAAGTGAGGAGGGAAAGCTTTCCAGATCTGGAAGACGGCCATTGAAAACGTCCAGAGTCAAGAAATGAGCCTCTTATGCAAGAAACAGCAGAGAGGCCATTGGATCAAAGAATATGTTGTGGAGTGTGAGGCTTAAGAATCTGGAAAGCTGGCAGAAGTGGGGACTGTAAGCCAGTGATACAGGCTTTAAATGTCAACTGGAGGATTTTATATTTGATCCTGGAGGTAAGAAGGAGCCATGGGAGTTTATTGAATAGAGAGGTGACTTGGTCAAACCTGGGCTTTAGGAAGAGGACTGATAGCAGAGTGGGAGACTGCTGGAATGAAGTCACAGGAAAAAATCATAGGGAAGCTTAGTCGGCTACTACTTAAAGGGCTCTAGGCTAAGCACTAGAGACACTGGTACCAGGACTGATTGCTAAGTCCAAGGCATTGCCTTAGTGGAAGGGATGTCACCAAACTAAGAGAATCAGAAGGCAAGATGGACCTATACCTCTGGTGCCAGGTGACTAGAAGTCCCATCCCTCCAGCTCCCTCTCATCATCCTTCCCAAGCTCATAGTCATTACCTTCTGCATGGTTTCCTCCTTGCCATCTGTTGTTCCAGCAGTCCTAGGAGAAGTGGCAGGAGGCCCTAAATGAAGGAACTGAAAAATCCCTACCCAACCCTGGAAAAATTTCAGTTCCTTGGTAACTGCTGTAGAAACTAGTTATTCTACCTTAGATGTCCTGAGACTAGGATAAATGAGTCTTCTCCCCATTGGTTCCTTCTAAACTACAGCTTTTACCAAAGTGGGGCTGAAAACATTCACTTTCAAATCAATCCAGTACATATTTATTAAGTACCAATTATGTACTGGACTCTTGATATTGAGGTAAAATTCCTAATATCAAGAAGTTTACATCCTTCTGCAATGATCTAACGTATCCAATAGAGAAATATAAGATGATTTCAGGAAAGGGAAAGCAGAACAACAGAAGTAAAGAGGAAAGGCCTCATGTGGGAGGTAGTAATTGGACTGGTATTTGAAGGAAGCTAGGGATTCAAAAGGCAAAAAATGAGGAAATACATTTTAGCCATGGAAAATCATCTGGTAGAAAGAGCAGAGGTAGGAGACAGTTTGGCTGGAAGGAAAGTGATATGAAATGAATCTAGAAAGAGAGTTGGAGCCAGATTATGGAGAGTTATAAATGACCAACAGAAGAATTTGTATTTTATTCTGGAGGCAATAGAAAAAACTTGAGGATTCTAGAGCATGAGAGGGATACAATCCAATCCCTGCTTTAGGGAGATAATTTTGGTAACTATATCATGGATGAATTATAAAGAGGAGAGATCAGGGGCAGGGAGGGCAATTTGAGAGGCTGTTGCAATAGCTTAAGGCAGCAATTCTGAAACTGTTAGATCTTGAAACCTCTTTATACCTTTAAGAATACCTCCAAAGAGATTTTATGTGGATTCCATCTGTAAATATTTACCATTTTCAAAAGTAAAATATCATAGTATTATTATGAAAATTGTTTTGGATCCCAGACCTTGTTTGAGAACTGGTGCTCTGGAGAAGAGTTGGGGAGAACTGAAGTAAGAGTAGTGCCCATGAGTAAAGAAAAGGGGAATCTGATTGAGATAGGGAGACAGAATCAATAAAACATGACAACTGATGGAATACTAAAGGCGCCAGAGAGAAGATTTGAGGATGATTACAAAGAAGATGAGTTAGAGGAAAGAGAAAGTTTGTTTAAGATGCCAGTGGATTATCCAGTAAGCAGTTAGTGACATGAGACTGGAATTCAGAAGAGAGATCAGGTCAGAATATTTGGATATGGGAACAAGATCTTCCAAGAGAGACTGAACTCATAGGACCTGAAGAGATCATCAGTTAGCAAACATTGAGCAAGTGCTTTCCTATAGGCCAGGAACTGTGCTAAATACTGGGAATTCAGACAAGAGCTAAAGCCTCACAATCTAATTCTTCGATCACACAAAGGTTTAGGATGAACAATTCAGTGAAGGATCAGATAGGTAAGAATAAAACCAGGAAATAAGAGGGGTTTGAAAACCAAAAGAGGAGGTGGCTGGAGAAAAAGTGAGATGAGTGATCAGCCAAATCAGAAGTAGGAGAGAGATAAAGAAGGATGAGGATTGAGAGATTTAGTTGTCTGAAGTTATCCATCAAGAGATGAATCTTCTCATCTTTCAAAGACCAAAGAATCCAATGAGTGCTTTAGTGCCAGGAGCAATTTCCCAGCAGACTGCCAGGGAGCCATCAGCCCATTCTCACTCCAAGCCAGATAGCGACTCTTCAGGGAAAGATACAGGCAAAAAAAAAAAAAAAAAAAAAAAAGGAAATAGCAATCCTGAGTCAAAGAGCAATAGAAAAAGAGAACATCCAATCCCATAAACACTAGGTTTGGCCATCACTACTTTTTTCCCCCTCATGATTGCTTGTCAACTTTGTTGGAAAACAGAAACATTTGAGGAATTGGACCACCTCATAAATAGAATGTACCTATGAGAAATGTGTTTTTAGTGCTGAGTGGCTGAGGAGGGTGTTTCCATTGATAATTTATCTAGGTGACAGATTCTAGAAATTTATATTTTGGGGGATTTGTACTAAGAACACTGAAAATATTTTTTAAAAATCCTCATCAAATTAAAAAACCTTTGGTCTTATTCCTTTTAACTATAGTTAAAATCTCTTCCTCTGACAATATTCACTAACTATTGATGTATCTATAATTGCTCATAGGATTAAAATAAAATATAAGTCAAGGACTGATTGTAGTAACCTGTGCCTGAAAGTAGAGAAATGTAATGTAATCCATTTGTTGCAAGTATTATGGCAATGCAAAGAGATGGTCTTTCTGTGACAATGTTAACATTTCACCTGATTATTGAAACATTTATATATACACACACTTGCATGTATATCTGTGTCTATATGTATACACCCATATACATATAGCTAAATATGCACATATATTGAGAACCAGGGCCAATTAAAAAATAAGTAAAGATTGCCTTGGGCATCCCTAGCCTCTCCTTTCTAGGATCTTCCTGTCCCTTCCCCATTTTAGATATGTAGTGCCTTCCCCTCACATCCCATCAAAACCTGCACTCAGCATATATTTCAAATCAGTCAATTCTACTTTAGTGTGAATTTGTCAACATGTAGGAGATTAATTTGAAGATCGGATGGTGGGGAGCGATTTACAGAACGAATTTGCTCATTTCCCTTATTCTAATTTCTCTCATCATAGATTCAACAATTAATGTTTCATAAGAGTTTCTAATGTGATGCACATTAGTTCTCTATTATGTATAACACCTTGCTCTCCTTTAAAAGCACAGCTCATTTACATATTCACCACATTTCATTGGGATTCTTTGTCCATCAAAGAAAACAAAATCAAACCAAAATGACTAACATGTTCAGTTCAGTGTATTTGCAGGCAAAATGTTGACAAAGATTCCAAGCAACTTTAGATAGCCTCAATTCTGTGGTTTAATAAAACATGCCAGTTCTTACAATTTAATTTTTAAATTCTCTTTTGTTCTATAAATTGACATTTTGTCACTTGGACTCAGCTACTCAAGATCAAATATACCCATTTCAGGACATGTTAGTATTTTCAGACATAACTGAGAGTTGGCTCAGAGGTTGATCATGCTCTTTGGTCTGCAAGGTCTTGAGAGATTTATGTGGTTCCAGTGCTCATTTAATACTATGATGTGACCTAAAGGCTGCCATATTGGGTAAAAATACCATTAGGGATAGGTGTGTATATGTGTGTGCATACATATATACATACACACACTGCCATGGTATCTCCATGCATTGTAAAAAAAAAAATAAAAAGTGTCTATGAATCTCTGTGGCAAATCTTAAAAGTCTTTTAAAAAACATCACAGAACAACTTATTTAGGTCACCATAAGACTAGTGAACCCTGTACTAAAAAAGTTTATTTTTGGTAGAGATAAATTATCTGATGATAATATCACAATAGTAAGCAAAACACAAGTTTTTGGAGTCGGTGCCATTCCTGCAACCATGAATTAGATTTTTTAGGCCAAATCTTTCAACACATTGTACAATTAGGATACCATCTCAGCTTTTTGAGAAACTCAGGTATTTGCCAGTTGGCAAATACCTTTCTTACGCAGCATAACATTACATTTTCCCCAAAAGTAGTTTATAGAGATGTAAATGTTATTTATGATGTGTACAATTTATTTTCATATGTAAGGATGTAACTCATTGTCATACACTATAAAATTGAGACAGATAAGGCATGCATCTTCCTATAGGTCATCTTTTGTACTTAAAGAATTAAAACCAAGTTTAGGCTAGTCATGATATACAAATACTTAAAATAAGCTGTCTATGTAAAATAATATTGCTCCAATAAACCCCATTTTATTCCTCTTTTTAAAAGGAAAAAAAGATTCATCTTCTCTCCCTTATGCTTTCTTGACTACAACTTTTACCAAAGGAGACTTGAGTACATTGAATTTCAAGTTAATTCAATAAATATTAAGTATCTACCATGTGCTAAGAGGCAGCTAGGTGGCACAGTGTATAGAGTGCTATACTTGGAGTCAGGAAGACTCAACTTCCCAGAATTCAAATCTGACCTCAGAGACATACTAAATTGTGTGATCCTGGACAAGTCACTTAACCCTGTTTACCTCAGTTTCCTTATCTGTCAGAACTGGAGCTTTGAGCTAGAGAAGAAAATGGCAAACCATTTCAGTATTTCTGCCCAAAATAACCCTAAATAGGGTCACAAAGAGCTGGACAAGATTGAAAACAATTGAGCAACAATGTGTTAAAAATTGCAGGTACCAAGACAAAATCCCTGACATTAAGGAGCTTACATCCTCCTGAGAGGATATAACGTGTGTCCACATAGATAATTATGAAATATTTTTGAAAGAAGGGCATTTGGTGTCTGAACTGAGCAAGTGAGAACTATTAGTGAGGTTGAAGGTCACATCCTAGAAACTGAGAAGGAGATTTTCTTTAGGAATTTCACTATGAAAGGGAAGATAACTATAGGATACTAGCTTAAATGGAAAGTAGAATCTTTTCGGGATAGGAAAAGCCTAGAGCATGCTTATAGGAAACTGTAGATGAAAGACTGAAGATGAGAAAGGGGAGATAACTAATTCCAGGGAAGATAGAAAAGAATGAGATCAGATCCCAAAGAGAAGAGTTGACCAAATTTAGGGGTTTTTTTGAAGTTAGATATTGTTTTGTTTTTAAGATAATGGCCTAATAGTGCCTAGTATATAGTAAGTGCTTAATAAATGTTTGTTGATTGGTTGATTGGTTTGGATAATGAGAAGAATAATCTCTGTCAGAGATTAAAGCGAAGGAGAAGAGATTGGGGGTTGACTGTGAGGTGAAGAGAAAGCTCATGATGAATAGCTTTTATCTCCTAAGTAAAATAGCAGAGGTCCTTGCAAAGAGGGAAGGGACAAGGAGTGGTATAAGAGGCTCTGGGGGAGAAGATAAAATTTAAAATAGTCATATTGCACTGATATGTAAATAGAACCAAGAGAATATTGTACATAGTAACAGCACTATTGTATGATGAACAACTGTTAATGACTTAACTATTCTCAGCAATACAATCCAAGACAATTCCAAAAGAATTAAAGATGAAAATGTCATCTACCCCATAGAAAGAACTAACATTTGAATACAGACTGAAGCATACTATTATCGCTTTCTCTTTCTTTCTTCCTTTTTTCTCCTTTTTTCTTTTTCCTTCTCCCTCCCTCCTTCCCTTCCTATCTTTCCTTCTTTCTTTCCCTCTTTCCTTCCTTCCTTCTTTTTTCCTTCTTTCCTTCCTTCCTTTTTTCCTTCTTTCCTTCCCTTCCTCTTTCCCTCTCCTTCCCTCTGTCCACATATCATACCCTTACCTGCAGATTCTTAAAAACAAATTTCTTTTTAATCACTGAATCCTCCCAAGATATCTTGGAGTTTACTGACTATATTTCTTTCTTAAAGACCATTCCTTAAAGCTAAATCACTCTGACTCTCATTGATTGGCCAACAATAAGTCCCAGGCCAAGCCCCACTTTGAGTCCTGATTGACTGAGAGTCATTTCTGTTTTGGCCAGAAATCCTGAGGGTCTTCCCTTCCCAGATTTGTCTGTTTTATTATTTTTTCTATTAGGTAAAAAAGGAGGGTTTTGTTTGTTTTTGCCTCAGTTGCTACGGAGCCTTAATCATTGAATGGACTTTGCCTTAGTCAAACTGAAATCTGGTAAAAAAAAAAAAAATCTTAGCTTAAAAAGGCCCAAGGTCTCCCATTTCATCCAGGGCCATTTCTAGTTGTCTTGATCTTTATTTGGTTCCATATGGCAGTAGAGGAGAAAGTAAAGCAGATGAACTTGTATGGCCCTCCCTCACTTAAATCCAATTGATTTGCAAGTCATAGCAATCACCTTCCAAGATGTCTTGATCCTCTTTGAGAACAATTGACAAACAACAGTTTAACAGGGTCTCTCTTTTTATTCCATCCTTCCTCTTCCCCCCAACTCTTGGTCTTGTTTTATGTTGCTTGCCCTATGACTTATTTGCTTTCAGGCAGAAAAAATTTTTGTAATGCTTCCGCTGTATATATTTTTGTTCCTTATTTCTAGTGCTTTCCCTCTGTCGACCATTTAGAATTTATTTTGTATATATCGTTTGTACTTATTTGTTCACATGTTGTCTCTCCCATTAGATTGTGAGCTCCTTGAGGTCAGGGACTTTGCATCCCCAGTGTTTAGCACAGTACCCTAGCATAGCAGGCACAGTAATCGATGTTTATTGACTGACTCATTGACTTTCCAGCATATTCTTTTGAAGAGCAGCCTCCTCCTACGTGCATGCATGTGTGAACTCTTTGATCGACACCTCTAGTTTTTGGCAGGTATTTCTAAATCTTTCCACGAAAAAGCTTCATAATTGGCTTCAGCACAGGGTGGAGCAAATAGCTGCCTGCCTATGATGTAACCTCAGATGTCTCCTGGTACATATTTAATGCTTAATAAATGTTTGTTGATTAAGTGATTGATTGGCTTGGGTGAGGAAAGAAGCCACCACCTCTTTGTCAGAGACTAAAGAAGAGAATGAGGAATGATGTCCTCTAGATGATCAAAAAAGTTCAGTTGTGTCCAACTCTTCATGACCTTGTTAGAGATTTTCTTAGCAAAGACATTAGGAGTTTGCTGTTTCTTCTCCAGATAAAGTGTGGTTCAGAGCAGAAGAGAGATCTCATGATAAATGATGCCACAGGAAATGAAATCATGAATGGGATTAGAAAATCTTTTCTATTTTTTCTGTGAGTGGCAACTCACAGAATATGTCCTTAGACAGACATGCAGACAAATCTGAAATTTATCCCTATGATATGTTAGTCTTTTTGTCTATTCCTTTGTAATAAGTTTGGTGACCTATTCTTCAAAAATCTCCAGTTTAAATCCATTCTCTAATATGTCTTACCCAGAGTTAGTCATAATATGAAACAGTTGTTCATGAGCAAATTTTCTCAATCACATGTTTTCCTATAAGTAAGAGGAGAATGTGTAAGATGAACTTTGGATGTTGATGTGACATTTTCTTCCTCATGGTTACTTCAGCCAAAATAAGATTCTATTGTGTTCTTAGAGAATTCTGTCTTCTTTCTTTTTATGACACAAATATGGTGCTGGTAGCTAAACTAGGTAGGGTGAAAACAAAGAAAGAAAATTATAGACCAATTTCCCTAATGAATATTGATTCAAAAATCTTAAAAATATATATATATTAGCAATGAGAACTCTGTCTTCCCTGGGAAGAAATCAAGGGTGATTCTGGAAAGCACCACACCTGCAAAATCTTCATTCATTAAAGTATAACTTTGTCAGTGATTGCTGGGCTTATTGCAACAAGATTACTTTTATGCTTTTTCAGATTGCATGCAATTTCATTGTGAAGAATTTGTACATCCTTTGGAGTTAGCTAGATGGTACAGTAGATAGAGTACAAGACCATGGTCACTCAACTAATGTGGGTAAAAGGCGACATTTGAACCCAGTTGCTCTTAACTCCTCAGCTGGCCCTCATTTCACCATGTCATGCTGCCTTTGTATAATTTGTATAATTTAAGCATATTTTCAGAAAATAAATTGGTAATGACCACCTTAGATCAAATTAGGAATATATTTAAAGTATATTTCAGTGGGTCATCACACAGAGATATACATTCTGCTCCTGGCAGAGACACTGGACAGATTTGCAAATTACGTGTAGAAAAGAGGAGAAAAGAGAGCTCATGATAAATGATGCTACAAGAAAATGGAACCATGAATGGAATTAGAAGGTCTTTTCTACACCTTAATTTAATGATCGTCAGATCTGAAGATCTGATTTTATTTCCAATAGGGAGTAGTGTTGGAAGCAAGGTGAGAGGAAACCTTGGTAGCCTTCATCATTGTTATTTTCCTCTTCCCTTTTAGAATGGTGTAAAACTGATTGTCTTTACAACCATGATCATCTATGGCAGTGGTTCTCAAACTTTTGTTTTAAGTATCTTTATCCTATTAAAAATTATTGAGGATCTCTCCAAAGCGTTTTTGTTTATCTGGATTATATTTGTAGACATTTACCATATTGGAAATAAAAACTATTTTTGAATTTGTAGACCCTCTAAAAGGATTTCAGAGATCCCCAGGATTCTCTAGACCATACTTTGAGAACCACTGATCTATGGCTTTAAGCCAGGGTGTGAGACTGGAGAATGGAATTGTTTTTCCTTTCTGACTGTCATTGATCAAATGGGAAAAACTAGCTATAAGAAAGTGTCCTACCTAAGCCTTTGTTTGGCCCGATGTGAAGTAAGACTTGAGGAGGAGGCCTGGGGATAGGGAGGGTGGAAGAAGCAGACTGTCTTCCACTGAGAAACTCTCATTTCTTTTAAAACACTGAAAATTCCTTATGAGAATACAGTAGTATATGTAATAGGGGTGTGTGTTTGTGAGTGATTCCCATTCTCCCTGGCTTGTGACATTATCCCTGCATATGTAGTTACTGATTAACTGGTAGGTCAAACCTCCTGGCAGTGACAATTGTCCTTTACAGGGGTTGGAGAAAGGGAGGGAGAACCTTCAGAGTGGTGAGAATGCTGGCCACTATGGGGCCATCTGGGATTATGCCCAGGAGCTCGATGGGGAAGGTCTGGGGGAAGACCATCCTATTCTGTCTGGTGCTTTCAGTCCCTCGATGTTTATTTGGATGTTTTGGCCTGACATCAGTTAAATTCCACAAATAATGACTAATTGCCCAACGTTTGTAAGGCCTCACGCTAGGTGAAAAATGTCACCGTCTTTGTCCTCTAGGAGGGCAGTGGGGCATATGAAGAGGCTCAACCTTTTCTGGTTCATGGCATCATTGACTCAGAGCTAAATGAGACCTAGAGATAACTTGCCCAAGATCACAAAGGCAATCATGGTAGTCTGAGGACATCTGGCACTCCTTGTACTCTATGGTCCTTTCTCTGGTTGGGAGAAAGAACTACTCATTCATTCATGCATGCATGCAATTAAGCACTAATTTAACATAATGAACAAATCTGGATTTAAATCCTGACCCCAGCACTTTCTACTTGTGTGGTCATTGCAAAGTCTCCTAAACCTCAGTTTCCTAATCTGTAAAAATGTAGATAATATTTATGGTTTCAGATTCACAGGGTTCCTGTTGGGAAAGTCTGTGTAAATCTTAGAGTGCTATGTCCTTGTGAGTTATAATTAGGATCATTGGATGTAGGATGCTGTTCTGGGCATTGGGTGAGATGGAATATTTAGATAAGACAACCATGCTTGCTTTCATGCAGCTGACATTTTCATAAAAGGTCGAGAAAGCAAAGCCTGGTCAGAGAGGCAACTGCCCAGTACATGATTTTTACCACCCTTGTGCTTGAATAATCCTGGAAAGTTGCTTCAAGGTCAGGGGAAGCTGCAGACTCCCTGTATCTTTCCCATAAAACCTTTGGCTGAGGGGAAATATCCCATGAAGCTGGATGAGGCTCCAGAAGAGATGGTGAATTCAGAGGAGTAAGTTCATAAGATTCCTCTCTCTCCCTGCATCACCAAACAGGTTGAGTGGGACTAAACATCCCAGTTTTGTGTGAAGACAAAGGGAAAGGGAACAGAAGAGGGGCATCCCAACCGAAGAGTTCATAGACTTCTGAAATCAGAGATCACACACAGCCACTGCTACTCAAGGCTTTCCTTGACCCTCTCTGGCTTAGTAGGGTCCTCTCTCTGTCTGAAATTACTTTGTAGAGAGTAGACTACAAGCTTCTTGAAGGCAATGCCTGCTTCCTTTTAGCATCTGTATCCCCACACACCTAGCACAGGACCTTGAATGTAGTAGGTACTTAGAAAACATTTGAGAAGGAAACAAATAAGCACGTGTGTATATATATATATATATATATATCTCAATGTGCTAAGCATTTTTTTTTACAAATGTCACTTCATTTGGGTCCTCACAACAGTACTGGAAGGAAGGTGCTGTTATCTCCATTTTACAGTGGACAAAACCAAGGCAAAGTTAAATGACCTGCCCCAAACCATACACCTAGTAACTGTCTGAGACTGGATTTGAATTTGAGCCTTCTGTAATCCAGGCTCAGTATTCTATTCACTGGATCTCTAGCTGCAGCTGTTTGTTAATAGAATGACATCCACATAATAATAATAATAATAACAGTAAATATCTTTACTATGTTTTGAGGTTGCAAAACACAGTATCATCTTGTTTGATGCCCATAACTCTACTGTTATTCCTATTACATCCAGGCTAGAGTAAAGTGGGAAATATGGGTCAGCATCCTTTTCATGCTCAAATCGTTATGATTGTTGACCCCAGCCACAGCTAGGAGAGTTTGAAAAGCCAAGTTATATCAATGAGGAAACTACATTCTAGAGAGATTTAGTGGTCACTCTAGGTCTCCAAACTCCTTGGTTCTCTGCCAGTCTTTGGTGTGAGCTTGGGTATGGTAACATTTTCTCCACCAAAAAAAATTACCTAAGAGAATTCACATCACAGCAGTGAGGATCTTGGAATAATGACTCAGGATTGGAGTCTTCCCAAAATAATGAGGTCTGGGATGAGAAGAGGGGAGGGGAAGTTGTTTTAAAGTAAATAATGTAAACAAAGTAATGCAATCTAAAATGGGTACAATTTAACTTACCACAGTTCACTCAACCAGAGCAAAGCCTGTGGCTGGGACAGGAGAAGAAAAATCTGGCCTCTCCTTTACCTGGCTCACACACCTAGAAAACCTGAGTCTGAAGTTGTTATCCTATAGTCAGAGAAGGTGAGCTGTCTCCGTCTTTGTCCCCACCCTTTGCTCTGATAGTCCTAAGAGCACAGCCAGGTGCCTGTAGGGAAAATGGTGGAGGATGGAATAAAGGGAGGTGAGATCCAGAGGTTCCTTAAAGAGGTTTTCTAGAAGGAGCAATTCTAAAAAGAAAGTCTCCTATCAGAACCCCCAGAACCATGACTCACTCAGGATTGATCAGCAGTTGATCTTGCTTGGCTCTTCCACCAGGACAGATTCTGGGAATTAATTGCCAGGGAGAGAGAAAAGGCTATATTGATGTAAAAATTCTGAGACAGAGAAGCCTTAGTTCCTATTGCCCTTCCTACTCCCCCATGCCCTTTCTCAGGATCAATATTTGCACTTTTTTCCCCCAAACCCATTCATAATTGTAACAGGTTTTTTTCTCCTTACATATGCTTGGGTAATATTACACATGGTTACAATAATAATTATTACTTACAATGCAAATTATAATGATAAATAATTAACTGACATTTTCATAGCACTTTTAATTTTTAAAATACTTCCCATCTTTTCTTACTGGACTTCACAGCAATCCTGTGAGTATTCCATGAGAATGCTGAGGCTGAGAGAGGTTCATTATTGGTATAAGGTCACCCAGCTCTGAAGCAGCATTTGAAGGTAGAACTTTTGGTGCCAAACTCAGGATAGTAAGAGATCATTTAGCTGCTTGGGGTGAATTAGATCCTTACCCCAGATCTTCTAAACTGAAACTGAAGCCCAAACTGAAAGTATTGGCAGATGTGAGATTGCTCAGCCAACATCAGTCATATTTGAAAGACCATGAAGAATAGAGGAATCACCAGAGGACTAGAGAGGAGAAGACGACAAATAGTCTGCAAACTCTAGGTCAGTGAGCTTGACTTCTGTTCCTGGGAAAATTTGAGAAATTGTCTTTAAAAGAGATTGTTAGTGAACATTTAGAAAAGGAAGTCATGAATACAAAGAACTGGCATGGCTTCATCAAAAACAGGTTCTACCAGATTTATTTCCATTTTTTCATCCCACAAGGGTATTATAGCTATAGTTTATCTATATTTTAATAAAGTGTAAATAGCAGTACTATTTTTGTGAAAAAATATGTGGATGGTATGATCATAAAATTAGATTGATTAGGATTGATAGTATATTGACTCTAAACTTGAAGAGACATGAATAATGTTCCAATATTAGTGTAGTCAAAGGTTTCCAGAGAAGCATCTCATGGATCTGTGCCAGTTATTGTTTTTATCAGTGACTTGTATAATAATAATAGCTATATAGCACTTGCTATGTGCCAAATACTGTGCTAAGAATTTTGCAATTATTATCTCATTTGATCTTCACAATAACCCTTAGGTGCTATTTTTATCCGTATTTTACAAATGAGGAAACTGAGGCAAACTATGTAGATGTGTTCACCAAATTTGAAATGATAAAAAGCTAGGGGGGGGAGGAACCCTAACCATTTGCATACAGGATCCCAAAAGATCTTGATGGGCTAGAGCACTGAACTGAATCTGATAAAATGAAATTCAATAGGGCTAAATGTAACATCTTAAACTTGGGTTCAAAAATTAATTTCAGTATTACTAGGCAGGGAGCAATGGTTAGACTTTGGTCTGCATGAAAAAGATTTAGGGTTTTTAGTGACCAAAAACTCAATTTGAATTTACAGTATAATATGGCAGCCAGACAAGGTAATGTGAACTTGGTCTACATTAGGGAAGACATAGCTTCTAGAAGTAAGGAGGAAACAAGCTCTCTGCCTTGGTCATACCATACCTAGCTAAAGTGTGTGTTTAGTTCTAGATACCACAGTTTAAAGAGGGCACTGATAAGCTGGACAACATCTAGCAGAGGGCTACCATGATGGTGAAGGTCTTTGAATCTTTGCCATTTGGTGACTAATTGAAGGAGCTGAGGATGCTTGAACTGAAGAAGACAAAACTCATGGGGAACATAACAAATATGTTCAAGTATTTGAAGAACTGCCTTGTGGAAGAGGGATTGGATTTGACCCACTCAACAAAGTACGACAATGAGTCAAATTTAGGCTTGATGTCAGGAAAAAAATATCCCATCAATTATAGTTATCCAAAAATAGAATAAATTATCTTGATAAGTGAGCTCTCCTCCATTGGATGTCTTCAAATTCCAGTGATATCACAAAACTAAATCAGGAGTCAGCTGACCTGGGCTTGAATTCCAGCCATCAGTGGAATTAACACTTTTGGGGTGAATTCATTGTAGTGGGAACCCCTTATTGTTGTCTGGGTAGTCAATGAGGTCCCTTCCAATTAAAAAAATTGGTGAGTTTTGGTGCAATTTTTGTGATCTTCTAGTCTCACCTGGAAGAGAAGGCTTAACCCCTTGGTAAAATTACAAAGTAGGGGAAGTTTTTGGTGAAATGGAAGAAGTATTGAACAGGTAGTCAGGAAATATGGGTCTGGTCCCACTTCTGCTATTACTACACGATGTTGGGATTGTCATTTCCCTTCTCTAGGCCTTAGTTTCCCAAAAAGGCCTCTAAGATCTTGGGCAACTCTGATATTCTGCAGTTTTAAGTTTTTTGGGGTATCCTTCAGATACTTCTTACTAATCCTGCTCTAACTCCTTTTATTTGCTTTGTATTTGAACCAGCTGCCAAGCTTGGAAATAATCTGATAAATTGATGTGAGTAATTGATAAAGGCCAAAACTGCAAGGCATTTGTTATAATTAGACTTATGTGGAATCACAGGATAAGAAAGTGCCTTGAGGGATCACTCAGACTGAAGTTTTCCAGCTGGCTGGCACTAAAGTGCATCATGGAGCAATCTTTGGCATGTCATGGTATTTTGGGTTTCCTCATTCTTTTTGCTTGCCAATTTTTATACAGAAAAATAGAGTTGGTTTGGCGACAGTGAAGGAAGAGGGAGGATGAGGTGATGTATAGATAATGTGTTTGCTAATCAAGATCTGCAGATCCTGATATCATGGACCTAGGCCACTTGCTGTGGTGGAAAGAACCTTGGATTTGGAATGGAATCAGTTTCTGGGTTTAAATATCAGCTCCAATTTGAATCACCACTTGTGTGACTTCCATGACCCCCACCCGGGGCTCACCTGAGAGAATTTGATTCATGTCATTTCCTAAAAGGAACTTCAGCTCACACAGGCCATATTTTATTTAACTCAAACAAAAACACAAGGAACTCAATCCTGAGCTCATTAATGTCAAGACAATTCTTCCCTTTGGTGGGTCCACTTCTACCAGGGACTTGATAGTTCTTCCAGACTTAGTGTCTCACCTTGGGGTTGACTTCACAGGGAGGAATTGAATTCCCTTTTAAAGACCAAATTCAGAGGTACATGAACTTGAGCCACTCTTCCCAGAACATTGCCTTATCAGAAGAACAAAAAAGTTTGGAAAGAGATTCACACCCTGGGGAAGAAGTTTGCACCTATCCCTGGACTTACCAGAGGGAAGAGGGGTTCTCTACCGGGGTAGGCTTGGGAAGAGTTGGTTTTTTTTTTTTTTTTTTTTTTTTTAAGGACTTGCAGGAAGAATTCCAATGAGAGCTGCTCTTCCTGCTCTCTGACACAGCCCCTTCCACTTCATGATAGCTTTAGTGTTAGAAAGTTTTTTTCTCACATTAAGCTTATTATTCCCACAATAATCCTATTATTATTATTTCTTTGTGTCTTTTATCTGTTGTTCCCATTCCCATTTTCATGCAACAGTCCTTCAGGTACTTTGAACTTAGCTGTCATGTTCACGAAAGTCTCTTCTTCATTAGCCTAAGCATCTCTAATTTCTTCAACTAACCCACATATAGATGGAATGATTTTAATACAATCCTTGCTCTCATTTTTCCCAAGAGGTGGGAGATATGCTTCATCAGTCTTATGAAATCACAATGACCATTTGCTTCCTCTATCCGAATTCTAAATCCTTTCAAAGTTGCTTTCTTTTACATGATTATGATCATTATGTAATTTGTTCTCCTTATTCTGCTCATTTCACTAAGTATACAAATCTTCCCAAGTTTCTCTGAACTCTTCATAGTCAACATTTATCATTTATTAATATGGCATTCATACATCATAATTTATTCAGCAATTCTCTAAATAATTGGTGCCCATTTGGTTTTCATTACTTTTCTACAATAAAAAGTATTGATGTAAATATATATATATAATTCTTTCTATCTGACTTCTTTGAGGTATGTTCCTACATTGAGTCACAGGGTATGTACATTTTGGTAACTTTGGGGATATAACTCCAAATTGCTTTCCAGAATGGGTAGACCAATTCATAGTTCTACCAGCAGAGAATTAGTGTGCTTCACCTCTCATTGTCTCTCTAGTAATTTCCATGTTCACTTTTTGACATCTTTACTAATCTGATGGGTATGAACTAGAATTTCAGACTTATTTTAATTAGCATTTTTCTTATTAATTCATGATTTGGACAATTTTTAAGGGGCTGTAGACAGCTTGGTTTTCTCTATTTGAAAACTACTTGTTCATATCTTGTGACCAGATACCTAGGGGGGAATGGCTTTCATCCTTTTATATTAGAATCTTTTTCATTGAAATATTGGAATTGGAATTTATATTTTATATTGGAATAGTTAGAATATGAAACCTTAGAGATATTTGCAATAAAGATGTTTTCCCTCATTTAACTGCTTCTCTTCTACTTCTAACTGCAATGATTTTGCTTGTAGAAAGGATTCAAATTTCATGTATTGTAGATAAAGCTTTTATTTGACACTTAGACATATTCCCAGTACTATGCTAAGCCCTGGGAACATAAATGCTTGCAGTCACTGGTCCTCATTTACATTTTTATGGAGGAAGATAACACACCAAAGATGGATGGAAAGATGTGGAAAGAGTCCAAGGATAAGGTGAAAAAGTCATCTGGAGAGCCAATAAGCAATGAGCAAGGAGATTCTCAGGAGGAATTTACCAGTTAGAACAGGAAGCCACAAAAGGGGAAGATACTGCATAGGAGGACTGCCTGGGACAAGGTTGGAAAAGTCATCCAGGGCACTGAGGCTGAGCCAACTTAGGAGATATAATTAAGATGCAGGTGATTCATGGTGTTCACATCTAATAGGATCATCTCCATTCCTTGTTTAATGAAGAATTCAACCCCTAAAGATGTCCATATCCTTTGACACAGAGATCACCTCAAGGAGCTCAAAGATTAGCAAGTTCCATATGCACCAAAAATAAGCCAGTGGGTTTCATTTCTGCCAGACCACGTTCTAGTTTCCTAGACATTTTTGTTGAATAAGGAGCTAGTATAATATATAAAAACTCCATAGACAATATAGTCTGTTCAGCCATCAAGACTGAGCATGAATTGGATGTGACTGAACAACTGAGCGACAATAACAATAGCAGTATGTGACCTTGTGCAGTTAAACACTGTGCTACTAGGGTCGCTTGTTCCCGTGTCCTGTTTTCCTAGGGGTGGCTAGTGTTTCAGGGGATACAGTGACAGACCCAGGGTTGGCAAGACCTGAGTCCAAATGTGGTTTCAGACACTTATTAGTGTCTTGCGACCCCACGCAAGTCATTTACCCTGTTTGCCTCAATCCATTGAAGAAGGAAATGGCAAACCACTCCAGTGTGTTTGCCTGGAAAACTCCATGAATATTATTAACATACTGTGGTCCACAGAGTCACAAAGAGTCAGACACAACCGAGCAACAACTTTTTTACCTAACCTACCGCATTCATCAACCTGAAATAGTTTTTTATCAGGACCAAATGATTTCGATAATTTCTGTTTTCTATTTACCTTTTAGAAATTCTTATTTATGCATACATCTTCCAGGAGAATATAAGGTTCTTGAGGGCAGGGACTATTTTACATTTTTCTTTTTAATCTGCAGTTCCTAGCATAGTGCCCGATACATTGTACTAAATTCTTGTTAATTGATTAACTAGCAGTGGTTTATTTTGTTCTTAGCTATGCTGAGTCCCTCAATTTCTTTTTCCTTGTCTAATTGCTCTACCCCTTTTAAAACTATATTAAATAATAATACAGAGGGCATTCTTGCTTTTTATTAGAAAGACTTTTAGGACTTTTCTATTATAGATAATGGTAGCTTTTGGTTTTAAATACACTAGTTACATATTAAGAAAAAATCCATTTTCATTTTTTTATTTTAATCTTTTTTTAATCTTATTTTTAAATCTTATTTTAATCTTTTGAAACAAACTTTATTTTAGCAAATAATTTCTGAAGCTGTATAAGCATGTGAGTTTTATTATTTTTGCTATTAGTACAGTCTCTTATGTTTTCTGAATATTGAGCCAATGATACATTCTTGGTTTAATCCAACCTAGTCATAGTGAATAATATTATAAATATATTTCTACAAGTGCTATTAAGATTTTTTATCAATATTCACAAAAAACAGTAGGTGTCATACAAATATGAGAAATATATATATTTCTTGCTTTTTTTCCATTCAATAGTGTTTTATTTTTCCAAATTTATGTAATGTTAGTTTTCAATATTCACTTTTGTAAGATTTTGTGTTCCAAATTTTCTCTCTTACTCTCCAAGATAGCAAGCAAACTGTTATAGATTATAGATATACAGTCCTTTTAAAACATATTTCCATATTTGTCATGTTATTCAAGAAAAATCAAACAAAAAGGGGAAAAAACACAAGAAAGAAAAAGCAAACAAATCAAAAAAGGTGAAAATTATGTATATTTCTTGTGATTATAATTCATGAATCACCAGACATCTGTTATATCTAGCTCTTCTAAAATTTTGTTCATGTATTTAACTTTTTTCTTGTTTCTTTGTTAGATTTATCTAGCTTATGCTACATGTTAAAATTCTAATAATTTTTGTTTTACTATTTCTCCTTGTAATTCATTAGGCTTTTTTAAAAATATTTAAATGTTATAGCATATATACTTACTACTTACATATGCTTAATAAACTTATATGTAATATACTTCTATATGCTTAGTATTATATATACTTAATACAAATTTTTTTAAATGATCTCTGGTAGCTTTAAGCTTAATATAGTTTTCTGATTACCTGTTTTTCATGCCAGTTTTTATTGTTGCTTTGTCTGATATCATGATTTTGTTTTTGAGGGTTTATATTAGTCATAATATAAACTCTAATCTTGTCCTTTATATTTTTTTTAAATTTTGAAATTAAATAGTAATAGATAGAACTTATTTTAGTAAACTAGTATATTCATATGTAGGCAGATCACAAAAAGATTGTTTATGACTATAAATTTATCTTTCATGCCACTTTCTAAAAAGCACAAATTATATCAAATTAAATTGTACATGTTACTTTCAGAACTCTGTGCTTTCTTCTAAACTTCCTTCTGTTCTGGGCATTTTTTAAAAAATGTTTCAATGATCCTGTGTTTTGGGCATCAGTTTTCCTAAAGTCTCCTCATGTTCCTCATCCTGTCCAATTAAAAAGCTAAAGGAGAGAAAACATTTATAATAAATAAAGATGGGGAAATTAGTCTAGACAGTGACTCTGTACATAAATGTATATTTCTTTTTACCTTGAATCCATCAGTTCCCTCTCAGAAAGTAGAAAGCATGTTTTATCATAGGTCCTCTAGAGACTTTGATTAATTGCATTAATCAGAAATTCTTAGGCTTCCAAAGTTGTTTTTCAGTGGATCCTACCCAAATTCTCTGTAATCATTTCTTCCATCTTTCCTAATGCTACAACAATATCCTATATTACATTTATAAAGTACAATTTGTTTAACTATTCTCCCTTTGATAGGCAACCACTTAGATTCTAGCTCTTTGCTTAAATTTTCCCCCCCTTTTTAATACACCCTTCAGGATTAGGAAGTTTGTTTTGCTTGTGACAATTCCCTCCCTAGTATTATCCTCCTTTTTAACCTTATCCTTTCACTTCCATCCCATCTTATTTTCCTATTGAGTTAGAAGTATTTGTGTCAAATTGTGTGAGTGAATATATGTGTATGTGTTTAGCTCTCTTTTGTGTACTTCAGAGAAGAGAAAGGTTAGTCTGTTTTCCTTCCAATAAAAGTCCATTTTCTTCCTATAGGATTATATCAGCTTCACTAGATAAGTTATTTTCAATCATAAGCCTGTGTCTTTTGCTTGGAATATTGTATTCCAAGATCTTCTCATTTTTATTAGAAGATACATCATCTTTTCTGATTTGACTATGGTTCCTTGATACTTAAAATATTTCTTTTTGCATGCTTGCAATATTTTCAAATACCTTCTCTCTAGTGCTGAGAGCATGAAAATTCTATGCCATCTTTAGAACTTTATCTGTAAATAGCTAAAAAATTACTCAACTTAGTGAATTATTGTTAATAATGATGTTGAAAGGGATCAGTACCTGCAAGGCCAGAAATTTGTAACCTATGAATTTTTTTAAATTAAATTGAATGTTATTTTTTAACAGCCTTCTCTCCTTCTGAGTTTCTCCCTTACTTCGTTGAGAAAATAAGAGAAAAAAAATTGATACAAAAATGTGCAATATTAAGCAAAACAAAATTTCTCATTGATCATATCTCAAAATAAACTATGTCTCAATCTATTTTCTATCACCTCCCTATTGGGAAGTAGACAATATGTTTCATCATGACTCCTCAGGAATTGTGGTTGATCATTGTGTTGATACGAGTTCTTAAGTCTATGTATGTGCGCATACACACACACATATATACAAAAATATGAATATGTGTGTGTATATTTAATATACACATATATATATTCAATTCATATGTGTATGTGTATTTTTCCTTCTTTTGACTAATTCAGATAAGTGAAGTTCAAGTACCAGCCACTTTCCTCTTCCCCTTCTTTTTGTTTGTGTAGATTATCTACTTTTGCAGCTTCATCATGTGAGATAATTTTCCCTAACCTACCTTTTCTTTTCTGTCCCTCCTCCAAAAATATTCCCCTTCTCTTCTTTCTCCCCTTCCCCCCTTGCTATTGTTTACCTAAGATCATCAAGACAAAATAGAACTACTAACAAGTCTTCATTTGGACTCCATCTATGAACTCTGTTGATGATAGATATCAAAGGGGGCACAAATTTCACATCCCCATATTTGCATGTAAATAATTTATCTTTGTTAAACTCTTTATCAGTCACTGAATTCTTACTTTCTGAATACATGGGATATTTTTTTCTTGGCGTGGAAGCTCTGAACTGTTTCTGAAAGTTTTCATATTGGGATACCTTTCTTGAGGTACCAGTGAATTACTTGTCCTCTGGTTCTAAGAAATCTAGGAAGTTTTCTTTTAGGATTATTGAACTAGGATATGTAAGCACTTCCTTTCTTTTTCCTCTTCTTCTTCTTCCTTCCTTTCTTCCTTCTTTCTTTCCTTCCTTCTTTTCTTTCATCATCGCATAGACAGTCCATTGATTCTTAACTTTTTTTTTCTTGTTTTTCAAGTCAGTTGCTTTTCCCTTTAGATACTTTTCATTTTCTTTTTTTTTCCAGCCTTTTGATTTGGCTTCATTATTATTTCTTAGTGACCCCCTTGAAGTCATTGGGTTTTATTTTGTCCATTTGAATATTCAGGGAGTTTGTTGCTTGGACAAGATTTTGTACCTCTTGTGCCAAACTGCTAATCAGTTTTTTTTTTTTTCCCCTCAAGCACTCTCATTCCATTTATGAAAATAATTTCTTAGCTTTTTTTTTTTAATTCTTCCTTTATCTCTCCTAGGAATTCAAGTTGGATCTGTAACCAAGTTGTGTTTTTCTCTGAGGTGATGCTTGTAGGTGTTTTGGAATCATTCTCTTCTTTGTGTTTGTGCCTTCTATTTATGTTGGTTTTCTCTGTTTTACTTCCTAATTTTGGGCTTGCTATTAGGGCTGGGCTCTGCAGAAGGAAAGTTTGGGCTGGTTCTGTTACTGTTTTCTAGGGGTATTGAGTGTTGTGTTATTCTGGAATCTCAGGAACAGGCTGAGGACCTGAAATTTTCCGCACTCCCAAAGTGGTCTGATTCAGGGACAACTTTGCTGCTCTGCAGGTTCCTGATATAGATTTGGATCTGAGCAACTATAGACTGCTACTGAAGTCCACCCTTGTCAGGAAAGTTCTCTTGGCTTAGAACTTGGCTTAGATTCTCTTGGCAGAATTGAGGGTCCCTTTTGGACTGGAATTCCAGCCCTGGTTATTCTTATGTAGTTTGGCATAGATATTGGAAGTGAGACCTTGCTTTGTATCTAAGGTCTGAGCCACACCACTGCTATTGCTTCTGGCTTCTGAACTTCCTCATTTTTCTGAGTTCCATGAAGGGCCATCCCAGCTTGGATCACCACAATTATGCTGGCATTGGGCAATGATGCCAATTGGTACCCATCTTCTGTTGCAATGCCATGTTGTGGTTGTCTTGTTAGGGGGCAGAAACCTCTTTGTGAACCAATTTTCAGCTTCTTCCTAAATGCTGGAGTTCTCAATTCATCATGTTGTTGTGTGCTGTCCCCACTGTCCAGAGACCTCCCTGTCTGTCTCCCTGTGCTAAACTGGGCTAGGCAAAGAAGTCACAGAGACTTTTTCTGGATTCTTCTATCAAGATTCATTCTAGTGCATTTTTTAGATCTGTTGGATAAATTCATAGAGAGGAGCTCATTGCCTAGGCGTCCTATCACTTCACCATCTTGGTTCTTGATCTGTGTATTATTTCTCCCTTGTTTTTACCCATCTGTTCTAAAAATTCAAGTAATTTTTGTTTTTTGAGGGCTTTTTTTTTTTTTTTTTTTTTTTGCCTTGGTCATAATTTCAGAAAAGCTAATGATTCTTAAATCATCTTTCCATCTTGTTTTCCAGATCAATTGTTTTTATTAATAGATACCTTATACATTCTAATTTTCTAGTCTACTGACTTTCTTCTACTATTTCTCATCATATTAAAAAACTTTTCAATTAGTTTTGCTCCATTTTATTTTTCAGGCTGTTCATTGTATATAATGTTTATGACTTTCTTCTTTAAGCTATTCTAATAACTATGCTTTCTTGTTTTATTCTTTGTCTCTTTTTTCCAGCTCTTTCTTCATTTCTTTTACTCACTCTTGTAGTCCTTATGGCCAAACCATTATTTTTTCTTGGGTTCTGCTTGGAATTGATTTCTTCCAAGGTTTTATCTGGGATAGGAGTAGCTACGCCTGTATTCTCTCTTTCACCACTCTGCTGCCACATACCAGCTAATGCTTTTCCTTGATGTAATCTGGTTATGATGCCCTTCCACCATGCTTCATGGAGAGGCTAGGTTCTGACCTAGCTATTTCTTTTCCCAATCTCTGTTTGGGAAACTGCCTCGTACCTAGTCTCACTTCTTTATACTGCAGGCCTGGGACCTGGAACTGGTACCACACCCCACTCTCTGCTCCATTCCTGGATAGAATGGCTCACTACAGTTTCTCTTTGGGTCTATTGAATCTTGGTTCATTTGGGTTCATTTGGGGGTTTTTCATTGTTCCTGATAAGCTTTTTGAGGAAGCTGGACTTGACCAGAACTTTTCAGTGGGCCACTTTTCCTGTCATAACCATTATAGTCAACCAAAACAAATTTCTGCATTGGTCCTATCCTGAAAAATATATGTCCCATTCTGCACTGAGAATCCTTCACTTCTATCAGGATGTAGGTAACATATTTTATGAATGTCCTTTGGAATCACAATTGGTCTTTATGCAACTGATCAAGATTCACAATTCTTTCAATTCTATCCTATTGTTGTCATTGTTTGAATTGTTCTCCTGATTCTCTTCGATTCTCTCTGCATTAGTTCATGCAAGTCTTCCCAGGTTTTTCTGAAATCATCTCCTTCCTAATTTTTTACAACTCAATGATATTCTACTATATTTATACACTATAACTTATTTAGCTATTCCCCAATTTATGGATACCCCTTCAGGTTTTCAATTTCTGTCACTCTAAAAGACCTATAACTTTTTTTTATATCTTTAGAGTTTATTTTGCTCAGGACTAATTCCTCCTTTAATCTACTCTTTAATTCCTCTTTTCTCTTTCTCTTTTTTCACTCCTATTGAAGGAAATGTATTTTTGTACCTAACTCTGTAATGTGTGTGTTTGTCCTTTCTTTGACCAGTTCAGATGAGAGTGAGATTCAAATATCAGCCACACTCCCCGACTCCCTCCTCATTGTTTGTATAGATGTCTACTTTCAGATCTTGTATGAGATAATTTTTCCTAATTTTCTTTCCCTTCCTCTTCCCTCCCTCCATGGATTCCTTTTCACCTCTCTTTCTCTTAAGATTATCAAGACATGACAGAATTATTTCAGATCTTCTTTCTAATTATATTCCCTGTTTGAACCCCGATGATAATAGGGTTCAGCAAGGACACAAATATCATTTCCCCATATTATAATGCGAGTTCTTAGTTTATTTTTGTTCAGTCTTTGATCCTTGTTCATCTGTGTTTACCTTATTATTATTTTTTTAATTCCTGTGGTTTAAACTTTAGAATTTCCAGGTAACACTGAGCTTTTCATCAGAAATGCTTGCAAGGTTTTTATTTCATTAAAGATCCTCTTTATCCCTGTAGGCTATATTCAGTTTTGCTAGGTAAATTATTCTTGGCTTAAAATCGAGATTTTTTTATCTTCTGGAATATTATATTGCCATCCCTCCACTGCTTTACCATGGTGGTTAAATCATGTGTGCTCCTGACTAACTGTGGTTCCTTGGTCCTTGAATTCTTTCTTTTTGACTACTTGCAGTATTTTTTCTTTAACTTGGAAGCTCTGGATTTGGGCTATCATCTTCTCTCATTCTGGGGTTTCTTTTAGAAGGTAACCAATGATTCTATTTCCATTTTGCCTTCTGATTCTAAAGACATTTGGGCAGTTTTAAGATTTTTTGAAATGTGATGTATAGGCAATGGTATTGGTCATAACATTTAGGTAGTTCATTGACTCTTAAATTTTTTCTCAATTTTTTGTTTTTGCTGTGAGATACTTTTCATTTTCTTGTCTTTTCAGTGTTTTGAATTTGTGTTAATATTTCTCACTACTTTATGCAGTCATTAGTATCTATGTGCTCCATTTTACTATTCTCAAAGAATATCATTTGAATAATTTATTTTTTATCTCAGCTCTTATTTCCCGAATTTTTTTTCCTTTAATGCTCTTGTTTCATTGACAAAAATATTTTTAAACTCTTGCTTTATTTCTTCCAGAAATTGTTGTTGTATTTGTGTTCAAGTTGTGTTTCTCTTTGAGGCTTTGCTTGCATATGTTTTGAAGTTATTCCCTCTTCTCAGTTTGTGTCTTGAGCATTCCTGTGATCATAATGGTTTTTTAATGATGGTATAATTTTTTTTTTTTTGCTTCTTCCAGTGTACTTCCTGACTTCAGATTTGTTATTAGGGCTAGACTCTGTGAACTTCTGGAAAGAAAGTCTGGGCTGATTTTGTTGTTTTTTTCTTAGAATATTGAGTATTGAATTGAATTACAGCTCAGGCTAGGAACATTTTGGTCTCCTAAAGAGGTCTGGTCCAGGGAAAGTCTAATCACTGTCCTCCTGGCCTGAGCTCTGGATATTGTTTACCCGAGTTAGGATCTGAGCAGCCAAATAAACCTCATCCATCAGCTGGGAAGCTCCGCTGGTTCAGAGCATCATAACTGCAGATTCCCTTTGGATCTGGGATTCCTGCCTTGGCAACTCTGGCAATACTGTGACTTATAGTTACCTGTGTTGGTATCATTTTCCCCCTTCTCCTTCCCAACCAATAATTGACTCTGAATTCTTTGATTAAGGGACCCTAGTTTATCTAAACCTTGTTTCTCTCCCTATGGCCTGGTGAATGTTCCTTCACACAGTAGGCTCTTAATAAATTCATTTCAACATACATTTATCAAGATGTCCTATGTGCAAAGTACTCTTGTAGGCCTGGGAATTCAAAGATAACTTTAAAAAATCCCAGAAAACTTGCTAGACCTCCTTTTCTATAAACTACGAAATGCCCAGAAAGTGTCTGTACATAATTTTCAACCCTCTGTTGTCTGGCGACATTCTCATTGGCACTTTACCAAAACTCCTCCTTCAAGGTTAACAATCTTTTCATAGCCGCTGAATCCAATAGCCATTTTCTCAGGCCTCATCCTCCTTCCTCTCCTTGAAGTTTGTGACAATTTTTCACCAGATACTATCTCCTCCTTTGTTCTCCCACTCTTCAAAGCCATGGCTGAATTAGTAGTTACCTCCTGGCTCTCCTCTTCCTTTCCTTCATATCCTGTGAATGGATATGAATATTTCCTAATCCTTCCCCTCTCTCTCTTCACTTATGTCAGGAGCTTGTTAGCTCATCAAGGTCTCCATTTCTATTCTCTCTTCTTTTATGCCTTCATTAGCTTCCATGGGTTCAATCAGCTCTGTACATGAGATTTTCATGTGTATTACCCAGAAGTAGTACACTTGTAATAAATTGTCATTGTCATCTAATAAATGTGTCATTGGGGTACACAGTACCCTAAAAATAGTAAGGGTTTTAATAATGTTTAATGAATCAAGTTAATTCCTTAAAATTGAAGTCAACAACATGTTCAACAAATATTTATTAAGTAGAAGGAAGAAAATAAGATGGCATTTATCAAGTATTCACTGTGTGTCAGGCACCATGCTAAACAATTTACAATTACCTTATTTTATCTTCACATCAACCCCAGGAAGAAGATATTCCTATTTTACAGAGAGAACTGAGGCAACAAGTAGAGCCCAAGTGTCCAGGGCTTCACAACTTGTGAGGGTTTGATGTAGGTTTTGAACTTGGTTCCGGAAATCCTGGACTCAGCACTCTACACAATGCAACATCTACATTGCCGAAACCTCGCTAGATATTTTAGGGTTCACGGACTAGATTTCTTTCTTAAAGACTATGCCTTAAACCCCAAACCATTTAAACCTTACACCTCAAACTCAGACCCAATCTGGCTTTCATTGATTGACTAGGAATAGGTCCTAGGCCAAGCCCCACTTGGTCATTGCTTGGGCCAGAATGGCCCAGAATGAATGTAAATAGTAATTGTTTCTGTTTGAACCTTTAACTCTGAGAGCCTTCCCTCCCCCTGTCCCCCCCCCCCACCTCCCAGATAGATTTTTTTTTTTTTTTACTAGATAAAAGAGGCCATTCTCTGCCTCGGTTCTTACCTAGCCTGGTTGGACATTGCCTCCATCAGACTAGACACCACCGGAGCCCTGGGGCTGCTCTCCATCTCACTGGAGCTCCCAGATTCTTTTGCTTTGATACATCTCTTTAAGGACTCTCTTTAACTAAACAAGTCTTTATTTCTTTCTAATGTGTTAAAGCCTGGTCATGTCATTCAGGGGAGTATCTCATTTAACCTTTGACGGCTTGGGATGAAAAGATAAAAAAACAGCACAGTTCCTGCCCTCAAAGAGCTCACCATCTAATCTGTGGGAATAGGATGTACACCAACAAGTAAAAGGTTGATGTTATACCCAACTGTCCCCACTGATGCTGAGGGTATTCCCAGGACTCTGTGGCAGGACCTCTTCTCCCTATGCTCCCTCCCTTAGTGATCGCCTCTGCACTCATGGGTCTGGTTATCTTCTCCATGCAAATGGGAGGGAATAAGCATTTATGAAGCACCCCATATATGCCGGGTCCTTTGCCAAGTGTTTTACAAGTATTAACTCATGATTACCAGGTCAGTATTTCCAGTCAGTCTCTCTTCTGAGTTCCAATGCCACATCATCAACTGCTTCTCAGGCATTTCAAAGTGAATTTCATGTTCAGAACAGAACTCATTCTATCTCCCCTAACTCTCCTTTTCCCACCATCCCTGTTACCATGGAGTCCACCACATCTTTCTGGTCTGACATGTTTGCAACCTTAGGGTCAGTGTTCAGACTCACTTATCCTACAAAGGATCAAGTTTCTTTAACCCCTAAAAAACCATTGGTTCAAGCCCTCATTCCCTCTTATTAGGATTATTGCAATAGTCTCCTCACCGGTCTCCCTGCCTCAAGTCTCTTTCCATTCTAACCCATTCTTCACACAGTAGACAAAGTGATATTCCTAACAGATAAGTCAGACCACATCACCTTTCTACTTAATAAATTCTAGAGGTTCCATATCATTTCTAGGATCAAATACAAACTCTTGTTTGGCATTTAAAGCCTTTACACTGTGCCCCAACCTACCTTTCCAGTCTTAATATTTATTGCTCCCTTCCTTGTACTTGACAGTCCAGTCACACAGGCCTTCTCTGTTCCTTACAGTCTGTTTTTCTATCTTTATGCCTTTACATTTTGTGTCTCCCATCCCTTTTCATCTCATTCTTTTTAAAATCCCTGGTTTCCATTAGGACTCAACTGAGGTCTGCCTAAGGTCTTTTCTGTTCCTTTCTGGCAGCCACTGCCATCCTGCCACTCCTCGTACCCCCAAAATTATCTGCTTGTATGTGAGAGGTGTGCATCCATGTGCATGTCATAGTCCTCCATCAGAAGCAAAGCCCTACAAGGACAGAAACTATTTGGTTTCTTTCTCCAAGAGCCTTAGCATACTGACCAGTACATAGTGCTTAATAAATGCTTTTTTGATGGAATGATTGATTTAAGCAAGGTTACCCTATAAATTGTCTGTAAATTATTACCCCTTAGTATAATGTTTCCTTTTGATCACTTAGTCTGCTAGGCATCGGGCACTATGCTAAGTGCTGGGGCAACAAAGGGTTACTCCCAGATAGATAGTAAAGGACATTTGGGACTTCTGGAACCCTGAGACTGAAGGGAAATGCCACGGTTTGAGATATATAGATATATAGAACCGTCAGTTCCAATCACATATAGCACCAACAACCTGCCAACACTGATGTAACTTTTTTTAAGGTCTTTGGCATAATAGGACCAGGGAACTGTGGAGGTATCCTAGCTGGTGGCTGAGGGCCAACCACGAAACCCTGAACTGGGTTCGTGGGTATTGGTAGCTGCCTCCCATACTAGTGTTTGCGACTGAGTCAGGGCCCCATCAGGCTCAGGTTAGGATAGCGGTCCCTCAAATTGCTGGGCAGGGACATCAGGGCCTGGGCATCTTCTAGGATGGGCCTGAGCCCCATTCTAAGCTGTTCTAGGAGTAATTACTATCTCCCTCTGAGGCTGACAAGATTTAAAGTTGGGGGGCACCTTAGGCCATCTAGTCCAGTGCCCTCAGTGACCAGTGAGGAGACTGTAGGTAGGCATGCTAATTCTAACATAGGTCTTCTGACTGCAAATCAGTGTTCTTCCTGGGAAAAAGGAAAAGAACAGGCCTTCTCCTCCTCCTCAGCCCCATGGTCCCGGGTGTCCAGGAGACAATTGTGCCCCAAGATTCCTTTTCTTCCTTGGGCCCACTCACCCAAAGAGCCTTCTCTCCTGCCCAGTTTTAGAAAACAAAGGAAGCTGGGGAAGGCTGCCTCTGACTTTATCTGGGTGGGGCCTGAGGGTGTGGAGCTGGCCTGGAGAAATGCAATCTAATCTGACCTTCCAGGACTGTGGTTGCTTGTGTGCCTTGTGCTCACATGGGCCAGGCTGAGCCCACGCAGGCAGATGGCCCTGAACCAGGAGCCCAGCAGAGGATGGGGAGGGGGCGCCCAGTGGGTGTCCCCTCAGTCATGGAATGGTAACAATTCCGAAAGAGAATTTTGACATTCCAGGCGGAGGGGGTGACCACCCGGAAGTTGTGCGTTGCTTAGAATTATTCTTCTGGGTAGTGTGCCCGTATCCTAGCTGAGAAGGGGTGTGTACCACTCCTATCAGCTGGTATTCAAATCCAGTTTTTCTAATTACATCAAATTGTTCTTTTTACCAGGTAACATTGTCTTTTCAAGACTAAGAAGCATTCCTAAGAAAAATCAGATTTGTGCCTATCTGGCCTGGGGAAACATTCTCCCCCTACCGTACCCTATCTCTCCCCACTTTCGATACTATCTCCTCCACAATCCCCCTACTATCCTTTTCCCCACTACCTCCCACTCCCAACCCTACCTCCCCCCTCTCCACCCTGTCTCCCACCTCCTTTCTACCTTATGTCCACCATCACTACCCCAGACATTATGGTCCTTTTCCCAAGAGAAAGAGGGAACTGAGGGTAGTAAGGTAAGTGGGGGCTAGTTGTGAAGGAGAGCAATGCCCTGGAAAAGTTTCACAAAATTTTCTAATTGGAAAGGATCTCAATTGTTTGATTGGCTGTTGATTAACTGACACCTTTCCCAAAAGGAATTCCTACTGTGACAAACCCAACAATTGGTCATCTAGCTTCTGTCAGAAATTCTCCAAGGAAAAGAATCCCTGCATTTCTCTAGCAGCCTGTCACTTAGGGCAGTAATGACTCTTGCCATTTTCCCTTCTCTTCTGCTTAAGAGACTGAATTATTAATCATGTCTCCTTCTTCCCCTCTGCAGATTAAGGTTCCAGTGCTGGAACCTATTTGTGGACAAGGCTTGAAAGGCAAAATTAGACAGCCATATTGTATATACATTCTCAGAATTCTTGGCTACTGGACAGCTTTTCCTAGGGGTTCAAACCACTGTTGTTCTTTTTCCACCTAGAAAAGGTTATACTGTTTCAGTGAGTGTCAGTCCACTTAAAAATCTGAAAAAATGTAAAAGTAAACAAGCCCATCCATTTCATTAGGGTGCAAATTTGCTTTCATCTTTAATAAATGGTAAAATTACATATATTTACATATATATACACACACACACCAAAGAATCATTTTAAAATAAATTTCTTTATGATTTATTATCAGTAAATGTTTGGTTTGCATATCTTTTTTATATACCTAAAAACCCGAAGTCACATAAAAATTTCTTGGAAGAAAAAGGATTGTAAGAAGAAAAAGTTTAAGAAGCCCTGTGCTAAAAAATGCCTCAACTGACCAATTATTTAGTAATGAATTCCTGTTTAATGAAACTGACTGTGTGAAAGAAAGAAGAAAAACCCAAACCTTATAAGTCCTAGGAATTTGTATGTTAATGTTGTGACTGAGGTTGGGGGGAGGAGTAGGAGAGGATTCTATATTTCTAAATTCTCTTTTATAAAATATTCAGATCCTATATTTGCTTTGAGATTATTGATGTATATAGTATGAAATGTTAGTCAAAACCTCATTTCTGTCAAAATATTTTTCAGTTTTTCCATCAGTTCTTATTAAATAGGGAGTCATTCCCCCACATAATTTAGCTTCCTGGGTTTATCGAACACTATTAAGTTCAATTATTTCTATTTTTATTCCACTGACCTGTTTTTCTTTTCTTTTCTTTTCTTTTTTTTTTTTATTACTACCAAATAGTTTTGAGATTGTTGCGTTATCATACTGGGAGTAGAATTCTTAAATAAGGGGGATTGAGGGGTTGTAAAAGATAAAAATGAGAAAAACTCTCTTACAAACAAAATCGATGCAGCTAGGATAAAGAGAAACTACCAAATGGGGGGGAAAGGTCTATTTCCAGATGTAGTTATTGGACCCTTGTACACCATCTATCAGGGAGTGGGGAAGGTGGGAGAGGAAGGGAACTGGCCCAGTGGTCCAAGCAGAATTGTACCTTCCTTTCCTCCCCAATAAGAGAAAAGCCACTTTGAAGGCCCTGGGTATCTAGATATACTGGACACTGAAATCACACTCCTCTCTCCAATTCCCCCTCCCCCACCATCTCCCATCAGATCTAAATTTTTCTGATCTTTAAAATACCCAGCACCAGCATGGGTGCCACAAAAGTGGACTTGTTAACCCAGCTTTCCTCTACTGAGCAGAGCCCTTCAGTGAAGTAAAATCTCCAACTCTAACCTGAACATCAGTAAACAGATGTGGCTAAATCTCATCTGCAGTGGCTCTTCTTTTATTGGTCCTTGTCCTAACCTGGGACAAGTCTATCCATTTTTCAAAATGTCCTGTTCCCTCACTTAATTCCTCAAGTGGAGAAGTGAACGGAGTTTGTGGATGGCTTAGCAGAGGAATGAGCTCTCCATTTGATTGATGTGAAAGTTTTTCCAAAATCCAGTCTACTAAATAAAAGGCTATCTGTTCCTGAGTGCCCAGAGTCTAGAATTTCCCAAACATACACTCTTTTATGTTGTGCTCTCCTGCCTTTTCCTGGTCCCCTTACCCACTTAGCACACAGACCTCTTTCAGTGCCTGACTATAGGCGCTTGTTAGGGTTTTTCAACTGTTGTGCCATTCCCTGTTCTCCCTTACCCTACTCCACCCTTCTTCCCCAAAATAACTCCCTATCCAAAATCCAGGAATTTACCTCTGGACTAAGGCAGAATTTCAAAGGACCACTTATGGGAGTGACCATTGACTTTTCTCCATGCAAAGGGATGGATCTTAGTCTCTTAATAGGAACAGTATCTGTTGTGTTCCCAAAAGGAACTGGAAAATCTGGGTTCTGGTTTATTCTGATCAATGACATGACTCTTAATTCAATTGGGTCTCAGTTTCCTCTTCTTTAAAATGGAAATAATACTTGTTCTATTTATTTTCAAAATTATAAATATCAAATGAACTCATGGGTGTAAAAAGATTCAGTCACTAAACATTTTTTAAGTACATATTATATTCGGACACCAGTAGTAGGTACTGGAGATATAGAGATGATACTCAAGGAATCCACAGTATAATTGGAAGGGTTGGTTAGAAGGCAAATACCTCTGCTGCAAGGGAAGGTGAGATGAATGCAAAGGGAAGTTCCAACCTAAGCCTAAGGTTCTGGCATATTGGATCAAGGAGAGATCACTTTGGAAGGGAAGGAAAAAAGAGTTGGAAACATTCATGGAGGAGGTTGAAGAAGGGAAAACCTTCTAAAGATAGAAATGGGTGAGCATGAGGGTGGTGATGGGCAGGGGCATTATGGGCATCAGAGGTAAAAACAGCAGAAATCTTAATAGAATAAGTAGTTCCTGAGCCTCACTCAGAATGAGTTAATCTTGGTCCTGGTCATACTGCATACTCTTAGTCTAATCTGGGGTGAGGTTAAACCTGTTTGCTTTGAGCTCAACCCCTTTCTTCTGCTTACAGAATCCAACCTTTGATATCTCAGTCTATCAACCTCTTTAAAAGTAAAGAAAAGCCCAAAATAAAACAAAAGCACAGGGGATTGACCTCCTGGCCCCCAGAAGCTCTAGGCTTCGTTAGGGCAGTCACTGGTCTGAGACTCAGAGGAGAAAGAAGGAGATGAGGATCACAAGGGGCTTTGAAGGCCTTTCTCTTCTTCCAAGAAATTGTCTGTTTGGGCTGTCACCAATGAGCCTCCGTTTCTCCTCTGCTCAAAACCCCTATCTGCTAATTGCTTCTTATAGACCCAAAGATCAAGACCTAGAAGGGCCAGGTCAGAGAGCATCCAATTTAGTCTCTTCATTTTAAATGAGGAAATTGGAGCTTCTGACAAAGGCCAGTGGATCCTGCTCTAGATCTGGAAGGAGCCACAGAGGCCCTCAATTCCAATCCCTTCCTTTTACATATCAAGAAACTAGCCTGCATGAGGTCACAGAGATTGTATTGGGAGGTGGAACTGAGGCCCAGTCTTAAATCCCAATCATGTTTTTCCTGTGTAATCATGGCCAGGAGTCAGGAAGTGAGAATATGTGTAGAGTGCTTAGCAGCAGGCCTGACACACAGTAGGCATTTCATAAATACTTGTTCCATTCCTCTTATTTTGACCAATAAATTATTATTATTACCAATAGCCCTATTTCTGAGGCCCAAAAAGCTACTTCACCTCCCTTTGAGCCTCAGTTTCTTCATGTGCATATTGAGGGAATTATGTTAAATGATTATGAAGCTATCTCCCAGCTCTGGGTTTATAGTCCTAATCCTAAATGGAATTATTAGCCTTCATCTTTCTTACCTCTAGGCAGTTTTTGATATCACTGTCCAGCCCCTCCATCCCCCTCCTCCCTCAGTTCTCTCTTCTCTAAATCACTTACTCAAGACAAATAAGCACCTACTATGTACCTGGGCCCTCTGCACCAGGAACCCAGCGGTACAAAGAAAAGCAAACAGTCCTTGCTCTTAAGGACCTCAGCATGCAAGAAACTATGCCTATGGGAGAGAGATTGTAAATATATTCACAGCTCTCTCCTGGTACTCCTGCTCCTTATGTGACCATTCCTTCCCTAACTCCTTTGTTATAGCATTTACCTCCCACCCCTCATAAAGGGGTGTGCCCCTTTGCCTTGGACTAGACTCTCCTGTTCCCTCTCTCTGTGTCTCTGTCTCTCCTTCCTCTCTCTGTCACTCTCCCTTCTTCCCTCCCTCCCTCCTCTATTTCTCTCCCTTTCTTCTTCCCTGTCCTGAGACACAAAGATGCAAAGATTGTCTAGATCTATGAAAATGGAGAAAATTTTAATAATGCAAATTTAACTCAAAAGTATGTACTCGGGAAGCCAGTTATTAAGTATTTACCAATATCCCCCTGCCTAGGTTCCTAACCTTGAGTCACGGATTTAGAAGTAGAAAGAACTGACTCTTTTGTCATTTGTCTTGTACTTCAGTACCTATAAAGGTCATAATTTTCATATCATCTGAGGCAGGTTCAGGAAGAGATGCTTGAGAATATTCTGTGGAGTTTTCAGAAATCTCATTCCCCAGCTTTATTGAGGTGATCACTGAAGGAGAGGCATCCTGAGAGCTCGCAACACAAGGGAGGCGCGTAAGAACTGAGTCATTCCAGTTTAGGTAGAAATGTTAATTATTCCCCCCCATCCTGATAATTTACTAACACATTACTCATTCTTGTGTCCTTCAAAAGTGTAGTAATGGAGAATGATGAATTGTGGATTGTAATGATGGATTAATGATATTCATAAATTAGGCCGTGACAGGGGTGTGGTGCCTGAGGCAGTAATCTGAAAAATCACTCTTCCCATGGCTCACCTGGGTGGTCAACAACTGTACTCTTCACTGTCTTACTTCCCCATCCTCGCAGATAAAGAATGACCCTGATATATCTTATTTAAGCTGGGATGAGGGAGTGAGGATGCTCCCTGCCTCAACCATTCCTTTGAGCCAAGAGAATCTTTTCCCTCTTTCTTACTCTACTACAGGCATTTAGGGCGGAGGATGCTGATAATCTCAGGTCCACACTAGACTTATGTAGGGAATTATCCCAAAACATTCAGCCACTTCTGAGATAAAGAAATGCTGGCTTTGCCACAGTCGTTGAGTGTTCCCTGAAGGGATGGGTCTTGCTGGGCTAGCCTTTTGCAGGTAAAGAGTCTTTGTATCTTTGTCACACATTTTAACTTGGAACTTTTTGAGTTTCAGGCCACTGGAGGTCTTTGATAATTGGAGCCTCAGTGGCCACTTGTCAGTAATGTTTTGGAGAGGATTTCTATTCAATGACCTCAAAGGTCCCGGCTCTTAGAGTCTTTGATTTTCTTATTCATCTTGTTGATCTCACTTCCATAGATACATCAACTACCCAAGAAATCCCTGTGGTACTTGGAAATCACAAGAGGAAAGATCCCTTTTGCCCCAGAGTGAGTGGCAGAAATATTTGTATGAGTTCCCAAATGGCTGGGAGAGGGAGAGGAAGGACACATTTACAGTTTTGCTTGGGGATATAGAATTTAGTTTATTATGTATTATGATGTAACACCATTATAAAATATATAATATATTATATATAGAATTAAATTATAGATTATATACTAAATTAAATTTATTCCATTGAGCATAATTATTGCAATTAAATCACAGAATTCCCCATCTCCTGAAGCCAAAAATGTTTGATTCATTCATTCTGCCAGATATTTAAGTACCTACAGGTCTTCTCAGAGGGGTATCAGGGTGCTATAAAATGAAGAGACTGGTATAGATCAAAACTTCTTAAACCCTGGGTCATGTCCCCATATGGAGTCATGTAACTAAATATAGATGATTATGAAATTATGATTTGTCATCAGTAAATGTTTGGTTGGTTTGTATATCTCTGTTTACTAGGGATTGCATGAAAATTTCTCGGTAAAAAAGGATTGGGAGTGGAAAAAATTTAAGTAGCCTTGGTCTAGCTGATTTTTTTAGGTCCTTTCTATCTCATCCATGGTTTTATACATAGAGAATCTTGAGGTTCAATCTATTCTGAAATCTTGTGATACCTTTTCCTGGCTATAAAAGCTTCCATAAAGTTTTCCTGGAAGGGTGTGGAGATTGAAGCTGGTGGGAGAGAGCATTCTTGGTGAGGAGAGTTGCATCAGCCAAAGTGTAGAGGGAGGAAAATATAAAGTTTAGAGGGCAGCAAGTAATTCAATTTGATACTCATCCAGTAAGCATTTATTAAGCTCCTATTACGTGCTCAAAACACTGTGATAAGTGCTGGAGATACAAAAAAGTGGCAGAAGACAATTTCTTCCCTCAAGGAGTTCATAATCTAATGGAGGAGACCACAAGCAAACAAATATATGGGATAATAGGAAATTATTAAAAGAGAGAAGGCATTATAAGTAAGAAGGTTGACAAAGGCTTCTCTTGGAAGATGGGATTTTAGTTGTCATTTGAAGGAAGTTGGTACAAGAAAGCTACCAAAACAGCCACAAGAAGATGAGAAGGTGGAGCATGGAAATGCCCAGAGTTGAGAGATGAAAGTGTCTCGGAGGAACAGGCAGGAGGCTACTGAACCTGGATCTAAGAGTAAAGGAGTAAGGTATAAGAAGGCTGGAAAGGTGGTGGGGTGAGGAGGGGGTGAGGGGAAGAGCTAGGTCATGAAAGGCTCTGAACATCAGATGATTTTGTATTTTATCATGGCAGTGATAGGGAGCCACTGGAGTTTATTGAGTAGGGGGAATGACATGGTTGGTTGGACCTGTGCTTTGGAAAATCACCTTAGTGGCTAAAAGGTGGATGAAGTCAAATGGGGAAGGCCTTGAAAACAGGGAGACCCAGCATCAGGCTACTGCATTTGTCCAAGAATGAGGAGTTAAAGTCGCTGCTCTAGAGTGGGGAGTAAAGTGGGGAATAGAGGAGAGAAGAGAGAATATTGGCAAGATGTTATCATTCAGTCGTTTCTCAGTCATGTCCAACTCTGCATGACCCCATTTAGGGTTTTCTTGGCAAAGATACTTGGATGTTTTGCCATTTCCTTCTCTGGCTCATTTTACAGATAAAGAAACTGAGGCAAACAAAGTGAAGTGACTTGTCCAGGGTCACATAGCTAGGAAGTGTCTGAGGTCAAGTTTGAACTTAGGAAGATGAGTCTTCAGACTTGATTCTATCCTCTGAAACATTCAGGGAGAATACTCAATAGAGTGAAGGTATTGAAAAGAACACTGAATTGGGAGACAGAAGAGAGTTGGATTTAAATCTTGTCTTCGAGTCCTTCTATGTGGTCATCCCTGAGCAGTTTCTTCACCCATAAAATGGGGATAACAATGTATATTCAGCATGGGATTGTTGTGCAAGGGAAATGTAAAGCTCAAAGCTTAAAGCATTCATGTCCATTATTATTATTGTTATTACCATTATTCAAAAGCCTTTTCTCAACTCTTAGCCTTTTGGACTTCTGTTGTATTCTGTTGTATTGTAGTGTGTTGACCACTCTCTCCTCTTGGATACTTATTCTTTTCTGGGTTTTTCTGAACATTCCTCAGTTTCCCTTGTTGAATTATCATTCATATCCTCTTCTCTGTGAGTATACTCCAAGGTTCTAGCCTCAGTCCCCTTTTCTTCCCTGTCTATACCTCCATACTTGGTGACCTCATTATCTCCCCCAGGTTCAATTATAGTTTTCTTGTGAGATGACTCTAAGATCTATACGTCTGCCCATCATCTCTCTCTTGAACCGCTGTCCCTTATAACAGTCACCTAGGGATATTTCAAACAATGGATATCCCATAGGCATCTCAAATTCCACAGATCTGACTTTTCCCAAAATTCTTCCCTCTTCTGAGCTTTCCTGTTTGAAGGGTACCCCTGGGCTCCCAGTCACCCCAATTTGTACCCTTTCAGTCATCTGTGATTCTTCTCTCTCACTCTTCTTCCACATCTAGCCACTTACCAAGACTTATCCCTTCTACCTATATGGTGTCTCTCCCCTCACACCTGCCACCACCTAGACCATGATTTCAATTCCCATCTCACTCATTATCCATTCAAGTCTCCTCTTTCTCCAATCCTCCATGCACCTGCCAAAGTGATCCTTCTGGAGTGGTAATCTGCCTGGGTCACCCTGAAGTGGATCTCCATGATCCCAGAATCGAATACAAACTCCTCTGTTATTCCTTACTCTTCATCATCTTGCTCCAGCCTGTTTACAGACATTCAATGCCCTTCATAACCAGACTGTAATGACTTCTCTTCCTGTTTACATATCATTCCCATTCACACAATCTTTGGTCAAGCCATCCTGGCTTTCCCACTGTTCTTCATACATGGCCTCCTGGTCTCTGTGCCTTTGCCAAGGCAGTGCCCCATGACCAGTCTGCCCTTCCTCCTCATCTCTACCTCTAAGAATGACTAGTATCCTTCAAAGTGCAACTCAAGCCCCAGATCTTTCCTAATCTCCACTTGTTCTGCCTCTTTCTCCAGAAATTATCTTGTATTTATCTTTTGTTTTTGTGTGTAAGTTTTGTTTCTTCCTATAACGTGTTAACTCTGTGAAGGCAGTGATTGCTTTACTTTTGTTTATGGCTTAGTAAGTGTTTAATAAAAACTTGTTGACTAATTGCTAGTGCTTGATGGTAATGATAATTACTTCCTGGCAGTTTCTGTAGAAAGGACTGGAGAAGGGAAACCTAGTAAGAAGCTTCTTCCTCTTTACATGTAATTGGGGGGGGGGGGGGGAAACTATTAAATCTGAAAAAGAAAAAGAGGCAGCTATCATGGGGATAGAGGGAAGAGGATAGGAGAAGAGAGCCCTGAGGTTCCTGGAATCCCACATGGCTGCCCCATGAAAAAAACTCCCTTTTCCCCTTGCCTTTGGGGAACCTTGACCCCCTCCCCCTAGTTGAAATTGGATCAGAGTGAAAGTGAAAAAGAAGAATTAAAGGCAGATACCAGGCCTTTTCCCAAGTCTGTTGACAGTTCCTTTCTTCAGTGTCTTCCATGTAGACTTCTGTTTATCTCTCCAACAGAGGAGAGCATCAGCTCCTTGCAAGGAGAATTGTTTCATTCATTGTACTTGCCACATGCCCATCACTTAGCACTGAGCCCAGCCTCAGAAATACTTGCTAAGTGAGTGAGCAAAAAGCCCTTATTACAGATTGCTCAGAATCCACTTTGACTGAAGTTTGAGCTGAACTGAGGAAGACATAAGGGAGGGAGGGAATTTTCTGATCTCAGCTTTGTACCCTGGACCTCTGGGTATTTTCACTGGTGTATTCTGCTTCCCCTTTGATTTTTCTTACTTTGCTAATTCAACATAAACTTGAATCCACTGAAGCTTCCTCTCCTAGCTCCTTCCTTCACATCTGAGCTGAGGGGCTGGGTAGAGGGAGCTGATGGAGATGAGGAAGTCATCTCTAATTCTCCAGGATTCTAAATGGCACATTGAACCATGGCCCTGGTGGGTGGGTGGGAGGAAGAGAGAAAGGAAAAGAAATCCTCACCTCCATCCCCAGGGAACCTCTGGCACCAAAGGTAGGCCCGATCATAGTGCCCCAAAATGCCCTGGAGCTCTCATGGTACCTGCCTCTGCCTGAGCCTGGCCTCCTTCTGAGAGATGGCTGCCTGACAGGGCCAAAGAAGCTCTGGGCTCAGGAGCTCCCCCTGTTCCTTGTTAATGATTTCTTGTTCTGACCCTATCCCCATTCTGTAGTAAATGTGGATAGATTTGTGGCAGATTCTGTCCTTGCACACTTCCTTACTCACTCTAAATTCTTCTCTTTTTATCCTTTACCAGGATTCTCAGGAGAATGGAACTGTGACCTATGCCAGTGCCCAGGATGCAAATCCTAACGTGGATCCAAGGTGCAAATCAGTGGATTTCGAAAAGGTAAGGGACTCAGGACGATGAAGGCAAGATGTGGTTGGCCCACAAGAAAGACTATTGTGGTCAAATCATGGCGGGCAAGAGGAATAAGTAATTATTGACGATGAAGAGAAGCTGCTCGGTTAGTCTGGGCCAAAACCGTGGCCAGGGCTAAAACATATTAATGGTGGAAGTGTCCTGCTTTCTGCCACAGGGAAGGAAGGAGGAAGAAAGAAAAAGAGAGAAGGAAGGAACGGAGAAAGGGAGGAATGAAAGGAAGAAGGGAAGGAAGGATGGAAGGAAAAAAGAGGGAGGGAAGGAAGACGGAGGGAGAGAGAAAAAAGGAAGGAAGAAAGAAAACATTAAATACCTACCATGTACCAATATCTCTGCTGTAATATAAAATAATATCTCATTTGATCTTTACAACAAGTCTGAGAAGTAGTTACTGTTATGATCACCTTTTACATATAAAGAGACTTAGGCAAACAGTGGTTAAGTGACTTTTCCAGAGTTACACAACTAATAAGTTTTGGAAGATTATTCAAAGCCAAGTCTTTATTCACTTAAAGTTTAACACTTTGCACTGCCTTTGTCAGAGAAATGAATAAATGAGTAAGTTAACGAATGAATGAATGAACAACTTTACAACAGTGGAACTGACCTGGGAAATGAGAGGAGAGATATGTTCTATGTTAACTATCAGGGAGGATTAAAATCTTTTTAGTGGGTTTTTGAGGCATCACCTCTGGCAGTTCCAAATGACAGGACTGAGTGAAGACTCATTAGATTGGATAAAATAATGGAGCGAATTGAGAAACATAATTTGGGAAGGTTTAAGGGTGTCTCAGAAACCCAAATGACTCAAAGAGGAGTTTGTAAGATTAGCATCCTGTTGTTTGAAGGCAAATACCATTTGTTAATTAGGCTTTCATAGGTAATTAAGAATTGGGCTTCCCAACTTCAAAAATGGGGATGTTTAGTAGTTGAGGTGAAAAAAGGAAGGGAAAAGAGATCAGTCCCTTGGGAAGTGCCCAGCCAGGGGATCGCTTTGGGTTCCAGCCCTGCCCAGGGGGATTAGGTACTCAGCCATAGAGCAGGGAGAGTGGGGCTGCCAGTCAGGCATCCACAAATCAATCATCCAGTCAATCCATAATTTATTCACATTTATTAAGCCCATCAGCCCCCTTTGTGTCATGTAGGGCTAAATAGAGGTGATTCCAATGAGAATGAAATAAGCCCAGCTTTGAAGGAGCTTACATCTATCAGGGGGGCAACATGAAGTTAGGTTGATATATATATATATATATATATGTGTGTGTGTGTGTGTGTATGTGTGTGTGTGTGTATCTATGTGTATATAGATATATATGTGTACATGTATGTATACGTGTATTCATGTTTGTGTATATTTAGAAAATCACATTTATATCTATGTAGTTCTTTGTCCCTTGTTCTCAAAGGGGACTGTGACATCAGAGAGTTGATGCCATGACATGCAAGTGAATTGGATTTAAATGAGTCAGTGCTGTACAAAGTCTCCAGCCTCACTATCTCTTGCTAGATTTGGATCAGAACCACTGGAGATGGTCCTAGAGGCAGTGGGACACCTTGGCCTTTTTAAGCTCAGGTCTTTCACAGTTTGACTGAGGCAACACCCATTCAGTGGGCAAACATGTAATCAATTTAAAAGTATTAAGGGGACTTTTGGTCATTGGATGAAAAGCAGAAAAGCAAACGTTTTGTCAAAAAGATCAAGGCACATCTTTAGGGTTATATGTATAAAGGACAATTGGTCAGTGATGAACTCACTTGAGCAATGATCCAGTCAAATGATGGAGAACCCTGAGGAAGCAGGTGCTTTCTATCATACAATAGGGCAACTAAGAGTGAGACTGAAGGAAGTGGTACACTCACTTTCCTCCTGTTGACCATGTCAAGAAATGGCAAAGACCAGGAGACAAGGCCTCCAGCCAAGCCTAGGAAGACTTACTGAGAATAAATAGATTTGTTTAAGAAAAGGCTCTAAGTGAGTGCAGAGGAAGATAAATGTGTCTTTTTTTTTTTTTTAATATATAAGTTGGTTCATGAGTACCCTATGCATCCACATTAGTCTGTGCACAGAGCTCGCCTTTTGCCTCTGCGTTGGAATTGTTTCCTTTTGTACCTTCAGAATTTCTCCCTTAAAGGCTTCCCTTCCTCTCCAGAGCTGACTTCTCCTGCCCTAGATTGTCTCGGGTGTGTGACTCCTATCTTTTTAAAAAGTGGTTCTCAAACTTTTGTTTTCAGTATCTTTGTCCTATTAAAAATTATTGAGAATTTCTCCAAAGCATTTTTGTTTATCTGGGTTATATTTATAGACATTTACCATATTGGAAATAAAAACTATTTTTGAATTTGTAGACCCTCTAAAAGGGTTTCAGAGATCCCCAGGTCTAGAGAATCCTGAAACCTACTGTTCTTAAACCTCACAGGCCAAATTTCTAATAACAGCTGACATGTTTAAAGGGCTTGGGAGGTTTTATTTTATATTTTTGATTTCTGTTGTTGCTTCATCACATTTATTTTTTAATATTCCCCCTACCCAATAAGCTATCCCTTGTAACAAAAATTTAAAAAGAAGCAAAGAAGCATTAATGCAAAACTAACAAAGTGAATGTGTCTTACAATGTATGCAATATTCCCCACTCAATCTCCTTCTTCTACAAAGGGAAAAAAGGCAAACTTCCTTAGCTCTTCTCCAGGAAGCACTTGCAGATGCATCTTAATGCCCTTTCCACTTACCCTGTTGTAGTCCTATGGCATGGTACATTCTTTTCCTGATTCTGCTCTGTTCATAAGTCTTCCCATGCTTCTCTGAATTCTTCATAGTGTCATTCCTTGTTATGTACTAGTCTTTCATTCATGTACCTCAAGTCTCTTCCTCCCCCACCCCAAGGCAATTGGGGTTAAGTGACTTGCCCAGGGTCACACAGTTAGAAAGTGTTAAATGTCTGAGATCAGATTTGAACTCAGGGCCTCCTGACTTCAGGGCTGGTGCTCTATTGGCTACGCCATCTAGCTGCCCCATGTACTTCAATTCTCCAATCAATGAGTACTTATTCTATGTCCAATTCTTTGCTACTACCAAAAACATGCTGTTATGAGTATTTGGTATTTTGCAGTTCTGGCAGTCAGGTGTGGTCAGCACTGTTTGGCACAGTGAGCGAGGTGCTCCTTTGGGAGTCAGAATCTGCGGTAGAATTCTTATCCCCTCTGCGCCTTGGGGCATGTCATTGGGCCTCAGTTCTCCTTATGCAAAATGAGAGCTGAATCCGATGGGCTTTTCTAAAGCAGGAAAGCTAGGAGGCAATGATCCTTCCCTTATTGTTCCTTGTTGGCCTAGCCTCTGGCTCTAGTATGCCTACTTGGATGGCTCACCTTCCCTCCCTAACATTCTGCACCCTTTTCCCTGGGTGGGGCTGCCCCACTGTGATTCAAGAGAAGGTGTGGTACCAGGAGTTGGGTTTTGTCTGGTAGTGGCTGGCTGGCCTGGAAGGCAATAAGCAGACAGATCCTAAAGAGGAGAAAAAGATGTCAGACAAGAGAAAAGGAGGGAGAGGGAAGGTAGAAGGCTCTTTAGGAGGACTTTCTGCTTTCAGGTTTATAGTATGAATTCCTCTCCTGGCCTCCTTCCCAACCTAGTCATGCTGAAACCCTCCCGGGGAAAGCTGGGTTTTTCAGGTTATAGCTTAGAAAGAAAGTAAACAGAAGTCCTACGCCTGCCTGCCTTAGACAAGTGGACTGTGGCTGGGGCCTTTCCAAGCCAGGTAATGTCCCTTTTCGGAGACCCCAGAGCAAGCTGCTCCTATGTCAGGGCCTCTCCTATGTCCAGGGGGACCCTGGCCACTTTGACCATAATAAACCAACTCCAGATAAAGCGCTCAGTGTCTGTGTCTGCTTACAAGTATGGAGCCTTCCACAGAGGGGCAAATTGAGTGGAGCTCTCCAGAGAAAGCTTGAAGGGAGAAGGGACTGGTAGGCCTTAAGCGGGGATTATTTACATGTCTGCTCTGCCGCCCAAGTTAATCCTTTCTAGTTTGCATTTTATACCTGTATATTTAGGGTGGAGCAGAGATAGATGAAATGTTAGGAGAGGTGCAGAGACCAAGGAAAGCTGCTTTGTAGGCAAGGGAAGAAAGGATTAGCATCTATTAAGTAGCCCTAACTATTATTTTCTTTGATCCTGGACCTGAGAGATTGTTGCTATTATTATTTCCACTTTACAGTTGGGGAAACTGAGGCAGATAGCATGTAGATGATTTGCTAATAATTGACTAGGAATGGATTTAAACTTGGATCTTCTTGACTCCACGCCTAGGGCTTTATTCACTTAGCTTCCTAGCTTCAGTACTACAGGGGAGGAAGTGAGAAAGTGGAGAATGGGGAGACCACTTGGCCAAAATATCTCTACCTTGGGTGCAAAGGAGCTTCTTTTCTATCCAGCAGATGCCATAATTGCAGCTATGAGCAGATACAGAACCAGTCAAAATTCTAAGTAGCTGTTTTCTAGCCAAATATTCTGGGGTAGTTTGAAAGCTCCTTTGGTACCTTGTACCTAAGAGGTACTTAATGCAAGGCTTTTTTGTGGGGGTTTTTTTTTGTTGTTGTTGTTCTTTTTAATGAACCGTACCATGATTTCCTCACAGCATTCAATCCAACTTCATCCAATCATCCAATTCAACAAGCATTTGCTTATTACATTCAAGAGTGTAATAAGTTCTAGAAGTCCAAAAACAAATCCATACCAGCATTAAAGATCTTATTTTCTCTTGGAGCAAGGAATGGAAAAATACAACACGTACATTCATGAACAAATGTGACCTTTGTTCAAAGTAATTTCACAAAGGATAAAGGACCTGCAAATAAGATGCTCTTGGGCACCCAGGAGCACTTTTGTGCTTTGGAGGATTCTGTAAAGCTAGTGATGAAGCAGGGAAGGTTTCAGAAAAGGGAGCCAGTTTGTGCAGAGGTGGAAGAGAAATGTACTTAGAGAACAGCTCACAGGTCAATTGACTAGGGCAGAGAGAGTATATATGTGAAGGGAAGTAATGAAAACTAAGACTGGAAACAAAGGTGAGGACCAACATGTAGAGGCAGGTATTGAAAGGCCAAACTGAGGCATATAGATTTTATATTCTTTTTGATGTTTACACTTCCAGGGGTCCTCAAACTACGGCCACGGGCCAGATGCGGCAGCTGAGAACGTTTAACCCCCCCACCCACCCACCCAGGGCTATGAAGTTTCTTTATTTAAAGGCCCACAAAACAAAGTTTTTGTTCTTATTATAGTCCGGCCCTCCAACAGTCTGAGGGCCAGTGAGCTGGCCCCCTATTTAAAAAGTGTGAGGATCCCTGCACCATAAAGTTCCTTGAGGGTAGGGACCCACTTCCTATCACAATTCCTGGCACATAATAAGAGCTTAATAGTTAGAAGATGAATGGCATAATCAAGTTAGATTGTTTAAGATAATTAATTTGACAGCTGTGAAGGATGAATTAGAGAATGGAGAAGCTGTGGGGAGAGAGAATTATCCATAAGCTTTTGCAGTAGTCTAAGTAAAAAGACCTGAGCTAGAATAGAGACAGACTATTTGAGTGTAAGTGTCAGAGGCTGGGTTTTCACTCAGTTTTCCTGACTCCCAGGCCAGTTACTTAATCCACTGTGTCACCTAGCTACCCACTCATACCATTACTAAGTCTATACCCCAAAGAGATTTAAAAAAGAAAAAAAAATCCATATGTAGAAAAATATTTATAGAAGCTTTTTTTTTTTGAAGTGGCAAAGGATTGCACATTGAAAGGGTATCCATCAATTGGGAAATGATTGAATACGTTATATGATGGAATAACATTGTACTCTAAGAAATGATGCAAGAGATGACTTCTGGGAGAACTTATATGAATTCATAGAGGATGAAGAAATAGGTAACATACATGTTACCATATCTTTTTTTGATGATATTTTGTTATTATTTGCTCATTCTTCTAGACTATTCCTGACTTTAGATTTTCTATTAGGGCTGGACTCAGCATGCTGCTGCTTACTTTTTTTTTTGGTGAGGCAAATGGGGTTAAGTGGCTTGTTGAGATCTGAAATCACTCTGAACTCAAATTCTCCTGACTCCAGAGTTGGTAGTCTATCCACTATGCCATCTGGCTGCCCCTTCTGCATGCTTCTGAAGGGAATTTCTGGCCTGCTGTTTTCTGGAGGGAGTGAGTATTGTGTTATTGCAGTATCTTAAGGACAGCTGAGATGGGGACCTGCAGACTCCCAGGACCTCCACAATGTCTGATCCAGGGCAAAGTCCGATAGATGCTTCCAAGTACTGCAGGTTCCCAAGCTAGGTTTGAATCGGGGTCACCATCTGTGGGCTTGTCCTACTTGGAATTTCAAGAGATTGCTTCTATACTCAACCACCATCAGCCACCGACCTCAGAGTATCAGAAGCAGAAACGTCTGTTAGAAGGAGAGATGGTATGAAATTGAGGAGACAGAGCCCGGAAGCTTGGGTTCCAATCCTACTGCTGGCAGTTAACCAATCACCTCTGCCTCTGGAGCCTCCTCATCAGTAATAAGGAAAGCAATCTTTGTCTCACAGGAGTTATGAGGAAAGTGCTTTAAACCTTAAAGTGCCTGATAAACATCAGTTGTTTGGTCAAAGTTTAGCTATACTCCTGCCCCTCCTCCCTCTGCAAACTTCATCAGAAGTTTTTCCCCCACTTTCAGCTTCCCTCTGAGAATACCTCAGGCCTGGATATCATTTTTTGAATGGATAGGTGGATGGAGGACTCAAATGACAGATGATGGCGATAAAACCTACTGAATGTCTATGGATCCTACTTCCAGAGCTCTTTGTCCTTCCCAGTACTGTGGATGTCTTTGCCTGAGGCTACCTGACCTAGCCTGGCTTTCATGGGTGGTTGGGCTCACTTTTTAGTTCTGGCTATGGGCAGGGCCTGCCAGGCCAGGGGGAGAACGGTGGGTTTGGAACCAGAGGGCCTGTTTAAATCCCAATTCTACTTAACTGTCTCTGTGACCTTGGGCCAGAATGAGGGCTCACTTTTCCAAGTCTCAGTTTTCTCATCTGCAGAGAGAGAGTAACATTAGATGATCCATAAAGTCCCTTCCTACTCCAAAGGTCGAATCCTGTGATGGATCCTCCTAGCCCCAACTCCCATCCTGCTCCCAAACTCATGTGCACACATGAGCAGACCCACCTACTACCAGCAGGGTTCATTTGCCATGTGAAAAGTCCATTCTGGAGAGCAATGCTTAGAGTTTTTGAGGAGCCTGGCAATGAAGTTGACCTGGGGAGAGGGTGGGAAGCTAATTCTTTCAGGACCACTGAACAAGACTGTTCAGGTTAAGAAAGACTTGTCCAAAATCCAAAGTAAATACATGTCCCAGTTTAGAAGAATCAGTGTTATAGGTTTAAAATGATATAGAATTTGAGGGAAGAACTTTCCTCCTTGGAAGGAATCTGTGTCACATACCCTTCTGTATTGGTGCTGCATGGGAGCAAGGAAGGCAGAGGGAAGCAATAACTGTGTGTGGTGCTAGAGTGGGTAGAGAGGCCTTCTGCCTGCCCCAAATCTGTCCCTGATCATTGGCAGGACCTCGGTTCAGAGTCTGCTGGGCAGCCTGCCTCATCAGCTGCTTTGTGGCCTGACCCCAAGGAGTCACTTACCCAGCAACGCCGTGGCGATCTCCCCAAACTGTAGTTAGGTGAAGGACAAATATTTCTTTGGTTGACTTCCAAACCTTTTTGGAATTTTCTGCTGCAGTAAGTATATTCTGAACCGACCCAGCCAGGATGAAGTGGCGAATAAATGGCCCAGTGGCTTGTTCAGTCTCAAGCACACTCTCTATCTCAGCAGAAAGCGCAGTCTCTCTCTCTCTCTTCTTCCATCTCTCTTCTCTCTCCCCCCAAAGAATGATGAGGACAAAGAACAAATCACAGAAATAATAAGTAATACTATCAAAGGACAAAATACCCAAACTTTTGGAATGTAACCAGTCATCCTTGGGAGAAGGGAAGTCCATCTCCCAATTTGTTCATTAACAGAAGAAAGAGCTGATCAGAGAATTGGGCATGTGACTTAAAAACAGGAAAAGTTTTGGATAATTTAAACAAAATAGCCAGCTAAACACAAAAATAAAAATTCTAAAAGTCAAAGAAAAGATCAAAACTGAAAGCAAAATCTCACTGAATTGATAAATAAAATCAAAAATTGCTTTTAAAAAAGGCATAGGGGCAGCTAGATGGCATAGCAGACAGAGCGCCGGCTGAAGTCAGGAGGATCTGAATTCAAATTTGGCCTCAGATACTTAACACTTCCTGGCTGTGTGACCCTGGGCAAGTCACTTAACCTCAACTGCCTCAGCAAAAAAATAAAAAATAAATAAACAGCTAAATAAATAAATAATGATAAAAAAAAATTTAAACAGCATAGAACCACATTACATGTAAATAATACAATGGCTATATCAGATGATCTATCCTAGGAGTGTCCCACCTCTCTGCCATGAGTATTGTGGTATGTTTCATTATCTGTTCTAGAACCTTCCAGCATTTTTCTAGGGACTCCAAATTCAGCTTCTTTTTCACGCTTTTTTCACTTACTGTGTGTTTAGTACCATTGTATAAATTGTTCCTTTAGTTCTCTGGGTCAGTTCATATTCATCTTCCCATGGTTCTTTGAATTCAGGCAGCTAAGGATTTGGTTTGGGTGGGGAGAGATAGGGAGTTGATCAGATGTGTTCACAAATTTAATATGAAGTGAAGCACTGGCCCTGAATTTGGGCGAACTTGAGTTTAAATTTGGCCTCAGACACAACTTCCTAGCTGCGTGAGCCTGGGCAAGTCACTTAATCCCAATTGTTTCCCCAAAAAAAATTAATTAACATTTTTAAAAGATTTTATATGAAATATAGTGTGGAAGCGTATGAAAGGACCAAGTAGAAGACCCAAGGGACCCTTAGGCTAGGTAGAGATGTGATTTTCCTCATTCTATCCCTTCATCCTCCTCACCCAACATTGCCTTCCCCTTCTGTCTGAGCCTTTTACCTGGCTGCCACAAATCTGACCAACAGAATGCAGTCCAAGTAAGGTGAGCCAGGGGTGGAACAGGGGCAGAGAGCTGTGAATCTGAACTGAAAATTACCCATAGTCAGAGCCTAAGCTACTTTTGAAATCTGATTTCCTAGAAGTCCTTCGCTAGAAGTAGAGTGAGTTGGAGGAGATAGGGTACCCCTGGCATGATATCTCCTCCAACTCACTTTTTTTCTTTCCTACACTTCTTCCTCTCTTTTCTAGCCTTCCTCCTGTATCCAGAAGACTGGATATTTCCCATATTTCAGATTTGAGTTCACTAGAACAGGTAGCTCTGGCAATCTCTGACTCATTCTGCAGTAGCACTAGCTGTCAAGGGTCTCCTTCCTGTGTCTCCCAGGCTAGAGATGACATGATGGCTGCTTTGTACACAAATCTTTGGTGGCTTGGGAAGGTTTCTTGTTTGATGATACCAAAGGTGCATGGGAACGAGGAAAATGGTAGCTGAGTGAGAGAGAGAACCTGCAGGTTGGGAGTCTCTGGGTCCTGCCTTTCTCCTTTTCTCTGACTGTTGCCTCCCCCCCCCGCCCATGGCTTTCCAACAATGCCCTTCCAGCTGGTGACTGTTGTTACTGTCCTGCCCACTCTCAGTGGCCCTTTCCCCCAGTGCCCTAACTTCTATTGGGCGCCACATTCTTGACATAGCTCCCTCTGTCCTCCTTTCCTCTCCTCTCCCCTTCGTAGCCAGAGCCCCAGAGCCCTTGGAAGCTATGAGGAAGATGGCTGAGGAGCAGAGACAGGGAATAGCAGAAGGCGATGGGGCTGCTTAGAGAAGGGGCACGGGGAGAACACTACTGACTGGCTCTGTTTCCCTGGCATCTTGCCCAGTCCACATGTATAGGTCTCTTTGCCCTGCAAAAGGACACCACTTCCACGTCTGACCTGATGCTCACAAGGCTGCCTGGGCAGCTTTCTAATGCCAAGGGGAGTGTCACCTGGAAAACTGGAGGGAGGAACTTTCTTTAGCAGTTCTTCCTCTTTCAACAGGCATTGTCTCATGTTGCCTACCTGGCTTTACCTGGAATCTTAATTCCCTGAGCGGGCTGAGATGAATTCTGTGGATGAATTTTCTCGAGGAGTCTGGGGAGCCAACCCCCAGTGTCTTGCCCTCCTTCCCCTTCCCACTCCCTTGAAAAGAACTAGAGGTCTGTCTCTGTACATGTAAGCTTATGTGGACTCTCAATTCACTGAATAGGAAGGCACCTGGAGATGTAGCCTCAGCCTGAAAAAGATGAAAGCTTTAATGGAAAGGTCTTGGGACACAGCCAGCCCTAGGAAAGATTGTGAAGTTAAACAAGTCTGTTTTGTTTTAAACTGTGATTTATGGGTGTCTATTGTTTTTACACCACAGGAACCTCCCCTGTTATGATACAGTAAGCCAATTAGACAAACAAATAAACAGTTACTTCATTCTGTCATCATATTCCCCCTCATATTTCTCTGTCATGAGGAGCAAATTGTTTTTCAGTATCTAATTTCTGGAAACACTATTGATTTTGTTTAGTCATGAACTCTTCTCCTATCCATGTATTTGAAATGTAATGTCTTTATTTTAATTTCTCTGTAACAAGACTTTTAAAATCTAAGTCACATATCCATTTGGAACTTACCTTGGTATGTGGTGCAAGATATTGGTCTATACTTAATTTCTGCCAGACTGCCATCTAGTTTTCTCTGGAAAAAAATTTGTCAAACAATGGGTGCTTCCCCCAACTATGGTCCTTGGGCTTATTAAACACTAAGCTACTATATATGTTTCTCTATATATGTTCCTAATTGTAATGGGCTGAAGCTCGAGTTGATGCACTGAGGTCCCAAGCACTTGAGGCTAAATAATAATTGGACCATACTCTATTAATATATGCTTGGAGAAAGAATGGCCCCTGCCCACTCTTTGTATAAGTTCTGATGTCTTGTATAGGAAATGACATAGAGACAACTTTTGTGGGTGGAGAGAGAGGGGCAGAGAGAGAGGCAGAGAGACTGCTGGCCAGGTTCATGTCAGCTGCTCACAGTCCTATCGCCATCCCCTTTCACCTCCACAAAGTGGTCATCACACCTAATCTCTTCACAATCTGTCTCTCTTTTTTTAACCAGTACCAAATCATTTTAATGATTATTGCTTGGTTAATTTGGTATAGATCTATCTCCTTTCCTTCCCACTTTATTCATTATTATCCTTAACATTCTTGAAGTTTTGTTTGTCTACATGAATTGTTATTTTTTTTCTAGTTCTATAAAATACTTCTGAAAGTTTGATTGGTACAGCACTAAGTGCACTAATTTAGATAATATTATCATTTTTATTATTTTGGCTTGACCTTTCCATGAAAAATCTCTTCCCCAATTATCTAGGTCTTGTATTTTTACAAAGAATGTTTCACAGTTAAATTCATATAGGTCCTGGGTGAATCTTAAAAGATACACTCCCCAGTATTTTATAATTTCTATGATTATTTTGAATGGGATTTCTTTTTCCAATTTTTTTAAATGAATTTTGTTGGTTATACATAAGAATACTTATGATTTATGTAAATCTATCTTAGATTCTGCAACTCTGCTGAACCAATTATATCAGTTGAATTAATTTTAATCCCAGGTGTCTTTATTTCTCTTTTCTTTCTACCCCACTCCCACAACTAAAATTTGTTCACTTGGATTTAGCCTACTAGAAATCATATGGCAATGGATCAGACCAATTAATCCATACTAAACTAGGAGATAAAAGTAAAAAGTAAAGAAGCAAAATGGGACTTTCAATTAGGAGTCAGAAGAGGATTCCAAGCTTGTCTCTGAAACTAAGTTATTGTGTGGCTTTGGAATGAATGAGTAAATTTTCATTAATTTCTTATTAATTAATATTATATAATTATATGTTATATACTTATATATCATATTTTATTATTTTATATCATTTATAATATATAATAATACATAATAGTAATTATATAATTACATAATAATTATATAAATTAATAAGAATTTCTTAGGTATTACTATGTATCAAGTTCTATGATAAATGCTGAGGATACGAAGAGAAAATCAAGACAGTCCGTGCCCTGAAAGAGCTTACATTCTAACAGAGAGAAACGTCTCTGGCAATTTCAGTTACTAGTCCCATGGAAAAGGGTAGTGATCTTTGGGGTGCAGCCAGGAAGCAAACTGTAATTCATCTTTTTTAGTGCCATTGATAAAAACATTTATGATATTGAATGATTTGATGATGCCCAGGACTTCATTGGTGAGAAAATTCTCCTCTGGGTTTTCAGCAGTTGCTGAGAAGATAAGAGTTGTAGTACCTGAGATGCCAGTTGCCAGCTTCGATTCCCACATGTGTTATTTCCTTTGATGAGGTCCATGGTGGATTGGCAGGAAGCAGACAAGGGTAGGGGGTGGCGGTGTCTCAGAGTCTGTTATTCCCAGGGTTCTAAGGCTTAGCCGTCTGTCAGTGGTTGTGGGTGGGTGGATGGGTGGTGGTGGTGAAAGCGAGGAGGGAGTATATTCCAGGCAGGAGGTACAGCTAGAGCAAGGACACAAAGATATAGGAGAGTATTGGGGGAGGACCCGCAAAAAGACCAGGGTTAGTATGGGGGAAGGGAAGACGTGTATAAGAAGGTAAGTTGGAGCTGGGTTGTCCAGGTTAAGTGTAGATGCCAAGCAGAGAAATGGATATTTAATCCTACCTACTTTGTGTGGCTCAGACCTTGTCAATTCTAGAAGTCTTTTAGTACCATGACCTGCCCAAATTTAAACAGAGTATTTCCCCAGAGCCTATGGGCTCCTTTCCTGAGAAGAGTCCTGATTTGGACAATGATTAATTTCCCTGTAATGTGATAATTTGTAAGACTATGTATCTGTAGAAGGATCATCTTTTCCCCCTACTTAATTGTGTTTTTTAGTTTGTCCACAGGTAGATATTCCCTTGCCTATTAGTGATATAGATATCTATATCACTAATATGTTCTTTTTTCATGAGTGTCTCTTCTTCAGATAGATGCATAGTGATCCATTTCCAAGTACCATTACTATATCAGAGATTTTTTGAATAATCAATAATCGTTTATAAGAAACAGCCTGAGACTAAGATGACAGGAAAAGATAATGATAAATGTTGGAGGGAATGCGGGAAAACTGGGACACTAATATATTGTTGGTGGAATTGTGAACTTATCCAACCATTCTGGAGACCAATTTGGAACTCTGTCCAAAGGGCTATCAAACTGTGTATACCCTTTTGCTCCAGCAGTCTCTACCCCAAAGAGATCATAAAAGAGGGAAAGGGACCCACATGTGCAAAAATGTTTGTGGCAGCCTTTTTTGTAGTGGCAAGGAACTGGAAACTGAGTAGATGCCCATCAATTGGAGAATGGCTGAATAAATTATGGTATATGAATGTAATGGAACATTATTGTTCTAAAGAAATAATTTGTAGGATATATTTCAGAAAGGTCTGGAAAGACTTACATGAAGTGATTCTGAGTGAAATGAGCAGGACCAGGAGATCATTGTACACAGCAAGAACAAGATTATGCAATGATCAGGGCTGTGCCTCTTTTCAACAATGAGGTAATTCAGGCCTATTTTAATAAATTTGTGGTGGAGAGAGCCATTTGCATCCAGAAAAAGGACTATATGGATCATAACATAGTATTTTCACCTTTTTTGTTGTTGTTTGCTTGCTTTTTGTTTTCTTTCTCTTTTTTTTCCCTTTTTGATCTGATTTTTCTTGTGCAGCCTGGTAATTGTGAAAATATGTATAGAAGAATTGTACATGTTTAACATATATTGGATTACTTTGCCGCTAGGGGAGGGAGTTGGGGGGAGGGGGGAGTGAGGGAGAAAAAATTTGGAACACAAGGTTTTGCAAGGGTGAATATTGAGAACTATTTTTGTATATATTTTGAAAATAAAAAGTTATTATTTTAAAAAGAAAGAAAGAAACAGCCTGAGAAGGAAGGAGTTCCTAATCTGAACTCATTGATGACACATAGTTCTCTCCAAACCTGTTATAAGTTAATTTAGAGTTTTATTAATGTCTTTATTTTTACACCCAGAATCTACTCCAAGGATTAAAAGACCTTTTGATATTTTTCTTTCCATTAATTCACAGCATTTTTCTAAAATTTTGGCCTCTATTTTGCTCAAAATTTAATTATGCAGATGAAAACAATGGTAACTCCACGGTGTGTATCAACAGTTTCGATGTGAAAGGCAGCAATATTCAGGAAGTCAATCCCATGAGAAAATAAGCAATGATATTATTAGCAGCACACAACTAAAAACTGAGTTCATTTTTAGCAAAGCAGTATTTCAGGTATAAAGTATTAGTTGTCAATAACATTCATAAGCACAACACACCTGGAATCCAATGAAGTACAATATTTTGTTGTAATTTTTTTTGCAGTCCTATCTCATTCTTTGTGACTACATATGAGGTTTCTTTGGCAAAGATATCGAAATGCTCTGCCATTTCCTTCTCCATTTCATTTCACAGATAAGGGAATTAAGGTAAATAGGGTGAAGTGACTTGCTCAGGATCATGCAGCTAGGAATCCAGATTTGTACCCAATGAATTTTCCTGACTCTAGGCCCAGCACACTATTCACTGTGCTACCTAGCTGCCTTCTGATAAGTATCATAAAAGGGGGAAAAAATTCAAATCAAAGCTTGAAGTAGAATTAAATAATTTCCTGTAGATATGTAAGAAAAAATTCAAATTTAGAACCAAAAAGAAAAAAATTAATTCCAGGGGAAAAAAAGCAAAATCTCCCAAAAATAAAAATTGATTACAAACTTGGAAATAGAGGGGGCGATTTAAATCCAGAATGAGTATCATCGATTTTGAGTCCTGTGCATCAATAAAACAAAGCCCTAAGAAAGAAATCACAGTATCACAGATGAGTGACCCCGTATGTCAGAATTATGTATATACTATATGGGATACTTTCTGTGTACCCTGTTACACTTGACGTTTTTCATGTTAGGTCTCAATGTAACCAGTGCAAACTAGTGTCAAAGCTGCTTTCCTTAAGCTTACAAAAAGGCAGTGTGTTACTTTATTAACTATCCTGCAGGGATATAATATCTGAGTTGTTCACCTTGTAGCACTCCACTGAAGCCACTAACCACATGGTCTTGTTAGAGTTTCTCTCCCATATGGTTGAGATTCTTTCTCTACTACAACTCCATGATTTTAAGTGGCTCTCAGAAGATCCAGGGATGCTTTGCAAAGCAGAGCTGGCTAGAGGTAGCTCAATTTTTTATGCCTCTAACTTTTTTAGGAATACTCAAGATTCCTCCTAACCCTGATTCCTGTTGTTGGGTTATACCAAAGATCTTGGGGTACCAGGGTGTGGGCTATGGTGTCATCTCTGAAAGAAATTAGGCTCAGACCATCTCCAAATTAAACATGGGCATTTACTTAGGATAAGGGATGATGCATCCCATGGGCTTCCTCCTTAAGCAAGACAAGTAACCCACCAAAGTGAGGGAAGGAGAAGGAAAAAAACAAGAGAACTGAGCAGAGCAAAAACATTGGATAATTTCAGATTTCAGATTGCATACCTTTGGACAATCTCAGATAAGGATGCTTGGGAAAAGTCCCTGTGATGTGATTGGATTGTATTTATTTCAGATAAGGTACGTGTGGGGAAAAGGTTATTAATGATCTTTTCATTCTAATGAGGTTGAGGGAAGAGAGAGAGGGAGGGAGACAGACAGACAAGATTATTGAAGAGATAGATCATATCTTTTGATCCTTATCAGTTGGGATATAACCTCATCCTTACTATCCAAACTCATCTCCTACAGTTTCTTAATAGGATTAGCAGCCTTCTGCTCTACTCAGTCTGGTCTATTTGATAGTTTCATCTTTCCCAATTCTAGGTCTTTTCTTTTGCTGTTCTTCTCTCAGAATGTCTCCCCTGGCCTCTTCACCCCTCTTCAACCAAACTCCTGTTGATCTTCCCCTTCTCTGTACACTTCTAGTACTCAGGGCCTCTATCGTTCATCTTTAATGGTTTATTGTAATCTCTAATTTTTAAAATAGTATATTGATGCTTTTTATTTTCATATCATAATTATTTCTGGATAAGGCCTCCTATGCCATTGTTAGACTTCCTTTGTTAAAATAATAATAATAAGCAAAATCAATTCCAACAGTAATTACATATAAGAGTATATGCAGTATTTCAAAACCCAACTCTCCTACAAAAATTCCTTATCTGTATCATTCAAGGGAATAATACTAGAATATAACATATGATAAGCCAGCTTACCTATCTCTGCTTTATCTTTCTATCTGAATTATAAACTCTGGGAATGTAGGATGATCACTGATTTATTTTCTGTGCGTCCTATTGTACCCAGCATGGTAGTAGGCCAAAGTCCCAACTCCTTAGCTTGGCATGTCAGATTCTGCCCAGTTTGGCTCCAACCTACTTTTTTTACTTTATTTTCCATTATTTCTCTTCAAGCATTTGAGTCCAACCAGACCGAACAAGTAGCTGGACACTAAATTCAATATTCAGTCTCCTATTGTCATAACCTGAAATATATGACTTCTTAATTTTCTCTTCAAATCTTAACTTCTCTTTTCTAAACCTTCTCTTCAACGCTCAATTTCAGCTTCCTAATTTCTTGAAACTCTTCCCAAATCCTCTAGGACACAGTGCCATTCTCCTAGCCTGAGGAAATAATATTAAAATCTAATTGGAAAATATTTAACAAGTGAAAAAAAAAATTTGTTGCAAAATTTGAAACAAAATAAAAATACAAAATGATATAAATAATGTTAATTTGAGTATTCTAAGTCGTATGAGACTGGCAGGGATGAGATTTCTATTAGAGTTTGACCCCACTACTCTAGGAGACAGCATTCTCTCCCTCTGTAAATTTGTTTAGATCATTTTAGATTACTTCTTTGTCCCCTCATTTCCTAGCTTATGTTATTCTCCACACAAGTGTTGTATTGTCCTTCAAATGGATTGTAAGCTCAGCAAAGTCAGGGACTGTTATATCTGTCTTTGTATCTGGTAGCACATAGAACATAGGACTTACCAGGTTTTTTTCTGAGAGCATCCTGCTCATCATTTCCCGTAGTACAATAATATTCCATAACAATTACATACCACAATATATTCAGCCAATTAATGAGCATCTCCTCAGTTTCCAATTTTTTGCCTTGAATAACAATGCCTTAATAACTGTTTGTTGAATGAATGAATGAATGAACATAAATATTTAGTAAACTCTTGGATAGATGATAGATAGATGGATGATGAATGGATGGATAGTTGGGTGAATGTGATTGACCATTCCAGTTTGACAGCCAGAAGAGAGTCTGTATTATGGCAAGAGAAATCAGTGTAATTTGTGGCCCAGAGTGCTGATGGTGCCCTGAATTGCTCTGCTGACCCATTCACTGTATCTTCTTTGTTGAAGGACCTGGTCGACTGGCAAAAACCCTTGCTGTGGCAGGTAGGCCACTTGGGAGAAAAGTATGATGAATGGGTGCACCAACCTGTGGATAGACCCCTCCGTCTCTTCCACTCAGATTTCCTAGAGGCCTGCACTAAGACTTCTTGGTGAGTCCTGCCCTGGGTCTCTAGAAGTTGATGTCATCCCTATGTAACATTAAGCAATTATTGACAAGAAGGGCAGGAGAGGACTCAGTCTTTGTGGAAGGATCTGGTGCTCCTTAAAGCTGGAGGACTTTTCGCCGGGGTTATTGCCCCAAGGTCAGCTTGGGAAAAATGAGTGATCTGTGTGTAGGGATGTCTGTCTTCTACACCCATGAAAATTTTCATCTTAATCATATTTTAAAATGCCAGGGGTTCAATGGGAAAGGAGAGCGGATTTGGAGTCTGAGACTCTGGATTCAGAGCTCAGCTCTGCCCCATATTATCTGTGACCCTCTCAGTCTCTCAGTTTCCTCATCTGTAAAATTAGAGGAAGGGCTGGATAACCCCTAAGATTCCTTCCAGTTCTTAATCTGTGGTTTGTGAACAGAAGCAAAGGCGATCCTAGAATTAATGATCAGAGAGTCAGATTCTAGTATTTGCCTAAGCAAATCTGCTTTTCTGTTCAGGTCCCTCTTCATAGCTGAGGCCTTTCTACACTCTCTCTAAAGCAGGCAAACTAAGGTCAGATTTCTGTGCAGAATTGAGCCTCTTAGAGTGTACTTCTTGAAGCCAGAATTCCCTCAATATCCCAAGATCCACCTCACTTCTGCCTCTGTGTCCTCAAGTCCAGGGTCTAATTGACTGAATCCCCATATGCAAGTGGAGACAGTCATTCAGTACTTCTCTGAGATATCTCTAGGTTTCCAGCTACAAACATTTATTAAGCACTTGCTGTATAAAGAACAATGTCCTTGGTGCTGGCAGGAACAGGGAACTGGACAGGCTGACAAAGCTCAGGGAAAATCTCCTTCCCTCATGGAGCTTTGAACTATATCATTCTCAGAAAAACTGGGTAATCAGGATTCCTCCTGGGCCCTATACAAGGCCACACCTCATAAACTGGGTCGTAACCCTGGGGCTAGAAATGTTTTTGCACATCGAGAGGGTAACTGCTCAGCATGATGTCAGGAGTGTCTCCTGAAGTGAGGACGGGTATGTTCTGGCCACCCTCCTTCTCCCCTTCAGGCTTTAGTTCCCCTTGGAACAATCTCTCCATCCACTGTCCCCCACTGCTGCAAAAAGTCAACATCAATGCTCTTAGCTTAGGCCTCCGAGCCCTGAGGCACAAGCTTCTATCTGTCATCAGATGGCCACATGATCAGATGGCCAAATGATCTGACTGTGGATCATTTTGATACATCTCTGAGGAAGCCAGACCCTCCTCCTCACAAGTCCCCTTTTGGGACCCTCTCTTTTTTTCTCTCCTCTGTGGCCCTCCTACAGGTATATCGTTCTCGCTGTATGGTCCCCTTTGGTGATGTACCTCACCTGGTTCTACTTTAGATCCCTCACTAGAGACAACGTCCGGCTCTTCTCATCATTCACCACAGGTACCAGATCCTCAGGAAGCTCATTTGCCTATCACTACATTGGGAGGGAGGCCATCTGATTTTTCCTATCCAGTTTCTCTTGCCCATTTTGGAGAAAACATCCCTGAGTGTTCATCCCAATGGTTGTCAGCAGAAAAGCCCAAGACAGAAGGATTTGGCTGTAGTTTCTCCCCCCCAAAAAGCTAGTATTGGTTAAACAAGGGAATCCTTAGGGAAAAAAAAAATAATAGAGGGATTATACAGACTAGGTTAAGCAAGGAGGAAGAAACTTACTCTTCAAGACAGAATATCTAGTCTAGAGCAAGCTCTGGGAATTGGGATATGATGACATAAAAGATACTTCATTAGACACCAATCAGTCATTCAACAAGCATCTATTAAGTACTGATGGTGTGCCATGCACTGTGCCAAACAGCTCTGGCTTTGAGAAGCTTATATTCTAATGGGAGATTGTACATAAATCAGCATGTTCAAAAAATACATAAAACAAACCCAAGGTGGTCTGGGCAGCTGGAGGGGTCAAGGAAGCTTTCATTAAAAAGATAGTACTTGATGCTCTATGTTGTTGATGTATTCAGAGTAACCATTCCTAGTTCCAAATGATATGTCTGGGGTTCAGCACCAAATGTTGGGGTTCGTCATGTGAAGAATTCACAATGACCATTCTCTCTGGCAAAAGGTAGGTTTATTTAGAAGAAGAAGTTACTGAAAAAATAAAGGGATACAATAGACACCAGGAATGGTAAGTATGAAATAGAGTTGGCAGCACATAAAGCTAGATACCAAAGTGGTTTTTACATTTAACAATGGGAAAAGACAAGTTCCCTAGTGGAACGCATTATTAACCAGGAGAAAGGGTCTATACTCCCTGAAGTGGGAGTTCTTAACTGACAGGCTAAATCCATAGAGGAGTTTAGCAGTAAGAAGGAGAAAGTTGAGGGAAAAACGTCACCAGGTAGAACATCATGGCAGGCTTAACCCAAAAGGCTTCAACAAAGATGGCATGAGCCATGGACGGATTTCTAGGGGAAATTTGACCTCAGGGATTTGACATAACTTGAATTTCTGACTGGACATAGCAGGTGGGGCTGCCCACAACCTCTATAGGAAGGAGGCTGATCCCCTTCCATAGGAGGGTAAACTGAACCCCATCAGGGCCTTTCGCTGCTTGCCTCAGGGAGTAATTTTATCAGTACCTCAGGCTCTCCCTGCCAACCCCACCTAGTAACCCAGGACCTCATCACCGGCTCCAAAAGCAAAGAACTGAATCTAGTAGCCTCTGTTTGTCTGAGTCTTCTAGTACTTTCCCATACCCTGTCCCAGTTTGGGAGCTTCCTTTGGGCAAGAGGCTCAGACTGGGAGGTAGCAGTGGACATAAGGATCCTGGGAGGGAGGGGAAACAAAAGAAGGAAGCCTGAATCCATAAATTGGCAAGAATAGCCATGACCCATCTTTTAATTCTGGGCTCTTCTTTCTTCTTCCGAACTTCATCCTTTCCACTGGGGAAAATTGAGGATTCTCTCCTAAGCAGTTTTGTGCCCAAGACTCTGCCAGGTGTGCCAAGGGAAGGAGTTTATTAAGTTTATCAAGTTCCTGCTCTATACAGAGTTGAGGAATACCCAAAAGGCAACTGAGTGCATGGGATGGGGGGGAGCAAGGTGAGACACATTGTGGAGAAGAAGCAATCGAGAGGATGTCATTAGAGAAGGCAAGGCTTGGGGGGAGGGGACGGGACTGGTCCAGGAGGGGCTGTCCGTCCCCATACCTCGTTCACAGCTGCGAGATAGCAAGCGAACGGGAGGAAGGGCAAGCGCAAGGCTGAGTCGGCAAGGGTTAACAAGCCTGTGAGCCCCACAGCCCGGCAGCCGGGGCCACTACTCCCGACCCACGCTGAATAGCTCCTGGACAGGGCAGGGCTTGTTGCTCAGAAATTCTGCTGGCTGAATTGCCCACTGTCTGCCTTGGACTCCCTGAACAATGGCAGACAGTGGTGGGGCTGCTTGGAGACTGGCTGGAGGAGGAGGGGCAGGGGGAGGGCAGGGAAGAGAAACTGAAGCTTTGGCTGGCATCCCTTCCCTCAGTTCTGAAGGTGCCACTCAGTACCAGCTCCAAGGCAGGGGGCGGGCAGGGGGTGATGCTGGGGTGAGGGGGTGGGCAGATTCCTGACCTATAGGAACAGGCTTCCCTAAGTGGCGGGGACCACAGTGGAGACACTTTTTTGGCCTCAGGCCTCAGATGACTTTATGGCTTATGAAAGGCTCACCCAGAAGGCTAGGGCTTTGCATTAAAGGCCCTGATGAAAGGTGAACCTAGCAAAACAAAGCCAGACTACCGGGATTCGAACCCTTTCATTCATGGAGGCCTGCAAGGATGTAAACTCCCACATATCTGTGCTCACCTCACTTTTGTTGTTGTTTTCCATTGAACCTCTTTCAACTTATAACAAGCCTGTGTAATCAAATTAAAACACGCTCCCACATTGGCCATCCAGCTTCTTCCTCCCTGGAATGTGGGCATCTGTTTAGGCTCCCACCACCCTGACTGTGATGTCCTGCCTTTCAGAAGGAAGATTTGTCTGAGGAGTAAGGGAGCCTCAGCTGGGGGCAGCTCCCTCTATGAAACTCTCTTGTTATCTCCGGCCCAAATCAGCTCTTGGGCTTGTCTGCATCCCTGCTGTGTGCCAGGAGAACAGAAGCTGTTGGTGGGCAAGAACTGCTTTAGTTCTGATATTTCCAGTGTACCTCATTTGTAATCAATATGTGGAGGATCAATCAGTAAGCATTCAGAAAGTTCCTCCAGCATGCCTGAGGTCACAAAGTCAAAAATCAAGCTATCTCCGATTTCAGGGAGCTTACACTCTACTAGGGAAACCACAAGTTCTTTTTTTTAAGTTTATTTTTAATACAGCTTGCTTTATGAATTATGGTGGGAGAGAAAAATCAGAGCAAACAGGAAAAACCATGGGAGAGATTAAAAAAAAAAGAAGAAGAAGAAGAAGAAGAAGTCCACATAGCATGGGTTGATTTACATTTAGTCTCCTTAGTTCTTTCTCTGGTTGCAGATGGCATTTTCTGTCCAAAGTCTTTTGGGATTGCTTTGGATCACTAACCACTAAGAACCAAGCCTTTACTAGTTTATCATTGCACAATCTTGCTGTTCTCGTGTACGATGTATTCCCACTTCTGCTTGTTTTGCTCAGCATCAGTTGATGTAAATCTTTCCAGGCCTGTCTAAAATCAGCTGAAAATCACATGTTCTAGAGCTAGTAGATACACATAAACACAAAGGAATTTGTGAGAAGCAGCATCCTCTCATCCAGCCTGATCAAAAAGTTCAGTCTCCTCCCAGAGGGCCAGGTCTCAAGGTCCAGTTTAGCTTTCGTTTTCCTAATGGAAGTGTTGACAAAATACTTTTATGAGTAAGCTGAGGTTTAGTGACCTGCCAAGTGTCCCACAGCTAAAAGCAGTAACTAATGCTTGAATCAGAAGTGTCCAGACTCCAGTGAGGGCTTTGAACCTTTCCTATATCCACTCCCCAAGCCCCAGTGATGATCCAAGGGGGTGAGATTCAACTTGCTCTGTTTGGCTCCAAAGAAAAGAACTGGCTTGGATGTTGGAATTGGCGAGACTGGGAGTGGAAGTGGCAACGAGACCGATTTCCACTTTTAAGTGAAATTTTCCCAACAATTAGAGTCGGCCAGAAATGGAGGTGCCTCAGGAGGTGGTGGATGCCCCATCACTCTTCAGTGAAGGCCAGGTGGCCACTTCTAGAGATACTAGAGGCTCCTCTTCAGATAGTGAGGGATGAGATGAGCGTCCAGGTCTCTTGCCCCGGGGGTGCTGTGATAGTTGGTCCAGCACATGGGTTCTGTGCATCCGTTACCTTGACCCAGCTTACCGCCTTCTTTCTCCATACAGAGTACGCCATCCCTATGTCCAAGTACGTATTCCCATTTTTCTTTTGTTTTGGGCTGTTGTTGTGGACTGCCGTAGAATACGTTCTCCACCGCTTCCTATTCCACATGAAGCCACCTGCTAGCAACTCTTACCTCATCATGCTCCACTTCCTCATCCATGGCCAGCACCACAAGGTGAGGGGTCCTAGGGAGAGGCTGGGGCAGGCGGTCCCTTCCCTTCCCCTCCAATAGGAGAAATCTTCACAGAAAGGATTGGGCACAGGATCCCCAGCCCCAGCTGCCTCCATCATGAGCACCAAAGGCTTCCTTGTGAAGGAGGTAGGGGATGGGGTGAAGGAGAAAGCCATGGGAATTCTGGAAGTCCTCCTGACCTGAACTGAGGCTGTCAGAAGGTAAAACCCAGCTGAGGTGCTAGGCTGTGAACAGCACAGCAAGGTTAAGATCATCTGGTGGGTAGACACAGCCTATGGGAGAATCATGGAGGAGGCAAGAGCCCTCTCTGGCGTCTTCCTGCTCCTCACCTAGTGTTCTCAAGCTTCCTTTTGGCTCCCTGGGGCCAGGTCTGCCCTCCTCCTGTTCTAGGCTATCCTTTTCAACTAAGGCCCATTTCCCCATAGCTCTACTCTCTCTCTCTGTTCCTGTGAGTCATAAGTGACTCCAACCGAACATGGCAGCCAGCTGTTAGGGCGCACCTTCCCATTTACATCCCTCCACCTCTGTCACAATGTGCGTCTCCAAAAGGCTCCCTTGGAATGTCTCTGATCAAGGGCATTTCAGGGAGCAACGTCTTCCGGCAGGGAGGACTTTCTGTCCTTCCCAAGTACTTAATGGCCACCTTTCATCACAGACTGTGATGGGGAATGTGAAAACAAATTTGCCTTGCTCTCCATAAGTGCTATCCCCACACTTAGGGCCATACCCGGCAGCCCATCTTGACTTGGGAAGTGAGTGAAAGGTCAGATGAACCACTGAATGGTCCCAGGAGCCCTAATCATATCATTGTATAGGAAGCAGATTTTAGCTCAGTAGGAAGATAAACTTGGTCATTAGAACTGTCCAGGAGTTGCCCGGGATGCCCGGGAGAGGAATTGAGTTCCCTATCACCGGAGGTCTCCAAGCAGAAGCTAAATGGTCATTGTCAGGGGTATCTTAAAGGGGATCCCTGCCCAGGAAGGAGGCGGACGATTTGGCCTCCCGAGGTCCTAAGCCTGCAGCCCGTCATGGGAAGGAGGCGGCCTCCTTGGGCGGTTGCCAGTATAGGTGCCAGCTCAGGATGTCCAGTCTGGAGCCTGGCAGGAGGTGGGCTTAGAGCCATCGGCCCCCCAGACCCGGCCTGGGGACAGCTGGGCCGTCTGATGGGTCTCTCTGTTCCTAGTCCCCATACGACGGCTCCCGCCTGGTCTTCCCCCCTCTGCCTGCTTCCCTGATGATCTTCTCCACCTACGTCATCCTCCGCATCTTCCTCCCTGAGACCCTGGCGGGCATCGTCTTCACGGGCGGCCTCCTGGGCTACATCACCTATGACATGATGCACTACTACCTGCATTATGGGTCGCCGTCCAAGGGCACCTACCTGTACAGAATGAAGGCCTACCATGTCAAACACCACTTTGAACACCAAAAGTCAGGTAGGAGGGCTGGGCCGGGGAGCAGGACCTCTATGGTCCTGAGCAGCAGAGCTAAGATGAAGGGAGCAGCTCCCTGCCCCAGCTTGGCAGGGGGTCTCCTGGAAGGGAGCAGGACAGAAGCAGTGAGGCAGTGCTACTGCCCCAGGTCTCCCTTTCCCAGCAGCTGGGCAGTTGGCCCCTCAAGAGGGCCAGTAACATCTTGGGGTGATAGTTTTGGCCTGAACGAGGCAGAACCGTCCAAGTCTACTCCAGAGCACTAGAGCTAAAAGGACCTTGGAAGAGACCATCTCATCCAAGAGGTCTTTTCTGTGCCATGTAATCTTGTTAGCAGTCTGGGAAGCCCATAGCCCCCTCAAAATCATGTTTTTATTTGGTTTTGGTGGGGAGAGGCCCTCAGGGTTAAGTGACTTCTCAGAGTCACACAGCTAGTCAGTGTCTGAGGCCAGATTTGAGTTCAAGTCCTCCTGACTGCAGGGCTGATACCAGCTCTATCTACTGTACCATCCAGCTGCCCCCAGAATCATGGATTGGTATCTTTTTAATTAATCTTTTTATTTATTTTCAGCCAACTGTGACAGTTTTGCTTTTTCAAAATCATGTTTTAAGTACATAAAACAAAATATGTAAGATTACAAAGGAAAACAATTCTATTTCAATACAGTTATCAATTTTTTTTTTAATTTGTGATTTGTCACTATATCCAGCAATGAATATAAATGAAGCAGTGATGAGCATGAATTAGATATTTCAGGATTTCTGGAACATCTTTAATGTGTTCTGAAAATATCTCTGGGTGACAGAGGGATATATCGCAAACATAGTTCTGGTTTGTTGCCCATATTCATGATTGTAGAAAATGTTCAATTAGAATTAGAGCTCTGTGAAAATAAAGATGTAAATTTTGCATTTAAGGAAACTGAGGCGGGGGGTATGTGCGAAGTGAATGGCCCAGGGTCACCCAGTAAGAGTCTGAAGTAGAATTTGAATTCGAGTCCTGACTCTAAGGCTAACTCTAGCTACAATGACATTCCTCCGTTCTTCTGACTTTGCCCCTTTTCTCCCTCTCCAGGGTTCGGCATCTCCTCCAAGATATGGGATATTTTCTGCCATACCCTCATTCCAGAGACCTCGGAGAAGGAGCAGTAACACCTTCCCAGCCCCCCTGCTTCTTTCATCCCGGAACCACCCTTCCTCCCTCCCGGCTAACACTTCCTCCCCTCACCCTTTAGCTGGTGACCCCCGCAGGGACCTGGGGCTTTGAGTGGGTCAGTCTCACTGGCCTAAAGAGAGGGGGTAGTGATTCCCCGAGGATCAGAGGGACCGATGTCTTCCTAACCAATCCCCCAAGTGAAGGAGTTCTTCCCAAGACTCCCAGGAACCGAGAGACCCCAGCTCGCCCATGGAGAGCCCTGTTGGAAACCTGTCCACCTGACTCATTGGGCTGCTAACACGCAGGCAGGCTGATCATGGCCTCTGTCCCGCAGCAGAGTCCAAATCCCCTCTAGCCCTAGAGAGGAGTTAAGGAAACAGACCCCATGGGAGAAGGAGCAAGGAGCCGGCCAAAGGCGGGCAGAGAGGGGCCCCTTCCAGCCCCAAGTGCCTAGGGCTCCCTTGTAAGAAAACCCTGATGATGTCCCATGCTGGAAGAGTCCGCTCAGTCGGCGGCTCCCCCCATCTCCCTTCCTCCCTCCTGGAGCACTTCTTTCATTTCCCTTCAGGGGGAGGAGCAAGCTCCACTCTCTTGCTTTGGGGAGATGGCAGGGCAAGGCCTTAAATACATGAAGGGTTCTCACTCATTGCCCGTGTTCTCCTGTCGATAACTCCCTCGGTGCCTAAGTCTGAGGCTGGCTCTGCCAGCTGCCTCCGGCAGGTATCCCCTACAAGTGCCAATTCTAAAGCCAACTAAGTGCCTCCCGGACCGACGGCCTAGGGCCTGGTGGGCATTCAGGAAGAGCCTGGGGACCGCTCACACACCCCCTCGCACTGGGCCCCCGGTCCCCACCCCTGACTTCTCAGAAGTGCAGAGTCCACAGGGGCTGGGGTCTGCTGGAAGGCCGGCCAAAGTCATCGCCTCTTCCCCTCCATCACTAGCGCTCCATGCTTAGGAGTTGCCCTTGTCGAGGGCTCCTGGCCAAGGGGAGGCAGGCAGTGCCACGGTCCTGTTGGGAAGGTGAACAGCCAAGGTGCCTCCTTTCCTCAGACCAGTCTAGCACCTGGCAACAGTCCCGTCACTCCATTTTCCTAGGGCCTCGGTCACCTTCCTCCCAGCACCTCCCAGCAGCTCCTACTGAGATGGGTGGCCGTGGGAGTCGGTATCTTGGGGCCTTCATCCTCCCTGCTCCCCCAGCTCCCAGTTTTGCCCGTCCAGCCGACTGCCCTCCCTCTCTATCCTGCTTTAGGCCCATGACATGAAGCACCCTCCTCTTCCTTATAACCAAACCCCTCCCTGCTTGAAAGCGGGTCTTATGTATAAGCCATTTGAATTCTCCTTGCTTGGCTTTGGGCCAAGTTTGGGTTTCACTGCTGCCTTTCCTAACTCCGTGTATGGACCTCTGTGTAAGTTTGGTTTTTCTTGTTGGTTTGTTGTTTTTTGTTTTTTTCCCCTATTCCCGTCCTCAAACAGTTAGTTCTTGAAAGTTAAAAAAAAAATCCACTAAGTGTCAATAGACATGGTTTGGGCTGATCTTGTGATTTCTAATGTTTACCATGGAGATATTTAAAGGTTTTGGAAGAAGTCTATAGAGTTGTAGTTGTGAAATAAAGATGTAAATATTGTTTATTTTGAAAAATAAAACTTTAAAAACCCTCAAATCAAACAATAAAGACTTTATTGTTATCTATTGGAGCTGCGGGTGAGCTGGGGACAGAATTTCCCTAGCAGACTGACTCATACAGAGTCTATCCCAATCCAGCTGGCTTTCCTGGAGAAGAAGGAAAAAGATTTGGGCAGGAGCTTTTGACAGGGGAAATGGGAAAAATGAAAAGTGAGCTCTATGAGGAGATAGAAGACTATTTCACTTCTCTGACTGTGCACCAGTGGCAGCCTTCACCCCCAGCTCTCTGCCTTGCCCCTGAACTGGAGCCCCCTTAAACTGACCTCCCAAAATAACACTTTCCCTTGGCTCCTGATCAAAAGGAGAACTTGGGCCAGAGCTAGGGGATGGTAACATGGTGAAGAAACTCCTTCCAAACAGTCAAATTCAAAAAAGAGCCACATAAAAGGAAACCTTCAGCAGGAAATTGAAAATGCTATTTTCCCTACAATCTTAAAGATCTAATAATACAGCGCTGCCATTCTTGTGTTGAGGAGGTAGTTATTGGGAAAATGTATGAAGTGATTAGTAGAGAATGAGTACAATATAGAAGAGAGAGTTCTTAAACTTTTTTATGGGTCCTAGACTTCTTGCCAAGCAACCTGATGAAACTGAGGGACCCCTTCTCAGAATAAGGGTTTGAAATGCACAAAATAAAATACATACAAAGGAAACTAACTGGTGAAATAGTTTTCAAAATATACTTTAAAACAAGTTCATGGCCCCCAAGGTTTTAAGAACCCCTGAACTTAAGCCAATCGGTAACTGACACATTTAAGCAGCTCTTCGTTCTGTTCTCCCAAAACTGAGAGGCTGACTCAAAATTCTCTGCTGGAGCTGCTATGGAAAATGAAGCTATGGAGTTAGAATTATGGCATAATAATAATAATAGCATTTCTATAACACATTAAGGTTTGTAAAGTGCTTTACAGTTATCTCATGAGACCCTCACAACAACCCCATGACACAGGTGCTATTGCCAGCCCTGTTTTACAGATGAGGAAACTGAGTTCAAAAGGGCTTACGTGCCCGGGTTCACACAGCTTGTGAGGCAGGATTTCGTCAGGTCTTCCTGATTCCACGATCCCCACATTGCACCACCCAGACAAGTAGAAAATTGAAAATAAGATCACATGGGAAAGGAAGAATTTCCTAGTCTGGGGTGGGGGGAGGAAGGAAACAATGAACCCGTTGAGCAGGGATCAGCCAGGAGCCAATTGTGGGCTCTCTGGGAAGGGCTGAGGCTGGTAGGTGCTTCCAAGGTGCATGTCTGTGACTAAGACTGAAGGGTGGATCAGGAGAACTGAGATGGATAGCACTGGGCTGGGCAGGAACAAATTCTGGAACTCTGCAAAGCAGAAAGGCTGGGTGGAAAGGGTCAGAGACAATTTAAGATGGAAGGCGGCGTTTGACAAGGCGGCCACACCTGTGATGGAGACCAGACACGCCAAAAGGGTGAGGTTGGGGCAGCAGCTGGAATTTCTCCTAGAGAAGCTGTCAGAGGTTCCTTTTCACAGGAGACACTACAGTTCCCCGGACCGTCCGTCCAGATCTTACAGGTGCCTGGTCTTTCTGGATCCTGAATCTGCTAAGGGAGGGGGCTTCTAGGATTCAGAACTAAAAAGGCCAGTGCCCTGGCTAGTATTTTTCCATAAAATGAAGTAAGATGGGAAAAGACCCTGGGGTTGGGAAAGATGAAGGCAAAAGGAAAAGGGGGATGGCAGAGGATGAGACAGACGGATTGTGTCATGGAAGCCACAAATATGAGTTTGGACAGACTCCACGAGACAGTGACAGACAGAAGGACCTGGAGTGCTGTGGTCCATGGGCTCACCCAGAGAATGAATGAACAACAAACTCCTCTTTCCATGATAATAAAATATCTAGCGTTTATACAGTGTTTTAAAATTTACAAAACATTTTGCAAATAGATTATTTTATCCTCAAGACAATCCTGCTGTTATCATCCTCACTTTTCAAATAAGGAAACTGAGGCAGGCTGGTCTAGGGTTTGTACAGCTAATAAGTGTCTGAGGCAGATTGGATCTTACAACTTCCTGACTTCACATCCGAATCGTTCTCCACCACAACACCAATCAGGCACCAAATTAAACTCTAAAGCTAGAATTTCTCATGCTGTGGTCAGAGCAATAATTTGTGGAATTTTGGAAGTGGCACATAATATTATAAAACAAGCAGAATTCAAAGTGGAAATCCTCATGCTCTAAGGTATAATGGATAATGAGAGCATATTTATGGGCCAGACAATTAATAAGTCATTTAGAAAACAGGAAAGAAAAATGGGGATGTCATCACAAGGGCCAGAGTGCTGAACCAGTGACAGTGGGCCTGGACTTGCAGAATCCGGAATTCATCCAGCTTCCCACTTCCTCCTGCCCCGATTCTAAGGCTGCTCTGCTCTGAGTTTCCCTTCCTTCATGACTTAAGTTAGGCTGGTGTTAGGTGCTAGGTGACAAGGGAAAAAATTAAACAGTCCCTGACCTCAAGAAGTCAATATTCTATAGAGGAGATATATTTATCTACACATATATGTAATAAGGATTATACACAAATAACAATACTAATAGCTCGTTAGGGTTTACAAAACTTTTTCCATATATTATCTCATTTCATCCACACAAGAACTCTTTTAGGGAGATAGCATCATCACCACTTTTGGTAGCTAAGTGGTACCCTATTGTATAGAGTGCCAAACCTGGAGTCAGGAAGATTCGTCTTCCCAAGTTCAAAACTGTCCCGAAATGCTTACAATGCAATCGTGGACAAATCATTTAACCCTGTTTGTTTCTGTTTCCTTCTCTGTTAAATGGCTTAGAGAAGGAAAAAGCAAACTAAGAGAATCCCAAATGAGGTCACAAAGGGACATGACTGAAAAATGACTGAACAGCAGCACTCAATTTATCGTTATTTTCCCCCTGGGCCTGGAATGCTAGTTATAATGATTTACAGAGACCTCATCATACTCAGGTTTCTGATGATCATCATTCTTTACAATTTCTCATTGGGGATCCAGTTTCCTAGGGTTGCTATTTTCCCCTATCCATGACCAACAGAGAGGAAGCTGGATAACGGGAAATAAGTGACATCCTGAGAGCTTCATGGCATCGAACAGGTCCGGGGACAATTTTCTGAAGGTTTCGTCCTTGAGAGAGTTTTTTGTCGGGAGATGGGAGTGCCTTGGAGCTGAGCTGCAGTTCCCATGCTGAAGAGCAGCCCCTGACTTTGGGGACTGTGATGGCTGGGTGACAGGGACCACACAGACTGCCCCAGGCAGGAATTCTGTCTGCCAGTGGTCAGGATCGTTGGAGGAGAATCACTTCCTGAACCCACAGTGCCAGGAAAGCCAGACAGCAGTGCTCAGCACAGCAAGACATCCATTCCTCGTCTCCTCTTCCTTTTCCATGAATTGTAGATGGGGAAATTGTAGATGGAAATAAAATTGAATAGGAGTCTCCATGTAGAAGCTATCGACCTTCTTTTCTTTTCATTTTGCTCTGTTAAATAAATAATATGGCCATAGTTTACTGATTACTTTCATGTACGAATATGGGAACATGCAGAGAAAGGAAATTGCAGATTTGGGGTGTGGATAGAGCCATAGATTTTCTATTTTTAATATTCTTGAGCAATATTTCATAATATCCATAGATTAATTTGGAACACAGACAACATGGATTTCAAATTGCTCTGTGCCATTTAGGGAATCACATGGTGACCTTTCTGCCTGGATAACTGTTAAAGTGACACATTGTTTTTCAGAATTAAGAATTAATTTACATACCAACTAATTAAGGCTACCAACATAATGATAGCACCCTTATCTCATATGCATGCCCATAGATGTCACTAGAACTTTTTTGCACTTCAGAGAAATTGAAATTTTTATTTGAAAAGGAATCCTAATGAGAGATAAAATTTCTTCCTCCCCCCACCAAAAAGCATCCCCAAAATATTTATTACAATAGAAAAAAAAAGATAATGGATTAAGGGGGAAAGGGGACTAAAGCTGATAAAAATAATGGTGAGAGATGTACCCCCACAACTAATCCTCTAGATTCTATGTTCTCCTTTGAGCCCCTGGACAGTATAAAAGCATTCCAGTAAAGAATTCACCACTTTCCAGTTTGCTCATGGTGGGGAGTCTTTTCACAAACGTTTCCAGTTAACAGAAAGTTTGGGGGATGGAGAGATTTGGTGGGGGAAGGCAGGTTTTTGTTTTTTTAAAGTAAGGGAAGGAGGGAATTCATTTTTATTCCCACAAGTCAGACAAGCCAGCTTAGTTGAAGTAGCAAGGCAAGAAGCAGTGAGGGAGAGAAAGGAAAGTTGCAGGGGCCAGGTAAGTTGGACCATCAGTACCTTGACCCTGATGGACATAGTTCAGAACCTTGAATCCATGAGCCTTGGGAATAGCATTGCTTCCATCCCAGTGCTCTCAGCCTTCTTCCTGAGAAGCCTCTAAGAGACTGCCATAGCTACTGAAGACCCATAAAGTTCTTGCTACCAATAGTCCTTGTGATATCAAATGATATTGATAGGATTATATCAGTGGAAATGGCTTTAAGGAAAGGACATGACTTGCATCTACAACTTTCTATATGTATTGTCTCCCCCATTATTGGATTGTGAGCTTTTTAAATGCTCATCTGTAATTTCAATAGCCTTGGGCAGACTAAATAAAAATTCTTTCTTGCTTATTTTTCCAAATAGTTTATGTGGTATTGGTATTAATTATTCTTTAAATATTTGGTAGAATTTGTATGTAGTAAATTTAGAATTTACATCTGGTCCATCTTATAGAGCTCATTTATGCTTGTTCAATTTCTTTTTCTAAAACATAGTTATTTAAGTATTCTAATTCCTATTCTGTTTATCTGGGCAATTTAGATTCTTATAATTATTTATCCATTTCACTTAGATTATCAGATTTAACATTTAATATGGCAAAATAATTCCTAATAATTTCTTTAATTTCATTTTCGTTGGTGGTGCATTCACCCTTTTCATTTTTTTTTTTTTTTGCTGGTAATTTGATTTTCTTATTTCTTTTTTAAAAAATCAAATTAATCAATGGCTTTTATCTATTTTTCCCATAAAACCAGCTTCCAGTTTCACTTATTAGTTAATGGGTTATTTGTGTTTGATTTCTTTTTTTACTTAAAATTTTTCTAATCTCTCCTTTATTTTTAAGGATTTCCAATTTATATTTAATTAAAGCTTTTAATTTGTTATTTTTCTAGTTTTTTTAATTGAGTGACCAATTCATTGATCTGCTTTTTTTCTATTTTATTGATATAAACATTTAGAGATATAAAATTTCCTCTAAGTGCTCCTTTGATTACATCTCACAAAATTCAATATATTGTCTCATTGTTGCCATTCTTTTTAATGTGATTATTGATTGTTTCCATGATTTGTTCTTTGACCCACTCATTCTTTAGGCTTAGATTATTTCATATCAATTAATTTTTAATCTATGTTCCTATGGACTATTACTGAATATAATTTTTATTGAATTATCATCTGAATGTTACTACTGGGCTTATATCCCAAAGAGATCTTAAAGAAGGAAAAGGGGATTCGTATGTACAAAAATGTTTGTGGCAGGCCTTTTTGTAGTGGCCAGAAACTGGAAACTGAGTGGATGCCCATCAGTTGGGGAATGGCGGAATAAATTATAGTGTATGAATATTATGGAATATTATTGTTCTGTAAGAAATGATCAGCAGGATGATTTCAGAGAGGCCTGGAGAGACTTACACGAACTGATGCTGAGTGAAATGAGCAGGACCAGGAGATCATTGTACATGGCAACAACAAGAATATATGATGATCAATTCTGATGGACATGGCTCTTTTCAACAATGAGAGGATCCAAACCAGTTCCAATTGTTCAGTAATGAAGAGAATCGGCTACACTCAGAGAGAGAACTATGGGAAATGAGTGTGGGCCAACAACATAGCATTTCTACTCTCTCTGTTATTGTTTGCTTGCATTTTTGTTTTCCTTCTCAGGTTATTTTCACATTCTTTCTAAATCTGATCTATTTTGAGCAGCAAGATAACTGTATAAATATGTATATATATTGTATTTAACATATACTTTAACATATTTAACATGTATTGGACTACCTGCCATCTAGGGGAGGGGATGGAGGGAAGGAGGGGAAAAGTTGGAACAGAAGGTTTTGCAAGGGTCAAAGTTGAAAAACTACCCATGCATATGTTTTGTAAATAAAAAGCTATAATAATAAAAAAAAAAAGAATTATCATCTGAAAAGGATATACTTTATATTTCCACTTTTTTTCATTTGTTGGTAAAGTTTTTATACCCTAATACATGAACAGGTTTTTGAAGGTGCCATAGACAGTTAAGAAAAGGTATGCTCCTTTTTGTTTCCATTCAATTTTCTCCAGAGGTGTATCATATCTAACTTTTCTATAACTCTATTCATCTCAATTTCTTTCCTATTTTATTTGTGGTTAGATTTATCTGGTTCTGAGAAGGAAAAGCTGAATTCCCTCACTAGCACAAATTTATTTGCTATATCCTCCTATAATTTAGTTTTTCCTTTAAGAATTTGGATGCTCCTCAGTAATGAACTGAACCAGCTACGCCCAGAGAAAGAACTCTGGGTGATGACTAAAAACCATTACATTGACTTCCCAATCCCTATATTTATGCTCACCTGCATTTTTGATTTCCTTCACAAGCTAATTGTACAATATTTCAGAGTCTGATTCTTTTTCTACAGCAAAATAACGTTTTGGTCAGGTATACTTATTGTGTATCTAATTTATATTTTAATATGTTTAACATCTACTGGTCATCCTGCCATCTGGGGGAGGGGGTGAGGGGTAAGAGGTGAAAAATTGGAACAAGAGGTTTGGCAATTGTTAATGCTGTAAAGTTACCCATGCATATAACCTGTAAATAAAAGGCTATTAAAATTTAAAAATTAAATGAATAAATTAAAATTAAAATTAAAAAAAAGAAATTAATGTCTTTTTCAATGCAATGGGTCAGAATATGACTGTGGGCCCACTTTTCTGACTCAGTGTTGAACCAAATCAGATGAAATTAACCAGTTGGAGAATGTTCTCTCAAAATGTCATGGAAGACTGTGGGCCAGCCTGGTGGGCAGTGCCCACCAGGTGCTCCAAAGGCTCAAACCCTCTCAGAAGCAATGTACCATGGTTTCTTAAGTGCCAGACTATAGTACAGGCTACAGTTCTCTCAATCATTTCCTTTATCTCATTCAGAGATTTATGAAATTAAATTTTACTTATGGGGGGAAAAAAGGATTTGCCAATGGTCTTGTGATGAAGAAAACCATTTGCATCCAGAGAGAGGACAGTAGGAACTGTCTTTTTGCCTCTTTTTTGATCTCTTGGGATACAGACCCAAAGTGACGATGTTGGATCACAGGATCTCCACACACTCTTTATTATATCTGTGCCTTTATGTTGACTGTCCACACCATGCCTGGAATTCACTCTCTATTCCCCTATCCTACCAGCTTCCCTGGCTTCCTTCAAGACCCAGTTCAAATTCCACTTTCCATAGGAAGCCTTTCCTGCACCACTTCCCCTCTCCTTCTGAGGTGTCCTTCCATCTGCTCTCAGTCCATCTTGTTTATACCTAGTTATCTCTATGTTGTCTCTCTCATTAGAATGTGAGTATTTTGCTTCTCTCCATCTCCTTAGCTCTTAACATAATGTCTTGCATTTATGTGCTAAGTGCTTAATAAGTGCTTCTTGACTGGAGACCAATACTTCCAAAGTAGTGAGTTTTAGGTCTAAGATTTAGACTTGACTATGTATGTGTGTGTATACCTATGGATATTATATGTGTGTGTATATATATATATATATATATATATATATATATATATTCTTTTTGTTTTGTCTTTTTTTTCTATTTTGTATTTAAATTTTAAAGAGATAAAAAACCAAATCTTCTGATTCTAAATCTAACATTCTTTCCCCATTGTACTACACTGCCTACATAACATTATTTATCCCAAATTGCATAGGGAACAACAGTCGGGATTTGAATCCAGGCCCTCTGTTCCCAGTCCAGTACTCTGTCTACAACACCATGCATCTTTGTTAAAGGCGATTGAATGAACAAGTCACTTCCATTAGATCTAACAAAGAGCACTTATATGTCGAGCCTTTGAAAAATGACAAAAATCCAGGGACAGACAATAGCTAATTGGTGGAGACTGTAAGGCAATAATGGATGCCAAAATGAATAAGCCCTTCCCATCTGTCTGGCCAAACAGAGGGCAGGGGAGCACAATAAAGTTTAGCACTATCTTGCCTGGTCTCCATTACTAGGACTCCCTCGTCCACTTTCTAGGGACTGTACATTTTTATTCTCCAAGACAAGTAATTTGCCTCAAGCCTGCATTTAATTTTCATTTCCTCAGTTTGGGCGAGTTTGCTTGTTTCAGTTGTGATCAAACCCTCAGATTCCCCCAAAGTCTGTCTGCCTCAAAATGCAAAGGATGACCAAGGGCCACAGCAGATGAGCAGCAGTTCTATTGTACGTGACCCAGCACTGACCAGCACACTGACCGCTTTCCCCAAAGCTCCCCACAGAAAGCTGCTTAGGATAAACTCAGCCACTCTAGCATATCCAGAGTCAAATGTAAACTCCCCTGTTTCATTTTTAATGACCTCAATCTAATTTTCAAACCTCAGTATGGATTCCTCCCCATCCCGTGCTAAGGCTGACACACTGGCTACTCATGGGTATCTGTGTGAACCAGTGGAGAAAGCACTGGCTCTGGAGTCAAAGGATTTGAGTTTAAATCCAGTCTTAGATACTTAGTTGTATGACTCTGGACAAGTTCATCTAACCCAATTTGCCTCAGTTTGCTCATCTGTAAAATGATCTAGAGAAAGAAATGGCAAACCATTTTAACAATGGCAAACCAGCATCTTTGCCAAGAAAACCCCATATGGGGAAGTGCCTGAGAACAACAGAATAACAAAATCCTAGGCACTGTGCTTATTGAAAGATCTCAGACAACACACAAAAAAGAAACTGAAAAGATGGGAAGAAGGAAAAGTAATATCTTTGGGAGGTAGAGTGTGATATGGTAGAGAAATCCAAAGGAGTAGATCTGAGTAGGTGATGGAGAGATGCTGGCCTGGGGACCCTCCTGAAATGGAGGTCCAAGTTGAAGCCCCTCATTCTTCCCTCCAATCAGAGAAGTCCCTGGGATAGAGTGTACTGAGGACATGAGAATCCCAACACTGACTCTAATATGCAGGTTAATGAGGTTCCTGATGAGGAGGTTTTGGGGGAGCATGATAGTGAAGTCCAGAGTAACCAGATTATATAAGAGATGAAAAGGAGTCTGAGGAATAAAAAGACTTTTGGGAGAATTGACACTCCCACCCTACCCTCAACCCACACACATTCCTTTTCTATTTCTTCAATCTGTTGGTTTTTCAATAGGTATTAACTTATTTTTTATTAAAGCTTTTTATTTTCAAAACATATGCATGGATAATTTTCAACATTCACTCTTGCAAAACCTTGTGTTCTAAATTTTTCTCTCCCTTCCCCCCACCCCCTGCCCTAGATGGCAAGTAATCCAATATATGTTAAACATGGACAATTCTTCTATACATATTTCCACATTTATCATGCTACACAAGAAATATCAGATCTAAAAGGGGGGAAATGAGAAAGAAAACAAAAAGCAAACAAACAACAACAAAAAAAGTGAAAATACTATGTTGAGATCCACACTCAGTCCCCCCAGTCCTCTCTCTGGGTGCAGATAGCTCTCTTCATCATAAGATCATTGGAAGTGGTCTGAATCACCTCATTGCTAAGAAGAGCCATAGGCATTAACTTATGATAGCATTTTTATTTCCCCTCTTTTTTGTTATTATACCTTTATTTTATTGGGTATTTTTTTTATTTTTGGATAAACCTCCCATTTCTATACCTCTATATAGCAGAGGTGACTCTGGATTTTTGAAGGCTGTTGCAGGTTCTAAAATACCACAAAATATTGAATATGGTTCTAACCAACACCCTAAGTCTGCTTTCTGAAGACCAGATTAACTAAGCATAGGAAGGCTCATTAATAAGCTGTTTATTTGATAAAAAAAAAAAATTTAAATGGTCCTCATTCCTGAATAGTCTTTAGGCTTGGCAGTGATGCTGGCAGAGTGATGGAAAGAGGCAACAGAAAATTGCCGTTACGAATGGAACATTAAGATTGTTGAGAGATTGGTGGATTAGTCTTGGGGAAACAGTTTGGATCTCTACTCCCATGCCCTTTGACCAGCAATTCTATTACTTTGACTTCACATATACAAAAGTATTAATGATATCACTTTTAAAAATTGAAAGCAATCAATGCCCATCAATTATGGAATGGTTCTACCGATTTTTAATATATAGATATGAGACAGTAAACCATAAAAAGAAATCACAAATAAGGATTCAGAAAAACCTACAAAGACTTGTATGAATTGATATGTATAAAGTGAACAAAACAAAAAGAATAATTTAGACAATAACAATAATAATGTAAAGCTGGTTTCTTTTTTTTTCTAATTCTATTTTTTTCTCTTTTTTTTATTTTTTATTTTTTATTTAATAGCCTTTTATTTACAGGATATATGCATGGGTAACTTTACAGCATTATCAATTGCCAAACCTCTTGTTCCAATTTTTCACCTCTTACCCCCCCACCCCCTCCCCTAGATGGCAGGATGACCAGTAGATGTTAAATATATTAAAATATAAATTAGATACACAATAAGTATACATGACCAAAACGTTATTTTGCTGTAGAAAAAGAATCAGACTCTGAAATATTGTACAATTAGCTTGTGAAGGAAATCAAAAATGCAGGTGTGCATAAATATAGGGATTGGGAATTCAATGTAATGGTTTTTAGTCATCTCCCAGAGTTCTTTTTCTGGGTATAGCTAGTTCAGTTCATTACTGCTCCATTAGAAATGATTTGGTTGATCTCGTTGCTGAGGATGGCCAGGTCCATCAGAACTGGTCATCATCTAGTATTGTTGTTGAAGTATATAATGATCTCCTGGTCCTGCTCATTTCACTCAGCATCAGTTCGTGTAAGTCTCTCCAGGCCTTTCTGAAATCATCCTGTTGGTCATTTCTTACAGAACAGTAATATTCCATAATTTTCATATACCACAATTTATTCAGCCATTCTCCAACTGATGGACATCCATTCAGTTTCCAGTTTCTAGCCACTACAAAAAGGGCTGCCACAAACATTCGTGCACATACAGGTCCCTTTCCCTTCTTTATAATCTCTTTGGGATATAATCCCAGTAGTAACACTGCTGGATCAAAGGGTATGCACAGTTTGATAACTTTTTGAGCATAGTTCCAAACTACTCTCCAAAATGGTTGGATTCGTTCACAACTCCACCAACAATGAATCAATGTCCCAGTTTTCCCACATCCCCTCCAACAATCATCATTATTTTTTCCTGTCATCTTAGCCAATCTGACAGGTGTGTAGTGGTATCTTAGAGTTGTCTTAATTTGCATTTCTCTGATTAATAATGACTTGGAGCATCTTTTCATATGACTAGAAATAGTTTCAATTTCTTCATCTGAGAATTGTCTGTTCATATCCTTTGACCATTTTTCAATTGGAGAATGGCTTGATTTTTTATAAATTAGAGTTAATTCTCTATATATTTTGGAAATGAGGCCTTTATCAGAACCTTTGACTGTAAAAATATTTTCCCAGTTTATTGCTTCCCTTCTAATCTTGTCTGCATTAGTTTTGTTTGTACAAAAACTTTTCAGTTTGGTATAATCGAAATTTTCTATTTTGTGATCAGTAATGATCTCTAGTTCTGCTTTGGTCATAAAGACCTTCCCCTTCCACAGGTCTGAGAGGTAAACTATCCTATGTTCCTCTAATTTATTAATAATTTCATTCTTTATGCCTAGGTCATGAACCCATTTTGACCTTATCTTGGTGTACGGCGTTAAGTATGGATCAATGCCTAGTTTCTGCCATATTAGTTTCCAATTTTCCCAGCAATTTTTATCAAACAGTAAGTTCTTATCCCAAAAGCTGGGATCTTTGGGTTTGTCAAAGACTAGGTTGCTATATTTGTTGACTGTTTTATCCCTTGAACCTAATCTATTCCACTGATCAACTAATCTATTCCTTAGCCAATACCAAATAGCTTTGGTAACTGCTGCTCTATAATATAATTTTAGATCTGGTACAGCTAAGCCACCTTCATTTGATTTTTTTTTTCATTAATTCCCTTGAAATTCTTGACCTTTTGTTTTTCCATATGAACTTTATTGTTATTTTTTCTAGGTCATTAAAATAGTTTTTTGGGACTCTGATTGGTATAGCGCTAAATAAATAGATTAGTTTAGGTAATATTGTCATCTTTATTATATTTGCTCGCCCTATCCAAGAGCATTTAATATTTTTCCAATTGGTTAGATCAGACTTAATTTGTGTGAAAAGTGGTCTGTAATTTTGCTCATAAAGTTTCTGATTTTCCCTTGGCAGATAGATTCCTAAATATTTTATATTATCAGTAGTTACTTTAAATGGTTTCAAGCTGGTTTCAATGTCTATTCTCCAGCCCTTAACAATAAAGGTTGAGCTGGTGAAAGGAGAGAAAAAGACAGATCTACAATCTTTGGGATAGCCTAGAAGGCTGGTTCTGAGGTAGAGAACCAGAACATACTACCTGTGGGGACTTGTCCAACATAAAACTGGGCCGTTTTCCCTCACAAGTCAGTTCCACTGAGGTGATTTTGCAAACCTGTGAATTCATTACAAGACTACTATTCTAACACCAGCTGAGTTCTCCCCCCTACCCACCCAGACCCATTGTTAGGAGGCAGAGGTCAATCAGTCAGTAAATGTTTATTAAAAGCCTACTATATGCTAGGCACTATATTAAGTGCTAAGAATGAAAAAAAAAAAGGTAAAAAGCAGTCCTGAACTTGGAGGACTCAATTGTCTAACCAGTAAACAGCAAGATATAATCACCATGTATTAAAAATAATCAATAGAATGAAAGTAATAGAATTTAGAGGAGGAGGGAAAGACTTCCAGTAGAAAGTGGCATTTTAGCTGAGACTTGAAAGAAGCCAGGAGTCGGAGATGAGAAGGACAATATTAATGGGGGGAGTTACTGAGAAGTAGAGAGCTCCCCATGCTTGGAAATCTTCAAGTGGGCGGCATCTGTTCATGATTATGTGGAAGAATCTCTTGTTTTGAATGCAAGAGGAATTGGAGAATTTCTGAAATGCCTTCCAATTCTGAGATCTTGGAAATTTTCTGTGAAGATCCTGATCCCAAAGGCCAACCAATAAGATTTCTGCTCCTGCTATTCAATATTTTTATATCCCTATCACTTCAAAATAAACACAAAGAAGTTTGAGAACTTCCATGACTGGCAGGAATACTCAGAGGGTTCTAGTTGCTGGAGATCTATGCTGACAAAGAGACAACCAATGAATGAATGAATGACAAAGAATTTTTGTCAATACTATTTTATTTTTCCAAATACATGTAAGGATGGTTTTCAACATTCATTTTTGTAAGATTTCGAGTTCCAAATATTTTCCTCCCTCCTTCCTTCCTTTCCCACCCCACTCCCCAAAACAGCAAGCAACCCGATATAGGTCAAACATGTGAAATCCTGAAAAAGCATTTATTAAGTGCTTACTATTTGCCAGGGCACTGGCTAAGCAATAATTGTACAAATACATAGCACTCTCCTAACTTACGTTTGTACTCAGTGATTGAGTCCCCAGAGTCTCCTTTGGATTTTAGGGGTAACCCTATGAATGACTATACCTACTATTATAGTTCACTAGCTCATGAGCAAATAGCCTGTACAATTAATTCTTAGCAGAGGCATTTTATTTAAATAGTATAGCAAAAATCTCAGTAACTACAAAAACATCTGGCTATAACCTCAGATCTGTTGTTTTATAAATATATAAGGTATCCTTGGAGGGAATTGGCTAATGCATGCGAAGTACTTTATAATTTTAAATTGTTGTTTGTTTTCATTTTGAAAAAGAAGCCCCCGACAGTAGGAGAGTCAGGAAAGGTTTGGAGAAGACAGAGTTTGAGGTGTCTCTTATTGGGAAGATTTTTCTGAATGTGGAAGCAGGTTGTGCTTCCCAGAATTAATAGTGGAAGTCTAGACACTGAGAATGAGAAAGGGGGGATGTGTGGGGGAAATAGTAGAGCATCCTTTTTCCTCCAGCCTTTGTAAGGAAGTTCCTGGGTCTTCAAGGAGTAAGACTTAAAGGGAAAAAATAAAATAAAATCTTTCTTTATAGATTTAAAAGACGCCAGCTCCTCCTTGTGGCCTCTTTGCAATTAGCGCTTCCTCTATTTCCAATGCCCAGGGATGCTGAATAGATCACTCCATTTTGGTATTTCTTAATCAGACCCTGAATTAGGACGAGATTTTTATTTATTGAAATTTTACTGTGAATTGTCTTTAAGGAAATTTTGAAGCAGAATTATGGAGCAGACAACATTTGTCTGGTTTTGGTTTTTTCTTTCTTTGTAGCCACAGAGTTTACCATAGTGCCTGGCGTGTAGTAGAGACTTTTAAAAAATATTAATAGACTGATAATCCCTTTCAGGATCTTACTAGCTTTTTGACCAGTCTAATAGACATATTTGAGCAAGGAATGCAAATTTCTGAGGGTGGAGACTATTTTTCCTTTGCAACTTTGTGTCCACAGAATCCATCATATGGTTTGTGCTCAATAAATGTTAACTCAATGAATAAATGGGGGAAATGGCATTTATTAAGCCCCTAATGTGTACAAAACACAGGGTTAAGCTCAGGGGGTGCACATAGAACAGTCCTTGCTCTTGGGGAGCTCAAATTCTAATAGAGGAGACAATACCAGTTTCTGGTGGTGAACCGCTTGACATTACCAAGAACTGTTGGTAGCAAGAACTTTCTTTTGGGGTCTTCAATAGCTGAAGGAGAAGCTGCTAAGCTACTTCTCCCCAGACCCTTAATATTGAAAGTAGTGGCAAGGAATATAGAGTGGATGTCCATCCATTAGGGAATGGCTGTACAAAGCTGTGATATATGAATGTAATGCAGTATTTTTGTTCCATAAGAGATGGTGAGCAGGCTGATTTCAGAAAGGCCTTGATATTAGACTTTCATGAACTGATGGTAAAGGAAGTGAGCAGAACCAGGAGATCATTGTACACGTCATCAACAAGATTATGCAATGATCAACTGTGATGGATTTGGCTCTTTTCAACAATGGCGATTCAAGGCAATTCCAATAGACTTGTGTTAGAAAATGCCATCTGCTTCCAGAGAAAGAACTATGGGGACTAAATGTGGATTGAAGCATAGTATTTTCACCTTTTTTTGCTGTTGTTGTTTGCAGATTTTTTCTTCTCATGGTTTTTTCCCCTTCAATCTGATTTTTCTTGTATGATAAGATAAATAGGGAAATATGTTTAAAAGAAATGTGCATATTTAATCTATATCAGATTACTTGCTGTTTTGGGGAGAGGGGAGGTAGGGAAAGGAAGAAGAAAAATTTGGAACACAAAATTTTGCAAAGATGAGTGTTGAAAACTATTTTTATATATAATTATAGTATTAAATATACTATTTTTAAAAAATTGTCCTCCTTCATGGGAGTTGCCAGACTGGACTAGAAAGACGTCTAGTGGCCTAGGACATGTTTCATTCCCAAGGCTCTTAGATTCAGAGTCCTAAAATATCTCCATCAAGGTCTGAGGTTTAATTGATAAGGTGTTAAGAGGCAGGTAACAGTCTTGGAGTGTTGTTCTCCCCATATAGCATTACATATATAATCTTTGGGAAAATGTTAAATGACAAAGTTCACTTGGGGTTTCTTTTAAATTTTCCCCTCCACCCCATTGCCATTTTATTATTATTTATTTAATCCAGCATAGAATTAGTTTCTGTGGGGAGGACACAATTCCACAAGTGCCAAAATAATTTTTCTTAAGAACAGATCTGATCATTAAATACTCATACTTAGCAAACTCCAGCAGTAAACTCCAGCAGTTTCCTATTGCCTCTTAGGGTAAAATATAAAAGCATGTTTAATGTTTTAGATCTTTACCACTTGAACCTAATCTATCTTCCCAGACTTATTTTGTGTTACTCATTATCCCACTATCCTACACTTTACAGCTCCACCAAACTGTCTTTTTATCAGTTACACACACATCCCTCCATTTTTCACCTCTGCCTCTTGGCTTGTGAGGGGAAATGTTTTATGCTAACTACTACATACCATCTAGTAAATATTTTTTGATTGAAAAAAAAACTCTTTGAGGTTACTGCCTGATAATCAATGGAATAAACACTGGTGGGGGCTCATGAGGAAATGTTAGAACCCACAATCTCTTTAGGGTTACTCCTAGAATCCTCAGAAGAAAAGAAGTAGATGTGTACCTCCAAGTACACATGAGATAAATACATAATAGGAAGAAAGGCACTATTGTTATAGGGGTAATCAGAAACGATTTCATATAGAAAGCAATATTTAAGCAGTATAGTATGAGAAGAGAGGCAGTCTATGAAGCAGAAATATGTTCCTAGCAGTTTATTTAGCACAATGATATGTGGATTTGGGTTCTATTTTCAACATTTGTTTCCAAGAAATCCAATGAGAAATGTCCAAAAAGTTCACATTGAAACACTGGACCTGAGAAGGCTAGGGATATTGTCATCACTAGCATATTATCTCGTTTAATCTTCACAACAACCCTGTGAGCGAGATGCCATTATATTCCCATTTTATGGATGAGAAAACAGAGTCAGAGGTTAAATGATTGCCCAGGATAACACAGCTAGTAATCTCTAGTAAGGCCTAGAGTAGTAAGGCCTTTATCTCAGGCCAAATTTGAACCAATTTCCTGATTCCAAATCCATGTTTCTAATTGCTACATCACCTAGTTGTCCTAATGATATATAGTTTGGAAAGACATCTGCATAGAAATTATAACTGAAGTTACAGGAACTGATAAAATCACCTAAAATGAGTATAGAAGAAAAAGAAATTGAAGGAATTAGAATAGGCAATGGGGAAACAAAACTATCACCCTTGCAGATGATATAATGAATAATATATACTTAGAGAATGCTAGAGAATCAACTAAAAAATTACTTGAAACAATTAACGACTTTAATTTACATGAACTGGTGCTGAGTGAAGTGAACAAAAATAAGAGAATACTGTACATAGGATCAGTAAAAATATGAGAGGTTAAACTGTAATGAACTTAGCTCTTCTCAACAATGTGATGCTTCAAGACAATTCCAACAGATTTGGAAAGGAAAACGCCAACCACATTAAGAAAGAGAGCTAAGAAAACTGCATTGAAGCATAGTTTTTTGTTTGTTTGTTTTGTTTTGTTTTGTTGCTAAAGCAATTGGAGTTAAGTGACTTGCCTAGGGTTACATAGCTAGAAAGTGTTAAGTATCTGAGGTCACATTTGAGGTCCTGACTTCACAGTTAGTGCTCTATCCACTGCACCACATAGTTGCTTAAAGCATAGTATTTTCATCGTTTGTTTGTTTGCCTTTTCTTTCTCTTAGTTTTTTTTTCCTTTTTAGTCTGATTTTTCTTGCATAATATGACAAATGTGGAAATATGTTTAAAAAGATTGCATAGTTTGACCTATATCAGATTGTTTGCTGTCTTGGGGAGGGGAGAAGAGAGGGAGGGAGAAAAATTTGTAAGACAAAATCTTATAAAAATTAATGTTGAAAACTATCTTTACATGTATTTGGAAAAATAGAATACTATTGAGGAAAAAAAAAATTAACAACTTTAGCAAAGTTGCAGGATATAAAATAAACCTACATAAATCACCAGCATTTCTATATAAGCCCAGCAGCAAGAATTAGAAAGAGAATTCCCATTTTTAAAATTGTAGATAATATAAAATATTTAGAAGTCTATCTACCAAGCCAAACTAATTAAATGCTAAACTTTATTTTTTCTGTGCTGCCAATCAATATAGACAACAAGCAACCTCCAAATTCACTCCTCTGAGGCAAAGCCCCCATTCTTCTGTCCTAGTTACATTTCTGAGATTAGCCACCAAATGCTGAATTTTAGAAGGGAGGTGTGATGATATTCTGCTACCACAAAGAATGGAGGGATTATAAACTGCTATATATCTGCATTTGTGGAAAGGGTGGCTGCCCTGAGAAATCTTGAAGAGATTAGTAAGTCCTACACTCATTTTAGTTATTATTGTTCATAGAACTAAGTGTTCTTCTTAATGTGGCACAAGCATTTTCCTAAGTGGTGACTCTAGTCCATTCATCCTTCACAAAGCTGACAAAAATAATCTTTCCAAAGCATGGGTTTAAAAGCCCAAGAGAAAATACATAGTGTGAGAAATACTGAAAAGTTGATTTTCCACAGTGTTGCAAGGATAGTAGATATTACTGACCAAGAGTTTTCAGAATGTTAGAAGTAAAGGAAAGGTAAGATTCCATAAAACAATTAAGTGATCTATAGAAGTCTTGAACAAATAAGGAATTGGGGAGTTAGGAAGGCACAGGTAAATTCAATCAATCAGAGTCTTGTAGTTTTGAGAAAACCACAAACTTTGGTAATAGTCCATACAGTCCAAACTAGTTGGGGTCAATGACCTGACTTGATCAAATCATTATTGCAGGTGCTTAATAGGCTAATTAAATATTAGACAACATACCTTTAGGAGTTTTCCCATTTTTGAACATAGGATATATGATAAGGGAGGAGGAACATAATAAAAATTAGAATAATAATACATGAAATGTATGTATTTTTTCCTTCTCATTTTTTCCTCTTCTCTTGTGCAGCATGATAAATGCCGAAATATGTTGAAATATGTTTAGAAGAATTGCACATTGGTGTTTAGGGGAAGAGGGAGAAGGGGAGGGAGGGAGGGAAAAAATATGAAACACAAGGTTTTGCAAGGGTGAACGTTGAAAATTGTCTTTGCGTGTATTTTGAACAATAAAAAAACTATTATTTTTTTTAAAAAAGAAAGACAAATTTGGCAATAATAAAAGATTGCCCATGCTGTATGGCATGACTTCACTGTAGACTTGATTCTGAACACTCTTTGCACTGTATAAGCACTAAGATTGCCAGAAACACCCTCGGTTCAGATTTGAGATGGATCATGTAAAAATTTCTAAGGGAATGGAAAAAATACAAAAAGAGCTGCTATAGACAACAGTTTTCCATTTGTTAAAAGGTGGTAGGGAAAGAGAGAGATAGATCCATACATACATAGACAGATGGATGGACAGACATATAAACAAGTGGATAGATAGATAGATGATGGATATATAAATAGATGAATGGATAGATGGATGGATAGATGGAAGGATAAATAGATACATAGATAGATGGATGGGTAGATGGATGAATGCATGGATGGATGAATAGGTAGATAGATAGATGGAAGAATAGATGGATGTATATATAAGAAATCAGGCCATTCTCCAATTGATAAATGGTCAAAGGATTTGAACAAACAATTTTCAGATGATAAAATTGAAACTATTTCCACTCACATGAAAGTGTTCCAAATCACTATTGATCAGAGAAATCCAAATTAAGGCAACTCTGAGATACCACTACACACCTGTCAGATTGGCTAGAATGACAGGAAAAAATAATGATGAATGTTGGAGGAGATGCGGGAAAACTGGGACAGTGATCCATTGTTGGTGGAGTTGTGAACTAATTCAGGCATTCTGGAGAACAATCTGGAATTAAGCCCCAAAAGTTACCAAACTTAATAAATGACCAACAGGATGATTTCAGAAAGGCCTGGAGAGACTTACATGAACTGATGCTGAGTGAAACGAGCAGAACCAGGAGATCATTATATACTTCAACAACAATACTATATGATGATCAATTCTGATGGACCTGGCCATCTTCAGTAATGAGATCAACCAAATCAGTTCCAATGGAGCAGGAATGAATTGAATCAGCTACATCCAGTGAAAGAACTCTGGAAGATGACTAAAAACCATTACATTGAATTCCCAATCCTTCTATTTTTGTCTGCCTGCATTTTTTATTCCCTTCACAGGCTAATAGTACACTATTTCAGAGTCTGATTCTTTTTGTACAGCAAAATAACTGTTTGGACATGTATACTTATTTGGTATTTAATCTATACTTTAACATATTTAACATGTATTGGTCAACCTGCCATCTGGGAGAGGGGGTGGGGAAGGGGCTGAAAAATTGGAACAAAAGGTTTGGCAACTGTCAATGCTGTAAATTCTAAATAAAAAGCTATTAAAAAAAAAAAAAGAAAAAAAAGTTACCAAACTGTGCATATCCTTTGATCCAGCAGTGTTACTACTGGGCTTATCCCAAAGAGATACTAAAGAAGGGAAAGGGACCTGTATGTGCCAAAATGTTTGTGACAGCCCTGTTCGTAGTGGTTAGAAACTGGAAACTGAGTGGATGCCCATCAATTGGAGAATGGCTGAACAAATTATGGTCTATGAATGTTATGGAATATTACTGTTCTGTAAGAAATGACCAACAGGATGAATACAGAGAAGCCTGGAGAGACTGACATGAACTGATGCTGAGTGAAATGAGCAGAACCAGGAGAACATTGTACACGGCAACAACGATACTGTATGAGGATGTATTCTGATGGAAGTGGATTTCTTCGGCAATAAGATCTAATTCAGTTCCAATTGATCCATGATGAACAGAAGCAGCTACACCCAGAGAAGGAACGCTGGGAAATGGGTGTAAACTGTTTGCATCTTTGTTTTTCTTCCCAGGTTATTTTTACCTTCTGAATCCGATTTTTCTTGTGCAACAAGAGAATTGTACAGATCTGCACGCATATATTGTATCTAAGATATACTTTAACATATTTAACATGTATGAGACCGCCTGCCATCTAGGGAAGGGGGTGGAGTCAGGGAAGGGAGAAGTTGGAACAGAAGTTTTTGCAAGGGTCGATGTCGGAAAATTACCCAGACATATGTTCTGTCAATAAAAAGCTATCATAAAAAATAAAATAATTTATTAACAATTATATCGTTGAGTATACTGTTTTTAGATGGCTAAATAGCCTGGGACCCTGGCCAAGTCACTTAGCCTCTGTTTGCCTCAATTTTATTATGAAATGGGGTTGCTGTTGTCAGTGCTTGCCATACAGTGGGCGCTCTATAAATGTCAGCGGGCTCCTTGGTGCTCCTTTACTCATTCTGCATCACCCAAGTCTCTCTCTATGAATTTTTCATAGGATGGAAAGAAGGGACAAAGAGAAGAAACGAGCAATTAATAAGCACCTGCTGTGTACCCTGTGCTAAGTAAGCCCTTTATAAATATCCCCTCCCTCGGTCTTACAACAACCCTGACAGGCAGAGGCTGTTTTCGGCCTCATTTGACGGAGGAGGAAACTGAGGCAGGCAGTGGTTTTTTTTTTTTTTTTTTTTTTTTTTTTTTTGTTCTATTTTCAATAAGGGCTGAAATATCTCTGTACATATGAGCAGGTACACAGATGCATCTATGCGTGTGCGTCGCTCTATGTCCGCATACGCACAGCCTGCACACGGAGTGAAACTGAATAAGGAGACTGCTAGGTCAAAGGGCAATTTCCTGCTCTCGGGCATGAATGCAAATTCGGGGGGTGGGGGCGGGGACTCGCCCAGGGTCGCACGGAGGTGCAACTTGAACTCAGGGCCCACTTAGCTGCCCCTAAATTGCTTTTTTAATGGACGCGAGGGCCTCAGGTCGCAGATAAGACCAGTCCTGCGGGTTCGGCCAATGACCCGGCCTATTTGTGACAAGGTTAGGTTTTTCTTTGGGGGAGGGGAAGCTGGGCTGGGTGGCCCACCAAGCCTTTGGCGGTTTCAAGGCTCCCCAGGGCCCAGGCGCCGCAAAATTAACCTTCTCCCAGAGACACCACTTTTTCCCGCCCAGGAGTTCAAACGAAACGGCGGTGGGCCGAGTCCATTTCCGCGCAAGCTTTTAGGGGGCGGGCCGTACGGTTTGGGCCTCCAAACGGAGCAAAGTCTCCGAGCCTCTCTCCTCCCTGCCGGCCCGGTCTGTGGAGAGCCGCCAGAAGAGCCAATCAGAACGCCATCGTGCCCGACTCCTCCGACCAATGGGAGAAGGCGAGACGGGATTGGCTGGAGGCTGGAGACCATTGTCCAATGGAAGCCGGCGGCGGCGGCGGCCGTGATGGGGGTTGTGGCGGCGGCGGCGGCGGCGGCGGCGCGGTAGCGGTGTCTCCGGGAGGCCCAGGCCTGAGCTGGATCCCTAGGCCTCCGGGAGAAGGGGCGTCGCGCGCGGCCCCGGCCCGGGACCCCAACGGCGACAGGTGACGGACGGGGCGGAGCGGGAGGTTCGGGGGCAGAAGGGGCCGCGCGCCCGGGGCCCGGCAATGGCCGCGCTAGGCCTCAGTTTCCACGTGTGTCAGCTGAGGCCGCAGGTCCGGGCCGAGGCCCCGGGGGTGCAGGGCGGCCTCGCCCGCAAGGCGGCGCCGGAAGCCGGGGCCTCCGGGAGAGAAACCTGGGGCAGAGCCGGCCCAGCCCGAGCACTCCCTGAGCGTCCCCCGCGGGCCAGGCACCGGGCCTAGCAAGCTGCGGAGGAAGGCGGTGGGGGGGGAAGGAAGTGGGCGGTTTTTCAGCCGGGGCTCCCACCCAAGTAAGCGTGCAGAGAGAGGCGGCAGCGAGGAGAGGAGACGGGTGTTTTAAAACACCTGCCGCGTGCCAGGCCCTTGCTGGGTGAGTGACCTGAGAAAGCGTAAAAAGCAAAGGGAATGTGCATGTATTAAGCACCTACTGGGTGCCAGATACCGAGAAGTGCCGGCATCCGCGAAGGACAAGGAGGAAAGGGAATGTGCATTCATTAAGTGCCTTCTGTGTACCCGGCCTCCTAAGGGTCTGTGTGTTCCAGAGACCCCCCCCCCCCCAAACCCCAAATGTCAAACACCTCTGGTCTCCGAGAGCTTGGAGACTAATGGAGGAGACTGCCTGGGTACAGCTGCGCCCAAACCACTCCCGGAAATGGCTGGAGAGGCTCAAATGAGGTCATTTATGTGAAGCACTTTGCAAACCTTGAAACATCACATAAACGTTCCATGCTGGTTCCATGATGACAGGGAAGAGAGGAAATTGGGAGCGTGCAGCCTGGGGGAAGAGGACAAAGAGTGGGCTTGGGAGGAATAAGGGCAAGGGAAAGGTGGGGGAGAGGAAATTTGTAATGAGAAAGAAGAGTTTGGATCCTGGTCATAGATTTAACACAACTATGGGTCATTAAGGTATGGAGTGGAGGCTTTCTCCCACCGGAGTTAAAATTGAACACTTGGGAATCCAGGGTATCCGAGATGTCTCTCTGCATGCGGGAGAACTCGGATGAAGGGCAGTCTGGAGAGAAACTGAATCAAGGAGTGGATCCCTTGAGAAAGTAGGGAGAGTTGCCAGCAGAGGAATAGATCCTACTCTGATGATCCGGACAGTGAGACAAGCAGAGAATAGATCTCAGAGGAAGAAGTCTGCAGGTGCCTATAATTTCATGATTGTGATTTGATGTTTTTAAAGTGAGCCAATTGTCCTTTTCAAGCTTTTGGTTTTCATAAACTGATCGTTTCTCCTTTGAAAGCTAGAGATTCTGATGTTTCTTCATGTTTAAAGCATCTTCATGAGCTTTGAGTTCTAGTTCTCTAGTCCTTTGTGACCTAAAGTTATTCACTTGAACCTCTCATATTTGAGGTCGAGGTGTCAAACTTGCAGCCTGGCTAAAGGGCCTGCAAAATTTTGAGTTTAGCCTAAACCAGATTAAAATGCAATTGGGAAATGTTTAACAGAATAAATACAAGTACATTATATAGGTTGTATTTTGAATTTGTTAATGGAGAGAGTTGTCAGTCCTATCCCCACCCCAGTTCCACTTCCCCCAGGTCTTAACACTCATGAGATCACAGGTCCAATCTCTATCCCTAACATCTCCCCTTAAGGAGTTTGGTTCTCTTTTGAACCAGTTTGGCATTTCTTTTTCTATATTCTCTTAGGCTACTACTACTAGATTTTGTGTGCATGGCGTATTGGTTCACTTTCCTTAGTTTTGTAATATTTGTGAAGACTTTTGTATTTTCTTTGAGAATTAATACTTATCTTTCCTTTTTAAGAATCTCTCTTTTGATCTGTTCCTGCTCTTAAATTTCTAATTGAATTTTCTTCCCCATGAAATCTTTAATTTTCCAGGCCTTTCCCCTTGTATTATCGCTTTCTGATTCTTTTCCTCTTTAGTGAGTACACACTCAGAGTCAGAATACAAAGCTGCTCCAGCTTCCTTAATGAGGGAATGTTACCAACTTAGGTTTCCTTAAGGAACTTGCAGAGGGACAGGACCGGCATTCCACCTGGTTTCTAGTTGGTTTTCCTTCAGGCCATTTCATGACCTGCCATCTTCTCTGGCTGGCTGAATTGAATCAATATCTGGACATTTTTGCAGAGCTGGGGGAATGTGGGGAAGGTGTTCCAGACGGAGCAGAAGTCAGCCTGATTTCCTCCCACCCTTTCTTCATGTGACTAGGCAGAATTAATGTCTGCCTTTCAGTTTGGAAAGTACTCTAGATGGAGAATCCCATCGTGGGTCCCAAGCACAATCTCTCCTGGGATGATAGCGGCTGTTGGAGGAAGATTGCTGAGAGTCCCTTAAAGATTAATCCTTACTGTCTAGTCTTTTGTGGGGCTCTCCCTTTCTCTCTCCAGCTCATCCTCTGGGTTTGCCTGTCAAAAAATGCTGCCTTTGGCAGTTGTCACCTGCCTTCCTGGGGATCAGACAGTCATTGGTTTGGAAATAAACGTAATACTGAGCCTGGCACAAGAAGGACTAAAGCAGCACCAACCTCTGCTTAAGACGGCCCTGAAAGACTAGAATTAGTTGAACCAATAGTGTGGGGTTATAGGTTTACTCTGTATGTACTTGTATCTCATCTTTAATTTTTTAAAAATATGTCCTCTTTTCAGCAATGGCTCAGGAAGCAATGGACCTTGATCTTCAGGTGATAGAAGATGGTCCTGCTGTGGAACATCAGGAGGAGGCCTCTGCTGAAGCATTTGTTGGGCAGATGGATGCCCCCCTACTCCCTGTTCCTCAAGTGCCTATCGAAGTGACTGAGGAAGTTGTGTCCTCAGGCCTGGAGAATGAGGAGACTGTGGACCTGGGAGCCGCAGCTGCAGAGAATACAGTAGGAGCCGGAGTCAATCCCATCCTCCCAGAGTCTGCCCTGAACTCAATGAACAGTTTTCTTGATCGACTCCAGCAGTTGCATGGGGTGCTGGGCCTCCTGAGGCAGCCACAGCAGCTCGCACAGACTGTGCGGACCAGGAGGAGAGCGGTTCGCCTGCAGAGGAGGGCAGGAGGGTCTCAGAGGACTGTGGACTACAGGTAAGAACAGGGCCATGCCTGCAGAGGAGGGCAGGAGGGTCTCAGGGGACCATGGACTACAGGTAAGAAGCAGGGCCGCATCCACCCAGCCTGAAAGAAACAAACCCTGGCGACAGCTGGGCAGGCTCTCAAAGCCTTTTTGGCCAAAAGAACATAGAGGTTTTTTCCAGTAAAGTAATTGTATATCCTGGCACATAATGATGGAAATCCATTTACCAGTCTATGGTCCCCAGCAGGCCCAGATTAGTTTGATTTCAGTCAAATTATATTAAATCCATTTAAAACACTGAGAGAAAGTAGCCTGGTGTTCTGGGAAGAATCAATGAAGTTAGGGTAAGTCCCAGCCCCTTTCACAAAGAACTGTATAACGTTAGTATATAGAGTGGAGGTGAGATGTCCTAGGTCAAAGTGATGCGTGTAACAGTGCTTTGAAGAAACACTTACATGATCTCTTTTACCAAGATCAGGGATCCTTATTTATGTCAGGGGCCCTCTTTGTCAGTCAGGCCAGTAAAGCCTATGGACCTCTCTTCTCAAAGTCATTTTTTTAAATGATGAAGGAAATGTTAGTGAAAATATAAATGTAATTTTTTCCCCCTAAAATTTATTCATGAACTCCAGATGAGAAACAACCAAGATGCTGTTGTTGTTCTTGTATGTTAAAAAATATTTCTCGGCTTTAAATGGAAGTCTTTATGAGTACAGATGAATTACTTTATTCAATAATCTCTCAGTAAGTGTGTCCTGTCTAGTCATCTAGGAGCCTTAAAGCTGGAGGGGAGAAAGACTTGTAGAAGAAAATTATCTAAGGTTATAAATTAGTTCTGAGTATATTCTTCAAAATGAAAATATTTCCTGCTCTTTGTCCCTAAGAATATGTTAGGAATTTGAAAATAATATTCTTTTCATAACCTTTTATCTGGACTAGTCTCAACAAGAGAGAGGGGTTCAATAAATCTTTGTTTTCCCTTTATTTTAAGTTTAAATACAAAATAGGAAAAGAAAAATTGCCATGTGGGCAGCAGAACATGAGAGGATTTAGAATATAAAGCAATAAATTTCTATTTCAAGAAAGCCAATAATAACTATTACATCTTGTGTTCAGAGCTACCCATCTTTTCTCTGTTTCCTTGTAGGTTTTCTTTTGTTCTCTGCTGTGTACTTTATACTTCATTCTTTTTTTTTTTTCTTCCTTCCTCCTCTCCCCAAAAAAAACCACATATACATATATATATATATATATACATACACGCACACAAGGATGGAGACATCTGTGATCATACATCTATATATTTTTATGCATCTGTGTGAGACCCTACTATGCTTGTTCATCCTATTTCTCTGAAGGTGGATAGCATCTTCCTTCATAAATCCAAGCCTTTCCACATTTTTCTAATTCTACCTATTCATCATTTTCTATGGCACAGCAATATTCCAACCTTAAACTGTCTAATTATTTTCAGGAGTGTAAAACAGTATTGACTAATATGACAGTTTCCTTCTCCTTTAATTAAATCTATTTTAGCTTTAACTTTTTCTGAGCTCATGATTCCTACTTCTGCTATTTTTACATAATAAATTCTACTCCTAGTATTAATTTATGTTTGTGTGTATCTCTTATTTCCTATCCCTCCTGATTTCTCTGATTTACTTGTACCCACTACCTCTCCTTCCTGTTACTTAACCCACTGCCCCCTCCAAGTATCCCTCCCTTATCCTTTTCTCCCATCTTTTCCTCTTGTCCTCTTGTTTCTGTCTGAATTTAGAAGACTTTTATAGCCTTCCAAATATATATGTTGTTCCTGCTTTATCCCATTCCCATTAATGTGCTTACCCTTCACATGGGCCTGCCCTCTGTGCTGGTTTCTGTCTTTGGGTCTTCTTGGTTGTCTCAAGAGGACCACTGTGCAGCCCCACTCTTGCTTGTTTTTACCTGCTCTACATTCTCCCTGAGGCATTATTTTATCTTGTTTGTGGAACATCTGGAAAGCTTGGAATGTTATAACCTACTCCCTTGTCTTTGAAGAATCCTCTCTATTCTATAAGACTTTCCTGCTTTATTAAGTAGTAGTACTTTTGTGTAAGATTCTTACCATAAAATCCTGCCCTGATTTCTTACTGAGTTGTGGAGGTAGCCATGGCTTTGTGGCTGCAGAGCACAGGCCCTGAAAGCTCTGGGTCAGCTTCAGGCATGATCCCAGCCTCAGACCCCACCTGTTTTCCAAGGACCAGAATAACTAAGTGTAGGTGTTCACCATCAGGCTGGCCTCTTGATAATGGGTTTTATTGGCCTCCCTTGAATGAAATTAGGGAACTGCCTACTTCTGGGCCACTGACAGGGCAGTGTCTGAGCAGAGTGCTCTGAATAAGCACAACAAACTGTGCTCTAAATGGCAAGCCTTTGGCCAGCCCCGAGGACAAATGAGCACAAGCCTTCTTAGCCTTCTCCCCTATGTATAACTGGAAGCCACATGCCAGCCCAGGGAAGGAGCAACCATAGGCTCTTCTGGAAGAGCTCCTCCTTGGCAGAGTCAAGGCTGTCTGTATGTCCAAGAGCCCCGTCGTGGCAGAGTATGGCTCTGTGATGGGAGCCATCTGTGGCTCAGCCCAGGAGAGAAGGCCAAAGTCCCCCGACCAGGCCCATCGCAGCAGAGCAGGCAGGAGAGGCTTTCTAGGAGGAACTCGGGAAGAGTTCAAATGAACTCCAGGGTCATAGGAAGAGCAGGGTGGAAACGGTGTTAGAAAAAATGGTTCAGGAGAAAGACGTGAATGAGACCAAAGTTCTCCCTCCCATATATTGACAACTTACTCTTTTAAATGAAGCATTGACTACAACTATAGTCAGAGGATGCTATTCCAGACACCTGATGTTCTGGGGGAGCATCTCCAAGCAGCTCCCCTGTATGCCTCATCCCTCAGAGCCCCCTAGGACTGCTTGGTTTGCCAGTTTGACCTGCCCCCTGTTGATACCCAGCTGTCTGTTCTGCACATAGTTATGGGTCAGGCTAATGTTAGATTTTATTTGACTGCAGCACCAAATTCTTTGTGTAAACTCAGTCTTCATAATTTTATTGCCTGTGTAACATATTTGTCTGTCCCCAATTTTAAAAACTGAGAGATGCATTGGGAGATAGTGAATGTGTTTAAAATTTTTACAGATGAAAAGCTCTATTTAATGTGTGTCTGTCTGTCTATATCCTTCTACAAATGGAATTTCTCTTCTAGTTCTTGAATGGATAATAGAAACAAATACTGAATTCTTCTTTAGGCTCATCTTTAGTTCACCTATTTAATGAGATGCTTAGAAATGCCTAGTTTTCCATTAAAAGCAGACAAGCCATTAGAAAATACAATTTTTTTTAAGGAAGATGGCCTAAACTGTACCAGATCTAAAACGTAGTATAAAGTGACAGTCATCAAAACTATTTGGTACTGGCTAAGAACTAGAAGATGCAGTAGCCAATGACTATAGTAATCTGTTCTTTGATAAACCCAAAGACTCTAGCTTCCAGAATAAAAACTCACTGGGAAAACTGAAAAATAGTATGGCAGAAACTAGGTATAGAACAATATCTCACATCCTTACCAAGATAAGCTCAAAATGATTTAGATATAAGCAAAGTAGGAGAGCAAGGAATAGTTTATCTGTCAGGTCTATGGAGAAGGTAAGAATTTATGACCAAATAAGAGATAGAGAACATTATGAAATGCAAAATGATTACATTAAATTAAGAAGGTTTTGCACAAACAAAAGCAAAGCAACCAAGTTTAGAAGAGAAGCTTCTAAAGCTGGGAAACAATTTTCATAGCCAGTGGTTCTAATAAAAGTCTTATTTCTCAAATCTATGGAGAACTAAGTCAAATTGATAAGAATACAAGCTGTCCCCTAACTGATAAATTGTCGAAAGGAACTGAACAATTTTCAACAATTAACAATTTTCAGATGAAGAAATTAACCCTATACATAAATATATATTAATTAGAGAAATGCACATTAAAATAACTCTGTAGCAGTATCTATGAGATTGGCTAATGTGACAGAGAAGGAAAGTGATAAATATTGGAGAAGTTATGGGAAATTTGGAATACTAATCCATTGTTAGTGGAGTTGTAAACCAACAATTCTGGAGAGCAATTTAAAATTATGCCCAAAGGGTTATAAATCTGAGTATACGCTTTGATACGGCAATAATACTACCTGGCCTATATCCTAAAGAGAGCATAAAAAAGGAAAAAGGACAACACACATGTACAGAAATATTTATAGCAGCTTTTTTTGTCGTGGCAAAAATTGGAAATTATAGAGATGCCCATCACTTGGGGAATGACTGAAAAGATTTTGATATATGAGTTTGATAGAATATTATTGTTCTATAAGAAAAGAAGACAGATTTCAGAAAAAACCTGGAAAGACTCATATGGTCTAATGCTGAGGAAAGTGAACAGAACCAGAGAATTGTAATAGCAACATTGTACAATGATCAACTATGGTAGACTTAACTCTTCTCAGCAATACAATAATCCAAGGCAGTTCCAAAAAGCCCGTCCATTTCATGATGGAAAATGCTTTCCACATCCACAGAATGATGTAGTGTGAATGCAGATTTAGGTATATGATTTTGACTTTTTTTTTTTTTAATTGTTTTTTCTTATGATTTTTCCCTTTTCTGAATCTTCTTTCGTAACATGACTAATGTGGAAACATGTTTAACATAATTGTACATGTACAGTCTATATCAGATTGCTCTCTGGGGGAAGGAAGAGAAAGGAAAGAGGGAGAAAATTTTGAAATTCAAAATTGTACAAAAATGAATTCAACATCTTTACATATATTTGGGAAAAAATAAAATAATACTAAATCGGAGGGAAGGAAATCTTATTTCTCGATTGCAAAGCGTCTCAACAGTTCATCTGGGGACTTTGAAATTCAATTCAACAACATATAGGCAGCTATTAAAGCTAAAAATAGGAAGCTTTTTAATAATAACACTTTTTAAGATATATCCTAGATAGTTATTAGGGGGCTTAATGCACTTAGGGGGGAAAATGTATAAAATTGAAGTAGAACTTGGGCCTGACTGACAGGAGCCTTCCTGCTTACAGCCTGCACAGTTTTAGCCTAATCTGCTGGAGTAGCCAACCTTTGTCTTCTCCCTGCCCTTCCCCCATGCCAAGATGCATTGTGGGTATATGGCCAGAGAGCTCAGAAACAAGCTAATCTACCAGTGAGCCTGAGTGCCCCACCCAGTCATTCTGCAGACCTGGCTCAGTCCATTTGTGTCCCCTTTTCTGCTCTGCGAAGGCTATAGTAACCCTTCCCTTGACCAGTGGCAGTGTCAAGGCCTCACCTGAGCATCCACGCTCTTATCTAGGCGCTGTCGTGTGGTTATTTTCTGTATAGATCAAGGGCACCACTGGACACGTACTTTCGGGTTAACAGGACACAGTCACTGCAGGCAGCCCACCTGCCCAACCGTAATGATGATGATCCCGGCTCTGAGGACATCCATGTGTCGAGTGTCTCTGATACAGAAAGTAATAGTTCCAGTGAGAATGAGGAGGTGGTGGATGTCCAGAACGGGAACCCAATCGCGGCTGGGCTTGGAGGTAGGCACTCTCCAGGTCTGGGAGTGGGTGGGCAATGTCTCTGCAATGACCACAAATGGCCACCAGCTCGGCAGGTTCCTGCTTATGCTTAGGTCTCAACTGAGGTTTTCCTTCATACTTCCATGAAAGCTTTCTATGTTAGACATTATCAAAGTACACATTTAATTTGATCTCAGTTATGTAGTATTTATATCACATTGACATGATGGAGGTCTGATGTACCTTCTGATGTCATGCTTTAGAGAGCTAAGTATGGATATGCTCATTCTCCCATCTTATTCATTCATGTCTTTTCTGGGCTTCTGATTTATTTGTGTCAAAAGGCAAAGGGCAAAGTGTTGTAATTGGGGGATCCTAAGTGCATGTCCTTTTCTCAATCAACAGCTTTTTTTAAAAATTTTATTTTTTATTAACCAACAGCTTTTATTCAGCACCTATTCTGAGCTTAATGTAAACACAAAGAATGAAGCAGTCCCTATCTCATAGGGAAGTCAAACAAATGGATAAATGCATGTAGATACACAAACATAAAGAGAATCAACAAGTTTAGTACTGGGTGGTGTCAGAAGAGGTTCAGGCTTTCTATCTTACAAGAAGGAGGAGTTTTAAGGTAGAGTTGGAGAAGGAAAAAGCATGAGAACATCCCAGCATGGAGAAGGAGGGGCTGCCTAGCTTGGCTGGGCCGGCTTGGGAAGGGTCTTAAAAGACAGGAGGGGAGCCACAGAGGTGTGGTGGGCCAAAGAGTCATGGAGTCGGTCCAACATTGAGGGCTGTGGCAGCTGGAGCAGGGCAGGGGGGCCGTACTCTAGGTAAGAGATTGGGAAACCCTGAGCTAAGGCAGGGAAGAGATGGTGGGATGCACAGGATGTTAGGGAGGGAGAAACAGCCCGCTGGGGACTCTTGGCCAGAGCAGTCTCGGCCCTCAGTCAGCGCATCCTTCCCATGCCCGCCTGCAGTTTCTGGAGAGGTTCCTGGAGAGGCTCCTCCGCAGGACCCTTCGGCCCAGCCCCAAGCCGCTCCTGCTGCTGCTGCAGAGGCTCCCCTCCCGCAGGTAAGAGTTCTGCTCGGGCTTGTGGAAGAGCCAGTGGGGCCAGTGCTGACCACCTGACCTCACCACACCCATGCTTCCCTTCAGGAGTCTCCGCTGAAGCCTGAACCATCTCCTCCGGCTGCCAAGGGCCCCTCTGAGGAGGAGGAAGGGGACACTTGCGCCATCTGCTTTGAACAGTGGACCAGTGCTGGGGACCACCGGCTGTCTGCACTGCGATGTGGGCATCTCTTTGGGTACAAGTGCATCTCCAAATGGCTCAGAGGACAGGCTGGGAAATGTCCCCAGGTGCGTACCCTTGGAATACTTTAGGGGAAGCAGGGTCAGGGTGCCCAGTGGGCACCGAGGAAAGTTCCAGCCATCCTCTCTACTGCGGGGAGCAAGTCTCACCTGGCTCAGCCTGCTCCTCTGAGCATTGGCCTTGGGTCGCACTCCCTGTGGAAGCTGCCTCAGACTTTTCTTGGAGGTGATCGTGCCCCTGGGTGGCAGGCAGTAATCTGTTGTGATTCTGGGCTCCCAGGAAGGAAGAGGCCTTTCCTCCACAGCCCGCGGCCTCGGTCTCCCCCTTTGCTGGGTTCAGCGCTCATCTGTCCTAAAAGAGCCCGTCCTGGCCGCCTCCACAGCTTCTCCCCTTCAATCCCGCCTCAGTCCCGGCTTCATTGCTCTGGGGATCTCAGGGACACCCCCGGCTCCTGGATTGAGCTGCAGCTTTGGCCACCGTACAGAACATCTCCCCCACTTCCACTTCCTACGCTGCTCTACCGCCTCTTCAGCCTTCTTTGTCAGGGCACACTGGGACCTCCTCCTCTCCCCCTCTTCACCATTTTGCGCCATCTCATGGGTTTGACCATGAAAGTGTTTATGTCCGGTCTTACTATTTTTTCCTAAACTCCCAGCCCCCATGGCCAGCTGTCTGCTGACCTCCGCCTGGGTGTCCCATTAATTCATCAACCTTGTTGTATGCAGAGCTAAGCCAGCCTCTCAGCTCATGCTGCCTCCTCATCTTCCTTTCGGGCCAGAGGGAGGCCTCCCTCGGGGGCAGAGCCATCCTGAGCCCTTCTCTCTCCCTGGTTTTGAGCAGGCACAAAAAATGTTTGTCAAATGAGTTGGATGTTTTTGTATCAGCATAGACAAGAGATTCTTGTGCCTGGCCCCCTCTGGCCTGTGGACTCTTCTTCCTATATTGTCAGGAAATGTAAAAGCACAGGATTACAAAGGAGACCAGTTATATTGAAATAGTTATCAGAATGCTTTTGAAAGACCCTATAGATAGTTTTCTTTCACAAATACCGGTCCCCATCTTGGCCCAAGAAAGACCTTGGGCTCATGGAAGCCAGGTTCTGCCAAGCTGCAGAAGGTGTTGGTGCCATTTCATTTAGGTGCCAGATATCTCACCTCAGTAAGACCAGCTAGCCTCACTCAGGGCAGCTCCTGCCCTCCATTGCCTCAGAAGAGTCAGAGCTCGGGATTCAGACAAGCCTGGAGAGATGTAGGCGCTGGGCCTGGGCTGCATGGTTTCTGTCATGCCCGGCATAGAATGTCTATGGAAGGCCTTGGGGTCAGGGGCCACCTCTGTCCTCAGGATGTGATCCCGGCCAGGACAGCTCCTCTGCAAAGGGCAGCCGCTCCAACGCCTTCCCTTCCTAAGTCCGAGTCCCTGGGGTACTTTGGGTAGCTATGGCACAGCCAGGGGGTAAGAGGTGGACAGTGGGTAATGGCAGCACTGATGCCCTGCGGCACCATGTATATGCTGAAGGAGGGGCTACCTTGCCTTTGGATGATGGAGAGCCGCCATGGCTTCTGAAGTGTCGTGCCTGTGGTCTGGGTGTGAATCAGGAAGGGGTTCTCCTGTCACAACACTGTTGCTTTTCGTTCCTCTCTTTAGTGCAACAAGAAAGCCAAACGTGCAGACATTGTGGTTCTCTATGCCCGAACCCTAAAAGCCTTGGACACCAGTGAGCAGGAGCGCATGAAAAGGTAAGAGAGCGCATGGATGATTCTCTGCAGGCATTTCTTAGGAAACAAGTTGGCATTGAGGATAGCACTCTGAATTTGGGGGTCAGGAAGGCCCGAGTTCAAATTCTCCCTCAGCAAAGTCACTCTCAAAGTCTCAGTCCTAACACCGATGCAGCCTTTGTGGCCTTGCTGTTGTTACTGCTGACTTCTAAAAATAAGTTCCCTTGGGTTCAGTGATCACCTCTTACACAGCATTACATCTGGCCCTCCTTTGCAGGGCCCCAGTACCTGCTCTCCATCAGAATGTCCTGGGAAGTCTTCCTATTTCTCCCTGACCCCATCCTTCCTTTCTGCCTATGTCCAGGCCATCAACATCCTCTGCTCACCCAGTTTCACCGCCACAGACTTGGGCTTTCCTCTACCTTCTCCCCTTCCCCTCCTGTTACACCCATTGTCAAGTCTAGACAATTGAGAGGTACCCTGCATCCCTTGCCACTCTCCCCTTCTCCCCCCTCTCCATAACCATCCCACACCACTCCCCCCTTTCTCCTCCCCCATAGCCATCCCTCTTATTCCATCCTCTCTCACCTCTTGCCAGGAGACATCGGCCTCTCCATTGTTCTCCCCATTTCCAGTCTCTTCTCCAGTGTCTGGCACATGCGTAGGAGCTACTGCATAAATGTTGGCTGTTAATATCTTTCTCATATCTGCCAAATTGATATTCCCAAAATACTGTCTGAACACCCTCTGACTCGGGCATCTTGGGCATCTTGCATAGTTCTGTGTTGCCTTTAGGGTAAATGCAAGCAAGAGTTGTAGAGTTGGACAATTGGAAAGGAAGGCTGTGGTCATCCAGCTTTGCTTGAAAGGTTTCCCAGAACTTATGAAGGTCCCTTTTCCACTGTTGCCCAGTGGAAGAGAAGATTATTTCCCTTTTGATGGGGTTTTATGGAGCAACTTTAATCTGGCCTTGAAAGTTCCCTGCAGTCTCCCTCCCTTCTCCCCTCTTTCCAGGCTGAGTTTACACCTAGTCGGCCCTCTCTGTTCCCTCTCTGGATACAGTGTCCCATCTCCTGCTCCCTGCCCTTACCCGGCCCCCTGCCCCTTGTCTGGAGTGTTAGAACCTTCTCAGGCCCCTGTGTGCCTGCTGTCTTCCCCCAGGAGAGTGGGAGCTCTGTGCGAACAGGATTTTTTTTTTTTTTTTTTTGGTTCTTTACCCTAGCCCAAAAGAGGAATTGTGTTAAATCCTGCTCCCTGATATCTTGGTCTCCATAAGCTCAAGGTGTGTGTGTGTGTGTGTGTGTGTGTGTGTGTGTGTGTGTGTGTGTGTGTGTGTGTGTGTGTCAGTCCCCAGACATTCCCAGGTCGGGGATTACTGATCCAGTTCGACAAACATGCCTCCGGGGTTGTGCTATGCATAGGTGGAGAGAGTGCAAAGACAGAAAGGCTGTGGGCCCCTTGATGGGCTTACACTCTAGTGGGGGATACTACCTATACACATATCAATATGCTCCCCTCAGCAGTCCCCTGGAAATGGAGTTGTCTCCTAGCAGCTGCCTTGTCCTCCTCAGCTGGCCATGCTTTGGATGGAGAGCAGGGTTGGGTGGAACAGTTCGGGTAGCAACTTCCCCATTGCTCTTCCATTTGAATCTAGCTCTCCTCTTAGAACTGTTCTGTTGTGCTCCTGAGCATTTGGTTTGCAGAATGAGCTGTTAGGGATGCTAAAAGACTGTGAAAGGGCACAAATCCTCCAAAAGAAGTACAGAGAGCAGCCTCTTGGAAGGCAGATTTTCTGGTGTATTTGCTTCCCCTTGGCAGAATGGTAGGGGGATCTCGGTGTAGAATTCAAATTTATTTGCCGTATTAGTAATTTGTTCAATTCTTTTTCTTTGTATTGACGGTTCTAGAAGAGATGGCACATATGCCATTGTATCAGTAAGCATTGGTTGGGCTCTTTCTGTGTTCTATGCTACTGATACAAGTACAAAGAACGAGACGTTCCCTCCTTTGGGGGAACTTCTATTCTAATGGGAAAACTTATGTTTGGAAATATTCACAGAATAATAATAAAACAAATACAAAATGAGTTGGTGTGGTTGAGTTAGGGAGATCACTAGCAACGCAGGGTCAGGAAAAACTTTACTGCAAAGATGGTTCTAGAGCAGCATCTGATAGGGAGAGGGGGCACATTCCTGGTGGGGAACACCCCCTGAAAAGGCACTGAGACAGAGGAGATGTAGGGTTATGTTTTTTAGAGATCCAAAGTATCTTTGGAGAGAGCAGATTCAGAGGAAGGAGGTGATTGGGATCCGGTGTGCAAAGGGTTAAGAGTGAAAGAGGGGAGAGGAACTGCTTTGGTGGCTTTGCCTGAGAGCTTGGCTGAGAGTGAGCAAAGATGCAGGGCAGTTATTAAGAGCATGGAAGGATATACTGAAGATTTTTTTAAGGATCAGAGAGATGTGTGCCTATTTGAAGCCAGTGGGGAAGGAATCGGTCAATAGGAAGAATTTGGATATTGTTGGGGGGAGAGTGACTAAAGATGACTGGTATAAAACCAAACGTTTAGAAATAATTGTGACAGGGACAGCTAAATGGTGCAGTGGGTAGAGCACCAGCCCTGAAGTCAGGAGGACCTGAGTTCAAATCTGGCCCCAGACACTTAACACTTTCTGACTGTGTGACCTTGGGCAAGTCACTTAACTCCAGTTGCTTCAACAAAGAAAGAAAAGGAAAGGAAAAAGTTATGATAGTCCAGAGAAGAAAATCCTGTTATGCAGCAACATCATGAGCATGTGAGACATGTGCAAATGTACTGTGATGGGGGAGTTCATGTGTTAAAGGGATGCCTCCTTAATGGCCACTTGTGGGCTTCTCTCTTACAGTTCCTTACTAAAGGAGCAGATGCTAAGGAAGGAGGCTGAGTTAGAATCAGCCCAATGCCGGCTTCAGCTGCAGGTCCTTTCTGATGAATGTAACAAGCTCCGAAATCACGTCCAGGTATGTGTCTTAACTTTTCAATTCTCAGCATTTCCTGAATAATAAGAAACGGAATCTGGAGCTAGTCTTCAGCTCAACAAGCATTTATTAAGAGCCAGAAACTGTCTAGACCCCAAAACCAGTTCCTGTCCTCGAGAGTTTGCAGTCTACCAAGGGAAGACGAGTACATAGAGTAAACAAATACAGAATGCAAATTGGAACCAATCAATTAACAGCATTTATTAAGCACTTACTATGTGCCAGACCTTGGCATATCAGCAACTAGGGAGATCAGGAAAAGCCTCTTGAAGAGGAAAGTCAGACTTTCCAAAAAGTGGAGGAACAATACTTTAGGTGTGTCCAGGGCACAGTCTGCAAGGGCAAGGAGCTGGGACTTGGAACATCCGGAAGAGAACAGCAAGAAAGCCAAGTTAGCCGAGTGTGAGGGGCATTTGTTCAGGGCTGGCCCCTTCATGGAGTCTGGCTTTCATGGAAGACAAGGCTTTCAGTGACAGAAATGCGGAGCAGTTTACGGGAAACCTGAGATAGAAGCTATTTCAGCGTCATCTTCTAAGTACAACTTTACTGACTACTTTGCTAGTGCTCTCCCTTTCCAACTCTTCAATTAAACACAATACATTCATTTTGTATTTGTTCTCATTATTATTATTTGTGAAAATTTCCATACATAAGTTTCCCCATTAGATGGTGAATTTCCTGAAGGAGGATGGATGGAAACAGGGAGCAGAGCAGAAGGAAGCTGCACACGGAATAAAGAGGGAGGCCTGGTGGTATTTCCTAGGAGAGCGAGAGGAGAAGGGACAGCCAGGGTGAAGTGTGATTGATCTGGAGACAGAAGTGCTGGAGTACCTCACCGGGTCACCCGGCTTCAGAGCCTCATCCTCTTGCTCCAAAGCAGCAGGAATGAATTGGAACCAGTAGTTCCCCTTTGGCCTGAGCAGCTTAAGCTTCAGCAAGAGCTTTCTGCTCAGGTCTGGGCACTCTGGGGAAGAAGCCGCTGGGTCTTCACAGGCTTCTCGCATCTCAGGGAGTCAGGAGAGTTGTTTGTTACACTTGAAAACTTCTTTTTAGAAATAGCTAATGGAGCAGCTAGGTGGCGCAGTGAGCCCTGGCTGAAGTCAGGTGGACCTGAGTTCAAATATGGTTTGGGGTTTTTTTGCTTTCAATCCTATTTACTTTATCTTTGATTTAAATAATTTCCTCTTGTAGCTATTTGTGGAGTTTAGTCACTTGACTTTTCTTAAAAATTTTTTACTTATTCACTTCATTAATTTTTATTTTTTCCCTTATTAATTTGTGTCCGAGAATTGTGGTTGCATGCCATAAACTCTGACATTGGCTGTTATCTTCAATGTATTCCTTTATTGTCTCTATGATTTGGTCTGTATTGTATTTCCATTTAAGACCTGTCAGAGTTTAGTTAAAGATGTGAATTGGGGTGATGAAAAATCACAAAAGGGCTGTCCCCAGCTTTGGTGAGAAGGGAGCTTTGGCCTCCTTTTAGCTGGGAGGATGGGGTCAGAAGCAGGCCAGGCTTTGGGCCCTCTCACTCCCAGCAACTGTGTTGGCTTAGAAGGTGAGGATTATGGCCTTGTGGCCTCTGGGCTCACAAAGCCCATGCCTGGCCGTGCAGCCTGGCACCTGTCCTCAGGGAAACAAGGAATTAAAGTGCTGCACCTGGAGTTTGTCTCTCCCAGACTGTCCTGCATCCCCTCCCCCACCCCCCCAATTATCAGCCGGTCCGGAGGGCTCTTCATGCGTGTTTGTGCTTGGCCCCTCAGGAACTGAAGGTTCTCGTGGCTCAGCACTCATCGGGTCCAGCACAGCCGGGCAGCTCCCAGGTGGGCTTCCAGAACTGCCTGCCCTTCAGCCAGAACCAGCACAAGTACCAGTTTCAGAAGGCCTTCACAGTGTCGCAGGAAGGGCGGTGCCGCATCATGGCCTACTGTGACTCCCTGAGCTGTCTGGTGGTGTCCCAGCCCTCTCCTCAGGCCAGCTTCCTTCCTGGTAAGCAGCTGGACACCTTGGTGCCCCCAGCCACCCCCTCCATTCAGCACTCCAGGGTGCCCAGGCATCCAGCCAAGCTGGCACGTGAAGTGCTGGGCTGGAACCTTCTCCTGGCCCAGCTCACTTCTCTCAGCATTGGCCATATAGGCCCTGCCGTGCTTGGGAGGGCTCAGCCATCATTTTCACCCAGTGTGGCCACAGTCCCGAAGCTCTGGGCCATGGTTATTCTGCCATTCCCCAGGAGAGAGAGGCGTCAGTCTGTGGGCCAGGCAGTGCACTATGACACAGAGAACGCCGTGATCCCTGCTCGCAGTGCTGACCGCCCAGTGAGAAAGAGAAGTGCACGTACAAGTGTAGGCAGCAACGTGGGAAGGGGGGCCAGGGGGTTAGTACAGGCAGGGAAGGCTTCGAGACAGAAGGTCTTTATGAGGGGAGGGAAGGAACAGAGACATCTCAGTCTGGGGGGAATGGACCACCTGTGTGAAGGCAGAGATAGTGATGAGATAGTAGGGAAAAGGAGAGGGGGGCCAGCTAGTGAAGAGGTTTAGGAGCTAAACATCTTAGCCTGGTAGAAAGCCCCTGGAATTAGGTGAGGAGGGGTCACAGCTGTGCTTTGGCAGCAGCCATGGGAAGGATGGTCTGGCCTTCCAGGAGGCAAGAATCAAGGCAGGAAGGGATGAAGGCCTGAGCTAAGGGAGGAACCATGTAGCTGTGGGCATGGAGAAGAGGTTGGCTGCCAGAGATGTAAACAGCAGGGCTTGTGAGCACCTCTCAGACTGACCCATTTCATATAGATCCTTTTAGTGCAAGCTGATTTTATTGTTTATTCCTTTTGATGCTGCTCTCTTTAGCATTTCTTTGGCTTCTCATGATTTGGCAGGAACAAGGGAAATGTTAGACTCCTTTTTCATTTTGAATCTTTTAAAATAGTTCTTCTATAAATACATAGTGTTTCTTCTTGTTGAAAAGTTGGTCACTTTTATTTGGTGTTTAGGAAGGAAAGTTCTTAGCCTACCTTTAATAAAAATCACTTTGAATTTCCTGTACTTATGCTATTTCATATATTATAGCAATATGTATGATGATTTCTTTAACTTGGTTTTAGCCTTTAATGATAGTAAGGGCTTCACTTCAATGTTGGTTTTTCCATCTTTATCTCTCTTAATTCCTTCACTTTCCTCTTCCCCTTTTATTTCTCAAGCAGTTTGTGATTTAGTCAGTACAGTGCTCTGAGTTAAATACTTATATGGAGAAGTATAACTTAAATATGCTTATCTTTTTGATTGGGAAACTCGATTATTGTTGATAGAGTTCCTTGAAGTATATAGGTCTCTCTTTAAAATATAGTTGTAGTGTTTCTTTTAATTCAAAAAGCATACCATGTTTTGCTTAGTAGACAATTATGGGTTCCTGGTCCCACAGTTCTTAATTGTTCCTTGTCCCCCTTGAGTAAGGGAGTGGATGAAGGTGGAAGGAGTTCCCTGGAATGCCAGTTGTTCCTTGGCAAGTGATTTCTGTTTTTTATTATAAGAAGACAGAAATATTTTCCCCTTATCACTTTAGTATTGATAGTTAATTAGAAAGTGTCAGGAAATGCTAAATCTTGGGTTCTTTTTTGTCAGAATCCCATGAGTTCTATTTATTTGTACTTTATTGATTATATGTTCCATTTTGGGAAGTTGTATTTAATGATTACATGAAATGAAATGTTCTTATTCTTTTGCCCCCAGATTTTCTAGGATGTTAATAATTTGATTTGATTTTTTAATTTTTAATTTAATTTTTAAAATTTTAATTTAATAATAGTATTTTATTTTTCCAAATACATGCAAAGATAGTTTTCAACATTCATCTTTGCAAAACCTTATATTTAAAATTTTTCTCCCTCCCCAAGACAGCAAGCAATCTGATATAGGTTAAGCACGTGCAATCCTAAATATTACCGTATTCATCATGCTGCACAAGAAAAAATCAGATCAAAACACGGGAAAGCACAAAAAAGGAAAGGAAAAAAAACACAACCAAGCAAACAACAATAAAAAGGTGAAAATACTATGCTTTGATCCACATTCAGTCCCCCTAGTCCTCTCTCTGGATGCAGATGGCTCCATCACAAGTCTGTTGCAGTTGGCCTGAATTACTTCATTGTTGAATGGAGTCAAATCCATCACAATTGATCATCACATAATCTTGTTGCTGTGTACAATGATCTCTTGGTTCTGCTCACTTCACTTAGCATCAGTTCTTGTCTCTCCAGGCTTTTCTGCAATCAGCCTGCTTATCATTTCTTATAGAAAAATAATATTCCATAGCATTCATATATCATAACTTATTCAGGCATTCTCCAATTGATGAGCATCCACTCAGTTTCCAATTCCCTACCACCACAAAAAGGGCTGTACATGTGGATACTTTTCCCTCTTTTATGATTTCTTTGGGATACAAATCCAATAGACACTCTGCTGGATCAAAGAGTATGCTCAGATTTCATAGCCCTGTGGGTATAGTTTCAAATTACTCTCTAGAATGGTTAGATATTTCACACCTCCACCGATAGTTCATTAGTGAACCTATTTTCTTCCCCTTCTGTCATTTCTGAAAAGTGTGAGGTGGTACCTCAGAATTATTTTAATTTTCATTTCTCTAATCAGTAGAGCTTAAGAGTTTTTTTTTTTAATATGATCATAGATAACTTTGATTAGTTCTAAAAACAGCTTGTTCATATCCCTTGACAATTTATCAATTTGAGAAATGGCTCTTGTTTTTAGAAATTTGACTCAATTCCCTATATATTTGAGAAATAAGGCTTTTATCCAAGAAATTTGCTGTAAAAATATTTTTTATTCTTTGTCTACAGTACCTTTTAGCAAAATGATGTTTCCCTCATTATTTCTTTTAATTAGATCTGCTTTTTACTTTTCTTTGTCTGAAATCATGTTTGCTACTCCTACCTACTTTAACTGAAGCAAATGAGATTCTGCTCTAGCCCTTTATTTTAATTCTGTGTGTCTTTCTATTTCATGTTTGTCTTGTAAATGACATATTGTTGGATTCTGGTTTTTAATCCATTTTGCTGTTCTCTTTACTTTTATGAATGTATTCATCCCATTCATATTCATATTTGTGATTTCTAACTATATTTGTCTCCTGTTTCTTTTGTATAGCTCTCTTTATTTTCTTTCTTTGCCAATTTTGTTGAAAGTGAGATTCAAGCATTGCTGGCCATCTTCCCCCTCAATTTTCTACTTGATTCAGCGTGCCTCTTTGAAGCAAGAATATTTTCCCTGTACTGCTTCTCCCATTCCCTTTCTCCCAGTGCTTCTTGCACTCCTAACTTAGAAGGTTACAGTCGAGGGCTCTGTGAAATTATCCTCAACTTGAGTCCTTATTTCTCTTATATTCATTGTGTGGTTTCTCTATGCCACACCCCAGCCTGGGTTCCTCAGAATTGAATGGGTTTGGGCTATAGGGTGTCCTGAGGTTAAGAGCCCCACATTCCTTTGATTTAAGTTTATCATCATTACTAGTTTTGAATTAAAAGCAACAACAATATCAACCGAAATGCGGCATTAAGAATTTCCATACTTGCATCCATGTTGACAATGTAAAAGATTTTTCACTGCCAGATGAATTTGTCCATGCAAATAATAAAATCACAGAATTTATGCCCTCTGAATTAATGTTTGTACATGGCCCCTTTACTCCCTTCTACTAGCCCTAGTCAGCTCCCATTTAGGATTAATGTCAGCTTTCTTTAAAATCTCTATCCCTAACATAGGGATACAAGTATTGATAGTCGTGATTTTTTTGTTTTGATAGGCTAGATAGGTTTTGCTTCCCCATTCTTTTATTTAGAAATATATATAGTTTTTTAAAGTCACCTAAACTTCTCCCTGTATTCTCTCTCTTTTTTTCTCTCCCAGAAAGCAGTTCCATATAACAAAGTGCTTTTTTTTTCTTTGTTTTTTTTTAAGAAAAGGAAAAAGGAGTAAAATCATTATATCAAAAAAGTTTGAAAATATATATAGTGTTTCACACCACTGGACCCCACATTCCTTTGGCAATGTCTCATCTTTTTTCTTCAAAGCCATGCTTTTTCATTCTCAGTTGCCTTTGGTGGTGGTTATTTCCCTTTGTATTGCTGTAGATACTGTGTACATATTGATCCCCTGACTCTATTTCCTATGGGTTTTCCTATGCTTCTCTCGTTTTATCTCATTATCTCTTCTTATAGCATTGTAATTTTCTTTATATTCAAGTATCACAGTTTGTTCAGCCAGTCTCTAATTTATGGGCCATCTTCTTTCTAGGCCTTTACTTTATTTCACTGACCTCCTTGGGATAGATATCAAGTAGTAGAATCTCCAGCTCACAGACAGATGAACCACTTTATTTAAGTAATTCCAAATTGCTTTCCAAAATGGCTGGACTAATTCACAGCTCCATCAACAGTGCATTGGTGTGTCCCATTTTTCCTCTTCCCCTCCCAGAATATTGATTGTTCCCATCTTTAGTATTTTTGCCAGTTTTCTGGGCATGAGGTGAAAACCTTAGGGTTATTTAAGTCTGCACTTCTTTTATTACTTGTGATTTGAAGCAACCTTTTCATATGATTGTTAAAAGTGTGCAGGTCTTCCCAGAACTATATGAACATAATTATAGAAACACTTTTCACACAAATAAAATCAAATCTAAACAATTGGGAAAATATTAGTTGCTCACAGATAGACTAAGCCAATATAATAAAAATGACAATTTTATCTAAATTCATTTCTTCAATGATGTGCCATCGATCTATCAAAAAATTATAGAGCTAGAAAAAATTTTAAAAATTCTTCTGAAGGTTGTACAAGTGGCAGCGATATTGTTTGATGCAGAACTCCAAATGACACGAAGTTTGCCACCATCTGCCTCCAGAGAAAGAACTGAGGTGGCTTGAATGCAGACAAGCACACAATTTTTCACTCTTTCATTTTTTCCTTTTATCCAAGCTTTCCTGTACGAGATGAATTGCACATGATTAATCTGTGTCTAATTGCTCACCCCCCTATTTGGGGGTGGCCCTCTGCAGTCTGTACTGCCGCCTCTCACTCCCCCCACTTATGGTATCGCCTGGATTCTCTCCTCCCACATGGGCAATGCAAGGGCCGATTAGGGAGGTGAGTGGCGGGGGAGGAGTGCTGCTCAGCCCCAGGCTTGCCCACCCTCTTGTCCTGGGCAGGTTTTGGTGTGAAGATGATCAGTATGGCAGACATGAAGAGCAGTCAGTACGTCCCGATGCACAGCCGAGAAATCCGTGGCCTGGCCTTCAGCAGCAGGCAGAATAGCTGGCTCTTGTCAGCCGCACTGGACAACACGCTCAAGCTGACGAGGTGCGCCCGCCCCTGGGACCCCCCACAAGGGACAGCTGTCCGAAGGAGAAACCCGATTGGTTTCTTGTGAAATCAGAGCCGGTGGGGGAGGACATCTCGGGGGGAAAAAAGGAGAGTGAACCTGGTCTGGACAAGGCTCATGCCTCACTTAACACCCGGGGCTCATCCAAGTTGTCTTTGTCCTTCATCCCCAAAGCCTGGAAACCAACACAGTAGTGCAGACGTACCACGCTGGGCGCGCCGTCTGGAGCTGCTGCTGGTGCCTTGATGATGAAAACTATATCTATGCTGGCCTGGTCAACGGCTCTATTCTGGTGTACGACCTGAGAGACACGAGCAACCACGTGCAGGAGCTAACTCCTCAGAAGTCCAGGTAGGAGCATCACTTCTGCTCTTTCATTTTGTGCCTTCTCTCTTTATCACTACCTAACAGCAAGAATAAGCTCACCTTGATACAGACCTGTGTGCCAGACCTTGGGATCATTACAATTATCATCACACTTGATCTCACAACAGTCCTAGCAGTAAGTGCTATTCTTATTTCCATTTTACAGAGGGGGAAACTGAGGCAAGTGGAGGTTAGTAACTTGCTCAGGTCACAGGGTTAGCAAGTGCCTTTGGCCAGATCTGAACCTGGGCCCTGAGTCCAGGCTCTATCCATTGCATCATTTGCCTGCCGCACAAGGGCAGCTTTTCATTATAATAAACACTCACCAGAGAGGATCCCTTGGGTGGCTGAGGAGCACTATGCTTATATCAAGAAGTGCTTCTTGCTTCACATGAGGGATTTGGCAGGGTACTAGAGGTCAGAGGGTGCAGCCCCTGCCTGGTGCAGATACCTGTGGGTGGGTAGCCGCCTTTTGGATCTCCGAGGAGGAGAAGGGGTGAGTGTCAGCCCCAGGGTCCCTGGACCCTGGACTTACTAACAAACTTTCAGGTGGAGGAGACCCTGGATTTTCTGGATGAGTATGGTCAGATTTAAGACCTCTCTTTGGTCATTGTCCAGTAGAGGTGGCAAGGGCTGGCCTACCTTTGGATGGGATGCGGGGCAGAAGAGGGTGTGCATTTGAGAGTGGTGGAGCTAGCATTGGGCAATTGACTGGGAACTGGGGTCCTCCAGCATCTCTAACAAGAGATGGTGACTTCTGGTTTACATTCATTGAATTTTCAGTGTCCATGGGATACCCACTTTGAAATGTCTGACCAATTATTTGTGGAACAGGCCTGGAGCTTAGGAGGTCGGGGGGGGGGGGGGGGTGTCTGTGTTTGCTTGAGATTGCATATGACTTGAGATGGTCATTGACCCGCCCATGTGGGAGTGGGTAACCAGAAAGTAGCATCCAGAGCCCTAGGAGGATCCCCAGTCAGTGAGTACAGTGTGGGTGACGAGGCAGCCATCACGCAGGTGGGAGGATAAGAGAAACTGAGAAAGCCTATGGCCAGAGCCTCTCTGCCCAGAGAGTTTTCTCAAAGGGCCCTGGGATTGGAGGGAGGGGTTTGATAACCTAAGAATAGAAAATCTCTTCCAATTTTTCCAAGTATGTCTTCCCCTTAAACATGACTGCTGTTTTCTCATGGAGTCTCAGAATAGCTAAGCAGAGAAGGAAATTTTCATTACTGTGACGGAGCTTTCTTTGGACACTAAGAAATACTCATTTTTATCTTAGCAGCTTTACAGTAAGCTGATCTTTTGGAACTTATCTCCGTTAAGAAATATCTTTGAGATCTGTTGGGCCCCTTCTGTGAAAGGGATGGACAGAAAGTGGGAACTTGTGACTTTGGTGTTTGCCTAAATTTACCTTATAATGGACCACACATAATGATGATAATAAAAGCTCCCATTTCACAGCACTTTGTGGTACAGGAGAAGGTCAGGCTCAGAGACTGCCGAGAAATGGAGTAGGAGGAGGCTCGAGAGCCGGCCTTCGGACAGAGTGGTTTTAGGGGAAGGATGAGGTTACAGCCCATGACCAGAGGGGTTGGGAGGGAAGGAGCATTTAATGGAACCCTGGTTAGGTGCTGGGTGTCTCACAAATATATTCTCCCCACCTCTTCACCACAACCCCATGGAGAAGGTACTCTTTGATATGGGGTGGAGCCAAACGGGTTAGATGACTTGTTCAGAGTCACACTAGTAAGAAGTCACAGCAGTCGTCAGATTTTAACTCGGTTCTCCCTGAATCCAGGCCCAGTGCTCTGTGGCACAACTGTTGCCTGAGCAGGGAGAGAAAGGGCAGTGGGGGACCCTAATCATGGGCAGCAGCACCTAGCAGGACTGCTTAAGGGCGAGGGAATGGGGGTAGGGGGGAAGTGCAGGCCATGGTCCCTGGGATCAGAACTCCTTTCAGAGGCTGGCCAGCTTGTAGCCCATCACCAGCTAGTCTGACTATTCATCAGTCAAACCTTGAGAGCAGTGCTTGACCTCTCTGTGCTTGGGCTGGTGCAGCTACAGATACTCCCCTCAACTGATGAAGGATCAGGACATATCTTGGTGGCTAGTCTGGGGCTGTCCATGAGGCCTTCGTGGTCTGTAGTTGGGACACGGGCCATAAGCCAGCTTAGTGCTCTCTAGGTGCGACATCGCATCATAGAAGCTGGCACTAGGGGAGCAGCTGATTGGTAAAATGTTCTGTTTACAGATGAATAAACTGAGGTCCCCAGGGGGGAGGGGACTTGCTTTACCACACCTGGAGTCTTTGTCTCCATGTCCACCTCTCTTTGTTTACTGCCTACTTTGATGTCTGTGGGGGCATTAACAGCTCAGTCCTTAGAGTGGTTGTCCAAATCCTTTTATTTTCCACAACTTGGATCATGCCAGTTATTTGGCACAACAGGATTGTGTTTTTCAGGCAAGATGATAGAGTGAGGATTGTTCAAAGGGACCCAACCTTTCACTTGCCTACAACAAATAGGCAGGTAGAAGCAACAGCAAAGAAAAATGGTCACAACATATGACAAAAGCCAGCCGAGATGGACTGGAAGCAGAAATGAAGAATATGACAACTCAGACCCCAAAACCAAATGGCAGAGAAAGGGGGTGCCCCAAAGCCAAGCAGATCATAAAGGGCCTGGGAGCCTTTCCTTTTAACTGGTCTCATCTGTATGATTGGAGAAGGCTCTCTGTGTCACAAAGAGGGAATTTGAAGAAGGTGAGCAAAAGTTAAATCTAAAACCAGACCAACTAGAAGAACTTGAATAGAGTAAGAAATCTCAGGGAAGAACGTTTGAACTAAAAGCTACTTTAAAAAAAAAAAAAAAGATTGAGAAGAAATAGTAAAGAAAATGACAGATTGGGAAGAATATTTCACAGAACCATAGAAGTATACATAGACATACAGGAGGAAGTCCGAGCTACAAATACCCAAATGGGCCAAAGAATTGAGTCTGCCGATTTGAGAGGCAGCTGGGGCCTGGTGAACAGGGGTCTTGGCCCTGGAGGCCCCGAGGGCCTGGGTTCTAGTTCTTCCCTTGACTTACTGGCTCTTCACCCATGTCATCTGCCTTCTCAATGTTGTAAGAGTAAAGAAGGTCCTGGACCTGCTCTGGGAGATGGGGTTTCCTTCTCTTTCCAACAGACCTTCCCCATATTTTAGGATAGGAGATAAACTCTTAACATGATGCAAGAAGACAACCACCCTTTTCCCCTACAAATTACTTAACCACATAGCATAAATCATGGTCACAGAAGATTGCTGAAGGAAAACAAGAGATGACTGGTGGAAATTGGAATTGAAATCTCTATTAATGCCTAGTAATAATTATATTTTGAATATCACAATATTAAGAATTGATGCAGGGGCAGCTAGGTGATGTACTAGATAGGGTACTGGCCCTGGAGGCAGAAGGATCTGAAATCAAATCCAGCTTCAGCCAATTACTAGCCATGTGACCCTAGGTAAGTCCTTTAACTCCAAAAAAACAAAAGAGTCAGTGGACTGTGTATTCAGAATTGCCTTGCAAGATAACAGTATTTTATATTGGTGCAAGAAGTGGACAAGTGGTCAATATTTTCACACTAAATTTGTAGAACTTCAGTATCATTGAAAAACAGCCAAGCTATTTAAGCAAAAAAGTTTAATGCTTAAAAGTCATTCAGATTCATGAAGTCAATATCAGGTGATCTGTTAACAAAACGTGAAGCTTTTCTGAGAGCTCTAGTGCCTAAATCACTCACTGGGGTCTCAGGGTGTTTCTGAAAAGTGAAAGGACCCCCAAGGAAAGAAGGGGATAAGACAAAGCGTAGCACACAGGTGAAACGGTCCTTCTTAAGAGGAAGTCCAAGCTCAGATAGAGGGAACGACAGGTCTGGGAGAGGGCACCCCTGTCCAGAGGAATCCAGTTAGGCTTCTTGTAGAAGGTGGTCCTGCTGACCTTGCAGGAAACGAGGGATCTTTCTCTCTGAGACTCTGCCACCTTCAGGCCCAGGGAGGAGACCAGGGGTGGGGGAGGCTCTGGCCTCAGGCCAGATGGGGGCCTGTGAACAGAGAGGAGAGGACACAGGTCATGTCATGGTGGACTGGAAGCAGCAAGACTTGGGAGCCCAAGATTGAGAGGTAAATGTGACCTGGGGTGGAGCAGCAGGCGCATTTCTGCTTTGTTCTATGTTAAGGATTTATATTAAGATTTTGTTAGCTGTTTGCATGTTCCTTTTTATCAGTGTATGAAAAGGAGGGAAAAAATGACTTCCTGACCGTGACTTGGAAGTCTTCTGATCTGGTTGGTGCCAGAGGTCCGCAGACCCCACAGGAGCTTCAGAGCAACTGTGAGCTCGAGCACGGAGAGCACTCTTTCTGTTCTCTGAGCTCTGACTGACATTTGTCGTCACTTCCTCCCATTATTTAAAAATATTGTCCCACAGTGAAAGGGGTAAGACCCCTGTTTCAGGGAGACTGTCGTGTGTCTATCATCTTTTCTGCTTTCCTGGACCTTTCAGAACCCACTCTTGTTCTCTGAGGATCAGCCTTGGGGGTCTGGAGGCAGGAGGGCAGAGCAAGTGACTATTGTTGTCCCTCTTCAGGTGTCCCCTGGTCTCGCTGTCCTACTTACCACAGATGGCTTCATCGGCATTTCCTGCTGGCGGGATATTAGCTGGAAGCTTGGAAGGTGCCTGCTTCTGGAGGCAGAGCAGCACTAACTGCTTTGACCCTCACAGCCTACCTCTGGAGTCGGGGGGCTGCACTGACCTCCAGGCAGAGAGCCGCAGTGGACACTGCCTCGTCACCTATCGGCCCAGTAAGTGGGGACTTGTGGAGACCCCCAGATTCTACAGTCAGAGCTGGATTCATGGTTTTGTTGAATGTCCTAAGTGATGGGAAAATGTTAAGAATGAAAGTTAGACCTAAAAGTGGGCTCCCGGCTTCATCTCTGCCATGTCAGATAAAACAGAGTCAGAAACACATCGCATAAAGACAAACATCTTTTCCTCCCTTTTCTCAAGTGTGAATATGGCCAGATTCCACCAATAATAAATGTGCTCCATAGGAGTAAATTAGATGTTTGGGGAAGGCTGAGACTTCTTTTTAAGCCAGTGCTGCCCATGAATAGTCGTTTCACAAATTGGGGTGATAGGGCAGCCCCCTGAGAGCTGCCTTTGACTTGATTAAACAAGATCCTTCTGACCAGAAAGATAGCTCTGGAAATGCCAACTTATAATTATGAATAGCAGGCTTTTAAAATCCCTAAGCACTGCTAATTGTGAGTGGGTATAATGTATTGTAAATGAAAAAAATTCAGAACCATGGCAACTTATTGCCTTGTTAAAATTGTCCCTAGTTTTTATTTAGGGCCTATTACGTGCCAGGTACCGGTCTAAGCCACGGGGCCATTTTGGGGGATTCTAGAGTGTGTTTGTTTTTGTGATTCCGAACAATGTTTGCAGTTGTGCATCCCCCAAGGGATCCGGCTCTGTTTCTTCCTCCCATGTTCTTGGACAAGCTTACCTGGGTCTCTCCCTTGTCCCACCTTTGCTATGCTTGCATCCCACAGGGAACTAGAAGGAATCCCAGGGGCCATCGGGGCTGGCCCCATTGCTGGACTCCTGCATGAAGCAGCTTTTCTAAAGGCAAACAGGGGCCAGCGCCCAAACTGGGATTCATGCTTGGTCCTCGGCTCCCACTCAGCCATTGCAGGGCCCTTGGGGCAGCCCAGGTGTAACCGAGTCCCGCCTCTTCCCGGCCTCTCGAGGCTCTCGTGAATCTGTCTGAGCTACACGGGCTTTTGCTTGGGCCTTTGTAGAATGTTTAGCAAAGACATTCCCTGGAGCATTTGGAAGAGGGAACCCAAGGGAGAAGGTGGAAGTACAAGTTGACCTCGTTATGCAGTGACCTGCCTTCTTTGTAGTTGTGCGCAGAGGTCACAGGTCAAAGGCTCCCCTTGCATCTGGAGCCCTGGCCAGGACCAGAGATAGCTTTTGTGTTCTCCAGTCTGGTGAGGGGTCCCTGCGGGTGTCCTCAGCCGGTGTCGCTGAGGCTGATGGCTCTTCGCGCCGGCTGTGCTAGCCCTGCTGTCTCTTCTTTCCCCAGACAAAAACCACAACTCTGTGCGCAGCGTGCTGCTGGAACTGACCTGCAGCTTAAATGAAGCCACAGAGCCGGTCTACTCTTGTCGACCCGTTCAGACATTCATCGCCGGACCCACTTGCAAGCTGCTGACCAAAAATGCCATCTTCCAGAGCCCGGAGGAGAATGGCAGCATCCTGGTGTGCGCTAGCGACGAATCCTCCAACTCTGCCCTGGTGAGTTAGGGAGAGCCAAGCTAACGTTTGGGTTTGAGATCCAGGCCAAAGGCTGTTACTCCTGATTGCTGGGTTCGAATCTTGGGGAACGTGATGGTGGCAGACACCCAGCTTTCTGTCTGTTGTCATGACTGTGAATGAGGGTTAATTTTGGCTCTGAAGATCTTCCTTCTACATATAAAAAAGCAGTGGTAAGAAAACACTGTGAGCCTTTTGTCTCTTAAGGTGCATGTTTGGGGTGTACAGATGTTTCGGGGTGACAGTGGCGGGTCAGTGACTGGGGAAGCTCAGGGACTCCTTTATCTCCCACTTAAGGGCCACAGGGATTTGTCACTTCTCTCTCTGTGCCTTGTGCCATGGCAGATTACAGAACCATGCCTTAGAAAGTGGCTTCAGGAGTAAACCTGCTACCAGAAATTCATCCCCTGTGGCCACCCTCTCCAGGCCCACATATTCAGATATTTCCAGGACCTTTTACCTGCCAGAGTTACTGATACCCAGTCCCGGAGGAGTCAGTCACCTCCATACCATAAGCATCCAAGAAAGGTTGTTGAGGAAGTTTGAAATTATCTTCAAAGAAGCAACATTGGGAATTTGTCTTGTGCAAACTTGCTTCCTTTTCAGGAGACAGCTGAAGATATTTGTATATACAGATTTATCTGTCCCCAGGCTAAGGTTTATCTCCTTTTAATGGGGTCACATTTCAGTAAATGGCTTCTCTAAACGCGGGCCGGCCTCTGCGGCCCAGAGGTGTCCGGTGCTGGCAGGCGTGACTGCTTACGTTGGGCATCAAGGCCCCCCACTCTTTAGTGCCGGACCCCCTTTGCATACCATCGGGTCCCCACCCAAGAGAAAACAATGGGCTTTGGATAGCAAGCAAGAGCAGGGAGTGCTTCCCTCTGACTGATCTGCTTCTTGGAGACACAGCTGGAGGAAGAGTTTGGTTCTGGCTTTCCTGGGCCTGATGAATAGCAGCAGGATGCCGAGCCCGCTACTGCTCAGCGGGGAACAGGGGAAGAACCCCACCCTCACCCCCACCCCTGGCTGTCCCTGCCCGGGCCTTGTTTCCTGAGGTTCCAGATTCTTCCCCAGGGCCTCCCCTTGGTGGTGGTTGGTTTCTCCCACTATAAAGGAAGCCCCCAGAGAGGAGAAGCCAGCCCTTTTCACCCTGTGTGTGTCCCTGGTACTCACCTGGCAACAGCAAAGCCTTTTCTGGTGACCCTCTTGTCTTCCCCTCCTTGCCAGAGGGAAAAGTTCCCTTCCCTTGGCCTTGTGGGCCTTCCTGTCCCCTGCAGCTGGGCTGGAGGCCGGCTGCCTGAGCCCCGCCTCTTTTTCTTTCAGATCTGGGATGCGGGCAGTGGCAACCTCTTGCAGAAGCTCCAGGCAGAGCAGCCGGTGCTGGCCCTCTGCCCCTTCGAATTCAACCAGAACAGCTACCTGGCCTCCCTGACGGAGAAGGCCGTCCAGATCCATAAATGGGAGTGAGGGGGGTGCACGTCCAGCGCACCGTGGGCCCGACTCTAGCAGTCTCGTGGTCGGGCACAGACCTGTGGCCAGTCATCAGCTGGAACGTTCTGACCTCCAAAGCCGAGCCCCAGACCTGACACAGAGGCAACCGGCAGTCTTTTCATGCGCTTCTGTGTGGGACTTTGTGTTTTCTCTCTCTGCCTTCTTAACTAGCTGGACCCAGAGGGCCTCTGGATGGGAGAGCGTATCAGCTTTTGAGATGTGGTTCGTGAAAGCTTCCCCTGGGGAGCATATATACTGCATTTACTGAAGTCCTGCTTGCTGGTTCCATTTTTAACAGGCACAGAGAATTGTTTCTCTGATCAGGCACAAGGGCGTGCTAGGGAAGAGAGGAAAGGATTATTATTGATTGAGTAGCCCAATGAAGGGGGTCCCTTGAGAAACAGGGTATCTTTTGTTGGGGTCTCAGCTCTGTGACTTCCTCTAGCTGGTTCTATGCAAAGCCCCTTGAGAAAGCTGCCTGGGCCTCTGTGACTTGTAGGGTGAGGGGAGGAAGACTTTGGGGATCTCAGGACAAATGTGTCTTAACATCTGAAGTCTGTATCTTCCTCCTCCTCCCTTCAAGAAATGTTAGAAAAACAATAGGAATTATGTCAAGTTAATTCTTTTCTCTCCATCAACAGCAGCCAACAAAGAAGTGGCAAAGGAAGGGGAATTTTAATTGATCTAAAAATGGGACATGTGGGCAGAATGGTGTCTTCAAGCTAGTTATCAGAAAAATCCCAGTATCGCTGTTACCTATATACACACCTGGGCGTGAAGTTCCGTGCTGCTCCTTGAACTGCTTCTGCCACCCAGGTGCGCTGTCTTAGTGATGCCTTTCTCCATCCCAATTGCAATTAGACCCCAAACTCCTCCCCGCCACTCCTTGTGGTCCCGAGGCTTGTTTCTCCAGAGGGGTCACCAGTAGAATGGCAGCATCTGGACACGTGGCATGCTTGGGATCCTGCAAAGGGCCTCCATTTGGACACTTCTGTCCCTTTAATGGAGGATTCTGATAGTCTGAACTGACAACCCAGTGATCCAGTCAAAAGTTTCCAGGTGCAGGCCCAGGAAATGAGTAACCCAGTGCTTGGAAAGCTGGGGTTTTTTTTTTGTTTTTTTCCCCATTATTCTCAGAGGTTGGGGGCTTAACATAATTTAAGGAAAGATAAGGCAGTTTTGCTTCCAAGACCCTGGGTACCCATTGTTCCATTAGCTGGAGGGGCCACAGTTCTCTGGCCCAAATGTTCCAAGAGCCTGTTCACCCTTTGGTAGATTATGGTATTCACAAATTAAATGGCCACTGGCCCCTTTCTTTCCCTTTTCAGATAGTTTTTCAGTCCCAGCTTCTTGACCTGTGAGAGAGAAAAATCTCTTTTTATCAGCCAAAGAAGGTTTGTTTCCTCTCTTTTGATTATCAAGAATTGTTGCCTGAATCTGGGCCTGGGGCCCAGAGGGCGGCACAAAACTTGAGTTAACACCCACTCACTTGGGCCTTTCAGCAAGCAGACTGCTAGCAGAAATGAGAAGGCACTGGGCACAGGCTCTCAGTCTGCAGAGAGGCCCTCACTGTGGACCAAGGGTGGGGTGGGCTCGGGTTGTGCTCTTGTCCAGGTGACCCAGAGCTTGGAGTTAGCCGCTCAACAGGTCAGATGCATTAAGGTTCCATGCAACCAGGGATGAGTTTTTGAATTGAAATCCCCTAAAGGATAGGAAAAGGAAATGACTTAGGCAGGCAAGGTTGAAATTTTGCCAGTTTACTACCATGAATTCAAGCTTTTTGCTGGCAAACGTGAAAACAAAGAACTAAATTTAAGCACTCCCTCAAAATGCTCTCAGGAATAGGATCAAAATTATTCTCAACTTGACAGCCAGAACCATTGAGTGCTATGTTGACTGGCAAGAAAGCCTGCAGTCATGTGCCCAGTACCGGCATCTACCTTTCAGCCTTCGAACAGTTTGGTTTGCATGTGTTCATCGAAGGGTTGTGCGGCTAGAAAATAAGAACAACCTCCTCATGAGGCTCTGTGTCTGAGGGTCCTTCCTAGAGTCTATAGAGTATATTCTTTGTGGCTTCTGGCACGGTATTTTTAATTTCTGTTATTTCCCATCTAAATCTTGGAGCTGAGAGAAATGAGAGTGTTTTGGACTTGCTTTGTGCCTAAGTCCATACTTGCTTGGAAAAAGATTATGTGATCTTAAAAGGCCTTTGTTCAATTGTACTTTTTGTGTCCTCTGTGTATATGTAAAAATAAAGAATTTACAATAGGCTCCTTCTCCTTGTTTATTGAATGTTTGCATGTTTTCTCTCTGTGTACAGTTTAGTCTCCATCCAGCAGATTTTGCCACCTTATTCAGGTCCGTGTTCTCCAAACTCTCCTAGTAAGAAGTAGTTTTGACCCATTTAACATCAGCTGCATCTACAATGAAAGTTTTTGCGTTTTTGAATTGTCAAAGCTTTTACTGGAAGCATCCATTTTATTAATGTAACATTTTCCTTTTAATAACTCAAAGTATTTCTTTGAGGTGCTCTAGGAATCCTGGCCTCCCAAGAGGCGTGTCCAGAATCCTGATGGGGGAACTTGGATTGGGAAGGATGGAGAGGGTCCTAATGGTCATCAAGGCCCAGGCCTGGGTGCCGGGGACATTGGAGCCGGGCCTCAGGCTTCACTGAGCGCAGAGCCTGGAGGCCGCAGACCACAGTGCCTTCATACCTTCTACCTCTGTGTTTGGGGGGAGAACTGAGTCAGCAATTTCCACTACCAACAGCCATCATGTCACTGACTGCACCTGAGCCAGCAGGCCCTTCTGGCTCCTGCTTGCGGTCCGGGAAGTCTTACTGGAACGTCGGCAAGGGTGGCTGGGAGCAGCTATTGCCAAGAGAACCAGTTGTCATCCAAAAAACCCAATACTCACTGGGGGACTGCCGTGGATCAGGCTCTGAAAAACATGAATGGGTAACTCAGGGGCCAAGAGGGCATTCCAGTAGGATGGGCCAGATGCCCAGGCTGGGCTTTGGAGGGACCTGCAGTGGGGAGGGGCTTCATGGAGGGAGCGGGTGGGGGTTGTGGACAGCCCGGCCTGCCCCCGATGCTCCCCCAGGTTCCTTTGGAGATACTGCAACCTTACAAGTGGTGGGCTCTCAGTGAGACAACAGGAGCTGTCGGTAAATGGCAGGTTTGCTTGCCTTCCCCCCAGACCGGCTTGTCTCTCTGTGTCCCCAGCGTTTAGCCTTGTGTGGGGCAGCCGATGCTTAATAAAGGTTTGTGGACTTAGTGCTATTGAAAATGTTTTTGCAAGAACCCATCATGGTGAGCATGTGGGAAAGATTTCTTCCAGCTGAGACGCACTGAGGGCAGCGAGGAGTGGAAGGTACAGGTGGGAAATGGTGTACAGACTGGCCCTTGTCCAGAACCGGAGCCATCTTGCGGTGGGTAGAAGGGTCGGGGCCTCCGCTCTCGCTCTCCTGGCCCCTCTCCTTGGTCTTTGGCCAGTCCCCAAAATCGCCCTCGCTGTCCCTTCTGTTGTGTCATAGACGCCAGACATTGGTCAGTCAGGCAACGCTTATTATTATTAAAGAGTTTACTGAGGACTGCGCTCCCTGGCCAGAAGCGCCGCCCTGTCCTCGGGAGCCCCAGCCCCAGTGGGGCAGAGTATCCCGACTTGGATAGAAGGTGGAGGCCCGTGGGAATGGAAAGGTTTGGGAGAGGGATTGAGGGATGGCCATGGTCCCCGGAGTCAGAAGCAGCAAACGTCCACACCCTGAGCACGTTGTGCAGGGAAACAAGATGTCACCTGTTGGGGCAGGTGTTAATGAGCATCGACGCGGCGCCTAGTGTTTTCTGGCAGCTCACTGACTTCTGTAACCCGACAGGAAAAATTGCACTTTGCAAATACAGGATTCAGAATATCCTTGCGAATTACATCAAACTACTGGGGTTGTTCGGCCGTGTCCAACGTCCGCTGACTCTGTTTGGGGTTTTCTTGCTGAAGATACCGGAGTGATTTTCCATTTTCTTCTCCAGCTCATTTTATAGATGAGAAAACTGAGGCAGACAGGATTCATTGACTTGTCCAGGGTCATGGCTAGAGAGTGTGTGCAGCCAGATTTGAACTCGGGAGGATGAGCGCTCCTGACTTGAGGGCCTGGCATTCTATCCACTGCATTTCTTAGTTGCCTTTTATGCATATTATGAATTATCTCACTTTAAGTCTAAACACTAAACAGTCAAGTGTTTGCTGATTGAATAAATGAGTGACTGCAAGTAACCTTTCCTCCCCACCGTGAATTGCTAATACGTTTCCTGATAACCCAAGACCTGGCACATAGTTGCTGTATAATAATTACTTGTTGACTTAAATGAAAGAGTTGAGAAAGGAGAAAGAATGAGAGTAGCAGGATCCAATTTGGAACCTGGGTGTTCCTTTTTTTAAAAAATTATTTATTTATTTTTAATTATTAAAACTTTTTATTTACAAACCTATGCAGGGGTAATTTTTTTAACACTGACCCTTGTAAAACCTTCTGTTCCAACTTTTCTCCCTCCCACCCCCTTCCTTAGATAACAGGTAGTCCCATACATGTTAAAGTATAAGTTAAATCCAATATATGTGTACATGTTTATATCGTTATCTTGCCGAGCATTCCTTTCATTACAGCTGGCATGGAAAAGTCTATAGAATAGAGCCATGAGGGCAGCCTGGCCAGACTGGATCTTGTAGCTGGTGAGCCCATTTTGTTGAGCCTTTGGTAAGGAGGCCTGGTCACAAGTTTTCTTTCCCCCCAGTCCAGTTAGCCTCACTCTCTCTCCCCGATCATAGCACATGGCAGGTACCAGCCCTTGTTCCCAAGGAGAGGGGGGAGGGAGAGGGATGTAAGGCCCCATGTAAGAGCTGGAAATGCTTCCCTGCTCTCGGAAATAGATCAGCGAGTGGCCAGCTGATGACAGACCCTGGCATTCTCCTGTCTCAAGGACAAAAAATTCCTTACCTTATATGGATTTCCTTTAGCTTTGTGGTACTCGTGGTACTCATCCCAGGGAGGGAGATAAGAAAGGGAAGAAATGTTAGGAATCCTTTTTACTAAAAGTCAACAAACACCCCTCTTCAAGAAAGTTACCAAGGCCTTATTTCTAAAATATATAGAGAATTGACTCACTTTTATAAGAATTCAAGCCATTCTCCAACTGATAAATGGTCAAAGGATATTCAGACAAAGAAATTAAAGCCATTTCTAGTCATAGGAAAAAAATGCTCTAAATCACTGTTGATTAGAGAAATACAAATTAAGACAGCCCTGAGGTACTGCTTCATACCTCCCAGATTGGCTAAGATGACAGGAAAAGATAATGACAAATGTTGGAGGGGATGTGGGAAAACTAGGACACTGATACATTGTTGATGGAGTTGGGAACGGATCCAACCATTCTGGAGAACGATTTGGAACTATGCCCAAAAAGTTATCAAACTGCACATACCCTTTGATCCAGCAGTGTTTCTACTGGGTCTGTATCCCAAGAAAATCCCAAGGGAGGGAAAAGGACCCACATGTGCTAAAATGTTTGTGGCAGCCCTGTTTGTAGTGGCCAGAAACTGGAAACTGAATGGATGCCCATCAGCTGGAGACTGGCTGAATAAGTGATGGCATGTGAATGTTATGCAATATTATGGAACAGCCAGAGGATGATTTCAGAAAAGCCTGGAGAGATTTACAGGAACTGATGCTAATTGAAATGAGCAGAACCAGGAGATCATTGTACACGGCAGCAACAAAACTGTATGAGGATCAATTCTGATGGACGTGGCTCTCTTCAACAATGAGAGGATTCAGGGCAATTCCAATAGACTTGTGATGGAGAGAGCCATCTGCATCCAAAGGGAGGACTGTGGGAACGGAGTGTGGTTCACATGTTGTTTTCACTTTTTTTGAATTGTTGTTTGCTTATTTTTTTCTTTCTCATTTTTTTACCTTTTGATCTGATTTTTTTTTTCCCTTGCTGAGGCAATCGGAGTTAAGTGACTCGCCCAAGGTCACACAGCTAAGATTCTGGTAAGTGTCTGAGGCCAAATTTGAACTCACATTCTCCTGACTTCAGGGCTGGTGCAGTATCCACTGTACCACCTAGCTGCCCCGCATCTGATTTTTCTTGTGCAGCATGATAAATGTGAAAATATATATAGAAGAATTGTGTTTAACTTATATTGGATTACTTGCTGTCTAGGGGAGGTGGGGAGGGAGGGAAAAAAAAGCTGGAACACAAGATGAACGTTGAAAACTATCTTTGCATGTATCTGGGGGGAGCTATTATTATAAAAAAAAAAAGTAGTCACTTGGACTGGTGGTACTCGGGGTTCAGAGTTTGAGAACCCTTTGATCCCATCTTCTAGAGGAAGAGAGATCTCAAAAGGGTAGCTGAGTGGTCAGGCCTCCAATGAAGAGAAGTGTCTCGGATTCCCAGCTAACCTGCCTCAGCCTGAACATGGACAAATATTTGTAGTGAGAATCCAGTGCATTTATCCCAGGGACTAGAGAAGGACATTTCAGTGAGTTTGGTGCTGCCCTAGAAATGATCAAAAGCTGTGGAAAGTTTACAATGCCTGACTTATAGCTTTTAATAAGTGCATGTTGATTAATTTATGGTCAGTCCCCATCATATTTGCCCAGCATTGTGTTGACCCTGTGGGAAACAAAACAAAATGCATTTATGGAGGCCAACACTGTAACATGGTTGAATTGAGAATATTGTTATGCCTACCTGATCACTGAGGGTGATTCTAGGTTTCAAGTAGTTCGTTCTGTGTCCTCTTGTTTGCTTAACTACAGGATTTCTTAACCTGGAGACAGAGACAGAGACAGATTCAGACAGAGAGAGGGAGGGATATGAATAGAGATAGACAGACAGATAGACAGATAGATAGATAGATGGATGGATGGATGGATATTCAGATAGATGAACAGACAGGCATACAGGCAGACAAGCAAATAGACTAACAAATTTCAACAAATTTGTTTCCTTTGTTATGTATTTTATATCCTTAAAAACATTAGTCTGAACAGGGGCCAATAGACTTTCTTAGACTGACAGTCAATAAACATTTTTTAAAAGATAATCTCTACTCTCAAAGGGCTCCTAGCCTAATAGGGGAGGCAACATGCAAGAAACTGTGTACACATAAGATAGAGACAAGATAAATTCAAGTGAATCAGCAAAAGGAATGAAATAGAATTAAGAGGGATCAGGAAAGGCTTTCTGTAGAAAGTAGGATTTTAGCTGGGGTTTGAAGAAAGCCAGAGAATACAGGAGGTAGAGATGAATGAGAAGAGAATTCCAAGTATGGGAACAACTTGGGAAATTTTCTGGAGCTGGGAGGTAGCAGTGCCTTGGGCAGTGGGTGCATGTCTGTAACCCCTGCTTCCAGGGAGACTGAGGCTGGTGGATCACTGGAGTACTTTAGTTCTAAGTCGTAGGTGGGTGAAAGCCAAGTGGGTGTTTTGGGGTACAGTACCATGACAATGAGCCCCAAGGAGTAGGGGACACCAAGGCTGCCCAATCTGGGGCAAACTAGGCCAGGTCAGGAGCAGAACAGTCCAAGGCTCCTGAGCCAATCATAAGTGTTAATGTGCCATGAGTGAGTAGCTGCTGCACTTCTAGCCTAACTAAGCAAGATAGACCAGTCTCCCCTGATTTAGAATTTCCATTTCAATGCCTTCAAGCCATCCCTTATCATATTTAGTTTTGTCCTTTTTTACTAAAAGGAAGGAAAGAAACAGGTAATTTCTTTTAGAGTCTACATATTGATTACAAAGTTTTTTATTTTTCTTTTTTTCCTTTCTCAATAGAGAAATGCTTATTAATTGAAAAAAATAATGTAAAAATAGTCAAAAGTAAACCAGGGGGGCTGCCTGCTAATACTTCCACTCAGTCTCACAACTATCTCTCTGTCTCTATGTCTGTCTCTCTCTATATCTCTCTTTCTGTCTCTTTTTATCTCTGTCTCTCTGTCTCTTTGTCTCTGTCTCTGTGTGTGTGTATGTGTGTGTGCGTCTGTCTCTGTCTCTGTCTCTTTCTCTGGAAAGCAATTTGTTAGGGTTTTGTATGTTAGGAACTTTTGCATTATTTTATTTTTTAATAGCTTTTTATTTTTCAAAATGCGTAAAAAGGTAGTTTTCAACATTCACCCTGGCAAAACCTTGTGTTGCATATTTTTCTCTCTCTCTCTTCTCCTCCCCCCTCCTGTAGACAGCAAGTAATCCAATATAGGTTAAGCATGTGCAACTCTTCTAAACATATTTTTACATTATCATGTTGCACAAGAAAAACCAGACCAAAAAGGAAAAAACCCAAGGAAGCAAATAACAACAACAAAGGTAAAAATGCTATGTTTGAACCACATTCAGTCCTCATAGTCCTTCCCTCTGATTACAGACGGCTCTCTCCATCACAAGTCTATTGGAATTGGTCTGAATCACTTCATTGTCAAAAAGAGCCACGTCCATCAGAGTTGATCACATAATCTTGTTGCTGTGTACAATGATCTCCTGTTTCTGCTCATTTCCCTCAGCATCAGTTCATGTCAGTCTCTCCAGGCCTTTCTGAAATCATCCTGCCAATCGTTTCTTACAGAACAATAATATTCCATAATATTCATATACAACAATTTATTCAGCCATTCTCCCACTGATGGGCATCCGCTCAGTTTCCAATTCCATGCCACCACAAAAAGGGCTGCCACAAACATGTTTGTACATAGCAATTTGGAACTATTTCTAAAACCACTAAACTGTTTATGCCTTTAACTCAGAAATACAACTCAAGCTTTTTTATTCCAAAGAGATCAAAGAAAGAAGAAAAGGATCCACATGTACAAATATTTACAACAGCTTTTTTCGTAGTGGCAAAGACCATTGAATGCTCATCAGTTGGAGAATAGCTAAATAAATTATGGTAAATCGATGGAGTGGTACAGGTACAGAAACATCACCTTTCTCATTTTATATAGTACAATTATATAGTACATTTTATATAGTACAAATATTTATATAGTACATAAATATAAATATAGTACAATATAGTACAATTGTACTATATAAAATGAGAAAGGTGATGTTTTCAGAGAAACCTGGGAAGACTCACAATGAAGTGAGCAGAACCAGGAGAACAATTTATACCTCTTTGGAAGATTTAAGAACTCTGAGCAATGCAGTAGCCAACCACGATGCCATATTTATCCTAGATTTTAGCAAAGTTTTTTTTTGTTTGTTTGTTTGTTTGTTTTTTAACAAAGTGTCTCATGCTATTGAAGAGATGAAGGGATAAAGCTAGACAGAAGAAATCTGGTTCAATGGCGAAATTAAAGTAGTCATCAATGGTTTGGCAACCATATGGCTTGCAGTGTCTAGCAGAGTATTAGCAGAGCTCGGGCCCTAGATTGTTTAGCATGCTTATCAGAGCACTAGATAAGTATGATGGCATACTTACCAAATCTGCAGAAAGCCTAAAGGATAAATACACTGGCCTGGTATATTGTGGAGGGGTTTCTTACTCAGATACCATTTGAATTGCATGATCTTTGTTTCTATAACTAATAAATATTTTTTTTAGGTTTTAGGTAAAACTCATTGACTTTGTTTATGTCAAAGGTTTAAATTACAATCCCAAAGAGTGCTATTTAAATCCTGACTGTGATCTTTTTGATAGTCATCTCTGATGACCCCTTAAAATATTTGTAATGATGTCAGTTTCTATCATCTGATTCACTAAAGATGCATGTGCTTCTTCCCTGGTACTTTTAAAAAATATATATTGTTATTATAAATAATAGCTGTCAACAAAATCAATGAATGAAATAAACATACAAAAGGCAAAAACTTCACATGAACCTTTTAATAAGACAGAATATCTTAGGAAGCAATAAAGACATATATATAACAAAACTTATCAGCTTCCAGTGCTTTGCACTGTGCCAAGCATACAATAAGTGCTTAATAAATGTTTATTGATAGTCATGGCCACTGTTCCTCTAAATGTAGTGTGTATATACACATAGTGAATACATACTTATTGCCCATATATTGGCATAAATTGTAGACATACTATTTTTAAAATATATTATTTTCACCAAGTAGTCATTGTGTTTCCAGGTTCTGCTTTCGATTGGTATCACCCATAAATATTTTTCCAAACTTATATAGAGATAGATAGATAGATAGGTATAAATAGATAGATATATAGTCTATTTTTGACCTCTCTCTTTTTTATTGATGAATCATATTTCTCAATATAATTTTCTTTTTTCTTTTAACTACAGCTTTTTATTTACAAAACATATGTATGGGTAATTTTTCAGCGTTGACCCTGGCAAAATCTTGTGTTCCAAATTTTCCCCTCCTTTCCCCCACCCCCTCCTTAGATAGCAGGTATTCCAATACATATTAAATATGTTAAAATATACATTAAATCCAATATATGTATACATATTTATGCAGTTATTTTGCTGCACAAGAAAAATCAGATCAAGAAGGAAAAAAAACTGGGAAAGAAAACAAAATGCGAGCAAATAACAACAGAAAGAGTGAGAATGCTATCTTGTATTCCATGCTCAGTTCCCACAGTGCTCTCTCTGGGTGTAGATGGGTCTCTTCACAAAATTATTGGAACTGCTCTGAATCATTTCATTGATGGAAAGAGCCACCACATCCATCAGAATTTGATTATCATATAATCTTGTTGTTGCTCTGTATAATGATCTCCTGAGAACACAATAATCTTACAAAATCTTATATTGGCATTTTATTTTTTATTGGGTTACTTTTTAATATGTGCCTTATTTACTTATATATGTGTATTCTCAACATAATTTTCATTATTCTAACCTGTCACCATCATTGCTGTGAAGTTCTTAGCAAAGAATGTGTTCATTTAATTTGGAGTTCTTCATGAATTCTTATAGTTTTTCCTTTTACAATGCCAAAATATTCTTTTTTATAAATATACTTATATTAAGTCATTCTCTGGTTGTTGGAATAATGGGTTGTTTAAAAATTTTTTTTTTTGCTATTACAAATAAGGAACTATGGGTATTTATATGTGTGTGTGTGTGCGTGTGTGTGTGTGGTTTTTTTCTTCCTCCTTTTCTGATTTTTTTTCCCAGTCAAATCCCAACAGTCCTGCCTCATACCTTTTGGAAGGCATTTCTTCACTATTAAAAAATCCTATTGGTGAAAATCCCATGGTCAGACTTCTTTTGCTTGAGTACTAGGGGCTGCTTTCATGTTTGTAACAATAAATTCAATTGCATTTAGTTCCTGGTCTAAATCCAGACTTGGCAGGCAAGCTATTGCAGACATTTTGTCAGAATCATTTCCTGTTGCAAATATTTACTGTAAGTGCAATTGTAGGCTTGTGTACTGGCCCTCATCCCAGTCAACCTGCTCTGTACTTGCCGTGATAGACTCTCCTCCTCATCCTGTAGATCTGAGCACTGAGGTGAAATCTCCTCTTATTCTTTCTGAAAGTCCTTTCTCCCAAAGCAAACTAAGTCAATCACTAACACCGAACATATTTCCATTAGGACCAAAATAGAAGTACTGTGGACTTTATGTCTAGATCAAGTCAACAAATATGTATGAAGCTACTATGTGCTGGGGCACTGTGCTAGGTGCTAGGGAAATAGAGACCACAAATATTAATTAAGTACCTACTATGTGCTGGAGCACTATGCTAGGTGCTAGGGAAATAGAGACCACAAATATTAAGTACCTACTATGTGCTGGAGCACTATGCTAGGTGCTAGGGAAATAGAGACCACAAATATTAAGTACCTACTATGTGCTGGAGCACTATGCTAGGTGCTAGGGAAATAGAGACCACAAATATTAATTAAGTACCTACTATGTGCTGGGGCACTATGTTAGGTGCTAGGAATACAGACTACAACACTCATTGAGTATCTACAATGTGCTAGGGCACTATGCTAGATGCTAGGGAAATAGAGACCACAAATACTAATTAAGCACCTACTATATACTGAGGCACTATGCTAGGTGCTAGGGAAATAGAGAACACAAATACTAATTAAACACCTACTATGTGCTGGGATACTACTACAGAAACAGAGACCACTAATACTAATTAAGCACCTACTATGTGCTGGGGCACTTTGCTTAGGTGCTACTCCCAAAGATAAAAAAGAAACAATTAACTGTGTTCAAAGAGCTTATATTCTCAGAGCAGGATCTTTTAAATAAAGACAAAATACAAAGTATTACAAAATAATCTTAACAAATGACGATAACTTATAGGATCAAGAAAGGCTTCCTGTAGTATACAACGATGCTAATAATAACAATCACATTCACGCAGCACCTACAATATGCCAGGTACAGTGCTAAGCTCTTTATAATTCTTAATCTCATTTGATCCTCTCCTCAGCCAGGTGCTATTATTACCAGTTATCTTTGAGGAAACTGAGGCAGACAGAGAAGCATCGTGCCCAGGATCAATCAGCTAGTAAATGTCTGAGGCCTGATTTGAGGAGGGAATACATTGCAGAAATGTGGGATCCAGGTGGGAGGCAGGAGATGTAATGTCATACATGACTGGAGGAGGAGAGTTTGACTGGAATGGAGAGTGCAGGAGAGGGAATAATAATGAGATGAGATTCAGAGAGTAGGTGGGAGCCAGACTCTAGAGAGCTTGTAATATCACTCTGAGGAGCTTTAAATGATCAATAGGGAGCCACTGAAGTGTCGTGAATAAGGGGTAAGGGGCAACGAACCCATATTTGTGCTTTAGAAATTTGACACTGGAAGAAGGATTGATGAGAGAGAGTGAAGATTGGATACAGGGAAGCTAATAGGACACAGGAGGGTGGTGATTATTCAGACAAATGCAATAGACACAAGTGGGAGCAGACTGAACTTGGGGTTAGCAGAAAAGGGAGGAGTCAAGGTTGCAAACCTTGGTGATTGGAAGGATGGGAAAGTGTGAAGGACAGGCTGGTTGGGGGTAGGGCTGGATATGATAATATAGTACTAATCCATCATATACCATAACATGTCACCTATATTGTGTTTATATTACATATAATTAGGTTAGATGTTATTGTTGTATATTATTACATCATAATTTTAACATCATAATCATATCATGTTGCGTTTGAGATGCCTGGGAGGCAATTAGCAATAGAGAGTAGATCAGGAAAGAGATGAGGAAGGGAGCCATTCATTTGAGAGTATGTAATATGACCCATCAGACACTAAAGGTTCTTATCCCAACTCCCACCTGCACTGATAAGTCGTGGCCTCCTAATGAGATGAGCTGATTGATTGTTCTCTTTTATGGTCAGAGGATCAACATGACATCCCTATGTTAGTCAAGACACTGCGGCTGATCAGGCCTGTGGGATCCTGGAAGGCTGTACCACATGTTGAGCACAAATAATCCGGGTGAACTCTGGGAGTGGAGATGGCTCTGAATGGGCACATTTCATGCTTCTTTTGAGCTCCTGCAATTCTGCTTTGCTCACAGAGCACGGTGCTTTCTCTGATGGGGACACACCCTGCTGAGTGGTCTTCCATGTCTCACAATCAATTCCAAACTTCTTCAGAGAGACCTCGGGAGTATTGCTTCTTCTTACCGACACATAGACACTTGTCTTTTTTTTTTTTTTTTTAATAGCTTTTTATATACAAAACATATGCATGGCTAATTTTTCAGCATTGACCCTTGCAAAAACTTCTGTTCCAACTTTTCCCCTCCTTCCCTCCAGCCCCTCCTCCAGATGGCAGGTAGTCCCATACATGTTAAATGTTAATGTTAAATACAATATATGTATACATAGTTATACAGTTACACTTGTCTTGTGTGAGTTCTCCACAAAATAGTCTTTTAGGCAAAGGACATTTGTCATTCCCACTTGGCCAGCCCATCAGAGTTGCGCCTTCTTGGGTAGAGTTTGAATGCTTGTCAGTTCAGCTCCAGAAAGGACCTCAGTGTTTGGTACCTTATCCTGCCAGGTGATCTTCAGGATCTTCCCAAGACAATTCAAAGGGAAGCAATTCACTTTCCTGGCACGGCACTGGTGTACTGTACTGTGAATGGATCAGCACAGGCTCTGTAGACCTTCAGTCCAATCCCTCTGCTCTCTCATACATTCTTTTGGGGCCTCCCAAACACTGGGCTAGGTTTGGCAATGCGTGCACATGCACATCTCTGGGAAGCATATTGCCAAGGTCTGTGAACTTATCCACGGCAATCATAATTTCTCCATTGGCTGTTGTTGAGATAGTAGGAGGCACCCTGTTTTCCAGAGCCAAGATCCAGGAAGGAAGTTTGGGATCACAACAATCCTTTGCCCTCATCCTCTGGATGATCTCACCTTCTGGCAAAAGTCAGAATTTTTATATTGCTCTGACCAGCAACAGATTGCCTGAGCTTAGACAAGCACCCGACAAGCCTAGGCAAGTATCCATGTTCAGAGCATGAAGCCCTGCTATGACTCAAACTTCTCTCATTGTTGCAGTTAGCCCTCATTGTCAGGGCTACTGCTTGCTCTGCAGCTGTTCATGTAAGTATTGAGATTTCCCCACATTGTCTCAGGTTCCCCCAGTAGGGCTGGGGCTCTGGCAATGTGTCCTTGCTTGCAACCATTTCCCTCACTTTGAAATTAAACTTCTACTTATATGAACTGATGCTGAGTGAAATGAGCAGAACTAGGAGATCATTGTACACGGCAACAACAAGATTATGTGATGATCAATTCTGATGGACGTGACTCTTTCCAACAGTGAGGTGATTCAGATCAGTTCCAATGATCTTGTGATGAAGAGAGCCATCTATACCCAGAGAAAGGACTGTGGGAACTGAATGTGGACCACAACGTAGCATTCTCACTCTTTTTATTGTTGTTCATTTGCATTTTGTTTTCTTTCTCATTTTATTTTCCTTTTTCACTTGATTTTTCTTGTGCAGCAAGATAATTGCATAAATATGTATACATATATTGGATTTAACATATATTTTAGCATGTTTAACATATATTGGATTACCTGCCATCTAGGGGAGAGGGTGGGGGCAAGAGGGGTAAAATTTGGAACACAAGGTTTTGCAAGGATCAACGTTGAAAAATTACCCATGCATATGTTTTGAAAATAAAAGGCTTTAATAAAAAAATAAATAAGTAATCATTTTGAGAAAAAAAAAAAAAACAACTAAACTTCTGTTTGATTATTGACTCTCCTATTTCTAGCCTGCTCTTTCTGATGCTGGCCATCCACAGTTAAGAGGCCAGTTCCATCCAGTTGACACCATTATCATAGATAATGTGGTCTTGGTGGGAGGAGAACCTGTTCTCTTGGTGTTGACTGTTAGGTCAAAATTAGCACAAACAGCAGGAGATTGAGCCCTAATCTGATGCATCTCAGTCTCTGCAGCTGCATTGAATGCACAATAGTGTAGCCCATGTAGACTCAGTGAGTCCTTATCCCAACTCCCAATTACATTGATAAATTATCCCACTGATAGTGAAACTACTCCCATCTCCCTCTGAGGATTTTAGGGGTGCCCCAAGGAGCTGAGCGTTTTTCTAATGCCATTGGCTCAAACCGTACTTCCTGTTTGTCCTCCTTAATACAATTGCCAGTTAAAATGTTCTCTCTCATTTATATCACTGGTGGACCCTGCTACTACCTGATCACCCAAAGGTTTATAGCAGTGTTTGCTTGATCAGGAAAAGAGATTAATTTGGCCATTATCTTTTGTGTGTACACTCAATTCTCTCAGCAACCTTCCAAGAGAATTTGTCTTCTAGGATTTTATTTATAAATTTATGTATAAATATTTGTAGCAACACTTTCTGTGATAACAAAGAATTGGAAACAAAGTAGCTGCCTTTTGATTGGAGAATATCTAAGCAAACTGTAGTATGTTAATGGACTGGAATATGATGGTGCTGTTAAAAAATGGTGCTTGTGACAGCTTCAGAGAAGAATAAATAGAAAGATCTGCTTGAACTGATTCAGAGTGAAGCAGTATAAATAATGATGACAACAGTGTAAATGGAAAACAACCACACACAAATAAAAAGTAAAAGTCATTAAAAAAAAAAAAAGGACTTGTCTTCTACACTCAGTAAGTAGATGGGGAATTTTATTTGTGCACGTTCTGAAGTTGACACAGAGGAATGCCTACTGCATATGCTGTGCATGCTTATTTGTACTGGGTTCTCATTGGCTGGCCTTCTACTACAGCAGGATCATATAATCAGTCACCAGACACCTATTAAAGCTTCCTAGCCTTCATAAGAACTGGCCCCTTCTTATCTTCCCAGCTTTCTTATTCCCTACCAGGCATTCTGGGATTTGGTCACTCTGGGCTCCTAGATGCTGCTTGAACAAGACCTTCCATCTCCCAGTCCTGGGCATTTTCCCTTACTCCTCCACAGCTGGAAATCTCTCCCTTCAAGTCTCCACTAAATATAACACCTTCCACAGGAAGCCTTTCCTGGTCCCCCTTTAATGTCTTCTTCTCTCTTGAGATCATCTCCAATTTATTCTCCACAGATCTTGTTGGTTATGGCTGTTTGGATGTTGTCTTCCTCCCTATTAGATTGCAAAGGACTGTTTTTGCCTTTCTTTGTGTTCTCAGTGCCTGGGATACAGTAGGCACTTAATAAATGTTTAACTTGACCTGATTTCCTTTATGTCAAACATTATGCTAAGCACTGAGCATAGGAAGAAAGATAAAAACAGTTCCTGCCTCCAAGGAACTTATATTCAAATGTGGAACTGTAATGTTCTCCGTGGTTTTCTGGAGGTCTTGGGAGAGGTTCAGCTGAGTAACCACCAGGAGAATAGCCAGGTGTTAAAGTCCAAAAGTCTTTATTGTCTCCTTCGCCTGGTGCTCAGCTTAGCTTTCTCCTGGCTTTCAGAGGGGACTTAGTTTCAGTGAGAAAATGCAGGAGGTCAGGCCGGCCACCACAAGGCTGATGAAGATGGAAATGAATCTCTCTTTCCTTGATTTGAGCTCCTGCCTCCAGTGCTCTGTCTTCTCTGGCTCTGAGTCTGAGTCCCAGTTTCTATGCTCCACACTGAGTATAAACCAGTCATTATATCACTAGGAAACCATTATTTGTTGTAGGATTAAATCAATCATACTGAACTAGAGAACTCACATGCTAAACTAGATAACCATTGTCTCATCAATTCCACTGAGTTAACACCTTGTAAGAATCCTTGTTTCAGAGTTCTGGCCCATATCACGGAACCAACATACAAATAATGATATACAAGGTTTCTTTAGGTAAATGGACAAGCAGTCTAAGAAGGGAATGCATCAGCATCTAGTGGGTGGGGGGGAGACCTGGAAAGGTGTGTAATTTGGAGAGGGCAAACTGGGCCCTGAAGGAGCCCAGGAAAACTAGCAAGTGGAGTACGGGCCAGTGCAGAGGCCAGAATGTCTGTATCAGAATGCATGGAAGGGAAAGGAGACAGGTAAAAGAGGAAGGGGACAGATGATGGAGAGCCTCAAAGGCTCTCCAAGCAGAGGAGTTAATATTTGACCCCTAGACAAGGGGGAAGGAGGATGGTAGCAGAAAACCAATAGAGCAGAATGGGAAAGGGATATATTTGTATGACATGGAGGGATCCAAGTTTTAGAGAAGTAACTGTGGAGGTCCTGTGGAGGATGGATTAGAAGGGGGAGAGATACAGGCAGAGAGACCAATCAGGAGATGATTATAATAGTCCAGGTAAGTGGTAATGAGAGCCTGCACTAGGGTGGTAGTGGTATGAGGGGACCTCAGTTGAAGGTAGAAGAGACAAGATTGGCAGTGGGTGGGATAAGTGAGTAAATAGGTAAGGGTTAAAAGATGGCACCGAAGTTGTGAGCCTAGCTGATTGCAAGGACGGGGTCCCCTCAATGTTAAAAGGGAAGTTTGGGAAGAAAAATAATATGATATTTTGGACATGTTAATTGTGGAGATGTCTGTAAAAGATCCAGTTCAAGACATCCAAAAGGCAGTTGGTGCCGTGTAACTATAGTTCTGGATAGAGGAACTTGGAATCTGGGAACTGTAGGTATAAAGATGAAAATTGAAGCCATGATGATGAGATCACCAAATTAAATGGTATAGAGAGAAAAGAGAAGAGGGCCCAGGATTTCCACAATTTGTGAGTTTAGGATGGATGAAGAACTCACAAAGGAGATTAAGGGGTGGTAGGATAGATAGAAGAAAAGTGAGGAGAGAGCAGGGTCACAGAAACCTTGAGAAGGGATAAGGTGATCAAGGGTGACAAATGAGGCAGAGAGAAAAGGGCTTTAGATTTAGCAATTAAGAGGTCATTGGTCACTGTAAAGAGAGCAGTTTCAATTGAATAATGCAGTTAGAAGTCAGATTTTAAAAGGTTTAGAAAAGAATGAGAGAAGATGGGATGAAGGCAGACACTCAAAGTGATTTTTTCCTCTCTTTTATTATTTTTTTTAATTAAAGCTATTGATTTTCCAAACATGCATGTTTAGTTTTTCTACATTAACCCTTGCAAAACCTTGTGTACCAATTTTCCCTCCCCTTCCCCTAGATGGCAGGTAATCCAATATATGTTAAACATGGTAGAAATATAGGCTAAATCCAGTATATGCATACATATTTATGTCTTCCAAACAAGAAAAATCAAATCAAATAGGAAAAAAATGAGAAAGGAAATAAAATGCAAGCAAACAACAATAAGGGTGAAAATGCCATATTATGATCCACACTTGGTTCCCACAGACCTCTCTCCGGGTATAGATGGCTCTCTTCATCATAGGATCATTGGAACTGGTCTAAATCATTCCATTGTTGAAGACAGCCATGTCCATCAGAATTGATCATCATATAATCCTCTTGTTGCCATGTACTCTGATCTCTTGGTTCTGCTCATTTCACTTAGCATCAGTCAAACTGCTTTTCTCAAGAATGTTTGCCATGAAGGGGAGGAGAGATAAAGGATGAAAACTAGCAGAGATGGGAGGATAAAATGAGGGTATATATATTTTTTTTATTTTTCTCTTTTTTTAAATAATTTTTTTATTTACAAGTTATATGTATGGGTAATTTTACAGCCTTGACAATTGCCAAACCTTTGGTTCCAATTTTTCTCCTCCTTCCCCCCTCTCCCTCCCCTAGATGGCAGGATGACCAGTAGATGTTAAATATATTAAAGAATAAATTAGATACCCAATAAGTATACATGACCAAACTTGTTATTTTGCTGTACAAAAAGAATCAGACTCTGAACTATTGTACAATTAGTCTGTGAAGGAAATCCAAAATGCTGGCAGGCAAAAATATAGGGATTGGGAATTCAATGTAATAGTTCTTAGTCATCTCCCAGAGCTCTTTCACTGGGCGTAGCTGGTTCAGTTCATTACTGCTCCATTGAAACGGATTTGGTTCATCTCATTACTGAAGATGGCCACGTCCATCAGAATTGATCATCATATAGTATTGTTGTTGAAGTATATAATCTCCTGGTCCTGCTCTTTTCACTCAGCATCAGTTCGTGTAAGTCTCTCCAGTTCTTCAAATGAGGGGTTTTTAAGAATGGTCTAGACATGAGAATTTCTGTAGGCAATAGAAAAAGGAGACAGAGATTGAAGATAACAGGGGAAAATGAGAATGATAGTAATATTGGAGGAGTTAAGATGGGATGGGTGGAGGCAACTATGGACACAGTAGATAGAGCATCAGCCCTGGAGTCAGGAGGACAAGTTCAAATCCTTACTTAATCCCAAATGCTTCCCCCACTCCCAAATAAATAAATAAAAAGAGGGACTAAATACATGTAGAAGGATTGGGAGAGAAATAATTCATTTGGATCTCTACTCTATTCTAATCAGTATTAATCAACTTGATAGAATCAATTTCTGTATATAAGGTCCCAAAGTTGTAAGCTGCAGATTCTAACTTCACTTGTTTAACTCTAGAAAGCTAACTAAAGGCCCTCCACCCTTGTTTTGCCTTGTGATGGATGATGACTAAGCCCAGCTTGGCAGAAGCGACAATTACATGGAAAGTTTTCCAAAATATTTTTTGTAACTCCGGACCAACCACTTGTCCAATAGGAGCAGATGATCATCTTATAAACACTTAAATCATTGACTGTGATAGCTTGTACCATTTCCTCCTGCCCATATTAAGAAGACGGTCCATCTCCCGTGGAGATATTCCTTGCTTCATCCAACTTGTGACCCTATTGACACATTGCTTATTTTAACTTATGTAACATATGTCAATCCATGGACTTATTCTGTATTTGGTATAGTTGTTCCAGAATGGCTGGACATATTGTCCTATAAAAATAGGGCCTGAAAGAAAGAGGCATCTGGGATTGTGAGGAAGATCTAAGGTCCACTTCCTTAGAGATGACCATGGACCCTTTAATAAAGTATTATGAGCTCAGACCTCTGCCTCAGTCTCTCTTATTATAGATGGGATAATTTTAATCCCCACAGTTGGTTTTGATGAGGAGAAGGATCCTCTCTTCATACAAAACAAAATGAAGGGATTGATAATAGGAAAGAAATCTGAATATGAGTTGAGGAAGAGGGGCAAAGAGAGAGGCTTCTCTCAATTTTTTCCATGAATTATGAATTGAAGTCTTCAACTGAGATCATGGAAGTGTCAGAGGAGACTTGAATATAAACAATAATGTTTGGAACAAACAAGTCAGTTAGAACCTTGATTAGGGAGGAACAGAATGTTTGCCTTGCTGCAGTGAAGACCCAGTGGAGATTAAATAAGGCAAATTTGTAGTGGTCCCAATAAGCATGATTTTATGACCTGCCTCCAGCCCTGTTCAGGAGTGCTAGAACAGAAGCAAAGGAGGAATAGGATTGGAGTAATTGAGGGTGAGATTCAGCAAGATGTGATCAAAGTAGAAGAAATAGGGAAGGATTTGAGAATAGAAGAGAGTATAAGAGTAATTTGTTAATAGGGAAGGAAAGAAAATATAGCAAGTGGAAAGATGATGGGAAAGTATAGAAGGGAAAGAAATAGAAGAACCATGGTGAACATGAAGAACAGAGTTAGGAATTGTAATACATAAAAATGAAATGATAGATTAGGATCATAAAGGAATTTTTTAATAATTTAGAACTAGAAGGGAGCTTAGAAGCTTCTCTTTGCAGATGAGAAAATGAAACCCATGTGAGTTTAATGAGTTGCTCAGGAGCATTCAAGTAAAAGGGGTCAGAAGTGGGTTTTGAACTGAACTCTGACTCCTGAGCCAGTTTTAAAAGCTGCAGCAATATTAAGGAGGGGATGGCTAAAAAAGGGCCAGTATATGAAGTAGTGAAGTAGTAGTTGTAACATGCTGAACTGATCATTTAAAAAGAACAGTAAATTGTACATCTATTGATAGATAGTTGCATATAATATATAGTTTAATGGAAATCTTTTTTTTATTCTATTATGTAAGTGGTGATACCCATTTTATTTGGTGTTTAGTATAAAAATTTTTTAAATTAACTTAATTTCTTAAAAAAAGATCACTGTGATCAATGGTGATGGACTTAGCTTTTTTCAACAGTGAAGTGATTCAAGGCAATTCCAAAAGACTTGTGATAGAAAAAGCTATCTGCATCCACAGAGAGAACTATGGAGACTGAATGTGAATCAAAAAAGTATTTTCACCTTTTTGTTGTTGTTTGTTGGCTTGATTTTTTTTTTTTTTTGCTTTCTTGTGTTTTTTTCTTCCTTTTGATTTTTCTTTCGCAGCATGACAAATACAGAAATATGTTTAGAAGAATTGCACGTGTTTAACCTGTATCAAATTGCTGTCTTGAGGAGGAAAGGGAGGGAGAAACAATTGGAACACAAAGTTTTGCAAAGGTGAATGTTGAAAACTATCTTTGCATACATTTGGAAAAATAAAATGCTAGAAAATAAAGTTAAGCAAAAACTCAAAATAAAAACCAAAAAGATCCTTGGCAACCTTGGAGAGAGAGATGTTTCAGTGGAATTATGGGGTTCAGAAATTAGATTGCAGGAGGTTAAGAAGTGACTAGGATGTGGGGAAGTAGATGCAACAAATGTTTTTATCCCTTCCTGAAATTTTTGGTCTTGAAGAGACAGGATAAGAGCTTGAGGAATGATAGGATCAAATGAAAAAAAAAAAGTTGTTTTCAAGAATGAGAGAAATAGAAAATGAGAAAATAAGAGATATACACACACAAAATAAAGATCAGGAACAGAATTTACTTTGTAAAAAAAGCAGGGGTAGTAATCACGATCTCAAAGTTAAAGCTAAAATACATTTAAACAAAAGAAAATATAGGGAAACTATACTATATGTCAGCGATATTAGTCAATGTTGTTTTAGATCTTTAAAATAATTAGACAGTATAAGGTTAGAATATTGTGGTGGTGCAGGAAATGATGAGTTGGTGGAGTTAGAAAAATATTGTAAGTCTTGGACTTAGGAAAGAAGATGAAATCTACCTTCAGAGAAACAGAAAACAAACAAGCATAGTACTATATAGATATCCATGTATATGTATATATGTATGTCACATTTATGTATATAGGTGTATGAATATGTGTATATACATAAGTTCATAATTCATTCTATCTTTCTTGGGGGAGATGGAGAAGAGGAGGAAAAAGAATAAAATAAAAAATGCATAGCAGAGAATAAAAGAAAAACTAAAAAGAAGCACAGAAAAGATGGACAGCTCTGAACACAATGTGTAGTGTTTATTATATAGGCTTTCTTGAAATGGAAATTTATTGCTTTATATTTTTAATCCTGTCTTATGTTCTGCAGTGCACATGGCAATGCTTTTTTTTTTTTTCCTTTTCCTCTTTTCTATTTAAGTTTAAAATAAATAAATAAATAAAAGATGAGAGAGACATGGGTGTGTAGGTGGTGAGAGACAATGGGTAAAGGGATTTTGAAGATGGGGGGGGGGGGGGGGGAGAGGAGAACCAAATGATTGAAGAAGGGACAAGATCCTGAAGAGACAGAAGGGAATGGGAAGGCATTAAGAGCAATTGGAGATAGGTAGATTAAGGAGGAAACTGAGGGCCAAAGAAGTTATATCACTTGCCCAAAATTATCCAGCTAATTATTTTAAATGCCTGAGCCTTGGACAAATGCATCTTAGTCTGGGATACTTTGCACTATATTTATATCATGCTTCTACAATAGCCGCCCTCTTCACCCTTGGCATAAAACTCGAGCCTTATGGTGTAGGCTGGGGAAGGGAAGGACAGGGAAAGAGTCAGCTGGTATCTCTATTTTAGTCTCCTATATAATCAGGGGCAGAACTAGCCGACTGAGTAGGCTGCTTATATAATGATCTGAAAAACACCACATGAATTCATTTAGTTCCAAACATTTTTTTTTTCCTGCAAGCAGAGCCCCATTTTATTTATTTTTTTTTTTTAGGTTATTCATGTACAATCCTTTTAAACATATTTCTGGATTTATCAAGTTGTGCAAGAAAAATCAGATCAAAAGGGGGGGAAAAAACATGAGAAATAAAAAGCAAGCAAACAAAAAGAGTGAAAATACTATGATTTGGTTCACATCTGGTCTCCACAGTTCTTTTTCTGAATACTGATAGCATTTTTCATCCCAAGTCTATTGGAATTGCTTTGGATTTCTGGATTGCTGAGAAGAGCTAAGAATCATAGTTGATCATCACACTATCTTGCTGCTTCTGTGTACAATGTTCTTTTGATTCTGCACACTTCACTCAGCATCAGTTTGTGTAATTCTTTCCAGGCTTTTCTGAAATCAACCTGTTCATCATTTCTTATAGAACATAATATTCCATTACATTCATATACCATAAGTTATTCAGTCATCCCTCAAATGATGAGCATCCACTCAATTCCCAGTTCCTTACTACTACCCAAATTAGCTCCTAACATTTCACCCCAGAGGCTCTACTATCTCCAAAATGCTACATTAGGATAATTTTTATTATATACTTTCTTCAAAAGATCCCTACGGTGAGATTAGACTGTAAACTCCCTAAAGGTGGATACTTTTTTTTTTTTTTGCCTTTCTTTGTATTTCCAGTGCCTGGAATATAGTAATGATACTTGGATAGGATAGGATACTTTTCTCATTTACCTATGATACCTGGATAGGCAGGAAGGATACTTTTACCTGTGAGTAGACATTAACTTGCTGTTCTTTTAGAAAACAGCAACAATTTCTTACTGACACATAAAACACATAAAAAATTTGATGGAAATTAAAAAAGAAAGAAAAGTATAGATAATGGCTGTCTTTGTGTCCTTAAACGTGCACTGTTTTCACAGAATCATAGAATCTCAGAGGCAAATAGGGTATTCAGAAGCCATCCAGCCCAAACTGACCAGGAGTTTTCTATATTATCCTCACAAATGGTACCTAAAATCTTTTAATAAAGAGGAACTCACTAACTTCTCTTTTTTTTTTGGTAAATTTTTAAATTTTAAACTAAATACAAAATGGCAGGTTACATAGCAGAACATAAGAGAAAATTCAATACAAAACAATACATTTTCATTTTAAAAAAAGTTATACAATAAATACTACACATTGTTTGGGCATATATATATACACATATACATATATACTCATATACATAGACATTTATAAACATACATATAGACACATACACATATATGTAAGACTGTATGCTTATTTAACTTCCTATCATCCATTTCTCTGAAGGTGGATATATCTTCATAAGTCCAAGTCTTTCCTTGTTTTTCTAAATCAACCAGCTCATCATTTCCTGCACCACAGCAATATTCCAGTTCAATTACATCTTATCTGAGAGACTTTCTACTAAAGTTTTCCCCTAATTTTCATCATTCCTTCTGTTTTTCATTATATAGATTTTATTTATATAAAAAAATTTAATTTAAAATAATTAAAATTATCCGTTTTTATACTTCAACAATGTCTTACAAAATACTGCTAAGTCTATTTCTTTTAATCTTTTCTCATTGGTTTCTTTGAAGTTCCAAACCTTTTGTTCTTCTAAATGAACTGTTATCATTTTATCTAACTCAGTAAAATAATTTAATTGGGATGACATTGAATAAATTGGTTAGGTCGAACTTATTACTTCCTAAGGCAGCACACTTCATGGGACCAGATTCCTTATGCTTTTTGGAGCTGCCTTGGACATCTTACCTAGAATTCTAGGTCTGGAAAGCTCTTTCTGAAGCAGCTCGCACCTTTGCCCCCATCACCATCCAAGACTGGACTGGAGCCTTGGGAAGCGTCTGTTGCCAATAACTTCCGGTGAGCTCTGCTGCAAGGGGAGGTTTTAAACAAATACTGGGCAAAGTGCACAGTTGACATCATCAGTCAGACAGATTGCTCTCTTCCTTTCCCTTCCAAGGGTGAGTCACTCCTGATTGAACTCAAAGGAAGTAAACATTGCATTAGTAAATGCCAATATCTGATTACCTGGCTTGGGACTCAGGGGAAATGCTGGTCTTCAGCTGAGGGATCGCAATGCTCCCATAGCTAAGTAAACAGTCCCTGGGAAGTCAGAGTCCTGAGTCTAGTCCTAGAAACTGGCACAGACTCAGTACACATAAACTAGAAAAAGACTTCACCTTATGGAGGCTCAGTTTCCTTCTCTGTAAAATGAAGGGACTAAAAGTAGCCCACCTGGAACTAGAATGTGTTTCCTAAGTCCCCACGAACTATTTCCTAGGAATATTGTGAAGAAAGAATTTTGTTAACTGTATGTCATTGATATCAATGTCAATTGTCATTATTGCTGAGCAGCACTAAGGGTCAGGCAGTATTGTGGTCATTTGGATAAAGATGATTGTCATTTGAGATGCCTTTAAAACCAGGTGCACACTGAGCTAATAAATCATTTTAGGGCTTCTTTAAATGAGTTTGCTCCCCCCTCCAACTTCCAATTTTACATGCACATACATACACTCACATATATATGTAGATATACATGCATACACATATAATCTTGATCTATATCTTGCCATTGAATCCAGATAGCTCTGGAGGGGAAAGTGAGGCAGGTGATCTTGTATAGACTAACCTCACTCAAATACAATTCACTTTCATTTCACGGCATTCCCTTCCTGATGTCATGGTCCTCTTCTAGAACAAAGAACAAAGAACAACTATATGTGTGTGTGTGTGTGTGTGTGTGTGCGTGTGTGTATAATATTTACCATAATATATATTTAACATCGTTTAACATTTATCATCAGATTTATTCCATTTGAAAGAACATTAGAATAAGTATCCAATTCTCTGGAAAACTCTTCAAAGTAACAAGTGTTTAATTTCTGACACTTAGGATTTTCACTAGCTTGTTTCATATGCCTGGAATTCTCTCCCCTATTAGCCTCTGCCTCTTTTTTGTCTCATTTAAATTGCCTTTTTGCAAAAAACTTTTCCCAATCTCCCTTAATTTTAGGGACTTCCCGGGTACCATGGTTTCTCTAGTTTTTTTGCATGCTTCCTGCAGTCTTGGTCCAAAGTCACCATGGCTAGACTCCTGGATCTAGTGGGGGTGAGTGGGGTTTGGGACTTGGAATGGGGATTGTGCTTTATGGGAACTGAGCTAACCTTGGAACCTAATCTCCTTCCCCTCCACCAAGACTAAGATGATATGGGTAAGGTAGGGATAGGAGGGGAAGAGGAATTATGCCTCCCATATGTTGGGGGTAATAAATTGGTGTATTTGTGATTATAGCTTTTTCCGTAAATTTTCCTTTGTAAAAGCTAAAAAAAAATTCAGTGTCTTCCTTCTCAGATTACTTCCAATTTTTTTTCCTTTTAAACAGTTGTTGGCTTGCTTTCTCCCTATTAGACAAAGGGCTCCTTGAGAGTATGGACTAGGTTTTGCTTTTCTATATATTTCCCAGTGCTTAGCACAGTGCCTAGCACATCGAAATTCCTCAATAAATGTCTGTTAACTGATTGATTGTCTAACTGTAGTTTATAATATGAGCAAAAACATAAAATCTCCACAACAGCCTTCATTAACTGGGGTCCTGAATTAAACAGATTTTTTTTTCTGCCTCTTCCCACCAGGGGAAAATAGGAAACGACACTAATTCATTCATTTATTCAACAAATATTTAGTTTGTCCAGAAAACAATCTGAGGAGATTAATTAAAAACAAACAAAAACATCTTTCAGGGAATACACTGGATTCAGCGCTGATTCAGCCCAATTTCTCAGTTTTCTTCCATTTCCTAACAAAGACTCTGAAGTCCTATAAGATTCCCCATCAGAAAAGAAAGCTTCACTCATATTTAAAACACTGAGTTTTGCTGAAACACAAAAATGACTTGACATTGTAGAAACAAGTTCAATGACATAGATTCAAACAAAGGATTTCTAGAAGATGCTCAGGAAAATCCAACTCACAAACTCCTGGGGCATTCTTATTCATGTCAGATTTGCTATTACTGCGTAATTCCAAGGCCAGCCTTTGGGAAAGGGGAACCACAGTGGTCAAGAACAGAGTACATCACTGTGGGGTAGGGGTCAACCACCAATAAATACACTTACTACTCAAGAGATTTACTTCTTTCCAGTGTATCTCAAATACTTCCAAACCCTCCTCTTACATACTTATTCCCAGCTGTGGAGTTCTCCATCAATACCACTGGCTTGATTCAAGGTCAGAGACTTATTATCTTATTATCTCATCACTTTGGGCAAGCCACAACTTCTTAATTTCATTTTCCTTCATTGTAAAATTTGGGGGTTGGAAAAAGGGCTGGTTCTGTAGTGTGAGGACTTGGGAGCTTAGCTGTCTCTCCTAGATAAGTCACAGCCTCACTGGGTCCTCTGTAAAATGAGAGGATTGGACTGGATGGCCTCGGAGGTCTCCCCCAGCTCCGTCTAGGTCTCGGCGATTTCTAACGTTTCCTTCTTGCTTTAAATCCCATAACTGTGGTTATCTGCCATCTCTGTTCAGAGAGCTCTGCAGCTCTGCTGGGACACTGCCAGCAGAGAGGGTGCAGACTTGACTGAGGTTAGCCAGACGAAAACTCAAGAGTCCTACATGTAATGGTCAGAAATAAATGTCATTGACTCGTCCAGCTCGCCGGGCTGTGAAGATTATGAAAAGCCACCCAGGGACTGGCATTTCCAATGACTGTCCTGGGGGGCATGAACAAGCAGATGTGGATAGATTGTGGACAGATTCAGCATAATATTCTGGGTCACTTATCATCTTGGAGGTCAGTTATCAGCCTGCAGTCAGGAAATACTACACCCAAGTTAGTGATCTTCACTGCAGACAAGAAGGTCAAGAAACTGTCTGAATTCTCCTATCTTGGCAGTACCAACAAAGAAGGGAGGAAAAATACAGATTGGAGGCCACCAACTTAGCTGGCTGCCTTAGCTCCTTATCAACCTGCCACCCGGAGTCCAAATCAAAATCACTCTCTTCTGGCACTGGGAAGCTACAGTGATTATGGAAGGGATGTGATAGAGAACAAAAAGCAGAATCTGGTTCTGTCATGTTCCTTCCCTTGGAAAAGGTTTTGCCCTTTCTGAGCCTTGGTAAATAAATTGGGCTGATTGATATCTAAAGCCTTTTTCAGCTAGAACATTCTCCCACTGCATCCGGGGCCATTTCCAGGTATTCTGACCTATATCTTTCCAATGGATCCAGATAGTTTTGGAGAAGAGAGTCTGATGATTTTGCACAGTCCACTCATTTAAATGCAATTCCCTTGCAAGTCAAGACATCAGCTTCCTGTTGTCTTTGGTTTTTTGGGAAAGGAAGGCCAGCTCTAACCATGCCCCAGTCCGCTGAATGATCCCACTTCCTGCAGATGGGGAAGAAAAAGATGAAGGGGAACATGGGACAAGAAGAGGTGACCTGAAGTGACTGGAAGCCCCAGGTTAGAATCTGGGGAGAAGTTATTCCTGTAAATAGAGCTTCTGACCAATTTTCCTCTTCCCCAATTAGAGTGTAAACTTCTAGAGGGCAGGGACTATATTTTCCTGTGGTTCTTTATCTAACACAAAATGTCCAGCCTCAAAAATAGTAAATGCTTAAGAAATATCTCTAGCACGATGAGCAAACATGTATCAAGAGACTACTATGTTCTCAACATCAGGATACAAAAAAAAGGGCAAAAGAATAAAAAATGAATAAATTCAAAATAATGTGAATTCACCGACTGGTGGACAGAAAAATGGTAAAATGGGAAAACCAAGGAATTGGGAGTTTTTAGGAGGCTTGGATGCTCTCTGTTTCAACTCTGTCACAGGCTATGTGGCAGTGTGACAGTGACTCTGGCAAAGCCCCTTAGTTTCTGTGACACAGTTACCTAATTGGCCAAATGAGTGATATTATTGTATATTTATTGAACACTTGACGTGTGCATGGCCAAAAATGAAGTTCAGAGTCTTGAATCTCACCCGTTTAGAATTTATAACACAAAATTTTACTGACTTTTTTTTTTTTTAATGGAAAAACAATGTCCAGAAAAGTTCCAAACACTTTATACATTTTATTTTCTTTCCTTTTAAAATCTTTCTAGGGGGATTGGGAGGGGGCAGACACTTCTAGGTTCGGGCTCATTTTCTAGCCGCCCCAGAGAGAGGGAGTAGCCGACTGAAATCCATTCCTAACCCATACACTGTGCTCGCTTTATCTTTTACCAAACCCTGAGAAACTGTAAAACCGATTGATGCTGGTTTCCTTTCCTCTCCGTGCCCTTAAGGGGAGGACAGACAGAAATGTCTCATCTGTCGTGTCGGCAGTAGACAAAGCTGGACTTGGAATCAGAAAATCTTGGGTTCCGATTCTTTCCCGAAGCCTTGCCCGTCAAGTCGCTTCATTATTCTGCGCCTCTGCCCTCGCCTGTAAAATGAGAATGATAGTCCCTGCGCCCCCGGGATCGATGCCAGACCCCAAAGAGACGTTTGTGAAGTTCCTTGGGAATCTTAGCGCCCTAAACGCCAGCGAGCTCACGAGCCCAGATCAGATTTGGGGGAGCGCGGGGCAAGGTCCGAGGGTCAAATTTTCGGCGTGAGCATTTTCACCCAACGCTACAAATCGGGGTCTGGCTCGTTTTGTTCGCTGTTAGACTTAGATGTAGGTGAAGCGGAATAAACTTGAATAACAAACAATAGAACAAAAACAGCCGGCTGTTAAACTTGGAGCAGCGGGACCGTAAGCCACGTGTCTGAGCCCCGGAGACCCTCGGCTTCCACGAGCCTCCAGAAAGGAGCTGGGAGCGCGTGGCCGGGGTGGGCACTTGCGGGAGAGCTCAGGGCGCACACGCTCCCCCCCCCCCCCCCCCCCCCCCCCCCCAGCCAGGAGGCCCCCAGACTGTCAGGTAAATGGTCGTACACATAAAGTTGTTGTTTTTTAATGCTGATTGGAGCAGCTGCGCGCTGTGGCAGCCATCTTGGGAGAGGCACCAAGCCACAGCGGTCAGAGGAACCGCCCGGAGAGAAGCCACCGCCACTTCGACTCGGCACGCTCCCTCTCTGCTTCCTTTCCTCGGCTTACTGAAAAATAACTTAACCCGACCACGGTCTTCTCCGGGTTCTCTTTAGGTGCCGCCATCTTGAATGTGGCATCACCCTTTCTCCCCGTAACCTTTCTCCTGCGCCGCTAGGCCGCTCCCCATTCGCCGGGGGTGACGGCGGCGCACGCCCAGTGGCCCCGCCCCTCATTTAAATACGTGGCGGCGCCGGGTACGTCGAGGCTGCCGCGGACTCAAGATGGCGGCGTGTGGACGTGTACGGAGGATGTTCCCCTTGTCCGCGGCTCTGCCGCTGCTTCTACTCGTGGCGGTCCGGGCCCAGAAGTCCCAGAACCTGGGAGCCCTCCACCAGCCTCCGGGGCTGAGCTTCAAGAACTTCGGCGAGGCCGTGGAGCCCCAGGCTCAGGTGCACGCCCAGCAGCAGCCGCAGCCGCAGGCGCCGCCGCAGCAGCCTCAGCAGCCTCAGCTGCAGCAGCAGCCGCCGCCGCAGCCCTTCGCGGCTGGAGCCGGGCCGGCCCGGCGGGGCGGCGGAGGGCCCAGCGGCGGCTGGAAGCTGGCGGAGGAGGAGACGTGTCGGGAGGACGTGACCCGGGTGTGCCCCAAGCACACCTGGAGCAACAACCTGGCCGTGCTGGAGTGTCTGCAGGATGTGCGGGAGGTGAGTCCGCGGGAAGAGCCAGAGGCACGGGCCGGGCGGGGGGCAGGCCCAGGCGAACCCCAGGCCGTCCCGCCCGGCGCCTGCGGCCGCCCGCCCGCCCGCGTCCGCTCCCTCCTCTCCGAGGCCCCCCGCGCGGGCTCGGGGCTGGGGGAGGGGGCGGCGGCCGACGAGCGGCTGGCCGGCGGAATCTCGCCGAGTCTGGTCCCTTCCCTCCGGCCTTTTGTGTGCCCGCGGGCGCGCGCCTGGGGGCTTGTCAGTTTCCTCCCCTCCCCCTCCCCCGCTGACAGCTCGAGGAAGTCCCTTTAAAGCCGCGGAAGCCGCTACTTTGTATCTGTTGGTGGGGGAGACTCCGCCGCCGGGCGACCGCTTCCTCTGGGGAGTCCGGTCCCCTGGAGCGCCCGGGGCGGGCTGGGATCCCGGGACACCCGGCGCCGATTAGAGTTGGAGCCACGCTAAGGACTCGTCGGATTTGTGAAGCGCTTTAACGTGCACGTGGATCACCCTCTTCTCTGCCCTCTCGTCTTTCCCCCGCCCCTATCTCCGAGGGGAGGCGTGGGTGTGCGGTTAGGGGTCCCCTTTGCCCGGGATGCTGCTGTGATTCTGGCTTTTCCTGGTGGGGAAACTGAGGCCCGCCGCGGTTAGCGGCCTTTGCGCAGAGCATTGTTGTTGTTATCCTAGTTTTACATGTGGGGAAACTGAGGCCCGCCGCGGTTAGCGGCCTTTGCGCAGAGCATTGTTGTTGTTATCCTAGTTTTACATGTGGGGAAACTGAGGCCCGCCGCGGTTAGCGGCCTTTGCCAGAAATCTCACAGCAAGCAGTTAAGGCAAGAGGGGAAGACTTGTCTCGGCTATTATGCAGCCTAACAGTCTCTTAACTTCACTCTTGGAGGAATGGGTGGGTAGGAAGTATCCTTTTTAAGGTCTGTTAGTATGCAACCCAAAAAGCACGACAGGTTGGTGCTGCTTTTGAAAATGAAACAGAACTGGGGTTAGCCTTTGAGGTTGATGATCGATCCCTTATAAATCATGGGGTGGCCTGTTTTTCTGCTATCCAAATTTAGTTTTAGTTCTCTGTTGGTAACTTCACGATGGGTAGGCAGAAAATTGTTGATATTCTTAAATTAGGACCAATAAATTAAATTGGTCAATACTGAGCACTTTTCTCGTGGTGGACTGTTTTAACTATTGTTTACGGGAGGCAAAGCTAATAGGGATATTAGAGTTTGTTGGAGCAGTTGATCTGTTGAGAGAAGCATCCTGGATAAATGTAGGTGTTTAATTTCCTACTCTGTCCTCTAGGCTAAGGACCATTTTTAAAGTGTAATAAGGTTGTCAGAAGCAGCAGAGTGTAACAGATAACTGACCGGCTTGGAATCTGGGAAACCTGAATGCTGCTAGTCATTAACTTCTCTCTGCCTCGGGCAATGGGCTCCGCTTGGAGTTGTGATCAGTTGATGACCTACTTTAGTTGAAGGAGTTTCCCTTCTTTGGGAGCGGAGGATTCCTACACAAACAAAATAACCGATTCACTTTAACAGTGATAACAATTTTTTACTTAGGAAGACAACAGTTTTGGAGATTAGGAAATTTATTCCTAGATAAATTTGGTCTTTCTCCAACAATTTAAGTTTAGAATTTTGTAAAAATGAGAAAAGCTTATATTTGAATAACACTTTCTTGTTTATAGAATACATTTATATGTATTTTCATTTGCTTTTCCTAACTGGCATTTGTTATGATTTTTTCCCCTTTTACTTTTCCTGAATTGTTTTTGTTAGAGTTGTCGTGAGTGAGTTTTTTTTCACTATAGCAGCTTTAGAAGTTTGGATTTTCATTGATCTTCTGGTGTATTCTCTTAGGATTCTTTCCCTCAGTAATTAGATGTGTAGCTGATTTTCCTCAAACTGATCTTCATTCAGTGATTTCCATATCTATTAATGGTGTCATTTGCTCCTGCTGTTAAGCAGAATCAAAGGATTTTATGGTGTATGCTGATAGGGAAGGCCAACCCTTTCTGCCTTCCTCCTCCTCCCCACATCCTTTCCTGGAATGTGCTAAAGGACCTGTGGTTTTGTTAATGTGTGAACTTCCTCCACTAAAGCAGATTGCAATCAGTTTATAACTTTTATAGTCTTTGAGGATTGTGTGAGGCCTTGATCCCATTGCTGACCGGGAGAGGGGAGTGTTTGAACTGAAGTTTGGGGCCTCCCAGGCCGGCACTCTATATGCTCCTTTACATGAAATGCAGTAGGAATGTTTAAAACCCTGCAGTCTCTATTATAATTCCCATTAGCCATGCTAGTGGAGGGCAGGCTGTTTATGTGGGGCTAATTACAGGATCTGTTAAATAGTCATAGTAGATGAAATCCTGCTTTATTAAATAGAAAATATCCCAGGCCAGGAATCTAGTCCCTGCTAGGTTATTAGCTCAATTTGGTAACAGGACACAAAAGGACTGGAGATGACTTCGTATTGTTTCCCTTACAGGGGTGATCATTAAGGCTTCCTTTGGAAAATTTATATCCAAAGGAAGCCTTAATGATAAGGCTTTCATTTATAATGATTCACTGGACTGTCTTGAACAGTTCTTTATACACAGAAGATGCTTAGTAAATGCTGTTGATTGACTAATGAGGATGCATGAAATAGTGTGGAGATAGATGTCTTCTAAATTGAAGCTGCTGTAGTTTAAAAAACATGAACAGCCTGCTTTCTGTTTTCTTTTAGTGTCTTCAGCATGGAATCTTATTTCATGTGACTGGCATTTATCAGCTCTGATGGATATATTTGAAAGAAGCAACAAAGTTAAGTTAAGGAAATATACTTTAGATGTAATGTGGAATGGAGAGTTTTTTTTTTTTTCCTTTTTTTTTTTTTTTTTTTTTTTTTTTTTTTATTTAATAGCCTTTAATTTACAGGATATATACATGGGTAACTTTACAGCATTAACAATTGCCAAACCTCTTGTTCCAATTTTTCACCTCTTACCCCCCCCCACCCCCTCCCCTAAATTGGCAGGATGACCAGTAGATGTTAAATATATTAAAATATAACTTAGATACACAATAAGTATACATGACCAAAACATTATTTTGCTGTACAAAAAGAATCAGACTCTGAATTATTGTACAATTAGCTTGTGAAGGAAATCAAAGATGCAGGTGTGCATAAATATAGGGACTGGGAATTCAATGTAATGGTTTTTAGTCATCTCCCAGAGTTCTTTTTCTGGGTATAGTTAGTTCAGTTCATTACTGCTCCATTAGAAATGATTTGGTTGATCTTGTTGCTGAGGATGGCCTGATCCATCAGGACTAGTCATCATCTAGTATTGTTGTTGAAGTATATAATGATCTCCTGGTCCTGCTCATTTCACTTAGCATCAGTTCGTGTAAGTCGGAGAGTTTTTTTTTTGTGAATAGAAACATTTGGCAAAAAAGCTCAGAACCTTTTTTATTCCTTTGCACTTGAATCTAGAGGAAGTTTGTATGTATTCTTTTTTCGTTGCTGAGGCAGTTGGGGTTAAATGATTTACCCAGGGTCACAGAGCTAGGAAGTGTTAAGTGTCTGAGATTAGATTTATACTCAGGTCCTCCTGACTTCAGGGCTGGTGCTCTATCCACTGCACCACTTAGCTGCGTGTGTCTGTGTGTGTGTGTGTATTATGAGGATTATGAAAAAAGGGGCTGAATCCATGGAATATTTAAATGTAAAGAATTCAAACTGCTTTCTTTTGGTTATAAGCATTCTGTTGAGGTGTCTGATTAAGTCTTAAATTTAATCAGGTTTTGTTTTTTTTTTCCCCCCAAGTCAGGTATTAAGATTTATGTTGTAGTTTACATTATAAATATTCTTAAAGGTAATGATTAATGCTAATGAAGTAAATTCTGTGTTTTCCCGAGGTTAATTTAAATCTGCCTGTGGAATTGGGCATACTAGTGACATTTGGCATCTTAGTTGAACAATATGAAGCTTTGCTTAATATTCGATCAGAATTGTTTAGTTTATGACTTTTTCTTAGCTTCCATTTTGAAAGTTTTGTGTTAAGTGGGAGTCTTAAAGATTTTCTCAGATTAATATTTTTAAAACTGTTTAATCCACCAAAGGTCAATCAAGGAAATGATGGTAGTGATGACTGATTAGTAGCCTTAGAAAGTGAAAACTTCTCTTTAAAGCATAATCATAAAGAGCAAAGTATAAATTTCCCTCTATTCCATATGAAGGACAAGGGAGATTTCGACCTTTCTTCGAAGAGGATAGGGGAGCACCAGACCTGGAGTCCACAAGACCTGAATTCAGATCTTGCTTCACGATAACTAACTCTATGACCCTTGACAGGTCATTTAATCTGTGCTTCAGCTTCCTCATTTGTAAAAATAGAGCTGATAGTGGTACCTGGGTCCCTGAGTTTTTGTGGGGATCAAACTCAAGTAAAAAAACAATCTCTGCAGCCCTTAGAAAACCTCAAATTAACATTATTTTATGTTGTATTTTGTGTTTCCCTTCTCTGAGAAATTTTGACTGGCTCCAAGTGTGATGCCTTTGTTTTAACTTTCCTGGGGCCTTTAGTTCATTCTCTGTGCCTATAGTAAATGCTAAGGTTCAGGGCCTCTGCATTCCATTGTCAGAGAGAGTATTTATTGAGTTATGATGATTACAATTCACCTTTATATTCAACTTTAAGGTTATGAGATAGCACAAGTAACAGCCATTTTACAGACCTATTGAGAGAGCCAGCCTGGTGCAAGGGCAGGAGTGGGGCAGGGTTTTACAACAGGATCATTTTCTGGCTCCTTGTCTTTGCACGGGTTTCTCCTAGGCCTGTTATGCCAGGAAGCAGCCTTTGTCAGACCTATCTTTTTGTACTTTCTGGGCTCTTCCTTCTCAAAGCCATTTCTCTTTAGATTAATTGTTCTCCTTCTCTGTTCAGACAATCTTATTTGTTTATAGGTTTTATCTGACCCCAATGGAATGTATACTCTTTGGAGCCTGTACTATTTTTTGTTTGTATATTCCTCTTGCCTTGAAATAATAGTTCTTTTCTGAGATTTTTGTGACTGATGGCACTTGAACCCAGCTCTCCTGTCAAATCTGGGGCTTTTCCCGCTGTTTCATGTAGAATTGAACACAAATTAATGTGCACGAAACAAAAAGGCACTTTCAGACTCCTACATCTACTTAATTTGCATAAAATAGAGCTGCTTCCTAAGCTTCTGCTTCTCCAAAGGGAGCTAGAAGACAAGATAGACAGCTGGGAAGTGGGGAGCAGCTGGACCCATTGTAGGCCAATTGCTGGAGGCACATAAATTGCACTGTTTACGGTTGAGTCATGAACTAGAGAATCCTTCTCTGGCCTGGTCTTCTTGTCAGGAACAACTGTCCATAATAATAATCATAATTGATATTTGCATAGCAGTTTAAAATTTGCAAAGCACTTTATAGGCCCCAAGAGAGTTAGAACAAAGGCATCATTTAGAACCAGTCAGAATTCCCCAGAGAAGGGAAATGTTTAAGAACATAAAAATAAAATACAACATAAATATCTGCGAGCCTCACATAACCCTTTGAGATAGTTTTTACAGGTCTTGTTCTCTATTTTTGTAGATGAGGATACTGAGATTCTAAGAGGGAAGTGATTTTTACCTCAGATAAAAAAACTCAAACGTTGTTGTAGTTTACTATATACCAGGTACTCTGATAACAATTTTACAAATATCTCATTTAAATCTCATGAGTTCCCTGGGAAGTGGGTGCTGTTATTATCCCCATTTGTAGAAGAGGAAACTGAGTTAAACAAAGGTGGGCTGCCTGCCCCAGGGTTACAAGTACCAGAGAGGTGGGATTTGAATTCAGGTTTTCCTGCCTCCAGGCTAGTGCACTTGACTAGGCTGGTGCTCCTTATATGCCTAGTGTCTTAGAATGTGAATTTCAGTCCTTTCTGACATCTAAAACTAAACATAAAAATTGTGGAATTTCATTTCTTTTGCTGCCTAAAAACAATCCCAACAATAGCATGAAAGAAGTAACGTGGCGCTCTTAAAGTCCTGGCTTCCACTTACCCTAATACATCTGGCCTCTGTGAATCTGTATTAGCCTTTGTGCTGCAGTCGCAGACTTGTCAAGCTTTCATAACTCCCCAGTGAGAATGGAGCTAGGTTAAAATGTAATTGGGAAATGTTTAACAAAAACACACACACACACACACACACACATACACACACAATACAACAATATTTATGGTTTTAGGAGTTATTACTTTTATTTGTATTTGATGTCCCTACTCAGGCAACTTTTTAAGATTATGCACTGCAGAGGAGGTACCCACATGTCTTGGTAGAAAGAGTTTCTTCCTTTGGAATTTGCCTGTGTGAGTGAAACTACAGATTTAGCCCCTGGCCCCTCTCTTATCACCACATACTTGACACTCTAGTGAGTGGGAACAGCCTGTTTAATTTTGGGAGAGCTGCTCAGGACTGAGAATACAAAGGCAAGAACAAAGCCGCCTCTGCCTCCAAGTAGCTCCATATTCTTTTTTTCTTTTTGCACTTTATAGCATTTTATTTTTTTTTCCAATTTTAAGTAAAAATAGTTTTTAACATTTATTTTTATAAGATAGTGAGTTCCAGATTTTTTTCTCTCCCTAAAAACAGTAATCTGATAGAGGTTGTTATACATGTATACAATCGTGTTAAATATATTTCTACTTTCAATATGTGTAAAAGAATCAGAACAAAAGGAGAAACATGGTAAACTCAAAGTTATTTGCATTTCTCTATTCAGTAGTGATTTAGAGCATTTTTCATATGAACATAGTTTTATTAATTTGTTCATCTGAAAACTGCCTATTCATATCCTTTGACCATTCCTCAATTGGGGAATGACTTGTATTCTTATAAATTTTACACAGTTCTCTATATATTTGAGAAATGAGACCTTTATCAAAAGCTCTGGTTGTAAAAATTGCTTCCCAGCTTTCTGCTTTCAAGGAGCTTATCTTCTGCCAGTGGAAGGAGATACCTGGGTGGAGAAGGAAGGAGTAGGGTGGAGGATGGGGAAGAATGACGAGAGGTCTCCTGAAGGGGGTACAATTGAAGTTTTGAAGGAAAGCAGGAGGCAGAAATACATTCCTGCCTGGGGAGAAAGGAAGTTGAATGTGGGCAGCAGAGGAGAGGGCTGGGCAGTGGGAGGGAGGGAACAGGTGGTAAAGGAGCCTGAACTCGGTCCTGGAAATGGCTGGGTGAGGGAGAGAGAACCTGGAAGCAGGGGACTAGTCAGACCAGGGCAGAGCTGAGCCCTTCCTGCCCAGCTTCACTGGGGCCAGTGTCATCCTTCCTCCAGGGGATATCACATCTGTCCTGCTCTCCCCCAGTCTTCGTTTTAAGTGCTTGGTCCTTGTGAACGCCAGGCCCTTCATTCTCTGCCCTTCCCTGCCTTTCACTGACCTCAGATGAGGTGTTTAGAACTGGACTCTCATGAGAGTGAGAGGTGCCTTGGGTGGGAGTGAGCAGAGCTCTGTTTGGGACTGCTGCTGCTATTATTGTTTGGCCTTTTCAGTTGTGGCTCCGGGATACTGAAGCTATTGTCCATTTCCTTCTCCAGCTCATTTTATAGATGAGGAAACTGAGGCAGGCAGGGTGAAGTGACTTGTCCAGGGTCCCACAGGCCCTTGTTCTATCCACTGTGCCGATGCTACCCATTATGGCTGCCAGTAATTGCCTCTAACCCTGTGGTCTCAACTGTCAAAGAAAGCTGGCTATTGGACTACTTGATTTTTTTCGTTTGCTAGTGCTGACATTTCATAACCTAAGCACAAAAAGGTTTTTTGTTAATCAATAACATAACTGATTTTTGGGCGGTGGGGCAGTGGCGGCAAGGGGTCTTGGTGAGGAGGAGTATTTGGCTTTGAGTCTGGACTCATTGGAACCTAACTATGTACAGGTCACTGGGGAAGAAACAGGATATAGACAAGTTTGGAAAACAGATCATAAGCTTGAACAAATAACTTCATTTATCTAGACATCTGCTGGAGCTCTTTCTCTATTAAAAGTTGAGTAGCTAATCATTTCTTGACTTGTTTAGTGATCCTTCCTTTAGCTCCCAAAGTGACTTTCCTAAAGCTCAGGTCTGACCATGTCACTCCTCTGTTCAATAAACACTAGGCATTTCTTGTCCCCTGTGGGATCAAATAAAAAAAAAAAATGCCGTTTGGCTCTCAGAATCCTTGAAAATCTTGTTCCCTTCTTCTGTTCCTCCTTCCTTGCCAGAGGTACTCTTAGATCCAGTGTTACTGGTGTCCTGGTTGTTCCAGGAGCAAGACATTATTACATCTCTTAGGCCTGGACGTTTTCCTTCAGCTGTAGCCCAGGTCTGGAATACTCTCCTCAACATCCACTGACCTCCCTGGCTTCCTTTAGGTTCCAGCTGGTGGTGGTGATTGTCCTTGAAGAGGACCTAAATGACACCACTCTATCATACTGTTATAAGCATGGAATGCTCTGCATTCTACATGCCCTGTGGGTCGGACCACAAATAGTTCATATGAACATTTGAGGTGAATTTAGTCCCAACTAAAATCTCATCTTTTACTGGAAACCTTTCTCAACCTCTTCATTCTAATGCCTTTCCTCTGATAATTATTTCCTTTCTGTCCTCTGGATAGCTTGCTTTGTGTGTGTATATATATATATATATATATATATTTTTTTTTTTTTTTTTGTATTTTTTCTCCCTGTTGGGTTGTGAATTCCTCGAGAACTTCTTAACTTTGCTTCTTTTTTGTGTTTATCATGTTTAGCTCAATGCCTGGCACATAGTAAGTACTTAATAAACATTTAGTGATTTATTATTGATTGATTGTGGATCTGATTCTTATTAACTGGAAGGAACTAGTTGTTGGGACTAGAGATTATGGCAGGTGGGGCAGTGACCAGTTTGTGATAGAGGAAAGGAATTGTGAGTGCCCCAAATGTAAGATTTCTACAGGTTGGTTCAAACCAACACATGAACATGAACAGAGACACAGGGAAATGAGAATATAGTATACTTGGTGATTAAGGAAAGCAGTAATTATAGTTCCTAGTCATTAGATTAGAACGCTTTGCACTCTTTTTTTTTTTTAAATTAAAGCTTTTTATTTTCAAAATACATACATGGATAATTTTCAGCATGTACCTCTATAAAATTCTGTGTTCCAGTTTTTCTCCCTGCCTTCCTCCCACTCCCTCCCCCAGATAGCAAGTAAAACAATATATATTAAACATGTGCATTTCCGGATATCATGCTACACAAGAAAAACAAGATCAAAAAGGAAAAAAAAATGTGAAAAAAAACCAAAAATGCAGGCAAACAACAAAATGAGTGAAAGTACTATGTTGTCCACATTCAGTTCCCAGTCTTCTCTTTCAGGATGCAGATGACTCTCATCACAAAACCATTGGAACTGACCTGAATCAACTCATTGCTGATGAGAGTCATGTCCATCAGAATTGATCATCCCATAATCTTGTTTCCATATACAATAATCTCCTGATTCTACTCATTTCACTTAGTATCAGTTCATGTAAGTCTCCAGGTCTGCATACAAAGATTAAGAAACTGAACTGAATGAAGTAGAGTTTGAGTCTGTGAAAAGACCAAGACTTAAGAAGACCCTGAATACGATTGTTGGAGAATTTTAGGTATGATTTAATAGGCAAGTCCATAAGCCTACTGAATAATCTAGATATAGTATTTGTTGATAGAAAATTATTGCATTCTGATTTATTGTGCAGGAGTGAGAAGTAAAACACTTAGGCAACCCAAAATTGAGACATGTTTATCTTTTATTTGGGTCAATAAATTCCCAGTGTGTTTAAATCTAGCTGTTAATTTCAGCCAATAGTTATCTAAAATATTATTCTTGTTTACTATGAGAAATTTAAAAAGGAAGCACTGGTTATACATATAATAGAATGTGATTGTACTTAGTTTTAAAGTTATCTTTAGTTTTAAATTTTACTTAACTGTCCAGATTTAAAATTTTTAATTTTAAAAACTTCCTATTACTTTCTGAGCTCTTTGTACATGGCAGGAGAATTCCTCTCCTTTCCAATATTCTGAGCCTATGTAGTAGTTTAACCCTATAGAGTCAGGAAGTGGGGCCTATTAAACTGTACTATATAAATTTCAAACTTAAGGGGAAAAATTCCTATATAACTTTAGTTGTTGTTGGTCCTTTGTATTCAAAGAGAACCATGATATCAGGGAGATGAAGCTGTGACATGCGAAGATTCAAGTGAGGGAGGGCTGGGCCTTGTGTCTGGGGATTTCTGGCTCTTGAGGCTACATCATTTGGTTTCTCAACCATAGACACGCAACAACCATTTATACAAGCCAAAGGTTAGAAGAGAGACCTTTTCCAAAGGGAAAAGAAGTTGATTTAAAGAACCAGATCTTCTAGCTTTGAGGCAGGCTTGGTATCCACGATGTCATGCTGTTTTTTTGACACATACTGGCTGTGGTTTCGATTTTGGAATTATAATCAGATAAAGTATTCCTGGAAAAGGGTATGTCAGTTTATCCTCCTATAGCTCCACTCACCATTTTTGTAATTTTCCAAACCAAAATACCCTTCCAAAGTCACCACTTCCTTATTATGTGAGGTTTTCTCTTATTAAAATGTCAGCTCCTTGGGATAAGGTTTTGAATTTGGAATTATAGTGCTTGATACATAGAAAGCATGCTTTCTCATTCATGCACACCTCTGCAGTGTGTATTCTTAGATAGACTTGCTCAGTCACATGTAGCATATGTTGAGGCCATACTTAAACTAAGCCTTCTGAACTCCAAGGAGACTATTTTCTTTTTCCACTGTCACAATCCCGCTCCTAGACTTACACGAACTGATGCTGAGTGAAATGAGCAGGACCAGATCATCATTATATACTTCAACAACAATACTATATGATGACCAGTTCTGATGGACCTGGCCATCCTCAGCAATGAGATCAACCAAATCATTTCCAGTGGAGCAGTAATGAACTGAACCAGCTATGCCCAGAGAAAGAACTCTGGGAGATGACTAAAAGCCATTACATTGAATTCCCAATCCCTATATTTATGCCCACCTGCATTTTTGATTTCCTTCACAAGCTAATTGTACATATTTCAGAGTCTGATTCTTTTTATACAGCAAAATAATGTTTTGGTCATGTATACTTATTATGTATCTAATTTATATTTTAATGTATTTAACATCTACTGGTCATCCTGCCATCTAGGGGAGGGGTGGGGGGGGGGGTAAGAGGTGAAAAATTGGAACAAGAGGTTTGGCAATTGTTAATGCTGTAAAGTTACCCATGCATATAACCTGTAAATAAAAGGCTATTAAATAAATTAAAAAAAAAAAAAAACACAAAACAATCCCGCTCCTATCTCAGGTTCTTTTTACATTTCTCAGATGATGAAATGAGAAGTTGCCAAAATTTTTGTGAGTTCTGGGTCTGTGAGTTCTTGACACATTCATCTTATTTAAGAGACACAGAGAGAGAGAAACACACTGCTTTTGGCTTTCCTTTCTTTCCAAGAGGGTTCCATCAACAAAACATTGTTTTTCCCCTCTGGATTTTTTTTTTAATCTTTTTTTGTTGTTGTTGTCGTCATTAATTTCAGCTTTCCTTTCTCACTTTTTCATGTGATTATTCATTTACAACAGTAATAATTTATATAACACTTAAGGGTTTACAAAAACATTTTGATATATTAGCTCATTATTATGTTGTTAGGTTGTAGTGATGAGTAGATTTGCATAAGAATTTCTGGGATTCTGTTTCCAAATGGACTCTTCCAGTACCAAAGTTCTTTCATTGCCTATGCAACATTTTCTTTTTTTCTGTTAGATGGGGATTTTTGTATTTAATTTAGAAAAACTTAGATTGTTCTACTTGGATTAGGAATTTCTTTTTTAGAATTTTGTTTTCAAATTATCTTAAAAGATTTTTCTATAACTTAAATTTAGTGTAATGCTAACAGGCATTTACAGTAAACTTTTACAGTAAAACTACCAAGTATTTTATTGGTGCTTTTTGTCATTTTATCTATCATTTTAGAATGCCCCAACTGCAGATTGAGCCATTCTTTTTTAATAGAAAAATACTCTATACAGTGACTGTATTTGGCAGTACTGAGAGTAAATTCTGGATTTAGACTATTATTTACTCTTATAAATACTTGTCTCCATCCCCACATTTAATCTCATACACCATACTTCATTAGTCTTAATTCTTTCAAATGTAGGAATCTGATTGAGTATCAGATTGGGGGAAGAGAGAGAATATATGAATCCTTAACTCCATGTTTTAATTACAATGACATCCAAAGGTGACACATGAGATTGGATAGCTTAAATTTGGGAGTATTAGGAAAAGAGTTGGAATATCCTCCAGAGAGAAACTAAAGCAAATTTCTGAAGTGTTATTTTTCTTCTGTGTTTCAGATTCCTTCCTGCCCTCCTCTCTCCGTTTAAATTTAGCTTCTACTATTAGTTCAACAGCAAAACCTTCATTTCTATTTACAGGCAGGAGGCAGGTTCAGAGCTAAGATGTAGAAAGTAGAACAGTTTTTATATTCTACAAGATGTTCAAGTTCAACCAACCCATATTATTATCTTTAACTATATTTTAAGATTGGATAATTTGTAGAAATAAATATAATTTTATTGGTCGAGGAACAGAAGATATGAATGGCATCTATGTGCCCGCTGTAGGATGAAAAATATAAAAATCATAGTAGTTTTCCCGAAAAGTCTTGTTGTCTAGCCAGCAATAAGCATTTTTATTTTTTCCTTCAAAAGCAACCGTTAGCAGCTTAAAAAGAAAGCTGATCATTTTTAAACTGTTGTTACTACTTCAAAAAGTCTATGCTATACCTAGAGAAATCACGACAAACCCCTTCAACTGCTAAGTTCCTTTGAAAGCCTTTGCTTGTTTTCTGAGGATTAATTAGAATGTTTGACTGGAGTAGTTTGTTCCTGTGACTGTGGGTTTCTTTTGTGTGTGTTTTTTTTTCCTCATTTTTGACTCCTCTCTTTTTTTTTTTTTTTTTTTTGTGTAGTTGATCCTCTTTTATTTTGGGTTTGAATGATGCTTAAAATGATTGACTTTTCCCCACAATAGTAATCACTGAAGTATACTTTTAAGGAATCATAATTTTGCCCATTTCCTTGTCCTTCTATGGAGAAAGAGAGAGAGAATATGAATTCTTTAACTGTTTTAACTACTGTGACATGTATAGGAGATAGTGATGAGAATTTTTATATTTCCATTTATATCTTTAAAGTGAGATATGGAGTAGTTTAACTTTGAGAATTGTTAAGGACCATGCCTAAATGAAGGGGCAGGTTAGGCAATGAATTGAAATATCCTCTAGAATTTTAGTTCCCCTTTCTCACCATTGGTAAGAAAACTTGAATTAGCAACATTATTTACAGAGGAAGGTAGAATTTTATTGTTGCTTACATCTTAACTGCTCAAAGACTAAGCCTGTTTCCAATAATGAAAAATATCCAATATAACATAATAAAAGTCATTTTACTAATTACACTTTGACATTTTATAGGAAATTCTAATACTGTAAATAAATACTATGCCAAGAGCGCATCACAAATAAGGTCATTGTTGAGTAGACTAGACTTGTGAAACACTTTTTGATGGCAAATATCTTCTTCAAAAGAATTCATTGTATTTTCATCAGCATGGCAATTTGAATGTTGACATGTTTGTAGTAACAAGGAAATTGCTTTTTAGGTTAAAAGATGCTATACTAGTATTAGTTTGAAAATAAAATTCTACTTTTAAAAAAATGTTCTTCCCCAGTGCTTAGCCCGATGTTCCACACCTAAATGATGAGAAATCGGATAGTTCCATATGTAGTTCTCCCATTTGTAACTTCCTCTGCTTATGGAAACAGAAATGTTCCTAGATTTATCAGTATTATATTGTTTTCTCAGTTGATGTGTACTTTAGTAATTACAAAATTTATTTTCAAGTCTCTGAAACTTTCTAGGAAGAAAGTAGTTAGCAAAATTTGCCACTTTTTTTTTTTAAAAAAAACATGATATATTACTTATACATGTGACTTATTAGGATTAATTCAGATTTCCTTGAAATACAAAGTGTTTTTGCTAACAGTTTATATGGTGTGTGTATTAACACACATACATAATATATTCACACACATGTATGATATACATATATATTTGTATATGCACATTATATTTGTACTAATATATGTTTATGCAATAACATACATGTATGTATTATATATAGATATCACATGTACATATGAAAATTGTTAATGTAATGCATATGTCACATCTACCAAATATTACTCTCTATACAGGTGTGTGTGTGTGTAAAAGTGTGTAATGGATACAGTATTCTTTTATGTCTGGTTTATATCTGCAGCTATTTTAGTTTTAGTCTGTTTCTCTCCCCCCCCCCTTTTTTTTTTTAAATCAAGTTGTGAAGATCAGATGAGAGAGAACTTAATGCAGAGCACTTTATGAATCTTAAAGTACTATGTAAAAAACTATTTGTAGTGGTTGGTTCCTAGGACAAAATTTCAGTTAGAAGGTCACTTTCAGTAGCCATCTAATCTAGTTTTGCAGATGGGAGCTGCTTCATGAGACTGGTCCTTGGTGGCAGGAGAGCAGCAGTGTATCTCTACCACCTTTAGACCAGGCCAGGTAGTATATAGAAAGGGAACGAAGAAGGCACAGTGCCAGGGATGGCCCAGGGTCACTTGCATATTTTTCTGTGGGATGGAGCTGCCTTAGTTGTTTACATTAACTATGATGCTCGAAGTCACATTCTTGCTTCCACCATACACTCCATGACCTCTTCATACATTGTTTCTGGTATGTTTAGGTTTCACTGAGTGATTCTAATATAGAGGGAATAGAGGAGCTCAACAGTGATTTACATTGGAGCCATGATTCCCAACCACAGTATAAATGCAAATAGGAAAACCTCCAACAAGAGAATTAATACAATAGTTAACAATCATCCTACCTCAAAGAAGGTGAAGAAAGAATCGGTGGCATCTGGTGATTAGTAAGAGAACTGAATTTTTGAACTTAACTCATTACATATCAGAATTAGGTTCTGAGATAAAGAAACATGGCTTGGGCAATTTTCAACATATTAGAGGTGATAAAGAACAGAATCAATTACAAAAATGGAATCAGTTCTGTTGATTTTCTCAATTTTCTCTTTTTTTGTCATTGAGAAATCTGTCACATGTCTATGCAGGAACAGGATTGATTAATCATACTACAATTCATAGTAAGAATATCTAAACCCAAGGACTAATTTTATTTTATTTTTAAATATTTTTAAGTAATAGCTTTTTATTTTCAAAATACATGCAAAAAAGTTTTCAACATTCACCCTTGCAAAGCCTTGTGTTCCATATTTTTCTCCCTCTCCACTTCTCCATTTCCCTAGACTGCAAATAATCCAGTAGAAGTTAAACATGTGCAATCCTTCTATACATATTTCTATAAATATGCTGCACAAGAAAAATCAGATCAAAAAGGAAAAAAATGAGAATGAAAACAAAATGCAAGCAAATAACAAAAAAAAGGTTAAAGTATTATGTTGTGATCACACACTAGTCCTCTCTCTGAGTGCAGATGGCTTTCTCCATCACAAGACCATTGAAACTGGCTTGAATTATCTCATTGTTGGAAAGAGTCATGCTCATCAGAATTGGTCATTGTATATTGATGTTGTCGTGTACAATGATCTCCTGATGCTGCTCCTTTCACTTAGCATCAGTTCATATAAGTCTCTCCAGGCCTCTCTGAAATCATCCTGTTGATCATTTCTTATAGAACAATAATACTCCATAACATTCATATACCATAACTTATTCAGCCATTCCCCAACTGATGGGTATTCACTCAGTGTCCAGTTTGTTGCCACTATAAAAAGGGTTAAAGACTTAATTTTAGAGGGAAAATGTACATGATACCAAGATAACTGAGAAAATTTACTATATAGATAACAATGAAACAAATAGCCAAAGTAATTAAATGACCATCAACATCAACTAACATTTATTTTTAATATTTTAGTAACTCTCTCCCAATGTTTATTTAATCATCATATTTCATCTTGGATCCCAGATGTTCCTTGTAATTGTCTGGTATATAGAAACATCTTCTCTTGGGCATTCTGGGATACGTCTTGTTCTCAGGCAGTTCTGCAGCAGATTTGCTTTTCTGGTTCCAAATTACTTGTAGAGATCCTTAGATGTTCCTTTACAAAAACATCTCAATACAAATTTTATTTTATCAGTAAGTAGTTCATGTGGTGAAAACTGACTCAAACCTTGAAATTCTGAAATGATCTATAACAGCAACTTCAAATTAAGAACCCATTGTTCACTTGAAACTTCAGAGATTTTGGATTTTTTAATGTACCCCATTGGGATTATTTATTTTTGACATATATGATAGTATGATCTTGTTGCTTTCTCAAAATTTTTCACTCCCAATTAATTCTGATTCCTTTAGGATGACTAGTTGCTATTAAGGATCTAATTCTGTATATGAAAATATAAGTAGCAACACTCTTTGCAAGTAAATTCTTTGTACTCATTGGTTTATTGATTATACAAATTAATTAGAAGAATCTGGATTTAGTTGTAACAAAAGACCTGGGAAAGGGGTTTATGTAGATACACTAAGTAAATTAGTTCCCAATTATATACAGAGATGTCTGATTGCAATGAAATTCTATTTCTTAAAATAAAACAGAAGTTTCTGACTTAAACCTCACAAATTAATAGATGCCTATATTTGTTCAGTTATTCCCATAGCATTCTGAAAGAATGTGATACTTCAAGGACTAAATCTTATGCATGACAATATAAGTATTAACAAGTAGATGACAAGCCCAGGCACTAATTTAATTTAGTTTTTTGGGATATGGAATGACATTCAAGCTGATGACAGTAACATTTTATATAATAACATGGTACTCATAGCTTCTACTGACCAGCTCCCTAAAGTATTGAAATTTGTTATAAAAAGAAAGAAGCAGGAATATGATTATAACAGCATCATCCTGGTCCTCCAAGCCTAAGTCTAAAGGCACAGAATAATTAAGTACATGTATACCAGGATTTCTGGTTGGATTTTAGGTACAAGTCACAGTTGACAACCTATCATGAAATAACAATTCCACTACTTTATTGGCAGGCTCAGGATTAATCAGGTGGGAAGCATTCCTGTTCAATAGGAAATAATACAATGGGGAAGCTAAGTCAAGGGCATCCTATCTTTGCCCATGCCAAAATTGTCCCCTCAGTATTTCCCCATATACAAACATCCCATATTTGCAAGAGTTCACGATCACATTTCACTCTCTGTGACTATCAGATCTGAATTCAAAACTTAGGAAAATGTCCTAAGAGATTTTATCTCACATAATAAGTTTCACAAATCACAGCTGAGGATTTGATAAGATTATTTATACTCCCATGGTATTGCAATAAGCAATAAAATTTAACTAGGACTCATGCTCATATAAAGAATTTCACTGAACATCCTTCACTTGTTTTTCTTCTCCCCAACTTTAAACTCATCCTGGTATAAAGATCATTCATTAGGAATTACTTGTATATAGCATAAACAAACATATAAATTCCCTGTTTTCATTGTTTAAGAATTTCACAACTCTAACAAGCTCTTTTTTTGAGGTGATAAGAAATGTAATCTTGCCTAAGCAAGATAGTTTCAAGAAATAAGTAAGTTTACAAATGAAAGGATTTTTACAAGGTCCTTTCCCCACATAGTAATTGCCAATTTTTCTTTCTCTCAAAATTTTTTCCAGTCCTTACTGAGTCACATCCTTCAGTAATGCCCCTATTTGGCAGATTTTTTTTTTTTTGAATTATTACAGTTTGAGAGTTTTTAGGAAGGTTTGACTTTGTTCCTTTTGTTCCCTTAAATAAGCCTTTTTTTTCCTAAGGGAGGAAATAAGAATAGTTCTTAAAATTCAAGTCACATATAATCTATTATAGAAATGGGTAGGAGACTCATGATTTAAAGCAAAATTTCTCATTTCAAGACACACCAATTTAAAAATGATTTTTAAATTGATCAGCATTTAACTTTAGTTTGCAAGACTCCCCGTAATGCTTCTAATCAAACCATTTATTTTTTGGTTGTTTCCTGATGTTATTTAACTTCACTTGACCCCAATTTCCTCATATGTAAAGTAGGGATAATAATAGCGCTTATCTCCCAGGATTATTGTGAGGATCAGAGTATATTCAGAGTGCTTTACAAATCTTAAAAGTTCTACGTAGATGTAAGTTATAATTATTAACAGAAACGACCAAATTGGAATGTAGTCATTTAGAAAGATTTTTCCAGCCCTCTCATTCAATTCTCCTCCATTTCAGCTGTTTTAGTGTTTTGGGTTCAATAGATAATTAGCATCCCATGAGTTTCTTTAACAGTATAAGTAGAATCTATAAATACAGAGTTCTTGGTCTGACTTAGATTCTTAGATTTCAAATCCCTTCTCTCATCATATGTGAAAATGCTTTAAATCACTGTTAATTAGAAAAATACATATTGAAACAACTCACTTGTTAGATTGGCTAATATGACAAATAAGGAAAATAATAAATGTTGCAGAGGATGTGGGAAAGTAGGGACACTAGTGCACTATTGGTGGAATTGTGAACTGATTCCACCCATTCTGGAGAGCAATTTGAAGATATGCGCAAAGAGCTATAAAACTCTTCATACTATTTGACCCAGAAGTATCACTACTAGGTCTATATCCCAAAGAGGCTTTTAAAAAAGGAAAAGGACCTTTTTGTACAAAAATATTTATAGCAGCTCTTGTGGTAGCAAAGAATTGGATACTGAGGGGGTGGTGTCCATCACTTGGTGAATGGTTGAATAAGTCATAGTATGAGGTAATAATAATAAAAAAAACTTTCATACTACAAGAAATGATGAACAATATGATTTTGGAAAACTGGAAAAATGTATGTAAACTGATAGATACATAGTGAAGTGAGCAGAACCAGGAGAATATTGTACCCAGTAACAACAATATCATATGATGATCAACTGTGAAAGATTTAGCTATTCTTAGCAATATGAGACAATTCTGTTTTCTTTTTAAATTTAAAAATTTCATTTTCAATTTCCTTTTCTTTTTTGTGTGTGAAAAGAATTAATAATAAGCAGGCAGTTTCTAAGTGATAGTTCTAGGTTTTTTTTCTTCACTTTGAAACTATTGACTAGTCCCCAACCTCTACTCCTTCTTTATAATCAATGATGGGATGACCTCTTTCTCTAGTTAAAAATCTGGCATGGGGGAAAGAGAGAATGGTTCCTAATTCTCTTAAGACAAATTCTAAAAACCGTTCAATTTTTAATTTGTTTATGATGTAAAAACATTATGTAGTCTGAGAGAAAATATTTCCTTCTTCCTTTTTTTTCCTCCATACTTCCTGAACCTAGCCATAATTCAAGAATGTAAAGGAAAAGGAAGAATCTTTTTGAAAGCTTATAGTTTCTCTGGCTAGTTTACATTCTTTATCCCAGGAAAAGATAAGTTAACAAGACACATAGATTTGCCAGCGAAGTTTTTCTTTCTAAGCTCCATACTTTACAATTTCAAACACACAGGTTCAGATATGGGCACAGAAAAATACCCATATAAACTGACAATTGTGAGACAGTGGCCCCGATATTCCTTTACCTAGTGAGGCTTTCAGTTACCCAGCCTTTTGAATATTTATTCCTTTTTGCCTGATAATTAAATAAAAGTCAAAAGAATGTTGTTTTTCTCAATTTGATCATTACAGGATGTCTCCAAGAAGTCATGCTTTCTGGCATACAAACAGATAGATACACATGGTTTAAGGAATTATTACCCTTCAAAACTGCATCTACCTGTCTTCCTGCATATCCTAATCTGACACTTCTTTTACCCGTCAGATCTCAAATCATCTGTACCAAGTTTTTTCTTTCCTTGTCTCTCTCCTGTCCATCTGACTAGGTTATCATCTGAGGGAAGGGAAAGAAGAGAGAAAGAAACTGTGTTTTCTTTTCAGTTCAGAGTAATAATCACCCCAAATGCAGCCAGGTGTTAAAAGTAGTTCTTTATTGTTTCTCCCAAAATAGCCCAGTTAGCTTTCTTTGATTCCAGAGCTCTTGTTGCTAGCTAGCTTCAGCCTCTCTCTGAATCTTGGTTCTGCCTGACTGCAGATTAACTTCTCAGTCTCCGGAACTGAACTCTCACTCTGTCAATCTTCCAAAGTAACTAATGACTCTAGCTCAACTCGGATTCCGTGGCTTCTTCTGAACTGCCTCTGACTGTCTGACTGACTGAAGCTGTTTTTATGCTTTCTCAAAAGGTTGACTCCTCCTCCGAGAGTGGGATTATGGGAAGTTACAAAGTTAACTTTGTGTATCTCCCATACTTGTGAACTCTGTGTGACCTCTAATGTGTAAACTCTTAAAGGTGCAAACACAAGCATTGCTTCCATCAATTCCACTTAGTACCTTGTTTCAAGTTCTAGTCCATAACATCTCCTTGTAGGATTAGATCAATCATAATGAACCATGCTAAATTAGATAATTATTGTCTTTATCAATTCTAATGACTTAATACTTTGTAGGGATTCCAACATCCGAGTCAATTCTGTGTCCTTGCTGAGCAGCCTGAGGCTAAGTAAACTGGTTTTTGTGAGCTGGTGGATGGTCTGTGCAGACATCATTTGGTGGTTGAGAATAGGACTACTTTGGTGTGGTAGCTAACACTGTGTTTGAAGGGAGGGGAATGTCATGCAGATGCAGTGGAGGGCTAGGCGAGTTCCAGGCAGCCTCTACCTGTGAAGGTAAATTGATGTGGGCATTAGAAAGAAAATACAAACTGTCTTTGGGCATTCAGATGTCACTCTAAACTGTCCATCTGATATATCAGGCTTGCCTTACAACGACCTAAAAATACATATTGAGTATGCACAAAGTACAAGGTGAAGTATTGGGTGAAGCTCCATGTTGGAGGTAGTGCTCCTCATGGGAGAAGCTTGGAAGGAAGCTGAGATGTGTCTTTAGATTTTGGGGGTAGATAGCAAAATGCACAAATATGGGAGGAAATGTCCTGTATAAGGGAGAAGCAAGTAAATTAGTGTATAATGCATTTAGAACAATAGATTGGATTTCAGGCCTCTCTAAATGGTACCCAAGATCACTATGCTTCCTTGACTGCCATTGTGTGCTGTTGGCTCCTAGTGAGTCTTTTCCACAAATCATTGCCTAACCCAGATTCCCAATTTTGTACTTTGGAAGCCAATTTCTTTAACTCAAATGTAAGACTTCATCTTTACCCTGTTAGATCTCATTCAACTCCTATTTAAAAGTAGCTAAGATGCAGTGGGGATATATCGAGTGTCTTTTCAATAACTGGATCATGTATGTATGCTTTCCATATGGACATAAAATCAGCTATTAAAAAATTATGGGCATAAAATCAGCTATTAAAAAATTAAATCCTATCCAAAGAGTAAAATTTCAGGGAAGCTGCAATTTTCTTTTAACATAACTTGGTCTACTAAAAGACTTCAGTTCCACTTTCCACCCTCTTGAGAATGTAGAGCAGCACATTCTATAATACTATTATTTCTTATTTGCAAAGCAGGGTTAATTATTACCTTCCTCTCCCTCCCCCCCCCCCCACTTGCATTGTATTTTTACTTGTTTCATTAAATGGTATTCAATATCAAGTTAATTGACTTTGTTTTAGAAAATAACAATTGGCACCTTACTGTTGAAATTGAGGATTATGTACATTTAGAACATATAGCAAGTTTATTTTATAGTTTAGTAGTTTTTTGTGACCAGATATGTCAAGTAGCTCATTCTTAACTGACTATATGTAGATATCTATGTTTTTTCTATCCTTTACTTTTGCCAGCATCTCCAAAGATGATATTTTTTAATTACTGGAGGTTTATTTTGGATGCTTTCCTTTTTATTATTATAAGCATTTCCAGCCTAAAGAAGAAATCCTACTTGGTAATTTAGAAGAGGAAGTATAAAGAGTTGATCTTTGTCTTTACTGGGCCATTGACAGGCACCTCCATAGGAGAATACAACATGTTGGAATTAAGGATGAAAAGACTATTGTTAGGTAGTTTTAGAAGATTTCTGTACTCTGGAGATTATTTTCTTTTTGTTTCTTATACTTAAGAAAGATGCCTACTAGTCAGACACTAGAATGAATCCTAGGAAGTGGTTGTTAGCCTCTCTTAATTCAGAAGTTATGGCTGTGGTTATTATTGTCTACAAATAACCTGGCTCCAGAGCTGTTATTTCTTTCATAGAGTTTAAATACTATCACAGTTGCCATCAAAGAGGGATATTGGACATGGGCTGTGAGAGAGTGAGAAATCAAGGACGACCACATTTGTCATCCTGAGTTACTGGGATGATAGTTGTACTCTGGACAGTAATAGGGAAGTGAAGATGAGAAGGTTTTGTGTGAGAGATGAGTTTAGTCTGGTTAATGTTGTTATATGTCTATGAAACAAGCCGTTCAAAATGTCCAGTAGAAAATGAGAGACTAGAAGTTAGAGTTTTTCCTTGTGAGAATCATTAGCATAGATATGGTAGTGGAATCCAGGGAAGCTGATGAGATCACCCGGAGAAATCGCTTAGAGGGAGAAGAGGGTCCCAGGCAGAGTCTTGGGGGCAGTGACCTGGGTGAAGATCTAGCCTGGGAGGCAAACCAGGAGAGAGAATTGACAGAAAACAAAGCTGAAGAGAAGAGGGTCAGAGGCTGCTGTAGTACCAGAAGGGGAGAGAGGTTAGGGGAAGTGTTTTTCACAGTTTGGTCTGATGGCCTTCTCTGGCAGTGGGGTGAAGCCTGTGGACCCCTGCTTAGAATCGTGGTTTTATCTGCTCTGAACCCCACAGGATTTCAAAGGAAACAGATTCTGTTGACAGGCAGTTATTGAAATGTAGAAAGGTCCAAAGAGATAAAGAATCTTCCCCTTTATTTCTTTAGGGAGATGCCTGGCCTGCACCAAGCCAATGAAATGCCCAGATCAGCATCCTTCCCCACTGTTGAAATTGTTCAGTATTAGAGTCTGTGTTCATACTTATTACGCTGCACCCCTCCTGCACGGCAGGTGTTTGTGTAGATGGTGAGGTCTCCTTCTCCATTAGGGAAGAAAGAGGAGATGGTTGTAAGGAGGCTTTGAGGTGAGGGCCAGGGAACCCTGTTTAGGATGATCAGACAAAAAAAATGTTCATAATTGCAGTCTTTTAAAATGCTGGAAACCCGAAATGTGAAGGTTGTAGGAGATCAAGTTAAATGGAATCCACAGGTGATTTGTCACTTATGACATTTACACAGCACTTTAAGGTTTGTGAGATGCTATCCATGCAGACAGTTCTTGTCTTACATAAAATTCAAGTTAGATGAATTTGATCAGTGGGAGCTGATGTAGAAGAGGGGACGGCCTGCTTAGCCAAACACTGTCCCACTTTGGTGGGGGCAGTTTGGCCTTGTCTTTTCTTTTCTCTTTTATTTTAATAGTATTTCATTTTTCCAAATAAATGCAAAGATAGTTTTCAACATTGTTTGCAGAACCCTGTGTTCCACATTTTTCTTCCTTTCCTCTTCCCTCCCTCAAGACAACAAGCAATCCTATATAGATTAAACATGTACAGTTCTTCTAAATATATTTCAATATTTGTCATGCTGCACAAAAAAAAATCAGCTCAAAAGGGGAAAAAAACCACAAGATTTTAAAAATATATAGTAAACAACCTTTTTAAGGTGAAAAATACTGTTTTTATACACATTTTAGCTCCATAGTTCTTTTTCCAGATGTGTATGGCACTTTCCATCACAAGTCTTTAGGAATTACCTTCAGTCATTTTGTTGTGGAAAAAATCTGAGTAATGGCAGAACTTTTACTTTTTTTGAAATAGCTTTTTATTATCATGGTATATGCAAAGACTCAACATTCGAATACCTTTGCAAAATCTTTATGTTCCAAATTTTTCTCCCTCTCTCACTTCCCTCCACCCCTTTCCCTAGACAGCAGGCAATACCATACAGGTTAAATATGTGCAATTCTTCTATACATATTTCCGCGTTTATCATGCTGCACAAGAAAAATCAGATCAAAAAGGAAAAAAACAAAAACGGCAAACAACCAAAAAAGTGAAAATTCGATGTCATGATCCACATTCAGTCCCCATAGTCCTCTTCCAGGGTGCAGATGGCTCTCTCCATCACAAATCTATTGGAATTGGCCTGAAATCGCCTCATTGTTGAAAAGAGCCAAGTCCATCACTGTTGTGGGCCAAAACTCTGAACTTTAAGAATTCTTACAAGGTACTAAAGTACGAAGTCAGTGGAATTGATAGAGACGATAGTTATCTAATTTATCATGGTTCAGTATGATTTCTTTAATCCTACAAGGAGATGTTATGGGGCAGAACTTGAAAGGAGGTACTAAGTGGAATTGAGGAGACAATGGTTAAATCTGGTTTAGCATCGATTTAATCCTACAAGAAATAATGGTTTCCTAGTGATATGATTGGTTTGTACTCAGTGTACAGCATGTAAGGGAGAAGCTCTCAGGGCCAGAAAGGACAAGGGCACTAGAAGCTCTCCAAGACTGAGACAAATTCATTTCATCTTCCACTTTTGTTGTGGCTGGAGGCTGAAGCACAAACCCTTGGAATTCGGGGAGATTCAGGCAGGCGGGAGCTCAAGCTCTCGGAACCAAGGCCAGACAGAAAGGCTCTACAGAAAGCTGCCCAGCCTCAGGAAGGAGATAATAAAGGATCTGGACTATAAGAAAGCTAACTGGACCCCAGGAAAGGAGACAAGACTTGGAAAGAGACAATAAAGGATTTGGACTTTAATTCCTGGCTGCACTTGTGGTAATTACTGACCTGAAAGGAAGGTTGCTTCCAGAGACTCCAAGAAAACTCCAACAAGAGAATATTACACATCACAGTTGACTATCACATAATTTTGTTGTTAACAATGTACAGTGTTCTCTTGGTTCTACTCACTTCACTTAGCAGCAGTTCACATAAGTCTCTCCAGGCCTCTCTAAATCATCCTGCTAATCGTTTCTTATAGAGCAGTAATATTCCATTCATATACCATACTTTATTTAGCCGTCCTCCAACTGATGGGCATCCATTCAGTTTCTAGTTCCTTGCCACTACAAAAAGAGCTGCCATAAACATTTTTGCACACGTGGATCCTTTTCTCTTTTTTATGATCTTTTTGGGATATAGCCCCAGTGGAAACACTGCTGGGTCAAAGGGTATGCACAGTTTGCTTTTTGAACATAGTTCCAAACTGCTCTCCAGAATGGCTGGATCTGTCAACAATTCCACCAACAATGTATCAGTGTCTCAGTTTTCCCACATTCCCTCCAACATTCATTATCTTTTTCTGTCATCTTAACCAATCTGAGAGATATGCAGTATCTCAGAGTTGTCTTAATTTGCATTTCTCTGATCAGTAGTGATTTTGATCATCTTTTCATATGGCTAGAAATAGTTTCAATTAATTCATCTGAAAATTGTCTGTTCATATCCTTTGATCATTTATCAGCTGCAGAATGGCTTTGAATTCTTATAAATTTGAGTCAGTTCTCTATATATTTTATAAATGAGGCCTTTATCAGAACTTTTGGATGTAAAAATGTTTTCCCAGTTTGTTGCTTCCCTTCTAATCTTGTCTGCATTTGTTTTGTTTGTACAAAAACTTTGTAACAATATAATTTTCTATTTTGTGATCAATAATGATCTCTAGTTTTTCTTTGGTCACAAATTCCTTCCTCCTCCACAAATCTGAGAGATAAAGGATAGTAGCTTTTTAAGAAAATTGTTGGAGCAGCTAGATAGCACAGTGGACCTGTGGATTCCATTTAACTTGATCTCCTCCAACCCTCACATTTCGGGTTTCCAGCATTTTAAAAGACTGCAATTATGAACATTTTTTTTTTGTCTGATCATTGGTGTGCCTAGTGGCACACCACCCCTGAAATCAAGAGGACCTGAGTTCAAATCTGACCTCAGACACTTAACACTTCCCAGATGTGTGACCCTGGGCAAGTCACTCAACCCCAATTGCCTCACCCCGAAAAAAGAAAATTATCCTGCTGTTATTAGCTTGCTGTTGGAAACATCTGTGATTGCTGTATTTAAAAAAAAAAAAAAAAAAATTTATTGTCTAATAGAGACTAGCCTATTAAGACAGATTCTTCCACTGACCTGCCAAATTATTGTAGTAATGAGCCTATCCTTGATTTTTTTTAGGTCCTATATTTATTGTAGTCATGTAATGGCTTCTGACTAATATGATAAACTGTAAGTTTTAGTGTTGTAACAATATGGTATGAAGCACATATTCCTAGATGGACCTCCAGAACATAGAATCTTGATTTCTTTCTTTTTCTTTTTGGCCATTCAGTTAATGTTTTAAATCAAAAACTGATTCTATGTTTAACTAGAAATCAATAGGCTCTCTGAGCTATTTATCTGAGTACAGAGGTCTAATAGAAGTTCCATTTCCAATTGAGTTTATTAAACATACAATGTTAAAAGAGAAATTTTCTTCCCTCTGTAAAAATGTCTTAGAAAAACAAGGTTAAAAACATGGTTAAAAAACAACAACAACAACATGCTTATATTAATCCAATCTAAAAATTGTTTTGACCAAAAAAAATGTAGCATTTCTATGACTTTAATGTTTGGGACTTCCCTCTCCTAGGACATATCTGTATCCGGTTTGTAATTAGTGCCTGAGGTAACTATTCACAGTATAAAGAAACTATTGTAATTATAGAAACAATGTTGGTGGTTTTTTTTTTTTTTTTTTTTTTAATAGTCTTACTGAAAAACTGTTCTTATCTTCCTTATAAATTCCTTTGGATGCTACATGAAATGGGTGTGTGGGAGAAAAGTGCTGTATAGTTAGTCCTTTTTACAAAAATCAGGTTTTAGAATGGATAAATTGGTAGCAATTCCAAACACTTACTCTTGGTAACTTGGCATTCAGAAAGAAATTGAATTACACCTTGTTGAGGAAGTATGAAGAGGCAATAAAATATAACTGTTTCTGATATCTAGGGTTTCTCAGTGGATACCAACATGTCAGAAAACCATTACAAAAATCAGTTTTGCTCTCTGGGTCAATATTTTTTGAGGTTTGGGGTTGTCAGAAAATAGTGTGTTGGGTATATTTTGTTTATATCACCTCGATACAACATTTCTCTTCAGAAAGTTTTGCTTAATTTTATCTTTTCTATTAGCATTCATTTTAAGGGAACCTTCTACCTATTTTTAGAAATAAAACACTACTAATTTATATTGTGCTTAATGTTGACAGAACACTTTATATCCATTTTTTTAGTTGATCCTTATTTTGCAGAGAAGACAGGTATATAGAAGTGAAACAATTTGTCACAGATTACCCAAGGAGTCGGTGACAGCCATGACACAGTTCTTCTGACTCAGGAGGTTCAGGTAGAGATGGTCTTTGGGAGAATTTACCTGTACTTAAAAATTACAAAATAAAGCAGGGGGGGAAAATTAACATTTATTAAGTAAGAAAATAGTAAGTTAGCTTTAAAAAATAGTTTTTTATGGATTTCTTTTGTTTTTGTCACCTAGATTTCCTTTGATCCTTTTGCTTCCACCTCTTCTATAGTTATCCTTTATAGTAGATTTTGTTGTTGTTGAGGAAGAAGAGTAATTATCGGAATTTTGAATTACAAAAAACCCAACATTTAAAAAAGTACATATATAATAATTCACACTTGTGGACTGTAACCTTTTCAAAGGAATTTGGGGAAGTGACTATCCTGTCTCTTCTTAGGTTTGTTCTTTGTAATTTTTCAGTTCTATTTCTTTTATTGTGTGTGTGTGTGTGAATTTCGCATTGGTTTTGCTTATTTCACACTTTGCAATAAGATCATATAAATCTTCTCATGTTTCTCTAGATTCATTGTGTTAGTCCTTTCTTCTAATACAGTAATATTCCATTGCATTCATGTACCACAGTTTATTTTGCCAGTCCCCAAACTGGGGGGGAGAAGGGGAATCTTCTTTTGTTTCCTGTTCTTTGCTCCCTCAAAAATTGCTGCCATAAATATAGTCTATGATCTTGAGTATAAGCTTAGTGCTGCAATCTCTAGGTCAGAAAATATGGACTTTTAAAAATCAGTTTATTTGCATAATTTCACTTTCCTTTATCACAATTCCACCAAGAATGAATTAGGCTTTTTTTTTTTTCAATTTTTTTTTTATTAAAACTTTTTATTTACAAAACATATTCATGGGTAATTTTTCAGCATTGACCCTTGCAAAACCTTCTGTTCCAAATTTTCCCCTCTTTCCCCTCACTCCCTCTCCTAGATGGCACATAGTCCAAAACATGTTAAACATATTAAAATATATGTTAAATCTAATATATGTACGTATATTTATACAGTTATCTTGCTACACAAGAAAAATCGGATCAAGAAGGGAAAAAAATGAGAAAGGAAACAAAATGCAAGCAAATAACAGAGTGAAAATTCTGTTGTGCCCCACATTCCGGATCCACAGTCCTCTCTCTGGGCGTAGATGGCTCTCTTCATTACTGAACAGTTGAAATTGGTCTGAATCATCTTATTGTTGAAGAGAGCCACGTCCATTAGAATTGATTATTGTATAATTTTGTTGCCGTGTACAAAGATCTAGTGTTATGTCTGAGATCAAATTTGAACTCAGGCCCTCCGGACTTGAGAACTGGTGCTATATCCACTGTGCCACCTAGCTGCCCCCAAAGAATTTTTTTTTTTATAATAGGATCCTGAGTTTCTTTAGATAGTGAGATAAACTCAATTGCATTAATTATTTTATTTTGTTTGGCATAAAAAGCCTATTGTATAGCAGGCATTCTGCTAGATACTGGACGTAGTCATAAATTTTTAAAATCAATGAATTTAGGGAACTTATATTTTATTAGTGAAAACAGATATAAATAAATACTGAAGATGTACATTAACAAATTTACTTATTGGGTCACTAGCAACTGGGCAGAATCAGGAAAGAAAAGTCTAGGAGGAAGTATCACCTGAGCTGAGCTTTGAGGGAAGGCAGGAATAGGAAGGCATTTCCTTCCTTATGGAGGAAAGAAGTAGGAAGGCATTTGAGGACTGGGGACCTGCTCTAGGGAAAAGTTCCTATGTCATGTATTATTTGCTTGTCAGCCAATTTGCTTGGAAAAGAGTTTGTGACTGATAGTAATAGTAACAGCAAAAGTAAAGGACTTTTATTCTGAAGATAATAAGGAGCCCACTGGAATTTTTAGAGGGCAAGAAAGACAAATCTATGTTTTAAAGAAAATCCTTAAGTAACTCCAGACATTTTGTTCATTTTTTCTTTCTTTTTTTTTTAAATAATATTTTCTTTTTTCAGATCTATGCAAAGATAGTTTTCAACTTGCTCCTCTTTTCTAGAAATAGTAAGCTTTTCGTATACTACATTTGAACTCAATAAAAAGATCATCCAGGTGTATATCTTTAAAAGGGAATGAATGAATGAAAAAAATGTATTACTATGTTCCAAGCACTGTGGTAAGTGCTAGGGATACAAATGGAAGTGCAAAACAATTTTTCTCAATAAATTCACATTCTATAAGAGGGAGAGATTGTGTATATGACCTTCCAAAAAAAAGAAAAAGCCAGCTATCATTCTATGACAGTTTAAGGTTTGTAAAGCACTTGTCTTATCTCATTGATCCTCAATTCCATTTTGCAGTTGTTGAAACTGAGGAGGGAGAAGTTGTCAAGTTGCTAGTTAAGTATTTGAGGCAAGATTCAAATTTCAGTTTTTCTGACCTTTTTTGAAATTCAGTAAACATTAAGTTATTACTGTATGGTCAGGCACTGTGCTGTTAGCTCTGAGGATTTAAAAAAAAAAAACCCCTAAAGAAACCAAAAACTAGAAAAAAAACATACATCCTAGACTTTGAGGAGTCTATAATCTCATGGGGGAAAACTATATCAAGAGAAACTGGAAAGGGGAAATGGATCCAGCATGAAGGCCTGATGCTGGAGAGTTAGCTGGGAAGTTCCCAGCCCTCTAAAAAGGCAAGCTTTGGGGGAGTTTAGTGCTCTTTTCTTCACTCATTTTTACAAAAATCAGGTTTTAGAATGGATAAATCGGTAGCAATTCCAAACACTTACTCTTGGTAACTTGGCATTCAGTTTGGGAGAATAAGCAGAGGGAATTCAGGTGTCGAATGGATGAAATGGAGTCGTCCTGATGGTAAGTTTCCTGATGATCTGGTATCTTGAATGGGGCATAATATATGGAATCCAAACTAAGTGGAACTGCTGGTGGAAAGTTAAAAGTAAGTGTTTATATTGACCAAGTTAGCTGTTGGACAGTTAGGTGCTGTAGTGGATAAAGCGCTGGATGTGGAGTCAGAAAGATTCCTATCTTCATTAGTTCAAATCTGGACCGAGATATTGGCAAGTCCCTTAACCCCTGTTTACTTCAGTTTGCTCATCTGCAAAATAAACTGGAGAAGGAAATGACAAAGTATCCCCAACTATCTTTGCCAAGAAAATCCCAAATGTAGCAGGACTGAAAAACAAGTTAATTATTACATTATTGATAGAATTGTAAGCCATTCTGGATTCCAATGTGGAATTATGCAAGAAAAGTGTTGTCCTTTGACCCATACATTAATGACATGACTAGGTGTGATCAGTGAGTGAGTAACACTTAGCTTGTGTTAAGTCAATTCGAATTCTTTAAGAGCTCATATTTGAATGAGAGAAGGCTTATGACATTACCTGTTGGTCCAGGGGATGCTGTGGCTGAAGGACATGTTTGGGATTCTGGAAGGCTTCTTTGACAGGATAGCCCAGTCCTGCTTCTTCTGCTTCTGTTACTACAGTTTCCATGGAGCCAAGGCTTGTAGCAATTTCTCCCTGCCAACTAATAGAAAGGGCTCAGAAAATATTGGTTATATAAAGAGAAAATATTGAACTGAAGAAGAAAAAGAGGAGTTAACTAAAGAACCTGGTATGTCAAAAGTCTGTCACTTTTTTTCTGTTACATTTGTCTAAACTTTGAAAAAGGCAGGCTTGAAAACCTTGCAGTTATGGTCTTATAGAGCAAGGACCTACTGTGTGCTAAGAGTCAGGGATGCAAAAAGACAAAAGACAGTGTCTTCCCTCAAAGATCTCCCTTTTTTTGGGAAAGCTCGATTCAAAGGAGCTTGTTACAGGATAAACTAGAGATAATCAACAGAAGAAATTACAAGTAAGGGGTTTGGACTGTAGAAAGTAAGATTTTAACTGGACTTGAAGGAAGCCAGGAAGCAGAAAGGAAAAGGGAGAGAATTAGCTTCATCAAAATGTCCAAAATTGGGAAATGATGTCTCTTCCGCATTTTGTTTACATTTTCTTTTGAATACTTAGATGCTATGCCCTTTGGTGTATATGTTTACTATTAATATCCTTTTTATGATTTTGTGTGCTGTAAGTAAAAAGAAGCAAAGATCCAAAATTTATCCAAATATTTATAGCACTCTTATTGATGGAAAAGAATTATAAATAAGCTGAGTATTCATGTATTGGGCAGTAGCTACCCCCAAAATGTCAATATTGCAATATTATTGTACTGTAGGAAATTAGAAAATGTAGAATTCATAGAAATATGGATCTGTATAAAGTGAAATAAACAGAACTAAAGAAACAGCTAGTGTAAATGAAAAGATAACTACAGGGAAGGCAAACTCTGGGTGGTGGAAAAACCATTGAAGGTTCTAGAGAAGAGATGATGTACATCACTCCCATGGCAGAGAAGGAAGAGATGGTTAGAATAGAACATACAGATGTACATATGTGTAGAAAAATAGATAATAGGTGTATTAAGTATACAATATATATACACCGAGAGTGAGAGACAGATTCTATTGAAATTTTTACTTAATAGTGTTTCTTTTTTACAAGAAAAGGTTCTGTAGTAGATTGCCTAGGAAATGACTGATCAAAAGACCAGGGCATCAATAAAACAGATGCTGTTAGGATAGGTTATTTGAAATTTTTACACATACATCTCTTAGAATAACAAATAGCAAAACTGTGTTATAATTTAGAACAAAAACAAATTTTATTTATTTATTTGTAGTATTAACTATTTTACACACACACACACACACACACAAACTGGTATAACATTGTAATATTTAAAGACAAAGATTATAGAAGTACAAAAAGGTCTAAATTTCAAGACAGTAATTGTAAGGTGTTTTAAATATGCCTCTTTCAAAGTTAGATGAATGTAACCAAATGGTAAATAAGAAGAAAATTATGGAACAGGACAGAATGTTTGGAAAATTTGATGCCATAGAGTTTTGATAAATCAGACTCTTTAGCTACCTCTCTTTTTCTTCCTCATTGAAATGTTTTCTCTTTGTGTTTTCAGAATTTCATTCTTGAGAGCTTCCTATCCCTCTGGGCTGACTTTCCCTGTAGAATTTTAGTCCAGGGGATGCTACCTCTCCTTTCACTGAACACTTTGAAATCTACTCTCCCAAAATCTAAGGTATGTGTCAGACTATGACCAATTTTCCTTTCCTGTGTGTCACAAATTTTAAAATTGAGTAATTACTTCCCCTGAAGGGTCTGATCATTTCTAGTTTAGCAGCTGTTCTTCCTTGTTAGAATCCAGTTCTGAAGGGCTGTTTCTCTGCTTGTTGTGTTTTTCCCCCCCTTTTTTGAAGGATGAAATTATCATTAAGGTAAGCCAACCTTGGAAGGAATCAGAAATTGAGTTGCTTTGCTTTTGGCAGAGGGACAGCTGCAGCATATGTTTAGTGACTGAAATTTTCCATTGTTAACTGCCATGGATCTGGGACAGCTTTCTCTTTCCCAAATTGCTCAACTGTTTTCTCTTTCTGTACAGGTGGTCTGTAGCATATTTTATTTGTAACATTTCTTTTTCTGGATCTTCTGGTTTTTTTTTTTTTTTTGTTGTTGTTGTTGTTTTTTTCCCAAATGCTCACCAGCATGTTTGCAGAACTTTCTGATTTTTGAATGTCATCACCTAGGTGTGTTATCTTACTATTTGGTGTTTCCTCTCATCCTAATCGTCTCTTATCCACTATCCACTTTTGACTGTCATACCCTTTGAGAGACCTAGTTATCTGGCCCAGCCCCTCCAAAAATGTGCTCTGTAGCTGTCCTTCTCTCTCACTAACAGCCAGAGAACCTACCTGAGCATCTTTTTCCTTGTCCTACTAATGCTTCTTCCTTCCTCCCTTCTTTTTTCCTTCCTTTTCTTCCTTTTCAGGTACTTTCAAATTTCATCCAAATTTTGGGCGAAATCTTTCTTAAAATTCCTGAAAACTTTTTTAGAAGGAAATATTTTGTAATTGTAAGCATTAATTAAGTGCCTGCTATGTTCCAGGTACTGGACTGATCTCTGGGAATACAAATAAGAAAAAGAAAAATGTAGTGCACAGAGAACTTGTCATTTTAGCTGGAAAGCTCTGAGCCTTTATTAAGGACGCTTTTGAGAGTTTAGTACACTACTGCCTTCTAGCTTTCCAGGCAGAGGAGAAAGGCTTCTAGGGGGCCTAACAAGCTATGCAGGCTCCAGCATAGTGAGATTTCAGCTCATAAGTTTATTATAGGGAAGGCACGTGATCCTGGAGTAGAAACTGAACAGACAGCTGGGGGGAAATAAAGAAATATGGTGGTAATGACATGAGAAATGTAAGTCCTATACTTAGTGAAAGTGTGCATTAATAACCCTGCCATTATGGAAAATAATTTGTTATGTATTTAAAAAAAAAAAAAAGAAGAAGAAGAAGAAGAAGAAGAAGCAGTAGCAGCAGCTCTATGTACCCTTGGATCTAGTAATAATTCTATGAGCCATATTTCCCAAGGGAGGGAAAGTTCTCCTGGATGGAAAAGTATTTGTAGTAGCACTTTCAGTGCAGTAAAGAACCAGCATTAAAATGCTATATGAAAGCGATGACAGGCTATTATCTCATACCAGATGATGATTATGAAGAAAGAATTCAGGGAAACTTGGAAGAAATGAGTAGTATCGATGCAAAATGAGGTGAGCAGAACAGTTGGTGGGTGATAATGTCGTTAAGGCAGGTGACTTGGCTGGATACCAAAACTGATCAGCGCAGGTGTTGGTTGTTGTTTCCCTGATATGTTGGGGAGATGCTGCATCTTCTCTCAGCAGAGAAGTCAAGGCAAATATTAAGGGATGTGGGGAGTGGATATGTTGTTAGAGGTGGCCAGTGTTGGTTTTGTTTCCTAAGCTGTGCTTTCTTGCAAGAAAAGGTTGCCTTCATTGAGTGAATGAAATCATGAAGAAGTGTCAGCAAGGTTTAAAAACAATTAAACTTATCTTTAAAATTTACTAATCTAGAACCCCTTTCCTCAAAAAAAAAAAGTAATATAGGATTTCATAAATAGTCTTTTAGTTTTTTGATGATAGATAGTAGAATATTATTTAATATTTTTGAGCAGGGGGAGTATGCAAAAATTGTATTGTTGAGTTGTGTCAGATTATGACCCCGTAGATCAATCTGTTCTCAGCAAAGATATTAGAGCAGTTTGTTGTTTCCTTCTCCACTGAATTAAGCAAACAGATGTTATGACTTGCTCAGGTGTCTTGAGGCTAAATTTGAACTCAATTCTTTCTGATTCCAGGCCTAATGCTCTACCCACTGAATTAATCTAGCTGCTTAATTTCTTTTTTTTTTTTTTTTTTTTTTAATTTAAATGGCATTTAAAGAACACCTCACAGTGATTTGGAGAGAAGCCTAAGTCCGGAAGTGCAGGAGTATAGAGGTCCTGGAGGGGAGGAGTGAGAAAGGTCCACTGGGTTTAGAGACTGTAGAATATGAGGGATAAAAAAAGAGGGCTGAGTCAGGGACTGCTGAGGTTTTGAACCTGGATTGCTGGAGAGAATGATGGTGTCATTTATTCATAGGATGTCTATTACCTTCAAGAAGGGCACTTTCTGTAGAATGGCACTGAAGCAGGCTTCAAAGTGTTAACTGCAGGAACAATTGACAGAAGCATGCACAGTGGGGACATGTGCACTTGCATGTGTATAAAAGCCTTTGAAAATAAAGGAGTGCATGAGGTGGTAGAATTGATTTTTTTTCCCCAAGGTGGGGGAGTTGTAGGGAAGCTTGGGGCAAGTGAGAAAAATGTGGGAACATTGTCTCTTACATGTCAGGAGGGAAGAGGGGGAATCGGAGAGCTGGCAAAAAAAATTAAATAATTGAGCATGGCATGATTAGGCTTTGTTAAAATTGACTCCTGCAAATCCCTTATAAAACTATTATGACCATTCACAAACTTCCCTTTAAAAGCAATTTGGTTTAGGAGCAATCAAGTATTTATTATTAAAAACATGGTTTGTGTCCTTGTCCTGATGGATGGGCATTTGAGCTAGCTAATCAGTCACTAGACTTGGTTCTGCCTCAGTTTCCTATCTTTTAATGTCTATCTCTTTCAGCTTTGTGATTATGGTTCCATTATTAAACTGAAAATTTTTTTGAGGCTGTGAAGAGTATTATTGGCACTGAATTGGAATTGGTTTCATATTCTTCAGATTCTCTTCCTGGTAAACCTTTTCTTTGCAGAAAAATTGAATGTTAGTAGAGCACATTAGAAATGCCTATGGCCCTGCTGGCCAATAAAGGAATCATCCCCATGGTAATTGATACTGCATGGCCATCTTAGGGTGGAGCCAAACAATTGGGACATTTATACCCTGCAAGTACTATTTTATAAGCCTTGGAGACTTCCAGGGAAGAAAGCCAAAATTGGCTTAAGTGCCACCCTGAAGAAACAGATCCTAAACTACTGGGAAAAGTGCCAAGTACCTGCTGTGCAGAGAAGTGGTAACCTGAAATAGACAATTGATTGTTTTAGGAGCTCAATATGACAAAAATAAGACCAGTATTCTGTGCAGAGCCTTTTTGTCTAAATGAATCCGAAGCTGAGAGGTTTCTTTAACCAAAGAGTTTGCAGTGAATCCTTAGACTCCCTGAAGAATTGGAATTTGATGGTAAATTAATGAAATGTTAGAAATAGTAGAAAAATCTCTATTCTTTTTGCTTATTATATAAATTAAAATACAGAATTTAGGGTTAGGGTTAGGGTTAGAATTTTTCTTCAAATAATGAGACTTTTAACTTCAAATTTAACATCTACCCTTGCCTTTTTGTCACATTTAATTAATTGTGGCATTAGCAGTTGTATACTTTAAAAAAAAAATACCTAAATTATAAATTGTTCTCATTAAACATTTTCTCAGCTTCTCCAAGATGTGTTACATTGTGCCCAAAATGTTACGGTTTTGTGTTGTAGCCTGTCAGAAAATGTTATCCAACTGACTAGCTCTAGAAATAAATACTAGAAGCAGTGAAATCAATATTTCATCCCTTCATTGTGTCTGTATGTTCCGGTCTTTTAAAGTTAATCAACTGAAATTCTAAGGGCCCTTGGAATATCCCCTTTTGCAATATAAGAGCTTTGAATCTCCTGGGAATTTGAGAATTCATGAAGAAATACCTGAATGTTCAACATTTTAAAAGCATTTCTTGGATGCTTCAAGTATCTGATTTCATTACCTTGGGTTTTCTTTCTGTGATGCATATTGCACCATCGCTTTCAACTTTGTAACTGGTCTTTATCCTTAGAAAGAGCCCCTCCAAATTTAGCGAGGCTGGTCCTTGAACAACAAAAATGTCCACTGTCCCTGGACTTGGGCAAGCAGCTAGCTATTCGGTGGATTGGCCAAATCTTGCCATACCTTCATGTCATGGTGTGTTATTAGTTATTAAATGAACATGGGACGTAAATGGAACTTGGTATTTAATGCAGTGGTTCTTGCTGTGGTTTATAGCAGAAACTCTAGCTTTCTCCTCATCTCTTCACCCATCCCATACATATTTAGGTTTACCTAATTGCTGGTTTGCCTTTTCCTTAAAGGCAGCTCAGTGAGTTGGTGGGCAGAGTGCAAGGTCCTGTTTTCAGACGATGATCTGGTTTGTTCCTCAGCAAAGTAATCAACCTCAGTTTCCTTATCTGCAAAATGGGGATAATAATACCACCAACTGAGGAATAAATTAAAGAACATTTAAGAGCTTTGTATACCTTAAAAAAAACATAAAAACTTTTGTTTTTTGATGATTATGCTGGTGTTTCTCTATACTTTGAGTGATTTCATCAGTGTCCATAGCATTAGATCATTTCCATATTCTCTCCTGAGCTTCTGCCTCATGTTTCCACTCTTTGGCTTCTCTTTCTGATTGTCTGATGGTCATCTCAAACCCAGTGTTCTTAAACAGAATTTTTTCTCTTTCTGCTGAAGCTACTATAAGTCTCCAGTCAACAACCCAGGATCAGTCCTTGATTCTTCAATTCTCAAACCACTCTCCCCCTACATCCAGTCATGTGACAAGTCTTGTGGATTCTACTTCCTAAAACATCCCTTCCATCCATTCCTTTCTCTCTGCACTCAATACAGGTAACCTTGTTTAGATCTCTTCCATCTCCTATTAGGTTATCGTAGTAGCAGCTCAATTGGTCTGTGTTTTCAGCCTTTTTTTTTTTCTTTCTTTTTTTTAAATTATTATATCTTTTTATTGACAGAACATATGCATGAGTAATTTTTCAACATTGACCCTTACAATCACTTTTGTTCCAATATCTTAAATACAATATGTGTGTATATATTTATACAATTCTCTTGTTGCACAAGAAAAATCGGATTTAGAAAGGTAAAAATAACCTGGGAAGAAAAACAAAAATGCAAGCAGTCCACACTCCAGTGTTCTTTATCTGGGTGTAGCTGATTCTGTCTATCATTGATCAATTGGAACTGAATTGGATCCTCTCATTGCCAAAGATAGCCACTTCCATCAGAATTGATCCTTGTATAGTATTGTTTTTGAAGTGTATAATGATCTCCTGGTTCTGCTCATTTAACTTAGCATCATTTCATGTAAGTCTCTCTTCAAGCCTCTCCGTATTCATCCATTTTCAGCCTTTATTTACTCCATTTTCTATATTGATGGCAAATTGATATCCCTAAAATTCAGATCTTACCTTCCTATCCTTGTCAAGAAGTTTGCCAGTAGAGAAATAGACTTTCTTTTGTTTGACATTGAAGTTTGACTCCAGTTGGTCTTTCTAAGCTGATTGAATCAATCATTCAGAAAGCATTTTTTCAGTACTTGCTATGTGCTTAAGTGCTGAGGAGGCATAGAAAGTCAAAAGAAAAAATATATTTATGGCCTTACCCTCTAGGAGACAACATGTAAATAGATTCATAGAACCTATATATAGAATAGGTACAAGATAAGTAGATAATTGATAGAAGGACTAGTGGGTCTGCAAAAGATAAGATTGGAGGAGAGTCTTGAAAGAAGCCAGAAAAACTAAGAGGCTGAGTGGGGGGAAAGGAGGAGCAGAAGGTTGTAGCTTGGTCATGACCAGCCCAAAGGCATGGAGATGGAGTGCTGGGTGCAAAGAGCTGCAAACAGACCATTGTACCTCCAAACCAGTGTGTTGGAAGAAGACTAGAAAGGTAAGAAGGAACCATTCTTTCCTGAATGCTAAACCGAGGAGCTGATACTTGAATTTTGATCAATGTGGACTTGACCATCGAAGAAGTGGTTCCTGATTGATTGTGGTAAAGAGAAAGTCTGGAAAGTAGCAGTGGAGAAAAATAGGGGAGCATTCCTACTCTCCTACCAGTACAGCCTGGGCGAGGAACAATGGCGAGGAAGCCAGGTCTCACTGAATGCCAGAAAGGAAAAGATTTAAGATGAACTCTGGTTTATTCCCTATTGTTGGGAGATTGGAAATTAGAGAGATGGATGGAGAATGGTTAGAACCATTGCGGGCTGGGAGGGGTAGAGTGGGCTTTCCAAATCAGGGATGGAGGTGTATAGTATAGTATACATAGATGGAGAAGAAAGTATAGTTGGAGACTGCAGATGGATTGTCAGTATAGTCAACCCAGAGATTAGTCAGAGACTATAAATGAAAATGGGATGGGAGAGGGAACAAATGGAGAAAGGGGAAATTTGTGTGGAAAGGCATCTGGTGGAGAGTTTGGGGAAACTGGAGTGCCAAGAGGGTGATGAAATGGCTGGCCTAAAGAGAGTAAGATCCGCTTTTAGATAACTTTAAAAATGAAGTTTAGATAACAAACATTTTAATAATATTACTTGAAATTCTCCCTTTGAAAAATAGTTGAAAACCTTGGATTTAGGACCTTGTTATTGAGCTGGTTTATTGAAATCAATTGCTGGTTATCTGAAATAGTCTGCCAAGCCTGCTGCCCAGCTTAGATTTTCATTTTAGGGACTTTGCAATAACTGGACCAATGGTAGTGTTATTATTGGCTCTGGTGTATATCCATTTGTAATCTGTGTACTTTACAGTTTCTTTCAAATACCCAAAGGAATGGCAATAGTAACTTAGATTTATGTGAGATCTGTTTTTAATGCTTCCTCTCTCCCCCCCCCCCCCCATGTGAGTTGGATAATAAAAATCTTATCCCCATTTTGTAGGGCAAGCAAATTAAGACTCAGGTTTTTTAGGACTTGCTCATTGTTACACAATAAAGAAACATAACATGAAGCAAAAATCTATATTGGTTGATTACAGATTGAAACTCATTTTCTATGCCCCTCTGCCAAAGTTGTGCTTAAAATAATAGCAGCATTTTACATTCTTTTAAGCTTTGTAGAGCACTTTACATACATTTTCTGATTTGATTTATCTATATGAAGTAGTACATATCAGGATAAAATAGTTATGGAATGTAAGCCTATAAGGTAAGTATCTTGTAAACAGCAGTTGGAAGACTTTAAAATTACCTACCTCCAGGTCTATTTGAATATCCTTGGGCAGCCAGGTGTATACATAGAGAGCCAGGCCTGGAGTCAATATGATGAATCTCCTCAAGTTCAAACTTGGCCTCAGAACTGGTCACACTAGATATGTGACCCTGGGCCAGTCACTTAACTCCGTTTGCCTCAGTTTCCTCATCTGAAAAATCAGCTGGAGAAGAAAATGGCAAACTACTCTGGTGTCTTTGAAAGAAAACCTCAAATGGGAGCCCCAAGAGGAAAAATTACTAAACGACAAGAAAGGTAGTAATAGAAGTTCTGTGCCAGGCTCTTCAGATTTCCTCACATTAATCTTCTTTCTGTGGTTGGTTGGTCATTTTCAGTCTTGTCCAACTCTTTGTGGCCCCATTTGAGGTTTTCTTGGCAAAGATTCATTTTACAGATGGGGGAAACTGAGGCAAATGAGTGAAGTGATTTGCCCAGGTTACATAGCTGGGAAGGGTTTGAGGCCGGATTTGAGTTCTTGACTACAGACCTGGAGCCCTGTGTACTATGGCACTAACTAACTGCGTTAGACATTAAATTGGCCATGAGGGTAAATTCAAAATCCTCACACTGTAGTTAACCAGATATTTCTCATTATAGGCTTAAATTCCATAATTTTTAGGAACTATTTTTTAATCCTAACCTTTGAGTTAGCATATACTGATAGCTATTTCTGTATAGCCTTTAATGTGGAATTTTGACCAGTTGGGGGAAGGGAAAAGGGAATAAGTATTTATTCAGTACCTACTGGGTGCTGGGCACTGTGCTAAGTGCTTTACAGATGTCTTATTTGACTCTCCAACAACCCAGGCAGGTTGGCATAATTATTATCTCCATTTTACAGTAAAGTATACTAAGGCAAACAAATTGAAGTGACTTTCCCAGAGTCACACAATTTAAATATCTGAGGTTGGGTTTGAATTCAGCTCTTTTTGACTCCAGGCCCAGCTTTCTGGCACTGTGCTGTCCAGGTGTTTCAGACAGAAAAGACAGTTTATTTTAATGCAGTTTTTTGGTTTTCCTAAAGCCATTGCTAATTATAATGTAGTTCATTTTGACTTTGTATAGAAGTTTGGCCTGTTCAAGCAGCTAATTTTCACTTAAGTGATAGTCCTAAAGATAGATTCCTCATTTCTATTTCTGTGAGCCAGCAGAGAGGGCATGGTATTCCCAGGCAGGGTTTCCGAAACTAGAAAGAGCACTGTAACAACCTGGCCTGAGATTCATGAATGGGAAGCATGTCAGGTGAAAATTTCTAATTCAATTGTGGCGTGTGAATATTATTTCATTTCTCTGCCCTCAGTTCCTCAGGGAGAAAACTGCTGGGGCACCAACTTAGGGAGTAGAGCACCCTGCTCTAGGGCCTCATTGTAGCTTAGTGCCAATGGACTGTGCAGGATGGGCATTCTGAGGGTCTGCCAGCTCTACAGAGGAAAGGAGGACTTCTCTATGCTCTTCACTACCCTGCTTATGGCCTCTGCCAGCTTTTGCACTGGCTCTAAACAGGTGTTATTGGCTGTGGATCATGATGCGCAAAGAATGAGAGCAGGGGCTTGCTTAGAATTTATTTGGTAAAGTCCTAATTATAATGCTTTTTGCTAACACTGAATAAATTTGAGGATGTCATAATTGACATAAGCATATAATAGAGATTTGCTTCCATCCATTTGGGGAAATCTACAGTCAACTACAGGACTTTGGAATCAGGATTGTCTGGGGTTGAGCCTAAAATTCTCTGAATTTTAACTTCTCATTTCCAACATGAGGATAATAATGCTGGTTCAGTTACCATAGGAGATAGTAAGAAGACCAGTATTCTTCATAGAAATTTCCCTGAGTTAGCATGTGGTCCACCTCTGCTCTTTTCCCTTCGCACAATAGTTATTTTTCCTGTTTGTTACAGAATCTCCTTTCTCACCCTTCTGGGTACCTGTTGTCCTCAGGAATCCTGGTCCCCCGTCCCATGAGGAAGGATGTTGTCCACAGAGGCAGTGTTCTTTCTCCACACTGATTCCTGTGGATGATGTCTGTTGAAAGGTCCCCCTCTTCATTATGCAGTGTATCTCTTCCTCACAATGAGAATGTTCCTTAATAGGACCCCCCCCCTCCCATCTTTAATCAAAATTGATCTTTCCCTTTGCCCATTCTTCTGTAGCCCCTCCTCTGCCTGAGAGACTTACTGGAGTCTTTTTTTCTTCATCGTTCACCTTTTGCTTGTTCAGAGAACATCACCTCTTCCTCTCTATCTTCGGCCTCCTCAAATCCTGTTTCTGCTGATTAATTCCACAAAATACTCTTGTAAGAGTTTTTAGGTCTGTCTCCACTGTCAGTTCTCTTTTCTTTGTTCTTTCATTTTATAATCTTTAGAAGGAAATGCTTTCATGGTCTTGCTGTTCTGCTTGTCTTCTACCTTTTGCTTTTCTTTGTTTCTGCTTAAGGACATTTAACCAGCCAGCAGAAATGACAGTTGTACTCCTACATTGTCCTTCTATAGTTATATTTCTTCTTGTTCATAAATCTTAAAATGGCAATGACAGAGGACCCTAGAAATAATCTAGATCAATCACTTCTCTTGATAGTGGACCAGATTGGTCCAGTTTAGGTACATGTTAACCAGCTAGTTGGGGGCACAATCACTAGTGAAACCTAGCCTTCCCATGCACACCAGGGACTCATTTGTTTATTCATTAAACACCTGATTTCACTTTTGTGGTAAGATCCAAGCACCTCATTTTATTTTATTTTATTTTATTTTATTTATTTTTAATAGCCTTTTATTTACAGGTTATATGCATGGGTAACTTTACAGCATTAACAATCAAGCACCTCATAGAAAGGAAATTGATAAACTGGAAAGCTCTCAAGTAGAAGAGGGATTACACTTGCTCTTTTTGGCCCTACAAGGCAGAACTGAGTGGAGTGGATAGAAGTTGCCAAAATGTCAATGGGGGTAAATTCATGTAAGGAAAAAAATCAAATAATTATTAGAATTATCCAGACTTAGAATGAGCTGTCGGGGAGAGTTTGGGCTTCCAATAAAGGTCAAACAATGACTTGTTGGGTCTGTTAAAGAAGGGAGACGGTCAAGGTGAGCATTAGAAACACTTCTAGACTGGAAATAATGTGGTTTATTTAGAAATTCATTTGGATTTGGTATTTTTTCCCCATCTCTCCTAAAGGCTAGTAAACTAAAGATTATATCTTGTAGCATTAGCATTTCAGCTTCATTTAGTCTTTTTGTTAAAGGCTAAATGTAAAGTGGAAGTGATGCAGTTGAGTTTCCAAGTTTAGGAATTAAAATTAATAAGGAATGTAGTTTAACAATTTTCTAAAATTTTTATTCATAATCCAAGACTTTTTTCCTTTGACTGTTCTAATACACTGTGGCTGTGGGAGCTTCCAGCTGTTCAGATTGCCATAAATTGTCACTGCCCATCTTAACCTGTCTTTAAACAAGTTGAAAAGAAAAAAGTGAGGGAAAGTTTGACAGTTTTTCTGAATATTACAAATGCTCAGATCAGCTACAAAGATCCATGAAGGAAGGTGCTATCCACCTCCAGAGAAAAAACAACAAATAAAAGTATGCATAATATGGTTTTTCATATCTTTACATATTTGTGTCAAATGGTAGACTTTCCTAGTGTGGAGGAAGGGCAGAGAGTTGTGTGTATGCTTTTATATATCTTTTCAAAGGTTTTAAAGTTTTCTAATAATGCTTTCATTGGTAACAAATGACATTTCAAGAAGTGCTTTATTTTAATTTAGCAAGCATGTAGTCCATCTGTGTTCACGGTACTGTAATAGATTCTGGGTATTCAAAAAGAAAATGAAAAATAGTCATTGGCTGTAAGGAGTTGACCTCCTGGATAAGTTGGAAGGCAGATGAGTTAAATAAAATACAAGATAATTTGAAGGTATAGAGAAGCTAACTGTAAAGAGAATCAGAAAAAGATTTTTTTATAAAAGACACCTTTGGTGGCAGTATTAAATTTTTATTTTTGGGCCACCTTTGTTGGTGCTTGCAGGAAACTAAGGAATTTTAAGAGAAAGTGCACTTCAGATATGAGGATGGTCTGGATAAAAGATAAAAAAGCATGAAATGAAATCCAAGTTTGGGGAATAAGAAATAGGAAAATCTGACTGTTATGTAGATTGAAAAGGAAAAGCAATATAAATTTTTTTTTTTTTTTTTTTTTTTTTTAAATTTAATAGCCTTTAATTTACAGGATATATATATGGGTAACTTTACAGCATTAACAATTGCCAAACCTCTTGTTCCAATTTTTCACCTCTTACCCCCCCCACCCCCTCCCCTAAATGGCAGGATGACCAGTAGATGTTAAATATATTAAAATATAACTTAGATACACAATAAGTATACATGACCAAAACATTATTTTGCTGTACAAAAAGAATCAGACTCTGAATTATTGTACAATTAGCTTGTGAAGGAAATCAAAGATGCAGGTGTGCATAAATATAGGGACTGGGAATTCAATGTAATGGATTTTAGTCATCTCCCAGAGTTCTTTTTCTGGGTATAGTTAGTTCAGTTCATTACTGCTCCATTAGAAATGATTTGGTTGATCTTGTTGCTGAGGATGGCCTGATCCATCAGGACTAGTCATCATCTAGTATTGTTGTTGAAGTATATAATGATCTCCTGGTCCTGCTCATTTCACTCAGCATCAGTTCGTGTAAGTCTCTCCAGGCCTTTCTGAAATCATCCTGTTGGTCATTTCTTACAGAACAGTAATATTCCATAATTTTCATATACCACAATTTATTCAGCCATTCTCCAACTGATGGACATCCATTCAGTTTCCAGTTTCTAGCCACTACAAAAGGGCTGCCACAAACATTCGTGCACATACAGGTCCCTTTCCCTTCTTTATAATCTCTTTGGGATATAATCCCAGTAGTAACACTGCTGGATCAAAGGGTATGCACAGTTTGATAACTTTTTGAGCATAGTTCCAAACTACTCTCCAAAATGGTTGGATTGATTCAAAACTCCACCAACAATGAATCAATGTCCCAGTTTTCCCACATCCCCTCCAACAATCATCATTATTTTTTCCTGTCATCTTAGCCAATCTGACAGGTGTGTAGTGGTATCTTATAGTTGTCTTAATTTGCATTTCTCTGATTAATAATGACTTGGAGCATCTTTTCATATGACTAGAAATAGTTTCAATTTCTTCATCTGAGAATTGTCTGTTCATATCCTTTGACCATTTTTCAATTGGAGAATGGCTTGATTTTTTATAAATTAGAGTTAATTCTCTATATATTTTGGAAATGAGGCCTTTATCAGAACCTTTGACTGTAAAAATATTTTCCCAGTTTATTGCTTCCCTTCTAATCTTGTCTGCATTAGTTTTGTTTGTACAAAAACTTTTCAGTTTGGTATAATCGAAATTTTCTATTTTGTGATCAGTAATGATCTCTAGTTCTGCTTTGGTCATAAAGACCTTCCCTTCCACAGGTCTGAGAGGTAAACTATCCTATGTTCCTCTAATTTATTAATAATTTCATTCTTTATGCCTAGGTCATGAACCCATTTTGACCTTATCTTGGTATAGCGTTAAGTATGGATCAATGCCTAGTTTCTGCCATATTAGTTTCCAATTTTCCCAGCAATTTTTATCAAACAGTAAGTTCTTATCCCAAAAGCTGGGATCTTTGGGTTTGTCAAAGACTAGGTTGCTATATTTGTTGACTGTTTTATCCCTTGAACCTAATCTATTCCACTGATCAACTAATCTATTCCTTAGCCAATACCAAATAGTTTTGGTAACTGCTGCTCTATAGTATAGTTTTAGATCTGGTACAGCTAAGCCACCATCATTTGATTTTTTTTCATTAATTCCCTTGAAATTCTTGACCTTTTGTTTTTCCATATGAACTTTGTTGTTATTTTTCTAGGTCATTAAAATAGTTTTTGGGAGTCTGATTGGTATAGCGCTAAATAAATAGATTAGTTTAGGTAATATTGTCATCTTTATTATATTTGCTCCCTCTATCCAAGAGCATTTAATATTTTTCCAATTGGTTAGATCAGACTTAATTTGTGTGAAAAGTGGTCTGTAATTTTGCTCATAAAGTTTCTGATTTTCCCTTGGCAGATAGATTCCTAAATATTTTATATTATCAGTAGTTACTTTAAATGGAATTTCTCTTTGTAACTCTGACTGTTGGATTTTGTTAGTGATATATAAGAATGCTGATGACTTATGTGGGTTTATTTTATAACCAGCAACTTTGCTAAAGTTGTGGATTATTTCTAATAACTTTTTAGCAGAATCTCTGGGGTTCTCTAAGTATACCATCATGTCATCGGCAAAGAGTGATAATTTGGCTTCCTCATTGCCTATTCTTATTCCTTTAATCTCTTTCTCAGCTCTTATTGCTATAGCTAGCGTTTAAGCAATATAAATTTTAAAAAGGTAGGTCTGAACCAGACTTTAATTAGAGGATTAGGAGTTTGTATCTTGTTGTCGAGGTAGTAGGTAGCCATTAAAGATCTGTGAACAGAGGAATGACATGATCAGATAGTTTGGAAAAAGGATGGATTGTAAATTGAACTAACTTTAGAGGCTACTTTTAGGAAGGCCTATATAAGTTAATCAAAGAACTTAATTCTGAAAAATTGAGAGAATTGAATCTTGTTAATGTTGGATATGAAATGGACGACAATTGAAAATAATTACGATTAGTTGGTTTCCAATTAAGGAGAAGAAGATTAGAGTTGTGATCTTAGATTTGAAATTTGGGTATTGGAGGGAAGATCTCCAGAAATGGAAATCTTGAAGCAGGGAAAGTGACGAGTCTAGATTAGATTTGCAAACTTAAGGATGTGATTAGTACTCCAGGAGAGTTTGATGATAAAGGATACTGAATTACGAGAGAAAAGCTATCTTTAAAGAAAACCATGTCCCTCAAATAATTCAATAGAATCAAAAGATGAAAATTATTCAAATAGATAAACTGGAAAAATTTAAATCTATAGAATGATGAAATGAAAAATCGTTCTTGAAAGACTAATAAGATAATATAAAATTTTGAAATAATTGTAAAAGAGTGCACTATTAGATCAACTAGAATAGCAAAGAAGACAATGAAAGTCACAACAGAGAATTTGAAATCTTGGATTGATTTTCAAGATTCTCAGGAAGAACTAGATAAGTTCTTTTAGAGGCAGAAATGATAATTTCGATATCTAAATTTAGAGTTCAAATTACAGATTTTTAAAACAGTGAGAGTCTGCATTATTTGATAAAAGTTGAAATTATATCGAAATTCAAAGATGTTCACATTAGAAAACATCCTAAATAAAACATTCCCACAATCATATATTAATAGAACTGAAAAAGATGAATAAATTGAGTGTGCAAAATAGATAAACTGGAAAAAAAATTTAAATCTATAGGAATGATAGAAATGAAAAATCGGTTCTTTGAAAAAACTAATAAAATTAATATAAAATCTTTGAAATAGCCAGTCTGTCAAAAAGCAGGCAGACTATTAGATCAACAGAATAGCAAAGAAACAAGATGAAATCACAACAGCAGCAAAAATTAGTACCCCAATACTTGAATTATTTTCAAGAATTGAGGAAGAACTTAATAGGTTCTTTCTATGAGGCAAATATAATTTCTGATATCTAAATTGTAGACTAAATATTATCAATTTTTTTAAAAAAAGTAAAGTCCTGTCATTCATTTTGATAAAGTTGAAATTATATCAGAAATTCAAAGATGCTTCAGCATTAGAAAAACACTCAACATAATCATATTAAAAACAAAAATATCCAAAATCACATAATTATTTCAGTAAAGGAGGAAAAAGGTTCTGAGAAAGTACAAGATCTATGTTTAAAACCCTACAAAGTATAAATGGAAAGGCATCTTAGAAAAGGACTCCCTATTTAGTTAAAATTGCTGAGAAACTGAAAAGCAGTCTGGAAGAAATTAGATTTAGATTGTTTTCCTTACACCAAATGGGTATATAACTAATATTAAATTTAATATTAATTTAATATTAAAGATAATAACCATTATTAAAAAAAAAAAAAGAAAAAAAAAAACTTGAAGAGAAGCAAGTCTATACTTTCTCCTAGCTATGGGAAGACAATGTGTACTTAAGCAAAGGACAGCAGTAATTACAAAAGATAAACCATAACTTCTAATATGAAACTGAAAGACTTATGTGCAAACAAAATAGATATTCCAAGGATAAAAGGGAAGTGGTCATGTTGGGGAAGGGTTTCTCTGATAAAAGTTTGGTATAGGATAGTTACTAAGATGTGATATATACACACATACAACTAAAAATCATTCCTGATAAATAAGTGGTCATAGAATATGAACAAATAGTTCTCACCAGAATTGTAAATTGTTAACAACCACATGAAAGAATATGCAAATTCATTAGTAGTAGAAGCAGTGCAAATCAAAGCCATCCTAAGGTTTTAACTTCAAACCTTGCCAATTGGCAAGCATGACAGAAGATGGGAATAATCTATTTTGGAGGGGTTGTGGAAAGATTATTTTCTTTTTCTTATTATTAAAGCTTTTTGTTTTCAAATATATGCATAGATAATTTTCAACATTCACTTTTGCAAACTTTGTGTTCCAAATTTTTTTCTTTCCCTTCCCCTACTCTCTCCCCTAGATAGCAAGTAATTCAATATGTTAAACATGTGCAATTCTTCCCTACATAATTCCACATTTGTCATGTTGCACAAGAAAAATCAGATCCAAAAGGCAAAAAAATGAGAATGAAAAAGTGCAAGCAAACAACAACAAAGAGTGAAAATGCTATATTGTAAACCACACTCAGTTCCCACAGTCCTCTCTCTGGGTGCAAATGACTCTCTCCATGACAGGTCTATTGGAACCTGTAATATTCGCTCTAAAATGTAATGTTCTCTACTTCTTCGGTTTCCTTGGGGTCTCTGGGAACAGCCTTCCATTCAGTTCAGTAATCACCACAAGTGCAGCCAGGTATTTAAAGTCCAAATCCTTTATTATCTCTTTCAAAGTCCTATCTCCTTCACTTGGGGCTTGACTAGTTTTCTGGAGGCCTTCCAGAGTCTTTGTTTCAGTGGGGAAGTGAAGGGGGAGAGCCTGCCACCAAGGTGGTGTGAGATAGGATGAAACTATCTCCAAGGCTTGGGCTCCAGCCTTCTGTCCTTGGCCAAGGCTTCTAGTTTATATGCTACACGCTGAGTACAAACTGATCATTATATCACTAGGAAACCATTATTTGTTGTAGGATTAAATCAATGCTAAACTAGATTTAACCATTGTCTCCTCAATTCCACTTAGTACCTTATTTCAAGTTCTGGCCCATAACATCTCCTTGTAGGATTAAATCAATCATACTGAACCATGCTAAATTAGGTAACTATTGTCTCTATCAATTCCACTGACTTAGTACCTTGTAAGAATCCTTTGTTTCAAGTTCAGAGTTCTGGCCCATAACAGGAACCGACCTCAATCATCTCATTGTTGAAGAGAGTCATGTCCATCAGAATTGATCATCATATAATCTTGTCGTTGCTATGTACAATGATCTCCTGGATCTGCTCATTTCACTTAGCATCAGTTCATGTAAGTCTCTCCAGGCCTCTCTGAAATCATCCCAGCTGCAGTGGCAATCCTCTGAATTGCCAGACTTGAGAATTTGAAGAACAGACATCTTGTGGGGCTGAGGTGAGCCTTTGCAGTACTCCATTAATCCTGAGTGAAAGAGGCCATTGACCAACTGTGATGAATTCTGACCCTCTAAGAGCCACTTAGGACAAAAACTAGACTGGCAAACCCAGCATAGGAATATGCTGAGGCAATTTGAGATCCAGCCCCAGGAAAACCATCAAAGAGGAAGGAATCAGAAATTGAGCAATGTGGAAATAAGAAGGTGAAAACTGAAATTGTCAAAAATCTTGGCAAGGAAAAAACTCAAAAAGATTTTGAACATAAGCCGATAAATCAACAGGGAAAATATTAATAGCAGGAAGAAATATATCCTCCAGATCTAGTCAAGAAGTTTAGGAATCTGTGAAAAACTATTGCAAACAAAGAAAATGATCTAACCCTTGATGTTATAGAGGAACCTGTAGAATTTGAGAAGACATGGAACCACAACACACTGTTCTTGTATAGTTTAAAAGAAATAAGAATTATAGAAGGAATCTGCATTGTTAAGTTTTATCTCAAAGATAGAGAAATAGAACAATTGATTAGGAAGGCAAATACATAGAAGTGAAGTCAATTTAGAAAAAGAAGTAAAACACTAATATTAAAAGAAAATATGCTCTCTAAGTGTACTGATCTCAATCTAAGAATTGTAAGTCTCCAAGAAGAACTTGACACATCAAAAACCCTGTTTGTTGTAATGTAAAAACCAAGACAAGAAATTTATCATAACTTATGAACAACAACAACAAAAAAAATTAAATACCAGTGGAAAGAATTCTCATATCAGTATAATCAACATATTTACAAAATGTTTACTTTCAGGGCAAGCTATATTATTACAATTAGGTGACCATGGATAGAATGCTGGACTTGACATTAGGAAGACTGTCTGAATTCAGCCTGAAATCCTTAGTAGCTGTGTAACTCTGGGCAAATCATTTAGGCTTTCTAAGTTCCTTATTTGTAACTGGAGAAAATAATCCCACCTATTTTCGGGATAGTTGAAAGGATGATATGAAATAATATGTGTAAAGCATTTTGTAAAACTTAAAGTGTGTTGGAGCCACCTGGTAGAGATATTTGAATTGTTTTCAGGGTATACATTTACACCTAAGAAGCTGTCTTAATAGACTTTAGAAAACAACAGAATAAAATGTTAACAGTACATATAAAAATTAAAAGTATGGCATATATTTTAAAAAATCTTATATCACTTCCAGAAGAAAACCCAAGACAGCACACTCCAAGTCATATGGTGGCTACATTTAACAATTCATTTCAAAAACAGCAAATTCTGCCAAGGACCAAGTGAAAGATCTCAATTACAAAGGAAAGGAAATCTGAATAATAAAAGATTGTTTTGTACCCACCTGAAAACTGCAGGAGGGAACTGAATAACTTGTTCTGAAGATCAGTAGACCATAAGATTTAGTCCATAGTGAGCTACCTTGCAAATCTGAATTTAAACATAAGTGAAAAAGGATGGGGGGAGAAAACTCAGACCTTCCTTTACTTTTCCTGGGCTGGTGCTCTATTTACTGTGCCATCTACTTGCCCTACCTTCATTTACTCCTCAAAACCCCAGACTGCAGAAAGTGGGAGCTATAAACAGATGGAGCAGCCAAAGACACAGTGGGAGAGTAGGAGGTGATTTCTTTGTGAAGGTATACCGGGAGACAGTGGTGAAAGGAACACTAAGGTGGAGGCAGTAGTGGAGAAGCATCATGGATAGAACAAGTGAATTGGGGGGGGGGGGGGGTCCTTCTTGCCTTGCTGCTGTTCATCCTTTGTTTTTGAAGAGGACTGGTGACATCACAGATGACATCACAGATAACATCTTGGCCTGTGGCAGGGCAAAAGTCCGGATGACCAGATTATTCTCCTCTGCCCATCCTGCTGGGAAAGTCTCCATGGCTTGGGGTAGATGGGCCCTAACTCAGCCCGTGGGCTCTGGCCACTGTGCATGCTACTTGGAACTCTGGGTGAGTCCGGGACACCAGCAGTCAAAGACCTGACCTAAAAGAGACAGGCCAACCCTGACAACCAGTGCTAATCCTCCCAGGACCTCGAGGGGAGGAACAAAGAGAGAAAGGAGGATGAAATGCCTCCATCACAGGGGGAAGGTTGGGCCTTTGGACATTCAGGAAGACAGGAGCCTACAATGGAGGAGTAGGAGAACGATTAGGAAGATGAAGGGGGCAAAAGAGGGAGCCACTGCTTTGGTGGTGACAGTGTTCCACTGCTGGATGCTTTTGTGGTTAGAGAGAGGTGTCCTGGCCCTTGTGCTAGTCGTTGTCTGGGAGACTGGGTGCTGAAAAGGTGGTTCTGCCTGCTTGGGGGTAGTTAGCACCAGGAGGAATAGGAGACCATGGACTCAGGGAAGGGAAGTTGGAGACTAATGGAGAGAGAAGTAGCTGGGATAAGATTATATGTAGATTGGTGGTGGTCTTTGTAATCAGGGATATCAGAGATAGGGGAGACTTGCAGAGAACACTACCATGGGACCAAGCTCTTTTTGTCAACTGCAGAACTTGGCATTATTTGGGGAATGAAGCACAATGTAAAGGAGGAATCTGAAGGCAGTGGCAGAGTCTACTTAGAAGGGAAGACCCTTCAAAAGTTTTGATTCCATGAAGAATAAAGAGGAACTCAATAATTTTAAGGACCATAAATCAGAAAATGAGAGCCCAGAGTAGAAAAAGAGGATAGATATCGAAGAGAGGAAAAACTCTTTCTGGAAAGGGGTGCAAAAATGAAATGGGGGGGGGCGGGGATTAATAGGACCAATTGAAGGAAAGGAGAGAGGGGGGGGGGGAATCTATTTGACTTAGAAGAAAAATAGAACTAAATAGCCACATTAAATAATTAAAAACAAGATTATTATGAAAAAAAGTTAACCAGTTAGAAAAGGAAATACAATCTTAAAGATGAAAATAACTCTCTGAAAATTAGAATTGGGCAAGAGGAAGCTAGTGAAGCTATGAAAGACTAAGAAATAACAAAACAGATTCTAAAGAATGAAAAAATAGAACAGAATGTGAAACATAAGAAAAATGACAGATCGAAGAACAGATCAAGAAGAGAAAATACAAGAATAATTGGACTGAAAGTTGTGACCAAAAAAGAATCTCGACACAATAATGAAAGAAATGATCCAAGAAAATTTTCCTGGAGTGATAGAACATGAGAGAAAAGTAGAAATAGAAAAAAAAAATCCACTATCAACACCTCAAGGAGAACCTTTGTGGAAAATACATAGGAACATTATTGCCAAATTTTGAAATCTCTAGATCAGAGAGAAATTTTTGCAAGAAACAAACAAAAAAATTCAAATATACTGGAGCTACAATTGTACAGGACTTATCATCAGCCACAATAAAAAGCTGAAGGTCCTGGAATCATATCTACTGAAACCAAAAGAACTAGTTATGGGCTGTGACCAAAACTGACATATCCAGCAAACTTATCTATAATATTGAATGAGAAAAAATGGACATTAGTGAACTTGTAGGTTTTCAGGACTTTCTATTAATCAAACCTGAATTTAATAGGTTTTAACATAAAACAGCCAGTATCAAAGATCAGTTTTAAGGAACTCAATATGGACAAATTGGTTTTTTACATGGGAACTATATAGCATATGTTTAAGATTGACATCAACAATAGGGTAAGACTATGTCAGAATCAAGGTAAAAATGGCAATCATGTCATACAAATGAGGTACAGAAGAAGAATAGACACAGAGGCCTTAGATGGAGGAGGAGGGCTTATAGTTCTAAAAACCTATTATCTGGAATGGGATAGCACCCTGCAAAATATATAAAGAAATAAGGGGGAGGGATTGGGGAAAGGGAAGCAAAGAGTGAGAGAATAAAACAAGGAAGGAATCCATGGGTGGAGAGAGGTTAAATAGTAGCAAGACAAGTTATGGAGAAGAATTAAGGCAAAGAATCATCAGATAGAAGAGAAATTGGAGGGGGGGGGGGAAGAGACAAAGAGGGGCAGGGCTATATATGGTATTTATGTATTTCTATATATATGTATACATAAATATATCCTTTCATAATTATAGTCTGGTTGGGGATGGGGGGGGGGGCAAAAGGTGGGAAAATACCAATAAAGGTAAGGTGTGCAGCAGAAAACAAGAACAATTTACAAGAAAGTAAAGATGGACACCAATGAATATAATTTCTTCTGCATATATATAGATATCGATATCTGTATACTTTCTTAAACTGGTAGTTTTTTGTTATATATTTCAATACTTTCCTGATGTTCTGCTGGGCACATGACAGTATCTCTTTTGTTTTGTATTCCTTTCCTGTTATTCTTTTTTTTTTCTTACTTTTTTTTTTTAAACAAAATAAAATTTAAAAATAAAGTTTTTACTTCCAAATTGTCTTCTTCCCTTTTTATCTCTGCCCCCTCTAAAATGGTAGACAATTTGATATAGGTTATACATATGCAGGGATGCAAAGTATATTTCCATATAAATAATATGAAAGAAAATATTCCCCCTCACACAAGAAAGCCACCACAGCAAAAATAAAACATAATCCACTTCAGTCTATCCACAGTTATTTTTCTGGAAATGGATAGCCTTTTTCATCATTAGTTCTTCAAAATCGTCTTGGATTTTTGTATTGCTGAGAATCAACATTCAGAATTGATCATTGTACAATATTATTCTTATTATGTACAGTGTTCTGGTTCTGCTCATTTCACTTTGCATCAGTTCATATAAATCTCCAAGTTTTTCTGGAAGCATTCTCATCATTTCTTATAGTACAATAGTGTTCCATCACAATCATTTATCACAACTTCTTCACCATTTCCCAGTTGATGGGAATCCAAATCTTTGCCACTATAAAAGGAGATGCCATAAATATTTTTGTACAAATTGATAGGAATGGGACCACTTTTAAAAAGATTGAACTGAAATAATTGAAGAGATATAATACTGTATTTAGAATAGAAGGGAAAAAACCAAACCTCTTAACTTGAGAAAACCCAATATTAGAAATAAATGGAGGAAAATACAAATGTAACTCAATTAAAACATAAACAGACCAATAAGGAAAAGATTCAGATTCAATAAGAAAACAAAAAGCTAAAAACTCTTGCTTACAAGAAACATTTTAAAAGCAAAGATTTACACAAATAAAACCGAAAAAAACTTATTCTTTCGAAGCCAAAAAAGTACAAATCGTTATCATGCTATCATGACAAAGCAAAACCAAACATTCAAAAATGAAAAGGGATAAACAAGGAAACTACATTATGCTGAACCTAACTAAGGTCAACGTAGTCAACATAACATTAATTGAGCTACAAGAGGACATAGTAACACAATAGTAACAAAAGACTTTATTGTGTCTCAGTTTTGGATAAGCCGAACAGATTAAAGGGGGGGAGGGGGTGGGGAGGGCGGAATGGAGCTAATTGCATTAAAAAAAACCACGTATTTTTCAGCACCATGTTTACAGAAATTGACCATGAATTGGAGCATATATTTAATAGGTATAAAAAGACAATTTATACATCATTTACAAACCATAATGTTAGGAAATAGTCATTGATTCAGGGGCCATAAACAAAAGACAGACCCAAATGGAGACTTAATGCTATCTTAATCATGAATGGGTCAAATAACAAGTCATAGAAACAATAATTATGTGAAAAATTATAATGATGAAAAAACATACTAAATTCTAAGGGTTAAAACGTCATATCCCCTAAAAGTATACATTAATGAAATAGAAAAATATGATTAACGAACTGAAAATGCATTTTAAAAATTAGAAAGCCATCAAGAAAACTAAAATAAGCACAGAAGAGATAAAGAGAAAAGCCCCATCAAAATGATAAAATTAAATTCTAATTTTTCAAAAAAGGTAATAAAATGTATAAGCTCTCAGCTAATCTGATTTTAAAAAGGCAGGAAATCAAATCAGTGAAATAGTGACCGGAGTGAAATCACAGCAAAACCCAAAGAAATAAAAACAGAACAAATTATGTGCATTTATATGCTATCAAAACTGATAATGCAAAAGACAACAGTATCCTCAAAAACATAAAACTTCCAGAATGTCACAAGATATCCTAAATGATTCAATCTTAGAAATGGAAAGAGATAGTTTTATAAAAGAAAAATCTTTTTTTTTACTCTTAAACTTTTTTTTTTTATTAAATCATGAAAAATGTATTAGTAGTAGTTAAATGTAGTAGTAATAGTTAGTAGTTAACTACATGTAGTTAAAAGATTTCCATCAATAGTGTTTTTGAATAACCATTAGTTATGAATTTGCTAGTTTCAATTGCCGTCCCTATTAAAATATTAGTGTTTACCTTGTATTTTTCAAAATAAGTTCAGCTCTCTATATAGAATTCCTATTAAAATGCCCAAAGTAACCATATTGCAAACATTTATCTTCCTCATATAAAATTATGTATAATGTATAGCTTCAGTTGGGTACAGATTTATAAATATATACAAAAAATATAGTGTAATTATCAAACTGACCAATAGCATATGATACTAAAAGCATCATACATCATGAAACTTTTAAAAAACAATCAATATCCATACTTATTAGTTCTTATTATTCTCAAAAATTTAGAAAATAGGGTCAGCTAGGTGGTGCAATGGATAGAGCACTAGCCCTAAAGTCAGGATGACCCGAGTTCAAATCTGGTCTCAGACATTTAACACTTCTTAGGCAAGTCACTTAACCCCAATTACCTCAGGGGAAAAAAAATAGAAAACATTGAATCCTTTTTTGAGACAAATAGAATCTCTAATACCTGACCCAGGAAAAGATAACAAGAGAGGAAAACTAAAGGCCAATATCATTCATAAAGTTGACTCCAAAATGTTAATCCTTTCAAGACAGACAAGAGTGATTCCTGTTTTGGATCCATTGATTTTAAGTTATCTCCCAGATTTTCAGTTGAGAACTCTGAAAGACAGTTGGAGACAGATGGACGTTCAGCAGAGATTTTGGGGTAGGATTAGTAGATTTGAGAATCACTGTCACAGAGAGATGATCATTAAATCCATGGCAGCTAATGAAATCAAGTAAAATAGTAGACAGAAGGAAAGAAGCCCCTGTAAGTCACCAATGGTTAGAGAATATGATTTGGTGGGAAGACTGAGCAGAGTTATTCAGGTATTAGGGGAATAAAAAGGAAAAGGTAGCAGAACTTATTTCTCTCTCTCTCTCTCTCTCTCTTTTTTTTTTAAATAGCCTTTTATTTACAGAATATATGCATGGGTAACTTTACAGCATTAACAATTGCCAAACCTCTTGTTCCAATTTTTCACCTCTTACCCCCCACCCCCTCCCCCAGATGGCAGGATGACCAGTAGATGTTAAATATATTAAAATATAAATTAGATACACAATAAGTATACATGACCAAAACGTTATTTTGCTGTACAAAAAGAATCAGACTCTGAAATATTGTACAATTAGCTTGTGAAGGAAATCAAAAATGCAGGTGTGCATAAATATAGGGATTGGGAATTCAATGTAATGGTTTTTAGTCATCTCCCAGAGTTCTTTTTCTGGGCATAGCTGGTTCAGTTCATTACTGCTCCATTGGAAATGATTTGGTTGATCTCGTTGCTGAGGATGGCCTGGTCCATCAGAACTGGTCATCATATAGTATTGTTGTTGAAGTATATAATGATCTCCTGGTCCTGCTCATTTCACTCAGTATCAAGAACTTATTTCTCTAAAATCATACAAAAGTCTGAACATACATGCACAAAGTTTGTTAATAGTATTTTTTTTCCTAATCACATGTAAAGATAGTTTTCAATATTCACTTCTGTAAGTTTTTGACTTGGGGGGAAAATTTTTTTTCTCCCTCTTTTCCTTACCTTCCCCATCCCCAAGAAAACAAGCAATCTGATGTGGATTATACAAACGCACAGTTTGTTGTAGAAATACAAGTTTCTAGGATGAATATATGTGTATGAAGAAATAAAGGAAGTTGGGAGAGTTTGCTGAAATATTGACTGTAACGGTTACTGTGCTTTCATTCTGTTAATTATAAAAGGGAGAAAGACAAGAGTTTCCTATCCCAAACATGTTTACTGAAACCCAAATAGACTTATTTTATTTATCTTAAAAGGAAAAATGCTGTTAGATTTTGGGTTTTTCTTACTAATCAGAGAATTTTTTTCATTAAGCACCTTAATTTTTAATATTATTTCTGAGAAGAGTTTAAAGATAGAAATTATTGGAGTCCAGGCCTTTACCAGAGAAATAGTTAATACTGTAGATTAATCTGTGGCATTGTGGATAAAAGAAATAAAATTTGAAAATGAGTTCAGATTCTGTTAACTTGGTTACCTTTAAGCAAATGCTTTTACAATGAGAGGGAGAGTTGGCTTCATTTACAAATACTGTGGTTTGATTTTCAGGTTTTGGATTTTTCTGTCTATTTTAATTATAGTATACTCAGAACCAGAAGTTTAAGAGAAACTTGGTCCGTCAATGCTGTCAGAATACTAATTATCTGACCTCAAAGATGCTTTTGATTTTATCAAAAAACAATTAAATGTCCCATGATTAAGGGAAACATTTTCATAACTGTATACTCTGAGGTTGATGTAAATTGTCAGCACTGACATTCTGATTCCTAGCAGGGATGTAAATGAAACAGAAATGGAATCATAGCCTTTTATTTGGCATGGATTTTACATGTTTTTCTGGAGGCAGCTTTAGTCTCAGTTGAAATAATTACTCCAAAATCGCAGCCAGCTGGTAAAAATGCAAACGTTTATTTCTCCTTCCAAATTAGCCCGGTTAGTTGAGGCCTATCTCTCTGCCTAGCTCCAAGAGATCTTGCAGCTTTGTCCTTGGCTTCTGCCTCTGCTTTCTTCAGCCTCCAGCCAGCACCAAGTTGGAAGATGCAATGGATCTCTCTTGCCTCGAAGATAGGGCTTGTAGGCTTTCTTCCAGAGTCTCTCTCTCCTAAGTCCCACAAGAAGAACTAAAAAACAAGCTTCAAAAGCTCCCTATATTTATGTGATCTCTGAAAGGTTAACTCCACCTTCTGGAGGGAGAGGGATTCTGGGTTATCTCCCAGAGTGCTCTCTGGCCCAAAGAACAAGGGAGGTATGAATTCGGACTACCCCTACATGTGTGAACTCCATTGAGTACTTAGATACTTATGAGCTCTCTAAAGGTGTGAACACAAGCATTGTTCTATCAGTTCCACTTAGTACCTTCTTTCAAGTTCTGGCCCAAAATAACTTTTTCTAAGATTAAATTAACTCCAATGGCTTAACAGTTTGTAAAAGATTCCAACAGATGTGATCAGCCTTAATGTAATGATAAAGAACAATATGGTCCTAGACATTAGATGTGTTACTGAGGACTTCCAACCCAAGAGCCTGTGCTCTTTCCACTACACCATCCTATCGGGGAAAACCTTTGGAGAAAATGCTTTTATGAGAGCCTGGATTAAGAAAGCCAAGCCCTTCATCACCTGTTCCTCTCCCCCTTTCTAGTCCTGATGCATTGATACCTAATCTCTGGCTGTCCTCATGCTTTCTCCTCCTCCTCTCTGCCCGCTGATCTCCCTGGTTTCCTTAAGTCTCACCTAAAATCCCACCTTTCATTGGAAACCTTCACAAATCCCTCTCAATTTTGGTGCTTTCCCACTGTTAATTGTTTACTGTTTAGGCTGCCATGTGGCTTTCTTTGTATAGATTTCTTTGCATGTAGATACCCCAAAAGATTGTGAGCTGCTTGAGGGCAGGGGGACTGTCTTTGGCTTCTTTTTTAATGTATAATGGTTAGTATAGATGGAGTGATTAATGAATGTTTTGATTGATTAATTAAGAACATTCCTGGAAGTTATGTTATGAAATACATAACAAATAAGTGGTAGCATAGGAATCAGAATTGAAAGCTTCAGAACTAAACCAGTGGACAGTTATGCTCCTATATCTGTACAACAGGAATCCGGCCCAGAAAACATTTTGGCTTTTATACTGCATCATGACTTGGAGGGTCCCTTCTTTGGTCAGCCAGATGATGGTATGCACAAAACCCTGGACCTGAAGTCAGTAAGACTCCTCTTCCTGCTCAGTCTCAGGCATTTCCTAGCTGTGCTCTTTCCACTACACCATCCTACCTGGGAAAACCTTTGGAGAAAATGCTTTTATGAGAGCCTGGATCCTGGAGACTACAAACATAAATCACCTAATCTCTCTCCAAGTTCTCTTTTGTAATTGCATTTCTCAGTCTTCTTGAGGTTTCTGTCTTTGAGCATTGGACACTATCATTTCTTCTTAAATAATGTGTTTTCATGACACTGTTCTCTTTAACATTCTTTCCATCTGGATGTTTATACCCTTCTGGCTAGGGGATGAGCAGAGTAGTTTCCCCATTTTATAGATGAGCAAGTGAAAACAAGGAAGAACAATTTAAACTCATTATTTTTGACAAGAAAGTTCTCAGGCTCCCTTGGTTTTTGAACTGCCCCACTTCTAAATGGCGGTGCCCTAAGGCAGAGTATTTATTGCTTCCTTTAATACTGATTTTGGGATATGCAAAGATTTACATCTGAATGCTTTATGGTTTACTTTCTTGATGTCTTGTAGATGTATATGTATTTGTGTGTTCATGTATGTATGTGTGTGAAAAGTCATTCACTTCATTTATCCTATTCTAATTTTTAGTGATTTGTTTTTTTAAGCTAGCTTTTTTATCTCCTTTTGCATTTGACCAGTTGTACTTAAAGGAGTCATTTTGTTCAGTGGATTTTTTTTTTCCATTTGACCAATTCCGTTTTTTAAGTTATTTTCTTGTGTGTGTGTGTGTGTGTGTGTGTGTGTATTTATTTCCATTTCATCAAATTTATTATTAAGGAGTTGTTTTCTTCAGTAAATTTTTGTGCTTCCTTTTTAAAGATGTTGGCTTTCTCCCTCCCCCCCCCCCCCACTTCCCTTAACATAAATGTCAGCTCTTATTAGATACTAGATTCCACATTGCCTCTCAATTCAAAGCAATTAAGTTGATGACATTTTCCAGATCCTGTTATAATTTTTAGCACTTAAAAACTTTGTAAATAAAAATCATAGCAGAGTTAAATTTGGAAGCATAGTAATTAAATCTGTAGAACCTTTACCATTACTTTATATTTGCTGGCAATGCAAGGTTGCACAGATTCGTATACCTATCTGTCTTTTAGCTATTTTAATAAAAATCATTGATCTTGATATGATAGCCAGGATTGGTGACATTCAAGATTTGCCATCTTAGGTAGTCAACTATTGTGTAATCTAGTTGTAGGAATATATTGGTTGCCATCTGTGGGCAAAAAACCTTTCTCAAGTGCAATTTCTTGATCTTAGTACAACAAAGCCCATGGCTGCTTATTTAGCAAGCCTGCCTTTGAACAGTTTACCAGGACTCTTGGGACCTTGGAAAGCTAAGCAAAGCTATCTTAGTCTGACCTTGTAGTGTTTACACGATGTGAGGAACTTAAATAAATTCAAATATGGTCAGAATCAGCAGTAAATTCTTTTTGTGTGGGATGGGTATAGACTCCCTTCCCAAATTAACTAATCAGAGACATCTTCAGGTACAAAGAGAAAGCATTTATTTAGTCCTTGCAGGGAGAGGTGCAGCACACCTGGGACACATCTCAGCTCCCAACATGCCCCTGACGTGACCAACAGGAAGTAGTAAAGCTGGTTAAATAGCAAAAGAGCCAAGTCTTTTAATTGGGTGCACTAGAAAGGAAGTAATCATCATTAACCATTGGTCACCTTCCAAGCAATGTCTGCTTCCTGTGGGTCACTCATTTTCTGAAGTTACCCTAGAGTCTGACCTTTAGAGACCTTTAATCTTTGAGAGCATATGACTTCCTGCAACCTGGGCCCAAGGACCCATCTTCCTGCTGTGCAGACCTCTGTCTGCACATATGTCATAGACTCTTTGAGAAAGCTTCACCTGGTCTCACTCATTTTTACAAAGTACATTTGCATTTAGCTGTGCTAACATAATTTGCTGAAAAAGTAATTTTTAACTGTTCTTTTCTGAGAATATTCTTTCATTCCTATTTTGCTGAATAATTTCAAACTCAGGATATTTTGCTTATGCCAAGAGTTTGGCTAAATATGGATTCCATGCACTTTAGACATTATGGTAGTAATTGCTTTTGAACTATCTGTTACTAATGTAGAGATTCGAATGGTAGAAATAATTCCTTACTTGCCCCCTAGTTTTGTTTTTATTTTTGTTTGGGGAGGGGGGTGTTTTAAATGTTATTCTTGGCTCAGTCAACAAGAACAGTGCTCAGCACTCTATGGGAACCTGTGTTACATTAACATTGAGTCTAGCCATAAAATCATCTCTGTATCTATCTAGTTGAGTTATTGATTGATCTACATCTTTCCAGCTTCTTCAAGGACAATATGGAATATATTATGAAAAGCTGCTTAAGTCTAGATGGAGTATCTGCTTCTTAGAGGCTGGAAGAAGTCTCTAGCAACCCACAAGTAGGAAAGATTTTATCCCAGGTCTTCTGTTTTGTTTTGTTTAACCATGCTGTGTGCAAAAACAAAACCATTGTTGCTTAGTCGTATCCAAATCCCATTTGGATTTTTTTTTTTGGCAAAGACATTGGCATAGCTGGCCATTTCCTTCTCCAGCTCATTTTACAGATGGGGAAATTGAGGCAAATGGGGTGTCATGACTTACCCAAGGTCGTATGGCTAGTAAGTATCTGAAGTCAGATTTGAATGCGGGAAGATGAACTTTCCTGATTCCAAACCCCGTGTTTTATCTGCTATACCGCCTGGCTGCCCCTATTTTTTTTTTTTTAACTTAACTATACTGCCTCCCAAAACAAAGCTTTATCTGCCCCCATTTTTTTATTTGCCTATTTTATTATTTGGTATTTTGATTCTTCATGCCATGTACAAAAAAGGATAAATCGTAATTGTCAGTATTTTTATTTGAATTGTAATGTGCTCTATTTCCCCAGTATGGGTGTTATTTATTTAGATTGTGAAACAACAGGTGGGATAGCAAAGAAAACCAGCTCATTTTGTCAGAACTAACCTTCTCTTCCTGGGTTTTGTGGCATGAGTTTTTAACATTTCCTGTGCCAGGCCCAGGGGCTGTGAGGAGGAAACTGACAGTGGTTTCTTCTTCAAAGAACTCACCTTTTATTGGTTAGTTCTCCTCTTATAAAGTAAAAATCTGGTCTTCTTCCAGCCATTGCTTCTAAGACACATTATGGGACAACCTGCTGGGCTTTTTCCTGTGTACTCTGTAGGCTCTGGTATCAATATCCTTAAACTGATAACACTTCCTCAATCAGCAGAGGAACCTTTCTGCTAAGCCCACCTCCTAAATAATTCATACTGTTAGATTCTGGTAATTGAAGGGCCTTGAGGAGAATGTTACACTTTAAATAAAGGGGTAAGACAAGATGATAGGAACTCCAAAGGAAGCAGTCATCTCACTGTCTCTCCCTGAAAATACTTTAGACCCTAAGTATCTTAGGATGAATGGACAAGGATGCCTTTATCTAGGTAAGCAAGTTGGGGGGGTGGGGAGGGGAGAGGAATATCAGCTGCACTAACCTCCTTTCCCCAATAAGCAGAGATGGAGGCAGAGGGTACCTGGGGGCACGTAAGTCTAAGGCTAAGGAATCATACAGATTTCTCTTTAGAGAAATGAAGCATTTCTGGGATCAGCAGACTTGGAATTATTGATCCGATTTCTTTTGTGATATTAGGAGGCAGCAAGAGAGCTGCCTGGCTCTGATACACCATGGAAGCCTGAGATCACAGTTGAGGCTGGCAGTGGAACTTGGACCTTCTCCTTTCAGCCTTATAATTTTACAGATGGAGACACTGAGGCCCAGAGAAAGTGTCAGAGTTCGAACCTGGGTCTCTGACTTCTTCTTTACTTCTTTTTAACATATTCCACGAGCTATGAGGCAAGAAGCCAGATGCTGCCCCAGCCTCAGTTTTTTCAGCTGTGAAATGGGGTGGATTAAATCTAGATTTGGGACCCTATACTCTTTGTCCTTAGTGATCCTTCCTCCCTCTTCATTTCTTCTTTCCTTGCTTCCTTTGTCAGAGCAGGGAATGGGGTGGGGAGAATCTCAGAGTTGTTTGTAGTTAATGTGTGGCCTCTTGAGTGCAAACACCAGAAATAATTCATGGAGTCAAATGGAAAGTATACTGAGGATTTCATTTATGGGGATTGATACTCTGTTTTGACTTGCTAATGGGAAAGAAAGAGAAGTTTTGCTGGGATAGAAAGGTTGTATTTTTATCAGCTGTCTCATACTTTATTTGGTGTTTCTTTTTCTTACCTCTTTGGAGTTCAGAAATGATTTAATTATTTCAATGAGAATATACTGTAGTCTTAATGAATAAGCTCCCAGCAGTTGGAGGATTGATAAAGATTCAGATATAGTTCTCAAGAGTTAGAGATCTCATTTTCACATGTAGGGATGTAAACAGTTTAGCCTTAAAATAATATATATTTTTGCCCTGTTTATCTCTTGCTTCTCTTGAGTCCTGTATTTGAAAATTAAATTTTCTGAAAATCTCTTACTTCATTGAAGATCCATCACCTCCCCTGAAAGATGATGCTCTCTCAGTCTTGCTGGGTAGTGTATTCTTGGTTGTAGTTCCAGGTCCTTTGCCTTCTGGAATATGGTATTCCAAGCCCTCCAATTCTTTATTTTAGAAGCTGCCAGATTCTTGGTAATCTCGACTGTTGCTCCTTGATATTTGAATTGTTTTTATCTGGCTTGCATATTTTTTCCTTGAGATTGTAGTTTTTGAGTTTTACCACAATGTTCCTTGGGGTTTTCCTAGTGGGACCTCTTTCCAAAGATAATCACTGGATTCTTTCAATCTCTGTTTCTAAAATATTAGGGCAGTTTTCCTTGATGGTCTCTTGAAGAAAGCCATCCAGGTTCTTTTTTTTTGTTGTTGTTCATGGCATTCACATAGTACAATTTTAAAAAAATTTTCAAAAAGACAATTTTAAATTGTCTTTTCTGGGTCTATTTTCCAGGTTGGCTGTTGTTCCAGTGAGGTGTTTTACATTTTCTTTCTTCTTAGTTTGTTTGACTGATTCTTAATGTGTCATAGAGATTCATTGTCACTTAATTTTTAAGTTTTTTAAAGCACAGTATAGCTTAATATATTTGAAAATTTGTAGATAATTTATCCTTTGGGTAGTCTATAAATGAAATCTGTTATCTAATTGAGTTTAATATCTCTTAGTAAAATGAACTTGTTTAAGGAATTTAGGGGACATCAAGAGGGACTATGAATTTTGCTGATTGAGATAGTAGGTGTCATTGTAGATATTTAGCAAATAAATAACAATAGAACTTGAGAAGACTTTTGGAACGCTTAGCTTAGACAAAGCCTTCAGACTCTCCTTCCAAAATTATTAGTACATGCACCTTAGGGAAATCAATGTTCTCCTTAGCTACTGAAAGGTTGGTTTATTTGAGGGCATTTAGACTCCTTTTCAATTATTTCATTCTAAAACAGATCTATTTGGCTCTACTCTACCTGGAATCATTAAGATGAGGGGGTAAGGAATCATAATAATTTGCAAACAAGGAGCTTTTTTAAAATGCCTTGAAGCAAAAGCAATTATAATCAATACATTTTAAAAAATTAATTCATATTTTCCTAGATTTTTTGAATCTAACCTGTCTAGAAAAGATGGCATGGAGAGTTTGGCTGCCTTGTTTCATACTTGAGGGAATAACAGTTGCCCTTTGCATTGTGCTTTTAAGAATTATAAAATTACAGAAGACTTTACATAACATCTCATTTGCACTTCATAATGTCATAACACTTTGAGGTTAATATTCCCATTTTACAGATGGGAAAACTGAGGCATAAAGAATTGGTGACTGACATGTTGGAAGTAAAATTCCCACCCAGGACTTTGCTGACTCAAAAAAAGTACTATAAATCAAGATGATGCCCTATATCACCAGCATTTCTATATAGCAGCAATAAAATCTTGAAGAAAAGGAAATTCACTTCATGACAATTACATAATGTATAACAAGTTACTCCTCTAAGACAATCTTAGTACTTATAGAATCACAATTACAAAACCTTTAAAAAAAACCTTAATCAAATAATTGCAGGTGTATCCATTGTTAATGGTTGGGCTGTGTCACCGTAGTAAAAACATGTAAATCAACCCATGAGTTTAAACTTGCTAAACTACGACAGGGATAATTTATAGAGTCGGACAGTAAAATTCGTACGGAAAACGGTAGCGCTTGAAGCCTGGGGGAAATGATAGAAAATGCAGTGGAAGTAGTGCTTGCAGCCCTTAAATTATGCTATAAACCAGACTGGCTCTCTCTGGCCTTTTCTCCCTTCTTCCTCTTCCCCTCCCTTGCCGCCGGCTTCCTGCACCTTGGGCTTTACCCGGGGACTTTTGGACATTCTGGCTCTTCCCGGTTCTCTTCATGTTCTTTTCCTGACTCTCTGACCCCTCCTCCAGGCCCCCTCAGCCCGGGACGCCCCCTGAGGTTCAGGCCTTGGCCCACCCTCTCGCCTCTCCGCCGGTTTTGTTTGTATTCGGTCCTCTCTCTGCAGGGGATCCCAGGTGTTTTTATTCGGCTTCCACCTCCACTCTTCCATCGCCAGCCCCCCCCCCCCCCCCCCCCCCCCCCGAACCCCCCCCCCCCCCCCCCCCCCCCCCCCCCCCCATCTTCTTGCGCTCTTCATGCATTTTGAGGAATGACTAGTTCCGCCGCGGTACAGGAGAAGGCGGCTGTGTGCTTAGGGCAGAGCCCGTGGGCTTGGCGTAACGCTGCCCGAGGCCCTGGCGAGGTGGCTGCGCGCTCAGAGCTTTGTAAATGGGCTCTGAAGTTACTTCCAGCTCAAGCCCGGGATGGAACCGGGGCGCCGCTTTGGTTCTGAAGGCCCGGAGGAAGCCCCTTAGCCCAGTGCCCCCTGGGGGCAGGGGGCAGAGCAGCCCCGAGGGAGGGAGGAAGCAAGCAAGCCCGGGCAGGTGCCTGGTGGGGGGCGAGGCTGCTCGCGGGGCCCACACCTGGGAGCGCCAGAGCCCGCTCCAGGAGCCTTAGCTGGCTAAGGGGGACTGGCAGGCGTTAGGGGAGGAGCGGGCATCTGGAGCTAGCGCACCGGCAAGGTCCAGGGCCTGGGAAAGGAGCTCCAGAGCCTCCCCTGCGGCTGAGTCTGACGGACCGGGGCTCCTGAAGTCCCTCCCCAGGAGTTGCCGAGTCCTGTGTCTGCCTCCCCAGCGTTTTTCTGGGTCCCCCCTCTCTGTCCGTAGGACTTGCCCACATCAGGAGGGGACTCATCGCCTCCCGACCATGCCTCCTTGCCCGCATGGATTCCTTGTCATTCCGCAAATTAGGGAAGGAGGGAGAAGAGGTGAACATAAAATCAGGTCTGTTGGGGCTTTCTTTATCTATTCTCTTCTCATTTAATTCAGAAATAAGCAAGATTTACCACTATTATTACTTTTTTCCCAAAACTTTATTTTATTTGTAGCAGCAGTGTAAGAAAAACAGAAAAGGAAGACAAACAAAATGAAATAAAACAAAAAAGAGCATTGTCATATGTCCAGCAGAACATCGGGGAGGATTCAAAATAAATAACAAACAAATTACCAGATCAAGAAAGAAGATATTATATTCATGAGTGTCATCTTTACTTTCTTGTAAATTATTCTTTTGTTCTCTGCTGTGTGTCTTTTTACTTTATTCTTTTTCCCCCTTTTCTTCCTCCTCTTCCCCTCCTCAAACAAGCTGTAGTTAAGAAAAGATATTTATATATACATATGTAGATATAGACAAATACACATTCTTTCTTATCTGTGCTGACTTTGTTTTAATTCTGCCTCTTGTCTTGCTATTACTTAACCTCCTCCCTTCTCTCCCTCCCCCCATCCCTCCCTTGTCTTCTTCTCCATACCCTTTACTTCCCCATTCCCATTCTCCCCCTTATTTCTTTATAGTTTTTGGAGGGTGCTCTCCCAGTGTTGCTTATTGAATTCATTCCTGATGTAAGCTTTCAGAACTACAAGCCCTTCTTCTCGCTCTAATGCCTTTGTGTCTATTTATTCTTCCTTTGTACCTCATTTGTATGGCGTTGGCTATTTTTTACCTTAATTCTGCCCCAGTCTTTCTTTGAGCTATGTTATTGTTGATGTCGATCTTAAACATGTGCTATACATTTCCCATGTTAAAAAACAAAAACAACTATTTGTCTATGTTGAGTTCCTTGAAATTGATCTTTGATATTGGCTGTTATTTATGTTAAATTTTCTGTTAAAGTTCAGGTTTGTTTGATAGAAAGTCCTGAAAATCTGCAAGTTCGCTGAATGTCCATTTTTTTCTCATTCAATATTATAGATAATTTTGCTGGATATGACAGTTTTGGTCACAAACTCTAGTTCTTTTGATTTCAATAGCTATGATTCCAAGACCTGCAGCCTTTTATTGTGGCGGATGATAAGTCCCATACAATTCTAATTGTGGCTTTGATGCAGGAAAGATTCCAATCTTTGATTCCCAACCCCCCTAGCTAATGTAAATTACCCTTTGACTCACAAATCCTGGTCCCTTTGAATTCCAATAGAAGGTCCGGACCTGTCCCAGCCCCACCCGGATCTGGACCAACTTTGGGGCTACACCCCAAAGCCCCTCGAGCTAAGTCTCTGACTTAAAAGGACCACACTGGGAACCCCTCTTTGCAGAGATTCCAAACATGGTCACCATGTGAGGACCCTCTGTCCACTGGACCCTCTGTCCAGTGCCCTCCTTATCTCTACCTTCACCTATCTCCTACTTCTAAACTCAATAATAAACCTCTTTTATTAATCTAGCTCTCTGGGCCAATAAATGCTTTTATTGGGAATCCGCGCTACTTCTAGACCTCATATACCGCCGTATCCTTGTGCCGAATCTAAGGGGGTTTCAGGGGAACTCTGTTTGACTCCCTGTACCCCAAACCTGCCACTAGACCTTAACTAAACCCTAATTTCATTTAGGTACCCCAAATGTGGACCTCAACATGTGTTCTACACCTCAACATTTGGTTCCTGACCTCAACAGCTTCAGCATATTTGAATTGTTTTTTTCTTGTTACTTGCAAAAATTTTCTCCTTGATATGGGGGTTTCAAAATTTGGCAATAATATTCCTATGTATTTTCCACAAAGGATCTTTTTGAGGTGTTGATGGTGAATTTTTTCTATTACTAATTTTCCTCATGTTCTATAATTCAGGATCATTTTCTTGATCATTTCTTGCATTGTTGTGTTGAGATTCTTTTTTTTTGGTCACAATTTTCTAGCAGTCCAATTACTCTTGTATTTTCTCTTCTTGATTTGTTTTCCAGAACTGTCGCTTTTCAGATTTTGTTCTATTCTTTCATTCTTTAGAATCTGTTTTGTTATTTCTTGGCTCCTGATAGCTTCATTGGCTTCCCCTTACCCGATTCTAATTTTCAGAGAGTTATTTTCATCTTTGAGACTCTGTATCATCTTTTCTAGCTGGTTTAACTTTTTTTTTTTTTTTTTGCATAATTTTCATGTTTTTCTTGGGTGGTTTTTATTTTTTTGTTTTGTTTTTCCTCAGTGTCTCTCTTTTGATTTTTAAATTCATTTTTTGAGTTCTTCTATAAATTATCTGGGCAGAGAGCCATTTCACATTACCCTTTGGGGTAGAAACTTTTTTTTTTTTTCCTACTTTAATGTCCTCCCCTGAAGATAAACCCTAATCTTCCCTGTTCCCATAGTAAGTTTCTATGGTGGGGTTCTTTCTTCTTTGCCATTCATTTTTTTTTTTTTTAATAAGAGGTATTAGTGTTAAGCCCCTCTAATCTTGGGATAAAGGGATGGTGCCTCTAGCTTCATTTCAGCTCTCCCCCTGACCTGGAACCCCAAACCAAGAGCTTCCCCCTCCAGCAAGTGCCCTCAGCCTGCAGTGTTCCTACCCCCACACTCAAGGCTCTGCTCCTTCTCACCCAGGGCTATGGCACTGTAGCACAGCTGGGCCTGAGGGGTTCTCCCAGTCTTCCCAGACTCCAACTCCAACTCCACAAACAATTCAGAAGGTGAAAATCTCTGTGGTTCCTGCTGAGGCTCCAGCTACACCCAGCTCACCCAAGGGTTCCCCACTGAGTGCTTCTGTAGAGCTAGCCTGGAAGGGTTGGTCCTTCAAACAGGTTAATCCCTGAATTTATCTTCAGATCTTCTAGGACTGTACCAGGAGGACTCTGTTCTGCCCTTAGGCTTCTTGATTTTTCATCTGTATTTTCCCTGAGGCTCAAATTTGTTCTGTTTGTGGGAAATCTGGAGAGTTTGAAATTTACCAACCTCTACTCCATTACTTTCCTAGAATCCTCCTCCACCAACTCTATTATTGTAGAATAAGAAATAATCTGTCTGTTAAAATGAGTTGAACCAAGTCTCTGAGAAATGTGACAGCTTGGGAATGAGAACTGAGTTGTAGCACCCAGTGAGGTATTTGGGTTCCTAAGGTTTCTACCCTTCTTACTGAGTTGCTTTCTTGTGTTCAGCTACTCTGATAATCTTTTACAAAATCTCAGAATCTGAGTTGGAAAGAAATCTGATGTGTTTCTGAACCAGATCCCCTTGTAATATTGTTTTCCTTAAACCCCCAACCCCACAGATGCTACTGAGAGGGAAGCCTGTCCACATCTCAGTAGCTCTTATTTATACAGTGCCTCTTATTTATATTTGTATTATATACATTCTCTGGTAGCATGGGATACAGTGTCTCAGCACCCTCCTCTGGTCTTTTGTGGCTGCTCTTGGTTGATCTTTTTGCTTAAAGATCATTTTAGTGCAGATGATTACTCCCAAAATTCTCCCAGTCTCTCTCATCTCCTTTCCCCATTCCTCCCCAGTTCATCCATCTTTGGGAAGCTAGGTGTCATGGTGGCTAGAATGTCGGACTTCTTATGAGAATCAAATGCTGTGATGACATGTAGCATTGTTTGAACTATAAAGTGCTGTGTAAATGCTAACTCTTATGATTAGGCAGCCTAGTGGCCCGGTGTATAGAGTGTTGGAGTCAGGAAGATCTTAGTTGTGTGACACTTCTTAATCAGTGAGGTTACCCAAGGGATAGAGCATTGGCCAGGATTTGGGAAGATCTGAGTGCAAATGTGACCTTAGACACTTACTAGCTGTGTGACTCTGGGCAAATTCCTTTACTCTTTTACCTCAGTTCTCATCTGTAAAATGAGTTAGGGAGGGAAATTGCAAATGGCTTTAGTATCTATGACAAGAGAACCTCTGTGGGTTATAGAAATTCAGACGCACTGAAACGAATCAACAAGAAGTTGTGTGATCCTATCTCAGTTTTTCCCATCTGTAAAATGGGAATAGTAGCACCTTTCTTACAGAGGAACAAATGAAGAGCTGTGTGAGTGCCTGCTATAATTATGGTTTCTGTTCAGGGCTCCTCTTTCTTCTGCTCACTCAGGTTCACCACCTTCGCAGTATCTTGGATTATAACTTGTAATTCAGCCCATTACCAGCGTTTTTGGAATCCATTTTTTTATCACTATCTTTTGGTTTTAATTCACTTACATTTCCCACATCTTCCCCAAAGAACTATCCTTTAAAGTGAAGAATTTTTAAGTTCTTTCTATCTCATCTTTGAGGGCCAGGTTTGTTTGTTATATGTCATTCCCCAACATTGATTTGTAGTTTTCTGTTGATGTTGGTTCCATTTCCATTGTGACCACAGCTTAACCCTCCAGCCTCAGCCAGTTTTAGTGGCTTCTTATTGCCTCCCTCTGGTTGCCTTTGTATTCCCATCTAGTCCAGTTCTCTTGTCCCTGCTCATCAAGGCCTGGGTGGACATGCTACCTCCTCCTCTCGGCAGGGCTCCCCAGCGCCTCTCAGTGCCTTGTACTGATCATCTTGAATCTCTCCCTCTTTGGGATACAGTTCAAGCGCCATCGTCAAGAGCTCCCAACAGCTAGTGTCTGATCTTCAAATCAACTTTGGATTTGCTGAATTTTTAAAAAATTCTGTATATATTTCTATATGTTGTCTCCCCCAGTAAAGTGTAGTGTCGTTGAAAGTGAAAATTGTTTTATTCTTTGTACTGGTATTGCCAACATCTAGCCCAGTATCAGGCAAATAGTTGATATTTAATAACAAATAAATATTGATTGATTGGTTAATTATAGTCATTGAATATGTTGTTTTCCAAATTCTACTTACTTTACCTCACATTATTTTGCTTAAATCTTTCCATTCTTTCCATGTCTTCTAAGCCACTTCCTTACTCTAATGGAAAATTTTTTCATTTTCAGAGTAGCATTTGATTTCTCACAATCTGAACTTCTCATAGTATTTCTTAGCACATGGTGTGTCTGTATTTAATCCTGATATCTTAACTAAAGGCTCCTAGCATTTTTTTTTTAATGAATTCTATTAGTATTCATATTGAATTACTATGGAAACCTGAAGGGAATTGGAACAGTGTATTATTTTCCTCTTAAAAGTTGTGAATGATTTAATTAACGTATATTCATTTCAAATTCCATTTCAGATAACACAATTCCTTAAACTTTGTCAAGTCATGTAGTTTTTGAAAAGGCTAAATTCCAAATTTGATTGTGTAGATTTTGTTTTTACAAAATAGGTATATTCATAAAGTTGTCCATACGTGGAAAACTTTCTAAATCAGATAACATTTTAAATTCACTCAAGAAGCTTGCCTTTAAAAAAAAAAAAATAGGGGTTTTTCATATGTTGAGAGTTAGCTTTAAATGAGTGAACCAGTATATATCCACACTCTTCCTGTTCTGAATTTACAAGGAACTTCCCCTCCTCTCTGCAGCAGTTGTGTAATTTATTTGTCTGCCTCCCTCAAACTCTACCATCCTTAATATAGCTTGTGGCATCCCTTCCTTTTAGGTAATTTTTCTCCACTCATGAGTCTCCAGTTTTATAAATTTAGATGTTGTTCCTCATATTGAAAAACCTGTTTTTAAAAGCATAGTTAGAATATGTAGATCTTTATCTTTAAACTCATTTGGACAATGTTACACATACTTAAACCTTTCTTCTTCTGTTTTCTCTTCTAGCCTGACAATGAAATTTCATCAGACTGCAATCATGTAAGTATAGATTTTGTGATCTTTCTTTGTTTTAAGCTTTAGGATTGTAGACATTGTAGACTGAGTTGTTCTGAGTAGTTCCTGAGTTGTTCACTTAAAGCGTTTTTGGTTATCTTAACAGAGGGCTGTGTTAAAAACTTTTTTTTTTTTCCTGCTTTGCACATAGGTATTCCTCATTTTTCAGGAATATGAAAGTTCTATAAAACATTGTACATGCTGAAACAAAGAAAAAAAAGGAATCTGTGTTTACAAGCTACCAGTAACAAATAATCAAGTATTGACTGTATTTACCATGAAAAAAGATTTAGTATTATTGTGAATTATATTTTATTCCTACTTGAATTTCTAAAAGGAATACCATACCCCTATATTTTTAGTTTATATTAAAATAAAGAGAGAAAAAATATTAGAATATTCAGCCATTGATTCAACTCATTGGCAGAGACTTGTCCTAGTCAAAGGAGAAATTTTACACACCAATCAGTGAGTTAATTTACAGGGTACTATAGTTTAGAGGCTCTTGATATTAGTTTAGTTTGATGCAGAAGACAGTCCAAAGGCCCATGATCTTGAGATTAAATCCTTTTTTGCAGCCTTATAAGACTGAGTCGTTCTGAGATTCATAGTTATTCTTCTTTGTCTGCCTTATTTAAACTCTCAAGCAGGCAGAAAATTTTTTTCTGGACAATTATTTTGTTTGTTTATTTTTGCTGAGGCAATTGGGGTTAAGTGACTTGCCCAGGGTCACAGAGCCAGGAAGTGTTAGATATCTGAAACCAGGCTGGTGCTCTATCCACTGTACTACCTAGCTGCCCCTGGACAATTATTCTTTAAGAGAGTAGCATTGAGTCAGATGTAAGAAAGAAATCTTTTAGTTTGCATCTTTGATCCTAGTATTTAGGACTTATAGGGGATACTGCACTTTTAAAAATAAGATTGTTTTACTTTATAATTGACTTTCTGACCAGTAGATCTGCCCCAGAATATAAGATTGTAGATTGTAATTAACCATAAGCATTCATCATATGTCAAACACTTTACTAGGTGCAGGGGGATAAAAAGACATGAATCAAATCACTTCCAACTCCAACATACTTAATACTTTGTAAAATAATATTTGTTAATACAAACCTATTCTAGGGCAGGGCAGGATTTCTTTGCCAGAAACCAAAACTGTCTTTGTCTAATAATGTGAATCACATCTGTTAATGAAAGATCAGGAGAGCTAAGCTCTATAACTCCATTAACCAGAATTAGTTTCTAGTAGCTTATGTTGAAAAAATTTTTTTTTTTTTTTTACTTTGGAGTTCTTTTTGAGCAAAGTTACTTAACAAGCATTTAATGGCAAACTGGTTTTGAGGCATCCGCTTTTGTATCATTTTTGATTTTGTAGATTAATAGTGCCCAACTCTTTGTGACCTTATTTAGAGCTTTCTTGGCAAAGACACTGGAATGGTTTGCCATTTCCTTCTCCAGCTCATGCCATTTCCTTCTCCAGCTCATTTTACAAATGAGGAAACTAAGGCAAACAACGTGAAGTGACTTGCCCAGGATCACAGAGTCCAGGAAGTGTGTCTGAGGCTGGATTTGAACTTGGGTCTCCTGACTCCAGACCTAGTGATGTATTCACTGCATTACTTAGCTGCCCTATTAATTGATAGATTTTTATTAATAGTATAACATAACTATTAAGTTTCTCGTAGTGTTCTTGGACATTAGTTGAACAAACGTAGCTTGTCTGTTACTGTGGCTTTGAATTCTAGTTGATTGGTATTACCACTTTTTAAAATTGTAAAATCCTATCATAGATTTGCCAGTAATTCCTGTATTCACATTTATAGAGAACCAAATGATGTGCTGCATATAAAATTTACTTTGGTATAAAAAGACCTTCACAGATAGACAGTGACCCTTAGGATGGATTTTTACATTGAATTTTACATTTAAGATTTTTTAAGGTTGACAGTAATTTTGTTGGGATGCACTTCTTCCTTTTCAGTTCAAGATAACATTTAGATTTCATAGCATAACCAAATGCTCAAATGACTGCTGTATGTATATAAACATCAATATAAAGAAGTACAATATTTACTTTCAGGGGTTCTTTCCCCATCTCCACCCCATATTGCTAGAACCTTCCATCCCTGACTGCCTTCTATTTATTTTGTATTATTCTGTATATTCATGTTGTCTTATAATATAAATGCAAGTTGCTGTTTCCATTTCCCATTGCCTGGCACATAATAGTTGAAATAAATGCTTATTGATTGAAAGAACATATATTCAAGATGAGATGTCAGTGCCAATTTATAAAAGCATAGTATACAGTGAAAGTGGGGTATTAACTTCCATGGTCAGGTTTTATTCTGTTTCAAACAGATGGCCCAGAGATTTTTTTCTACAGTAGTATTTCAAGGACTAGTGAAAAAACAAACCAAATATTGCCTGTGAAATGTAACATAGAACTAAGCTGTGGAAGAATCCTGGAAAAAGACAATTAAGCACAAATGAATTGGCCTCTAACAGGAACAAATTAAATGAGATTCATTTGTAAAAGAATGAAAAACAGCTTTCGAGAACCACAGTGGCAGCACATTTCTGAAAAGAAAGCCCCCTCCCTGTAAGGTCATATTACTTAATTTCAATGGGTAGTGTGGGTACACGGCTGGATGCAGATCATGGCCATTTAAATCAATTGACAAGTGTTTGGAGCTCCTGCTATATGTCCAGCAATGGAGCTCTAAGCATCCAGTCCTCTTCCATCCCTGGTACCTCTGATAGCCTGGATTCTTTTAAGTAGCAGTGATTGGGCATCTCTTGAAGATCTGCTCTTTCCTCTCTGTTCTTTCCCATTTCATTTTCTCAAACTGTTCAGGCTCTTGAACCTGTGATTGACCTTTCACAATAAAGGAATATTGAAGACACAGATGGGAAGCACCTTGGTATTCTTATTGAAGAATAATTTTATTATTTTATTGGGGAATAGCTATTGTTCCTGCTGATATTTGTAGGATCCTGTACTTGTTTTGTGCCTGTCCCATCTTAGCCAAACTCAGAAGGTAAATTTTGGAGTCTACTTTTCTTTTGTAACTTTGAATGTGGGAGTTACTGGTTTGGTTCTATGAATTTCCTGAAATGAGTCATTTGATGTCAAAAGGACTAGGGGGATGGGAGGGGAGGGGGAGAGGGAGATAGGTTATTTCTAAAAGCTAATTTCCCTCCTTAAAATTGACCTATGGGGGCTGCTAAGTGGTGAAGTGTATAGAGCACCAACCCTGAAGTCAGAAGGACCTGAGTTCAAATCTGGTCTCAGACACTTAATACTTCTTAGCTATGTGACCCTGGACACTTAACTCAAATTGCCTCAGCAAAAAAAAAAAAAAAAAGACCTATGGTTGATCCAGTGTTAATGAGACTGATACTAAAACCTGGAATCGGTATTTAAGTGATTGTCACTTTGTTTTAAATTCAAATTGGCATCTCCTGTTTTTCTTCCTTGTATTTTTTGACAGTCAGAAAATGTAAAAAATCAGATTTTCTTGGCCTTTAAATGATTGAGTCCAAAGCTTTGTGTGTATTTTTGAAAGGTATCTCATTAATGGTTTTATTTTTGTTCCCACAGGACTTTTCTTCTTTACAATTAAGAATGTGATAACATGTAATCTTAGTGTCCCCATTACTTTGAAATACAGTTGTATTTTATCTGCCTTTCTACAATGGACTTTTGTCTTTTTTGCAGTAACTCAACCAGTAATGATGCTAAATGTTCCATTATCTTAACCTGGCTTTTCCCCTTCATTTTGTCCCAGTTGTTGTGGAATTATAAACTGAATCTAACTACAGATCCCAAATTTGAATCTGTGGCCAGAGAAGTCTGCAAATCTACCATATCTGAAGTAAGTTATAATGGAAGAATTTGTGGGTGAGCAGTAGATTTATCTGGGGAAAATATTTATAACTAGACCAAATGAAGAAGGGAAAGAACTGATACATTTTCCTTTTTATGTAATTTGTCATTGTTTTAGGCTTTTTTTTGTGGACTGGAGGAGGTTGTTCTTTAAGACCCTGTTGACCCAAACTGAATATCATGAGGGTTTTTTGGTTCCCAAATGAATCCCTGTAAAATTCAGTAATAAAACAGCTTCTCTTGCTGCCATATTCCCAGATTTTACAGCCTGAGTCCAAAGCATGTTAAAAGACTGGTCCCCAAACATTGAAGTTACTGGAGGGGTGGGGGGAGAGAGGGTGTTTTTTAAGCTGTGCTGGTGGCATTATCATATCCCCTTGAGGAGGTCATTTAAATTTAAAAGTGAAGACCCAGGGAGGATAATCAGCAAGTCAGTATAGAATGGGAAATGAGAATATGAGAGGACTCTTAATGTGAAAAATTAGAGGAGATGCCATTCTCCACCAAGAGCTGCCATTTATAGTATAACCCAAATGTATGGCACTGCCAGTTTGGCAGCTGAGTATTACCTTGATGTAAAAATCCCTACTTACTGGCAATCAGTATAACCCAAAACATCTTTGGGCTGAAAGTACTTCCTAGGTGCCCTCTCATTTTAGGTGGAGAGTCTTTTGGGACAGGTCCAGAGCAGACCTCCTCCCTAAGTGGATGAGAATCTTCCCTAATTTCACATTTCCTTAAAAAAAGCAATTTCTATTCTCCAAAATTAAGGACTTCTATCCATGCCACAGTTTGAGAGTATCAGATTAAAATTCAATGCATTAAACACTGAGAACCTACTCTGTTACTTACTGGACACTAAGGTAATACTTAATGAGGGAACTCATTGTGACCTTCTAACCTCTTATGGTTAGATTGGAAAGATTGAAGACTAAGAGTGAGTCTCTTCATTCATTAGAGATTTAGTTCTGGAACCAGGAAAATAAGATAGCAGCAATCAGGGGATTGTCTGATTCTCATAGAACCCTTTCCCTTCTGGCTTCCCAGAGCAAACTAGTAAACGGGAAAATTTCTGGGCTTAAAACCACACTCATTTGATTTGTCATAGTTACACCAAATGCTGCTTGCTTTTTATTTAACTGTTTTCATTAATGGAACTTATTTCATTTTATTTGTCTATGTTCTGAACATGCTTTGCAGTCATAGTAGTGAAAGTAGAGGGGCTTGGGCCCTCCTTGAAGCATTTGTTCTTGAAATGCAATGGCAAAGGTAGAATAACATAAGCTTTTAATTGAACCCTAACAACTGCCCATGTACTCATTTGTGATGAACTAGGAGAGAAGATGCCTGCCTGACCTGTGGTGGGGTTTGTAACTCTCTAAGTGGGCTCTTGGTTTTGCAGTGTGACGTCGATTACTAAATACTGAGGGTACAACAATGGCAGTGGCACAGTATACCTATTGTATCACAGTCCCATCAAATTTAGGATTTTTGCCAAATAACTGTAATAGCCTGAAAACCAATTTGAAAATGTGATTGTGCTAGGACATTGTGAGATTTAGTTTGGATTTTACTAGATTTAAAACATTTTCAAGCTGAAATGACGCAAAACGTAAAACTGTCCCAAACAAGAAATAATGTGCTTTCCCTTTTGCCTAATTATAGGTTTAACCTGAAATTACTGTCCCTTTCCTCTAAACTTATACTAGATTAGATTAGAAAGTCATTACTACCAGCTTCACATTTTGTTTCTAGAGTTTCAGATTCTTTGGAGTCTGCTCCCTAGACCAGTGCCCCTTGTCTCGGTGTCTTTTGCCTGACTTGAGGATGTTCTAAGTAGTTTATCTATCAGAACTTGACCTTTTAAATCATCTCTTCCCTTTAAAGGCAAATTTTGGCCAAGCTGAAAGCCTTAAGTGTTGCTGGTAGAGGGCACAATGATCTCAGTAATGTAAAACACCATTTTGCCTTTGAGTCTTGATTTACACTTATTTGAGAATAACAGAAACTGATGCTTTTAAAACACCTTTCTTTTCAACAGATTAAAGAATGTGCTGAAGAGCCAGTTGGGAAGGGCTACTTGGTCTCCTGTTTGGTGGATCACAGGGGCAACATTACCGAATACCAGTGTCATCAGTATATAACTAAGATGACAGCCATTATCTTCAGTGATTATCGTCTCATCTGTGGTTTCATGGATGACTGCAAAAATGACATCAACATTCTGAAGTGTGGCAGCATCCGTCTCGGAGAAAAGGTACCTGTAATAGAAGGATTTAAAAGATTTAGGAACCTGGTGTTGCAGACATTAAATATATAACAGGACCATAGAGATCTTCTCGACTTTGCCATCAAAAACCAAATGGAATTCTTGCTCATTCTCACTGCCTCCTACCTCTGAGCCATTACAATTTATGGTAGTTGGGGTGTCTGTAGTGGCTCAGAACTGAGCCTTTGGGCTCCGTATAGGAAATAGAGGAAGCCGTGCATGGCAGCCTGCGTCCGGCCTTATTCACTGTCTCATCACCAGTGTACGGCTCCCTGTTCTATACATTTCTGAGTTACTGTCCCAGAAAAAAAGGAGAGAGGGTGGGGGTGGGGTTTACCCTACAAAGTATTTTAAGTAATTATCTGAGGTATAGTGGGAAGAATTATTCTGCAGTGAGAATAACTTTATCTTCAAAATGATGGGGCAGCTTTTAATTTATCGGCTAACAAGTATTCATTAAGCTCTTGTTCACATGGGCAAAAACTGTTCTCTGCCCTCCTAGTAGAGGAGACAGAATATGTGTGGTGAGGTTGGCAGAGCGGGGAGTGCACAACCAGGCCTGGGTTTGGAAGATGACCCTTGAGGGGAGTGTGAGAAAGCCAGGGGGAGCAGAAGGCAGAGGAAGGAGGGAACATATTCTGGACAAGGCCCAGAGACGGCAGATGGAGCCTTGTGGCAGGTTGGATGGGGGTCCCAGGGACACTGTGCCAGAACCTCTCCTTAGGAAAATCAGTACAGGGTGACTTGGAGAGGAGGCCCCGAGAAGAGCAGGCCTCGGGAGCTCTCCTGCCCATCCCAGCACCATGTCCCTGCTTCCCTCCCTCTCTCTCCTCTCTGTAGCTTCCCCTCTCCAGGCCAGCCAGTGCACAGATGACATAATCATCCACAGATTCATGCGTTGACTCAAGCCTTCTGTGCCCCTGAGGGGAAAGACCCAGTGGGGTACCGGTTGGCACAGAAAGCTCTTCGGCATCTGACATCAGCCTGTTCTGCTTTTTGTGCTCTGTGACTCAGCCCCCACACTGAAATCCTGCTCCTGTCCCCCGCCCGCTGCTCCCTGGTCAGGCTGTCATAAAGCGCCACTGACCACCTTCCCCAACTCTGCGGTGGCCAGTGGCTTCCCATCCCTTCTTGTAGCAACCATTAGAGGCATTTTTCCTTCCCCATCACCAACTCCTGCCCTCCCTCGGATCTCAGCTAGAATCCCATCTTCTCCAGGCAGCCTGTCCCCATCTTCCTTACCGCTGCACCCTCCCGTCTCGGGGAGGGTGTTATCCTGCTGGAGTTTGCCCATAGTCCTCATCCGTGCATCCTTCCCATGCAGACAAAGTGCTCCTGGAGGGGAGGAGCCGTCTTTTGCCTGTCTTTCATCTTCAGACTTAGCACCATGCCTGGCCCACAGGAGGTACTTCATGTGGTTTTGACTGGCTTAGCCATTTACCTTTCAGGGAAGGGTAAAAGTCCAGTAGAGTACTGGATGCTAATGAGAGAGGACATCCACATAAGGACGTCCAATTTCTGCTATTAATTGTTGTTTACTAATTCTTTACTGAAGAGGAATGATTTATAAAAGAAAATTTATCTGATCTTTTGCCCTCTCTGATTTGTTATTGAGTGAAATGGTCATGTGATTAGTTCCTTAGAGCTAAAGACAACATTTTCCATGCTTTTAAATATTTGAACAGATTTTTTTTCTCCCTTGTCGTCGTACAGCCACAATTTCAACCTTTTCACATGTTGCTATCACGGTTACTTTCACACGGATCTCCCCCAATTGCAAAGGGTCTTAAATAATGGATATGGGCAGAAATACAATTATCTTTGTAAGAATTGACATAATTGACTCGATGGGACATTGTTTCAGGTTGTTTGCTGTTGTATCTGAGTCATCAATGCATGATATATTTGTACCAACTTGGAATGTAAAGTGATGGCACATTTTTGTGTATGATCTGGTCCATCTTTCTATAGCAGAATATATAAAAACCTTAAGGATTTCCTTGCCCTTGATCTAAATATGGTCTGATGTTCCTGAGCCCCATTTTCCAGGTGCCAAAACAGCCCCAAAGTCCTATAGCTGCTGATGCTGAAGAAGCATGGTGTGTGCTCCCATATAGTGGTTTGCTTCTCTGGAATCTGTTAATCAACTGAGGCAGACAAACCGATGCTGATATTTTCCTTTCTTATCTTGAGGCAGCTTAAAAAATGATCAGAAGCTAGAGAACAGATGATCAGGTGCAAACCAGCTGCTAGTGAAAAAAAATAAAGGGAGTTTCCATATTGTCAGTAGTGGTGAGGTTTGAACTGATGCCCTCCAGTGGCCAGAAGAAAGGGAGTCCATTATTTTCCTATTATCTACCAATATAACTTGCTCACATTATTTAAAATGATGAGTCTATATTCACATAAAGCAAACTTCAGAACAAAAATCATTTGAAACTAAAAGGAGAGGTTCCCAATTTAGGAAATTAATAAGCTTTGATTTGCATCATTAGTTTTATTGGTGATGAGTGAATAAGTTACCCATGAATTTAAATAGTTGACTCTCATTTTCTCCTGTGTCCTCTGAAGGGCAAATTCCACTTTCTAAAAGTGATAACTTGAATAATGGGTAAAGGCTTTTTACAGAACTCTTAAGTTCTTACCTATTGTTTTTAGTCTTTTATAGAATTAAAGAAGAATGGAGGAGGAATAAGATGTTATCTCTTCTACTCTTAAATACTTAGAGCAGCATCTAGGAAGCAGTTTTCTTCTCTAGCAGATGTATGCAAATCCAGCATACAATTTATTGGAAACAATATCATTTTCACCAGCTTACCAAACATAGGTTTTAGTTCTTTAACTAAATTTTTTCCTACCTTTATCGACATTTTTGGCTTTTCAGGGGATTATTTACAAATCAGCAATTTTTATTAATTGTTTTATTAAATTTTTTGCATTCTTATATTTTCAAATACCTGTGTGTATGAATTCTCAAATGTATTACACCAATAGGAAGAATGGTTAAAGCTGAGAATTCTCTGGGAAATAAATTTAGTTTGAGAATCATAGAAATTGAATTTTAAAGGAAAAATCTATCTGACAACTCTAGCAAATAAAACTACTTATGATGAAAGTGGTATTGTGGTCCACACTTTATAGTGTGCTGTGATACCTCAATTACTGGAATTAATATGAAACTTTATTCCTTAGGAGGTACTCATAAGTGTGAAAGTGGTTGACTTTAGTAAGAAGTAAATGGAGCCATTAAAAAAGATAATGGCACTAAGTGATAGTTCTTTGTTAGATTTTTTTTGGGGGGGGGAAACGTGTGTGTGTGTGTGTGTGTGTGTGTGGTCTTTTAAGTCTGCAGAGGAATCACAAATCTAACTTCAGAGTCATTACCTCATGTATGTAATTCTTGTCTAGAAATGCTAAAGCATAGGTTTGTATCATGGGGGAAAGGTGAAGGTGTCAGTTGAAGAGAAAGTTGACTATGGTAGTTTTTTGAGGGAACTGATCATTTATCTGAAACCCATTCTGTCTTGATCGGTTTGGGACAGCCTCTGCTGTGTTTTATTTTATTTTCTGGCCATCTTCTATTCATCTACCATGACTCTCATGCCAGAAACATTGTCCAGAAGTCTTGGACCTATTTAGCTCCAGAGTTCCTGCCATAGGCCTTGCTTTCAGTCCATGGATGAGAGAAGGCCAAGGGTTTTGGTTCCAGCAAGTACAGAGAGTATTGAGTATTTCACGGGGACATGTGTGGAAGCCAACTTAAGTATCTCTGTGTTTCTGGTTTTTACAAACATTGAAAAACAGTGATAAATGGTCTTAGGTTAAAGCTTAGCCACTTTCTTTTAAGAAACTGCATATAAATTTAAGAAGGAGAACTAAGATTCAGGGAGATGGATAAAATTGGTAACTTAGACCAGGAAATGACTCCATGTAGGTGAGGTCATGCCTGTTCCCTATACTTTGACCTACTTAGGTTTCTGATCTGCTTGAGAGAAGGAAGAACCCTTTAATTACTTCAGTTAATGAAAATATTTTGGGGCCTTTGGCCCCAGGCTACTCTGGCCTAAAATCTTGCAAAGCTAATCAGTGACCTTTATCCTAAGAGAAAGGAAAAAGCCATTGACAGCCAGCAAAGCAGAGACACACAGGGATCCATAAGAGAGGAAATCATAGAAGTCCCCAGCAAAGCTCCCTCATAACTGAACAGTGGGACTGTCCCTGAGACTGGGGGGAAGGGAGTGAGGGGCAGTGTGTGAAAGCCAGGAACAGACCTTGGAACAAAGCCAAAGGACCGAAGAGGCCTGTCCTTAGAGCTGAGCTAAAAGAAGAGATGGAGGAGCTCAGCAGATAAATTGTAAGGGACATGGCGTAAGGAACCAGGAGAGAGGCTTGTTGTCATTCCTGGTTAGTGGTTTAGCAGAGTTGTTATGAAAAATAAGATTTACCTGAAAATATTTTAGCCCTCTTAAATCAGTTTGCTTTCTGATAGACTCTTAGTCTCTTTTATACCTATAGCTGTTTAAAGATAGTTTGTGGGCGATTAGGAGGAGGGAGGTGTTTTCATATTTGTCATGGAGCTCATTAGAGTTCAGGAGCTCCATTGCAGCTTTTTTCTTTGTTTTTTGATATATCTCCGTTTTTCATATTTGCATTTTATGGTTTTGGCCCCTGAATTCTCCTCTTTCCTCTTTGCTAAATCAAAGTAGGACAGAGAGGCAAAAATATGTCAAATCATTTGGTATATATTTTACTCTGTAGTGTGTGTTTTTTTTTTTATTATATGAACTTGGCTGTTTCACTGGATTTTTTTTTTTTTTTTTTAAATTAATACTATATAAATCAGCCTAAGTGCCAATGTGGCCATTGTTTAGAGTTAACTATTTATTTTCTCTGTTTTCCCCCAAAAGTTCTTCCAGGTGAGCTTTTTGTAGTTTTTTATAAATATGTAGGAATGAAGGAGAGGAGGGAAATCCAGAAAGACGTTGAAGAGAAAAGGATGGAGGGCTCTTGGTGGCAAATTTTATTGCCTTCCTCTTTGCCCCACATACTTTGCAGCACATCCTTCAGGGCTGTCCCCAGGTGCCGGCCCAGCCTTCCTCTTTCTTTATGGGACACTTCAGTAGCATCTGCCCACTAGAATGCACTCCTCACACTGCTACCCCAGATGCCCAGGATCTGGGCCCAGCTTGTCCTACCTTACCTCCTCACCAGAGATTTCCCAGCAAAGGTTGGATAAACACTTATTGATGATATTTTTTTCCATTTACATGTAAAGACATTTTTAAAAATACAATTTTGCGTTCCAAATTTTTTCTCTCTTCTCCTACCCTTTCCGTATCCCTAAGTTGGTAGGCAGTTTGATATAGCTTATATATGTGCACTTTTGTAAAAACAGAAAATAAACATTTTTGGTAATGAGTAAAAGTTTCTTTTTCAAGTATCCATTGGATTGAGATAGACTCCAAAACACTTTCTGTGCTATGCTCCAAGAGCCCTGTGTCTACCAAGAAGCCGACAGGGCAATATAATAAATTATTGTTACCAAGAGGGGTTCCCTCAATTCCAATAAAGATGTATTTTTTTTCATGTTTTGATGTTTTGTTTTATGTTGGGTACTATTAGCTAAGAAATAGAAATTTCAAAGTAAATATCTTATTTTATCTTATATTTTATTTTTAGAAAAACAAATTTCAAATTGAACCATACATGTTGAAAGAGCTATTATTGCAAAATAATTGCCTTTATCAATTAGCCAGCTTCTGGCTTACTTGTGAATATGTTTTCCCTTATAGTCTTGCTGTAATGACTGACTCCTTCCTTCCTTCCTTCCCTCTTTTCTTCTCTTCCCTCTTTTCTTCTCTTCCCTCTTTTCTTCTCTTCCCTCTTTTCTTCTCTTCCCTCTTTTCTTCTCTTCCCTCTTTTCTTCTCTTCCCTCTTTTCTTCTCTTCCCTCTTTTCTTCTCTTCCCTCTTTTCTTCTCTTCCCTCTTTTCTTCTCTTCCCTCTTTTCTTCTCTTCCCTCTTTTCTTCTCTTCCCTCTTTTCTTCTCTTCCCTCTTTTCTTCTCTTCCCTCTTTTCTTCTCTTCCCTCTTTTCTTCTCTTCCCTCTTTTCTTCTCTTCCCTCTTTTCTTCTCTTCCCTCTTTTCTTCTCTTCCCTCTTTTCTTCTCTTCCCTCTTTTCTTCTTTCCCTTCTCCTTTTTTCCTCTCCTTTTCCATCCTCTTTTCCCTTCCTCCCTGTCAGGTCATATCCTGTACTTCTGTAAGGCACACACTTTGTGTCTGGTACCCATTTTCTCATGAGATAAGGAGTAAAGAGATCCTGTGCAGTCGTTGAGGTAAAACAGAAATCTAGGCAGGTAAAAATCATCATGTGAGGTTTATTTTCTCATCTGAGAGATGGGATAGCTGGTTGGAAAGGTACAGAGGTTTCCAGAAATGTCTGTACTCAGACTATTCTCCTATTAAGTGTCAAACAAGATCTAAATTGGTTTTTACATAAATATTATACTCCTTAATTAATTTCCCAGGAGAATGAAATATGAAGGAGTGCTAGCAAACATATGATCTAACATTTCCCTGGCAGAAAGTTTTGGATTTCAGCACTTCCTGACTACCATTGTGCCTTTCCCTGTCTTTTGGCTGCATTGTTTATTTTGGTCTGAATGCCGAGAAAGCCCCAATAGAGTGTCTCCTACACGGTGTTTATCTAGATAGTTTAAAACAAGGCAACCATCTGCTTTCCAGGTTCTGCTTCCCAGCCCCAAGCTTTTTGCCTTATTCTGTGATGAGAGGCCATGGGGCCTGTAGCCCAGAAGACTCCACCCCTGATGGGGTTGGGTCTTTGGGATGTTGATGAACCACTTCATCTTTCTAGGCAGCCACGCACCTGGGCTGCTGAGAATGCCCTCACCTGGCAGCTCCAGGGCCCAACCCCAAACAAACTCCTTCTTTTAAACCCAATCCTCCATAGTTTGTATGCTCTAATAAAGGTGGAATTCAGAATATTGGAAAGTAATTCTCTTTAGCTGATTAAGCAGATATTCTAAATATAGAAGTAGGGGCTTGAATGGAAAATCTTTCTGGGAGTTTCTTGTGTGCCATTAACACAGCTTATGTTTGCTGACCAGTCATCTTTTCCTCCCAAAGTGAGGAGATGCAAAATAGCAACTTGTTGCCATGGTGATCAAGCAACTATGCAATTAAAGATAATTGGATGATCTTAGGAAAATACTCAAAAGCAGCAGGCTTAAATGGTGCTAATCTTGTTAAATCACATTAAGACAAAACCAGACACAATGGAGGAAAACTATTCTCATTCTGAATCATGTATGTTTGTGTTTGAGTATAACGGGAGAAAGACCAATGACTTCAATCTTCACTCCAATGTTTTGACTTTCCATCTTCTCTTTTTAACCTGACTTGAAGTATAAAAGAATTTGAGAACCAGATGTTCCATAGAGAGAGTGCAGATTTCCAATCCAACAGTTAGTACTGGACAAAAATGTTTGGATTAATTTGAGCACTGATTTTTAAGATAGCATAATTTTATTCAGAGTTAATTTAAAAGTGTTCACCTGGAGTTGTTTTGTTGTTGTTGTTGTTGTTGTTGTTAATGCCATTTCTTAATTCTAAACCCATCTGACCCTCTCTCCATTTACACCATTTAAGTAATTCTGTTTTGATCAAGAGCTTCAGATTCAGAGTGCCACAGAATCTTTGGTTCCTGATTAGCCCAACTGCAAGTTTCAGCACCATTTATTCCAATTAACATTTATTTGAGACTCTACCAAATATTTGAATATGAAGAATACTCCCTGTATATTAGAAAGCTTAAAATAAAGTCAGGACAACTAATCATGTAGCAGAGAATCTTTGATTTTAGGGTATCTGTTGTGTTTCAGGATGCCCACTCGCAAGGTGAGGTGGTGGCCTGCTTGGAGAAAGGTCTAGTAAAAGAGGCAGAAGAAAGAGACCCCCGGTTTCAAGTCTCGGAATCTTGCAAAAAAGCCATTCTCCGTGTGGCTGAGCTGTCCTCAGATGATTTCCACTTGGATCGGCATTTATATTTTGCTTGTCGAGATGATCGGGAACGTTTCTGTGAAAATGTGAGTCAGCTCAAAAGTGAACTTAATTTCTTCTTTGTTTTCTCTTTTTTTCTATGTGCCCCCTTCACACCAAGAGAAGTCATGGGAACCTAGAGTGAATGAAATTGGCATGAGAAATATCATGAAAGGATAGTTAATTTTCATTGTTTTCTAGTGGCTTCCTGCATGCTATTTCTGAGTTTCTTTTCCCCTTCATCACCCTTAGGGTTGCCAACTTACTTTATTACTGATTTTTCATCCTGAAAGAGACCATTTGATTTATACTCTGCTCTTTTCAAAGTTAAGTTTGTTGTTGTTTTAGCTCTTCTGGGCCACACTTCTGCTGTTTGTTTATGTGGGTTTTTCCCTATGCTAGAATACTGTCAAGTTTTTTTTTCATGCCAAGAATTTGGATGGTGCCTTTCAAATGTTTTAGCAGAACTCTTGTTTTACTAGTACCTCATAAAGAATATCATGTGCCCACACTTTGAGCAAAAAAAAATTAGTGAATTGTATTTATTTCAGCTCTCCAAAAACTTGAATTAAAAGCTGTAATAATGATTGTAATTTTGCTGACTTTCATTTAGAGTGGTATGGAAGAGTGACTTAAATACAATGGGAAGTATTCTTTTCCTCTTAATTAGCTGTGTTTATGTTGAACAAGTGATAATAGCCATGGATCACAAGAAGGAAAATTCAGCCTTCATTAATTCTCTCTAGCCCTCAACTCTCTGGTCATTCAAAAGGTAACTAGCTTGCACTAGTTACTGGGTCATTTGTCCAAGTGCACATGGCATTTTAAAGGCAGATTGTCCATATAAAAGTGCTGTTGTAATATGGTTGGTGCTCAGCATAACTCCTTGGTTTATAAATTAACCTAATTTGCTGTAGTGATTAATGGATATTTTCCATCTTTCAGACACAGGCTGGTGAAGGCAGAGTATATAAGTGCCTCTTTAACCACAAGTTTGAAGAATCAATGAGTGAAAAGGTGAGTATGAGTCTGAAATAAGCAGATCTTCTCTGTTCTGTCTCAAGAGTCTTTTCCCAAATTCAGACACTCTGCAGCTTTCTTTTTTCTCAAAACTTGCTGTGATAAATTCACTTACTACAACATGTAAATAACCAACAAGACATAGTTTTCATATTTTAACTAGCTAGAGCTTCATTTGGCTTTTTCACATAAAGAAATGAATGGATAATTGTATAATTAATTAAAAAAAAAATACTAACATGGAAATGTCACTGACTTTGGAGGAAGAGGATTTGAATACAAATCCCATTCTTGACCACTCTCTGTGTCACCCAGGGTACATTTAACCATTTATAAAATAAAGATCTCTAATCCTTTCAGTTCCACACACATGATAGTATATATTTTAGGGATCAGCAAGCAGTGTGACAATTTGTGATGGATTTCTTTAGTACTAGTGTAATTAGTACACACTTATACCATAGAATACATTTGGTTATCCAGGAAGCCAGTAGTCCACCTTGTTCTAGATCATCGTCCTTAATTTCCAAAAAGATTGGGCTTAGAAAATCAGGTGGATCAAGAGAACATTGTATACAGAAACAGGATTGTTATTTTAAGAACAACTTTTGAGGAGGCAACTAGATGGCCAATGGACAGAGCACTGGCTCTGGAGTCAGGAGGACCTGAGTTCAAATGCCGCCTCAGACACTTAACATTGAACTATTTGACCCATGGCAAGTCACTTCACCCCAATTGCCTTACACACACACAAAAATATATAATTTTAAGCAAAGAAGTCATTTTGACTATTACAAATACCCAAACTAAGTATAAAAGACACAAGAAGATGCTATCTATGTCAAGATAAAGAACTGATTACTAGAAGTATGTATAGAATTATTTTATATATCTGTTTACACACACACATCTTGATGCTAGCTATGGGGAGGAGGGTGGGAAATATACATGACATCTTTGTTACGTATTTAAAAGGAATAGCAAGTTGTACCTAAGAGATTTTCAGTTTCATGTGCAATCATCTTTTATTAGATTTTGTTATGGAGATGGTTATTTTATTCCATAAACTAAAAATTAAATAATTAAAAATTAAAAAAAAAAAAAAAAACAAGAAAATGCATACTACATGTATGCATTTTAGCAATTGTCCTAATGTATATGAACCACTACTAAATATTTATCAGAAATCTTTTGTAGTTTTGGAAATAATGCTCAGTCATTAAAAAGTTTGTATTATTTAGGAAGTAATTAACAATATTGGTTTTGTATATCCTTGTACTGTTTTTTAAGATATAAAGTTCTGTTTAATGAGAATTCATATGATGAAACTTTCAGACAGTTATGCCAATTGTCATTTTGATTCTTGTACATTTGTGGTAAAATCATTATGAATGGGAAAAGATAACTTTTTGTTGAGAACACATGCTGAAGTTTCTCAGATGTCTGTATCTATAGCAAAACTCACTTGTATTTTTCCCCTAATTCTTGTACAAAAATTTCCAATCTCACATGTTAATTGACCTTTATCCAGACTTGAAAATAGATTTTCTGTCAAGTTTCTCAGCTGATGAAACAATTGATATTCCTTGCTGTGAACTTGTTTGTTTTAGAGAATGTATTGTAAGCAGCAGAATAATGCGTGTCTTTATGCCACTTTCTGTTTTCTCCCTTTCTGTTCCTCTTTCCCTTTTTCTCTTTTTCAGTGTAGGGAAGCATTGACGACTCGACAAAAGCTGATTGCCCAAGATTACAAAGTCAGTTATTCGCTGGCAAAATCATGTAAGAGTGATCTGAAGAAATATCGATGTAATGTGGAAAACCTTCCCCGGTCCAGAGAAGCTAGACTTTCTTATCTTCTGATGTGTCTGGAATCTGCTGTACACAGAGGTGGGTAATCATAATTTTTTTTTCTCTTCATTTCCTTTCTCCCTCTTTTTTGCAAGGAAAAGCATTGGCATTGCACCGAAGATCTCTTTTGGAAGATATACATAGAATAATCTAACAGTTTGGTTCTTATTTTAAAGACCAGGATAATTCTTTTCATTCCTATTCCTTTAAGTTGAGAATCTCAGGGCACTGGAAATTATCGATGTTGAAATAATGTTTTGCCTTGTTTTTAGCTTCATTTAAAGTCCTTTTAGATTGGCATTTCCTAACCTTGGTTTTTGCTACATTTTAATGGTTTCCCTTAGTTTTAACTTTTTCAAAGCCAATATAACTTTACTTCACTTTTAGGGACTTTATGAGCCTTTTATTACAGTTGTAACCTGTTTTCTTTTTAAAAATAATAATAGCTTTTTATTTTCCAACTACATGCAAAGATAGTTTTCAACATTCCACCCTTATGAAACCTTGTGTTCCAGATTTTTCTCCCTCCCTTTCCCCTTTTCTAGACGGCAAGTAAGCCAATATAGGTTAAACATGTGCAAATATTCTAAACATATTTCCACATTTATCATGCATTGATCAAGAAAAATAAGGTCAAAAGGGGGAAAATGAGAAAGAAAAACACAAACAATAACCAAAAAAGATGAAAATACTATGCTGTGATCCACATTCTGTCCCCATAGTCCTTCCTCTAGATGCAGATGGCTCTCTCCATCACAAGTCTATCTGAATTGTTCTGAATCACCTCATTGTTGAATTGAGAGCCAAGTCCACCATAGTTAATCATCATATAATCTTGTGCGACATGTTCTCAGTGGCAACTTAAGCATGTGTGTAGTGGTATAAGAGATATCACTAAGGAAATGTATAATCAGTAAAGGTAATCTCTTGTGGTGAGATCACAGAATACCAGATTCCAGTTGGTAACTTTGTCACTTACTACCTAGATTTAGACCACAAATCCTGGGCAGATGGAGAAGAGGATCTCTTTCTAGGATAGTCAATCCAGGGCTAAAAGCAATAGCAGTCTTTGGACTGTGTACCAAGAGAGGAGCAGAACTTCCTAGCTGCATGATAGTAACAGTCCAGTAACATTCTACTATTGTTCATACGCAAACCAAGGAGCTTGCAGAACTCAAACTGGGGGACAGCAATCACATTACCTTAGATCAGACAACTCTGGGAACACTGATGGCTTGCAAATCCCCAGCCTGAACTGGCTCTGAGAATTGTAGTAAGTCAACATTCAGTGCCCCCAGAAAGCAACAATAAAGCTAGACTAGACTTCTGGTAGTGTGGACAATCTGATCTTAATATAAAGTCCAAAGTCAGAAAGTTTGTTAGAAGAGTTAGGGGAAAATAATCCATCATAAAAAGCTCTCAAGGTGAAATACACAACCCAGAAGAGAATTACTCCAGAATACCTATAAGCAGAATCTCAAAGAAAAACACTGACAAGATGAATCTTGTAAAGGACCTTTATGTTGCCTGGAGTAATCTATCTCGATTAGATGACTAACATTCTCTCTAGATACTCTCAGGTTGTATCCTACTTCCAGAGACTCCAAAGGCCTTTCTTCCTAAGAGCACTTGTATGTCACACTGAATACTCACTTAGGAGAGAATGCCCCAAAAGGACCTATTGTGGCTAATGAGGAAGGTTGATGGCAGAGATGAAGATAATGAACCACTTGCTGGAACTGTATTTTGTCAAATGATATACAGGCAATATAAGCCTTGTTGGATGGAGCATGTGAGTGGCAGCTTTGCATGCAGATCCTAAGAATGAAGATTCAGATCATTATTATTAGAAAGAAGAGTATGATGTTGAAGCACATGGACAAGGGTAAGGAGACATCTCTGCATTTTACATTTGCAGAAGGATGAACTCTGCTGGAATGCTTGCTGAGTCTGCAGGTAGCCAAAATCATATGCCTGGAGTGCAGGCTTATAATGAATAAGGGCTTATGGAGATGGAGTAGAGACAGATAGCACACCAACTATTGCAAGCCAACTTGGTAGAGAGGCAGAAAAAGAATCACCTTTAATCCTCCAAAAGTGATAAGAATCACTTTTACACTTCTGCCATATAAGTCACTATTATCAGCGGAAGTTTATTAAGAGAAGTAGATGAATTCACCTTTGTCTATAATCTTTCCCCCCAAGTATACATTTTCTGTATGTTATTAGGGTCACATGGTTCTGAGTACAGAGAATTCACTGTTATAGAAAGATGTGAGAAAAGAAGATGTGCGTCCAAAAATGTACCTTTTACATAAAACTCAAGAGTTAGCATTGGGAGAAATGAAGAGAGCTCCAAAGTCTTGCCTCTCTGTCTCTACTTTTTTGCATTCAGGATTAATCCTGTAACTGTCCATAAAGGATATCTTGAAAAAATTTAAGACTTGATTAGCACAAGAAAGAAAAAGGACCCACATGTGCAAAAATGTTTGTAGCAACTCTTTTTGTGTTGGCAAAGAATTGAAAAATGAGTGGATGCCTATCAATTGGGGAATGGCTGAACAAGTTGTTGTACATGAATTTAATGGGAAAAAATGATGAACAAACTGATTTTAGAAAGGCTTGGAAAGATTTACATGAAGTGATGCTGAGCAAAACAAGCAGAACCAGGAATACAATAGCAGCAAGGATGTCTGATGATCGACTATGAAAGGCTTAGTTCTTCTCAATGCTTCAGTTATCCAAAACAATCCCAATGGATTTTGGACAGAAAATGTATCTGCATCCAGAAAAAGAACTAAGGTGACTGAATATAAATCAAACACATGTTATATTCACTTTTTCTGGTTTTTTTTTTTTTTTTTTTCTCCCATGATTTTTCTCTTTGGCTCTGATTTTTCTCTCCCAATGATTCATAAAGTAATGTATATTAAAAATGAATAAATTTACTAGGAATAAAAAAAAACTTGATTAGTACACCCCTACATCTATGAGTAGCCTAATTAACTATCTAGTAATGTCTCACTAACCTCTAATTCTGACAGTGTTTTGCTATTTTCATTATGTATACTTTACCCTGAAAAATGAAATTTTAAATTACAGCAGTTATAATAAATTGACCACAAAAGCTGTACTATCTCAGGCTCCTGTAAAGATTTAGGGAGACTGGAATGAAATCCTCAAAAGACTATGTATGACAATTTTTTATGCCATTTTAACAGCTAACTAAATAAACCTAGGTTTTATCATGTGTTATAGGCCAGAACTCTGAATTTGAAACAAACGAATTCTTACAAGGTACTAAGCCAATAGAGTTGATAGATACAATAGTTACCTAATTTAGTATGGTTCAGTTCTGATTTATTTAATCCTACAAGGAGATGTTATGGGCCAGAACTTGAAACAAGGTACTAAGTAGAATTGAGGAGACAATGGTTAAATCTAGTTTAGCATTGATTTAATCCTACAACAAATAATGGTTTCCTAGTGATATAATGATTGGTTTGTATTCAGTATGGAGTTTATAAACTAGAAGTTTCAGCCAGGGAGTTTCAGAGACATTTGGAGAGAGGGCAAAGGACTGGTGGCAGAAGCTTAAGCTCTCAGAACCAAGGGGAGAAATTCAATTTGATTTTTAGTCTTCCTGGAAACTGGCCTGGACTTCTGTACTTTCCTCACTAAGACCATGGCCAGACTGAAAGGCTGTCCAGAAAGCTACCAAGTCCCAGGAAGGAGATAATAAAGGATCTGGACTCTAAGAAAGCTAAGTGGACCCCAGGAAAGGAGACAAGACTTTGAAAGAGACAATAGAGGATTTGGACTTTACCCCTGGCTATACTTGTGGTGATTACTGAACTGAAAGGAAGGCTGTTTCCAGAGACTCCCAAGAAAACTCAACAAGAGAATTACATTTTGGCGAGAACATTACAAATTAGGTATTTTTTTTTAAACCTCAAAACTATACTACAAAACAGTGATCATTAAAATAATTTGTTATTATTAAAATAATGTTGTAAAATAATATTTGTGGCAGCCCTCTTTGTAGTGGCCAGAAACTGGAAACTGAGTATCCACATCAGTGGGAGAATGGCTGAATAAATTGTGGTATATGAATGTTATGGAATATTATTGTTGTGTAAGAAATGACCAACAGGATGATTTCAGAAAGGCCTGGAGAGACTTACATGAACTGATGCTGAGTGAAATGAGCAAGACCAGGAGATCATTATAGACTTCAACAACAATACTATATGATGATCAGTTCTGATGGACGTGGCCCTCTTCAATAATGAGATGAACCAAATCAGTTCCAATAGAGCAATAATGAACTGAACCAGCTATACCCAGCGAAAGAACTCGGGGAGATGACTATGAGCCACTACATAGAATTCCCAATCCTCTATTTTTGTCTGCCTGCATTTTTGATTTCCTTCACAGGTTAAATGTTCATTATTTCAAAGTCCTATTCTTCTTGTGAAACAAAACAACTGTATGGTCATGTATACATATATTGTATTTAACATATATTTTTACATATTTAACATGTATTGGTCTACCTGCCATCTGGGGGAGGGGGTGGGTGGAAAAAGGGGAAAAATTGGAACAAAAGGTTTTGCAATTGTCAATGCTGAAAACTTAATCATGTATATAACTTGTAAATAAAAAGCTATATTAAAAAAGAGAGAGAGAAAGGAACTTGTTAAGCAAACAAAAAAATGTTATTGATTAGAAGGATTATATAGTCCCATCAGTGAAACAGGTACACAACATACAGAAGCAAGCAACCTTGGTAATAGATGTTTGATAAACCCAGACTTCAGTCACTCTAAATTAAGGACTCAGTCTTTGACAAAAACTGCTGGGAAAACTTGAGTTTTCAGAAATTTAATATAGAATAAAATCTCATATTCAAAATGTGTACATGAAATATTAAAAGGTCACATCATAAGAAAAATAGTGAAGGAAGAAACTACTTTTCAGATCTTTGGGTAAGGGAAAAAGTTCATGACTCAATAAGCGATAAAGCTCACAGGTAATAGAGTGAACAATTTTGATTATATAAGATTAAAAAGTCTTTGCACAAGCAAATCTAATGCTATTAAAATTAAAAGGGAAATAGGTTGCTAGGAAATCTTTGCCATAAGTTTCTCCGATAAAGACCTCATTCTTTATAAGAGCAGGATACATTACCCATAGTCAAAGAATATCAACAAGTAGTTTTCAAAGGAAGAAATTCAAACTATCAATGAACATATGAAAAAATATTCCATATCATTAGAGAAATATCCATGAAAGCAGCTCTACAGTTTTAGCTTACACAATTAGATTATCAAAAATAGCAGAAGAGGAAAATGATATGTAAAAGGGCTACATTGATGCCCAAATAACATGTTTTCTGACCCATGGATAACTCTGTTAGGCCTATACCCCTTAAAGAAAACAACAAAAGAGGGAAAAGATTTATATATAGCAATTCAATTTTTGTTGTTTGCTTGCATTTTATTTTGTTTTTCTTTTGGTTTGATTTTATTTTTCTTGTGCAGCAAGCTAATTGTATAAATATGTATGCATATATTGAATTTAACATGTATTTCTACCATGTTTAACATATACTGGATTACTTGCCACCTAAGCAGAGGAAAATTAGAACACAAGGTTTTGTAAGGGCTAATGTTGAAGAATTGTCCACACTTACACGTTTTGGAAAATAAAAAGCTTTAATTAAAAAAAATTATAATAAATAATATTTTATTTTAAAAAGTTGAATAAGAAAAACAGAAAAGGATTATAAAACAAACAAAAAAAAAGGTGAAACTGTCATGTGCCCAGCAGAACATTGAGGAAGATTCAAAATATATAACAACAAATTACCATGTCAAGAAAGTAGATATATTAGTAGAAGAAATTATATTCATGTGTCCATCTTTTCTTTAAACTTCTTGTAAATTGTTCTTTTGTTCTCTGCTGGGCACCTTTTTTACTCTTAATTTTTCCCTCTTCCATCCCCCATTCCCACTTCCAAAGAGGCTATAGTTAATAAAGGATATATTTACATATACAAATATAGACATATACAAACACATAAATATACACACATACCCCCATCCCCTACACACATACACTCACACTCACACTCTCTCTCTCTCTCTCTCTCTCTCTCTCTCTCTCTCTCTCTCCCTCTCTCTCTCCCCTTTTCTATCCCTGCTGACTTTTTAATTCTGCTCTATAATTTGCCTTGCTATTACTTAATCTCCCCCACAATAAATCCGTCCCTTGTTTTCTTCCCTCACCCTTTGCTTCCCTATCTCCCATCCCTCCCCCCTTTTTTCTTTATGAATTTTGCAAGGTGCTGTCCCTTTATGGTGTATAAGTAGTGTTGCCTATTGAACCCATTCCTGATGTGAGGAGGTTTGCAGAACTACCCCCCTCCCCCATGCCTCTATTCTTCCTCTGCACCTCATTTGTATGACATAATGCCATTTTAACCTTAATTCTGCCTTAGTCTTTCTTTTGAGCTACCCTGTTGTTGATGTCAATTTTAAACATATGTTATACATTTCCCATGTTTAAAAAAAAAAAAAACCCAACAATTTGTCCATATTGAGTTCCTTGAAATTGATCTTTGATATTGGCTGTTTTATGTTAAACCTGCTATTAAATTAATATTTGGTTAATAGAAAGTCCTGAGTATATGCAAGTTCATTGAATGCCCATTTTTTCTCATTCAATATTATAGATAATTTTGCTGGATATGATATTTTTGGCCACAGGCCTAATTCTTTTAATTGTTGGTAGCTATGATTCTAGGATTTGTGGTCTTTTATCATGGCTGCTGCCAAGTCCCAAATTCTAATTATAGTTCCAGCATATTTAAATTGTTTTTGTCTTGTTTCTTGCAAGATTTTCTCTTTGATCTGGAATTTCTAAATTTGGCAATGATATTTCTTTGTATTTTCCACAAAGGATCTCGTTGAGGCGGTGATGGGTGGATTTTTTTTCTATTTTTACTTTCCCCTTATGTTTTATCCAGGACAATTTTCTTGGATTATTTCTTACATTATTGTGTCAAAGTCCCTTTTTTTGGTCAAAACTTTCAGGGAGCCCAATTACTTTTATATTTTCTCTTCTTGATCTGTTCTCCAGCTCTTATAAGATGTTTCACATTCTGTTCTATTTTTTCATTTTTTAGAATCTGTTATTTCTTAGTCTCTCATAGCTTCACTGGCTTGCCCAATTCTAATTTTCAAAAGAGTTATTTTCATCTTTGAGACTCTGTACCTCCTTTTCTAGTAAACTTTTTTTCCATAATCTTCTGGATGGTTTTTAGTTTAGTTTTTCCTCAACATCTCTCATTTGATAAATTCTTTTTACAAATTTTCTTTTCACATTACCCTTTGGGAGTAGAAGCTTTTTTTACTTCAACATCCTCCTCTTAAGATATAACCTGGTCCCCTCTTCCCATAATATGTTTCTGTGGTGGGGTTCTTTGTTCTTTGCTGTTTTTTTTTTTTTTTTTTTTTTTTTTTTTTTTTTTTTTTTTTTTTGTTTTTTGTTTTTAAATAAGAGGTATTAGTGTAAGCTTCTGTAATCTTAGGATAGGGAAATGGTCCCTCAAGCCTTCCCTTCAGCTCTGCCCACTGACTTGGAACCCCAAACCAAAAGCTTTCCCCTCCAGCAGCAAATGTCCTCAGCCAGCAGCTTCTCTGCCCCTCCTCTTCGTCTCAGCAGCATAGCTGGGCCTGGTGGTCCCAATCAGCAGAGGCTCACTCAGACTTCTCAGACTCAAACTGTCCACAAGTGAAAGTCTGGGGAGTTCCTTTGGAAGCTCCAGCCTCACCCAGCTTGCCCCAAGGCTCTCCACTGGGTGCTTCTGCAGAGCTAGCCTGAGGTATTGGCACTGCACACCCGTTAATCCCCGTGTATATCTTTAGATCTTCTCAGGTAGTACCTGGAGGACTCTGTCCTGCCCCTAGGCTTGATTTTTCACCTTTCTATGTTCACCCTGAGGTTTTAAATCTTAATAGTAGTAGTAACTTACATATTTTGATTACAGAAAACGTGTACTTCTAATTCACCATTCTTAACACTGTAACATATCTCTTTCTTTTACGTGGTTTAGGTCGACAGGTTAGCAGTGAATGCCAAGGAGAAATGTTGGATTACCGACGCATGTTGATGGAAGACTTTTCTCTGAGCCCTGAGATTATCTTGAGCTGTCGAGGGGAAATTGAACATCACTGCTCTGGATTACACCGAAAAGGGCGGACACTACACTGTCTGATGAAAGTTGTCCGTGGAGAAAAGGGAAATGTTGGAATGAATTGCCAGCAAGCGGTAAGGAAGGAATTGGTCTGTCCTTTTAATGCTGCATTTCTGCATCTAAAGAACTCCTCTCTGACCCTGACCTAATATACACCTGTTATAGAATATCTATGAAAACTCACTGAACTCATTGGTTCAGTAGGAGCCATTTATAAAGGCAAACCTCATTGAGGATGTGAAATCTGCATTATAGCAGTCAGTCATTGGAGTTCATAATTGGCAGTAGCCTTTTTTACTTAGAGATATAGATGAAAAATATTCTTTGCAGTTGACTTACAGGAAAGGATAATTTCCTGTGCTTGACATCTTTAAAACCAATCATCAAAGTCAGATCAACTTCTCATAAATTGGAAAAAGGCCTCAGACTTAAGAGAATTGGTCTGCCTTAATGGTTTTATTGATTGTTTTCATTACGTCTTGAAAGGTTCAGGACAGACAATAGAGGGAATTAATCATTTTTAGGAGCTGTTTTCATTGCTGATATGGAGCTATCTCATTCTGGTTTTTCAAAACCCCATCTTTTACGTTAGAAGAAGCCAGTTATGCAAAAGAGGACAAAAGCATACCCACTCACTAATATTTCTTGCTAGCCCTTTGGCTCTCCCCACTCCAAGATATTTGGAGTACTTTGATATTTTCTAAACATCAAAATTATTGTTGGCATTTTTTAGGTGGGAACATTAATAAACTTACCTTGGGTTCATTAGTTGAACAGTTAAAAAACTGGTAAATCTATAATTTAGATGTTAAATATCAAGATCTTTTAGATAAAATTCACTTGTGTTATCTCTGTGGCCTATATTTTTTGCTTTTCATCAGATAAAAAAATTTTCTTAAGCATTTTGGGATAGCAATGACAATTCTTGGACACCTTGCACATAAATTAATTTTTCATTATGAGAATCTGAAATTCAAAGGACAGAGTTTAAATAAATATTCTAAATTTGGAAGTTAAAGTATTTTTCAAGAAAACATTAGAAAATCATAATCTCTTTATTTTGAAACTGACATTTTTATTAAAACTTGTATATTACTTTGCTTTTATTTCTAAGCTATAAATAGAATTTTAAGACCTACTGTACTGATTTGAAATAAAACTGTATGCTGCATCTTATTTTTTTATCTTCTCCTTTAAAAATAACATGCTATATAATTGTGGAAATACGTATAGAAGAATTGTACATATTTAACATATATTGGATTACTTGCTGTGTAGTGGAGGGAATGGGGGAAAGAGAGAAAAATTTGGAATACAAGGTTTAGCCAAGGATGAGTGCTAAAAATTATTCATTTTTTTAATTAAAGCTTTTTATTTTCAAAATATATGCATGAGTAATTTTTCAACATTGACCCTTACAAAACCTTGTGTTCCAAATTTTCTCTTCCCCTAGACAGCAAATAATCCAATATATGTAAACATCAAAAATAGTGGAATATTAAAAAGTAAAAGATAATTTGGTGGCTGTACATTCATCCTCAGTGTAACAGGGACCAGGTAGAAGAAAAGCTATTTTTGAAGCTGAGCAAATGTGAAGCTTTGCTTCTTTTTAGTACTAAGTTACATAGGATAATGAATTGTAAAGTGGGTGAGTAAGAATCCATTATTTTCCATACCTATGAAGAAATACTGCTTTTTCCCATTTGTAAATTCAGCTCTTTAAAGGAGATTGTGACAACTTCAAAGATAACTGCCATTGACTTCTCACTAGATATTTGTTATAGAAATGCTTTCCAAATACAGAGTGGCAGGAACTTTAAAATTCTCAAATGACAGCAGTTGTCAGTTCCTTGAACTGAGAACCCAACCTTCTGCTTCATTCAAAGTATAACTATAACTGCTCTAATCCTTGTTTATAGTCAGCAAAGAAATTATAATGCCTTTGGAAGACACTATTGCCATTTCAGGACAGTAGCTAGATAGGAAAAGAATGCATTCCCCTTAATCTTTAACATTAGGCCCATTTGAAGTGCCCTCAGCCCTTGCTTACCTATTGAAGAATGGAGAGTCAGCAAAAAGAGTATATTTTTCCTTGCCTCTCTGCTCCAATATCAAGCCTTTATCAGTTGTAAAGAGCTTATACAGAAATGGTTCATTTGGATTGGATTATTTATTTCTTCCTTCCTTGTTTCTTAGATATTTCATTCCTTACCATGACCAACTTCCATGTTATAGTTGAAGCACCTTTCATCCATTTATATACCCATGTGGTTAAACTATTACTTTTAGCTGTTTTCCATTTACTGAAGATGTGATTTAGTGAACTTTGCATAATTAGGAAATGTAAGGAAGATTAATCTGTCTTAATCGCATAATTTCCTGTTATACACTGGCCCAGAATACATATTTAATCCTCTTTTAGCTCAGTCCATCTAGGCAAGGGCTCTCCTGAGCCAAAGAAAATGATTTTCTAATCTATTTTCTGTACTAAACACTTGAGTGCTTTGCCAAATTTCTTGCATACATATTAGAGACTGGAGGTGAATTTTTCATCTAGTAAGTAAACAAGCCCTCAGCATTCAGCACTCGTTCACACAGTCCTGTCCTTAAGAGTTCTAAACTAGCAGCATAATCCTTTGCTTTTACCCAGACTAGGGCACTTTGTGTCTTTCCTTGTTTTTGTCTGCTGTACATTCGTTTTCCCCTTCTCTTTGACCACAGCTTTTGTCTCTTATGCACCTATATTTATTTATTTATTTTTAAATAGATTTATTTATTACTAACCTTTTATTTACAGGTTATATGCATGGGTAACTTTACAGCATTAACAATTGCCAAACTTCTCGTTCCAGTTTTTCACCTCTTACCCCCTACCCCCTCCCACAGATGGCAGGATGACCAGTAGATGTTTAATATATTAAAATATAAATTAGATACACAATAAGTATACATGACCAAACCGTTATTTTGCTGTACAAAAAGAATCAGACTCTGAAATATTGTATAATTAGCTTGTGAAGGAAATCAAAAATGCAGGTGGGCATAAATAATAGGGATTGGGAGTTCAATGTAATGGTTTTTAGTCATCTCCCAGAGTTCTTTTTCTGGGTGTAGCTGGTTCAATTCATTACTGCTCCATTGGAAATGATTTGGTTGATCTCCTTTATGCACCTGTATTTAACAGACATCTTTTGTTGGAATTCTAGTATCCTGTATGGATGTCCAGGCAGGCTACCTGAGGGAAAAGGTAGAAAGGAAGGAAGGAAATCAACATTTATTAAATATTTACTGTGTACCAAGCACTGTGCTAAGCAATATTACAGTATTATGCATTTAATCCTCACAACAACCCCAACTGCAGAACTGAAGCAGACAGAGGTTAATGACTTTGTCAGTACAACACAGCTAGTAAAGGTTCAAGGTCAGATTAATTTGGACCTTCTTAACTCCGGCCCTCGCATTCTCATCTGCTGGGCCATCTCTAGCTGACTCTAAAGACATCATGAAGTTGTGGATGGAAAGCTAGACTCGGAACTAGGACCCTCTAACATAGTCTTTGTAACCCTCTGTAAGCCACTTAAGCTCCCAGTGTCCTAGACAACTGACCTTTGACAGATGCCCTTTAAATACTAGAAGACTGCTATCTTGTGTCCCCCCTGCCCCCTTTGGTCTTCTCTTCTCCAAGATACCCAGACCCAGCTCCTTCAGCTGACCCTAAGAAGCCATGGCCACAAAGCCTTTCTGAACACCCAGTCCCCAGGACTGGGCACAATGCTCCCCGAGAAGACCCCATCCCCTCCTGACTCCACACAATGGGGCCAGCTTTCTCAGCTAATGGAGCACAGCCTGCATTCACCTCTGTCCACAAGGGCACTATTCCCTGTGTCAAAAACTTGGAAGTTTCTCCTTACATACTCATTCTTTTTATATGCCCATGTCTGCCTCATTCTATTCTTGGAAAGTTGGTTTTTTTTTTTGTTTGTTTGTTTTGTTTTGTTTTGGGGGGGGGGGGTTGACTCTCTTTCTTCTCCCTCCCTCCCTTTCTCTCTCTATCCCCTTCCTTTCCCCTCTCTCCTTCTCTCCCCTGGCCTTCTCCCCTCCCCCTCTCTCTTTCTTCCTCCCTCTTTCCCCCTAAAAATTGTTTGTTTTGCATAATTGATAATATACAATCCCTGCCCATGTCATTGAGTAAAATGCTAAACATCCCAAGGCCAAATACAGATCTCTTCAAGACCTCTTCTCACCTTGACTTTTAATTATTAATTACGCTTTGGTTCTGACTATCCCACTGAGTCTATCTAATTATATTACAATCTAATCTATATCTTTTTCACTACGGTAGTATGAGTAACTTTAACAAAAATTCTGCTCAATCTAAGTAAACTATAGTCACAGAATTCTCCTCGTTTTCTGATTTAGTAATCTTATTAAGAAAGGAAATGAGGTTAACCTGGAATGACATGTCTTTTTTTTTTTTTTTAAGTCGGAACTTAAACATCAAAGACAATAAGCATTTCCATATATAATAACAGAGAAAAAAAGATTTATACTTGAAACTGTGAATCTGTGATATATACAGATTCTTTTCTTTTTATGTATGTAATAAATTTAACATGTAACTTTCAAATCTCTTTTTGTTATTCCTCCTGGCCATCCTTATGTTCCTGTCGACATTTTAAAAAATACTTCAATGACACTTTTTTCTCTTTTTGTCCTTTCCTTTCTCACTTTTAACATAAAGGCTGAGGTTTTCTATTTTAAAAAACCACCTTTCTTAAAAATATATACATAGTTAAGAAATTGTCAGTTTCCAAAAATATATGGCATGACCTGTTCTTGACAAAGTTATGCTGCCATTTTGTGTTCACTGCTTCTCTTTCTAGATGTTAACCATGTCTCTATCTGTGTATCTCCCTCTCCCACACATTCTCCATTTCCCATTCCAAACTCTCTATTTTTCTATATCCCAAACTTTTCTTCCTTCCCATCCTTACTTATATTCCACTTAGAAGGAAAAAAAATTCCATATTGGTCTTGTCTAAAAAGAGATTTCTCATTCTGCATATTCATCTATTACCTCTCAATGAGGAGAATAGGTATCATTTGTCAGTGCACCTCTAGAATCATGACTCATCATTGCATTGATCATTTTTTTTATCCTTTATAAAAATTTTTTAATACTTATATATTTTTATTTATTATATATTTATATATATGTGTGTGTGTGTGTGTGTATTTATTTTTTTAATGATCCATTCAGAAATTCTTTAATGAGTGAAACTAAGCTCCCTGGACTATAATTTTTAGATTCTTTTGCCATTTCTAGTATTAAAAATCAGGATACTTAAGTATTGAATCTTGTTTTAGCGCTCCCATTTTACATGTCGCTGACAGTGCCTCAGCAATCACATAGATCACATCTGCTGTCAGGTAGGAGAATGAAGCTAGAACAATTTTGCCAGGATCCTTTCAAGAAGAGATTATAAGGAAGAAGGAAGTGATTGACAGTATCAAAGGATATAGAGATCAGTAAGAATAAGATTTGAGAAAAGGCTGTTAGCTTCTTTCAATTAAGAGATCATTGGTAAAATTGAAGAAGCTGATCAGAAGCCAGAATGAAGCGCTCTTAAATGAGAGGGAGAGTAAAGGAAGTAGAGACTTCAGTTATAGATGTCCTTCAGAAGGGTAGCCAGGAAAGGGAGAGGTATGGATTGATAGTTAGTGGATATGGACAGATCAAGTGAAGTTTTTTTGAGAATGAGGAGATAGAGGCATGTTTCCTAATGTTTAGGAAGCAGCCAGCAGGTAGGAAGAGATTGGACTTAAATGAGAGTGAGGATGACTAAGGAGGCAATCTGCTGGAGCACTAGATGAAGTGGGATCATTTGTTTATGTAAAGATATATCCAGGATGTCAGTAGACAACAGCTATCAGAATCTTGATTGGGACAGATATGGTTTCAATGAACTTTAAGGGAGAAGAGTTTACTTACTGATGGTGGGAGCTGGGAAGTAGCAGTTTGGAGCAAGGAATATTCCATTTCCCCATCTACTACCATTAAGTCTGTGGTCTGATTGATAGTGTGATCAAGGCTGGAAATGCTGTCCAGGGAAACTGTCATCATGAGGACAAGGTTTAAGATGAAATCTGGTTTTGCTTCTGGGTCAGTCAGGCCAGAGAATCCAATTGAAGGAATAGCTTTCAAAAAAGCCACTGATTGGATTAGGTTGAAGGGATTGGGAATAAGAGGTCAGGCAAGGGAGAATGGTGTTAGAATAATGACAACCTGGAGTTCCAGATCACTGGGATGGAAAAATATGACTGAGAGGGCTTCCTTCCCCCCTACCCCCCCATTGTTGAGGCATAATTTCAAGCATGTTATTTTTATAAGACTATCCTAATTTTACAATCACCTTCTATTACCCACCCTAGCTCCTATCTTCTGTAATTTCTTTTTAAAATTTAAGTTGGTCTGTAAGTTCCTTTTGTTACCTACATTCCTCTCCAGGCAAATTTTCTTTTTCCTCCTCATTGGAAGTGTTTCTCTTCATGTCTTAGATAATTTTATTTTTAAACTTCTCCCATTCTCCTTTGGTTGATTTCCCCTGAAACATTTTAATCTATAGGATTTTACCAGACTTTAATATAAATTTTTTGAAATCTGTGTTGTTATTTTCATTGTTTTGTTTACAAAATCTAGTATTGGCATGTTGGCCTACATCCAGATTTCTTCTCCTCTGTCACAAAGTCTAGCATAAAATGATCACTGCCCTTCACTCCCTTGTCTTCCCCCAGGTTCCTATAATTTCCAGCCCAGAGCCAATTCTTGTTAGTGAAAATCAGATACAAAAACGAATTTCTTTTTGATATTTCTTCACCTTCAGAATGATGAAATGATCTATAAAACAAATCAAGAAGTTATTAGCTACTCTTATTTTTGGCTGAGAAAAAATTCTAGTAGATAGCTAATTGAAGTCCCCCATCACTATTACAATCATATCTCTGTGCCAGACTTGTGATGTTTTCCAAACTGCCTCCTCTCTTTCCTTCAGAATACGGTCTCTCTTCCCCAGAGCCACATTTCAGGCCTGGGTTTCATTAAGTCTTACCTGTAACAGAGAGTCTTGAGAATACCTGGTTCTTCCTACTTTTTGCCTTAACATTAGTCACTTCTATTTGGCTATTGGAAGCTATGAGTTTTAGTACTATTTCCTTCCTGTGAAGTTCTGGATTCCTCACTCCTTCTCTTCCTTCATTGTACCTTTGTCTGTGCATTGAACAACATTGTTCAAGAGGGCTTATTCCCTCTGTCCAAGTAGCTGGTGTCCATTAGTTCGGAGTGCCGATTTCAGGTGTCTCATCCTCGTCACTGCTTCCCTTCTCAAATTAAAAACACAGTTTGCTCCCCCGTGGTCTTCAGTCTCTTACCCAAAGCTTTACAACTGTTGGCAACACTTCATGGGTTCTCTCCATGCCCATATGAGTGACCAGGAATTCATGTTTTGATGGTACTTTGTAAGGTCTCCATTATTTTCGGGTTCATGTCCCAATAAGCCAGCAGATCTCTTTCATGTTGTCACAAGGTTAGCAAACAGCTCGTTCAGGAACTGGAAAAAAGGAATCTTCCAGTTTTTGTCTCTACCCTTAGATTCTTCCTTTGACCTTCCCTATATGGGGGTCTTCTCTTATCACTTATGGGGCTCTGGAGGAGAAGTGGCTTCTTTCTCAGTGCATTCAATCCTGTCCTCATCAGAAAGATTCTGAATACTTTGTTTAAAGGTGTGATCATGAAGCTGTTTTTTTGTATTGTTGGACATCCTGATGCAAAGATCAAAGTTTCCCTTTTCTACCACAGCTCTTTTTTCAAAATTGAAACCTTGCTTCTCTGCACCTGGAATGTGGTATGTCATTCTTCGTCCCTTCCCTTTCTCAGGCAGGGTCATCAAGTTATGCCTGAAACCCAGATACAAAAAAATACAAACATTGCATACAGCAATGTAAGGAAGTCATCATACAGTTTCTTCCATTCTGTGTCAGGTGAGATTTTTAGGCTCATTTTTAGTTGTTGGTAATTTACACCTCATGAAACCTCAAACATCTGGTAACAACTTTTATAGCCAATTCTCACCACTTAGTAACTTGACAATATCATTCTTGCCTTTCAGCCTTAGGAATACTCTTGATCTGTTTCATCCAATTTTCCCACCCACCAATCAACTCTCAGTTCATTTCATTATACATTTTCTCCACATTCCTTTTCTTGTCTAACCTTTCCAATTATCTTTACCTTTTTTTTTCTTGAATTTTTTATAAGTTCTCTCTAGTCAGACCTCCTCTGACTGCCCCTCCCTCCACCTCAGTTGAGATGGCTTCATCTTTTACTAGAAAAAAAAATGAAGCCATTACTATGATCTTCCCCTTCTCACCCTCTGTTACTGAGTTGTCTTCTGCCACTCTTTTCCTTCATTCGTCTGACATCCCTGACTGAGACTAACCCTACATACTGTTCAAGTCACAGCATCCTTTCTCGTCCTCAGTCATCCTCAGACTCTCTCGCTGGCCAATGGCTCATTTCTTCTTGCCTATAAAAATGCCCGTATCTCCCCTACTCTGAAAAACTCTTTTGGCCCTTCTGTCCCTCCTAACTATTGCCTCTCTCTTCTGCCTTTTGTAGTTAACTCCTTGAAAAAAAATTGTCTCCCCTTTCTCTCCTATACCAATTGTAACCCCTTACAATGTGGTTTCTAACCCCCATTGTTCCTCCAAAAAAACCTTTCCAAAGTTACTGTTATCTCTTAGCTTAATCCTCATTTTCCTAGACCTTTCTTCACCCTTTGATTCTGTGGATATCACTCCCCTGGTTCTCTTATCACATCTGCCCTTCTGTGTCTTTGCTGGATCCCCTCTGACTAGGTGACTCTCAGTGTTTCATCCTGGCACTCTTTTCCATTTCCTTTTTATTATTTCATTCATTGATCTCATCAATTATTTAATCATACTTGTGCTGATAATTCTCTCTTTTTAAAAAAATATTTTTAATCCATATAGCTTTATGAATCATGTTGGGAGAGAAAAATCAGAACAAAAGAGAGGGGGAAAAAAACAGAAAAAAGAAATAAAACATAGCATTGTTGATTTACATTCAATCTCCTTAATTCTTCTGAATGCAGATGGCATTTTCTGTCCAAAGTCTATTGGGATTGCTTTGGATCATTGAACCCACCGAGAACCAAGTCTTTCATAGTTAATCATCGTACATTCTTGATGTTTGCTCAACATCAGTTCGTGTAAATCTTTCCAGGACTTTTTTTTTTTTTTATTCTTATTATAGCTTTTTATTTACAAGATATATGCATGGGCAATTTTTCAGCATTCATAATTGCAAAACCATTGTTCCAATTTTTCCCCTCCTTCCCTCCATCCCCTCCCTCAGATGGCAAGTTGATCAATCCATGTAAAATATGTTAAAGTGTAAGTTAAATACAATATATGTATACATGTTCATACAGTTATTTTGCTGCACAGAAAGAATCGGACTTTGAAATGGTGTACAATTAACCTGTGAAGGAAATATAAAATGCAGGCGGACTGAAATAGAAGGATTAGGAATTCTATGTGGTGGTTCATAGTCATCTCCCAGAGTTCTTTCCCTGGGTGTAGTTGGTTCAATTCATTACTGCTCTATTGGAACTGATTTCGTTCATCACATTGTTGAAGAAGGCCACGTCCATCAGAATTGATCATCATATAGTATTGTTGTTGAAGTGTATGATGATCTTCTTGTCCTGCTCATTTCACTCAGCATCAGTTCATGCAAGTCTCTTCTTACAGAACAATAATATTCCATAATATTCATCTACCACAATTTATTCAGCCATTCTCCAATTGATGGGCATCCACTTAGTTTCCAGTTTTGGGCCACTACAAAGAGGACTACTACAAACATTCTTGTACATACAGGTCCCTTTCCCTTCTTTAAAATCTCTTTGGGATATAAGCCCAGTAGTAACACTGCTTTTCCAGGACTTTATAAAATCAGCTTGCTCATAATTTTTTATAGAACAACAATATTCCATTACCTTTAGGTACCACAACTTGTTCAGCCATTCCCCAGGTGATGGGCATTTACTCATTACCAGTTCTTGGCTTCTACAAAAAGAGCTGCTATCAACATTTTTTGCATTAATAATTCTCAAATATACTTATTCTACCCTATCTCACATCTCCAGCTACCTTTCAGACATCTCCACTCAGATATTCAGGAAGCATCTTAAACTCAACATGTCCAAACCAAAACTCATTCTCTCTCCTCCTTTCCTATTATTCCATCATTACTTTTCTTCCATCTTTCAGACAATCTAAAGCTCTCTCTCACATCCCATATGCAGTCTGTTCCCGAAGCCTTTGCAGCATCTTCTGTATGTTTCTCCTCTCCATAGATGTGGCCATCATTCTGCTACAAGTTCATAGACTATTTCAGTAGCCTATCCAAGATTCTACATGCCTCAGGTCTCTCCCTACTCCAGTCCATCCTCCATTTAGCCAAAAGTGGTTTCCCCAATATGCAAGTCTGATCATGTAAACCTAACATAAGCTCCAGGGATTTCCTGTCACCTCCAGTACCAAATATAAAATGCTCTCTTTGCTATTCACTATCTTCCCAACCATCCATTTATCTAGTCATTTTACACCTTAATCTTTGACACATAATTTCACTTCAGTTACAGGGTCTTCTGGCTTTCCCACAAACAAGATAATCTCAGTCAGGTCTGGGCATAGGAAATCTTTCCCAACCCTTCTTAATTGTGTTGCCTTCCCTCTGTTCAATATTTCCTCTTTACTGTGTATATAGCTTGTTTGTAGGCAAGCACTGTCTTTTGCCCCTTTTATTTGTTCTCCAGGGCTTAGCATGTTGTCTGGCATGGAGTTGTTTCTTTATTATTGATTATTGGCTATTCCATACCTATCTGCTTTTTATACATGGCTTCTTGTTCTTCCTTCTACAACCTTGTCCAGTGGAAGCTGGAAGTGTGATTTAGACATGATTCTGTATAGACAAGGGACCTTCCCCCAAACTAAAACAAAAGATTCCAGATTTAAAGAGACAGCCAGTCAGATGGCATTTGGTAGCACCTAGATATTGGAATAGGGAACACGTCCTCATGATCATTTTTACTGATATACAAAGAACTGTAAACAGGAGCTGCCTCATTGATGGAGGAATTCTAAACCAAATGTAACATAGCAACAAAAATGTTCTATTATTTGCTATAAAATAAGTGGATATTGAAAAGAGTCCAGAAAAGTACAGGCACGTGAACTGATGCAAAGCCAGGAAAGCCAAAGCAGCAGAACTGTGCCCACGATGACATTCAGATTAAAGACTAGCAACAAGCTACAACTGAACTAAGAAGGCCCATCCTCTTTCTTGGAGGAGTGTAGAACAAAGAATAGAAAGTTAGGCTTTGTTAATTGTGCTGACCTGGTTTTTGTCTCTTCATTCCTTTCCTGGACAGATGGTTCTCTGGTTGGGGAAGAGCTATATTGGGAAATAAAAGTCTTGTAAAAACAGTAGATCAATAGCAGGTTTTTTGAAAAGTGACAATTGAATTTGAATGAGTGAATGTTAGTCATTGTATTTAGCATCAATCTGCTCTGCTTACTCAGTAACTTTTTCATTTTCTCAAATTACTCTCATCTAGCTTCAAACACTGATTCAAGAAACTGACCCTGGTGCAGATTACCGCATTGATCGAGCTTTGAATGAAGCTTGTGAATCTGTAATACAGACGGCCTGCAAGCACATACGATCTGGAGACCCAATGTAGGTGCCTTCTTCACATGTACGGTCGTGTTACATTTAGCAATCAGTAATCTACCAAGTGCCCACTATACTGCATTATCCCGGCTCCATGAATGAGATAGTCTCTGCTGTCACAGAACTGAAATGCTCTCAGTGGAAACAAGCCGCCCATATAGAAGGATGTATAGAACAGCTACAAGACAGACTAGACAAGGGAGAACCCAAGGAGCATGGAGGAGTCACTGGAGGCTCGCTGTAGTCAGTGGTGTTTGAAGTGAGTCTCAGAGGAAATAGGGGATTTTGTGAGGAGATGGGCAAGGAATCCCTTCCAGAGGAGAGCAGTCTGTCAGTAAGCCAAAAGGTGAATTATAGTAAAGACTGAAAAGTTACATTAAGGCCAAGTTGTGAAGGGATTAAAAGCTTTAAAGTCTTTAAAAGGAGTATTTTATTTTAGAGGCAATAGGAAGCCACCTATTGAATGAGGGAAAGTAATGGGTCCCTTTGTAATTCTCTTGAGGATGGGAGAGATACTTGGAGGGTGGGCCAGATCTGAGGAACTTTGGTCAGGAGTGTTTCTCAGTCACCTAATTGAGAGGTTATGAGCATGTGGGTCAAATAGTCATCAGGCTAGGAGTGGGGAAAGGATTGATTTAGAGCTTGAGCTGCCATCAGAACTGTTGAGTCAGTGTCTTCCTTAAACCAAGTCTGAAAGGTCCAGTGAAAAGGACAGTGAATTGGTAATTAAGTCATAAAATTGTGAGATGAAGGCCCAAATACTTGGTTCATTGGTTACGTGCCGGGAAAACTTGTACAGCAGCAGGAGAGGGGCACAGTCACACTTTCATGAGGTGTGAGACAAGGGACAAAAGGGAGTGCAGGGGCAGGTGGCATGGGAACATGTGGAAGGCCTGGTTCAGGAAGGCAGAGTGAGGGAATGCATGGCATGGGGAGCATTCAGCATGGACCCAGTAGAGTGCAAGGGTGGGCAAGGGCAGGAGGAGTTTGAGATCCCATTATTAGAGGGCTTTAAGGGGGACAGACTAACTCTCATCAGTACTATCTTGGGATCAGTTCATTAACATAACCAAATCATCTCAGAATTGTTGGTGAAAAAAAAGTTACCATGTCTATGTTATCTCAGAATTACAAGCATTTAAGGCACTGAGAGCAGAGTCTGACTGCCTTCCCAATACCACATATCATCAAGCTGTGATTTTTGATTAATATAGGATAAGGTTTATAATTATGCTCCATTTTGCAACATTTTGTATGTGCCATCCAGGTTTCCCTTTGTGATGTTATTTCTTGCTATTGCCCTCATAGGCTGTCTCTTGATGGACTCACTGTCCTGACCAAAAGGGCACCAAAACAAGGCACAGATGGGCACAGGATATTGTGGGATAAAAATGGCAAGCTTTTGGTGATTGAGAATAAGAAGTTATGGATAATGCCGTGGTTGTAAAACTTGGAAGGCTGGAAGAAAAGGACATGATTTCAGCATTAAAAATGGGGTGTTTTGTTGTTGTTGTTGTTTTAACATATTGTAACCACCTATTTTGTGATGAACAATAGAGTATTAGGAACCCAGGAAAAGCTCCTAGGTCAGTGAGAGACTGTAGAAAGAAACTTGGAGAGTGCTGAGCACATGCCCCGTGGATGTTGCATGATGGTCCCTCATGAGCCACAAGACTGAGAAGACAGGGAGAGCCTGGACCAAGTAGTATCTGCAAAGCTGGAAAGAGGGAAAGCACCCTGCAGAGTCAGGGTTTCAGAGAAGAAAAAGAACCCCCCAATCCGGCCTTGAGAGCGCAGTCATGGAGGAAGCTGTTTCAGGTGAATAGTCAGAACATAAGTCAGATGGCAGGAGTTGGTGTGAGAGGGCAGGACTTAGAGGTAACAAATATAGAAAGGTTTTCTCTAGGCCCTTGAGAAAGGGGGAGAAGTATAGGGTAAAAACTTCAGGGTTTGCTCTTTCTAAAGGATGGGAGGACATCTTGGTGTTGTTTTAAGCAGCAGGGAAGAAACCAGTAGGAGAGGGAAAGAGGAGATGAAGTTTTCTGGTGAAAATGAGAAGAAATGGAATCTAGGTGGCTACCTGTGGAGACAAGAACAGGCATCTACAAAGATTGGAATAAAATAGGTGAAATTATGGGGTGATCTTAGGGGATTTTGAGTTGAAGAAAAGAGAACTCAGAGCTATTGATCTCTGTTTTTCAGTATAGTATGATGCAAGGTCCTCATCTGGAGGGGAAGGAGGAAGAGATTATAGGAGATTTCAGAAAAAAAGAAAAGGTTTTAAAATTTCTGTGGTGGAAAGTAGGTTAGGGCAGGGGTATCAGGCACATAGCTTATAGAACATGCGTAGTCCACAGTGCTCCCCAGTGAAGTGAAATATTGTTAAATATTTTACAAAATAAGAAAACAATGGAACAGGTAACATTACATTTTTAAATTGAGTCTCTATGTGTCCCATGGGACTCCTTAGGTATCATTTAGTGGTCACTACTTGAATTTGACACCATGGGATTAGGGAATCGGCTAGCAGAGGGGGCCAGGGATGTTCTTGCTGGGGTCAGAGAGGCTCCAGGGGAGATGACTCAGTCAGCTCATTGGGGAGATTCTCTCAAGCTCTTTTCAGCAGGTTGTGAGGAGTAGAGGGGCTGTTTGTAGTGAGGTGCAAGAGTGGAGGGGCTGATTGTAGGGAGTGTAGGCTTGACTTGTCACTCCGTGAGCAATAGTGGAACAAGAGATTCGAGAGCAAGGGACCATCAAGCATTCAGCTTCTGGACTGAGGGGTGGGCAAAGTGGATGGCTATGTCAAAGCCAGGCGAATTGTCTGAAAAAACTCTGAGGGGCAGAGAATTTAGAGTTCATAGGAGATGGGTCAGGGAAGAGATGGAATCTTAGGTTCTGACTAGAGAAACTGCAGTTTTCGATTCAGGAAGTGGTACTCTTGTGGATGGAGGTGAATGCAAGCTGTACCCCATTAGCTGAGAAAGCTGGTGCCATTGTGCGCTGCTCTGGGAAGGGCAGCAACGTTCAGGAGTCAGGAGGGGATGGGATCCTCTTGGGGATTGTGTCAGTCCTGGGGATCAGGTGTTCAGAAGGGCCTTATGCCCGTGGCATCTTAGGGTCAGTAGAAGCAGCTGGGCCTGGGTATCTTAGAGATGAGAAGACCAAAGTAGGGAGGAACATAATAGTTGTCTTTTAGTATTTAAAGGGCATCTGTCATATGTGAGGGAGGAATCAGACTGGTTGCATTTATCCTAGAGAGATGGGTTTGGGGGGGAGGGTGTTTACAGAGAGACTAAGAGCTTCCTACCACTGAGAACAGAATCAGTGGAATGGAATGCTTTGAATAGTGAGTTATCCTTCTGGAGCTCTTCACACAGAATGACCACTTTCTGTTTGATACAATCAAAAGGTCTTTTGTTTATGAGTTGAACAGGATTTCTTTGCTTCCTTTCCATCTCTCAAATTCTGTAATTCTCTGTATAGGTAAGGCTTAATAGAAAAATAGGCTGTAAGATTTTAAAGAAATTAAAAAACTGGAATTCTAAATCACTTGAATGGTTTGGGGAAGAGGAAATTTTGAAATATGTCACTGAATTGTGGATCAACATTTGCTAAAAACTAGTTTTGGAAATAAGATCTGAACACTTTGGTCCAGTTTAATTTATGTAATTTATGAAATTGAAGTCTGGGGACTTGGGATTGAATCCCAACTGTGCTTCTTAGTGTCTGTGGGTAAATTACTAAACTCTCAATTTCATCTTCCTCATCTATAAAATGAAAAGATTAGATTAAATGATACTTTTGCCCCTCCCAGCTTGTCATCTATTGTCCTACTGTATATAGAAGAGCTAGGTCATATCTGATCACTAGTATGATGTTGCCCATTGGTATCATGGAACAGTATAGTGGTATGAAGAAATGAATGAGAAAGCACTGTACTAAATCCTGGGGACACAAATACAAAAGTGAGATAGTTGTTGCTTCAAGGAGCTTACATTCCAGTAGGGGAATATAATAGAGGAGATGGTGATCTCAGGCGTTGAATGACACAGCAGTGGTGAGGGAATCACGAGATAGTTGATTGGGTATTCTTCCCAGAGTAGGAGGGGGAGGGGAGAGGAGAGGAATTTTGAGGGAAGATTTCCATCCCAGAGGGCTGGTTGGCAGGTTTAGGGCTGACCATTGAAAGTGTTAGGCTCACTGGCATTAGCTCAGATCCAGCTTTGGAGATTCCAGACTGAAATCGGACAACCTGAATGTGAATCCAGTTTTGCACTTGGGACAGGTGTGACAAGGTATTTTGCCTCCTTCCATGATTTTTAAGTGATCATAAATAAACCTGAATTAGGCCACTGAATAATCAAGGAAATGAAGGAAAGAGGCTCATAGGATATAGTCATATGCTCTGACTGCATTTTACTGACCTCTTTTGTTGATTGGTTATATTATACATATTTCCAGCTTATTTTCAACCAGGGAATCAGTCATAGACAATGATGTATTGTGCGCTTCTGTATGAGTAGAAATTGTCAGAGTCAGGGTGAGGGAAAAATATTTAGTGTTCACAATATTTTAAGACATAGTAATCTGGTTAAGGAGGCAGAATCCTTATCCATAAACAAAATTGAAAGCCCTTCAACTTCAGGTTATTATAGTATCACATAACTGTTGGAGCTAATTATACATGTGTTTGCATAATGAAAGGAGCTAGAGTAACAAAAGGCAAAGGAAATCTTCTCTTGAGAAAGTAAATTCCTAATTGTCCTGCAAACAACCAAATTGTTTTTTCAGGGCTACACAGAAAGTCTGAGTAGTTTGTGAACTCCCTTATTTCCCCTACTCTGTACCACTGAACCCTTCTACATCTTTTTCATCTTTTCTTCTGATCCAGTCTCTGGAGCAAAGGAGGCCCTTTCTTCCCCTTTTCAATCTTCCAGTTACTCTTGTCTTCATCTCTCCCTGTTTCCTTGAGGACTTTGATGCCTTCTAATCATTTTCTCTCATTTTCACTCTTTCTGCTGACTTAATTCTGCCATCCTACAAATATGCCTGAGCTTCTCACATCCATTTAAAACCTTCAGTTGGCCCTGCCTATCCCTTCACGCTTCCGTCATACATTGCTTTCACAGTGAAAGTCATACATGTTTTTCCTCTTGTTATTGATTTATTTTCACCTTCCCATTCTACTAAAAACTCCTTATTACTTTTAAATCCACTGTTCTTTTTTCATTCCTTGATTCTTCAGTTTTTGCAGCCTCTAATACCATTCCTTTTTTTTTCTTTCTAGCCATATCTGTCTTTAATTTTTGTCATATTCTTCCGCATTTTCTCCTATATGTGTTAATTGCTATTGTCCTTTGCTTTATCATTGTTCACTTCTCATTCCCTAAACATAGGTAACCCTCGGACTTTGTCTTGGGTCCCTTCCATACATTTATTTGGTGATCATATCTACTCTCATGAATTCAGTCACTTCTAAGCTGTTAGCTCTCAAATCTGTCTATCTAGACTTTTTTCTTTCCTTAACCCTCATTCTGTATTTCTATCTAGATGTCACCCATCATCAGTTTATGCTCAATATGTCCAATAAAACCTCCAGATTTCTCTCTTTTGAGGATATTACCAACCTCGCAATCTCCCAGTTGCTCCGGATTCCTTGGTCCTTCATCACATTTTATATCCAGTCCATTGCCAAGTTTCATTAATTCTTCTCTGTGTCACTTTCTCCCTCTTCCAATACCATCACTATTTCAGGTCCTTATCACTTTCTGCCCAACTACTGCACTAACCTCTTAAATGATCACCCTACTTCCACATTCCCATCTTTGATCCATCTTCCACATGACTTCCAAAGTAATCTTCCTAAAACAAAGGCATAAGTAAGCATGTCACTTTTATCTTCAAACCCTTTGCCTCAAGAATAGCTCATAAAGTCTTGACTGGTGTTTAAAAACCTCCCCAGTCTGCCTGTGTGCTGCCCTCCTTCACTCCGTCCCACCCACATACATTGGAGTCCCTCCTGAAACCCTTGCCTCCTCTCAAGGTTCTCTCAAGGCGCCATGTCCTCCTTGCCTCACTCATCCTGTTAGTTGTTGGTAACGTCGCCGTTCAGTGGTTGTCCGAGGAACTGGGTTCAAGTCCTTTGTCATGTCTTACCTAGGGGCCAAGGACAAATCACCAAATGCCTGTTCCGTCCACTCCCAGATAAGGGAGTGCTAAATCTTTGCTCTGTCGACATGGTGTATCACCCAGTAAAATGGAAGGGCTTCTTGCAGACAGGGAGTTTCTCTCAGGTGGGTGTCGTAGTGGGCAGACAGCATACTCAGAGTCAGGAGGACCTGTGTCCAACCTCGGTCAGATAGGGCCCAGCTATGGAAGCCTCTCAAAAGGCTCCAGGTTGCAAGAGAGTTTCTGTGAAGTGGTTGGAGTCTCCTTTGGGAGTGCCCTACTTCCACAGCTCCCCATGACAGAGCACAGACTCTGTGTGGGTTTCTGAATTGCATTCTCATTGTGAGAACAACACAGTGTAATCTAACTCTGCTGGTGCCCTTTCTCCCTCCCCGCCGGCAGGATCCTCTCTTGCCTGATGGAGCATCTCTACACGGAGAAGATGGTCGAGGACTGCGAACACAGGCTGCTGGAGCTACAGTATTTTATCTCTCGAGACTGGAAGTAAGTTTCTCCTGCCCTAGCCCAAGCTCCTGGCCTCTCCTCATCTCATAACATTGTCGGTGGGAAAGAGTTGGAGTTTCTTTTTGATCCTTTATTGCTTTTAGTATAGTGTCTTGGGGGCAGCTAGGCCACTACTGAGCTGGCACCAGATAGTACTAATTTCTAAGAGCTCAAAAGCCTGCATCACTGGAGCCTGAGAAGAAAGCAAATCACAGTTTTGAATTATGAAAGCAAATTAGGATTTGGGTTTTTTGTTTGCTTGTTTTATTGATATAGTAGATGCGAATTTTAGAAATTTCTTTATTCAAAGTAATTAAAATCATCCTTTATTATGAATTTCTTAACCATCAAAAATAAGAACTTGATTCCCCTTTTATCCAACTACCCAGATTGATTGCTGGCATTGAAGACTATCTTATCAATTCAGTTTATTCCTTACTCCCAGACCAACAGGTGATGAATGGGTAGAAAATGTCATGTATTTTTGTTCTTAATTCTTTGAAGTTAGCTAATATTATACTATAGAGATCTTACCCACACTGTCCAAAGATGGCTAAAAAGACATGTTCATGAAAATAAAGTATTTCATAATTTAGTCTGTCTTTAGTTTTCCTATTTTATCACTGTACATTCATAAAAATTGTGGAATTCTGAAGCTACCTGGTAAATTTTTCTCTGTTCTCTTCTGTATTTTAATCATAACTCCTAAAGTGTTGATTATATAGTTAGAACAGAATTAAGCTTCCCATGATTCTTGGATAAGTGCACAGTTAAATTATTTCCCCAACTTTTTCTTTATTACCAAACTCAAAATGTGATATAGATATGTTTTCTGGTATTGATATATACATAATTGGTAACTTAAAAATAAGGCTTTTTAACAATCAAAATAAAAAATTCCTAGCCAAGTGGGAGGAAGAAGAGAGATTTACCAGGAAGGGGATGAGATAATGAACATAGAATGGGACTGTGTCAGAGATTTGTCTTTTCCTTATGGCCTCTAGTATGTCCAAAAATATTGTGCTAACATCTTTTTAAAATTTTTTCTCATTATTTTATTCTTCCAAAATCATGTGTAAAGATAATTTTCAACATTGACTTCGGTAAGACTTTGTATTACAAATTTTTCTCTCTTCCTATATCCCCCCCTCTCAAAACAGCAAGCACCTTGATATTGGTTAAATATGTGCTATCCTTTTAAGCACATTTCCACATTTATCATGCTGTGTAAAAAAAATCAGACCAAAAGAAAAAAAAAACATAAGAAAGAAAACTACCAAACAAACAAAAAGGTGAAATATATATATATATATATATATATATATATATAAAATTAATATTTTATTTTTCCCTGATTACATGTAAATACAATTTTTAACATTTCTTTTTAAAATTTTGAGTTCCACAAAAGGTTTGGCAATTGTCAGTGCTGTAAAATTACCCATGCATATAACTTGTAAATAAAAAGCTATTAAAAAAAAATAAAATAAAATTTTGAGTTCTAAATTCTTTCCTTTTCTCCCTCCCTACTTCCCTTAATAAGAAGGAAAGCAGTTTGATGCAGATTATATATGACAATCATGTAAAATATTTCCATATTGAAAACAGAGAGAAGCCAAAAAAAATTGAGAAAAAGGGTTTTTTTGAAGTGTACTTCGATCTGTATTCAGATACTGTCAGTTCTTTCTCTGGGAATGGATAGCATTTTTTCATCATATGCTCCACAGAGTTGTTAAAGACATGTTGGCTATCCAGTTGTGAGTCTGGTAGATCAACATGAATTCTGAGTTTGCTAAGCACTGTTATTACCATGAATTAATCTTTTAGGTGAGGTCCAAGTTTTCTTTCCTATTATAGAGTTGATACTCCCTACCCAGCATTTTTCTCAGGGAAAATCAGACTTTAAAGTGGGTAACACAGGTTCCTAAGAAGGGAGCATTTTTATGCTTTCAGATTGCCTGGCACTCTTCCCAGAGGGAGCTGCTTGTCATTGAGTGAAATAAAAGTCCTATGTAAACTAAAGTGTGTCAAAGTCCCTGTTTTTTTACTCTCTTCTTTATAGACTGGATCCTGTTCTTTACCGCAAGTGCCAAGGAGACGCCTCTCGCCTCTGTCATACCCACGGCTGGAACGAGACCAGTGAGCTGATGCCCCCAGGGGCCGTGTTCTCCTGCTTGTATAGACACGCCTACCGCACCGAGGAGCAGGGCCGGAGAGTATGCAGCCAGGGCTTCTCTTCCATTTCTGAAATGCTGGGATTGATAGTCTCCATATTGTTGTAATTAGCGCTGGGAAAAAGTGTCCATGTATGTCTCCAGCCAAAAAATTCCCTCTCAGACAAATACTTGTATTCAGTTATTGCTTCACAATGAGAATATGGCAGGTCTTCAGTGAGATTGCCAACCAGTCTTCCTCCCCCCAGGCTTTGATCTGGTGTGATATGAGTCACACAGGTTCTCCTCGCAGTGGAGCGGACCCCTCTGGGGTAGCTTTGCAGGCTGCTCTCCATGGCTCGCTCTTGACTCCCTGAGCCGGAGCATGCCATCTGTTAGTGCCTCACTGGGGCTTGTTCACTTGTCCGACTCCCCGTGACCTCCTTAGAAGTTGCCTGTCAAAGATACAGGAGTGGTTGGCATGGAGATGAGGCTGTCTGACTCTAGGCCCGGCACTCTCTCCATTGTGCCATCTCTCTGGCCCCTTTGCAGGATACCACACAACTCTGGAGGAAACCCTCCAGGATCTCGGGGGTCCAGCATGGTTGTTTCAGTTCATTATTTAGGTTCAGGAGGCAGAGATTAAATTCCGTGACTTCCTTATTCACAAATATACCCCTCTTGAACTTGCCGGAGGGCACAGGATATAGAATCGGGGTCTATATTTTTCATTTCTGCAAATAAATCAAACCCTTATAAGTTTGGAGCTAGATAAGAAAGCCCTTTCTTCCAGCTGACACTAGAAGGCCTTACTCTGTGGCCTCCTTAAAGTCTGTCTTGTCACATCTTCCTATGTAGCTGTCTCGAGAATGCCGAGCTGAAGTCCAGAGGATCTTGCACCAGCGGGCCATGGACGTGAAGCTGGACCCTGCTCTCCAGGACAAGTGCCTTATCGACCTGGGCAAGTGGTGCAGTGAAAAAACTGAGATGGGCCAGGTGGGGAACCAAAGCCCTTCTTTTCTACAGTTAAGCACCTCTTGTGTGCTTGATGCAGGGAATGCTAAGACATCTACTAACTGTTTCTTAACCTTAGGGAGCTTAACATTCTACTTGTAGTCATTTTTATTGGAAGCTTGAAGGTTAGATTATTAATCCTGACACGTGGTGAGTTCTCAGGAAAGGCTTCCTCTTGGAAATGGCTGGGTGGCTGAGCCCCAGAGGGAGCTGGGGACTGAAAAAGAGAAGACAGAGAGATAGATGGGACAGTCTGGCCTAAGACATTGAGACATGGAATGTCATGTCCTATAGAAGAAACTGCATGTAGATAAGAGTGCCTGAGAGGGAAATAACAAAAAATGAGTTGGTGCCTTTAAATGGTCTACAAAAGAGTGTGTATCTTCTCATTGAGGCAGCAGGGTAGAAAGTCACAGAATTCTGGTTTAGTATTAACACTTGGCACTTGTTTAGAGGAGAAATTAAGAGAAAGGACAGGTAGATGAGAGGCAAAGAGACCGGTGAAAAGTGTCTCCTTGTCTAGATGAAGGCGAGAACTTGAAGTGCCTGATGTGGTGGTGAATGCCTGGAGAGGAGGGCACAAAGATAAGACCTCATGTCAGGGCAGAATTGACTAGCCTTAACTATTGAGTGTAAGGTTGAAGGAGACAAGAGCCAGCTTGTGAGCCTGGGTGCCAGAAAGGAAATGTGAAGAAGTTAGGAGCAGGGTTAAGAGAGAGAGAATGAGTTCTCAGTTGGACATGTTGTATTTGAGATTCTGTGACTAGTGTCATTTCATTTGAAATAAATCAGAGGTAGGGCACTGGCAGGACTCGATAGGGCTGAATATACAGTTTTGTAAATCACATATGGAGAAAGGATCATTAAATTCGTGAGAACCCTTGAAATCACTCATAAGAGAGAGCTTTGGGGCAGACCTGCTGGTAGGGATTGGGATCAGGATGATGAACCAGCCAGAGACTGAGGACCACTAGCCCCCAGAGGAGGGCTCTGCTCCAGAAACGCAGGAGAGAAAATTCAGGCTGGGAAGGTCTCAGGAGGGGTGAGATGGCCTCAAGTATAAGTAAGAGACCCCTGGTGATATTTAAGCTACCAAGGTCAGAAACCAGTAATCGGGGAATCACTAACAGGATGTGGATACCGTGTGAAAGCCAGTGGCTTTCTAGGAGTGAAGAGGTCCTTGCCCTCCAGTCTTTCCTTCTACAGGGCTGATTGCAGCATAATAAGGGGAGTCCTGTGGTCTTTTCTCCATCCTCTTTCTCTGGAGGCTCTGTGGCCTCTGACTGTTGATCACCCTCCTTTCTTTGGGGACTCTCTCAGGACACCCCCTCTTCTGGCTCTCCCTTTCTCTCTCTCTCTCCACCTCTGTCTCTCCCCTGCCTCCACGTGCTTTTCAGTCTGATGACTTCCAGCCTCTTGGCTCCTCCTTGAACACGATAGTTCCATCTTGTTCCATAGTCCATAGCTTCCAGTCATTATCATTGATTGTTCTTTGGGCCTGGAATCCTCTCCCTCATCTTGGCTTTAGCAAAAACCATTTAATAGGAAAGTAGCTATTGCCATGGCACTGTTTTAGGAAGGTACTAATTATTTAATTCACCTGAAGAGGGAAAAAAAATATACTTTTATTCAGGAGCAGCCCAAATCCAGTTTATAAAGTCTCCAAAAGTACACTTATCTCCAACGATCCTTCCCTGCTTAGGCAGAATTAGTCATCACCTTTATTGTACTAGCAGCAGTAAAATAGTCATGGGTGGTGCTGGGACTTGGCTCCTCATATCAGGGGGTCCTCTGATTCCCAGCAAGAGACTGGTGTGCCTCTCAGACAGTTGTCCAGACCCTATCTTAACTTCAGTTCAGAATACAGAGGACTCTTCCATTTAATTCTTTAATTCTTCAAGTGGTCCCTTTGAAATAAGCTTAAGATCAATTTGAAAATCCTCATTCTCCTCTATGTCTTTTTTTATACTTAGACATCTTTCCAAATGAGCTGTTTTAGTGGCTGTCATCCACAAGGATTCATTTGTATTCCAGCCCTAAGAACTTTACCTAACCTTTTCCCCTAATTTGTACAGATCCATAGAAAGCTAAAAATTGTTACTTTAATCTTAGTAACCAATATCTTTTCCTGAAGAAAGTATTAGTGAGTTTGTCTTAAATTCGTTTTCAATACAGAATTTTGGACATGTAACATATGGAAGCTCCAAGTGAAACCTCAGAATAGGGTTAAAGACTTTGCATCAAAGTGTAGCATTGAGTCCTCTGCGGCCCCTAACTGAATTGTCCCCTTAGAGTTTTGTGTGTGTATTTTGCCCTGAGACTTTAAAAACTTTTTTGACTGTGATCACTTGCATCAGGTAATTGTCCTTTAAGTTTATCTGTGGATCAAATAAAATCTTAGTGTCATTTACAGTGGATTCCTCTTGTTGAAGAAATACAGATCAGGAATCTTTCACTAGGAAACAGACACTTAGTAACCCAGGGAATTGATCATGGAAGTAACTACATAATGACACAGATTTTGTTTTGTTTGTTTTAATTGTAGGAGCTTGAATGCCTCCAGGATCATCTTGATGACTTAGTTGTGGAATGCAGAGATATAGTGGGCAACCTCACAGAATTAGAGTCAGAGGTAAGCCATTTACAACTTAGAAGGAAAATGTTTTTGCCAAGGGCCTTTTCCTTAAAGACCTGCTGGTTCTGACCTATTTTTCCCTTTGAGGGCATTATATTTTCTTTTTGTCTAATAACAGGACATAGAGAGCCCTTTTCCCCTCTCCCCCCTTGCCCAGCCTTTCTTAACTTCCTTCTTTGGAGTCTTCACTTCTCCTGTGCCATTCACATCTGTAACCTTCTAATCTCTTGAATGACCCTCCTCGTATTAGCTCTTTGACTAAATCTTCTTCATTCAATAGAATCTACCGCTTTGCTTTCCTTATGATTCAACCTGACCTTATATTTCTGGAGCAGCAGTTTATCTACCTTCTTTTCAGCAAAAGGTTTAGGAACATATTTTAAATAGGGTCACAGTCCCTTATCCTCACTCTGTAAGACATCTGCCCATTCTGTCTTCAGACTCTCGCAAAGCAACCTGAGGAAAGAACCTTTTAAATGAAGGGCAGCCAGGTAGATTGGAATGCCTTCACTTAACAACTCTAGTTGCAGTCAGTGACATGTAGAATTCCTCCCTCGGGAGTGGGACTTTGTAGTGATTCATGTGATTAAGGCCATCATTTACAACCATGCCTATTCTCCAAAAACTTGATCATTTGTCATTTTATTTGTGGATGTGGACATTTAAGTGACAGCCCTCTGGCTTATGATTTGGGCAAGTGTCACTGCTCAGTTATTATTTTTCAGTATGTTTCTCAGCCACTTAATTTTTTTAAATCTTCCCCCAAAACTTTCCAAATAATGATATTAAAAGTTTCTCTCTTCCTCTTTACCTTATTTTCTCGCCCTGCAGTTTCATGTAGGCAGAGAAGTTAAGGCCCTGTAGAACAATGTTTGTCTCCAAGAACATGAGAGCCACATTCTTCCCTCCCCCCAAATCTCTAAAATCTGCCTAGTCTTATATTGGGTACGAGCAGAGTGGTATATATGGGGAATATGGGTGCTCTTGACTTACAGGTTTTTGCCAATGGTCCATATTGTTTTGGATGGGGTAGAGAACATCCTAACTTTCTTGTGCCAACAGGAAGTCATCCAGATTTAATTTGCAAATAGCGACTGAAACTCAAAAAGATAACTTCCCCAACAAATACTAACCTTTAAAAATGTAGCAAACCCCACCTTCCTTAGCCATTTTGTTTCTGTATAGAGATATGTATTTTTAATTTTTCCAGTTATAAGTAAGACATATTTTTTTACGTTTGTTTACAAAGTTTTTAAAAATTTTAAAAACTTTAAAACTTTGAGTTCCAGATTCTCTCCTTTTCTCCCCACCCCTACCCACTAAAAAGGCATGAGTGAAATTATGTAGAACATTTCCGTAAAGATCACCTTGAAAAAGAAAAGGGATCTCTTACCTCCTTTTTCTCCCCTTCCCCGCCCAAAAAAAAAAAAAAGTTTAAAAAAAAGAAGTCAGTTCTTTCTCTGGGTATAGATAGCAACTGTAGCCATTTCTAAACTCAAATTGTAATCTTGTCTCCTACAGGACATTCAGATTGAAGCTTTGTTGATGAGAGCCTGTGAGCCTATCATTCAGAATTTCTGCCATGTAAGTGACCTTTGAGAATTGAAAAATTAAATTTGATACTTATATACTGGGTACCTATTTCTCCTCCCCCCCCCAAAAAAAAAAAAAAAATCTGTTAATCTCAAAAGGAAAAGAAACTTTAGTAAATTAGAAAGAAAGAATAACTCTTCAAAGAGATACTAACGTTATGGGGAAAACTTAAGCAACATGTGGCTTATGCCCTAGTTGATCATGTATGAATCATGACTGAAACATACTCATAAATAACATGGATTAGATGTGGTTTAAAATCAGCAAAGATTGCTTATGTCCTAGCAGAGCAAGAACAGTAACATACATTCATGTTTTATAAGAAACACATTATGTAAATTGACTTTTTCTTTTCATTTATTTTTGGACTGGTATTAATTTTGTTTACAAAATCAAACCCTTATTCATCTTTGAGCTAAGGGGGGGTTGTTTTTCAATTGGAGGTTCAGTGAGTTTTGCCTTCCTTCAGGATGTGGCAGATAATCAGATCGACTCTGGAGATCTGATGGAATGTCTGATCCAAAACAAGCACCAGAAGGAAATGAATGAGAAATGTGCAATTGGCGTCACCCACTTCCAGCTGGTGAGTATGTCTAGCATGGCCCAACTTCTTAAAATGTGCCTTGTGCCCCCATATGGGAGCTCACAACTGAATGTGGGGGTTGTGCAATTATGGTTTGTTATCAATAAATGTTTGATTTGTATACCTATGTCCCACGGGATCGTGGAAACATTTCTGAGGCAAAAAGGGGTCGCAAGTAGACAAAGTTTAAGGAGCCCTGCCTCTAACAAAGGACAATGGTGCAGCAGTTTGAGGGGTTTGCTCATCAATCATCTACTGCTCTTATATAAAGTCAGAGCAAATCTGCAGTGGGAAAGCTAAGATTTCCAGTCTTCATTCTATTTTAGTAACTATATATTTTTTTTCTATTTGTATTGGGGGAAAATAATCTCAAAAACTATTAGTTTAAGGATTAAGATTTGATTAGAGTGATTAGCTTTCCTGGTATGGATGTGAATGTTCAGATCTCTGTGTGTGTATATGTGTGTAAGTGTAAGTGTGTAAGGTCCTTCAGTTAATAAGCATTTATGAAAAGGATCTGCTTTTGCTAGGAGCTAGGACTCCAAAGACAAAAGTTTGTCTCTTAACATTTCAGGTCCAGATGAAGGACTTTCGATTCTCCTACAAATTTAAAATGGCTTGCAAGGAAGATGTCTTGAAACTTTGCCCCAACATCAAAAAAAAGTACGTAGGTTCCCCTGCCTTAAGTAGAAAGTGTAATCCTCCTTGAGTCACTGAGTACTAGAGAAGCAGCCCTGAATTCCTCCCCTAGCCTCTTTAACCTGAGAAGATTGATTTAGGACCTTGACCTAATCAGGAGAGGAATCCATTGAGGCTGTCATGGAGGCAAAGCCTTTTGGCTTGTAGCTGCCCCCCACCTCTTCCCTTGTGTAAGATGGCCATGTCCATCCTCCACTGGCGGTTCCCCAGGCTGGGAGCAGCTACAGTCTTTGGGGACAGAAGTGTGGGGGTCTGGTGCCCAGGCTAGTAACATAGAATGTGTGCGGCAGAGCAAAGGCTGACTGGTGGGTTGGGGTGCTGCCCAACTGGGGATCCCCCCAACACTCCCCCATCATGTCATTCTTGAAGAAAGCGACAGTGAAGAAACAAACAGGGACTCCTACATCCTTGGGCTACTGCTAGCAGGGAATGGAAATGCTGAGCCCTTGGTTTGCTAAGTTGGGAAACAGGGCCAGGGGTTTCCTTGTCTTCCAGGAACTGATTTGTAGTGACTCAAAGACAAGAATCAGACTTAGTGCTACTCATCCCAGAGAGTCTGATCTAATAAAATGGGTTTCAGTGTCAGGCCTCCCACACAGGCTTCTGAAAAGCTTCCCCCAGACTCTTTACTCTGGAAGGAAGAGAGCTCTGCAGAGATGCCTGAGGGACTGGGTTGTCATTGGCGGGGGAGGGGGGGGGGAGGAGAAGGGGGGCGGGAGGCTCAGGCCCTCTCCTCTGGTTGGCAGGGTAGACGTGGTCATCTGCCTGAGTACCACTGTGCGCAATGACACGCTGCAGGACGCCAAGGAGCAGAGGGTGTCCCTGAAGTGCCGCAGACAGCTACGTGTTGAGGAGCTGGAAATGGTAATGCTCTGGGCAGCCCGCAGGGCCTTGTCCTGCTTCCCTGGGGTCCCTGTCACTGCAGCATAGAGCCACCCTTTTTTATTGCTTGTGGGAAGATTTGAGCGGGGCCCGGGGTCCTGTAGCTTTATATAGAAGCTCTGCATAGCAACAGAGACCCTTCCCCCAGGTTCCAATCTCCCTGCTAACATGGAGAAAAGCCACCTCATCCACTTTTGCCATCCTTCAGTCTTGTCAGGAACAATGGTGTGAGTCCCATGTTGACCCTAGAATAGCTCCCCAGCACCTCGGAACCCTGCATGGCGAGACCCTGGGAGCAGGGCACACAAGGCAGCCTTCCCATTCCAGAGAGCAGAGTGTGAAGTGCTTCCCTAGGACCGCCCAGCCAGCATGTGGCAGCCACGGGGGCTGCTCCCTCGCCTTTGGCTTTTGTGGGAGAGCTTTGGGTCCTCGCTGAAAGCCTGCCACACGTGAGTCTGGGACGGTGCAACTTCTCAGCTCACGCCTTCTCTTCCATGGTTCCTTTGTTGGTGCAGACAGAGGATATCCGCCTGGAGCCCGAGTTATACGAGGCCTGCAGAAGTGACATCAAGAACTACTGTCAGACCGTGCCCTTTGGCAATGCCCAGGTAAACCTTGTGGGGACCTTCTGGGGAGCGGGGAGAAAAGCTCAGGAGGAAGCTGGAGTTTGTCGCCCTCCCGGCAGTCCTCCTCACCGCAGGGTGATGAGTTTGCCAGTCAGGGGCCAACTTTAAGCTGGCCTAAGCCAGTCTGAGCCATGAAAGTCATTGGATTGTTTTTATCCACTTATCCTCGTGGCTTCCTTTTCCTGACGCTAACCCCTGTCACAGGAGGGTGTGCACTGGGTCAGAATACGAACACATCCTGACTTGTGCCATCTACAACTAGCTGGAAACACACGTTGGGGAAACATCAGGCCATAGGGCTGTCTCATGCTGACTTTGTCTCTCCTCCCAGATCATTGAGTGTCTGAAGGAGAACAAAAAGCAGCTTAGTCCTCGCTGCCACCAGAAGGTCTTTAAGTTGCAGGAGACAGAAATGATGGACCCAGAACTGGACTACACGCTCATGAGAGTTTGTAAACAAATGATCAAGGTAAGAGGCCGTGTCCCAAGCTTCCAGATTTGTACTCATGTTGATTCAGGAGCTCTTTCTGCTAGAGTATGTTGCAGCCCATCTGTGTGCTCCTCCTGTCCCCCAGCTACCCCCAGGAGACCCCTTTGTGGTCCCACCACAAGGACATGTTCGGGCTGCCCACCTGTCTTTTCTGGCTCATGCCATGTGACCAGGCCATCTTCTCTATACCATCTTCCTCATGCTATCTTTCACTCCAGCTCTTTTTCAGAATTGCTTATGGCTGTATGTTGCAGCCTGTTCCCCATTCACCATGTTCTTCTCCATTACCCTCTGGTGCTCATTCTTACTTCTTTAGTACATTGTACTCTGTCTTACTGCTGTACACGCTGACAAGACTAGTAGTGAAAAGATGACTTTGCAGCATCCCCAAAGTCATCTGGCCCACCCTCTTCCTCCTACTCGGTTCTTGGCTCCATGCCCTTAACCCCCCCATCTTGTTACCTGTTTCATTCATGCCCACTGATGGCCAAGTTCTGCCGGAGACCTGGTCCAATCTGGCTACTTGAACTTGCCTTTGTGGGTGTGCAGGCCAAACTCTGAACAATCACAGACCTGTTCGGTGTTCTGGAGCTTGATGGAACCAGCCCACTGGCATCTGCCAACTGGTCAGTAGGTGGAGGTCCTTCTCATCCGAGGCAAAGCTCCTTTTTTCAGTGACAGATTTCTTGGACAAGCACATATCTCTCTGTCAGGCCTCAACTGATTTTTATCATCCAAGGGTCACTGGGTAGGGTCATTCCTACTGTTAAAGCTTCCGGGGATTCTTGAATTAAGAACGCTGCATGCACGGGAGATACCTTATAGTGAAAGAAGCTTTAAAATACTGTTTTGTTCTGATGAGTTTCTTAATAATCATACAATAAGCACAATGTAATATTAAGCCCTCTACCTCTTTCATTAAGTGATTTGGTCCATTGTCAAACAGCACTTAGGAAATCATGCTTGTTTGCTACTAATATTGTCATCAAGGATGCCCTTGAGTTAATGATGGATGACTCTCAAAGATTGTATGTCGCACATGATAGAATCGGCATCTAAGCTGAGAGTTTTTACACTTTTCTCCCTTCCCTATTTCAGCCTCTTTGTGAGCCAACTTAGCTCTTCTCTGTCTCACACCTTTGATCCCCTTTTCCCCCCTGGCCTGATGATTCCAGTTAAGGGCCAGCCCATGATTACTCACCTGCTTCTCTCCTATCACAGACCGCTGGAAAGAACAGGGCTGGTGGAGAGGATGGGTGGGGGGAAGGAGTATAAACAAAATCTTACTGCTTTAGGCCCTCATTTCAGGAAGGGAGCGTGTTATTCCTCCCTTATTGATTGCGTGTCTCACACTCCACTTTTGCTGTTCCAAACCTTGTCTTCTCCACCTTGCCATCACATTTCTTCTGAGTCCTCAGTCAGATGACATCACACAGACTAGCCTTTACAAAACATACAACTTTCTGTAAAATGCTAGTTGTTATTATTGTTTTGTTATTAAATCATAGCAGAAAAAAATTGAACTCATTCTCTCAGACTTTTTTCTCTACTTCTCTCCATCTCACATCATTCAAAAATCTCCTCCAACCCTTCACAGTGACTTCAAGTGAAGGTGTAGTCCCTCTCCTTGTCATGACACACTTTCTGCATCCCAGTTTCTACAGTAGATTACTCTCACTGTCACTCTCTTATCTTTAGTCTCTTTCTCTTGCTTATGTAAGCCAGAACAAAAGTCACTGAGACAGATCTGAGTATAATCAATCAATTTATTAGGGAATCCAGTGGTCCATAATTAATTGGATCCAAGACTTTCCTCATGATCAGGGACCCCTCTGTCAGGAAAAATTGCTTTCATGGCCATTGAAGGAGTACCAAAAATAGGAGACAGAAGCAGGGAAATCTCACAGTTGGCTAATTAGCACTTTTGTCATCAGGCCTTTGTAGGTTATCACCAACCAAAGGCCATCAACTGCGGTCCACTTAAGCAAGACTCCACAGGGCATAAGACCCTGTCACTATAATTTTAGTCTTTTTAGAGGTCCTCCAACACTGTTGTTTGACCAGTAATGTCATATCATAGAGCCCAACAGGTTGAAATTTTAAAGATCACTAGGAAATGGATGTTAATGACTCCTAAGTATCAAAATTATCCTTATACCTATCCTTAAAAAACCTATACTTGAATCATCCATTCTTACTCAACGACACTTACTTCTCCCTAAACTCCTTGGAAAAGCCATCTACAATTGGGGCTTCTACTTTTCTCTTCTCATTTTCTTTTAAACCCTCTCTTATAAGTACATCTGTAACATTCACAGTCTATCAGTGGCAGTTTCCCCTATTCTTGAAGGAAAAGATAGTTGGGTAAAGTAATTTTTAAAAATCTTTTCCATTTTCATCCTTACATGCCCATACAATGACTTTGTTTATTCATATAGCTTACTAAGCCTTTCTTAAACTGTTTTGTTTTTGTTTTTGTTTTGTTTTTACTGTGTACTTCTTTTTACAGTCACATCTTTATTTGGCAAGTGAATCAGATGTTTCCTGACCAAGGGGCTATTTCCAGGCTTTTTATTCTCCTTGTGGCAATTAGTTTATTTGTTATATTTCCAGATGAAATTATTATTATAATCAGTGACTGTGTTGTTTCTGTTGTTCATTTTTTAATTTTAGTCTTTGTCTTAATAATTCAGGATTATGTTTCAGTTGGATAATACATCACTTTCTCTTTATTCTTGCTTTCCTTCTCTTCTCCCCTTCCCCCCTACCTTTTAAACAAGTAATTCTCATCTTAATTACTGATGAGTCAGTGATCTGACTCAGATCACTCCCACATCACTAGCAAGTCTTTTCCTGTTTATTTCTTTATGATATTATTTGTTGCTCACTGTTTCTGTCAGCTATCATTCCTGGTATGGAAGCCTGAGGCTTTTTTTTTTTTTTTACAAGTTTTTGGTCTCCTGTTCTTTTTCTCTGAGCCATGTTTTCTCTTATATTTCTCCCCATCTTGATTTTTCCCTACTCCTGCAATTAAGTTTCCCAATGTTAAGTATCTGTTGATTTTATTTGAAGTTTTATCAGACTCTTCATGGAATTTCTCTTCCATGTCATCAATAGCAATTTAGCTTGGTGCATGAGCTGCAATTATTTCCATGGCAGTCTTTTGTGAAAATTACCATTTATAATCACAATATGCAATGATCAATATCCTGTTAGGTTTCACATCACCTTCCAGTGTGTGATAAAACCTGCTCCTCCAAATCTTGAGCCTCTCTGTTGGTGCCCACAAGTTGTCTGCCCATTTGATAACAACTTCCTTATTTCTTCTCATTTTATTTACAACAAAAGATCAAGAATGGTGTAATTCATCTCTTCTAACAATATATCCATATATTGGTCCTTGGACAAAGATTTTCTGTTTAAAGTATAGGAGTTAAATTAATTAATTTGTATTCCATATACAATAAATTAAAAAGCTTTCAGAGCCAACTGGTGTTTAGCAGAAAGAGCTGGATCTGGAGTCAGAAAGACCCAAATTTGAATTTGGCCTCGGGCCTGGGCAAGTCAGTCAGTTTACCTTTGCCTCAATTTCCTGCTCTTCACAATGGAGTCTAACATTAGCACTTAGCTCACAGGCAAGGATCAAATGAGATAAAGTTCAGAGGAAACCTACCATGGTGCATGGCACACAGCAAATGCTAAATAAATGTGTATTCTCCTTAACTTCCCCTTTAGGTACTAGAGAACTAGAGAATGAAAACAGCAGGAAGGGACTTCGTGCTCTTCTAGAACTTGACATAATCTCTGACTTTTGTGAGCACATCCTTTATCATAGCCAGTTAGAGTTCATTAGTGAATCACAAGGAATATGTGGAAAACATGGCTGAAGAAAAATAAGAACATGCAGAGACAGCCTCACTATGTTTTGTAACCTCCTGTGGCACCTTCACTGTAGGACTGGGTAAGATGGCTTCCATCTCCCTAGAACAGTGATCTGGGCTGGGGAGGAAGGAAGTGGAGCTTGATCTGGCTCTGTGCTAGTGGAAGCAAAGCAAGTTGGTCCCCACTTTTCTTCTTCCTTCCCCTTCCCTATCTCCCGTAAGCAGAGAGTAGTCAATCAGGGAGGTCATCATAACCTTCCCTCTCTATACCCCCACCTTAGGAGCAGGGCATATTCCATATGTCATCTAACACATGTAAAGAAAGCAGTTCTTTGTACCATTAATAAACAGATTAATACTTTGTTTCATCTTTCTCTCATCCCTTTTTTATGTCTATTTTTGTGGGGCTTTTATAGTGTATATAATGTATCAGTTCAGTAGTAGGTGAATATATATACACACATATATTTATATGTAATTTATAAGTAGAATGTTTGCTCAGAAACTTTTTGCTGACAATGTTGCACAGTTCAGAAAAATTCAACTTTAGTAGCAATTCCTTTATTCTTTGGTACAAATATTTCCAGTGAAGCCATAGTTTTTTCCACATTCCTGCTGGGGGTTAAAGAAGTCAGATTAGTAGCCATACGAAAAAATGTTCTAAATCACAAACAATTAAAGAAATGCACATTTAAGACAATTCCAAGGGATCATTCATATCCATTAAATTGGCACAATTGACAAAAATGCAAAATGACCAAAGAATTTGTTAATCCAGATGTTAAAAAGCAAACGTGTATATAATAATGCACCACTGGAGGAGTGCTAACTTGACCAGCTGTTCTGGAAAACAATTTGAAAAGATGTCCCTAAACCTATTAAGTCCTGCATGTCTTTGACCCAGAAGCACCACTACTAGGTCTGTGCCTCCTAGAAGAAAATGATTGACATGGATAAAAACATTTATAACAGCACTTTCTGTGGTAAGAAAGAACTGGAAACTGAGGGGATGCCCCTCTTTTGGGAAATGGCTGAAAAGGCTATGCTGGATGAATGTGATGGAATCCTATTATTCTACAAGAAATAATGAAAGGGATGTTTTTAGAAAACCCTGGGGAGACTTGTTTGAACTGATACAGAATGAAGTGAGTAATAACAGCATTATTATAGAAATAACCATAAAAGATTTGGGAATAAGAAAATGACCAGTCACAGTATCAGGGAACTTGTGGTGTAATGTGCTGCCTCCTTCATGAGAGAGCTATAATGATCTCAGAAGGCATATTGAGGGATGGAGTTGGGTATTACAGGGAGCAGGAAAGGGCTGTATTTTGTTTTGTTAAACACTATCACAGTAGGCATTAATTTTGCTTAATAATACATGTTTGTAATGGATTTTGTTTTCATGCTGCCTCAGTGGAACAGTGTTGGGGAGAGAATTTGGATCTGAAAAAAAAAATTGATTTTAAAAAATTTATTTTATAAAACATTGTGCATATAAAGCTTGTAAGTGAGCCGCCTGGTAAGACAAAATGCAGGCTTTATATGATTATAAAATCATTGGGAGCAGAGATTTGAATCCAATACTAGCGAGGCTGGAAATAACACAAATAACAGATTAATGGTAATTACAATAGAAAACAAAAGGAGAGCTGCATCTTTGTGCTCTAGATACAGAGAACAAGTTTTGGCTTTTCCTCTGGGAAAGCTGTAGCCTGCTCTCCCTTGAACCATTCCATACAGAAATAGCCAGTGAAACCTCTAATAAAGCTCAAAGGTAACTAGGAAATAGTGATTGCTCACAATTCTATAATGCTTTGCAATTTACGAAGGAGCACTTTTCTCCCAGCAGCCCTGTGTTTTACATAACGCAAATTTTGCTAACCTTGCTTTACAGATCAGGCAACTGAGGCTCCATTTGCCTTTGGTTGGCCGTACAGCCTGTGTGGGAACTCAGGGCCAAGCTCCGTGTCCTGGATTGATGTGCCATACTGGGGCTGCAGGAGCCCACAGAGGGGTCTGTGCATGGAACTGCTCACAGGGCTTCTTTCTTTGCAGAGATTCTGTCCAGATGCAGATTCAAAGAACATGTTGCAGTGTTTGAAACAAAATAAAAACAGCGAACTGATGGACCCCAAATGTAAACAAATGATCACCAAGCGTCAGATTACGCAGAGCACAGGTAATTGCCTCCTGATTCAGTTCCTCTGGCTAACAGAGGGAATAATGAGCCAGCCTCAAGATACTTTCTCTCCAGTGGATTCTCTTCTTTGAGGTGTTGAGGTGATTTTACAAAAGATGGGCTAGATCCCACCTGTGGGGGATAGCTGGGGCTGTCTGGAGAAGCCAAGCTGGGGGCTGGGCATCTAGCATGGAGAAAGAAGGCCTGAGGGCTGTCTGACTTCCCCTCCCCAGAGACAGAAGAGGAGGGGCGGCTGTTTTTAGAGTTGGGGTATCTATTAGACACCAGGCCCCAGAAGTGATGGTCATAATTACTAGGTCTTTAATAGTGTGGCCAGGATAGACAGCCTTGGAGCTTCCTTTCTCTCCACCAGTCCTCAGTTTTTGGTGATTTTACTAAAGAGTAATTTTGACAGCCCTGTAAAACTGTTTCAGGACAGAGCAATAGCTTTGAGTCTCTTGTTTCTCTTAAAATCACATTGCGTTGAGAAGGGAAAATAGTTCATGGATACCAAAAGTCCTTCTGACTCCCAGGCTTCTTGTAGTGTCTAAACTCTTAGAGTGCATTTTGGTCCTGGAGAATTGATCATGAGCCACATTTTCTTTCATTTGTGAGATGTAGTAGAGTAGGACTGATGGTGCTGGAGGTTGCATTTGCATCAGATGAAGTCACTTCATTTTACTTAATTCTCTTTGTTTCCCAGATTCAGTGTTGGGGGGAGGAGGGCATTTCAAGGTGTCAACAGATCTACCACAACTCCAAAGGACTCCTGAAATAAATTGCTGTCTACCTCCAAAAAGAGAATTGATAGACCCAGAATGCAGAAATGAAAGCCTATTTTTCCCCTTTATATATATTTTTTTGCTTTTTAATTTTATTTCTCAGTCATGTTTTTCATGACTAAGGGGTATCATATTTCTTGCCTTCTCAACCAATGGGAGAGGGGCTGGAGAGAGGGACAGAATTTGGAACCACTACCACCCCACCCCACCCCCCAAAAAAATCTTTTTTTTTATTTTTAAAACATATGCATAGATAATTTTCAATATTCACCTTTGCAAAACCTTGTGTTCCAAATTTTTTCCCTCCCTACCCTAGATGGCACATAATCCAGTATGTGTTAAAACACGTGTGATTCTTCTATACATATTTCCACAATTGTCTTGCTGCACAAGAAAAATCAGATCAAAAAGGGAAAAAGTGAAAAAAATGCAAACAAAAAAAACCAAAAATATTTTTTGAAAGTGTCAATGGAAATAATAGAAGATAAGTAGGTATAAACCCAGATTAAGTTTCTTAGCCCCCTTTCTCTTCCCTTTGTCCCAGATTACCGCCTAAATCCTGTGCTAAGGAAAGCCTGTAAAGCTGACATTCCTAAATTCTGCCAGAATATTATCAATAAGGCCAAGGATGACTCTGAGTTGGAAGGTCAGGTCATTGCCTGCCTGAAACTGAAATATGCTGATCAGGTAAATTGGGGAGGAGAGAGGGATCTCTGTTCTTTGTCAGTATACCTGTTACTTCTTCATCTCAGGTTGGGGCCAAGCCCCAAGGCCAGAGTTGGTGAGCTGATTAATTATTTTTTGTCCTTCCCTGCGCAGCGCCTTTCTCCTGATTGTGAAGACCAGATTGGAGTAATAATCCAGGAATCTGCTCTGGATTACAGACTCGACCCTCAGCTGCAGATGCATTGCTCAGATGAGGTAGGAAAGCTTGTCGTGAAGCCAGTTGTGACCAGAACCTTCCTGGCCAAGGGAGATGAGTGTCACCAGATTCATCCTTCCTCCTATCCCCACTTTCCCCTAGTTTACCTCCCTTCTCACAAATATTCATAGACACCCTTCTAATTTCTCCCACCTCTTATTTGTTAGAAAGAGACAGCTGTAGTCTAGTTAAAAAGACTCAACTGAATTTGGCATTGGAAGAATCCCATCTCTCCTTTTTCTCAGCCCTACTAGGAGAATCTCTACCTCTCTACTCCTTGAGGTGGGAAGATCGGATGAGCTAGGGTTTTTTCTTTATTGTGGAATGTGCTATAGGATTTCTATAGAAATCCCTCTGCCTGATGCTCCCAGCGGGGCTGTGTGCGGATTGGGGCCCTCCATTTCTAGCAGTACACCTTAACCCATTCGTTCTTCCTCTACCTGTATCGGCTCTTTCTGCTAGGAGAGTTTTCTTTGGGGGATCAGGTAAATAGCCTTGTGCATGGTAAACCTTGGATCAGGCCGACTCGCCTCTGGGTAGTTGTGGGATCAAGATATCTCAACCAGCTTTTTTCTCCTGGCTGCCAGGCCATCAAGGGAGGCCATGCTGAGCCTCCGGGGCAGGGGGAGAAGAGGCACTGTTGGCCAAGCACTTGCTGAGGTTCTCTGAGTACCTCTGGCAGATGTAACTGGGGATGCCATGGGGGTCCGGGGGACGCCGCGGGGGCCGGTGATCACCAGCCTGAGGACAACGGCTTTGGTGAGGGGAGCTCGGCTCTCCCCAGTAGCCAAGCGTGTGGTAGCCCCGGCATGTTTGCCTGCTCTTGTTTGGCTGCTCTTTTCACCCTTAGTTAGATGTGCTGCTGTGTGTGTCCTTTAAATAGATCTCCAGCCTGTGTGCAGAAGAAGCAGCAGCCCAGGAACAGACTGGTCAGGTAGAAGAGTGTTTGAAAGTGAACCTGCTGAAAATCAAAACGGAAATGTGTAAAAAGGTAAATAGCCACCCCTGGTTCTCACCCCTGCCCAGGCCTCCAGAACCTCTGAAGGCTCCCCAGCATGGACATGCTGATTAAAAAAGTGATTCTTAAAGACCCAGTCACCTTCCCTGTCCTCCTCTCTCCTCCCCCGTTCCCCTCCACCCCCCACAAAGACTTGCTCATTTCAGCCCTGGGCATTATCACCCCTTGGAGCTGGACTCCAGGATCCTTCATCAGTATACTACAGGAGTTGTTCCCATGTTTCAAATCAGTTTTATTGGCAGCAGCATCATATCGCACCCCTCTCAAGTGAACTTTTATAGACTGCTAGTAGTCATTTATTATGTATTAAAATATACATGCTTCCTATGGTTCTATTCATGCCCAAAGCCATTTGTATTCCATAGTGCCATGGGGCTTACTGATTGAGCTTTTGTTTGAGTGTAAATATTGGCAAATAACAGGCCTGATCCACTTGTCTTTATGTCTTTTCTTTGTCATCATTCTTTTTCTCCAGGAAGTATTAAACATGCTAAAAGAAAGCAAAGCAGACATATTTGTGGACCCAGTTCTCCATACAGCCTGTGCCCTGGACATAAAACATCATTGTGCAGCCATCCCCCCTGGACGAGGGCGGCGTAAGTCTTTAAATACTTAATCTGCCCTCTCTTACTTATAGGCTGTGATTCTGGTGGAGGAAAAAGAGGGACTCTTGGATGTCAGACATTGTCCCCCTCATTTTTGCAGCTGGGGTTGTCTGGGAGCATGGCCCATACAAACTTTGCTGTATGTTAAGTGCCGTGGAAACTATGGGTGTTACTGGATTAAGTGGCTGTTAGAACGAGACCTGCTTAAAGCCAAGAAATATCTTGCCACCTGCTTTGAATTACTCAGGCTTAGGAAGCTGTAGAACTGGAAGAAAGACACTGTCTTCAGCTTCTTTGCCCAGATTTAAGCAGCTGAGGATGTTAGTTTAGCTTATTGTGGAGAATTATGTCTAGAAAAGGGCTAAAGGGCAGCTCTGAATGTGGGAAAGGCTTATCCTTGGTGTAGATGGAATTTTGAAGCAAGTCTTAGAAAATGAGGAAATTTTTAAAAGGATAGACAACATTCCTTTGATTGTGGCATCTTGGTTTAGTTTCACCATATAGACTAAAAAGGAAATTTGGGTTTTGGGAATTTTATAGTGATATATAATTGGATGAATGCCCTCTTCCCTGGCTGTTGGGAAAATTTTCCATCAGCTGCTTAGGCCCTTCTGTGATTACCTTTCCTCCCACAGAAATGTCCTGTTTAATGGAGGCCCTGGAAGATAAGCGGGTAAGATTACAGCCAGAGTGCAAAAAGCGCCTCAACGATCGCATTGAGATGTGGAGTTATGCAGCCAAGGTGAGGGTCTGAGGATGAAAAGCCTCCTCTTCTGGAAGCTTGACTTTTCCTTGAGAGCTATTGCCTGCCTCTTGTCCCTTATTTCTGCCATATAGGAGACCTAGAGCCCCTACTATGTTCAGATTTAAGAGGAACCCGAAGCTGGTTTTGTGATGAGCTATATAAATTTATTTTAAAAAGCTAATCAAGACTTCAACTTTTTCTATAACAGAAGTAACACTTCAGCCTAAAAGCATCTTCTCCCTTTTTCTTAGAACCTTACTACAATCACAAAAACCATGTCTTCAAGCCTTCATTTAGACTGGTTTTTCCTTGCCCTCAATCTAAGCAGCTAAGAGACTAGTGGGCTAGATGAAGGATGTGGCTTAAGGCAGCCATACAGCTTCTTGTATTCCTTGAGCCAAAGGGAAATGTAATAAGCTGCCACCTCTCCTCCACAGTAGTTTTTTTGTTCGGTTTTCATCAGAGTTTATGGGGAAATGTAATAGCCTCTTTTTCTGCATTAATGGAGAACAAATAGTAAGTTGAAGAGGGAAGAAGTCATCACTTTAGACAGAATCTCAGAGTCATCTAGATTAACATGACCTAAAAGATCATTTGGGGCATCCAGATGGCACAGTGGAGGGAGCACCAAGCCTGAGTTCAAATCCTGTTTCAGACACTTACTAGCTACGGCACGCTGAGCAATACACTTCGTCTCAGTTTTCTCATCTCTAAAATGGGGTTTGTTGTGAGGATCAAAGGAAGTACTCTCTTGATGTAAGCTGCTAGTATTCTCATCCAGTGTTACCCTTGTCTGTCTTCCACATTCTTGATCATTGGTTATTCAGCCTTTGTGTGAACAGAGAGGTTGCCCCTGTGAGCTAATAAAATGATGGGTGTTTCATTTTCCTTGCCATCTTCTCCTCACCCTTCCCCCACCCATCTGACTTCCTCTACCCCAGACTCTGTGTATCCTGGGTGGAGGAGACCATGAGATATAGGTAGTGGAGAAGTACAGCTGCCTCCTAGTCCAAACTACCAAACATGAGACTTGCATTTGGTTAATCCTGCCTGAAAAGAATGAGTTAATATGTCCCTAAAGAGCTTCCTGTTTAGCCCCGGTTCTGCCACAGTATTTGCTTTGGGAGCAAGGAGGGGGAGGAGGGCTGGAATCCCCAGATGCTCCTCAGCATGGATCCCTCTGCTTCCCCCTTCCTTCTAGGTCGCCCCTGCGGAAGGCTTCTCGGATCTTGCCATGCAAGTGATGACTTCGCCCTCTAAGAACTACATCTTGTCTGTGATCACAGTGGGCATCTGCATCCTGTTCCTGATTGGCCTGATGTGTGGACGAATCACCAAGCGGGTGACACGAGAGCTCAAGGACAGGTAGAGCCCCGAGTGGCCACCAAAGCAACCACCTGCCCAGTGCCCGGTTTGTACAGCGCTCTTGTATAGTCTCCCCTTCCGCCTCCCCCTTCAGAGCGGAGCAGCAAGCACCCACATTAGAGCAGCAGCCGTCTCCACTCCGTTGCCCCGTCTTGGATTTCATCCACGGCATCCTCATCACGATGAGAGTCTGTGCACAACCTCAGCAGCTGGCCACCTTTGTTATCCCCTTTGTTAGACTTTTGTTTACCTGCCTGTAGATAAGTCTCTCATGCCAATGGAACTACCAACGCTCCCAGAATCAGACTGACCTGACCTGCAGCTCAAACCATTTTTAAGTAAAATTTTTAAAGAGAGAAAAAAAATTATATATATATATATATATAAATATATATAAAACCTCCAAGCTTGATTTGGGTAGTGGGGTTCATACCTGGATACATTTCTATTCTCTGACTGGGTAAAAATCAAGAGAGGACTTTAGAGAGGAATCATGTCATCTAACACAACTTGTTTTTTTGGATGTCTTACTCATCTTCTTATAAGTGTCTTCAGCATTTAATCAGGATAGTGGACACCAGTGACAGGATTCCCCACTGGCCATCCTGATTCGGGTCCCATTTATTTCTGCTGAAACATCAATGCCTTCCAGCTTCCGTCCTCAAAGAGCCGCTACTGGCCAAGGTCTCAGGCTCTGAAGAGATTCTTAAGCTTTCCATGCATCGAGTAAAACTGGGCCAATGGAAACGGAACTGGGGAGATGGAGCTTTTGTGAAGCCAGTCCATCCATAGAACTGCACTGAAAGGCTATGTCCCATGTCCCCCCGGCAGCCTTCTTCCTGCCAGCTCACATGCCACTTAAGTTTGGAGCTGACTCTGGAAGCCGTCTGCTGCATCTGAGACCCCGCCTGGAATCAGAAGAGCCCTCTGGGAGCTGACTGGGGGAAGGAGGGAGGTCATCAGAGACACTCTGACTCATTTGGGTTTGGTTTTTTTTTTTTTTTTTTTTTTTTTTTTTTAATATTTAATTATAGGCTAGCAAAACTCGGTTTGCAAAGATCCATTGGAAGTCTCAGTGTGTCTCTTGTATTCCAACAACTAAGGCATTCTAAACCTTCTCGGAGCACAGTCCCAGCTCAGTGATTCCCCACTTGGGCCAGATGCAGATTACACATCAAAAAAGGGGAGAGTCTTTTCCATCTTTGCCACACCAGCCCTGGAGGTGCTGGAGGAATAGGGTGTTTTCAGGACTCGGCATCCCTTCCTGCTTCTGAGCTGAAAAAGGAATCTCACCCAGAGCCTGGCTCACTTGTTTTCCCTAATTGTAAAAAGGATTGGGGGGTGAATGGGGGTCCAATCCTAAAATACCTTAAGTTGAGTATGGGGCTTAAAGTCACAGTGGTTGCACAAGAGGGCCACATGTACAGTAGGGATTATATATATATACATACATATATATATATATATATATAATATATATTTTATTAACCTGTAAGATGTGTCCACATATTATGTGCTGGAGTATTATAAATGATGTGCCTAAAACTGTCCATATAGGCTGAGGCTGATTCATAATTAATTTCCATTCCTTCACCTTTTCTGGTTTCTCCCCTACGCCTTACCAAGAATTATCTGGTATTTCCATGATATGATAGGGAGCATATATGATTGTGGACCAGCTGATCTAGGTTACTCTCTGTGTATAGACTGACATGTATATGAATACTGTGATTTCTTTTGCTACCCTTCCAGAGTGCTAGAGAGGGTACAAAAATAGACATTAGGTGAAGATACCTCTGTTCCATCTCCTGCACACCACAGGTTGGAGGGAAAATGGTCTTTGTTGCAATCTTCTCTCGAACATTGGCAAAGTGCCTCGAATCTCAGGCCGTGGTCGTTGAGAGAGAAGGTTATGGAGGGGTTCTGAAATGCAGACGCTGTGCTTCCTGCCTCCCTCGGGTTGTGTGAGTTTCCAAGAGAAATGGTTGTCCTTCAGACACAGGGAGGCTGGTGGCCCTGCCCGTTTCCCTCAGTCTTGTTTATGAGACTATCTTAGACTATCTTCCATAGTTGACTTGAGGTTTTTTCCTCCAGATTCATGAAACTTGAAACTCAAGGTACATAAATTCCCTTTTCCTTCTGACCCCCATGAGTGAATTGAGGTTTTTGCTGTATGAGGACTTTAATGGTGGAGGGAAGGGAGAAGTTTCATGGGAAATCGGTTGACTGGTTGATTTTGTGTGTGTGTACGTGCGTGCAAGTGTTTTAAAGAAAAAGTATCAATTGAACATTTTTTTAAAAGCATGGATTAAGCACATTCACCTTCTCCCCGCTCCCCTAAGGGAAGACCCTCATAGGGTTGCCATCCAAGTAGAGGTGAGTAAGGGGATGGGAGAGTGAAGAGACCAGTGCCCAGAACCCAGGGATCATGTGTATAGATCCTGGACATCATTTCTAGTGATGTCTGGGGTAGGGCTGAAGGGCAGCATCAACTTCTACCATCTAAGGGAATAATTTCTCGACTGTGTTTTTCCCAGATAGAGACTGTTGACTCCTTGTAAGGGAGGATTCTGACAGCCCTCAGTGGAGTGTTCCCAAAGCCTTAGGACAGTTTTAAACTGAGACTTTGGACAGCTAAGTGGCACTGCACCAGACAGACCCTGGGGCCTGGAGTCAGAAAGACCCCTGAGGTCACTCCAGCCTCAGAGACTCAAGCCTGATCCTGGACAAGTCACTTAACCCTGTCTGTTTCTTTATCTGTAAAATGAGTTGGAGAAGGAAATGGCCAACCATCCCCCCCCCCAAAAAAAAAAAATGGGGTCATGGGGTCATGAGAGTGTCAGACACGGCTTAACAACCACTGCAAGACTTTTGGGATACCCTAGTTATCTTAAGATTTTTTTCTAAACTTCAAAGATTTTTTTGTTTCTTTCAAAATGAACTGTGCTAATTCTTGGCATATTAGCAGAATTAGAAATTAGAAAGGAAAATTGGCTCTTGAAACTTTCAACCTTTTAAAATTATTGAACTAGTAAGCAAAAATCCCTTCTCATTGCTTAATGAAAATAATTTTAGTGATTCTTGATCTGTTATCAGAAGGTATTTTGAGAGGGGCAATATTAGTCACAAACTGAGACCTCAGTAGTAAATTCTGGTCATGATGTTCTAAGCAAATGCCATTTCATTTTCCAGGCCCAGGTGTCCAGCGCCAACTTGGCCACCTGCTAGACTCAGGTGCTGTGATTACAAAAACTACCTTTGTAACTGTCCCCATTGATAGAGCTGTCACTCAAGATCTATACTTCCTATTTGCCGGTTTACTTACCTTATGTCCAGCACTGATCAACCTAGAGGGAAAAGTTTCTTGCCATCAGTGATAGCATGAAGTTCAAACAGGGGCTGCTCGTTAAATCCAAAGATGTAACCATCCAAAAGAAAATTATCCAGGCCTTTACCAAGAAATAATTTAACAGCTAGTTTCCAAGTTAGCAGACATCCAGTGTTCTACAGTTGGCACCTCATTCCCACAGCTTTCCAACTCAGATATCCATCTTCCATTTTGGACATGTCATTCATTATTCAAAAAACCAGAAACCTAAGTAATCTGGCGGAGCTGGAGCTACACTGGGCCAGTAGTAAGAAGTTATTTAGTAGTGTGGGCGGCCTTTAATAAGGGGAACAGGGGAGAGCAAGTGCTGGAGTGTTCTAGCCTCTGAAATTGCTATCATCCAAAGAAGAGGGTTTTAGAAAGAAGTAACAGGTATAACAGGTATTCTTGGTGTGACCAGGATCTGTGTGAATGAGAGTCAGATCTTTTCAGAATAGAAACTTTCTAATAGGGTAAAAATATCTGGCTGTGGGACTAATATTTCTTCAAAAGCTGAGGCTTTGGAAGATCTGAGGATTTCAAAACCTGTTATAAAGAAAGCTGTCATCTCCTTTACCCCAAACATGCCTTCTAGCTCTTGCCCCCACTTCCAAAGTTACCTGATCCTTTCAGCAGACCTACAGGCCCCAATTCTAATTCAGAAAATTCTTGGGAAACTGTAACTCCAGGGAATTGACATCGGCTGCTAGGTAGCATTTACTTGTTACAAGTTACTTTGTTAATCAATAAATATATTTGAATTGAGTTTACTTCCAGAATCTTTAACATATCACTTAATCCTCAGAGAGTTGAGAAGGGAATACTATTAAAGATTGATAGACATTTTTAGTTTTTCTTTCTTCCAAGAAAATAAATGCCAGGTTTCCTTTCCTCCTAGGGGAGCACAGAGATCTGGTGTATTTCATCAGCCTGACATCACCTCATAAAAGTATTGATAAGTGAGTAGTTAATATTAGGCCCTTAGTTTGAGAATTGCCCATCCAGTTTCTTCATTACATACTGTGTTTATTATTGTCAGTTGGATCAGAATCAAGTCTTTCCTTTATATCACTGTGGCCTTTGAAATATTTTGCACCCTAGATTTTTCCTGCTATTGCCCATCTACTTCAGAAAGTCTCCCTAAAGTTCTGGAGCAGAAATTCAGGTTCCATTAAATTCAAAGTCTAAATGGGGACAGGATAGGGGTGGTTCAATGGTATGATGAGTGTAGTTTCAAGAAATGAGGAATATCTTCTGAATAAACCAGAATCAATCCATCCATCCATCCTCTGTGTGCCAACTCCTAATGCAGTCTGTTGCCACCCTCTCAACAAGGCAAAATTTTCTCCCTTGGCAGACCTTAGTCATTGACTTCTGGGTCAGGGAACATGGGAGATCAGTCTATCGGCTGTCTCCAGCCTTAATATAGAAGTGTTCCACCAACCTCATCCACCTGGTGAAAGGGTCTATTAATCTATAAATCTAACAGTCAATTCATAATACAGAAGAATGTGGCATTTTGAACTGTGAATACTCTTACTTGCTTTTTCGCCCCCTTCAAACTGAGTGTATAAAAACAGAAGTCAAAATGGTATAGTTGTATGTCCCTATTTGAATCAGACCTAGTTTATAAAATGTAGCATTCTGTTGCATTAAAAATTTAGTGTGGTTTTTGGTGTGGATGTCTCCCTCTCTGAACCCCTTCTCTCCATTTTCCATGTGATATTAATGTATCTAACACTCTAACTTAATTTTTTTTGGGGGGGAGGGTGATATATCTCTAGAGTTGGCTAACTTTCCAGTCATATTCATTCTTGGCCTTCCTCACTCCATCTCTCCACCATTCCTATTCCTTCAAAAATTGGGAAACCATAAACCCATACTGGTACATCCAGGTTCCTGTGTCTTCTCCCCATGGCACTCAGGCTCTCAAAGCTGGAACACAGGGCTGTAGAGGAATTAGGCTGTCCAAAGTTAATGGATTCTTGGTGACCTACCACCCCATTCTCTTGCTTATCCCATGAACAGACTACCAAAGAGAAAGACCTCCTCCGATGCGTTGCAAATTATAGGAGTCTTGGTAGTAGACAGATTTGACAACTGAAGCGGAGTTAGGGTGGTACTGTCCCATTCAGAGGTGCCAGGGTCTCTGAAAGGGGTCTCCATGTCAGACGGAATGCACTCAGTGAAATAGCAGATGAACAGGGTAGGATTAAGTGGGAGGGTCAGACCTGAAAGTTGGTTAGCGCCATTACCATGTTGTCAGCCTCTCCAAGGGCAGTGTCTCAAATCAATCAAAGCATTGAAATAAACTGGACAGCAAATGTTGTGTGAGATCTTAGGCCTTTTTTTTAAAAAATAAAAAAAAAAAAGAAAAGGAATGAAGAAAAAAGAGGGGAAAAAAGAAATAAAAATAAAATAAGACTCTTTTGTAAATTGTTTTCTGTGTATAAAATTCTGGCCGTTCCTTGTTTTTACATGTTCATGCTGTGTAATTTTGAGATGTTACTGAAATTCTGAACATAATGTGCATTTTTTTCTGTACAGATGAAATGGGAGAATTTAATAAAAAAAAGAGTCTGCAGGTTTTTACTTGTTCAGTCCTGTCTGTTTTGAATGGGAAGAGTTGCCAGGCACTCATTGTGCTAGTAAAAACTGAAGTAAAACTAAAAGCAAGAATCCCCAGAGTATTCTGGTGGGCAGAAGTTAAGCTGCAGAAAGTGACTGCTTCCCTAGCAAGGCTGTACCTCTTCCATCAGCCCTGAACCAGGAGCTGAGGAAGCTTTTGGAGACATCTCTGGGCTACCTTGAGGTTCACGGGCACCTCCTTCACACAACTCTGGGAAGTCAGGGGAGTAGACACCTGCTTTCACCAAGGAGGTTCTGGTTTGAATGGCCTGATATTCCCACATCTATTAAGTATTCAAGGTAGAATTCAGATCAGAGTCTCCATCCTATAATACCGGCTCCTCCCATACAGTACCATGTGTCATCTTGCAAAAGGTAAGACTGAGGAACTGCTTCTTCAGGTGTAAAGTTTAGTAGTACCTTCCCTGACCAGACTGTCTCAAAGTTAATTAAGGATTTTTTTTTTTTTATCATTAATCATACTAAATGACAGGATGGAGATGAAAGTAGCCCTTAACCACATGTGGTTTTTTGTTTGTTTTTTGCTGAGGCAATTGGAGTTAAGTGACTTGCCGTGGGAAGCCTTAAATGTCTGAGTCTAGATTTGAACTCAGGTCCTCCTGACTTCAGGGCTGTTGCTCTATCCACTTCGCCCCTAGATAGCTTCTAACTGCCCCTAACCACATGTTCATAACTAGGACATGAAATCTATATTTTTCTGAATTCATCTCCCTTTTACTCTTTCTCCAATTCTCATCCCTAAACCAGGTACCCACAAGCCCTTTATCTCCAGGTAGGTATGACAAAACTGGTGTAGGCATCTGTGTCACGCTGGATATCAGCAACATGGTTAACAGAATCTGAAAAAAAAAAGTGTTAATGGATTTTATGGGATCATTGGATAGCTAGTAGTCAAACTCCAATGGAGTGATTAAGTCAAAAGTTACACTAGAAAGCTGTTTACAAAGCACCCACTGTGTGCACTGTACTAAGGGGTGAGGATACCAAGGCAGGCAAAAGACAGCGCATGTTCTCAGGAAGTTCACAATATAATCGGGGAGAGAACCCATAAACTTGCACTTTTCACTGTTTCCAGGGCAATAGGCAGGCTTCCAGTCCAGTCCCCTCCTTTTACAAACGAGGAAAGCAAGTCTGCTCCTTAGCCAGTGGTCACTGTGGGAAAGGACCACAGCCTCAGTGAGTCAAAACCCTGATGATCCGGATTCATGACGCCCCGAACAGAGAAAGAACAGAGGGACTCAGTGCAGTGAAGCAGATTTTTATAATTTTATTTTTCTTGGCCCCGCCCCCAGCAAAATGACTAATGTGGAAACGTTATGCAAGATTTCATGTAATAGCTATTGTATTTTTGCCTTCTCCATGGTGAGAAAGGGAGGAAGGAGGGAGAGAATTTGGAACCAAAAATGAAAATATAAAATAATCAACAAGGAGAAGAGGTGTTAGGAAGGTACAATTGGAAGGCCTTGGTGATGAGGGTGAGAGAGGAATTGAGGATAACTTCTGGGGAAATAATTGGCTGTATTGAGAGTTCGAGGTGTCCATTAGGAGAGATCAGCAAAAGTTAAGACTGGAGAAGTAGGTTTGAGAATCCTCAGCATAGAAATGAAAATCAATGGGGGGGGCTTCATGAGGTCGAGCAAAAGAGAATAGGGTTCAGCCTCCCACTGTAACCCTAATTGGGCATGATTTTAAGATCTAGCAAAATAGACTTAGAAGCTATCAGGAAACCAGGGGGCTTTAGAAAAAAAATTAGACAGGATAACATGGAGGAGGGGGGATTATAGCGTGAAAGGCTGCAGAGTGGACTAGGGAGAAAGAGGGTTGAAAAAAGGTCATAGTATTTGGCTGTTAAAAAAAGTCACAGATAACTTTGGAGAAAAGCTCCAATGGAGCGATTAAGTCAAAAGTTAGACTAGAAAGCTGGTCAGCTCGTGTAGATGGCCTAAAATGGCCTAATATGGGATCATGCAGTAAGATGGTTTTATCTTGAGTTAAAGGGGCCATGTCTTTATGAGGAGAGGGAGGATAAAGGGGGAAATAGTGGCAGAAGGCATAGGAGATGGAAACAGCTCTCGGCCAACAACGTCTGGCTTTTCTTGAAATAGGAGGCAAGGATCTTAGGTGAGGAGTAAACGTGTCCCGGTACTGGAAAGCAGGCCAGGAGACCGTCATCAGGAGGCAGCCCAGTTTCAGTGAGAGCCAAAAAATAAAGTGGGGAAAGAAGGGACTAAGGAGGAAAGCAGGTTTCCTGCCTGTGGAGCTGGCTTTCAGGAGAGCAAGGTGGAGGGAGCAGGGCTTGGGAGTGGGACTTTGGGAGGGGGTGAGAATGAAGCTGTGGAGACAAGGGAATGGGATTTAAGGAATGACCTCCAGGGGTTCAGAATCACCACAGAGAGGGGAAGGTGTTTCAGGGAGGGAGCTTGTCTATCCTGAGGATTGAGCTTGTTTGGAGGGATTTTCATTGCCCCAGGGCTAAGCTCTCTAGATAGAATCCTCTTTGGGTTTTAGGCAATTCAGAGGAGGGAACTGGTGCTGGAAACTGAAGGAAGGGTGTTGGTTATTCCCTTTTCCCCCCCAAGGCTAATCTGCTAGAAAGCCCTTTCTCCTCCTCCCTGGAAGGGAAGGGTTTGGTGGCCGACGGAAAGGTGTGTCTGTCTCCTAATAACCAAAGGCGGGGAGATCTTGCCCATTGACTGGCATCTTCTCATACTGCCCTCCCTTCCCCCCAAAGCAGGAGACTAATAAATGATGGAATTTTGTTCCTCCTGCTACAGGAAGCTGGAGATAAATGGAAATGTAATGGTACTTTTCCGTCTCTCCATAGAACACCTTTCCACGTACTTAAAATATTTTTCAAAATACTTGCAAAAACAGCAAGATTATGCAATGATCAATTCTGATGGACGAAGCTCTCGTCAACAATGAGATGATTCAGGCCAGTTATGGTCTTGTGATGAAGAGAGCCATCTGCACCCAGAGAGAGGGCTGTGGGAACTGAGTGTGGACCACAACATAGCATTTTCACTCTTTTTGTTCTTGTTTGCTTGCATTTTGTTTTCCTTCTTATTTTCCCCCCCTTTTTGATCTGATTTTTCTTGTGTAACACGATAATTGTGGAAATAGGTATAGAAAAATTATACATGTGCAACATATATTGAATCACTTGCTGTCTAGAGGAGAGGAGTAGGGAAGGGAGGGAGAAAAGTTAAAACACAAGGTTTTGTATAGGTGAATGTTGAAAATTATCCATGTATATTTTGAAAATCAAAAGCATTAATTAAAAAATAAAAATAAACTAAAAGACAAAATACATGCAAAAATAGTTTTCAACATTCACCCTTGCAGAACTTTGTGTTCAAGTTTTTCTTCCTCTCTTGCTCCCTTCCCCTAGAGAGCAAGTAATCTAATGTAGTTTAAACACTTGCAATTTTTCTAAACATATTTCCACATTTACCATTCAGCGTGTGCTTATTTATTTTTTTTATTTATAGCTTCTTATTTACAAGATAGATGCAGGGGTAATTTTTCAGCATTGATCCTTGCAAAATCTTCTGTTCCAAATTTTCTCCTCCCCTAGATGGCAGGTATGTTAAATATGTTAAAATATATATTAAATACAATATATCTATACAGTTATTTTGCTGTGTGCTTAACTTTTCAAAGAGCTTTCCTGTTCCTTACATGATTCTCTCAATGGCGCTGTGAGACAGGAAGGAATACTTCCTCATACTCATTTGAGAACCAAAAAAAAAACAAACCCAGGCTAACTTGGGTAGGATTCTGTACCTAAGTAGTATCTCTAACTGGAGCTGTCAGAAGCTCCATCCTGTGCCCTCCTACCTGCTCCTCTCTAGCTTGGAGCCGCCCTGAACTCTCAGACTTAGAAATGGCCTCCTCTCGGGTTCATCCCTGACATCTCTTCCCAAATTTGCTACAAATACATCCAACGTCATTTAATAGACTTAAACCAAAGCCCAAACGCTGAGAAAGGCCGTACACCATCACACGGAGGGATCTACCTCTGTTCCAGCTTCCGACTTCTGGGAAGCTCAAGCCACTCTCAGGGCATGTATTGTTGGAGACTTGGGTTTCTTCAGGCTGTCGGGGTCTCTCCCCTAGACCTTTAGGAGAAGGGTTGCATTCAGCGCCTTTAGGGTCTTGCTCAGGGTTTCTCCTGCTAAGTCTGGGTTTGTCAGGAAATGAGTTCAGATCTCCCAAAGGCCGGGAGTATCGGCATCCGGCCTGCAGTGGGCAGTCTGAGCTCTAACTGTGGTCTGACTTCTCTCAGACCACTGACCCTGCCAAAGTAAGGGCCCTAACTGGGGGAAAAAGACAAGGTCACATGGTTCTGTCTCTGGTTAAGGCAAGACTTCAGGAACCACCATTTACCCGTCTCTGTTTTTAGAGGTTCCCATTGGATTTGAAGTCTCAGTCAAAACACACTGGTTTTCTAACTACATGCCCTTTGCTCTGTAGAGCTAGAGAATCTATTACTGCTTAGTTGTAATGTTGATATATTTATATACTTTTATATATTTCATATATTAGTATAATAAGTAATAATGTAATCCATAAAGCTACATTTTCTCTTGGAAGAAAACTAAGTATATATTCTATGTGACTAGGACACTAATATAATGTCTGGCTGGTTAAATAGGCTTGGGTTGGGGAGGTGGGGCGGGCAAGCAGGAAGGGGAACCCTAAAATCTTCACCAGGGCTAAACCACTAAAGGGACCCCCACTGAATCAAAATTTGCTCCTTGGAAGACTGTTCCATTCAGATATTAAATCCTAACTATAACACCTTTCCCCCCTCTGTTTAATCTTAAAATCCATATTTCTACCCAAATTTTCCTTCCTTTCCTGAATGAGCTTTTACTTTTTAAAACAAATAAATGCCTGGCATTTCTCCCTGTAATAGCATAGGTGCTCTGCCTTTCCCATCACCCCATCTTCAATCCCACAAAGAGCATTAAAGATACAAATATAAAAATGAAAGCTTTCAAAGACTACCTTGTATTTTTTCCTCCTCTTTAAACTTTCCTTGGTGCTTTTTTGTATCACTGTCACTTTCCAAAGACATACACCGCCTCCCCCCCCCACACACCAATAAATCCTTTGTTACAAATAAGAACTTAACCAATCTAAGAACTATATCTGAAAAAATATAGAACTCACTTTGTAGCACTTTCTGACTATAAAGCAGAATATAAAGGGCAGTTAAGCTCCATCACCATTCGGAAGAGGCTGGAGCCATTCATCTTAAGGGAATGTAAAGTAATTTGAGAAGTGAGGAGCAAGAACAATTGGGAGAAAGCCCAGATTTTCTGAAACTGGCTATGAAGTTAGCAGTCATTCTTAATGGGGTGTCTGGTACTACTCACTCCTCCCCCAAAGGAAAGTTCGTATTGTCTGGGACTGAACACATCTCCCAACGTGTGATCAACAAAGGTGTTTATATCCTACAGAAGGAGACGCCTTCCAAGGAAGGAACATCCTCTCCCCTTATTAGCCTGGACTGGGCCCTGCTCCAGGGCTGCCTTTGAGGAGGCAGTGTCCAGGACTAGGGATCCCTCCACGTGCTACCCTGCTCATGACCACACCGAGTGACCTGTTTTAGAGAGGACTAGAGAAGCTTTGAAGAGAGTAAGAGGGACAAGGAAGAGGCTGGAGGCCGCTGTCTTAATCAAACTAAACAGAAGACTTAGCTTGTAAAAGATGGAGGGACAGGGAAGCGGTCCTCGGGTATTGGAAAGGCTGAAACAATAGAATTAGCCTTTTTCTATGTATTATATAGAATTAGGTGGAACATTTCTTATATTATATATTATTGTATACATAATATATATTACTGTATTATAATTATAATTATAATAATATACAAATTTTCTGTTCTAAGCTGAGATTGAGGACAGACTATATTTCTATAAAGTAAAGAGCATGTAGTAAAGTTCAGGAGAGGAAGGAAATAATGATGCTTTCACAGACCATCTAACAGCAAAAGGAAGTTTATTTAGCCATAGCAAGAAACAAATGCAGCAGGGACAGAATATCAGTTAATTCAAAGAATTGTGTCTTTTTTTTTTTTTTTTTTTTTTTTTTTTTTTTTTTTTTTGAGGCAGTTGGGATTAAATGTCTTGCCCAGGGTCACACAGCTAGAAAGTATTAAGTGTTTGAGGCTGGATTTGAACTCAGGTCCTCCTAACTTCAGGACCAGCACTCTATCCACTGCCCCAATTCAGTGTCTTTTTAAAGAAAAAACTTGGCTAATCCGTGTGGAGCAGTTGTTGCTACCTCACAATTAGCACCATTCAAAGGGGAAACCAACCATGTTGGGAGTCAGCGGGTCCCTCTCAATTTTGGGGTTGTATTGGGCTTCGTGTATGGGGCCTCCAAGGCCCATTCTGTCTCTCAGATTTCATTTGTCTATGCCAGACCCAAGACCAAAGGGAGGGGAAGGCAACAGATGTTTATTAAGTGCCCACTGTGTGTCTCTACAAATATGCTCTCACTTGATCCACTCTTCCAAGGAGGAGATGCTTGTCACCTTTATGGGAGTCAGACTTGATAGGCTATGAAAGTATGGTCATAGTTAGGTTGATTTTATAACCTCTAGGCCCTAAGTGGGCTTCATCTATTAAAAGAACACATCATCTAAAAGAACACACAGACCTAAGGTTTGCCACAGGCCCCTCAATCAGACCTAAAACTGCCTAAGATTTTTGGGACACCCTATATGAACATCTCCCTGATAGAACGTCACCTTTTTGAGAGCTGGGAGTCCTTCATCCCTCTTGTTCACCAAGTTCAGGGTCTGTCTCCCATAAACTGCTCACTTCTGGGGGAAAGAGGGAGCCAAGTTTAAACAGACCATATCTCCAGTGCCATCTGCCCTTCTCCGTTGTTGGCTTGGGTTTATATTTCTCAAAGAAAGAGCTTTTTAGTCCCAAATGCAGCTATTGGGGTTACCTGAACATCTGATGACTCTAATCTTTCCATGATAACGTTAGTGTCCAGGATCCTGCTGGAGGGCAGAAGCTTTTGGCAGAAGGGGAAAAGAATGAGCATTTATTAAGCACTTACTGTGTGCTCAGCCCTGATGTCCTTTATCTTTTAAATTGAGTCTTCTTGCTTGCCATCTAAGGGTGGGGATGAAGGGAGGGAAGGGAAAAGTTGGAACAGAAGTGAGTGCAAGGGATAATGTTGTAATATAGTACCCAGGCATATGTTCTGTCAATAAAAAGTTATAACAAAATAAAAAAATAAATAAATTGAGTCTTCTCAGGAAGACCCCTGGTCAGCGTCCTATGTAGCCTACTTCACAGGGCTTGTGGTTAACAAAGCATTTTGATATACTCTTGACTCATTTGTCTTTAAAACAACCATGTAATGTGTAGAAGAACTGCATTGGATTGCTTGCTGTCTAGGGGAGGGAGGTGGGAAGAAGGAAGAGAGAGAAATTTGGACATAAGGTTTGGCAAAGATGAATGTTAAAAACTATCTTTGCATGTATTTGGGGGAATAAACAAGTTATTATTAAGAAATGCTTTAAAAAAAAAAACAACTACCACCATATAAGCTAGTTAGGATTGGTATTATGACCCGCGTGATATATAATTGTCACAGTGGTTTGTCTTGAATTTTGAATCAGGAGGACTTGAGTTCAAATTCTGCCTCAGACACTTACTAGTTCTATGACCTTGGGCAAGCTACTTAATCCTGTTTGCCTCAACTCCTCATCTGTAAAATGGGGATTATAATATCTTTTACCTTTCAGGGTTGCTATAAGGATCAAATGTAATAATGTATGTAAAGTACTTTTCAAACCTTAAAAGCATTTTGTAAATACTAGCTATTATTATTATTGTCAAAGAAATTATGTGATTTGCTCTCTATCAGGGTTGGTAAGTAACTTTTAAACTTATACAATAATAATAATAATAATGATAATTTTTAGATAATATTTACTGCTGGGTACTGTGTTAAATGTTTTTCAATTACTATCTTATTTGATCCTAACAGAAGTCTTGAAGGTAGGTACTATTGCTAGCAACATTTTTTATTTTACTTGCAAAGCTTTTTATTTTCAAAACACATGCATAGGTAGTTTCTAACATTCACCCTTGTAAAACCTGGTATTCTAGTTTTTTTTCTCCCCCACCTCCTCCCTCAGACCGCAAGTAATCCAATATATTAAACGTGCAATTCTTCTATACATATTTCCACAATTATCATGGCTAGCTCCGTTTAATAAAGAAGCTGAGGCAAACAGAAATTAAGTGACTTTTCCAGAGTCATATAGCCAGTGTCTGAGGCAGATTTGAGCTCAGGATCCCTGATGCTCGGATCAGTCTGTCTGGGCGATAGCCTGGGCCCCGGCCAGGATCAGGCAGTTCTAGGAGCCGGCTGTCTGACCCAGGAGGCCCCAGGTCAGCTTGTTCTCTCAGTCTTCCAGATGCTGAGCCCGCTGACTACATGTTTCCCACCGCCCTCCACCTTGCACCCATAGTGCAACCTTTTTTTCCAAAATTGCATTTCTTTAGAAAGCTTTTTTGAGCCTGAAAGGAAGAGCAGAGGGCCGGGATGCTGAGAGGGTCGGCAAAAGTTAAGTCTGGAAGAAAAGGGCCCGTTTGGGGAAGTTGTGAAAGCTCCAACGGGTCTGGAACCTACGGCCTTCAGCGAAGGCAAACCCAGGGTTGCCAATAGGACAACCAGAAGCAGACATCGAGTTGAGCTCCTCCTAGCACCCCCAGTCACGGGACAGGGCAAACGTGAGGCTCCACTCCCGCTGGGCTTTTGGGGACAGTCACCGAGTCACAGACAGAGCCTCTGGGCTTCTCCAGGAGATGGGGACACGCAGAGGATCCCGGGAGGTGAGAGGGGAAAAGGGCTGATGGAGTGACATACCTCCTGCATCCTTGTGGGTGTCCTTGTGGGTGGTGGAGCTTCCCAGGGTGCTGTTGGGCAGGGAGGCTGACCACAGACTCCCCCACGGCCTCCATCAGGTCCTCCACCGCTCCCTGATTCTGGAGGTGGCTCCCCAGGCACACACAGGACAGGAGAACCGCGGTCTGAAACCAGCAGGACCAGCCAAGGAGGATGGAGAACCAGAGGCAAGTCCTCAGCTGGAGCAGAGACAGGAAGGTGGAAGAAATCACTAGGGCAGCCACGCCGGGTGCTGAACTCATCTGGACCCCCGACCCCCAGCGCTGTAGCTGCTCTCTCCTCCCAGCGCCCCCTTCTCTCCCGCCCTCCCAGCACCCAATCTCCCCTGGAATTCACTTTATCCCCCCTCCCCAGACTCTATCCCACTCCTTGGGAGACTGGATGACCAGCCTCCCCCAAGGCTCCCCAGCCTTTGGCTCCCTCAGCATTTCCCCTTTCCAGAATCTGTCTTGTCACTCTCTGAAAGGCCCTCACCGAGGCTCTGACCCTGAGGGAGAGCCACATCTTGCCGGCCTTCCACGGAGCCCAGTGGCGAGTGCCCACATCTTCGGGCCTGGCACTGCCCCCCGTGAGGCGGGTGCTGCTCTTCTCAGGGTCCACCCAGCCGGGAAGCTCGGGGTCACACCGGGCCCGCAGGCTGGGGCAGCCCCTTCCCTCTGACTCAGCAGAAAGATGGGATCCTTCCCAGGAAGTTGCCGGTACAGGAGAGAAGGTGGGCACCAGTGGGGCTGTCCCACACACGGCAAGGGGTCTGTGGGTTTCCCTGCCCTTGGACCACTAAGGGTTGGAGTTGGAACAAGGAAGATGGAGGAATAGCCTGGAAAGCCAAGGAAGCCAAGAATCCAGAGCCTGGGGCCGGGGAAGTGCTGCCCACGGGCACCTCCCCAGCCCCTGCTGTGCCCAAGGACCAGAGGGTACAGAACAGTCATCACATCAGTTGGCCTTTACTCTCTCCTTTCCTCTGACTTCTCTGCACCATTTAACCCAATTACCTTGTTCCTCCTTGAAAATTTCCATTAAGTTTAGCTTCCATGGCATTAAACTATCCTTGTTTGCCCCCTGCCTTTCCTCCCGATCCTCCTCTCGGCTTCTTCCACAGGCTGGATCCCCCCCCCCCCCAATCTGGCTTCTTGTTCCATTTCCCTTTGTTCCACACATTTATTGATAAGATTATCAATGTATGAACAGCTTCAACCGCCACTTCTCTGCTGATACAATAACAACTAGTATTTATATGGTGCTTCAAGGTCTCTCATTTGAGCCTCATAACAACTTGGAAGGTAGATGCTATTATAACCCCCATTTTTTACATAGGGAAACTGAGACAAATAATAGTCACCAGGGTCACCCAGTTACTATCAAAGGCTGGATTTTTTAAATTATTTTTTATTGTCCATGGTTCCTTTTTTTATTAAAGCTTTTTATTTTCAAAACATGCATGGATAATTTTTCAACATTAACCCCTGCAAAACCTTGTATTCCAAATTTCCTCTCTTTCCCTCCATTCCTTTCCCTAGATGGCACATAATCCAATATATGTTAAACATGGTAAAAATATATGTTAAATCCATAAATTAAATCCAAGATAGATATACATACTTATACAATTATCTTGCACAAGAAAAATCAGATCAAAACCTGAAAAAAATGAGAAAGCGAACAACGAAAGAAGAGAAAATGCTGTGTTGTGCTCCCCTCTCAGTTCCCACAATCCTCTCTCTGGGTGTAGATGGCTCTAATCACCACAAAATCATCAGAACTGGCCTGAATCATCTCCTTGTTGAAAAGAGCTACGTCCATCAGAACTGATCATTGTATAATCTTCTTGTTGCCTTGCACAGTGATCTCCTGGTTCTGCAGAGGCTGGATTTGAATTCAGATCTTCCTCCCTCCAAGCACAACATTCCTATCTACTACACTGTCTCAAATTCAAACACTGTTTCAAAATTGGGGATTAAATGGGAATTTAAAGGAATTTTCTAATCCCAAATCCTTCTTTTTAGGGCTGACTTGTTTCCTAAACTCAAATCCCAAAATACTGACTTCTTGAACATTTTCCACTACCCAATAAAACTTGGCCTGTCCAAAGTCAAACTCAACATGGAGTCCCCAGGATTACCTCCCCCTCTATCACCTAGACCAGACTCCCTCTTTTTCGTTCCCCGTGTCCGGGGAGTTGCAGTCTCCCTATTAATTACCCACAGTAATCTCCCCTTTTGAATTTTTATTATCTGTACCATTTACTTTAGTCTTAATTGGGTATTAACTGCTCCCTTACAGGGATCCAAGCATCTTACCTTCTAGTTCTAGCTGCTCCCCCCCAAAAAAAAACAAAACTTTTTTGAGATTTTCTGTTCAAAGCAGATTGATCAGGTTTGAATCCTTGGTGGGGAGAGGAGGGTGGAAAATTTCCAGGGCAATAGGAGGAGGGGGAAGAGAAGGGCCTGTGACTTCTCTGGCACAGAAATGGGGATGCTTGTGCTATGCCTTAAAATCCCAACCCCATGCATCATGAAAATCTGGGGGAAACACCCACAAAAATCTCTGAACCTTCTGGGAAGATCCCAGAGTTGGAAAAGGTGACCTTACTGAGTCCAATTATTTTGCATCCTAAAAATAACAAAACGTCTCCAAGAAGTGACTTCCCCCAAATTCCCTGGTGATGAGCCGTCTCCAGCCAAAAGAGGCCCCTTCTTTCCTGGGACTTACCCTGCTGGGAATCACCCCCCCCCTTAAGAGCTGTTACTCTTCCCCCAGCTGCCCCCTCCCCATCCTCACTGCCAAAAAATTGGTTGCAATCAACAGGGACTGGAGGGAGAGTATACAAGGCAAAGGGCCTCAGCTCCAAGGGACCAGGCAGTAGGAGAGCCAGGCTGGATGAGCTCAGGGGGTCTCCCCTGCCATTCCACAGCCTTAAGCCATAAGGGGACTATCCACAGCTCTTCTTAACTGCCTCCTGGGGGAGGGAGGGGCAATGATAGCCACTTCCTGCTTCTAGTAAGTGGGGAGTAGAGAATGGGGTACATGGGACTCCCCTACATATCCAGGCCCCACAGCATGGGGAGAGGAGGGTTAGGGTGCAGTTAGATCATACAGCTGAGAGAACCACATGAAGTGGGGGGGTGGAGGAGGAGGTCCCTAACCACCCCCCAGGGGAACCCCCTGATCTGGGTTTTGGGGGAAGATATCTGAGTTAAAATCTCCCAAGTCTGAGTCCAAGGGTGAGGCACTATCTAGGGGAGGGGAGAAGCAAAAAGGGGGGAGATTGGGGAGATCTGGAACACAAGGTTTTGCAAGGGTTAGTATTGAAAAGTTATCAATACATATATTTTGAAAATAAAAAGCTTTAATTAAAAAAAAAGAATAGGGCAGTATGTTGACTTTGAGGTTAAGCTCTGGAAACAAGGGGGGGAAGGAGCAATGGAGCCTACAGCTGGCATTAAAGCCCTATCCTTGGTTTAGCAGGAGGGATGTAGGAGAGCCCCACCTTTGGAAAGCTTTGGAGGTCCCGTGTTCAAATCCCCCCTCTGCTCTTTATTAGAAAGTGACCTGTGCTAAACCTCAACAGTTTCCTCATCTGTAGAAATGAGGTTGGGCTAGATGACTTCTGAAGTCTCTCCATCCAGGGGTAGGATCCTTCCCAAGCATCTCTGGTTCTGTTCCAAAAGGAACGTGTCTACCCTCTTTCCCTCCCATCTCTTACCCCATCCCTCTTGAGCTCACTAATTCAACTTGGCAGATGGGCAAAGTAGCCTGAAGAGTCCTGAAGCTCCCTCCCCCTTCGCACCATGAGATCCCCACCCTCACCCCCCAATTTTTCTTGTATGCCCGTTCCACCATGTGTTTCTAGTTATGGTCCACACTTCAGCCCCCTCCCCCTCACAAACATCACTATTGTCACTAAACTTCAGGATATCCTCAGTCTGGAGAATATGTGAGTGACTAAGTCCCCAAAGAAGCCTGGTCCCTTGTTCAATTGTGTGTTTGTTTGTTTTTTTAATCACCTGTCAAGAAGAAGTCCGGGCATGAATCCCAAATAAGATTTTTTTTTTAAAGGGCCTATATTTATAAAAAATATTTATAGCAGTTCTCTTCTCAGTGAGGGGACGCCCATCAATTAAGGAATGGCTGAATAAATTGTGGTTTGTGATTATGACGGAATATTATTGTTCTAGGCGAAATGAACTCAAGCAAAGTGAAATGTACTGGGGATAAAGCCATAGCAATGTTGTGGGATGATCATTTGTGATCCACAACTACTCTGGAGGACGTATGATGAAAAATGCCTGAGAAAGAACTCATTGTGTCTGAAGACAGATTGAAGCATTTTTTTAAGCTTTATTTTTCTTGAGTGTTTTTTTTTTTTTGTGGGGAGGAGGGAGATCTATATTTTCTTTCACTGCATGACTGACGGAAATGTTTGTATAGTTCACATGTGCCTTTTTAAAGCGGGATAGGAGGGAGAGGGAAGGTAGAGAATCTGGAACTCAGAGTTTTTTTTTAATTATAGCTTTTTATTGACAAAACATATGCATGAGTAATTTTTCAACATTGACCCTTGCAAAAAAGAACTCAAAGTTTTAAAAACAAATGTGAAAAATTGTTTTACTGTAAATGGAAAAATAGAATATTAAATGATACAGGGGGAAAAAAGAGGAATGGAAGAACCAAAAAAATCTCTGTCCTTCAGGGGCATCACTATATCTGCAAGGAATGAAGAGCCATTCATTTTTAAAATTTTGAATTCCTCTATCCAAAGGGCTATATAACTGTGCATACCCTCCAACCAACAGAATCACTCCTGGGCCTGTATCCCAGAGAGATCATAAAAAAGGGAAAAGGACCCACATGTGCAAAAATGTTTGTGGCAGCCCCTTTTTGTAGTGGCAAAGAATTGGAAAGTGAATGGATGCCCATCAGCTGGAGAATGGCTGAATAATTTATGGCATATGAATGTTATGAAATATTATTGTTCTACAAGAAATGATCAGCAGACTAATTTCAGAAAAGTCTGGAAAGGCTTGCATGAACTGATGCTGAGTGAAGTCAGCAAAACCAGGAAAACATTGTACACGGCAACAGCAAGATTGAGCGATGATCAACTGTGACAGACTTAGCTCTTCTCAGCAATGTGTTGATTCAAGACAATTCCAATAGATTGGGATGGAAAATACCATTAACATCCAAAGAGAGAACAATGGAGACTGAATGTGGTTCGAAGCACATTATTTTCACCTTTTTGTTATTGTTCTTTGTTTCTTTGCTTTTCTTTCTTGTAGGTTTTTTTTTTCCCTTTTGGTTTGATTTTTCTTGCACAACATAACTGAAGTGGAAATGTGTTTAAAATGATTGTACATAGATATCAGCTTACTTGCTATCTGGAGGAGGGGGGAGGGAAGGAGAAAAAAATGAATGTTGGAAACTATCTTTATATGTATGGAAAAATAAAATACTATTGAGAAAAACAAGAAAGGAAAGGAAAAGAAAGAAAGGAGAAAAGGAAGGAAGGAAGGAAAAAAAGAAAGCAGGAATGAAAGAACAAATGATGAGCAGGCTAATTTTAGGTAAGTCTAGACAAACAAGAACTGATGCTGAATGAAATGAACAGAACCAAGAGAATATTGTACACAGCAAGCTTATGTGATGATCATCTGTGACAAACTTAGCTCTTGCTTTATATAAGACAAATGCTGTCTGCATCCAGAAAGAGAATTGTAAATTCTGAATTCAGGTCAAAGCAATACTCTCCTTCCTTTCTTCCTCTCTCTTTGGAAATCTTCAGGGTAATTTTTCTTGTAGGTGGTTTCCAGGCCTGTCTTGCTACATGTAGATAATGGACTTTTTCTTTCTTGGTCTCTCACCTATCAGCCATTTTTCTACTGAAAACCACCTGTTTTGGCATCAGTATAGAGGTATAGTATATAAATGTGCCCACTGGATTTATCTTTTTTAACTCAGTCTTCCCATCAGTCTCTTCCCCTCTACTTAAGAGACAGAATTAAATCTGTGGAAGGACAAAGTCATGCATGAAACTTTTTTTCAAAATGTGGAGCCGTCCATCAGCAAGCATTTATCGGACACTTTCTATTTGCCAGCACTCTACTAAGCTCCAAGGATACAAAGACAAAAAATTGTCCTGCCCTCAAAGTCATGTTCTACTGGGGGAGAAATATATAAGTGACATGGAAGAAATGGAAGAGATGGAAAGACCCTTCCTTTCCTTTTCTTTGGAGCCAGCGCAGGGTGCCCCTTCACACTTGAAATGCTCTCCCTCCCCAGTTCTGCCTCTTGAAATCCCAAAGGCCCAGATCACACAATTTCCTCAAAGAGGCCTTTCCTTATTCTCTCAATTGTTAGTACTTTCCTCCAAAATGCTGAACTTTTTTTGGACATATATTTAGAGGGGTTTTTCTTCCTTAGAAGATGGTAGCAAAGGGCAGCTGATTTCCTTAAAGAGATTAAATGGATGAGCAGAGAATAGTTTAGTGACCCTAACACCAGAAGAGATGTCCTAGAGAATGGAGACACAGCAGCCATCAGAGATGTGATGCTCAGCAAAGAACAGCAGAATGAGACACCCAGAGGAAACAGTCAGCTCTGCACTGTCCATGTACCTTTGGTACATGGACCGTGTGTATGGGGGGGGGGGGGGGGGGGGGGGGGGGGGGGGGTGTTTACCCTGCAAAGGTATACTCTAACCATGTGGTTCCTGGTCTATTCCCTTGCTCTTGAAACAATTTCCCTTTTATTTTTATTATTAATTTTACAAACAGCAAATATGAACATTTTGTATACAAAATACAAAACAAAAACAAACCCAGAAAAAAAGAACATTATATTGGATACTAGTAATCTATATTACATAAAGCTTTTAAAAATATATATGTGCAATTACCATCATTTTTTTTATTAAAGCTTTTTATTTTCAAAACTTATGCATGGATAATTTTTCAACATTGAGCCTTTCAAAATCTTATGTTCCAAAATTTTCCCTTCCTTCCCTCTACCCCCTCCCCTAGATGGGAAGCAATCCAATATATGTTAAACATGTTAATATATATATATATATGTTAAATCATATATGTACACATATTTATACAATTATTGTGCTGCACAAGAAAAATCAGATCAAAAAAAATCAGATCAAAAAGAAAACAAAATGCAAGCATATAATGTTCTCTTCTCTTCCAAAATATGATCATTCTCTGGATGCAGATTTCTTGGGGGGCTTCTGGAGGCAGTCTTAGGTTCAGTTCAGATCAATAATCACCTCAAATGCAGCCAGCTGATAAAAGTTCAAATCCTTTATTATCTCTTCCAAAATAGACCAGTTAGCTTTCTTCAGTTCCTAGAGCTCTCCTTGCTAGTCTTTTGCCTCTGCCAGCTTCAGCCTCTAGCTCTCTCTGAATCTTGGTTCTGAATCTTCTCAACTGACTCCTCTACTCACTCCTCCACTGACCCTTCAACTTGTGAACCTCCCAGAGTCTCCTCTTTTCCTAGAGACTTCTAGCTTATATGAGCTCTCTAAAGGTGTGAACTGTATGTAAAGTGTGACATCTAATGTGTAAACTCTTTTAAAAGTGTGAACTCTAATATGTAAACTCCATAGTTTCATAGTTTGGAGTTCACACAAAGGTGTGAACTCCAAAGGTGTGAACCAATTACATAGGCATTGTTTCTATCAACTCTAATGACTCAACACCTTGTAAGGATGCTAACACAAGCAAACAACAACGAAAAGAGTAAAAATGCTGTGTTGTGATCCACACTCAAGTTCCCACAGTCTTCTCTCTGGGCATAGATGGCTCTCTTCATCACAAGATCACTGGAACTTGCCATCATTTTTGAATTATCATTTTGCTTGGTTTGGGCCCTTTCTGAATCTCATGTTCTATGCATATTTAAAAATATTTAATTGATACTTATTTTCTTCCTCTTTTATATTACTATACTTATCCCTACCTTCTAACATAAATCTCAATTCTTCCCATCCAGAAATTTTTTAAAAGCTGTTCCTAGTAATTAATAAATGCAGACACACTGGTCATGTCTCAAAACATGTACCTCATCATGTGCCTGTAGTTCATTATCAGTTTTCTAGAGTTGGTCATTGAAATAATTATAGTTCTTATGCCTTTCACTGTTATTTTTCTTTTCAGTATTATAGTCTTTGTCTAAATTGTGCTCCTTATTTTGCTCACTTTTCTCTCTATCAATCAGTTCATACAAGTCTTCCCAGGCTTCTCTGAATCCCCTTTACTGTTGTTTATGGCACAACAGTAATAATTCATTACATTGATACATCATATTTTTTCTCAGATGGTCTTTTCTCCAGTATTTAGAGTCTTTAAGTTTATTGAACATTATGCTACTGTGTTCGATTGCCTTTGTTCTTGTATATTTAATATGTTCCACTGATTTTCTATTTTTTAACCAATAACAAATATTTTTGATGACTATTGTTTTATAGTAAACATAAAGCTCTGGTACGTCTAGATGCTTTTTCTTTCTACTTCTTTCTATTATTTCCTTTGACATTCTTGGCTTTTTGGTCCACCAGATATATTTTATTATTGATTTTCTAGTTCAAAGTAATTCTTTGATTGTTTGATTGATGGCATTGAATCTGTAAATTAATACAGGCAGTGCTGTCATTTTATTACTTTTGCAAGGTCCAATTCTGAACAATTAATATCTTTCCAGTTATTCAAGCCAACCTTTATTTCTGTACAGCATTCTATAATTCTTGTGTGTGGCTATAAAGGTAAATTCCAAGATATTTTATATATTCAGTAATCATCTTCCAAGCAATATCTTTTTCTCTTTCTTCCCATTGGGTTTTAGTTGTAAAATATAGAAAAGTTGGTAATTTCTATAGTTTTTTTTTTTTTTTTATCTTGCTACTTTACTAAAGCTGGGAATTGTTTAAATGTGTTTTAGTTGAATCTTAAGCATTCTATGAATAAATCATCATATCACTGCAAAAAAGTGATGAGTGAGAGTTTTTTCTTTGCTTATTTTGTCCGTTATTTCTTTTTGTTATCTTGTTGCTATAAGCATCATTTCTTTCTTTCTTTCTTTCTTTTTTTGTTGAGACAATTGGGGTTAAGTGACTTGCCCAGGATCACACAGCCAGGAAGTGTTAAGTGTCTGAAGCCAGATTTGAACTTGGGTCCTCCTGACTTCAGGGCTGGTACACTATCCACTGCACCACTTAGCTGCCCCTATAAGCATAATTTCTATAAATATATCAAATAACAGTGGTCACAAAAAACCTTCTTGTTTTGTCCTGATCTTATTAGAAAGACCTCTAGGGTTGCTTCCCTGGAGATAATGCTTATCTTGGTATTAAATACATACTATTTAAATGTTATTTTATATTCATTACTAAATGTTTATACACACATATAAAAGAATGGCTAATTTATTCCTGTTTTTAAAATTGTTAAGGTATATTGTACTTTGTCAAAAGCTTTTTCTATTTTTATTATTATTTTGTTATTAGTATGATCTATTATATTTATGATTTTCCTGATATCAAGCCAACACTACATTATTGCATAAATCCGGGTTGGTTGTAGTGTATATTCTGTTTAATATATTATTGTAGCTTCTTTGTCAAGCTTTTACTCAATATTTTTAGCATTGATATTCATTAGAGAGTGACCTCCAAACCCCTAGGCACTATCATTTGACTAACTCATGTATCCTAAAGACTGGCGGGCCTTACCATTTTCTCAGTGCTACACTCTTAATATTTTTTATTCATGCTGTAGCTAAATTATCTTTATACATTGTTTCACTCAAATACTGTCTCCTGGAGAAATGATTCTGCCTCTTAATTCACCTATTTATTCCATTCACCAAGCCTAGATACTGATCTTTTTCCTTCCTTCCTTCTTTTCTTCCTTCTTTCCAACTTCTTCCTCCCTTCTTCTCTCTCTCCATCTTTTCTTCCTTCCTTCTCTTTTTCCCTTTCCTTCCTTCTTCCTTCCCTCCCTTTCTCCTTTCATGTTCTTCTTTCCTTCCTTCCTTCTTTCTTTTCTCCCTTTGTCTTTCTCTTTATATTAAAAAAAAAAAAAACACTCTGAAGTTTTGCTTATGACTCTTCACCTCTCCTCTTTCTCTTTTTGAGTTTAAATTTTTTCTACACAAAACTTTTTGAGTATGTACGTTTTTATGTGCATGTGTGTGTTAAGCCTTCATTTGTCCACTTCAGATAAGAGGGAGTTTCATGGGATGCCCGGTTCACCATACTCCTTCCTCCAGTTTATATGTTCTTTACATTGTGTACCTCAAGGGTGCAAAAAAATATATTCTTCTCATTTCTTCCTCATCTCTTCCCTATCTAGCTGTCAGACATCACTTGGCTAAAGCCATAGGGTCTGGCGGCTTGCTCCAATCTCTATTTTCTACCATCTCAGTTTGCCCTGGATTTATTGTTCTGAAGTCCCCCAGATTCTCTGCAAGAAAATAGGCTCCTCGTTGCTGCATTCTACCCAACCCCAACCTCTGCCCCCATACACAAACACTCATATTCCTTTCTATAGAGTTACTGATTATATAAATAGATATGGGCTCAACATTCAGGTTTTTCCCCAGCTTAGGGAGGGAGAGTATAAGGAAAAAAAGTTACCTAATGTACAAACATGAATCACTCATGGAACAGGTCATTGATTCCTACACAGAAAAAGGATTGCTAAGCAAGAAAGAACCACAAAATAATCAGAACAAAATCTAGTAACTTACCGTGACCAGCATAATCAGTAGGAAGAATAATGTTCAAGCCTTATTGGAACACATTTTTTTTCACAAAGCTACTGGCTAATTTGTCCACCCCTTCCCTAAGCCCACCCAGTCTAATTAAACATCAAGGAGGATCACCTTTCTGGAAACTCCCTCTTAAGTCTCCCTCTGTCACCATTGTTGCTATCATGGCTGCTCTGCTAGATCTTGCCTCTGTTGCTTTCCAGGTAACACTCATCTCCAAGACCCCCACTAGTGACAAGGTGAACAAGGAAACACAAAGGGGGTGAGATAGCCAGCTAGCCAAGTCTGTATTACATCATCACAAGAACTCCTCCCTCTTCCACCTTCAAGTAGAGCTACGTCTTGTTCTCTTGATTGCTACCTCTAATAAGTGTCCGAGTAAAACTGCTCTTCTATATCTTTACATCACCAGATTTCTGATTCAGCAACCAGGGCGGGATTTAGCCGATGAGGATCCCAGTCTCTGGTCAAAACACCCCAAATTTTTTTTACAAAAACTTCTGCCAAGATGATTCCACTCACCATCAGTACATGAAGTATGTGAACATATGTGAATGAGAAATCCAGCAGACCTGAAAGACAACGAGCTCTTGTTGTGGGAGAACTCAGTGAGTATTACATGGAAATACAGTCCTGAGTGAAAACAAGACTGACAAGTGAAGACCAACTCACCAAAGTCAGAGTCTGGAATGGCTGAAGTGATGGGAAGTACCATAAAACTGCTGTAGATTTTTCAGTCAGTACACAATAACAGCAAACATGTATGATGATCAACTTTGAGAGGCTTGGTTTTTCTCAGTAGTTCAGTGATCCAATGCAATCCCAATGGACTTTGGACAGAAAATGCCATCTGCATCCAGAAAAAGAACTAAGGAGACTGAATGTAAATTAACACATGCCATGTTCACTTCTTTTTTCTGGGTTTTTTTTTCTTTCTCATGGTTTTTCCCTTTTGCCCTGATTTTCCTCTCTCAACATGATTCTTAAAGTAATGTCTATTAAAAGGCACATAAATTTAAGAGGAAAAAAAAAGATTTTGTAATGAAAATTAATGGCATCAACAAATTTACATGCTTTCCCAAAGGAGTGAATGACAGTGTCATGACAATGGAATTGCCACTTGCAAGAAAATACTACTTATGTTCCTATAAGTATTTATGTTCCCATCATAATGAATGCTGATGAGGTCAAAGAAAATTTTATTAAGACCTGCAGACTCTCATTATCAATGTGCCCAAAGAGGACGAGCTTGTCATTCTGGGTGATTTTCAGATGTGGCAGAGAGTCCTTGAGAGGAAAGGAGTCAGAAAGAGAAACAGCAGTGGTCACTTACTACTGAAGACTTTAGCGTCTTATGACCTTCTCATTACCAATACTGTCTCCCACTTACTTAAATGCAACAAAACTTCAGGGATGTATCTTCATAACAAATTTTGCCATTTAGTGGGCTGTGACTGTAAGGAGAAGAGACAGATAGGATGTAAGAGTGATGAAGACAATATGCAGGACAGAGTGTTAAACCAATCACAGACTTATCTTCTCCACATAAAATATAGGTATCCCTTCCACACCACAGGAAATAGAGTCATGATTGCCTCCATGATCTGAAAACTTCACATAAATTTTTTTGGCCCTCCCTTCATACCAAAGAAGTCTGAATTTTTAAATTTTCTTTTAGGGGGCATTTACAGTACCCATTGTAAAATTTGAATTGATATTATGAATTTTATACATTTCTAAGTTTCTAAACTTTTTATGTCATTTGCTGACCTTCATGTGTCCTCTGCAGCTTCCACAAAGTTCTCCCAAAATTCCCATTTAATTTCTTATATTGCCCAATGATATATAGAAACTACAATAAGGAAGTTATGGTGTGCAAGGGATAACTTTATTTGCATTCAATAAAAGTAGTGATCCTGAGGCAGGACAAAGAACAGGAGACAATGTCAACAGGTTAGAGCATTTTTCTGAGTGTGAACAGTTCTAACTTGAATAGAAAGCTGAGCCAACATATATAGTTAGCAGCAATGAATCAGAGAAAAGGGCAGTTTTGAAAGATTTGGTGTATAACATCTCATTTACTCATCAGGACTAGAAAACTCACAAACATCAAGATTGGTTTGATGAATATGGTGGGGAAATTCAGAAGCTGCTAAATGAAAAATGAAAACTCTACTGTGTTTACCAAGAGGATATTTTTTTTTTTTTTTGATTCACAAGTGAATTTTATCAAACATTTAAAAATTAACTAATTCCAATAACAAATAAATTATTTGGAGTATACACAAAGGAGATCCTACCAAACACCTTTTATTTTATTTTTCAGGTCATGAAGGATTTTATTTATTTATTTATTTTGTTTTGTGTTTATGTTTTGTTTGTTTTGCTGAGCCATTTTGGCGTTAAGTGACTTGCCTAGGGTCACATAGCTAGGAAGTATTAAGTATCTGAGATCAGATTTGAACTCAGGTCTTCCTGAGTTGGATTCCCATTGGATTTTATTTTTTTTAAACCTTTTTATTTTCAAAATATATGCATAGTTTTCAACATTCACCCTTCCTGGGGCAGCTAGGTGGCACAGTGTATAGAGCACCAGCCCTGAAGTCGGGAGCACCTGAGTGGATTTGAAGTTTGGTCTCAGACACTTAACAATTCCTAATTGCCTCAGAAAAACAAACAAACAAAAAACATTCACCCTTGCAAAACCTTGTGTTCTAATTTTTTTCACCCTTCCCTTAGACAGCAAAAATCCAATATATGTTAAACATGTGCAAATCAGATCAAAAGAAAAAAATGAAAAAGAATACAAAAATGAGAACGAATACAAAAAATATGAAAAAGAAACCACAAAAAAAGTGAAAATATTATGTTGTGATCTATACTCAGTCCCCACAGTCCTCTCTCTGGGTGCAGATGACTCTTTCCATCACAAGTCCATTGGAACTGGCCTGAATCACCTCTTTATTGAAAAGTGTCACATCCATCAAAATTGATTATCAAATAATTGTGCTATTCCTGTGAACAATGTTCTCCTGGTTCTACTCACTCCACTTAGCCTCAATTCATGTAAGTCTCTCTGGGGCTTTTTGAATCATCCTGTTGATCATTTCTTATGGAACAATAATATTCCATTATATTCATATACTATAACTTATTCAGCCCTTCCCCAACTAATGGGCATCCACTCAATTTCCAGTTTCTTGCTATTACAAAAGGGCTGCTATAAACATTTTTACACATTTGGATCCTTTTGCCTTTTTTATGATCTCTTTGAGTAGAAACACTGCTGGATCAAAGGGTATGCACAGTTTGATAGCCCATTTTGGCATAGTTACCAAGAGGATAATTCATCTGTCTTTAAGAGGGCAGCATTTAACTCCATCAAAAGTAAAGTATACACACACAAGTAAAGTATAATGTTTAATATGTATTGGATGACTTGCTGTCTGGGAGAGGGAGTTGGGGAGAAAGGAGGGAGAAAATTTTGGAACACAAGGTTTTGCAAGAGTGAATGCTAAAAACTATCTTTGCATGTAGTTATGGGCCAGAACTCTGAACTTGAAACAAAGGATTCTTAAAAGGTACTAAGCTAGTGGAGTTGATAGAGACAATACTTATCTAATTTAGCCTGGCTCAGTATGATTGATTTAATCCTACAAGGAGATGTTATGGGCCAGAACTTGAAACAAGGTACTAAGTGGACTTGAGGAGACAGTGGTTAAATCTAGTTTAGCATTGATTTAATCCTACAACAAATAATGGTTTCCTAGTGATATAATGATTGGTTTGTACTCAGTGTAGAGGATATAAGCTAGAAACTCTCAGGGCCAAAAAAGGATAAGTGCATTAGAAGCTCTCAGAGGCTGAGACAGATTCATTTCATCTTCTACCTTTGTTGTGGCTGGAAGCTGAAGCACAAACCCTTGGAATTCGGGGAGATTCAGGCAGGCGGGAGCTCAAGTTCTCAGAACCAAGGCCAGACTGAAAGGCTCTCCAGAAAGCTGCCCAGCCCCAGGATGGAGATCATAAAGGATCTGGACTATAAGAAAGCTAACTGGACCCCAGGAAAGACGACAAGACTTGGAAAGAGACAGTAAAGGTTTGGCCTTTAATCCCTGGCTGCACTTGTGATTACTAAACTGAAAGGAAGGCTGCCTCCAAAGACCCCAAGGAAACCCCAACAAGAGAATATTACATTTTAGAGAGAATATTACAGCATGTACTTTGAAAATAAAAAGCTATTATAAAAAAAAATTTAAAGTACAAGTGAAACTTGGAGAAATGCAGGATTCCTCTCTCGGTACCAAGACAGATAATATTGAGTTTTATGCTCATAATAACCATCCAAAGTGCTTTTATGAAATCCTGAAGCCTATTTATGGGCCAGAGACCTATGTATCTCAACTACTCAGTGCTGATGGAGCCACATTGATTAATTATAAGGGATGTGACCTGAAGAGAGATAGGTTGACTACTTCCACACTCAACAAACCATCATCAATCAATGCTGAAGTCACTGACCATTTTCCTCAAGTTAAAATCAATCCCTCTTGAGCCAAATTTCCAACTGAAAAAGAATGCTCCTCTCACTGTGGCAATGTGCCTGATGTGGATTCAATGCCAACTGAGATTTATAAGGCAGGAGGGTCCAAGCTGACTGACATTTTCCAGGTTATATGGCAAGAGGAGGTTATCCTCCAGGAGTTTAAGGATGCCTCCATTGTCTGGTTCTATAAAGGGAATAGATTCTCCTGTTGACATTCACAGGGGAATCTCTCTCTTAGTCAATACTGGCAAGATTCTTGCCAGAGTTCTTAAATAGGCTGATTCTTCAACTGGAAATCGGTCATTTACTTGAGAGCCAGTAAGGCTTTGGAAAGGGTCAAGGAATGGTTGTAATAATGTTTGGGCTTGACAACTCCAGGAAAAATGGCAAAACCAGATCAGAAGTCTGTGCACAACAATTCATCAATCTGACCAAGGCCATTGATACTGTCACTCTTGCAGGCTTATGGAGGATCATGAGAAAATTCGGTTGCCTGGAGATTTCTCAGCTTTGTACATCAGTTACATGACAGCATGCTTATATGGGTTCTGGCTAATGCTCTCCTTTCTCCCCTTCGCCAGCTGAGTCAAACAGGGTTCCTGCTCCTGCATTTTTATTTAGCATGATGTTTTCCGTGATGTTGTAAGTCACCTTGAATGAAGATGAAAAGCACTGATGGTAAATTATTTAACTTGAACAGGCTACAAGCTAAGACTAGAGTGGATGGAGAATCATGTGACTTTTTGTTACAAATGATTGTACATACAATACAGCTTCCGAGGCTGAGATGCAACAAAGTATAGATGGATTCTCTGACGCTTGTGCTACTTTTGGCCTAACAATTAACACCAAGAAAATACAGATTCTCCTCAGTCAGTACCACACCAAGCATACATAGAACCATTGCTTACATCCAATGGAGAAATTGTGAATGCAAGTTTGTTTGCCTTGGCAGTATACTTTCCAGGGTTATACAGGGGATGGTGAGCTTCATGCATACATTGCCAGAACTAGCTCAGCTAGCTCTAAAGGAAAGTAGGGTGGAAGAGGTTGCTCCCAGCTGAAGGTCCAGAGCCATTTTGCTGACCTCAGGGTTGTATGTCCATGAAACCTGGACAGTTTTACCAGCCCCATGCCAGGGAATGGAATCACTTCCATTTGAATTGTCCTGGGAAGATTCCAAAGAGCACCTGGCAAGACAAGGTCCTGAATCTGGAGGTCCTTTTTCGATCTGAATTTCCAAGCATTCAAACTCTACTGTGGAGAGGGCACCTCCAATGGGCGGATCCAGTTGTTCAAATGCCAAACATACGTTTGCCTGAAAGAATATTTTACAGAGAAGTCGCATGAGACGAGCACTCACATGGAGGTCAGAAGCAGGAGACTCTCATTCGCTGAAGAGCCTTGGAATCGATTTTGAGACAGGAGAAAAAATGGAACATGGCAGGTTAGCATGGGTCAAAGTTCTGTGCTCTGAACAAGTAGAATGCAGTAGCTCAGAAGGAATGCACATCGTCAGAGCTGCCTGCCCTCTAAATGTTCCTGTGGACCCTTTGTGCCCGACCTGTGACAAAGCTTCCCAAGCTCACAGTGGTCTGATCGGCCACAGTCGGGAACACTGTACCTTGATCCCAACATGATGGTGTCATTTTGGTCCTCTGGGAACAAGGGGCAACAACCAGCTGACTTAATTTCCTCTGCTAGCCTTGGAGACGTTGGGATTCTTTCCTCCCATTAAAATCCACACACTTTATTGTGGTGTTCTTTTTTCAAAATATGATGGTTCTCCGGGAGCAGGTTTCTTGGGGTGCTTCTGGAGGCAGCCTTAGTTTCAGTTCAGAGCAATAATCACCTCAAATGCAGCTAGCTGCTAAAAGTTCAAATCTTTTATTGTCTCTTCCAAAATCTCCCAATTACTTTTCTTAGAGGCCTCTCTGCTTGGTTCCAAGAGCTTTTTGCAGCTTCTGCCTCTAGCTCAACTCAATTTTGCTCAATTTAGCTCAACTGAATTTTGGCTCTCAATCTCTTCAACTGACTCCTCACTTGTGAATCTCCCGAAGTCTCCTCCTCTTCCTGGAGACTCATATAAGCTCTCTAAAGGTGTGAACTCTAAAGTGTGACTTCTAATGTGTAAACTCTCTTAAAGGGTGCGAGCTCTAATGTATAAACTCTCCCCAAGGTGTAAACTCCAAAGGTATGAACCAATTACATAAGCATTGTTTCTATCAACTCTAGTGACTTAACACTTTGTAAGGATTCTAACACTTTATAATCTTTTATTATTCAGCCACTTTTTCAGTCATGTCCAACTAACTCTTCATGATCCCATCTGGGATTTTATGAGTAAAGACACTAGAATGATTTACCATTTCCTTCTCCAGCTCATTTTACAGATGAGGAAACTGAGGCAAACAGGGTGAAGTGACTTGCCCAAAGTTACACAGCTATTAAGAATCTGAGGTCAGATACTTCTTCCTGACTCCAGGTCCAGGGATCTATTCACTGCATCACTTAGCTGCCCTAACCATCCAGCTGCCTTATCATCATATATCTCCTTCTAATTCTAATTCAAATGGGCATTTGAACAATTGGACCAATTCACTGGAGTTGCCCTCTCTCCAGTAGAGTTTGAATGCTTGGAAATTCAGCTTAAAAAAGGACCTCGGGATTCAGGACCTTATATCTCTTAGTCTAAATACTCTTGTATTTATATTTCAATGTTTTGGCTTAACTCTGATCTTTTTTTGTTGTTGTTAAGAATGCTTGAAAATCTTTGATTCCATTAAACATGTATTGAAAACAAGGATTACATTGTACTGCTGTGTAAATTATTTTTGGTTGAAAAGTCTTATATTTTGCCTTTTGGAATAATGTATTAAATGATTTTATTTCCCTTAAGTTGTAGCATCGTTTTCTGTGATCCTGACTATTTGCATCATTAATGTTTTCTTTCTGATTGCCTACATTTTCTTTGATTTGGATTTGTTTTTTTGTTTTTTCCTTTAGGAAATCAGTGAATTCTGCCTTTTTTTTTTTTTTCTTACTTTATCTTCTGATTCTTATAGCAATGTGCAGGTTTTTTAAAATAATATTTTATTTATTCCCAGTCACATATAAATAATTTTTAATATTCATATTCAAATAATTTTGAGTTACAAGCTTTCTCTTTCCCTCCCTTACTTTCCTCCTCCCTGAGATGGTAAGCAATTTGTTATAGCTTAAACAAGTTCAATTGTGCAAAATATATTACCATATTAGTCATGTTGTAAAAGAAGACACAGACCCAAGGGGGGAAAACTCCTCAAAAACAAATACATAAAGTGAAAAAATAGTATGCCTTGATTTGCATTCCAACTCCATCAGTTCTTTCATGGAAGTGGATGGAATTTTGTAATCACAAGTTCATTGGAGTTCTTTTGGATCACTGTATTGCTGAGAATATCTTAAGTTTTTTATAGCTGATCATCATACAACGCAACTGTGTCCAATGTTATCCTGCTTCTGCTCAGTTCACTTTGCATTAATTCATATTAGTCTTTTCTGAAATCAGCATGTTCATTATTTCTTATAGCATGGTAATATTTTATTACAACCATATATAACAACTTCTTTAGCCATTCTCCAGTTGACGGAAATCCCCTCTTTGCTATTTGTTTAGTTTTCATTTATAATTTCTTAATATGGAGTATCCAGATTTTTTTTTGGGGGGGGGGAGGTGGTTATAGTTTCTAGAGTCTAATGATTCTTAAATTCTCTCTCCTCAACTTGTATTTCAGTAATTTTTTTTTTAACAGCAGCTACTTTATTTTTCAGTCTTATTTCAAATATTTTTCAAATATTTCTGATTATCTCATACAATCGTTGAATCACTGGGATTGCTCCACTATATTTTCATGGAATCCATTGATTTGGTAAGATTTTTATCTTCTGTTCTAATCCATTTCCTAACTTTTTCCCCCCTCTTTAGAGCCCTTATTTAAGTTCTGATTTTATTTTTAATATCTTATTTTTAAATGAAGCATTTAACATCTTATAGTCCTTATGGCCAAACCAATCCATGGTGTTCAGGTTTGTTTTCCCCATGGTATGCAATCTCTTCCTGAGTCTTCATCTTCTGGTTTATTTGCTATGTTTAGTGGTAGATTCTCTTATTCAATCTTCTCTCTTAGTTACTGTGGGCTTTTTTTTTTCTTTCTTCCATTTCTAGCTTGATGGAAATTCTATTTCTTGGGTTTTGTATTGCTTTGTTTTGTTCTGATTTCATCTAGGATCTTCTTCAGACCTTTGCTGATGTGTATATAGAAAGACTGGACCTCTATACATCCCTTAATACTGTCATACACATACATACACACAATTTTTCCAGTTACATGTGAAACATTTCTTTTGACATGTGTTTAAAACTTTGAGTTCCAGATTCTCTCCCTTCCTGCCTCCCCCACCACCACACCCATTGAGAAGACAATGTGAAATTATGCAAAATATTTCCATAAAAGTCACATTCATGGTATCATCTTAACAAGAAATATGGGATGAATGTTTAATCTCCATGTTGGTAGTATTATAAGATCAAGGCCAGGGTTATTGAGTTTTTACCACCTGACTGTTCTTCAGGGCTACATGGGAGGAGTCTGTGGAAGATGAGGTGAAGAGGGAAGCAATGGAAGAAGAAAAGACTATTTGAGGTCTTTGGATGAGGAACTGCTGGCTCCTCCTGATTGGTTGGGTTGGGAGACAGGAAATGTGTATCTGGGCATCTCCTGTAGATCCATTCAAATGAGTGGGTGGGGGAAGGCATAAAAGGCATCTTCTGTCTGCTCTGGAATTTCTTGAAACTTTTCATATGCTTTTCATATACGTAAAGCCTTATTTTGTACATTTTATGAAAATGGTCCAAATGTTTCTGAAAGAGGCTGACATTTTACAAAGTGAAAATGAAATGTATACCCTTTATATCACATCATCTCTTGTTATTTTCATTTAAAAATGTATTGAGTCTGAGAGTGTATAGGATAATTATCTGGTAAGAGTTCTCTCCTCCATCCTCCCCTCCACTCTCAATATGGGTTAGGGTAGCTTTTTCCTTGAAAATCAACAAAGCTGTTTCTGGAATTTGGCCCCAGCTGGTTCAAGCTGTACCATATAGTGGCACTATGGTGTTAATTCACCTTGTTTTGCTTGCTAGCCCTGGCAAAATGGATGGGAAGACTTGAATGTTGTCAATAAATACATTTTTACCAAAGAAATATTTTTTTAATGAAAGTTATTTACTTTTCTAAACATGCGTGGACAATTCTTCAACATTAGCCCTTTGCAAAACCCCAAAGAAATATTTCTAAATATCTTGTGAGGGTTGGCATGGAAGGCAAAAGTAGTAGCCACCTCAGACAGGCAAATGCAGTTGAGCCTCAAGTTTTTCCTTAAGATATTCCTAAGAGGTGTTTTATATCAACTATTAGAATGGAACTTTGGTATTTTGGGACTTAGATATGGGCAGTTAATTATCTGGGGGTCATAGGGTTTAGAGCTTAAGAATTCATCTATTTCTATTCATCATTTTTTGTAAGAAGGAACTGAGATGGAGATAGATAAATTAACCCAAGTCACACAGATATTAGGGCTGGCGTTTAGTATAGTCAGGAATTTTGCTACTTCTGTTGGGGCTATGATTAAAGCCTATCTCGTATTTCTGGGTATATTAGTTATCTTTAAAGCAAAGACTCCGGAAGTTCAACATGCATTGTGGATGTTGTTCTGGGATCTTTTGTCATTCCCAGTATGGCTTTCCCAGCTCATTTTTTGGGGACTAAAGAAGGTTTTTCTGTGGCTGCTTACTTCAGATGAGAGATTATTTGTAAAGCACTTAGCATTTAGGTACTGGATAAATGCTTGTTTCTTTTACTCTTCTCCTTTCTCTCAACTCCTCCCCTCCCTCTCCCCGCCTCCCCCCATATCAAGGACAAAGCCAAGATCAATTTTAGTCAATCCCACCTAAACCTGATGTTCAAGGAAGTTCCTAAAATAAAGTGGTGGTCTTTCCACCTGCCCCAAAAAGCCTCTAAACATTTCTATACAGATGCTTACTGAAGAAAGGATATGAAAAATATTCTGTTAAAAAAAAAGATTTCTCTGTAAAAAGAGAGAGTTTAACTAAGTTATCTTTTCAGTTATATAATTCCATGAAAATGCAATCATTTAACAAGCATTAATTAAACACTATACAAAGGAAAGGAAAAACTCCCTGCCCTCAAGGAGTTTGAAGTTCAAATGGGTGTGTGTTTGTGTGTGTTTGTTGGGAACGACCAATCAAGAAAGCGTTTATTAAGTGCTTACCAGAGTAGGCATTCCGGAGGGGAAGAGTATAAAGGGGTCCCTGCCCAAAACACTAGAAATAGGTACTTGTAGGAGACTGAATGAATGGAAAGTAGCTTTAGAGAGCCATGTACAAGCCCTGGTGAGACTGAGGTGAGCTGCGGGGCAGAGTAATCCATCTTCCAGTTGATGTGTATTTGACTTGAAAGAAGGATTCCAAGAGTCTGAGGTAAGTCAGCAGAAAGTGAATGGAGGCATGGAGTGAGAGCAAAGGCAGAGTCAAGAAATAGAGCCTTTTATGTGAGGGCTGCACCTTGTCGAGTATGTTGGGGACTGTAGAGTGTAGAAGAGAAACTGGAACGCTGTGTAAAACTTTAAATGCTAAATGTAGGATTTTTGTATGTTCCTGGGAGTAAAAGGCAACCTGTTTATTGAGTTGGGGCTAGGGGAATGGTGATAACTTTGGCAACTAAAATCCTACACTTTTAGGAAGCTGCCTGGAACCCTCTTAAATCCAGTGCTCTTTTCATTACTTCCTATTTATCCTACAGTTTGTATATAATTGTTTGCACCATCAGATTGTAAGCTCCTGGAAGGCAAACTCTTGGCTTTTTTTTTTTTTTTTTTTTACTATCCATTGATTAGCACAATGTCTAGCTCACGGTAGGCATTTAACGTTGATTGATTGATTGGTTACACAATAGATTGGAAAGGAACAGGCTCTGTAGTCATGATCCAAGTGAAAAATGGTAAAGGTGTGATCTAAGGTAGTGACTGTGTTACAGAGAGAACAGAATACTAAGGATGGTGTGTAAGCAGAAGCAACGCGGGGCCCAAAGAGTTGGGTGACAAAAATCTGGGTTGTTTTTATGGCTTGTTAAACTTGGAGTCATGTGTTAATTATGCTTCTTAATTTCTAGATGCCCCTCTGAACAGGACTATAGATGAAACCTCCCAGATGGAGGCCGCACAGATAAACAATTTTCAGGCTAGGCTGGCGGCTCTGAATTCTAACCTGGACCGACCAGAGAGTAACCCGTTTTTGTACGGAGGTGTTGCGCTGGAGTTTGTAACAGGTACCGGTGACTGGCGGGACTGGGATGGGGCTTGCACCGAGGACTTTTGGGGCACCCAGACCTCAGCGGGCCGGCCGGCCTTTGATGCAGAGGACTATTTTAAATAGACAATTTCAGGAACACGAGATAAAACTTCGTTCTTTCTCGGGGAAAAGGACAATCTAGTGGGAAAACGTGTGGGACCAGATATTAAACTATCAAAGCAGCGTTATGTCATTGAAGAAATACATTAGTGGGAGCTTCCCGGGCGGAGTGGAACGGAACCTCCATCCTCTTGTCGGCAATTCCTGCCATTTGTATTCGAGGTGCTCCAAGTGGGGGCGGGGCGGCTGCTTAACCCGGAAAGAGGGACTCGGTTTAGTTGCATTTTTTTAAAACGGTTAAGTTGGGGGAATAAAAATGAATTCCTTTTCGTACGTCTTCAAACGTAAGTGTCAGTCGGAAGCTATCGGTACCGGAGTCGTGGGGAGGGGGCGGGCCGACCCGCGGGAAGGGGAGCCAAGGGGGACACACCCACAATTAGCGCCTAACGGGGGATCGAGGGCTGAGGAAGGTTCCATTTTTTTTTTGAGTCCGGGATCCCCATTTGGCAGTAGACACCGTCTTCCGATCGTTTTTTCTGGCACAAACTGAAATGCACACGGGGCGGCCGCTTATTTACACAGTATTGGAAGTTCAGTTCCCTTTGTGGCGGTTGGTCAGTGCCCGAGGGCAGGAAGGTGTGGGGGTCCCTCGGGCCCTGCTCGCCGCTCCTCACCCACCCCTTGTCTCTCCAGCCCAGGAGGAGCGAGCGGCCCAGACGGTGCTGCGCAGCCTGCCGCCCTTCGTGCTGGGCTGCATCCGCATGGAGAGCGGCACGGGCTTCCCGCGCCTGCTGGCGGCCGCCTTCCAATGCAGCGCGGACCTCAAGGCGGCGGTGCAGCTTGTCTTGCAGCAGCGGGCCCCAGAGGGCCTCGACTGGGACCGGCTGCTGGCGATCGAGCGCCAGTGCAACCTCTGGGCGCGGGACGCTTTCTACGTCATGAACGGCGTGCCGCTGCAAGAAGACACCAAGCTGCTACAGAGTCACGTGGTGGCCAGGGCCTTGGACCTCTGGCGGAGAAATCAGGTGGCCGCCGCCGCCACCGCCGCCCAGAGGTGGGGCTTGCCTCCGTCTGCGCCTGTGCAGAGAGGCTGGGCCCCGCCTCCGTCTGCGCCTGCTCCATCCCAGCTTGCACCTGGGGGCCAGCTTTTGCCTGCGCCCGCCCTGAGGCACGGATGCCCGCCTGCTTCTGGGCTTGCGCCTGCACTGAGACTCGGATGCCCGCCTAATTCTGGGCCAGAGCCCGCACTGAGACTCGGATGCCCGCCTAATTCTGGGCCAGCGCCCGCTATGAGTCTCGGGTGCCCGCCTACTCCTGGGACGGCGCCCGCACTGAGTCTCGGGTGCCCGCCTACTCCTGGGACGGCGCCCGCACTGAGGCTCGGGTGCCCGCCTACTCCTGGGACGGCGCCCGCACTGAGGCTCGGGTGCCCGCCTACTCCTGGGACGGCGCCCGCACTGAGGCTCGGGTGCCCGCCTACTCCTGGGACGGCGCCCGCACTGAGGCTCGGGTGCCCGCCTACTCCTGGGACGGCGCCCGCACTGAGGCTCGGGTGCCCGCCTACTCCTGGGACGGCGCCCGCACTGAGGCTCGGGTGCCCGCCTACTCCTGGGACGGCGCCCGCACTGAGGCTCGGGTGCCCGCCTACTCCTGGGACGGCGCCCGCACTGAGGCTCGGGTGCCCGCCTACTCCTGGGACGGCGCCCGCACTGAGGCTCGGGTGCCCGCCCACTCCTGGGACGGCGCCCGCACTGAGACTCGGGTGCCCGCCTACTCCTGGGACGGCGCCCGCACTGAGACTTGAGTGCCCGCCCACTCCTGGGTGCCCGCCTACTCCTGGGACGGCGCCCGCACTGAGACTCGGGTGCCCGCCTACTCCTGGGACGGCGCCCGCACTGAGACTTGGGTGCCCGCCTAATTCTGGGCCTGCGCCGATGTACCCGAATTGCACCGGGTATTATGACCCCGCATTTCCTGGACACTAAATATGTAACGGTATTTTATATTACATTTTTATCAATAAAGTTTGTCTTGATTTTTAAGAAGACGTGTTCAAACGCTAACGGCTGAACCCAATGAGCGGGGCCGGCGAAGACTCCGGGTCAGCAAGGTTGGTGACGGAAGGGAAGAGGAAAACGGAGGGCTCCGCACGTGGGGTCCGCTCCGGAACCCAAACAATACCACGTGGTGAGGCTGGGCGGGGCCGGCGGCGTGACGGCACGCGCACGGGACGGCCGCCGCCGTACCCTTGCTGAAGGGGCCGTAAAGCGCGAAAGGTCGGGAGCTCGGGCTCCTCGTCCTCGGCTCGTCCTCTCCTCGCGCCCCCTTCCCACCCCCCCACCCCCGGAACGGAGCCGTCCCTCCGGAACCCTTTGGCCGCCGCCAGCCGCTCGCCCCCTGGCGGGGAGTCCCAAGGCGCGGAGCCCGCGGCGGGGCCGTGAGGTAAGGTGGGGCCCGCGAGCCTCCTTCCGTCTCTTCCTTCGGGCTCCCGGCCCCCGCGCGCCCTCAACGGCCCCGCCCCGCGCCCTTGGCCCGGCCCCGCCCCCGCCGCCGGCTCGAGGTCAAGCTCCCCCCTCCTCCCGCCCCCTGCCTCCGCGTCGGCGGGGCCTCCCCGGCTCGTTGGCGTCCTTGGAGATCCTGCGTGGGCGGGTCCGGCCCGGGCCGGGTAGCTCCGGTACCTACCGCTGGGGATCCGCGCCCCCCCCTCATCCAGCGCTAGGAAAAAAATTATATAAAAAAAGTTTTAAATGGGTATTAAAAACGGCTGCAAGAAACTTAAGGGGGAAAGGGTTTTATGCATCTCCTACAGCATTGTGACAACTCTAATTTAACTCTCATTCCATCTGTGACCAGTCTCTTCAGAAAGCTTAGGTGGAACTTCTCTCTAGTCCGAACCATCGGGTCCTTTCCCTTGAAATATCATTTAGGACTTTGACAAACAGAATGACGCGGGACAGGCTCTGGTTTCTTTCCTTTTAATTCCGATCTGATTGCGCTCAATTTCCTTTTTCTGTCACAAATTTAAAGCTGCTTTTGCAGAATGGACGCACACTCCTGGTCAGCCTTGCTTATTTTGGACCCGCTGTTACAGAATGGTATCCTTTCACTTTTTCCAGTGGTGCTGTAGGCGAAATTGCTCAGGATAGACGTTTGTCTTTGCCTCTCTCTTGGCTCGTTCTCATCCTGCAATTATTCTATGTGTTGAATTTCCTTGATCTTTAGGCCATTATTCTGAAGTAAAATATAAACATCAGTCTTTGCTCCTGGATGTATGGGGAAAGGGGGTGAATGGACACACGTTCCAAAACCTTGGCCCCTTGGGCTTTTGGCTTAAATTCAATGTAAGCCATTCCATTGGGATCCCATCTTTGAGACTGATTGAATTCAAAAGCTTCTTCAAACATTCCTTTAGTTTCTTCTGTGCCATTTTGTAAAACGGGTTCTTTGCATTATAATATCTTTAATTTTTTTTGCTTTTTCCTGTTAAGTTTCAGTCGAGGATTTTCAAGTTGCTGCCAACAGCTTTTTCCAAGCTGTCCCCACATTCAACTTCCTTATCACTAAAATGGCCAGATATGACAACTTGGGCATGCACATCTACAGTGATCATGTTTTGCAGAAGAGTCAGGGTTATCTGTTTTTAGTTCAGAAGAACTTTGGATGAAAATCTGGTTTCTAACGAAGAGATTAAAAGCGATAGATGTTTTAACTTCTAGGTTTTTTTCTTGGCTTGGGAGTTTCACTCTTTCCCAGTTTTCTTTTTGCTCTGCAGCTGCTTCTTTGGCAGATGTGACTCTTCATTTTTGTGCTCATCTTCATGCTTCTTCCTTGGGCAAATAGTGTGTCTATAACTTCGTCCTCCTGGTCCTCAATCCTCAGCCAAGTTTGGCTGCGCTTGCCTGTCTTTTTATCACTTTGGCCGCTTCAGGGTTTTTGCCCCCATCTTCTTCTGTTTTATTGTCTCATTACTGACTTTTTTTTTTTTTTTTTTGCTACTTTTTAGTTGGAATGCTGGTTGTGACAATTGTTGTTTGGGCTTGGGCCGCTTTCTTGACGGGGGAGCAGCTGTCCCTGCTGGAGCTCGGACTTCCTTACTTGGCAAGTGTGGCCACGGGATGTGCTTGCTTGGTGGTGCCTTCTTTCCTTTCTTCTGATGCTTCTGTCACCATCTTCTGACATCTTCCTCACTCTCTTCTCTGCTTTGGGGCAGGACCCGTTTTCTTGGACTCCTCGATTTTTAGTAACCTTACCTTGATGGGGAACTGTTCTGGAGAAGGCAATCCATCTTAAGGACTTTGGGCACCTGTTCACCAGCACTCTTTTGCTGGCAGAGATTATTACAGCCTGTTTATTCTCGAATGATTTTTATCTTGGTTTTCTTTACTTTTTTCCCTTAAGATTTCTTAGTTCCTTTGCTTTCCTTCCTTCTTCCTGGTGGCATCTTTGGAGACTCAATTCCTGTTTTGTTTTTTTCTTTATGACCTCTTCCACAAAACTGTCTCCCACATGTGGCCCATGGTGATAATTCTACACCACCAAGTACTGTCTGTTGTCCCCTTAGAGCTCTGACCTGACTCCACTTGGGTTTTTCTTGGCAAAGATTCTGGGGTGGTCTGCCATTTCCTTCTCCAGCTTCTTTTGTGGATCAGGAAACTGAGGCAGTCAGGGTGAAGTCGGCTGCTCAGGGTCACTCAGCTAGGAAGTGTCTGCACCCACTGCCCTTCAGAGCTGCTTTTGTCATTCTGACCTTCCTTGCTCTCTGGACCCTTCCAATAGCTTTCATCCCATCACCCTTCTGGGAAACTGCTAGTGGTCACTCAGGCTACCTTCCTCTGTCCAGCATCTGGGTGGGAATGGGCCCAACCCCAGAGAGCCCCAGGGACTCCTCCAGGGTCTTCTGGGTGAGACAGCCAAGAGTCAGGCTGCCCCACCCCCAGCTCTGCTGCCTTGAGGTTGAAGCTGTCCTGGGCAAGTCCAGAAGCAATTTTTCCGGCCAGGTTGTCCTAGCCCCTGGGAGTCCTTATTTATCCAGTCTCTCTAGGCTGGCCTCTGCCTATCAGGGACCATTGTTGGGCCATGGTGCACAGAGCTCCATCCGAAATCAGACACCAGACTCCTGAGTTCAAATCCAGCCGCTGACACTTGCTGGTGGGTGACTCTGGGCCAGCCTTGTAGCCAGTTTGCCCCAATTCCTCATCTGTAGAATGAGCTGGAGATGCAGGCCACTGCAGTGTCTCCACCGAGGAAACCCCGATTGCTCAACTTATATCCTGCAGTGGCCCTTCTCCCCACTCCATGTGCAACAGCTGAGGATCAGAGATGCCTTACCCAAGGCTTCCCCAGTCCAAGTTCAGCAACAAGCATTTTGGAAGTGCCTCTTCTTCCACGTGCTTTCTCTTTTCAGTGTTCAGTGTTAAGTCCCACTCCTGTTGAGGTCTGATTCCTTTAGTCCATATTGATCTGTTTATTATTTTTTTGGTTCTCTTCTTGAAGTTACTTGTATTGTGCAATTTAGTGCATTGCATAACCTATTATGGCTTTCTGGTTCTGTAGAGGTAAATTTTGTCAGTTTAAAGCACTTAACTCCTATTTCCCCTAGAGGGCAATGCCTCTGTATAACTTTTTTTTTTAATTATAGCTTTTTATTGACAGAACATATATATGCATTTTTCAACATTGACCCTTGCAATCACTTCTATTTCAACTTTTCCCTTCCCTCCCTCCACCTCCTCCCCTAGATGGCAGGCAGTCTCATACATGTTAAACATGTTAAAGTATATCTTAAATACAATATATGTGCACATATTTATATAGTCCTCTTGTATAAATCGGATTTAGAAAATTTACAAGAAAAATCGGATTTAGAAAGGTAAAAATAGCCTGGGAAGAAAAACAAAAATGCAAGTAGTCTACATTCATTTCCCAGTGTTCTTTTGTTGGGTGTAGCCGATTCTTTTCATCATTGATCAGTTGGAACTGAATTGGATCCTCTCATTGCCAAAGATAGCCACTTCCATCAGAATTTATCCTTATATAGTATTGTTACAACTTTTATATAGCAATTTGTAAAGTACTTTCCTCACTGCAGTTCTATGAGGGCTACAGTATTTAAGTAGTATCCCTATTTTAAAAATGTGGGAAGTCTTAAATCTCTTAACAAAATGTAATCTTTGTAATAGATACTTTATTACAAGTATTTCTGATTATCCCTATACACTTGAATTAAATATGACCAGTTTTTCCTTCTCCAGGTTGAATTCTTATGGCCTTCTTTCTCTTGGGAGAGTGAAAATCACATTTCTTGAAAGCTGTCAAACAGAAGCCATGATGTTTTTCCGGTTGCTATGTGATATCCAATGGCGGAGAGCCAGTCAAAGATGGCCGAACAGGTTCCAGTCAAGGCACAACATTTCTTCTGTTACAGAGTCTCAACCTTCTGTCTCACTCCCCACCCAGGCTCAGGTAGTCATCTGTGGTGGTGGAATTATGGGCACATCTGTAGCCTATCACCTTTCCAAGTTGGGATGGAAGGATATTCTCCTGTTGGAACAGGGCAGGTAAGAACAACATTGCATAACACTTGATTGCTGTACTGTACTAAGTGGTTGGTATTTCCTACTTCCTAAGGCCTTTGGGTTGGTATCTTTTTTTTGGTACCAGTAATATCTCTGATCTTCCCTGTGCTGTTGATGTAACATTCAAACCAAAGTGTATAAATTGCTTGCAATTGGCCATCTAATAATTTATCTGCTTTTCTAGTTTTTGAAGAAAGAACATGTTCCACCAGACACATGCCACAAATGTTTAGAAAACAAGTGATTTCTCTTCAATTTGGAATATTTTCTAAGTGCTTGTAATAATGAATTTGCAATACCTTTTGATCCAGCTGTGCCATTACAAGATCTCTATTTGAATGAGATTGGAAAAAAAAGGAAAGAGACCCACATATGCAAAAATGAGCTCTTTTTGTGGTGGCAAAGAATTGGAAAATGAATGGATGCCCATCAATTGGGGAATGGCTGAAATAAGTTGTGATATATGAATGAAATGGAATACTATTGTTCTTTTTTTTTTAATTAGTTAAGCTTTTTTCTTTTTCTTTTTTTAAGGTGAAAATACTATGTTATGATACACATTCAGTCCCCAAAATCCTCTCTGGATGCAGATGGCTTTCTTCATTACAAGTTTATTAAAATTGGCCTGAATCACCTATAATGAGTCAATCTAAAGAGTTTCATTTTATGTTGAATGGCTAAAAATAAGCTTTTTATTTTCAAAACATGCATAGATATTTTCAACATTCACTCTTCCAAACTCCCTTCCCTAGATGGCAAGTAATCAATATATGTTGTTTTTTTGTTTGTTTTTTGGCTGAGGCAATTGGGGTTAAATAACTTGCCCAGGGTCACACAGCTAGGAAGTGTTAAGTGTCTGAGGCCAGATTTGAACTCCGGTCCTCCTGACTTCAGGGCTGGTGCGCTATCTACCATACCATCTAGCTGCTCCATAATCCATATATGTTAAACATGTGCATTTCTTCTATACACATTTCCATAATTATCATGCTGCACAAGAAAAATCAGATCAAAAAGGAAAAAATGAGAAAGCAAAATGCAAGCAAACAAAACAAAAAGAATTGTGATCCACACTCACTCTCCCTGGTCCTCTCTCCGGGTGCAGATGTCTCTCTCCATCATAAGACCATTGGAACTTGCCTGATTCATCTCACTGTTGAAAAGGGCCACATCTGGCAGAATTGATCATTGTATAATCTTGCTATTGCTGTGTACAATGATCTGGTTCATCTCACTTCATTTATCATTGGTTCATATAAATCTCTCCAGGCCTGAAATCTTGCTATTGCTGTGTACAATGATCTGGTTCATCTCACTTCATTTATCATTGGTTCATATAAGTCTCTCCAGGCCTGAAATCATCCTCCTGATTGTTTCTTATAGAACAATAATACAATATTATTGTTCTATAAGAAATGATGAGCAGGCTGATTTCAGAAAAGCCTGGAAAGATTTACATGAACTGAGGCTCAGTGAAGTGAGCAGAACCAGGAGAGCATTATACACAGTAACAGCAAGATTGTGTGATAATCAATTATGATACACTTAGCTTTTTTCATCATTGCTGTGATCTAACACAATTCCAATAGATTTGGGATGGAAAATGCCATCCACATCTAGAAAAAGAACTATGGAGATTGTATCCAGATTGAAGCATACTATTTTCATTTTATTTTTGTTTTTTCTTTCTTGTGGTTTTTCCCTTTTGTTCTGATTTTTCTTTCACAACATGACAAGTATGGAAATATGTTTAAAATGATTGTACATGTATGATGTATATTAGATTGCTTGCTGTCTTGGGGAGGGGAGAAGTGAGGGAGGGAGAAAAATATTTGGAACTCAGTCTTACAAAAATGAAAGTTGAAAATTATCTTTATATGTAATTGGAAAAAAATATTTTTAATGGGAAAAAAAAGAATTTTCAAGTGCCCAGGATTCAGCAAAGATCAGGCAATAAATTGTATTTAAGAAATCAACTAAAATTAACTTAGGGAATATTATGGTTGGGGAAGGATGGGCTGCTTATTCTCTTCTGTTATCTAGTTCTTTTGCTTTTTGATACCAGTCTTATGTCCTTTCCTGTTCAAGTTAGGTGCATGAGTTTCTATTTGTGATTTGTCTTACAGGTTGGCTGCTGGTTCCACCAGGTTTTGTGCTGGCATTGTTAGTTCAGCTAGGCATTTTACCTTAGAACAAAAGATGGCTGATTATTCGAACAAACTTTATCAACAGTTAGAGCAAGAGACAGGGATTCAAACAGGTAAGACAGTGACATTTTTTGGTGTGACTGTTACTCAAGCTTCATTACTTTGTATTCATTCTGTCTTGATCCAGTTTTGCAAAGACAAGAGTTGTACTGGACCAGAAAATAAATGTTTTGGGTCATTTCTGTGTCTCTTCATGCTTTAATATATCAAGAAAGATTTAAAATTTCCATATTTCTGAGAGAAATTTGGAAAAGGAAGAGCATGTGCTGCCCTTTGAGTATTAAGTATCCACGGGCTACTCATTTAAAAGTTATTTTGCTATTTGTGGTGACAGACTTGTTTAGCTTACTTAGCTAATTAAAATATTGTTGTAACATGGCTAACATGTACTGACATTGCTTCCTGTGGGAACCCTTTAGCTCTGATTCTTTTTTTTTTTTTTTTTTTTTATTTAATAGCCTTTTATTTACAGGATATAAACATGGGTAACTTTACAGCATTAACAATTGCCAAACCTCTTGTTCCAATTTTTCACCTCTTACCCCCCCACCCCCTCCCCTAGATGGCAGGATGACCAGTAGATGTTAAATATATTAAAATATAAATTAGATACACAATAAGTATACATGACCAAAACGTTATTTTGCTGTAGAAAAAGAATCAGACTCTGAAATATTGTACAATTAGCTTGTGAAGGAAATCAAAAATGCAGGTGTGCATAAATATAGGGATTGGGAATTCAATGTAATGGTTTTTAGTCATCTCCCAGAGTTCTTTTTCTGGGCATAGCTAGTTCAGTTCATTACTGCTCCATTAGAAATGATTTGGTTGATCTCGTTGCTGAGGATGGCCAGGTCCATCAGAACTGGTCATCATATAGTATTGTTGTTGAAGTATATAATGATCTCCTGGTCCTGCTCATTTCACTCAGCATCAGTTCGTGTAAGTCTCTCCAGGCCTTTCTGAAATCATCCTGTTGGTCATTTCTTACAGAACAGTAATATTCCATAATTTTCATATACCACAATTTATTCAACCATTCTCCAACTGATGGACATCCATTCAGTTTCCAGTTTTTAGCCACTACAAAAAGGGCTGCCACAAAAATTCGTGCACATACAGGTCCCTTTCCCTTCTTTATAATCTCTTTGGGATATAATCCCAGTAGTAACACTGCTGGATCAAAGGGTATGCACAGTTTGATAACTTTTTGTAGCTCTGATTCTTAATCATAGGTTGCATCTTTTAGCCTTAGGCCTAGTGTCTCATAGATATGTGCTATTGATTACAAGGAAGATTTAGCAGGATTCTGTGTATTCAGCATAAATCTACAACTCCAACTGGATTATTCTAGTAATAAAGTTAAGATTGGAGATCAAATCTGGTTTTAGACATTTATCAGCTGTGGGACCTTGGTCAAATCACATCATCTCTGTTTGCTGCACTAATAAACACTTATTGCACAGGCTTGTTGTGAGGATCTATTGAGATGATATTTGCAAAAAGTCCTGAACACAGAGCCTGGCATGTGGTAGATGCCATATAAATTCTTGTTTCTTTCCTTCCTATAACAATATGAATAATCGACAGATTGGCTTTGTATTAGGCTTTTATAACATAAGTTCTTAGGTGTAGGACTAGGATTTTTGCCCTAAAAACATTCTATTTTAAACTTTAATAAGTTGTAGTCTAATGGAACTCTTTTGTCTAGACCTAAGATATGAGGAAATTTCCTATGCCCATGAGATGAGCAACTGTCCTGCAGCTTAGACAGTTAGAGGCATGTGTGAGGAGGGCATGGAGTGGTTGAGGAAATGAATGAATAAGCGAATGAAATGAATGAATGAATGAAAAAACACCGATTAAGCATTGACTCTGTAACAGGCATTGTGCCAACAGCTGGGGTTCAGAGAGAAAGCAAGGCAGGCGAGAGCTAGAGCATTCAACTGCAAGTTGGATGGATGGCTAAGCCCTATATACCTTAGAGCAAAACTTCTTAAATTGTGGCTTGAAGCCCTGAATACGGTCATGGAACTGAATATGGGGGAGGTCATGAAAAATTTGACAGTAGTAAAAGGTGTCAAATATTCCACCAAGATTTAATTCTTTATGTAAAAATAAACAAGTACATTCATCTCATTAATATGCAAATTTGCTTTCATCTTAAGTAAGTGTTAAAATTATATGTATATTAAAGAATTGATTTAAAATGAATTTCTTCATGATTTATCAGTAAATGTTTGATTTGATATATCTATTTTATATATCTATAAAGGGGTTTTGAATGGAAAGAATCCTGTCTTAGAAGGCAGTGGCAAACAAAGCCAGTGTGCATCAGTGTTCAGACTTGAGTCCTAGTCTTTCTGACTCTGAGGTTGATTTTTTATTAACTATATGCCTCCTATTGCAGTTTTACTGTATGGTGTAATTTCAGATTATTTGATATCTTTGGATGAGTCCTTTGTGTTGTTGTTTTTTTTAATTGAAATTCATATTGTCTACTTCCAAATTGTCTTTGAGATTAGCCATCTAGTTTATGCTTTGTCTTTGTTTTAAATTTGTTTTCCCCAAGTCTAAAATTCCAATTCTCCTAATTGGGTTATGTAGGCAGGACTGTGCTAGTGAGAATTCATTGTTAAATTTTCTGAGTTGGCATTCAGATCTCTGGCTAGATTTATTGTTTTGTTGATTGTCTAGATTTAAGAACATTGTGGAGAAGATTGTAGTAGTATTGATTAAATTTATAGATGTGTTTTTGTTTTCTCTTTAAATGGTTAACTATTTACCACTGTACCTGTCTTATAGGGCATATTTCTCTGGATTCTCTAGCAGAGAGTCTATAAAGATGTGGACTCTAGCTTAGGTTGACAAGGTTTATTCCAATTGTATTTCATTTTTAAAGTTTAGACAACTAAAGATAGTTTTCTGTAGAAAATGAGATTTGCCGGCATACTGGAAAGATTTTCATTATTCTTCCAGTAGCGTCTACTAGAGTACTTCCTCTGGTCTGACTTGGTTTTTCATGCAGGTTACATAAGGACAGGCTCAATCTTCTTGGCTCAAACTCAGAACCGACTGATCTCCTTGAAGCGAATCAACTCGAGGCTGAGGTATGGGCCAGGCTGAGAAAAGCCCCTCTAGTCTTGGCTGTGGTTTTGCCAGAGTTGTTGGCCAACTCCCGCCTCTCTCTCCTGTGACAGTGTATTGGGCATCCCCTCCGAGATCATCTCCCCCAAGAGGGTGGCCGAGCTGTACCCACTCATCAGCATCCATGACCTGGTGGGGGCCATGCATGTGCCCGAGGACGCGGTCGTGTCGTCATCTGATGTGGCTCTGGCCTTGGCGAGTGGTGCCTCTCAAAAGGGTGAGACTCTCTGTGTGTGCCTGGTTTGAGCAAAAATTTGAAAGTGAGGAAGTAGGGTGCTATCTAAAGTTGTCTCTAGTAATTTATTTGTTTATTTTTAAACCATAAAGAAACCAGTCCAGATTTAGAAAGATGGTTTTTCATTTGGGATAGTTATCATTTTAAAATGCATGTATATTAAAGTTCATTAAGTAATAGATAGGGTTTTTTTGTTTTAAATCCACTTTTCTCTTTTTGTTCCAGAGAATTGCTTTCTCTACCTAGCCATGTACTACAGACCTAGGAGTTTTTCACAGCTCTCAAAACTCCAGGCTTAAATTCCTTAGATGTTTAATCCATAGATTTAAAAAGTTATAAGGACAGAAAGTAATTGAATCAAAGTTTGATGGGGAGATGGACTGGGTGGACCTTGCCCCTCCATGACTTACTCTTTTCATTCTCATGCTGTACCTCCAGAAGTTACCATATTTGGGGACTAGAATAATTCCTTAAGAAAACCTGACATTTTCAGGATTAGGAAGAGTCCCTCCACATTATGTCAGTGAAATGGGTCAGTGAAGTGTATTAAACAGGTAGAATATCACTTGATGCTGTTTCTGGAAATTAAAGGCCATGGGTAGGGTTTTTGTAAATTATTGATTATCTGACCTACTCTTTTCAAGGTCTCCCTTAAAGAGATAATGTGATTTGAAACTGGTTGATACATAGACTCGAAAATGTTTGTATCCTCTCTAATTTCCTAACCTAGGGCAATATTTTAACTTCACTTCCCTTATTTTGGTGCAGGTGTTCAGATCCGTGACCGAACAAGTGTTATTCATGTAATGGCCAAAAAGGGTCATGTGACTGGAGTAGAAACGGATAAAGGAAACATCGAATGCCAATATTTTGTCAACTGTGCTGGTCAGGTTAGAAACAATGTTGGTCTTGATTCTGTCTTTGGCCTTTTATACTTGTTGAGTTTAAGTATCCAGGACTCCAAATACTTAATCATCTAGAGAAATGGATGATTATGTTACTAAATAACTGTAAGAAAGCCAAATGATTCTCCCTGGTTTTGACCAGAGGAAAAAACTTGGAACTGAAATTTTATCTGAAAGAGAGGCACCTCTAGACTTGACCTTCTTCCACACTTGAGTGAGGTCATCACCATCAGAAATGTCAGCATATAGCCAGCTACCCTCTGGGTCTGGTTGTTGCATTGAGCTTCTTCTTTAAAAAAAAAACAAACAAACTTTAAAGCAGCTTCCTAATTACTAGTTTATTTCACTATGTCAGGGGCATGGAATTCCATTTGTGAATACTAAGGAAGCTATTTTGAGGGAAAATTGTTTTCCTTTTGGACTGTTCGGAAATCTTTAGGTGAGATGGGTAATTCATTATATCAGTTTGAAGTTCATTTAGCCACTGTCATTTTGAGGGCTATAGGTGAGATGATGTCTTATTTTGCTATAAGAACTTAATTTTGTCCCCAAGAGAGTAATCACCCTTTAAGCACTGAGATAATTCTTTATCTGTCTTTGTTCTAAAATTGAACTCATTTCTTTGATGTAAACAGTACAGTGACATTTCCTATATGGACTAATGCAGGCTGAAATTGGCTTCCCATATTTGACATTGTAGCAAGAGCACAAAAGTCACTTGAAATTAAGGTCTTCAAGAGACTTAACTTGCTCGTTTGTATTTTTTTCTCCCCTTCCCACCCACAAAATAAATCTGTCCATTTGTAGTGGGCTTACGAGCTGGGTCTGTCCAACGAAGAACCGGTTAGTATCCCGTTACATGCCTGTGAACACTTCTACCTTCTGACTCGTCCCTTGGAGACCCCACTGCAGAGCAGCACACCAAGTGAGGACTTGTACTTTTTAAAACAAATCTTACTCATTTATAATATTCTTTCTTCTGAAAGGGAAATCTTTATCTTAAGGACAGAACTTACTTTCCCCAAGGAGTTTTTCTTTTTCTAGTGAATATTGTAGGTAAATCCAATTTCAGCTTAATTCTTTAAGGTCAATATTTATTAAAGGATAGCCAAGACATTGTTCCATCTAAACCACTGTTCTCTTACAAGAAAATTCTTCTAAATTGTTTTCCCATGCCTTCTGAGAACCTGGTTAGGAAAGAACTCTTTTTTTTCTACAGTGAATTGGTCTGTAAAAGTAATTCAGATAAAAGAAGAAAGATGCATAGTTTAGATTCTCTGTGTGAATGAGCCTTGTTTCAGAAGGGAGGGTATTGACATCTTGGGGGCCAGCACCCGCAAATAGGCTCCATAGCTCCCTCTTTCTGGTTAAATTTCAGTTGATATAATGGCAGTTATGACCTTGAGCTATAAAGTATTCACAAAGGCTCTGTGATAATTGCATTAAAAGTGTAGGAAGTTAGGAATAAGAAGACAAGTATTCTCCACTGGCTTCGGAAATGAAGTTGACTTGGAAGTGGCTGACCAGTTTGTATCCCGTGCCCCACACCTGCACAAAAGCTAGAATGTCTGTCCCTAATGGATTCTGACATGGGTGACTTTGGTGAGATCATTAATGCATAATGAAATCTTATTCTGTTGATTCCCAAGCCCTGTTTTGATAATTCTTTCTCTTTTTTGTCCATTTAGAAAAATTGTCTTAACTTAAAATGGAGATTCTCTTCTCCTTCTCGCCATTGCTTTGTTGCCATCTCTTTTCTATAGCTATTGTGGATGCAGATGGAAGGATCTACATTCGGAACTGGCAAGGTGGAATCCTGTCTGGTGGCTTTGAGAAGAATCCTAAGCCCATCTTTACTGAGGGAAAGAACCAGCTAGACATTCAGAATCTCCATGAAGATTGGGACCATTTTGGTATGTGAATAGAGGCATGATCAGTGTCTTACATTTGTATATCTCAGACATTATCCAAATGGATTCTCACCACTCTAAAAGTAGGTTGGTAATTATTATCCCCTTTTATAGGTGAACCAAAGGAGATTTAAGGAAGTTATTTAGAAGTTGTCCAAAGACATAACTAATTAGTAACAACCAAACTAGAACCTAGGCTGCTCCACTTTTTTTCTTTTTCTTTTTTTTTTTTTTTTTTAAATCCTAAAAGAGTATTTTGCTTTTGAACTGTACAAATAGCCACCCAGCAGGACCAGGTTTCTTTATGAGTATAGTCACAAGGCTCCCTGGCAGGAGGTCATGACTCTCAGAGTGACTTTGCTGACTTTGATGTTGGCCGAACACACAATATATTCTTGTGACATCTCATCCTGTCCTCTTGAAGGAAAGGACAGCCAGCAGAACTCTGCAGAAAATTCAAGAATTCACTAAAAAGCAGTTTGGGGATGATTAGTCTTTGTTTATTTTGAAATTAAATGAAATGTTGAAATCTATTCATACATGCCTTAGGAATTCGTTGCCTCTCATTGTGTAAGATTCTTTCAATGACTCTAAAAACTTTTTTATGATACTGTCTTTCAGTTTTTTTGACATTTTCGACCATTCTTCTGAGGGATTTGATTTTAAATAAATCTCACAGATCCTCTCCTGTGGGGTTTTTTTTTTTTTAATTGTAAGATTTTCCTTTTAAAGGTTTTGTTTTTTTTTTTTTTAATTTATAATAGCTTTTTATTTTTCAAAATACATGCAAAGACAGTTTTCAACATTCACCCTGGCAAAACCTCGTGTTGCATATTTTTTCCCTCCCCACCTATCTCCTTTCCTAGATTGCAAGTAATCCAATATAAGTTAAACATATGCAATTCTTCTGAACATATTCCCACATTTATCATACTGCATAAGAAAAATAAGATCAAAATGGGAAAAAACTGAAAAAAAGAAAAAAAAACCCCACAAGCAAACAACAACAAAGATGAAAATACATAATCCGTATTTGGTTTCCCTAAGTCCTCTTTCTGGATTCGAATGGTTCTTTACATCACAGGTTTATTAAAATTGCTAAAGGTTTCTTTTTTTTTTTGTTTGTTTTTGTTTTGTTTTTTTAAAATAGGTTCCGTGGAAAAAGAAGAGAATGAAAAGATGGGGGATTAAAAGTCTTTGCTTTCTTTGCAGGTGAGGATTATATTTTTTTGTATTTTTTTTTTTCCTGCTCAGAGCCTCTGCTGAGCTCCCTGCTGCGCAGGATGCCAGCCTTGGAAGCTCTAGAAATTATGAAGTTGGTGAACTGTCCCGAGTCCTTTACGCCAGACATGAGGTGCGTCATGGGGGAGTCTCCGACTGTGCAGGGTTACTTTGTACTAGCTGGAATGAACTCGGCCGGAACATCATTTGCAGGAGGAGCAGGGAAGTAAGTAACTTTGGTAAATTTATGGCTTGATGGCTTCGCTTTAATAGTTCATCCCTTCCTGAATCACTTGTGGCACTAAAGTCGGAACTATTTGTGATTTTGTTTTTTTAAGTAAACATAGTAGCAGAACTTCATTCAGGTGAATGTTGTCCTTTTCAAAGGAGTTGCCTTAGGAGGCTGGCTACTTGTTCTAATCTAACAAAGCCAAAAGGATTTCAGGAACTCTTCTCTAAAAATTAACTTGCATTAAAGAGTGGTGATTTAGAGCCAAGTCTGCTAAGAGAGGAGAGTAGTCAAACTGGATTTTATTTAAGGTCAGAAATAGATTTTGACTTGGAAAGGTAATAATACTAGTTTTCTTGTGTGGCTCATAGTTGCCTAAAGACATTTCCAAAGATAGTTTCACTTGGATGATAATGTTATTTCCAAGGTGATTACTTTAAAAGGCATATATTAAGTTTTGGTGTGTTTTTATTTTTGTTATCCACGATATCTGACATCCTCACAGTGCCCAGCTCTGTTTCTCCTTGAGACAGAGACAGAGCTGGAAGTAGCAGCTTTATCCTGATGTTTCCCAGAGAAGTGAAGTCTGTAGCACAGCCAGAAATGAAGCTTGGTGTTTTCATTGTCATTGTCAATCCTTGAGACTCCAGGTGGTACTTGATCAGCCAATTGAAGGATGGAAAGAGAAATCATATTCCACCCTCCCTGCTGGCTTATCCCAACCACCTACATTCTTGTTCTCCCCTCTCTCCATTATTCCCTTTGCTGGGTAGACTTCCCACCTCCCTTCCTCTGAGCTTGGTCCCTAGGCACACAGGCAGCTGCTGTGCAAAGCCTACTGGGACAGTTCCCTCTCCCTGAGCCTCGTCACAAGGTCTGCCCTGTGCTGCTGGGTGGGAGCAGGTGGGACAGGGCTCGTGTTCTTTCTCCTCTCTGCCTGGTAAGGGTACCACTCTTCAGTCACCCAGATTTTACTTTGTCACAGCCCAAGTGTCCAAGCAGCTTTAGTCTTGTTTCTCATCTATGGCCTCTCCTCCAGTCTCTACTTGGTCCAGGTCGTTAAGCCTGTGCTTTTTCTGATTGGCCTATCTGCTTCCAGTTCCCCTCTTTGCAGTCTCTCTTCATGAGCCAAAATGATTTTCTTAAAGTTAAAGCCAGGTCATGGCTACACTCGGCAAACTTCAGGAACAGCTTGTTTCCTTGAGCAAATATTTCATTTTATATGATGATCTTTACGTTCTATTTTTTAATGTAAGTTATATCATATGGATAGAGACTAGATCTGTATTTCTTTGGTACAGAGAAGTCCTTTGTGACTAAACTTTCTGTGCCATTGCAGGCTGGCATCTTCTTTGCCACTCACAGTCTTGGAACCCTCGGGAGCAGGGAGGGGATGATTTTTCTGTCCACCCCCTGTGCTCCTCCAGTAATAAATTGCAATGGGACTTGGAAGCAGGTCTTTCCGACTTGCAGTCTTGCTCTCTTCCCACTCCACATAGGTTAAACCTGTGCAATTCTTTTAAACATATTTCCACATTTATCGTGCTGCACAAGAAAAATCAGATCAAAAAGGGGAAAAAAAACATAGCAAGCAAACAACAACAACAAGGGTGAAAATACCATGCTATGATCCACATAGGCTGCTGCTTTAACTTTTGGAATGTTCATAATTAGTACTATAGTATCGGTAGATTACTTACAAGTAACTGTGCTTTATGGCATGTGTCCTCAAGAATGTTGTACTGATGGTGAGAGATCACTGTTTTAGACTGTTGGAAACAAGAGCTTTTTGTTGTTTTGTGTCTCAAAATAGGTATCTTGCTGAATGGATGGTTCATGGTTATCCTTCAGAAAATGTATGGGATTTGGATTTGAAGCGATTTGGAGCTCTACAGAGCAGCCGTACCTTCCTCCGTCACCGTGTCATGGAAGTGATGCGTGAGTAGTCTTCTTCATACTCTAACATTGCCTGCCAGTTCTTCCTAACAGCCTTTGCGCTATCACCCAAAGAAATACTTTGTCTCTCATAAGTTCACTGATTCATCCTCAGAGAATTCACTGTGGAGTCAGAAAGACCTTCTCCTTCTCCCCTCTCCCTCAAATTCTTTCCTTTTCAAATGTTCTTTATGGATCCTGAGTACTGCCCCTGTAGTTTTACCTGAAAGAGGCCACATATTGCTTAATGAATGTTTTTTTGCTTTTTTTCTTGGAATTTTAGACATGTCTTTCCTACCTAGTAGTTTCACAGAATTATTCTTAAAAGCCTAATCCTCATTACTGAGAGTCCTGATTATTTACTACATATCACTGAAATAGAAAACAGTTTTCAACACATTCCACACACTCAATTTTTTCATTCTCTCCCTTTTGGTTAAATTTTTTTTGTTGTTTTCGATCACTCTCAAGGAATCTATGCCCTGACTTTGCTAAACTGTTCCTAAATATATGAATATTTATGTTCAGAATTGAATGTTCTATTGAATGTGACTCTTAATTTAATTTACTGTTGGTTTCCATGCCCAGCACACATGCACAGTAAGGGCTTTGAGTGTCACTCAATGTGAGAGTTCTGACTTTGTACCATCTCCCCCAATCTATACTGATAAAAGAGGCCCCACTGCTGTCATTCTCAAGAATGTACTCTTTTGTCCCAGACACTGAGAAAGATTGAGAGTTCTGAGAAAATAACACAGTCTCTGTCCTCCATGTTCCATCCAACATTTGCTAAAGAATCCCACAGGAGGGATATAGAGGACCCTCTATTTCCTCTCTTCTTCCTCCCATCACCTCTTGTTTCTCACTGATTAAGTCCTTCTTACCTTAGTGATTATTTTCACCTACTTTTCTGCTCATTTCAGCCCTACTATATGATCTCAAGGTACCGAGATGGGACTTCCTAACTGGTCGGCAGCTGCGCACCTCTCCTCTTTATGACCGCTTGGACGCACAGGGAGCCAGATGGATGGAGAAACATGGCTTTGAGAGGCCTAAGTACTTTGTCCCACCTGACAAAGGTGAGATCTCATTTTAGTTTCTGGCCTAAAAAAAGGAGAAAAAACAAATGCATTGTAAGGTGAGAGAGGCAGGTGTTTTTTTTGTTTTTGTTTTTGTTTTTGCAGTTTAAGAAAATTATTTAAAAAACAGAATAATAAAAAGAAAAATAGAAAAGGAATACAAAACAAAAAAAAAATAAAAAGGAAAACAAAAGATAACATTGCCATGTGCCTAGCAGAATATCAGGGAGGATTCAAAATATATAACAACAAATTACCAGATCAAGAAAGAAAGAATATATATATTAGAAGAAATTATATTCATGAGTGTCCATCTTTTCATTACTTCCTTATAAATTGTTATTTTGTTCTCTGCTGCATACCTTTTTTACTTTATTCTTTTTCCTCCCCTTTCATCCTTTCCACATTCCCCCAGGCTGTAGTTAAAGGATATATTTATGTATACACATGTAGATATATACATACGCATATACACGTACAAATATCTTTTCTGTCCCTGCTGATTCTTTTGTTTTAATTCTGCTTCTAACTTGCCTTGTTATTATTTAACTTCTACTTAACCATGGATCCCTCCCGTGTCTTCTTCCCTCAGCCTCTGCCTCCCTGTACACCAGTCCTTCTTCCCTTATTTCTTTATAGATTTTGGAAGGTGCTATCCCCTTTGTGGTGTATATGTAGTGTTGCCTATTGAACCCATTTCTGATAATGAGTAGGTTTTCAGAACTATAAGCCCTCCTCCCCACCTCTAATGCCTCTGTGTGTATTTTTCATTTGAATTACAAGTTTTTTTTAGAGAAGAAAAAACATTGGATTTTGGAGGCAGGAGGCTTTGGTTTCTAGTTCCTGATGCACATTGGGCAAATCATCTGACTTCCATCAACTTGTTTTCTTGTCTCTGTCTCTAAAGTGAGAAAATAATTTTGATTCCTCATAGCCTAATTGTGAAGCTCCTGTAAGATGATGGCACAAATTAAAAGAATACAAAAGTACCTTATAACCACTGAGTACTCTATAAATGCAGCTTTGTCTTAGCTTGTGTGTTGTTTTGGTTCAGAGCTGTAGAAAAGGCCCTAGATTAATGCAAAGCAGCAAAGGATTTGCCATTTAATCTTAGCACATTGCCTAGTGTGTAAATGTGTCTTGCCCAGCTTCATCCAGTCTGTCTGTGTCAGAGAAAGCACTTGTGCCTTACGTTTTCCTTTATGTCCTGTTTGTCAGTGCCGCCTCTCATGTACTTAACAGGAAAGGGAAGTAGCATATTCTTCATTTAGTCACTGGAATACATAGTATTCCCACTATCCTCAGTAAAAATCCTTAAAAAAAAATTTTTTTTTTTTAAATTTTATCATTTCTCATTTTTAGATTTATTGGCATTGGAACAGAGCAAGACATTCTATAAACCAGACTGGTTTGACATTGTGGAGTCTGAAGTCAAATGCTGTAAAGAGGCTGTAACGGTCATTGACATGTCCTCTTTTACTAAATTTGAAATAATTGTAAGTATTTGGGAATACAAATGGCAGGCTATAGAATCTTCTTTGATTATTAAAATAGCTTTATCTGACAATTTGTCTCTGTAGTACTTTGTCTCTGTAGGATGAATGTAATGTAATTTTTTAGTCTTTGCTTTTTGGAATTTTCCCTAATTTCTTTCCCAGTTTTTGTTCTTACTGAATTTTTTCAGGATTGAATTTTCAGGATATGTGTCAGGATATGTATACTTGCATATTCAGAATAACTTCTACCTTTTCTTTACTATGCCTATAAGAGATACAATCAGAATTTTTATTTTATCTTCCTGATATAAACTCAACAAGTATTAATTAAACACTTACTTTGTACCAGGCTCTGGGCTCAGGCCGAGGATTACAAAGAAACCCAGTTCAGGGAATTCCCAGCCTAATTGGGGAAACAGCACTGTGTAAATATAATGGGGGGGTTGGGGCTCAATGGAAGGCAGTTTCCAAAGGAAGGCATTAGTGGCTGTGGGAGAGGGAAGACCAAGAGGAGCCACCTTCTGGGGGTGTGTTTGGAGCAGATGCTTTTAAAGGGTGGAACAGCCAGGGGCTGAAGTGAGGAAGCCAGCAGGTGCCAGGAGGAGGAGGAGGAGGCCACAGGTTGGCCCGAGGAGCTGGATCCCAGAGCATGTGGGGGCCAGTAAGGCCATACCTGCCTGGTCCTGTGACTGTGGGCTCCAAACGACCAACAGGACTGGGGAGTATGTGGGGAGGTGATGGAGGGATGGGAGCGTGATGAGACCTGCACGTGGCCTGCAGTAGGGCTGGAGATCGGAGGCAGAGGGAGCTCTGGGCCAAGTCCAGCTTGGAGAGGCTGGCTGGCTCTGGGGGGTGGGGGATAGGTTGGCGCTGCCACCCCCAGGGATGGCGCTCCTGCATGTTTTTTGCACACGTGCTTCCTCTTCGGGGCGCTCACTGGCCTGATGCTGTTGTGCTAATTGCTGTTTCCTCCTCCAACCCCACAGTCCCCTGGGGAAGAAGATTTTGAGCTGCTGCAATACCTTTTCTCCAATGACCTGGATGTGCCCGTGGGCCACATCGTGCACACAGGCATGCTCAACGAGGGGGGCGGCTATGAAAATGACTGCAGCATAGCACGGCTTAGCAAGAGCAGGTGAACGGCAGGGTCTCCCTGACCCCCTCTGGGACCTCTCCCTTGTGGTGGGATGGGGGCTTGGCTAAAAACCTTCTCTTGGTCAGTTTTTGAGCAATATGTTCTTTGGAGACTGACTCTGAGAAGAAATCACAGAGGTGCATCATTGGCAGTTTTTAATTTGGGAAGGCTGCCTGTTTTGTGGAATGGCAGCCAGCCCCATGTAATGTGTGTCTCCTGCCCACAAGCCCGTCTTCTCTGTGGGTCTCCTTGGGCAGCATTCAATCCCAAGATGCTTGGAGAAGATGTTGGATGTGGGCTAGCCTTGTTCTCCATCGGCTTGGAGAATAGAGAGGGCAGGATTCCTTGCTACTTTCATTGTACGTTCTTTGCCATCTGGTTTTGATTTGTTTTTTTTTGTTTTTTTTTTTTTTTTTTGGACTTTGCTTTCTAGTTTCTTCATGATTTCTCCTACTGATCAGCAGGTCCACTGCTGGGCCTGGCTCAAGAAACATATGCCTGAGGACAGCAACCTGCTTTTAGAGGATGTAACTTGGAAGTACACTGGTAAGGTGGGCTCAGGGGCGGTGGGGGGGGATGTTGGGAGATTCAGGGATGACTCATGCTTCTGTGCTGTCGGAGGCAAAAAAAACTGAGGTCATCTTTCATTGGCCCAGGCTGGTTCAGCAGGACCACTTCAGTCACTCTCCTGAACTCCCATTTACAGGTTCTGGCTCTAACAGCAACAATAATAACTAGCATGTGTAGAACTTGTTGGGATCCAAAAGGCATGTTATAAGTATTATCCCCGACAGCCCTGGGGAGGGAGGTTCTGTTAATATCCCCATTTTACAGATGAAGAAACTGGGGCATTCAGAAGTCAAGTGACTTGGCCGGGGTCACACAGCTGGTAAGTGTCTGAGATGGGATTGGAACTCGGGTCTTCCTGACTCCAAGTCTAATGTTCTGGGCTACCAGCTGCCTCTGAATCATTGCAGATTAAAATCTGCCTAATGAGCTGGCCTTTCCTATTCTGCTGTGGTCTATAATGAAGGCTTGAGTTCAGCTTTCCTGGATAATTTTAGATTCTCTTCTTAGCCTACCTACCTGCCTGGTACATTGCCAGGCATATTCAGCTTTTCGTTTAAGAATAATCATTGAAGAGTTATCTGGAAGCTTATGAAGAGTTGTAGGTAGGAGGTGGGGGAGGACAGTGCTACAAGAAGACTGGATGGAAAATGGGGGATACACACAGAGTCAGAAGAAGCAGTATTGCTTCAAGACCCAGACACTTTGAACTTTTTCTTTCTTTTGTGTTGTGTCATTACTGAAGTTCTCAGAATAATCATCCTGTTATAAGGAAGGTACTTTCTCTTCCATGTGGTAGTAAAACTTGGGGTTACTTCTGCATTGATCTCAAATCTTTAGTCTGAGCATGGAATTAAGGGCCTTAAAAATGCAAATGAAAGCATTTTGCATCTAGATAATAAAAGTATAAAGTTTTAAGTCTTAACATTTATGTTTTTATTTTTGATAAATAAGAATTGTCTAATATGATGCTCAGCTATGTGTGCTGATAGCATAATGGTTCCTTTCAGAAGTATTAATATTATCAGATACCCATATGATGTCATCATGTAGAATATAAGTCTCTTAAGAGTAGAGATTGTTCCATTCTCTGTATTTTGTTTACCTTATGCTGGGCACACATTAGACCTTGAGTGTTATCAGAGAAGTGAAAAAGCCTTCATTCTAGTATTGACCACCATTTGAGCTCACTCAAATTGACTCTAGGAAACTTATTAACGATACTGATATACCTCATTGGTAATTGCTGTGATAGAATGTTTGGTCATGCTTTTCCATTTCTATATGGAAAATTTTCCTGAAGCATAATGATAAATGAGATAGCTTTCTATAATTCTTTAATCCTGATAAGAGTTACATGATAGTTTCAAAGTGTTAGTAAACCAATCTCATTATTGTGTGTGCCAGGCAAAATGCATCTAGAATAAACCTTTGTCATTCCTTTCGAGAAACCAAATATCTCTTCTTTTGTATTTAGCTCTCAATCTGATTGGCCCCCGTGCTATGGATGTTCTTTCTGAATTATCTTATGCCCCTATGTCTCCAGATCATTTCCCATCCCTCTTCTGCAAGGTGGGTACTGGCATATTTTTTCTAGATTTATTTATCAAAGTATTTTGAGTTTTGGGTTTGTGTTTCTTATGCAGGGTTATACCAGAGATGGTTTTGACTGCGCAAACAAGGAATATAATGAATAACTTTCTCCTCACTTTCAGATTGTCCATGTTCAATCGTCAATGGAATTTTTTAAAAATAGATTCAAATATCTGAATGTCAGTATAGTATAGTAGATTTAACTTATTTCCAACTTCCAAGATTATGGGCCTTAGAAAATTATTTTTTCCAAGATATATTTTTCCCTTGCATTGTTTTTTGTTTTTCACAGCCAGTATAAATTTGATGTAGAGAGTTAATCATCTTCTCCAGTTAGAAATTACTTGTCTTAAAGAAAAAAAGTTTACATGTAATGTTGGATATCTCCTAAAAATACCACTGATATTTAAAGTTTTTTGTTTTCATCTTTCTCAGTTTAAACTAATTGTTATTACTTGTAGAATTTTTTAAAATGCTAGCTGCAGTGTTTCTTAAATTAAATATACATTTTTAACACAACTGTAATGACATTTCCATTTGTGGAGCCTTTCCCCTCAAAGGCACCCTGAACGCGGGGCGGGGAGATACAATTATGAACTTGGAACAGCTCTCTTCCAATGACTCAGTGACTTCTGCAGAGTGGGTCTTTGTCAATGCCCACCCATATGGGAAATAGCAAGACTAAAGGAGCACTGGGTGGGCTCTGGCCCTGCATGCTTGGATGTTCCATGATTATAGAGTTATTGTGAGCTGGGGCTTTAGGCATAGGTCTGATCATTGGGTATTTTAACTAGGGATGGAGGACTGAACTTTGTGATGAAAAAAGAAATGCTTATATTGAGTGAATAGGCTGGGGGTTTTTACCTATTCAACAGGAAAACAAATGGGTTTTGTTTTTTGGTCTTTCCTACCCCTCTTATCCATTCTGAATTTTAGTCAAAATCTCTTTGGTAGTAGCCTCTTAACAATCTTTTCAAATTAAGCTACTATAGCCTTGTCTAGTTGCAAATTATTCATAACACAATTGTTGTGCTGTTGGTTCATTACCAGGTCATTTCTTCAGAACCATGCCCTTCAGAGTTTTATCTTTATCTTGGAGCTTGGTTAAATTCACAGTCAGGGAAGTCTCTCTTGCCTGCTCTGCCTTGGTCTGATTTTTGAGTGCTTCATCAAGCCTCTCTTTCTCAGTTGTGTGGGGTTGTGATTGCTGTCCTGTTTCCCAAGTCAGCTGTCAAAGTGTTGGCAGATGAATCCTCCTGTTCTTGTGTAAAGGCTCAGCCAGTATCTATAGTGCCCTTCCCCTTGAAGTTATAACAAGTAGATGAGGCTAAGCTGATGTTTCATAACTTGCTGAGATAGTATGACTCTTTCAGTCGTTCACTTTGAATCCTTTGAATAAATATATATTTTGCTTTTTTGGCAGTAGACTTAGTGAAAGTACTCTAAAAAGCTGCAAAATTGACAGATCTATGAAATAGGTAGTTGTAAAAGAATCTGAAAGTCCATTTCTGAAGAGGATTGTATGACCTTCAAATCAGAGTTAAAAACCACTCCTGAATTTTTTTCACCACTGTCCTTGTCTCAGCTTTCAGGGAAATGCAGTTGAAAATTGTTTACTGTTAGTAATAAGTAGACTATTTCATAACTGTTTTATTGGAAAAAGGGACCAGCTAAAGTTTCCTATAGATAGAGAAAACATTTATGTTCATTTTCTTCAAGAAGCTTTCAGTTTGCTTTCAGTCTTCTGGGGTTTACCACCTTCTTAATAGGAGCAATAACTTAACTGTCATCTGATGAAATAGTTGGCAGAGTTGTTAAGGTTCCTAGTTTCTGTAAACACTGTTAAGAAGCCTTGAGCCAGGTTTCTAATGCTATGGTAGCAAGTTAATCTGGATGTCTACAGTACCCCCTTTGTGCAGCATAGGTAGGAGATTTGTCGACAAAGCCATCCTGTCTTGTAAAAAGCTTGGATGAGAAAGGAGTCATCTTTGGCTCCTGTGGTTTTTATGAGGTGAATCTAGTTCTTGTTTACTGCCCTCTCTTTCTAACTAAAGAAAGAGGTATACCTTGATAAGACGTTCTCAGTGACCACTGGTCTCGGTCAGAAAATCAACAGGTTATAAACAAAATGGTGCCATTAGGAATGCATCCAGGCAGCCAGAAATGCAAATGAGATTGTTGGCTACTTCTTGAAGCAGAGTGTCCAGAATGAGGGAGTGGGGAGTCCCCCCTCCCTCTGTTTTGGTCAGAACAACTGGATGCTCTGTTAGAGTACCTGGAAAGGAGCCTCATAAGGACCATGGATGACTTGAAAGGGCCATTCAGAGGACAACGAAGCTGGTGGGGGGGAGACCAGATCTAGACTGGCCCATTAGAGGATTGGTTTAATAAACTAAAAATGTTTAGTAAAAGAGACTTAGGGGTCCTCAGGTTCTCAGATGGAGGAGGGAGCAAACTTTTCCTTTCTGGCCCAGAAAGGCAGAATGAAGTAGAAGTTACTAGTTAAATTTTTATGTCAGTTAAAGGAAAAACTTGCTAAAAATTAGGGCTATCCACAAAGGGAACATTGTTTTCAGAAGTAGTGGATAAAGCCTTCTGTAGAAAGCTTCAAATAGACACTAGATGGTGGATTAGTGATGTTAGATTGGTGATAGAAGAAAAAGTCTGCATGTCAGTTATCATTTCTCTTGGAGAAAGATCAACATATATAGAGTTCTATTAGATAAATGAGAGAGTTGATTAGAATTTTTTCCTAGTCCCAACTGTGTCCCCTTGTATTTTATAGTTATTCTGTAACAAATGACAGACTTCTATAATTGAGTTAAAAAAAAAAAAAAGCACATGATTTAGTTTGAGAGCTTCTGATTTGCTTAAACAGAAAAAGAATAATGTTTGCACATCATTGGTATTATCTGCCCAAAGCCACTAACTCCCTTCTTAACCATGCCTTTTAATTTGGTCAAGGGTAAATAAAGCTGATCGACATCCCTGTCTAAAGTCAATTGATTCTTCTATTTAAGGATGACTAAATAGATTTTTTTTTTTCATTTGAGTGATATCAAGGCCTATAGATTGCACTTCTGTCAAAGTATTATTAATTAATATTTCATAACACATCTGAATCCTAAATGCTAAATGCTTTCCATCCTTTTAGAAACTAATTTGCCAGTACAGTAGACTAAAGATTCTCCCAAGTCCTATACATCCAGGCCTAATCTTTCTCCACATTATCAAGGTTCTGATGGGCAACTCTATCTGAAAGGGTCCCATAGACATTTCAGTTTTAACATATCGGGACAATTCATTAGACTTCCCCAAAAGGGCTATCTCTTCTCTAACAACTAAAAAGAGCCTTATTTCTTTTGAGGCAGCTCCTTTCTCCCAGACATCTGGATTTATAACCTTCAAGTCACCTTTGATTCTTCCATTTCCCTCACCGGCAATATCCTCTCTTTTGGCAAGCTTTATCAGTTCCCTCTCCCTGTAAGTCTGCCCTGTTTTCTGCACTTTCACGGCTCCTGCCTAATTCATGCTTCCCCTACTTTCCCTTGATCTGATTCAGTAGATCAGGCCCTAATCTAACCATGTCACTCACAAAACTTAGGTTCTGCATGCCCCAAGGATGAGATATAAGCCCTCAATAATAAACTAGACCTCCCCCCCAACTTGACAGTCTGACTTTGGGAGCACCCCTTTTGGAGCATTCTTTTCTGCTGGTCTGCTGGCTTTTCCTGGGCTCCCTCTGCCCTTTCTCTTCTCACAAAGCTTCGCTTAGCTTCTGTCTGTTCTTGAAACCTTCCCTGATCTTTCCTCTATATTTGTGTGTGTGTGAAGTTTCCATTTTAAAATTATTTGATATTTACTTCTGTTCTTATACTCCCCCCCCCCATCAAATAGAGCATACAAGGCTTGAGGCCAATGCTGTCCTTTCTGTCTTTAAACCAAAGACAGTGAATAGAAAAAAAGATGATTCATTCAGTACTTGAAGGACCTGTGACTCACAGGATAGTGTAGCAGTTGCCTTAAATCGATCTGGTGATGTTTCTGATGAGCAAGAAACTTTGTTTCCTTCTGGTTTCAGTAGACTAGAGAGGGAGAGTGTCAAAATCAGAGAGTGTCCTTTTCATTGGAATGTCTCGCTCTGGGGTTAGACCAAAGAGTTAATGAATGACCTTTGCCTGGTAGGGACCTAAGAGCTTACCATAATATTCTGTTGCCCACTTCCTCTTGTCCCTTGGTTTCTACAGGAGATGAGTGTGGGTTATGCAAACGGCATCAGAGTGATGAGCATGACTCACACAGGAGAGCCTGGATTCATGCTGTACATCCCGATAGAGGTAAGTCATAACGGTTATGTGAATTTTCTAGTATAGAATTTAAGGCAAAGTTTTTTAAAAATGAGATTAGCTACTTATTTGTATTTTCTTTTTTCATACTCAGAATGAGTTTATTTTGTGCCAGCAGCCTAAGCTGGGTTAGTTCTGTTCAACTTCTCTTGCAATCATATTAATTTTCTTAATTGACATCTACTATCCTAAATTTGCTTTCAGTTCAAAGATCCCTATGTATATTTAAATTAATTGCTGACTAACAGTTTCTGAGACCAATCTTTAAGTAATGAATGCAAGGCAAAAGCATTTATTAAGCATTTATTCTGTGCCAGAACTACTGAGCTTGGGATACAAATGCAAAAGGCACAATTTCTCCCCCAAAGGCAGTAAATTCTAATGAAAGAGATCCCACCCAGAAGGGAATAGTGGCTTGGGAGTGTAGCTTGGTCTGGAATGTTAGTAGCGGGGTGTGGGGTTAGTGAGGCTTTGGGATAATGGTTGGATACATCTCACCCAGGAAACCAGTTTTGGATCTGGCTCCTGAATTTAGGGAGGGGACTGCTAAGGCATAAAGTGGTTGCTAATGAAGAGGAGGAGGAAGAGGTCTGAGAGAAGGGCTTAAATGAAGCATGCCTGGGACTTTTTCTGAAGGTACCAATAATAACAATGAGGCCTCAGGGCAAAGCCTTTTCATGTGAAAACTTTTATGTTCACTGAAAGTATCCTTTTAAATTTAGGGATGGAGAAAATAGAAATTGGCTTCATTGTTTTTCTTCTGATTACTCCATGCACCCGGAGTTGATCAATTGCTGGTGTCTGTGCCAGATTAGAAGCTGTTACATAGATCTAGAATTGTCTAGTTCTCATTTTATTACATTCTTAATTTATCATTTGTTTATTTTATCAAAAGAAGTAAAGTGTGTGTGTGTGTGTATGTGTATGTGTGCATGTGCATGTGCATGTGCATGTGCATGTATGCGCGCGCGCGTGAGTGTGTGGAGGGGTATAAAAGGGAGGGAGTAAAAGACTGAGGACTGGTTTGAGAAGTAGTAGGAGCTAGAGTAAACCAAAATAGGATGAAAGTTGTAAAAGAGTGGCTCCTTTGTAAGTAATAGTCCTAGTCTTTAAGCTCTAAGTATATTTGTTTAACAAATATCTATTAAAGACCTTTGCACAACACTATTTGGTAGTTTGGAGGGGGCAAAAGGAATTTTTAAAAAATTATCCTTTCCCTCTTACTGTCTAGTTGGGGAGAACAGTAAGCTAGTGTCTTGGTTTTCTATTAGAGATACAATATGTATTGTTTAAAGTTTTTTTAATGTTTCCAAATGAAAATCATAAAATTTTATTTGTGTCCATTCAGCATGTCAGATGATGGGATAATCATTTTTTAATGTTATTTGAGGCAGATTGGAGCTTATTAACAGAATAGGGTATCCTGGGAATGGGAGTAACTGATGCCATCTAGTTTGGACTTTATCCATTGGTTTGGCCTGGAAGGAACTTTGGGCTGTTAGTTGTGTATTTGATTTACCAGTCATATATCTTGATCTCATTTACTTATCAGTCTTAATTCCCTAAAATGTAACAATAAACTTTATTTCTCCTTATAGTATGCCCTGCACGTATACAATGAGTTGATGAGTGTTGGGCAAAAATATGGGATCCGAAATGCTGGATATTATGCTCTTCGAAGTCTTCGCATTGAGAAATTTTTTGCCTTTTGGGGTCAGGACTTGAACACTTTTACAACACCCCTGGAGTGTGGACGAGAATTTCGAGTAAAATTGGATAAGGTACTGTATATGACCAGATGCAGGTACCTGATCAAATGAGGAAGAAAAGTGCTCACAGAAGAGCATGCTCAGAAATTCCAGATTTGTAGCAATAGGTAGATAATTATGAACTGGATGTCCTTGGACTGAAAAATTTTATCCACAGCAAAAAAAAATTGTTATCTGAAAATAGCATCTAGAAAAGTCGTCTAATACTGTAATTGTGAAACCTTTTAGATCAACTACTTTTCTGAATGCTGTGATGATTGTGGGATTTGCATTGTCCTGCTGACATGTTTTACACTTAGCTGCCTATTGTCCCAGCAGATGTTTTGTGTTTTTTTTTTTTTTTTTTTAAATTTAATGCTAGTTTATGGTATGACTGAAGTGTTCTTAAAATATTTTAAGAAGTATTTTCTGCTGTTAGAGACACTTTTTGGGATGCCCTCAGCATTATGAATTTGGCTCACATAAGGCACTGTACCCTCTATCTTTTCCAAGTATAAAAACATTACCCAAAAAGGGTAGAGTGTGGCATAGTAAGGCATTGGGATCAGAGATTCTTCCCTTAGGCCTGCTTTTCAAGACCAAATGATGGGGGTCTGTACCCCTAAGTCCTTGGTTTTTTCTTTTCCAGGGAATGGATTTTATTGGTCGGGAGGCCCTGCTACAGCAAAGGCAGAATGGAGTCTATAAGCGCTTTACCATGTTCATCCTTGAAGATCATGACACGGACCTGGACCTCTGGCCCTGGTGGGGAGAACCTATCTATCGCAACGGGCAGTATGTGGGCATGACCACCAGCAGCGCCTACAGCTACACCCTGGAGCGCCATGTCTGCCTTGGCTTTGTGCACAATTTTAATCCGGAGACTGGGGAGAAGCTAGTGGTGACCCCTGATTTCATTAACCGTGGGGAATATGAAATCGACATTGCGGGGCAACGCTTCCAGGCCAAGGCCAAGCTTTACCCGTTCAGCTCCCTCTTTACTTACAAACGACGAAAGGATGAGATAGAAATGAGTGACTTCCAGGGAAAGTAATGCTGGTAGGAAAGCCTGCTGCCTCCCTCCTCACACTAGGACTTCCCACTAGGATCATCTTGCCAGCTGTTCCCTCTTTTCTTCATTGTTTCCTATTCTTTCTCCCTTTCTTAAATATGAAGGTTATTTTCAGAATCTTGGGACTGTTTGCAACTTAGCCTACATTAACATTTTTTTTTTGCTTTGAAACTTTTTTCACCTTTCCTTCTTTTAACTATCCCATCCAGTACCTCCTCCCCTTCCTTTCAATCCTTTACCCCATCCCAATCTCATGTTGGCAGATGGCGTTTGATACACTTGGCAGGCTGAACAGGAGAAACCATCCATTCAGCAGAAATAGTTGCACCATTGTAGCTGCCCTTTGAAGGGTGGCGTCCGATTCCAAGTACTTTGCTCTCTCTGTGCACCTACAATCAAGAGCAGCTGGTCTTTGCTGGCCTCTCCTTGAGAATTAACTCTTCTCTCTCAGCTTGGGCATTCTCCATGGCCCGTAGCGTACTCATTAGGGCTACATCCAGAGGGTGGCTCGAGGAGATGCTCCTCTTAAGCAGGTCATTGGGGATACTCTGATTTACATTTTCCTCATGTACATTGTGCAGAGGGGTTTGGTGCAATGATACACTGAGCAATAGAACGATCAGCTACCTCATTGGTGTGAGACTCAGCAAGGGTTTTATCAGAGAGAGACAGTCTCCAGCGGATGTCAGGTCTCTCCGAAGGAGCAGTAGAAGAGGTTTGGTCCGTGAGGAAACCCCTGCCGGTCACTTCTGCTCCCTTGTCAGGCTCCTCTTCTGTAGGTGAACATTGGCGGGCCATAGTCCCAGAAGGGCCAGCCCCCCATCCAACAGAAATAGGGCGCAGAAGTCTGGTCCCCCTTCTGGGTTTTCTCTTCCACAGGCCCACTGCACTTTGTTTTTGACTAGTTCAGTCTTGCATGGCCTCTCTGTAGTAGGCATATAAACTCTGCTCCTTTGAGGGAAGGTCGGCTGCAGGGATCCACGCATGAGTCCAGTAAGAACCTTGTCAGCCGTGCTTAGTAATAGCCATACGTTTGAAGAGGGAGGCCTTCTCTCCAGTGGCTCAGTTGATGTGGGCCTTGAACCTGGCTTCCCAGCCTCTTCTCCCTCCAGGAAATGACTCCATTACTCATGCAGTTTTCTCATTTCTACTCTTCCTTGTTCACTAGGATCAAAAATTAGTTTGGGGTTTTGGGTTTGTTTTGTTCTCTTGAGACAAACATTCTAAGGAAAAAAGTGTCATTGCCCGTTCAGAGAGGAGTGTTTCTTGGACTTGGCAGTGAAGCTCTTTAGATTGTGCAGACTGCTCTGGGATCTAGCCCCTTAATTTTTTTTTTTTTTTTTTTTTTTTTTTTTACTACTTAAAGCTGCTAAAACTAAGGAACAAAGAGTTATCCAGAAATTCATGAACTTAAGGCGCTCTGCTGCTCCTACGAGTAAGCCTGCCCTGCCCCGACCCCCATCTTGAATTGGGCTCGACTTGTTTCCTTCTAGTTTGTTGCCCACTGGTCCATCTGGCTCACCCCTTCCTTAGTAACTTTTTGACTTAGATGCGTTTGTTTGTTTCCTTGGGCCCTTACTAGTTTGGTAAAGATGAAGAATGTGGTTGACAGACCTGAAGGGATGGGGGCAACTTATTTGGCTTCATAAGAAAACCCACTTTTCCTTTAGCCTCATTCGTCTCCTTGAGGACTCTTCTGTTTCTACTCTTTTTACCTCTTGTGTCTTTCATTTTGAGTCCAAGCCTTGAGATTTCTGTGAAGTTTAGTATTCTGTGTAGGGCCCTTGGCTGAGACGAGGCTTGGGGAGAAGGATCAGGAGAAGAGAAGTGTCTCCCAGCCCAAAAGCAAAGCAACAGATAGAACAATTAGGAAAGAGCAGAGTTTGGGGATTTGGGAGAAAAGTGGGGAAGCAAACATGGGAAATTGAGATTTTCTGGAGGGATATTCTGTGAACCACACAGAATGTGTTTTGTTGAGTCTTGAAGATGAGACTGCTGGGTATGGGTAAGGGGTTTTGCCCTAATCTGAGTTCTTCCTTTGTAGAAATTTGGACTTTGTATGCATAGGTATCTCCCATCCCTTCCTTAGCAGTTATTATATTATCACATCACTGCTTAGAAAGAGAAATAGAAAAGAGGTAGCTGTGCAGTCATCCCAAAAGCATTCACCTAGAAATTTATCTGACCCAAAGAGTACTTGGCTTTCTTGGGTTTTTTGTTATTGTTGTTGCTGTTCACCCTCTTACTCCTCCATATTTTTGACGTCTACTTTTTTTTTTTTTTTTTTAATCTCTAAAACCAATCTACTTCTTTTCATTTGGAAGGGAGGTTCAGAGTGCACTTAGTTGCCATCTTGTTTGAAAAGTTAATTTGAGGTTTTCCCTTTGCTCACACAGGGAAAAAGGTTTCTTACAGAGTGAGATCTGAAATTTTTGTTCACTTTGGATTCAGGCTTCCCTTGGAGCAGTTTCCAGGCAGGGAGTAGCCAATTTATTCCATCCATTTCAGAAGTTAGCTCCTTTGGGATAAAAAGGCCTTATGTAAATTATGCTATTAAAAGGAGATCTAGATCCCAAAGGCTTAGAAATGGTCAAAGCAAAAATAACTTATAATGTCCTCATGTTTTTCCCTTCCCTGATGGATGTGTTACCACCCAACATTATTTCATCCCAGCTATCTGGTCAAGATTATTCTTGTTTTAGGGCACTTAAGGGACTTTTGTGTTTCCTGTGGAGGAGCGATTTCAGTGTAGCTCTTGGATTGACAGGCCATTCTCTAAGCAACAACAAATTCAATTCACCAAATGCTTTCTGAGGTTATTCTTCAGTTATCATGGTCATGTCGTTTTTTGTTTTTTTGTTTTTTTAGTTTTCCTTCTTGAAAACACACCTATATTTATTCTCTTTCATTTTGGTCTTAGGTACAGAAAACATCTTGGTTTTATGTGAACACTCACTGTTGCACGTCTTCTGTGAGCCTTCCTAGAAAACAGCTAATGAGTATTTTCCTTTCATTCTAGTCTATGCATTTGGATCTGCTTTCTTGTTGTGGTGAAAATCATTTGGCTTTTGGAATTTGAACTTGAGCCAGAGGATATTAGGTTTACTTGGCAGATTCCTCCCGCTGTGCAAAGAGGCACTGAGGTCAAGGAACAGAATTACTTACTAGTGCAGAAAGCTTTGAAAAAACAATACTCTAATGTGATTAACAGTTAATTTTAATGGCTTTTTATTTTAATTACTAATACTATTTTAATGACTTATCACAATCATAAATTGAATATTGTTTGCTTGAGTAAATCATTCTCTTGATGGAAGATGGGAAGGGTTTGAGGGAAACAAATTGCTTTATCTTTTCTGGATGATTCAGCTGCTTATCAGTATCCCACATTGTTAGCAACAAGTATAATATGATGAAAAAATTAAATCCCTTCAGTATGGATAGCTTTTAACATCTTGATGTTTTTAGAGAGACACATAGAGTAACATTGCTATAGAAATGAACATCTAGGAAAAAATGCCCCCGAATTGAACAACAAATAGTGTGTATGACCCATACTTATGTTATCACTAAAATGCTTTGATTGTATTGATGTTAACTTTTCTGGTAGATGAAGAGAGAACAACGAACCTTGTTAAGCTGCCCTTTTGACACAGACTAAGGTCTCCAGGCTAATTGGGCTTTCTACTTTAGAAGCGACTTACACAAACTGCAGTGTGGATATAAAATCCATTGGAATCTGAAAGAATATCCAAAAGAAAAGGATGTTTGTGCCCCACTCAATAATTACATGTGGCTTCAAGTATTTCATATTTTTACTTTCTATGTATTACAAAGTGAACTTTCAAGATTCATTATTCTAAAAGTATTCCAGCTTTCTAGAATATGGCACTACTAAATCTTTAATTGTTAAAGAAAAACAGCATTATAATTACTATACCAGATTGAATGAAAGTTCACACTCTTAGAATCAAAACCTCTTTCTGGGCAGAAGACAGACAAATATTCTTATCTAAATGAAAATGGGATTGCAGTCTAATTCTCTATTTGCAGGCTTCTAGTACTCCATATCCTAATGTTTTATAGTAGTCACAATTGGGGAAATGCTTTCTATTTGTCACTTTAAGACAGTTCTTCCTCTTTTTTTCCCCTTAACACAAAGATTCCAGGGACTTTTGTTATTCCCTTATTGCCAATTATGACAAAACCATAAGAAATTTGGCTTGGCTAATAAGGACCATCACATCTATTAATTCTGGGAAGGGGACAAATTGGAAATAATTTTGTTTATACTTCAGCATCATGTTTTTGTTGAATGCATAATTTCTCAGGTATATTACTCAGAAACAAGACTACCTTGAACCTAGAGAGCTGTGCACTTATTACTACAGTCTCGGTGCTGGTTAGGTATCCTTGTCTTAGTATATGAGCTTTTGTGTCGGAACTGTATTTGGCTGAAGAAACAAGTACCATTTTGTTCTCTGGTTTAAAGACATAATTCTGAAATTGGCACAAGTCACCTTTTTTTTTCCCTTCCCGGAAAAATAGAATCAAGCACTTTAAGGTAATTCTCATGTTGTTTACCTAGAAGATGTTGTTGCTTTACTTATTGTTCCATCTTGTTTCGAAAAAAGAGATACAGTTGACTTGTGGTCACATTAACCCCACATGTAGGGGATAAAGATATAACTGGAGCTTTCTGAACATTAATTCTTTAAGTTTATTGGTTATGCTAAGCTTGGGAGAGTGGCTGTCCTCCTTGATCATCAAACTTAAGGACTTGGATGTTCCCTTAAATGACAAAACTGTTAACAGTAATCTCTCGGTACCATCTCCACTGCTCCCACAGCTTGGAGAGGGCAGCTTTCCAGCCAGGCAGAAGCAGGTAAGTTTTCTCAGCAGTAAGGCATGGATCTAGTTTTGATCTCTCGATGGCTGCTTCCACAGAGAAGCTCTTAAGAGACCCAAGGGACAAGCTGTGTTGGGGGTGGCTAGTGGATTGTTAATAGAAAGGATTTCTGCAGTTTGAACAGCCCTGATCTTGGTTTCATGACATGGACACTTACATAGGCAGGGAAGTATCATCTAGTCTGTTTTCTGTCAGGTGGCTTTAGAATAAACAAAGGTGCCTGTCGCCCATTGTCTAGCCATGCAACAAAAATAGGTCAAAATTAGCTTTGAAATCTGCTGTCCATCCTGTTATAAAACTCAGCAAATAATGACTCTGCTCTGTATCTTCAGAACCCCAGCCAACACCACTTTGGGCTAACGGTGCTAAAATCACTTAGACTCTTTTCACGAATGCTTTGCTTCCTTTGAGTAGCTTTCCAAGAGGCCTGAGCCTTTCCGGCCTTTTCTCCATTGAGCACTAGAGCTACCCTTCATGGACTCTTGTCACACTGGGCTTCAGGGACAGTTTTGCTTATCCTCGGTGAGCGTTGGCTGCCTTTTTATTCTTTAGCCTTTTCCTGTCTCCTGCGGACAGGGCTGCCCCTGTTGGGAGAACTGGCCAGCGTCTCCTGCAGACAGAGAGGAGAGGGCAGAAGGCCCGAGTTCTCCTCGCCATTTCCTAGTGCCTTATACAGGGGAGGGCCAGCACAGAAACAACTTTTCAGTCCGAGTCTCCACAAACCTTCCTCCTCACAGCCACGTCACTCTCCCTAGCACGAAGAAACAGCTTTCTGCAGATGGGTTTGAATGAACATTGTTCTAGGAGCACAATTCATGCTTTAACTAACCCTTGGTCTATATAATACGCCATTGTAATTCTTGTAAAGTGTTGTAGCCCATTGCATTTGTGCAGAGCACTGAAGCCCGGCTGTGTCCATCAGGTTTGGAGTGAGAACGTGCTCCTGAAAACACAAGGCACTTTAGCAAATTGGCATCTTTTTGTGGGGCGCCGATGGTGGGCGGCTGTTAGTCACACTGGATGGGCCCCTGTCCACCAAGGCTGGGTTAGCCGTACAGTGTGCACTGTGTTTATATGGAGTTGTATTTCAATTAAGATTTTCTGGTCTGTTCTCATATCACAAAATTTCTTTATGAATAAAGAGGCATTTAATTACTCTAGCCTTGGCACCTTGCAGAATGTTCTTTGTGGCTGGTTTAATTCTTTCATGTCCTCCATGCACATATGTGACAATTCCATGTTATTGCCATTTGTGGGAAGAACCACCATAACCACTGTAGCCTGTTGCCTCCTTCTAAAGGGGCCCTTTGGGCTCTCAGAGATGTGGAGTCAGGAGAAGCCTTCAGTTGGAACCTTTTGGTACTTCCCTGGGTGACCAAGGAACGGAGACCAGTATATTAGGGATAAAAACGGCTGCTTCATAAGTGGTGGTAAGAACGAGGGGTCAGACTGCATACCTTGAAGCATGGCATAGATGCCAGTTATCGGCCATGCCAGGGGGCCACAGGATCTTGGGAATTCCTACAAAATTGGGAAAGAAGTCGGACCAACAACACTGGGCAAGGATGGATCAAATTACCTTCAGAGGCTCAGGAGTAGACGTTGGCCTCTAGGGAACGTTTTGTTTTTATTTTAATTTTAAAAAATTTATAAAAATTCGAAACTATCAGCAAAGGTAGACACATTTATAATCCCCATTGATCATGGAAGCAAGTGCCCACTCATAATGGCGGGGTTTTTTAAAGTCTTGAGAAAGGAAAGTGAAGAGTTTGAAACTGTAAAGGAGGAGTGGTGAGGGGTGTTATAGCGGGGGCAAGATGGAGGGAAAAGAAACCCCAAACAAGGAACCTATGACGAGATTTTTCTCCCCTGTGGATTTGCAGCCGCTTCTGGGAATCAGTTCTGGCCCTGCCTTCCTGCGCTGTCCGGGATGGCCACCAAGTGGGCCGCCGGGAGCGGAGAGGGGACAGAAGATGCCCTGCCGCCCACTGGCGTTATGTCCTGGGAGAGCCCGCCTTCCCCTCCACGGCCTCGGGGTCCTCGCCGTGGGAGGCTGGGAGCCAGTTTTCTCCCGGTCCGCAGAGGGACTCACGGCCTGAATGCTGTCACTGCCTGACAAAGCCTCAGACGCCGTACCTGGGAGCCTCGTCTGCGCGTGGCGGAGGGAACCAAAGCGCGCGCGGGACTTGGGGGAGTCACTTTGGGAAACCCGCGGGCCACCGAGTGACCTTCGCCGAGAGGAAGGAGCGGCGGAGGGCCGCCCGCTGCGCGCTCGTGGCCGCGGCTCCAGGCTGAAGCTTTTCTAACGCACCGGCCCGGACGGGCTCGCTCCCGCCTCCCCCGGGCTCCCTGCCCGGGGCTCGGGATTTAGCTTCAGGCAAAACCGTCCCAATGCCCGACGCCGGTGGGGGATGGGAAGGAATGGGAATCTCCTTCCCTTTGTTATCCTAAGTGGGGGCCAGCAGGGGGCGCCGTTCGTGCCTGAATGCAGGCCGTCACCTGCTGCTGCTGAGGAAGACGGAGTCGCCACCCAGCCGGGCCGAAGCGGCTTTTCCGAAACCGGGACGAGGTGGGGGCCCAGCGCGCCCCGCCCGAGGGAAGCGGTCGGGCCCGTCCCAGGAGGCCTCGGCGCCCGGGGCTTCGGGGCGTCCCTTCGGCGCGGGGGAGGGGCGGCCAAGCAGGGCGCGCCCGGGGAGCAGGGAGGGGGGGGGCGGGGTCAGACAGCGCGGGCCAAGCATCTCCCTCCCGCGCGCGCCATCCGCGGGGAGGAGGGGATGCGCCGGGCAAACAGCGAGGGGCGGGCAGGCGTCTACCTGAGGGAGTCTTTTTAATTTTTTTATAATTTTTATTTAATTTTATTTATTTACAGATTTTGAAATAAACACTTAGGAAGTTGATTTATGTAATTTATCATCTATTTTTATTACATTTTTTTTTTCGAAACACATAGGAAGCATCTACTACCTACAAGGAGAGGTTCCCCTGCCCGCCCGCCCGCCCCGCCCCGCCCCGCCCGCCCCGCCCTGCCCGCCCCGCCCGCCCGCCCGGCCCGCCCGCCCCGCCCGCCCGCCCCGCCCCGCCCCGCCGCCGTCGGTAAAGCGTCCCGCGCACGGTAAGAAGGGCAGCCCCTCCGCACGCTTTACGCTGCGCCAGAACTACCGGCTCCAAAAAGGGAAGGAGGAGAAGGAACAAAAGGCGAGCCAAGGGCCGGAGGCCGCGCTGTGCCCGCGGCGGCCCCGGGAGGCGGCTCCCCCGGCGCCTCCGGCCCGCGGCTGGGGAGCCCAAGGATCAGCCTTGGGTCTGGAGAAGTGTTCTCCAGACGTGAGGGAGGGGGACGGAGGAGGCCGGGAAAGCAGAGAAGAGGGGACTGGGGGGGCCCGCGAGAGCTTCCAAAGGTCCGAGGGAGGACAAGGTTCAGAGGAGCTGCCTTGGACACGGGGAGCGTCAGTTGGTGAGGTGGGACTGCCCGGCAGCAGAGGGCCCAGGGGAGCGCATGGAACGGGCATTTGGGGTCGGTGATTCCCCGCCTTGTTCAGCTCCCCGTGTGTGGGTGAGAAGGCGGTCAGGGCAGAAGCTCTGCCTCTTCCTCGATGCCGTCGGAGACGGTCCTGAAAGCAGAATTTGTCGCCAGTAAGGAGCCGGGTTTCCCTGCTCCCGGGCGGACACCTCTCTCCCAGCCCTGCGTCCGTGTCCCGGGCACTTTCCAGAGTAGAGAGTGTGGAGCTTGGCGTTTTCTCTTCTCTTCCCCCAGGGCAGGCGCGCCCTCTGCCCGCTGGGTCTCGGAGCCGGCGGTTAAACACCCTCCCTTTCTTCCCTCAGACTGAGGGGGCCAAGGCACAAAGCAGCCATGCAGGGGCGAACCGGGCCTGCCTCCCGAAGGCCGGCGCAGAGGCCTCCCTCAGGAGCTGGCACGCGGCCGCCCGCTTCGAGGAGCCGGAGAAGCCACCCTCCTTGCCTGGCCCCCGAACGGGGGCTGCTGTGTGCTGCTGTGTGCTGAGCCCGGGAAGGCTTTGCCCGCCCTTTGCAGTAACCTTCATCTTTCCCCTACCCAGTGCCGCCCAAATGGCCAAATCATTTCATCTTGGCCAAGGCCTGGTTGAGAGGGACCCAAATATAATCACTACCCTCCAGAGGACCTGGTTGGGGGGCGGGGAAGGAACATTTCGCAAAGCCCTTTCCTTCCCACCCAAAGCAACTTAAACCAGCTCCTTTTGAATCTCCTTTCTCAGTTCCCCAGCATGTCCTTGGGGGAGTCGTAACCCCAGCAAGATCAGCAGTGGAGCTTCCAAAATACATGGAGAGCAGAAGGAATTTTGCTTACAGAGTGAACAAAGTGTTTTGTCTTAATTCTACGGTCGAGTAACATTATCTGTAATCGAATATATTTATATTGTTGTCCAGTCACATTCGACTATTCACACTCCCATTTGGGGTTTTCCTGGCAAAGACCCTGGAGCACTTCCTTCGCCAGGTTTTACAGAAGAGGGATCGGAAGGAAACAGGGTTAAGTGACTTGCCCATGGCCATACCCTCAGCTAGGAGTGAGGAGGTCAGACCTGAGTGCATGCAGTCTTCCTGACTACAAGACCTCGGAGCTGTTAACCTAGCCCAGCCACTAATTATCGTTCGATTTCATCCCCACCTCGTGCCTCTATTTCCTTCCTTATGAAACTGTTACCTGGCTCCCGTCCTCATCCCTCAGCTGAAGCTTCTCTCTCCAGGGTTGCCCGTGCTCTCAATGGCCAAATCCAAAGTCCTTTCCTCCTTCCTCCTCCTTATCGTCCTCCTGCATTTGAGGTCATTAAACACCTTCTCCTGTTATATTCAGTTCTTCCTGAATTTTTGCCAGACCCTAGAGGTCCTCAAACTTTTCAAATAGGGGCCAGTTCACTGTCCCTCAGACTGTTGGAGGGCGGACTACAGTAAAAACAAATACTTTGTTTTGAGGGCCTTTAAATAAAGAAACTTCATAGCCCTGGGTGAGGGGGATAATCGTCCTCAGCTGCTGCATCTGGCCTGCGGGCCTTAGTTTGAGGACCCCTGATCATGACTATCCCTCCAAACCCTGCTCTGGGCTCTCTTTCCCTTTCATTCTCTCATGGAGGGATCTCATCAGCTTCAGGGGTTCAGTTATCACCACTAGGAAGATGACTCCCAGGTCTCTGTTCAGGTCTAGTCTCTCTCCTGAGCTTAACTCACCCAAATGTCCAATCAGTTGCCAAATCATGTCTCCAGAATATCTCTTGCCTAATCCACTTCTCTCCATTTTCCTAGCCCGAGGTCTTCATCATCCCCTGAACAATGGCAGTCCCTACTTTGCCTCCCTGCTTCAGATGCCCCCCCCCCCACTCCAATCTATAAGCTGCCAATTCGATTTTCCTAAAAGTCACTCCCCCAACTCAACAGGCCACATGGTAGATGCTTAAAAATACCTGATCTCTTCCTCTTCCTCTCTTGCATCTATCCCCTTTTTTTCTATCCCATCCTAGTCCAGACCCTTTTGTCTGGACCGTTTTAATAGCTTTCCTAATCAGTTTCCTTCTCTATAATCTTCCCCTCTCCAACTCATCCTTCACACAGTTGCCAAATTGATATTCCTAAAATTCAAAAGTCAAATCAGTCCCTTCCAGAGAAATTGATCTTTTTGAATGCTTATATTCTCATATCTATCATATTATGGTGCTCATGTCAGTATTTCAGGTAAGGAGAAAGCATGGATTTTGCATCCCTAAAATTCTGGTGTCTAGCGGATAATTAGACTGATTGCCTTATCGTGACATCCTTAAAAAAAATTTTTTTTTCCTCTTGAGCTGTTACTAGTCTTTTTTTTATTTTTTTTTTACTTTTTTATTTAATAGCCTTTTATTTACAGGTTATATGTATGGGTAACTTTACAGCATTAACAATTGCCAAACCTCTTGTTCCAATTTTTCACCTCTTACCCCCCCCCACCCCCTCCCCTAGATGGCAGGATGACCAGTAGATGTTAAATATATTAAAATATAAATTAGATACACAATAAGTATACATGACAAAACGTTATTTTGCTGTAGAAAAAGAATCAGACTCTGAAATATTGTACAATTAGCTTGTGAAGGAAATCAAAAATGCAGGTGTGCATAAGTATAGGGATTGGGAATTCAATGTAATGGTTTTTAGTCATCTCCCAGAGTTCTTTTTCTGGGCATAGCTGGTTCAGTTTATTACTGCTCCATTGGAAATGATTTGGTTGATCTCGTTGCTGAGACATTCTTAAAAATTGACATTTTTTTTAGGCCAAACTTTGCTTGCTTGCCTAGAAATCCAAAATAATTCACCTTTGGTACTGAATCCTTTTTGTTAGAAGCCTCATACTTTAGAGTTTAATTCGTTCTGTTTTCTATAGACTTTAATCAAACCTACTTGGCCAATATATTGTTGAGTGAAGTTGAAATTGCATGGTGATTATCTTTGTATGGATCTATTTGGAAATTTCTGGTGCCTCTTGGTATAGGGACCCAAATGAAAATTCTATAGAACTTGTGTCTATGGTACAAGGACCTCTAAAAGGATTTGAGTAGGTCCTGTGTAGAAAAAAAATCACCTTGAGATTTTGTTTGAACTTTCATTTGGATTTTCTATGTATTTTAGAGATCTCCAGAGAAAACTGAGGTTCACCTTAGCTGCCCAGTGAATATTTACAGCATTAAACCTGTGATATGAGGGCCTACTCTTAATTCAAGAGTTCTTGATCTTTTTTTGTGTGCTGTAGGCCTCCTGGGCCCTCACTAGTCCCTTTCTCAGAATAATATTTTTTAAAGTAAAAAATAAAACATGTAGAATTATAAAGAAAACCAGTCAACTTGAAATAAAATCATCAAACTATATTTTAGAAACAAGTTCATAGAGCCCAGATTAAGAATTCATGCTTCAGTGGAATAGAAATTATGTGAGGAGTCCCGGTTTCTCCCCCTCACTCCCATTCCCCAAGAGCAACAGCTAAGTTAGTTTGGTTTCCCACCTGTGGATAAGGTGCTGACTTTTGTAGACCCTGAATTTCTTTTTTTTATATTTTTTTTTATTGAAGCTTTTTAGTTTTTAAAACATATGCATGGATAATTTTTTAACATTGACCCTTGCAAAACCTTGTGTTCCAATTCCCCCCCCCCTTTTCCCCTAGTCCTTCCCCCAGATAACATAATTCAATATATGTTAAACATAGTAAAAAATATATATATTAAATCTAATATAGGCATAAATATTTATGCAGTTCTCTTGCTGCACAAGAAAAATCAAATCAAAAAGGAAAAAAAATGAGAAAAAAACAAAATTCAAGCAAACAACAAAAAAAGGGTGAAAATGTTATGTTGTGATCCACACTCAGTTCCCACAGCCCTCTCTCTGGGTGCAGATGGTTCTCTTCATCACAAGATCATTGGAACTGAGATCCTGGATTTCTTAATGTCTGTGGGCGAAACTCCACTGATCTGGGGAGCTTTCTAGAGAGTAGGTTTTCCTTATGAAATAGGAAGCTTCTTTGGTCAGTTGTTAAATCCAGCTTATTTGTGGGGCTTTGGATAAAGGGGTTCCTCTAGAGGAAACAGAAGATGAAGTATCCTAATACTGCCTAGCTCCAGGGTTGGTTTTGGGCAGTAATTGGTGCCAGACAGAGAGCAGAGTAGAGCAAGAAGGAGGAGGTGAGGACCCCAGCCCCACTTGGAGTCAGGGGACCTACGTTGCTATAGGAGCAGCGAGTGAATCTGGTTTGTTATTCTATCTGAAGGAAAAGATGGTGATTTCCAGTTAAGGCAGATTTAGGAAGGCAGATTCACAGCTCTACAAGGAGACTAGCATACAAACAGAGATGGGGAGAACTCTGAGAGGAGGAAGAGGAATAATTGAGTTCCCCTTCCCAGAAGTTCCCCCTTTGCCACATCATGTGGCTCCAAACTCTACCTGTAAGTGCTTATGGGAAAGACTGTGGGGGAATTGGTTGATATCAAGCGTTCTTTCTAGACCATTTATCTAGCCCATAAATATTCAACCAATAAATATAGTAGGCATTTAATATTGGAGGTACTGTATTAGGGCTTCTGCTTTCAAAAAACAAATCGAGTCTGGCTAACCAAAAGAAATGAAAGCACAATCATGGCAGGAAGTGCACTGGTGGAGTCTGTGGGTTATGGCATTGATCCCCAAGGCATCCCTAGAGCCCTGAGGGGATGGAGTGGAATCATCTCATTGGTTTGAGTGACATTGGGATACTTGTCTCAGAGCTCATGCTTTGTGCAGATCCAGCCCCCCCCCCCCAAACATCTTCAGTCGGTCCCCATTGCTTGGAGAACAAAATATAAACTACTCAGCTGGCACTTAAGGGCCTCTCCATTGTCTTGCAGGCCTTGTTCCTGACTTTCTGTACTTAAAAACTTTGCCTCAGTTGCTATCTCATCCTGAAATTTCCTTCAGTGCCTGGGACCTGGAATAGCCAACTATCCCTGCATCCTGCTTAGCCCTCTGCAAATGTCACCACTTTCCTTCTCCCATGGTGAGCTCCCCTAGGAGCTGCCATTTTGCGTAGGGATCCAGGCTCGCTTCCCTTTAATCTTCCTTGTCCCTCTTCTTGATTTTCTGGACTTAAATCCTGGCCCTATGTCAGGTGCTTTCAGCTACTCTCTCCTTTTTCAGTTCTTTTTTGATAAATAGTCTTTCCCCACTAGAATGTAAACTTCTCATTTAAAAAAAAAAATTATTATTATTTTTTTTTAGAATGTAAACTTCTTGAGGGCAAGGAGCTGTCTTTTATTTATCCCCAAGCAATTGTCTTAGTGCCTAGAACATAGTTAATGTGTACCAAGTGCTTGTTTTCTCCTTTCCTTCCTTCCTTCCTTCCTCCTTCTTCCTTGTGCATTCTTTCATATCACTTCTTTATTATGCTTTCTTCATTCCATCAATCTATCCTGCTGGTCGCTCTCCACATATGACATTCCACCTCTCACTTTTGTATGGACCATCTTCTATGTCTGGATTGTATTTCTTCCTCTCTTCCATTTCAGAATCCCTTATTTTCTTCCGAGCCCAACTCTGATGGTACCACTTCACCAACTCTTTCCCATTGGAAACTATTTTTTTTTTAAACATGTTTGTATTTGCTTATGTACATGTGTCCTTCCAGTAAAATGGAAGCTCTTTGAGGGTGAGAATATTTTCATTTTTGTCTCTGTTGCCGGTGGGCGGCACTTAGCAGGCATTTCATAAATAATTACTGATTATTGACAACGATGATCCCTATATGAACTAAGGAGTTCCCTTTGGCCAACTTTGATCTCCAGGGTCATTAAGGAATAGCTCCCATCTAAAAGTTAGTGTTTTAGGGAACACTTGTTCTTTGCTCTTTTCCTCCCTTTCCCACTCCTTAAAAACAAAAATGGCTGATGGCAGCTATCCTGAGAGAGTCTTTTTAGAATAATCTCTTCCTAGCACAAGCTGCTTTAGGATGAGTCCGGCCTGGGAGATTCCTGTTCCAATCCTAAACTGACCACTAAGTAGCAGCTTGGGCAAATCACTTCACCTCTTAATTTTCTCCTCTGTACAAGTAAGACGGCTGGCCACGGTGGTCTCTAAATTAGGTTCCCGGGCTGCCAGGGGCTGATTCCCCTTCCTCCCAGGGGCCCCAGGGGCCTTGTGGGCTTGGCAGGAGAGGCCGCTGACCACACAGCCCCAGCAGCCCTTGGGCCCAGGGCTGGTTGGCCGTTCCATAAGGCAGCCTTTGTAGCTCATGCCCCCTCCCCTTGCTTTGCCCCCGCTGCCCCCCTCTTCCCTTCCAGGTGGACAAGGGCAGCTCTGTGTGAAGGGCAGAGCCAAGCAGGGTTGAAGCAGAGGTGAAGGCGGTTGTACTTCTGGGGTTCACAGTGAGGAGTCCCTGGGTTGGGGGTGACAGGCCCCCTGGGCAGCAGCGATTCACAGAAGGGACTTCGAGGTCTCTCGGCTTTGTTTTACAGATCAGAAGGCTGAGCCCCAGGGGCGTCCCAACTGCTGCAGAGAGGGCAGCCCCACTGGGCTGGCCACTGGTACCCTCGGCTGCAAGACTGTTTTACAGAGAACTTGGCAGGGTGGTCAGAAAAGCAATACAAGGACTCTCCCGAGGCCCTCTGAAGAATGCCGGAGCTGATTGCATGGCACAGGAGGCAATGGCACAGGACCGCCCAGCATGGCGTGCTCTCGTCGGGGAAGGGGCTGAGCTCCGGCAGCAGAACTGAAGTAGCTCAAAAAAACCTCAAAATGCACAAATTTCAAGAATCCACCCCAAATATTCATAGGGACAATTTGTGCCCAACTTGTGGGAGGGCATTCTGAGCTCGTGCTGGTATTATGATGCACCACCACTGGACATGCTGACTCGGCTCTAACAGTGAGATACCATTTTGGTCCCTCCGAGAACACAGCACAACAACCAACCAACCCGTTTGCCTAAAGTCACAGAGGTTTATTTCTTCTCCCAGATAGGATTTGTCCACAGCTCTTCTTACCTCTGGTTATTTAGCACCTACCGCTAAAATTCCTCCTTCCTAAATTCCTCCCCTCTTCCAGCCCCCTAAAAGTCCTCCCTCTGGATGGAATGAGGATCTTAAAAAGTGCTGATATTTATTACTGATGTGCATTACTGGCTATCCATGTCCCCCATGCCCACAAATCTTTTTATTTCTCTCCTTTTTTCCTACTCCCCCACTTAATGGTCTAGTCTTGGGTGAATTGAACCCCTTCTCACCTAAAACCAGGGCTGATGTTTAGGAAGAGAATGCCATCTTCTTTCCCCAGTCTTCAGACTGGTCAGGGTTTAAATGTTGGATTTTCTCCATAGACTTTTTTTAAAAGTTTTTTATTTTCAAAACATGCACGGATAATTTGACATTGACCTTTGCATAGCCTTGTGGTTCAGATTTTCTCCTTCTTCTCCTCCCCCCCGCCCCTAGATGGCAAGCAATCCAAGATATGTTAAACATGTTAAAGTATATGTTAAATCCAATATGTATAAACATATTTATCCAATTCTCTTGCTGCACAAGAAAAATCAGAGCAAATATGAAAGAAAATGAGAAAAAAACAAAATGCAAGCGAACAACAACAAAAAGAGTGAGAATGTTATGTTGTGGTCCATACTCAGTTGCCACAGTTCTCTCTCTGGGTATAGATGGCTCTCTTCATGACAAGATCACTGGGACTGGAATCAATCATCTCATTGTTGGAAAAAGCCACATTCATCACAGTTGATCATCACATAATTTTTATCACTGTGTGCAGTGTTCTCCTGGTTCTTACTCATTTCACTCAGCATCAGTTCCTTTCAGTCTCTCAAGCCCTCTCTATTCATCCTGCTAGTCATTTCTTACAGAACAATAATATTCCATAACATTCATATACCACAATTTACCCAGCCATTCTCCAATTGATGGGCATCCATTCATTTTCCAGCTTCTGGCCACTACAAACAGGGCTGCCACAAACATTCTTGCAATACAGGTCCCTTTCCCTTCTTTAAGATCTCTTTGGGGTATAAGCCCAGTAGTAACACTGCTGGGTCAAAGGGTATGCACAGTTTGATAACTTTTTGAGCATAGTTCCCAATCGCTCTCCAGAATGGCTGGATGTGTTCACAATTCCACCAACAATGTATCAGTGTCCCTGTTTTCCCACATTCCCCCCAACATTATTATCTTTCCCTGTAATTCTAGCCAATCTGACACGTGTGTAGTGGTATCTCAGAGTTGTCTTAATTTGCATTTCTCTTTTCAATAGTGATTTTTGAGCACCTTTTCATAGACTAGAAATAGTTTTAATTTGTTCATCTGAAAATTGTTCATATCCTTTGACCATTTGTCAATTTCTCCATGGACTTTTGATGATTGTCATGAATGGAGTCAGTCCATTCCCTGCCTCCTGTGTCCTACAGAGAAGTCTCTCTATAGATTCCTTTAGACCATGGCCAGGGCCTTTACCTGCTGGGATCCAGCTCCTCTTCTCTTACTCTTAGTAACTAGAAAAGGATGTATGAAGGATGGAAGTCACCCTGGAGTAGGAGAGTACATATAGAACGCCAACAAGTAAAGATTTCCCTCCAATCAACTCCTATTTTTCTATGTCAGCCAGATGGTGTTTAAGTGTGAGGATGATTTGCTTGTTCTGAAAAGAAGTGGGAGGGCTATACAGAGAAGATAAAGAAAAATAATGTGAAATAGAGTATCTATGAAAAGAAAATACAAGAGAGATATATATATATATACATATATATATATATATATATATTCTTGAAATTTTCTGGAGACAAAATCAACCTCCTCTGTGGCAGATGTCCTGGGGCTTCAGTAGAAGGCTCCCCTTTTCCAGGCAGTCACATTTATAACATGAATAAAAGCACAAGATCATGAACTTGGCAGGAATCTTGTCCAGTAACTGAGGTCCCCAAAAGTTATGACTTTCCCAAGACCCGCCATCTCCTGCTAGATGGTTGTTTGTCTTTTATTCTCAAAGGGGACCTTGACATCAGGGATAAGACACCATGACATGCAGTGAACTGGACTGAAGTGAGGGAGGGCTGGGCAAGGCCACCTGCCTCACTTTCTCCTCCTGAGACATCTGGGTCCTGTGGCCAGATAGAGATCAGGAGATGGCCCTGAATTATGAGGTTGAACCTTGAGGAAAAACATGCAAAAAATAACTTCATGACTTCCTCATTGGACCACACCAACACTGGACACTGTCCAACTCTGCCTGGACTTAGTGATCACCAATGGTTGGTCACTCCCATCTCCATATACTTGCCCTCTCCCAATGATTCCTTAGTTGTTGATTAATGAGCTCTATTTCCAATTCCCCTTTCCCTCATACTTAACCATGTAGATAGGGTTCTACTCTCTATCTGGCCAAACCTGCCACTGTGCTCTTTGGAATGCTTGCTCTATAAGGAATAATCTTCCTTTCATCTTAGACTCTTTAAATCTTTCTCACTCTTTCCATTTTCTGGCTCTCAGTCAGTAAAATGAACATTTATTTAGCACCTACAATGGCCTAGTACTGTGCTAAGCACTGGAGGTATAAAAAGAGGCAAAGGACTGTTCCTGCCCTCAAGAAACTCATAATCTACTAGATAAAGAGGGAGTGGTGGCAATTGGAGATAAGCGCTCAGGAGCAAAACTTAGGCTAGATGTGAGTCACAAAAATCAAACACATGAAACAGAACCAGATTGCACCAAATGTGGTGCTGAATACACTCCTCTATCACCATCCTCTCCTTTACATAGGACAGGAAAAAAGAGAAAGAAACATATAAATGAAGAGGGCAGAGGGAAATATACAATGGATGATTATAATTGTGAATGTGAATGGACTGAACACACTCATAAAAGAGAAAATATCAAAATAGATTAGAAAAAAGAATTCATCTGTGGAGACTGTTAGAAGAAAAATACTTGAAATGGAAAGATGTCAGAGTAAAAATAAGGTTTTGGAGCAAAATCTATTTATTTATTTTTTCTATTTTGATCTGGTGAAATTTGAGAAGACTTGGATAGATTTGTAGATAGCAATATAGAAGGAGGGACTGAACATGAGAGAGAAGGGGGACACTCAGCTGGAAAAGGTGGGAAGTGAGGGGATTAAGGATTCATGTAGAAGGGTTAGCCTTGGCAAAGAGAGGGGTTACTCATGAGGTTTTAGGTGTCTGATTGCTGATATCTGGAACCTTATGGAGACTGCTGCTGTCTTGGTCACAGGAACTTCTAGGGATTTGGGGCATCGGAGGACATGTCTTTGAAATCAGAGTGACTGGAAGGCTTAGGTTGGCAGTGACAGAAGAGGAAGATGAATTGATTGGAGACATGGGATTATCCAAGTACAAACTCAGAGGACACAGAAGAGAGTTGATGGAGGAAGAAAAGTACTCATGCTTTCCTTTCCTGTCCTGAGGCTGCTGCTTCAAATAAAGCAGGAAGGAAGGGGGAAGGGAACATGCATTATTAAGTACCTACATGTGCCAGACACTGTTGAACACGTTACAAACGTTATGAATTTGACACCTTGCAGCCATCACACCTGGGGAAGAGCTCATGAGGCTGCCCTTTTCCAAGCTGTCACACGCTTAACATGAATAGAAGCACAAGATCATCAACTTGTCCAGTAACCAAGGCCCCAAAAGGTTGTGACTTTCCCAAGATCTCAAGTAGTAAGGAGTAGAACTAGACTTGAAACATAGGAGATCCATTTCAGTGTTCAAAGATTTAACAACAGATCGGATGTTTGGGGTGAGCTCAAGTGAAGAGTCAAGGAGGACACCTGTGTTGTGAGTCTGGGGGCTTGAGAGGAGCATCAACAACAACAGAGATGTTAGGAAGTAGTGAGTATTTGGGGGAACACTCTCTCTCTCTTTGTATCTCTCTCACACACACACATACTTCCAGTTTTCTTACATCTTACATTCTCTTCTGTTCCCTGGTCTCCTTGTTCTTCGAAGCAGACTGTCTCTCAGCTCCGGGCATTTTCTCTGGCTCTTTCTCATGTCTGGAACACTCTCCCCTTTCATCTCCTGGTTTCTTTCTCACCTTCAGGCCCCAACTAGAAGCCTGCCTTCCCCAGGACACCTTTCCCAGTCCCTCTCAGTTCTGGTGCTTTCCTCCCTTCTCTTGACCGTTTCCTACTTGTCCCACACAAAGCTCCTTCCTACCTTTGCAGGCTGTTAGAAAGTGTGAGCTCCCTGAGGTCAGACATTGTCTTTTGTTTTCCCTTGTATCCCCAGCACTTAACACAGGACCTAGATCATGGTAAAGAGAGCCCTGGAGTCAGGAAGATCTGAGATCAGATGGAGCCCCGGACACTTACTAGCTGTAATTGTCACTTAGCCTCTATTTGCCTCGGTTTCCTCAGCTGCAATATGGAGCTAATAATAGTCTCCTCATAAGGTTTATGGAAGATCAGATGAGTTAATATTTGTAAAAATATTACATTTTTATAAATATTTGCTTTGTTCAGCCATTTTTCAGTCACATCTCTTTGTGACCCCATTTGGGGTTTTCTTGGCAAAGATACTGGAGTAATTTGCCATTTCAAACTCCAGTGTTATAAATATTACATTTTAGTTTTAAAATGTTTAGTTGCCTGGCATTATTTAAATTTTTCTTCTTCTTTTGCCTTTAATAAATGCACATTGACTCACTGACTGTAAGCAAGCTGGGGTTGTGTATTGGCCTGGTCATATTATTTTTGTTTTCCCCAGTTACATGGAAAAAAACCAATTTTTTTGGTTACACATATAGATTTTTCTTACATATTTTCTTATGAATCTTGTTGGGAGAGAAAAATCAGAACAAAAGAAAAACCACAAGAGAAAAAAGAAAAACAGAAGAAAAAGAAAAAAAGTGAACCTAGCATGTGTTGATTCCCATTCAGTCTGCACAGTTCTCTCTGGATGCAGATGGCATTTTCCCTCCAAAGTCTATTGGGATTGCTTTGGATCACTGAACCATTGAGGAGAACCAAGCCTTTCATGTGGATCATGGCACAATCTTGCTGTCATTGTGTCTCATGTATTCCTTGTCTGCTTTTTTTGCTCAGCATCAGTTCATGTAAATTTTTCCAGGCCTTTCTCAGCTCAGCTTGTTCATCATTTTTAATAGAACAATAATATTTCATTATCTTCTTGTACCACGACTTGTTCAGCCATTCCCCAAGTAATGGGCTCCCATTCCTTTCCCATTTATTTGTTACTACAAAAAGTACTGCTATATTTTTTGCACATGTGGGTCCTTTTCCCTCCTTTATGATTTCTTTGGAATGTAGACCAAGTAAAGGCACTGCTGGGTCAAAGCATGTGCACAGTTTGATGGCCCTTTGGCCATAAGTCCGAACTGCTCTCCAGAATGGTTGGCTCAGTTCACAACTCCACCAACAATGCATCAGTGTCCCGGTCTCCCCAGATCCCCTCCAGCATCGATCATTTTCCTTTCCTGTCATCTTAGCCAATCTGAGAGGTGAGAGGTGGTGTTAGGAAGTTTTTTTAATGGTTCTCCGGGGCCTCTAATATAAGAGATCGACTCTTCTGTTTGTCATTTAGAATCTTTCTCAATCTGGTGTCGTGCTCTGTACCCCCGTGGATTACATATTGGTCACCACCACGTACTCAGACCGGGACACACCTTCTCCCGTCTCCTCTCTCCGTTTCTTTGCCAGCCCTGGGATGACTCCTCAACGCCATCTCTCTCTCTCAGATTCCCCGACTCCCTCAGTTTGAGTATCATTCCTTAAGAGGAAGATTCCTTCCTGACACCCCCAGTTATTCATGTCTCCCTATGATCTTTTCAGTTTTTCTATTTCTTCCCAGAAGTTTTTACCTGTGTTTGTTTATTTGATGCACCCTGCTTCCGTCTGGAAGGATGAAATTACCTTGAGAATAGAGATGACGTCACCTTCATTTTTGATAGGTGCCCAGCACAAAAGAGACAATTGGTAAATCCTGGTAGGATTGAGCTGAAAAGCTGATCGGCTGCTGATTGGCTCTCCTGCCAGATAATGGCCTAGACTGAGGATAAAAGGGACCTTGAGGGCTGTGAGCCAGACTTGTCTTATGTCTCTGCAAAACCCTGTATTTTGATATTAACATAATTTGTGATATAAATTATATTCCCTGAGGATGATCTGTGAGTCTGTCTCCTTAAATCCAGAATCCAGTTGGCAGGATGGATAAAATGTCAGTGGCTCCTAACAGAACACTAACCACCCTGTGGGAGCTTTGTGGGGATTAAAAGACCAGAGAGAAAACCTTTTGTGAATCACAAAGGCCAAAGAGAAGTGAGGAATTATGAAAAGTGGGGTAACTGGGCAGCTAGGCTATCTATATATCTATTATCTATCCGTATTTCTATCTATTCAAACATCCATCTATATTTCTGTCTGTCTGTCTACCTACCCATGCCTCTGTATTTCTGCCCATTTGTCTGTCCGTCTGTCCATCTACCCATCCATCTGTATGTCTATTTATCTATCTACCTATCTGGCAAATCTATCTATCTATCCGTCCATCTCTCTGTATTTCTGTCTATATATGTTTATTTATCTATCTAGCCATCCATCCATCTGTATTTCTATCTATCCATCCACCTATATTTCTGTCTATCTATCTATTCATCCATCTGTATTTCTATATATCTATATAGCTCTATCTCTATATCTATCCATCTGTATTTCTATCTATTCATCATCCATCTGTATATCTGTTCCAGGACTTTACCCCTCATTTCCATGGATCTCCTTCTTTAGCCTTGGGATGTGGGCAGCTTTGGGGAAATATCCTGACCTAAAGGGTCTGCTGGGTGGGAAAGGTCAGAACAGGCTAGATTGCAGGCCCAGTGACATCACTTGGAAAAGTCACATTTTCCCCTTAGTTCTCAGTTTCTCTCATTGTGAAGTAAGGAGAATGCCCTTTGCTTGACTTTTCCCCCCCTCTCCTTCCCTTCCATGTTGCAAAAATAATACACAAGAGACTTAGAACTCTGACCCACAAAGGTATGAGATTGGCTGAACAAGAGCATTTCCTAGGTTTTTGCAGTGGGAATACTGGCAGGTCCCGGACCCAGGGTATCTGCTTAAGACAAATGGGGTATGAGAATATCGGGCAGTGCCAGTCTGGCCTGTGGGTCTGATCAGTTTGGGAAATTCCTAGGCCCCCCTGGGCTGACTGGATCAATGAGATCTGCAGATCTGCATCTACATGAATTCTCTCATGAGTCCTGCAACAACCCTCTAAGGAAGCCCTTATGGGAATTATGACCCTCCCCCATTTTACAGCTGAAGAAACTGAGACTCAGAGAAGGGACACAATTCACCCATAATCCAGTGGCTAATGTCAGAAGCAGGGTATGGACACCCACATTTTCCTGAGTCAAAGTCCAGCACTCTAGCAGGAGCTGGGGTACCCAAGGTAATAAGGGTTTGGGGGAGGGGGAGTCAAGGGCCACAAAGGGACAATAGTAGGAACTAGAGGATGCTGGGAGAGGGCACCTGGATGTGTTGTGTGTGGAGGAGGGCGGGGAGAAACAATTCGGCGGTGTGGGAGGTGCCAGTGTCTGCCAGCTGGCTCCCAGTGATGGCTCTATAACCTCCTGTCTTTTACTTTTGCGACGTGGCCCAGGAAGGCCAGAATGATGTCTCTGGGCTCCTTGCTCCCTGGGATGCTAGAAGGGATTCTGGTTTCCATAGGAACAGATGCAGAGCTCGGACGTCCTCCCGACTCTGGGTTGTCTTTGGGGCTGAGGGCGGACGAGCCAGTGGGTTCCCCCGGCTCTCAGTCAGCCTCGTCCGTTATGGGGAAGGCCTGGCGTTTGCCCCTGGGCCGCGGCTGGCTTTTCCTGCTGTGGTTTGGGTGGGGGAGGGGAGATGAGAGGAGCCGCTCACATTTCTTCGGCAGAGCCGATGCTGAATTACTTTAGACTTTTATTTCCTTAGAAGTAGAAGTTAGAAATCTAACACTAGGGATGGGGAGGTGCAAGGTAGGGGAAGGGACTTGCCCGGGCTCCCTCAGGAGGCAGAGCCGGGGGCCCTGATCCCAGGTGGCCTTCCCAGCATCCCCGCCCTGGTTATGGCAGAGGGGAAGGAAGCAGGGGCGGCAGCTGCGGCCCCTGGGAGCCCCCGCAACGAGCTAGAACTCATAGGGGGAGATGAAGGCGGTGATCCTGAAGACGTGCTTGCCCAGCAGGACCTTCTTGGAGAGCTCACTCATCTCCAGCTGCACCTCCAGGGTGGCGGGGCCCGGCACGGGGCTGGTCAGCACCAGCTCGCCCGTGTGCCGGTCCGAGCGCTGCACGGCGAAGGCCCCGAGGCCCTGGCCCCCCGTGATGGCGAAGCGCAGGCTGTCCCCCAGGAAGCGGGTGGTGGACATCCTGAAGAGCACCCGGGGCACCGTGCGGTTGGAGGGCAGCGGCAGGTAGTGGAAGGAGATGGAGTTGGCCGCCTGGCGGCAGGCCTGGCTCTCCACCGGGCACGGGTTCCGCTCGCACTGGCTGCGGGAGAGAAGGAAGCTGAGGGCCTTTCCCCGGGGTCTCGGGCCCTCAGGCTGCTTCCCGCCTCAGCAGTGACCCATCCAGGGTTCACACAGTGCTTCAGACACTGTTCTGGGCATCTGGGAATCCCTGTGCTCCCTAAGCCGTTCCCTTTCCCTCTAAGCTGCGCTGTCATCACCCTCATTTCCCACTGAAGACCCCGAGGGCAGACTGAGTGGCCTCTCTGGGGCCGGTAACAGTCCGGGGGCAAATCTGGACCCGGGTCTCCCAGACTCCAAACCCGCCGAGAGCCCACAGTGCATCCCCATGGGGGAGGGGGGGCTGAGCCCCGCGGTGCTCCTCGGGAGCACCGAGCGTGGGTGGCTGTGGATGCCCTGGGCGCTGGGGGGGGGGGGGGCGCGACGGTCCTGACAGCGGGTGCTGGCTGCCGTGGCTTCCAGGTTCCCACAGAGGCCCAGGTCAGCTTCTTAGCTCCGCTTCCCAGCCCCCTCACACCCCATCTTCCCCTCCAGGGCCGGACTCCCGCCTCCCGCTGCCCTCACGGGCCCCCCCAGTCACTCATTGGCCGCCCCGGGGCCGGAAGTGAGTCCCAGCGAAAGCCCGCCTTCTGCGAGGCTCCCCCCTCGGAGGGCTCCGTGGCGCCCGTGGGAGCCGCTTCTCCGGCCGTGTGAGCCCCTGGGGAGCGGCGCCTCTCCCCCTCCTCTCCGCCTCCGGTGCCCGGCGCCCAGCGGGCCCTGGCGGCGCTTCCGGACGCGCGGGGAGCCACTCACAAGGCCGAGGTCTTCACGTAGCTGGTGTTGTGCCGGGGCCGGGGACACTCGGGCCGCACGCACTGGAAGCCCCCGAAGGTGTTGATGCAGAGCTCGCCCCGGCTGCAGTTGTGCCGCTGCTCCGCACACTCGTCCGCGTCTGGCCGGGGCAAGACAGGCGCGGTCCTTAGCCCCCCCTCGGAGCCCCGCCCCTTCCCTGCCGGTCCCAGGGTGACTGACGCTGGCCACGGGCTGGGGCCCCCGGCCGGAGCTCCGCACCCTTCTCCCCCAGGGGCACGCGGGGAGTCACCTCCAGGCCCAGGCTCTCCTTGGGCTCAGGGGGGCGCAGAGAGGGGCGCGGTCTCGGGGCCCGGCTTCTCATCCCGGTCCCCCCCCTCCGTTTCCTCATACCCCGGGGGTTAGGGAGAGCATGAAGTCACCCCCGAACCCCCCGGGACGCGGGAGAGCCAACGAGACACTGTCTGGGCCCGAGGAGGGTCAGCGCGCATGTGCAGGATTGCCCGCTAGAGCGAGGGGCTTGAGGGGGAGGGGAGGCGGGAAGCGCCGCGGAGCACGTGTCTGAGGGCCCAGGGCGCCCCCTCCCGTTTCAGCGTGGGAGGGGGGGCGGGGTGCGCACCTTCACACGTGTTCTGGTCGGGGCTGAGCAGGTAGCCCGGGGGGCAGACGCAGCGGTAGGAGCCGGGCAGGTTGACGCAGCTGTGGACGCAGATCCGGTTCTGGTGGCTCAGCTGGAAGAGCTGGCACTCGTCCACATCTGGGAGGTGCGCAGCGGAGGCTCGGAGACCGCCCCGGAGCCCCCACAGGTGCCCCCGGGCTGGCACCGGCGCCGCAATGGGCCCCACCCCTTCTCTCCCGGGACCGCCCGAGGTCCCTCCTACAACAGCGGAGCTGGGGCCGGACCGGGACCCGGGCTCTCGGGCTCCCTCCGCTACACCCCGTTCCTCAGGGCCGCGGCCTCCGAGATCTTGGCTGGAAGACTTAGAGAAATGTCTAGATTTGTCCAGAAACGCGTGGATCCTTGGTCTAGAACCCTCTCCCGCCCTCGGCCCGGACCTCCTTGGAAGGGATAACCCAGAACCCAAGCGCCGGGTCCCTGTCCCGGAAGTGCACCTGAACGCGCGCATCTGCAGTTCCCGCCATTTGTGGGGGACACAGAGGGGCAGGCGCTGCCCGCGACTTCCCTGATCTAGAGAGTTCCCTGACTTCTAGATGCTCTTGCTCTGCTGAAGGGACACCACCCGCAGGCGCCAATATGCACGTGACCGCCTGAGAGGAGAGAGCGCCCTCCCAGGGGGGTTCTGGCGCTGAGGAGGGGCCTGCCGGCCATGCCGGGCCCAGAGAGGCAGCGCCCCCAGCGGGGAAGGAGCTGGGCCCCTTTCTGGGGTCTCTACAGGAAGCGGCGCCCGGCTGTCCCTCCAGACTAGCGCCCCCCCCCCCCTCCCGGGCGCCCCTCACCTTGACACAGGCCGCCGGCGCGCATCTGGAAGCCCGCGTCGCAGCTGCACTGCCGGGCGCCCTGCGCGTTCTCGGCACAGCGGGGCTGGCGGCTGAAGGAGTTGTTGCTCAGAGACACCCAGTCTGTGGGGATTGGGGCGAGGGGCGGGCGGAAGGGGGCACCGTCAGGGAGGGGAGCCGCCCCCGGCCCAGGGGATTCCCCCCCCCTCCCCCAGGTCTAACCAGGTGGACGCGCAAAGTCCCCAGAGTATCATATGCTGAGGGTCCGGGAAGTAAGGGTCCGGCCCAGGGACAAGTCTGGAGATTGGGGTGACGGGGGCGGGTGCCCTGTGGTACATGTGGCAACCCTCACCCAACCCCCCCATCCCCAGAGTGAACGCGGAGGCCGCCCCCCCCCACAGACCGGATGCGGAGGAACCCCCCTCCCCCACAGACCGGACGCTGAGGCCCCCCTCCCCCCCTGGATGGCTCCCATAGGAGAACCCTTCCCCGCTGGGCCCCGTTCCCTGGGCTTTCCCAGCTCCCCTTAAGCTCCCCCAGGGGCGGCCCAGGAGCCTCTGGGAGGCCGCAGCTGCTGCTTCCCCCGCAGAGGGAGAGGGGGCGGGGCCCTGGGGCGACCCCGCAGGGGGCACTCACAGGAGGCGGCCGGGGTCTGGCAGTTGCTTCCGGTCCAGCCGCCGGGGCAGAGGCAGACATACCGCTGCACCTCATCCACGCACGTGCCCCCGTTGGCGCAGGGCTGACCGGAGCAGTCATCGATACCTGGGGCCGGGGGAGGGGCGGCGTCACTCCCGCCCCCGGAGCAGCGGGTCCATCCCCTCCCCCCCTTGGCCCCCGGGTTTGGGGCCGGGATCAGCCCCCCCCCCGGAGCCGGCATCTGGGCCGCGATCCCCCGTGTTGCCCAGCGCGGCCCCCGCGCGCCCCCTCACGCCGTGAATACGTCACCCTTGCAGAAGGGCTGCTGCCCGCTCCACGTGCGGTTCTCCTGGCAGAGCCGGGTCTCGGCGCCCACCAGCTGGAAGCCGGCGTCGCACAAGAAGTGCGCCTCGTGCCCGACGCCCGCTTTCTTCCCCAGCTTCCTGCCGTGGCTGGGCGCGGCCAGAGGGGGGCACGTCTCTGGGGGAGGGGGAGAGAAAGGGTTCCCGTTCCTAGGCCGGCCCTCTCCCAGCAGCCTCCGGGGCGCGCCCTCCCACCTTACAGATGCCAAAACTGAGGCTGGCGTCTCACCGCGCGCCCGGAGGGGTCTGTCCGCCACGTGCGGGCCAGGCCCTGCCTCTCCTGGCCCTGGGACCCCCGGGCCCCCCCCCCCCAGCTGTGGGGCCCCGAGCCAGCCCCGCAGTCAGGACAAGGAGGGGGTGACTCTGGCTGCCCAGGGCTGTCCTGGGGGCCTGTGGGAGGGGAACCGGAGAGACCAGAAGGGCTCTAGGGAGTCCCGTCTCTCAGAGCACGGGAGCCTGCCTGGCTAAGCCATGGCACCGGGGTCCGTGTTTGTGGGAGACCCGCGAGGCCTGAGCCGGGCCGGGGGTTCGTGTTTGTGGGAGATGCGGGAGACCGCAGAGGCCTGAGCCGGGCCGGGGCCCGTGCTACTCACAAGGCCCTGGCCCGGGCAGCGCGGAGTCCCCGGCCTCGGCCCGGACGCGAGGCGCTCTCCCCCCCCCCCGCCCCCGGGCCTGGCGCCCGTGGTTACCATTCCCCCACGCAGCCTGCTTGTGGAGGTTCCCCTGCAGCAGCGTGAGCTGCTTCCTGAGGCCGCGCAGCCCCCGCAGCTGGGCCGCCTCCTGGCTGGACAGCAGCTTCTGCATCTGGCGCAGGGTGGTGAGCACTGACCGCTTGCTCAGGCAGCCCTGCAGGAGGACACCCGGCATCCACCCTCGGCAGGGGCCCCTCGGCCAGGGAAGCCGCCCCCTTGTGGGCCCCGAAGCCTCCCTTCCCAGAGCGCCCCCGGCCACCCCCGGCCTTCTCCCGCAGCAGACCCCCACTCCCCGCGCTCTGCGATGGGGAAACTGAGGCCCAGAAAGCTGAGAGAGAGTGCCCAAAGCCCGAGGCCGCCAGGAGGAATGGTGGGTCTGAGTTCCAATTCAGCCTCAGGCCCAGTGTCTCTGAGCCCCTTCTCCATGTCAAATGGGGTTCTCTGACTCCAGGTCCCTTCAACCAATCCTTGTGGGGCGGCCTCCAGCCCCCCTTTCTTCTGGCCAACCTTTCAACCGAGTCCGCAGCGGTCCTAGAACCTGCCTCTGAAGGCCAAGGGGCGACCCCCAGGACAGGGACAGCCCCGCCCTCGTTTTCCGGAGCCCCTCACACTGCTGACCCTTTTATGCCTCAGCAGGGGCTCTCTGTCAGGCTGGCGGGCGGGGCTTAACTGGAGAAGTTCCAGTCCTTCCCCAGACACTCCCCGGCTCTGGGCAAGTCATTCACACTCTTGTATTTTTCTTTTCCTCTTCTATAAAATGGGGAAAGTCACAGCACCTGCCCCATAGCCCCCTTGTAAGGACCAAATGAGATCTTAAGGTGCTCATTGTCAGAGAGGGATGGACCCGTGAATGCCACTTAACTCGGACAAAAGGCATCAGAGACACGGGCAAAAGCCTGGTCCAGTCCAGGGAGCTGGGCGTCGGGCTCGGTTCTTCACACCTTGATTTCACCATCGGGAAATGGGTCTGCTGGTCGTGCGGTTCAGGAGGTGGCCTCTGGGAGGGGTTACCTAGATGCTGCTTCCTGATTGCTCCCCAAGCGGAGAACGGCGGCTGAAAGGAGTGAAGGGACCCCCCTTACCTGCCCATCACCGAGAGGGACCTGCAGCAGGCTCAGCGCCATGAGAAACAGCGGCCCAAACATCATTGTGGGCGAGGTCCAGCAAGTCCTGGGGTGGGAGAAAACCTGGAGGAGAGAAGAAATAGCACCCAGGACCAGAGCATCACGGGAGGAGGGTACGAGAGCACCCAGGACCAGAGAATGTCTGGGGGAGGGCACAGGAGCACCCAGGACCAGAGCATCTCTGGGAGGAAAGTGTGAGAGCATCCAGGACCGGAGCATCCTGGGAGGAGAGTGAGAGAGCACCCAGGACCAGAGCATCTCTGGGGGAGGGTATGAGGCTGTGGGCTGGTTGGAGCCTCCTTCCAGAGCCAGATTTTCTGCCTTCAGGGCACAGGAGGCTGCCCTTTCCTGGCAGGGGCCAGGGAGGGGAAGGCAGTGGGAGCGGGGAGGGGTGAGGAGCGGGGCCACCCCGTGACCCTCTCCCCAAGACTATGGGAGCTGCGTCCTGACTCCCTGTGGTCAGGAGAGGGTCACTGGCTCCAGAGAGCTCCCTTCAGGGATGGCTGCAGCCCTCCGGCCGCCCCTGGGGCTGGCAGCCCTTTCCTCCTGCTCCTGGGGGGCGGCTCCTCAGGGGGCCCTTGGCTGGTCCCCAAGATGGCCAGCGCCCAGCCCATCCTCCTGGCCCGGGGTCGGGTTAGGAGCCTCCCTGAGGCTGGGCTTCCCCAGGACCAGGGCCTGGGGGTACAATCGTTTCCCTCAGCGGAGCCTCCCCCAGCTCCCCTTCTCCCAGCTTACGGTAGCGAGCCAGTCCTGCCTGGGGCCAGCCACACTGGTCCGGGCGCCGGGTCCTGCTGGCCGTTCCTCCTCCGCTCCGAAGACGCTGCCTCCTCTCGCCTCTGACTTTCTAACTTGAGGGGGCGGGACCGGGGAGGGGCTGCCTCCTTCCCCCCTCGGGGTCCCCCCTTACCACTGGAGATCTGCCCATGAGGGACGGGCTTGTGGGCAGCCCTGTATGTAGTGTGTGTTTGTCTCTGCGAGGGAGGGGCCCCCCAAAACTGGATCTCCCCTCCTCCTTCCTGCCTGCACCAGGGAGAAGGTGAGAGCCCGCGGGCTTGTTTGCATTAAGGGCCCCTCCCTACGTCCCTGGCCCGGCCCCAGGCCCTGGCTCCAGCAAGGATGGAGAGGGTGGGAGCCATCAGACCTACTGTGCGCAGTGCCCTGGACCAAAGAAAAGGGGCTCCGGAGGAACCTGGGGTCCCCAGACAGCCTGGGCTGAGTGTGAAGGATAGACTGAGCCCAGAGAAGGAAGCAAATGAGAAAGGTCCTTATGCGCCCTAAAAGGCGGAGGCCCAGGATGTGGGGATGACACAGGAAGGATGGAGCTGGGGTGTCCTTCCCCTCCCTCTGCCCACAAGCAGCACCGGGGACCATCCATAGAGGCTTTAATGGAAGCTGCTCCTCCCGAGGCCGTGGGAACATTCCCACAGGGCATCCCCAAAGAATGGGGCGCCCCTGGGGTTCCCCCAAATGTGCCCGAGGTCCTACCAGCATGGCTGGCACCCCCCTCCCTGTAGGGCCAGGGCCATCTTCCCCATGTCATTCCCCTTCCTCCTCAGAGGAATAAGCAGGGGTGGGTATCCGCGGACAGAGTCAAACTGCTCCTGCTCCTAACTAGCCCCGGGGCTCAGGGCATGGAGCCCTGGATTTGTACAGTTAGAAAGGACCGGGGTTCAAAGCCCCCTCAGGCCCTGGCCGGGGCCTCCCCTAACTTAGTCTGGTTCCTCTAACAGCAGAGAGCTACTGTCAATAAGTGTACGTAGTGTATGAGAGCTCTGAGGTATAGATACATATACATATACACACACACACATATACCTATGTTATACGAATACTATATACATATTTGTAAATGTATATTTTACATGTACACATATATGCACATATATAAATATGTGCTTATAGATCAATGCTTATATATCTATAATACATAAATGCTTGTAAGACAGTCCCCCAGACGCCCAGGACAGAAGAGAGAGCCGGGGCTTGCCTGCAACCCTGGGGGTGGCTCTGATCACCCTCCCTGCGGAAGAGGAGCTGCCCGGAGACCTCTGAGCCCCCCAGCATTGGGAGGACAAGGTACGTGATAAGGTTCTCCCACAAACCTCCACGCGCCCTTAGTGCTTTTATCAGAGGAGACAACAGGGACATTGGGAGGAAACACAGGGGGTGGGGCCGGAGGAGCTCCCCGCCTTCATCTGGCCCTCTGCCCGTCAGCATTTGTGCCTCGACTCCGTCCCCCCCAATCTCTTCCCTGTGTATCTTGTGTCCCTATGGCTGCTTGTGGGCGAGCTCCTCGGAGGCAGGGACGGCTGCTGCCTTTCCTTGCCCTCCCAGGCCGTGGCACGGGGCCCGGCGGGCAGCGAGCCCCCGGGAAGGGCCTGGCTGAGGTGGGAGCTGGATGGCCAGTTCCTGAGGGACTCTGCTGGTTCCGGAGAGCCCTGGGAGGAGGGCTGCCCCAGGAAGGGCCATTAGCATCGGGCCCCGAGCTCCCGGCCTGGAAGGGAGAGGAGTTGGCAGGGGCCGGAGCTGGAGGCCGGAGCCGCCGCCAAGTCTGCCCAGCCCCACACACTGTGCCCATTCAAAGGGAAAGAATCACTCATTCAGGCCCAGCAGGAGCTGCTGGCAGCGCCTGCCTCCCTATCGGAGAGGGAATGGCACTCTCTGCTGGTGACTGCTAGGAGGGGAGACGGCTCCCTGGCACACGGCTTGGGGCCCCTCCCCAGTCCGGAGCCACGAGGGCAGCAGGTCCTGGAAGGGATCTCGCCAGCCCTGCCATCGTGGAGCCGAAGGCGCCCGAGCCCAGGCGGGCATCAGGCCTGGCCACTTCTCCTGGGCTCCAGGGGGAGCGAGTCTCCTTCGGGACAATGGTGCAAAAACCCCCAAGGTCACTTTCTTTTAGAAATCATGCTATATGTTGGATTTAACACGTATTTATAATCACATATAACATCTATGGGATCATTTGCCATCTCGGGGAAAGAGTCGGGGGAAGGGGAGGAAAATCGGAACACGAGGGTTTGCAGGGGCCAATGTTGAAAAATTATTTAATGAAAAAAAAAATTTCAAACACACTCACGCAGGAAGAAACTACTGTGTTACTCTGACAAAGGCGATCGGACACTTCATTCAGAAATGTCACAGTGGCCGCAGGATTTCAAAGGAGCTTCTGAGTAGCTTTAATAATGAATCTGAAAGAATTTTTTGCGTACAGAATATTAAATTCTAACCATCCGGGAGCTAAGAACAATAGGGGGAAATGTGAATTTCTCCTTATTTAGCGGCAAGGCTGCTTTCCGCTGGGCTGGCTGCAGTGTGGCTCTCCACTCCACCAGCGTCTGCCCTCAGATGCAAGCAGGGAGACCCCGGACCCTCTCCCAAACAGGGAGACCCCGGACCCTCTCCCAAGCAGGGAGACCCCGGACCCGCCCCCAAGCAGGGAGACCCCGGACCTGCTCCCAGCCCACGTAGAACAGGGAGTGCAACTCTAAGGAGGGATCATGGATCCCCTCCCTGAAGGAGGGAGTTGCTGCGCTACAGCCCAGGATGGGGAGGGGAGGGAGGTCAACAAGCCCCTGCCCCAGTCAGGCTCTGAGCCGAACCCTTCCCAGTGGTATCTCATTGAGAGCGACCCCCCAGGGTTGGACTAATCCAGAGGGAAGCCCATGTCCCTTCCCTCCCCCCCCCCCCCCGGCATCGGTCCCCAGCCCCAGCCTCCGGGTCCCCCAGCCTGACTCTGGGCAGTGGGACCTGAAATGGCTCTTTCCCCGGCCCAGCCCGGCCTTGCCCGGGTTTTCCCCCTTGTGACTTTTCCCTCGCTCCCTCCCTCCCAGGCACCGCGCCACAGAACTGGGCCGGGACCAGCTCCCTTGTTCTGGGCTCCGGAATGAATGCCCCAGCAGCCCCTCGGATGCCCCTGCATAGTTACCTCCCCCCCCATTCCCTCCCCAGCCCCGCCAGGAGCTGGGTCCTTCCACTCCCGCTGCCCACCCCTTCAGATGGCACAGGGCGTGCTGTTACCTTCGGCCCATGTTTAATTCATGGCAAGGTTGGGCTGAGTTTTCTGGGAAAGAGAAGAGCTCCCTTGGAGGCTTGCCCAGGGCTTCCAGCCTCCCACCCTGACCCGCCCTCCTAATCCCCCAGATTCCCCTTTGTGACTTGGGGGGGCTCTGGGGGATGCCCCCTGGCAGGAGCCGCTGAATGGGCTCGCGGGCACCCCCAGCCCCATCCATTCATTAATCCGCTGCCTTGGAATGTCCTGCAGCCAATCAGCGGGACCTCCGGGACCCCCCAGCACTCGAGGAAGGGCCGAGGGGCCGGGTCAGCGCTGGGCTGGGTGGCCGCGGGAGCCTGGGAGTTTTCCCGGCTCTGTCTGTCCCCCTCCGGTCTCTGCCCTTTGAAGCCGGCGGCAGCTGGGACGGAGCGATCACTCACCCGTCTCTCCCTTTTGTCTCCCTCCCAGCCCGGACGGCTCAAGTTTTGAATAGACTTCGGTGCTGGGAGCAGGCTCTGGGAGGGCAGAGACGCCGAGCCCGGCCTCGGGACCCCCGCTGCCCCGCTCTGCCCAGCCCTGGGCCCGCCCTCCGGGCCCTGCATGCAGGGACCATGGGGGTGGGCCGGAGGCTCCTCACCTTGCTCCTGAGTGTCCTTCCCTTTACCTGGGCAGAAATCCAAACGCCCCAACGGCACAAGGAGGTTCCTGCGGACCAAGGTAAGGGGGGGACGGGGCGGGGGCGTTGCAGGCCCCCCAGGATGGCATTCAGGGGCATAGGGGAGCCCCCCTCCCTCCAGGTCTGACCCCCTAGGGCCATTTCACAGGATTTCCCTGCAGGAGACAGTTTAAGCAGAGGCCTAAATGATCGGTGGAGTGTCCGGGAAGGATCGGGACAAGATGGTGACCCGCCACCTTCTCTCTGCTCTGTCCCAAGCGCCCGCCCGAGGCCCTGAGTTACTTCAGCCCATTCCCAGGCTGGGCTTGATTCCGTTTAGCTTTCTGAGTGAACAACAAGCGCAGATCTTGGGGTTCAAGGAGGGAAGAGTGCAGGAGGTGGCCCCCACCCTGGGCTGTCTGTGTGCTTCAGGTGGAAGGGAATGGTCCCAAAAGAGAAAAATCGGGATGGGGGGGGAGGGGGAGAAGTGAGGGCAGAAACATTTCAGTTCAGGGAATCATAGACTTTAGGTCTCGGAGGAGACCCTTGACCCATTCTCTCGGAAACTGAAGCTCACAGGGGAAGTGGGGGCAAAGCCAGGATTCAAGTACTTTAAATCCAGTTTTCTTTCCCCATTTGAAGCTTGCCAGGGAATAATCAGCCAGATCCATGCAAATCAGAGGCCTCCAAATGCGAATTTCTGAGGGTTGGCTCTGGGGGGGTTTGTGGGCTCAGACTCTGGGTGTCTAATCTCCAGGCATTCCTCCCACCTCCCAGGGCTTGCTGCTAGGATTCCTCCTCTTCCCTGCTTCCCGGTGGTTTCTATGGGCCTGCCTGGTCCCTGGGGGCGGGGAAGGGGGGCTGCGGACTCTTTGGAGTTCCAGGGGAGTCTCCTGACATCTGTGAGTTCTCACACGGACAGCCCTGCGGGCTTTCCCAAGCCCCTTCCTCAGGCCCTTGGGGATGATGTGCCCGATTTCCCCCAGCGGTCCCCCAGAAAGAAAAGCTCTTGCGGCCTCAATCCCCGGCCCCCCTCCCTGTCTCGTCTCTGTCTCCGTCCCTTTGTGTCCTGCTTCCAATGAGAGGTTTCTCTTCCCCACCCCTTCCTCTGCCTGTCCCCCCCCTTCCCCATCACCATGGAGATCTGCCTGCCTCCTGTTGCAATCTGGGAGATAAGTGCCCGAGGCCCCGCTGCTTGGGGAGCCCCGCGGGCCTCCGGCCTCTGAATTGTCCTCCCTGCATCCCTGACTGACTATGGTCTGTCTGTCTGTCTGCCCCCCTGCTCATCCCAGCGCTGAGCCTGAAGGAAAGTTTCTTGCTTCTGGCCCTCCACAACAGACTCCGGAGCAAGGTCCACCCGCCAGCTGCCAACATGCAGAGGATGGTGAGTAGTCAGAAAAACAACAATAGCAATATCGGAGCTAGCCTTTCCGTGGCCTGGGATTTGTACACATTTATGACTCCCTGAAGTCACGTTATGTGAAGTTATCGTTATAAATAAAATAGGGCTCTGGGTTCCAGCCCTTGCAAACATACAGTGAAAATGCAAACAATGAATGGCTTGACTTCTGGTGGGTTGGTTATTTGCACTAATCGGGACTTGCTGTTTTTTCATATAATAATCCTGAGTATGTACCTTTCTTCCTGCCTCCCTCCAGAAGTCCCCCACCCTCCCTAGTCTCTGGAACTGACCTCAAAAGGGTCTGAAAAATCAGTGAGAATCAGTCAAGGTGTGGCAAAATAGAAGCCCAACTTGAAGAAAGGCTAAAGGAATTGAGAGTGTTTTACTGGCAAAGAGTAAACTCAATTCTATTCTAAATCAGCAAACTTTATTTATTTTTTTTTATTTAATAGCCTTTTATTTACAGGATATATACATGGGTAACTTTACAGCATTAACAATTGCCAAACCTCTTGTTCCAATTTTTCACCTCTTACCCCCCCCCCAACCCCCTCCCCTAGATGGCAGGATGACCAGTAGATGTTAAATATATTAAAATATAAATTAGATACACAATAAGTAATCAGCAAACTTTTAAAAAAATTTATTATAGCTTTTTATTAACAAAATAGATGCGTGGGTAATTTTTCAGTATTGACCCTTGCAAAAACTTCTGTTCCAACTTTTCCCCTCCTTCCCTCCACTCCCTCCCCTAGATGGCAGATAGTCCAATACATGTTAAATGTGTATGTTAAATACAATATATGTACACATATTTATACAGTTATCTTGCGACGCAAGAAAAAATCAGATTTAGAAAGAAGGTAAAAATAATCTGAGAAGGAGAATAAAAATGCAAGCAAAGAACAACCGAAAGAGCGGAAATGCTAGGTTGTGGTCCCACTCATTTCCCAGAGTTCTTTTGCTGGGTGTAGCTGGTTCTGTTCATCACTGATCCATTGGAATTGTAAATCAACAAATATTTGCTAAGCACCTACTGTGTGCAGCTCAAAAGCCGGCCAAGTGATGGAAAAGAAGCAAAATTTAGCCCAAACATAGTCTGCCCTCAGGAAACGAACAGCCTGGCAAGGAGAGTGGGTCATTTGTCAGCAAGCGTTCATTTAATCCCTCTGCAAGATAAAGCTAAAAAGGGTTCTTGTCTTCAAGGATCTTACATTCTCACAGAAAAGGAGACAACGTGTGCCGACAGAAATATATAGGTATATGTACACACATAAACAATACAATATGTAAACATATATACTGTGCACATGTACACACAGACATATATACACGCACCTTTGTACATACACATAAACAAAATCAATGCAAGGGTTTGTATTAGCAGCTACGGGGATCAGGAAGTCACTGTGCTTAACTGACTCATCCCATCTTCTAGGCTATTAGTTCTCTGCACACAGTAGACACCAAATGTTTACTAAATGAATAATAAGCATAAAATAGGGTGTAAGTGCACTAGAGGGGTGCAAACAAAGGCTAAGTGTGTCAGAGAGAGGGTGGCTAGGGAATCTATCCATTACCTTCCCCTGTTCCTTGTTTAAATCTAAGGTATCAACGATCTGTGATCCCCCTGAAGGGCTGGCACTGAAGCAGCCTGCTTTCCCGCATTGGAGGACTGTTGAATTTGTTCCTGAGAGGGGCTCAGGGGGCTCCTCTCCTGGGGGAGGTTGGGGGAAGCCTCCCTGTCTGCCCCAGAACTGCCTGGAGGGGAGGGGGGATGGACGAGGGCCTCTGTCCCACCTCCTGCAAAGGTGGGCAGTGAGTGGTCTGGTGATCCCAGGGCGGGTGATGAGGCCGGCTTTCTCTCAGAGAGACCCAGGGTCCCTGTGATCTGGGAGAGAGAGGCCGGCCCCGGGCCCAGGACTGTTCCCCCTTTTCCCAGGCCTGGAGGGGGACACTCACCAGGGAGTGGCCGAGCACTTGGTGCTTGACTCTAACCCTCATGCTTCGCTGGCCCTGTCAGAATGAGTTCCAGCTGAGGGGGGGATTGTGTGAGTATGTGTGCAGGGGGAGAATGGGAGGGGGGCTCTGAAGCTCTCAGGACGCCTGAATCCCTCTTGTCCCTGTGGCAAATAAAAATAGTGAGCATTTATGTAACTAGTTTCTGAAGGCTGGCAGAGCCTTGTGTGTGCGTTATTCCATTTGATCCTCACAACATCCCCTGCCAGATGGAACCTCCTCCTGGAGCCGGATGAAGGCTTGGACAAACTCTTGAGCTGTGGGGTGTCTGAGGAAGGGGGAGAGAGAGAGAGAGAGACAGAGACAGTCTGAATTTCTCCATGCATATAAAAACAGGGAGGAAATTGTGGCAAAGTCATTGGGTGGGACTGAGTTCTGGAGGTGCCCTTCCTGAACAAGCCATCCTGGGGGCCTCTGGCACTCCGCTCCATTGTCTACCTTGGCCCTCACCGGGCTCCGGATCGGGTCCATGAGTGATGGGCAAGGATGGTCCAGGGGCAGGGCCCTGCAAACAGCCCAGGTCCAGTGTTTGCCTCCTGCCCCAGCCAGGACACATACTTAGCTCTTCCTTGAAGGATTTCCTGAGGGTGCCTGTACCTTCTGGGCTCCCAGGCTGAGGGGTTTTCCACTGCAAGGGCCAGGACGGAGGAGACTGCTCGGCCCCTGATTTCCCTGCACCTGGGGGAAAGGGAGGCGTCCAACTGAGGGGGAGACCCTGGGTGGACACCTGGGGCCCCCTCGGGATGGTGGGAGATGCCTGGAAGTGTCACCCCCAGATTCTAGTCCCAGAGACCTGGCTCCTAATCCCAGGGACCCGGTTCTTGCTCCTGGACCCGGTACAGAGGTTAATAACTAGAGCCTGGGTGGGGGAGCTCCCAGAGCGGGGGAGGGCCGCGGCCCTGGGAGTGAGCATTCAGTCACCGTCCAGCTGGCTGGTTCAGCCCCCAGCTGTGGAGGCTGGGAGATGGGCCACAAATGCCTTCCCAGCTCAGCAGTGACCTTGAGGGCTTCGAGGTGAAGTTCCCAGGAGGTGGGGGTGGGAGAGTCCTGTCTCCTTCATTCCCTTCCTGTTGCTCCAGCCTCCTTGTGTATATAACCCTGGGATCCAGGGTCCCCACAAAGGTCAAAGCCGCAGTCCGTGGTCAACGATCCACTGCAGTAACTCACTGTGCTCCATTGGACACAGCTATTAACCCTCAGGTGTGCAGACTCACCTCCCCTCCATGAATATTCAAACAACCCTCAGATATAATCTATCTGGTCTGCAAACTCTAGTAAATGCAAGTCCAACCAACCGTATGTATACACACATACATATGCATGTATATCCACAAATACATTCCTCCTTACTTCTACAAACCCTCTCCACAAACACATACTACCTGCTCATAAACCCATACAAATATGGGTTATAAAAATATACAACCCCATACAAATATGGGTTATAAAAAATATTTTTATGTTATTTTATTTATTTCCACTTCCAAATGATCTCCCTCCCTTCTTCCCTCCGCCCATGGAGAAAACAAGAAAAACAGAAGTTGTTGCAAACATCTCATGCAAAATAATTTTTTGCACTAGCCATGGAAGAAGAAGGAGAAGGAGAAGGAGAAAGAGAAGGAGAAAGAAAGAGAAGGAGAGAGAAAGAGAGAGAAAGAAAGAAAGAAAGAGAAAGGAAGGAAGGAAGGAAGGAAGGAAGGAAGGAAGGAAGGAAGGAAGGAGGAAAGAAGGAAGGAAGGAAGGAGGGAGGGAGGGAGGAAGAAAGAAAAAAAGAAGGAAGGAAGGAAGAAAGAAAAAAGAAAAAAGAAAGGAAGGAAGGAAGGAAGGAGGAGGAGGAGGAGGAGGAGGAGGGAAGAAAAGAAAGGAAAATATATTTCAATCTGCATTCTGAATCCATCAATTCTGTATCTGGAGATGGATGACATATTTCATCACAAATTTTTTGAAACTGTAGTTGGTTGTTAATCAGAAATACTAAGATTTTCAGAATTGATCATAATGTTCTTTTTGTTCTGTTCACCTCACTTTGTACCAGTTCATATAAGTCCCCCGTCCCCCCCGGTTTTTTTTTTCTGAAGCTGTCCTCTTCATCCTTTCTTATAGCACAGTAGTATCCATTGCATTCGTATAGTTTAACTTATTCAACCATTCCTCAGCTGATGGACAACCCCTCAATTTCCAAATGTTTACTAAGACAAAAAAAGAGCGGCTATAAATATTTTTGAGCATATGGGTCCTTTCCTTCTATTTTAATCTCTTTGGAGAACAGTCATAATAGTGGAGTTGCTGGGTCAGAGACTATGTACAGTTTAGCCGCTTTGGGGGAATAGTTCTAAACTGCTTTCCAGAATTTTCAGAATAGTTGCACTGGTTCATAGCTTCCCACTCAGTGCATTAGTATCCCTGTTTCCTCATAGTCCGTCTAGCATTTGTCATTTCCCTTTTTTGTTGCTGTCTTAGCCAATATGATGGATGTGTGATGGTACCTCAAAATTATCTCAATCTGCATTTTTCTAATTATTAGTGAGTTAGAGCCTTTTCCATAAGGCTATGGAGATTTTGGGCTTTTTTCTTTGAAAAGTGTCTGTTTGGGGGCAGCCAGATGGCACAGTGGATAGAGTTTTGGTCTTGGAGTCAGGCAGTTCTGAATTCAAATGTGACGTCAGGTACCTAACACTTCCTAGCCATATGACCCTGGGCAAGTCACTTACCCCCAATTCCCTTGCAAGAAAAGAAAAAAGAAACTGCCTGTTTATATCCTTTTACCATTTGTCAATTGAAAGGTTTTTTTGAACCTATTCCTACTCTATAGTTTAGAAACCTATTAGAGAGCTTTTTGCAAGGATTTTCCCCCAAGTTTCCTGATTTTCTTCTAATTTTAGCTGCATTGATTTTGATCTCCTTTGGGGGTAAAGTTTTATTTTTTTTTATAAAAACCTTTTATTTTTCAAAATGCGATCAAAGATAGTTTTCAACATTTACTCTTACAAAACCTTGTGTTCCAAATTTCTCTCCCTCCTTCCTCCTGCTATGAACATTTATGCACATGTGAGCTCTTTCCCCCTTTTTATGATCTCTTTGGGACACAGATTCAGTAAAGACACAAATTTTTAATTTTATGTGATTGAAGTTCTACTTTTTACTTTCTGTGGACCTCTTTTTCACAGTTGGTCGTGAACTTTTTCTCTATTCGTTGATCTGCCAGGTAATTTCTTCACCTCTTCCCTAATTTGCTTATTACATTATCCTTTTTATCTAAATCACATAGCCATTTTGACCTTATCTTGGTGTACACTGAAAGATATTGGTCTATACTTTGCTTTTGTCAGACTACTTTCCAATTTTCCTAACAGTTTTGTTGAATCTTACCTCAATAGCTATTGAGCTTATCAAACATGTTATTGTGCTCATCTGCTTCTGCCTACTGGGGACCTAATCTGTTTTGTTGATCATTCTCTCTATTATCCAAAACCAAATGGTTTTGATGATTACAACTTTGTAAAATAGTTTGAGATCTATCCTGCCAGGTCATCTAACTTACAATTTTTTAAATTGACTTCTTTGATATTCTTGACTTAGTATTCTTCTAGATGGATTTTGTTATTTTTTTTTCTAGCTCTATAAAATAATTCTTTAAGGAAAGCTTGATAGGCATGATACTGAATAAGTAAATTAATTTTGGTAAAATATTTTTATGTTGGCCCATATACAATTATATTTTTCCATTTATTTAAATCTGTCTTTCTCTTGGCAAGTAAACTCCTAAGTATTTTATAGTGCCTGTAGTTATTTTAATGCTATTTCTCTTTGTAGCTCTTCCTGCTGGATATTATTGGTAACATAGAGAAATAGGGATGATTTGTATGGGTTTGTTTTGCAATTAGCAACTTTGTTGAATTGATAACCGTTTTAAATAGTTTTTAAGTTGACTTTAGGGTTCTCTAAGTAATCCATCTTGTCATCTTCAAAAAAAAAAAAATTAAAAAAAGTTATTTTGAACTGCCAAATAAAAGGAACATTTCCAGAGTTCTAATAGGATAAAAAATGAGGATTGCCCTGAATTCATGACTATTATACACAGATGGCTTTTTTTCTTAGTGTAGGGCTAACTCTGGGGCTGTTATCCCAAATCCCAATTCATACTGGCAGATGGGATCCCTACAGGGACGTTGCTGTTTCTCCCCTCTGATTTGGAGAAGCTGATTTACTAATGCTTTTGCTCAAAATTCCCAACCGTGTGCTTCCCCCTTTGGTTATACACATTATAGAATGTGTATTTATTAAATAGTAAGAACAACTACTATAAAACATTCCCCCCAAAGTCTGGGCTATACTCTCTAGCAAGCGTATACAGAGTCCAGGAAAAAGTGGTTCAATGTTCCCCCTTACAATGCTGGAATCAGTCTTTGCTTTGAGGGTCAGTACAAAATCTCATTGATGATAATAAGGATTTTTCCCCCTAATGTCATTGCTTTCGTATAGGTTCTGCCACAGTTATTTCAGAATCAGAGTAACAAAAAAGGAAAAAACCCTAGAAATCATTCAGTACTTTGGTGGAAACAGTTTTATTTCTCTCTCTGCAACATCAGAGGAGCCCTGATCATTTTCAGAAGCCAAACCAAGAATACTAGAACTTTTCTGGGTCATCTTGGAAGCTGAGGAGCAGCTTGCTCTCTGGGAACTGAAGGAGACAGCTCTAGCACACACAGCATGAAATTCACTTGCAAATTAACTTTTTTTTTTCCCACTGAGGCAATTGGAATTAAGTGACTTGCCCAGGGTCACTCAGCTAGGAAGTGTCTGAAGCCGGAATAGAATTCAGGTCCCCCTGATTTCAGGGCTGGTGCTCTTTCCACTGTGACATCCAGCTGCCCCCAAATTAACTTTTAAAGACAAATTCCATTGTGTGTGTTGGTGGGGAGGAAACTGCCATCTGTTTTAACTCATGATCTTTGTGAACTAATTGCTAAGTTGAGCTGTTGCTGAGTTGTTGATGAAGTCCAAGTGCTGTCCCTGCCCTCTTAATTTGGGGGATTGATGTAAATACAAAAGATGTCTATAGACATATTCGTTGAAAAATTATTTCATTTTAATGAAATTTTACTTTATTAAAAATACAAATAAATAAATAAAATGAATTTCTGTGTCCTGAGCCAAAGCCCTCTCTGCTCTGACTTAGTTGTGGCCCTGCTTGGAGGTCTCAGCCTCTCCGGGTCTTTATTTTATTTATTTATTTTCTTTATTTTCCATTTACTTTTATTTTCATCTATCTTAAGGAGGTAGGAGTGTGTGTGTGTGTGTGTGTGTAAATGGGATTGGGAAAGTGTTAAATGTAAGATCAGTGAAGGACTACCGTCATTTTATGGGCAAGCAGGAGCATAGGCTTGGGAGAGGACAAAAAAGTTTATCTCCAGAACTACTGGGTGCTTACAAAGCAGAAAATGAATTAATTAAATTTAATTATTTTAATTAGTTCAATTGAATTAATTAAAGCTAGTTTAAAAGGTTTGGGGATTTTGTGATATATGATAACTCAATTCTGGAACTGGATCCAAGGTAGCTGGTCTAGGGGGAATGTAACGTGGATGAGAATTTGTGATCTTTCCTGGTAGAACCCTACTCCTACCGGGGCTTTGAGTTCTGGACAGCCTGACAGGAAAGTGCATACCCAGGGGTCTTCTCCCCCGCCACGTATGGTGGGTCCCCAGGAACCCGCTGTCTGAGTGCTCCTCCTCTCCTTCTCCTGCAGGATTGGAGTGAGCAGCTGGCCCGACTGGCCCAGGAGCAGGCAGCCCGCTGCTCAGCCTGGGTCCCCCTCCCTGCCCGAGCCCAGGCCCTGCAGGTGGGCTGGAACCTGCAGCTCCTGCCCGCGGGGGCTGCCTCCTTCACCGATGTGGTCACCTCCTGGTTTCGAGAGGGGCAATGGTACGCCTACTCGGCTGCTCAGTGCGCCAGCAACTTAACCTGCGCCCACTACACCCAGGTAGGTCCTGCCTGGCTCCCAGCCACCTGCTTTCCCAGGGATTCAATCCAAACGCCAGCCCAAGGTCGGCAGGCAAATCTGGTTCTTTCTTTTACAGAAGGGGAAACTGAGGCTCAGACAAATGAAGTAACCAGCCCAAAGTCACACAGGGACCATTTGAACCCAGTTCCGTCTTTATTCAGTTTACCTTATTGTCTCTTGTTGGTGGGAGGGCTAATCTATAATGAACAGTTTTTATGGTAAGAGGTGGTTGTGGTGGAAAGAGTGTTGGATCAAGAGTCAGGAAGACAAGTTCAAATCCAACCTCAGACACTTGCTAGCTGGTGACCCTGGGCAAGTCACTTTACCCTGTTTGCCTCAGTTTCCTCATCTGTAAAACAAGCTGCAGAAGGAAGTGACAAACCATTCCAGTGTCTTTGCCAAGAAGACCCCAAATGGAGAGTCGGATATGACCAAAAAACACATAAAATGTAACAGTAATGGAAGCATAGTCCAGGGGATAGAGGAATACCTGACTCTGTCTATCTGGGTAATTGACCGTGGGCAAGTTAACCTCTCACACATCTTTCTAAGACTATAACTTATTTTTATTTTATTGTTTATTATAATTTATTTGCTAATATAATGTATATTACATAATTTCTATTTTATGTTAAATATTCATTTTTAAAAAAATTGAGTTCCAAATTCTCTCCCTCCTTCCTGCTCCTCCCCAGCCTGTGAAAAGGCAAGGAAGAACATATCAGTTATCCAGACTATGGTTTTAGAATGGTTGCTGATGCACATTGGCAGAGGGAGTTTCCTCATCGGAACTTCCCTACCCCCCCCCCAAAAAAAAAATCACTGGTCCAGCAAATGATGCTGATGGTGATGATGATGATGATGATGATGATGATGATGATGATGTTAGCTAAGCACATAGAGTGCTGGACTTGGATTCAGGAAGATCTGAATTAAAATCCTGCTTCAACACTTACTAGCTATGTGACTGAGCAAATCACTTAATTTCTCTGGATCTCAGTTTCCTCATTTGTAAAATAAAGATAATATTAGCTCCTATTTCCCACTGTTCTGAGAGTCAAATGACATAACATGTAAAGTGCTTTGCAAACCTTAAAGTGCTACATAAATACTAGCTATTAGTTATAAATAATATTAATTTATAATAAATAATAAACACATTTTGTGTGTAAAATGTGTAATAAATAATATTGTTTAAGATTAAGTTACAAACATGACAATCTAATTCAATTAACATTTAGCCTCTAGTCTCCTGACTATCATTTTTTTTTTTGGAGGAAAACAGCATTAATTGACAAAGATAGTAATGGTTAAGTGTCTGAAGCTGGATTTGAATTCAGCTCCTCCTGACTCTGGGCACGGTGCTTTACCCACCATGTCTAACTTTCCCGACTTTGGACAAATCACGTTATCTGTCTGGACCTCAGTTTTCTCACCCATAAAATGAAAAAACTGGACTTGAACATGACTAATGTCCCTTCCAGTTCCAAATTCGTGTTGTGTTTTCACCCTGGTCCTCGTAGGGTGGACCTGCCTTCAAGACCCCTCACCACTTCTCAGCCCGTTGCTTTCCCTTTTTTCCCTTCAAATTTCAACTCAAGATTAGTTCTCTCAGGAAGTTTTTCCAGACAAACTCTACCCAAAGCTATGTTTTGAGGCTGGGGGTGTGTGGAAATTGAGGCAAGTTCTTCTTTCTGGTTGCCATTGTGTGGTTCCCAGCTTGAAAGACCCCCGCTGCATCTTCTCTGGGGGCGGATTGGGACCAGCCAGAAGGAGCAGAGGAGGGTGGTGGGAGGTGGGCCATGACTTGTGACTCTCGGACCGTGGACCTCTCCTTCTCTGCAGCTCGTGTGGGCCACCTCAAGTCATCTGGGCTGTGGGAGACACCTGTGCACGGTGGGTCTCATGGAGATGGAAGCATTCGCTTGTGCTTATTCTCCTGGGTAAGATCCCCCATACCGAGCCGGGGGCTGTGTCTATCCCTCTGTGACTATCCAGCCAGCAAAGGGGACTTGACCCTTTTGCAGTTTCCAGTTGTAGACAGGGAGGAGAGGAGGGGTCAGCCTGTAATGGATGTTCCTCCATATCCCCCACTCTCCCATCCAGGTCACCAGATCCTACTGAACATCATTGACCTAGAAATAGAAGGGTCTTCATGTCCTCTTTTAACATCAGTCTGGTGATCCCCTCTCAGAATCCTGTTTTTAAATGATAAAATAAAAATACAAAGGATTACAAAAGGAAGCAATCGTGTTGAAATATAGTTATATTTTTAAAAATCATGGATCCCAGAAATCTATACACAGGACTCCAGATTAAGTATCCTTGATTTTAGTCCAATTTTCTCATTGAGAAAACTTGGCCCCAGATAAAGTTAATGACTTGACCACAGTTATATGGGGCACATGAGGCGTGGTAGAAGGGTCAGAGTCATTGGGCTTCGAACCCAGCGCTCTTTTGACACCCCTGGCCCACTGAGCTCTCTCACGCAGGGGCAACTGGGAGATGAATGGGAAGACCATCGTCCCATACAAGAAAGGAGCCTGGTGCTCTCTCTGTACCGCTGGCGCTTCTGGCTGCTTCAAAGCCTGGGATCATGGCGGCGGGCTCTGTGGTGAGTGTCCCCCCGCTCCCTTTTTGCCCTCCTTTTTGTCCTCCCTTGTATCCTCCTACATATTTCTGGTAGATTTTCCTGATGGCCCAGAGGAAGCAAGAACTGGGTGGAGTGATACATGGGAGGGAATTCCACTCTGAAGAATGGCCAGTGATTTCTACGCTTTTCCTTCTGGCGATGTCACCCAAGTGCCACCCTGGGTACACTGGCATCTCTGGAGCTGGCCGGGCCCCTAACCCTTTCCCATTCATTCCCTGTGCCCGCTCTGAGCAGAGGTGCCCAGAAACCCGTGTCGGATGAGTTGCCGCAACAACGGACGCCTCAATGTCAGCACTTGTCACTGTGACTGTCCTCCGGGTTACACCGGCAGGTACTGCCAAGGTGAGGAGTGTCTTTGTGGGTGGTACACAGTCTGGAGTGAACAAAGGTGGGGGCACAGAGAGCCTGGGACTCAGTGTTCATGGGGCATCCATGGGTGATGGCACTGGGGGCCATGGGGGCCAAGTTAACGCAATAATTTGTAACTGCCAAGTGTGGTGGGCACAAAGACGGAATGAAAACCGGTTCCTGCCCTTAAGGAACTTGTATACTGCTGGCACAATGCAACATGCACATAAATAGGAGAGAGATGGACAGAGAGACAGATACAGACACAGAGATACAGAGAGAGACAAAGAGAGAGAGAGAGAGAGGGAGAGGCAGAGAGAAACAAAAGGACAGAAGACAGAGATAGAGACAGAGAGAGACACAGAGACAGACTCAGAGAGAGACAGAGAGACAAAAAGACAGACAGACAGACAGACAAAGAGAGAGAGACAGAGACACAGAGAGAGACAGAGACAAAAGGACAGAGAGAGAGAGAGAGAAAGACACAGAGACACAGAGACAGAGAGAGACAGAGAAGCAGAGACAGACTCAGAGAGAGACAGAGAGAGACACAGAGACAGAGAGACAGAGACAGAGAGACATACAGACAGACACACAGAGACAGAGACACACAGAGAGACAGACACAGAGAGAGAGACAAAGGGACAGAAAGAGAGACAGAGACAGAGAGACAGATACAGAGAGAGACAGAAAAAGAGAGAGAAGAGGAGAGAGAGAGAGAGAGAAAGAGAGATAGATAGATAGAGAGAGAGAGAGAGAGAGAGAGAGAGAGAGAGAGAGAGAGAGAGGCAGAGACCCAGGGACAGAGAGGTACAGGGACAAAGACAAAGCAACACAGACACAAAGAGAGAGACACAGAGACAGAGACAGAGAAACAGAGAGATACAGAGACAAAGACAGACACAGAGAGACAGAGATAGAGATTGACAGAGAGACACACACAGAGGGACAGAGACATACACAGAGAGACGAGAGAGACAGATACAGACAGAGACAGAGAGAGAGAAAAGGAGGAGAGGCACACATAGAGAGACAGGGACACAAGGTCAGAGAGATACAGGGACAAGGACAAAGAGACACAGACACAAAGAGAGAGACAGAGAGAAAAAAGGAAAAAGAGACACAGATACAGAAAGAGAGAGAGGAAGAGGAGGAGAGACAAAGAGAGATACAGAGACACAGAGACAGGGACAGAGAGGTACAGCGACAATGCCAAAGAGACACCGACACAAAGAGAGAGACAAAGAAGGAAAAGGAAAAAAGAGAGAGACAGAGACAGGGATGGAATTCTTGAAGAGGGAAGCCACATGATCAGATCCTTTTTTTAGGGTTAATTTGACAGCCATATGGACAAAACAGACCCAAAGCAGGAAGTCTGTTTAGAAGACTTTTGCTATAGTTCAGGCAAGAGCCAAAACAAGGGACCGGACTAGGAAGGTTTTGTGGAGGTAGAATTAATCAGACCTTCCAAATGATTGGAAAATAAGGGTGAGGTAAAGGGAAGCATCGAAAATGGGTGACCAGAAAGATGGCAGTGTCTTTAGAAGAAAGAAGCAGGCTTGGATTTTGGGTTAAAGATAACGAGCTCCGCTGGGGCAGGTTGAGTTGAAGATGTCAATGATATGTTGAAATGGAGATATCTTGCAGGCAGTTGGCTGGGCAGAGCTGGCCTTCAGTAAATCAATAAATGTTTAATAATATTTGTCTGCTATGTGCCAGGCAGGCAGCAAGGTGGCACAGTGGACAGAGTGCCCTGCCTGGGGTCAGGAAGCCTCTTCTTCCTGAATTCAAATCTGGCCTCAGACACAAGTTGATGACCCTGGGCAAGTCCCTTCACCCTGTATGCTTCAGTTTCCTCATTAATAATGAGGAAATGAGCTGTAAAATGAGCTGGAGAGGGAAATGGCCAACCACTGCAGTGTTTTTGTCAGGAAAACCTTAAATTGGGTCACAAAGAGTCAGATGTGACTAAGAAATTCCTGGCACTGGGCTAAGCATTGTGGATAGAAAAAGACAGTCCTTCCCTTCAAGGAGTTTACAGTCTAATGAGGGAGACAATGTAAAAACAAATATGCATATATATATTATATATAAATATAGGGATGGATGAGTGTGAGTGTGTGTATAAACAAACTATATACAGGATAAATAGGAAATATCAGAGGAAAGGCACTAGAACTAGTATTGAAGAGAAAGAAGACATATTTAGGAGTCATTTGGATGTGATAATTTAATAATTGTACAGGCACTGGACCTTGAGTTAGGAGTTCAATTCTGCTTCAGATATTTGTTTGTAGTGTGACCCTTGGCAACATCTGTCTGCCTCAGTTTCCTTGTGTGTGAAATGAGGAGAATAATACTTCCCAGGGTTGTTGTGAGGATCAAGTGAGATATTTGGAAAGGATTTTGCTAATCTTCAAGTGAGAATTAATATGATTATTATAAGAGAAGAAGTTCTAAGACAAAACATAGAGCCACATCCCCCAACCCTCTGATCAGAGGGTGGGATATAGGTAAGGAGCCAGCAAAGACCAAAAAGGTGTGGCCAGACTGGTAGGAGAAGGACCAAGAGAGAGAAGTGTTATGGAAATCAAGGTAGGAGGGGATATTCAAGAGGAAATAATTGATATACATCTTTCAATGCAGACAGAAGTCAAACATTATGACAGCTGAGAAATCGATGAAGAGATCACTGACCACTTTGCAGAAGAGCAGTTTCAGCCTAGGGGTGGAGGGCAGCCAGGCTGGAAGAGGTTGAGAGTTGAGTTGGAGGGGAGGAAGGGGACGGGCAACGGAGAGGTAATTTCAGCACCTGGGACAACTACCACCCTGGACAAGGAATCCCTTCTAGGGGCAAGTGCAGAGCAAGCCCTCCAATTCTCTTAGCCACTCACGTTGTAAAAATCATTCGACAAGTAATTAAGATGAATTCAGTTGAGTTGGAGGGAAGAATTAATGACTCTGGTGGCTCAGAGTTGGAAGGTCCCCCTCAAGGATACTTGAGGATCCCATGCTTTCTTCTTGTCAAAGAGGCTCTCCTCCCATACAGCTGCAGGAGGGAAGACAGAATTGGAGTCCATGATCACTCCAGAGTCAGATGCTGTCCTCTGCCCCCTCCGGTAATTTAGTCTTGTACCCGAGGCCTGAGGAGAAGTACAAGTGTCGAATCTTTGTCTCCCCTCAATTTTCTTCCTTGAGCTGGATATGGCTCTGGGGAGTAAGGAAGAGGGACTCTTTTAGGGAGATCAGGACGTGAGCCACAAGATGTTGTGTGGGCATGAGGGTCAGGGACAGGGGTGAGGGGCTGGCCTGGGTCAGAGCTGGCTCGCCCATGCTCCCGGTACTTTACAGTTCGGTGCAGTGTTCCGTGTCAACATGGCCGGTTCCGGGAAGAGGAGTGTTCCTGCCTCTGTGATGTTGGCTACGGTGGAGCCCAGTGTGCAAGTGAGTACGGCTTTGCAGTCCTCCTCTCTAAGCCGGACCAAACCTGGGCTCTAGACCCTCTCTCAGAACCCAAGGGAGACAGGATGCGCCTGCTGAGACTGGCCAGGACGCCCTGGGGGTGGAGGCTCCTGAGGCCCCTTTCCAGCCCCATTGATGCCTTTGCCCTCTTCTCACACTCGGGGTCCAGTTGAGTCCTGCTGACTCTCCCTGTACAGTTTTCCTCTCCTTGCCTTTCCTGTGGTTGTCCCCTGCCCCTGGAATGCATTCTGCCCCGGAGAATCCTCCTCTTTTCTGAAGAATCACTTCACCTGTCACTTCTACGTGAAGTTTCTTTCTGATTCCTCCCCAAGGCCCGTGTCCCTTCCTCCCAGACAACCTCATGTTTATTTTGTATTGATTATTCTTTGAGTACTGATGTGTGGATAAGTTGTCCCCTTGATGCAATGGAAACTCCTTGGGGGCCGGGGACCGTCCCATTTTTCTGTCTCTAGCCCCAGTGCCTGGCATGCAGTAAGTGCTTACTAATTGCTTTTTGGCTGACCGACAGTCCTCAGGACAGCCGAGGCATATGGTCCCCCCCGTTCTTCCCTCTCAGTCAAGGTCCAGTTCCCCTTCCACGCCTGTGACCTTTGGATAGATGGCAGCTGCTTCATGATCTCCCCTGAGGCAGACACCTACTATGGAGCCAAGAGTAAATGTCAGGTGAAGCTCTTATTTCTGGGGGCCCTCTGTTTGGGGGTGAGTCCTGGGTTTTTCCAGGGTCTGAGTGAAAGGGCAGGGAGTTTGCAGCCCCTGACAAAATGCCCCTTATAAAGTGGACACTTAATATCTATTTTCTGAATGTGAATCTGAATCTTCTCAGGAGAATGGAACTAAACCCCAAGAGGATGAACTTCAGTGCCTTTGGTGGGATGGGAAGGTCTGGATCTTAGTCAAGTGTTATTGTCTATTTAGAATGCAGTGGGTCTATTTTCTCAGGGTGGCTCATGGGACCCAATGAGACACTGGGGAAAGATCCCAAGACTTACCCAGGGAGTCCAGGCTCTGACACTTACTATCTTTGTGCCCTGGGAAAACCTCTAAGCTTCTTCCATTTGAAAATGGAGATAATAGCATCCACCTCCCATGGCTGTGAGGATCAAATGGGACCACACAGATAAAGTGCTTAGCACAGTGCCTGGTATGTAGCAGGTATTACAGAAAAAACTTAAGTTTCCTCTCCCTTCCTCCTCCCTTTATTCTCTTGATTACCAGTCCCAGGGGCAGAAGTCAAGGAAAATACATTAATTTAGTCAATTGTCGATCTGTCTCTAGGAGATTTGTAGGGAACGGGGCAACTGCAGATAGAGACTTCGATCTCAAAAAATTCACCGGTTGCACGGAAGAGACAAACTCTCTAATTCAATTTAATTCAACCAATATTAATTACTATATGCCAGGCACTAAGCCAAGTGTGTCTGATACAGAGACAAATCAGTCCCCGCTCCGGAGAAGCGGACATTTTTCCTGGAAATGTCTGTGCTGCTTATTTCTCTTGGTGCTGGGAGTGCAGAATTATGTCGAGTAGATTGGAGGCTGTATTGATAGGTTGATAAATAGGCAATTTAAAGAAGGAGAGGGAGAAGACTGCTGGAAGGCCATTCTGTGTATTCTGCACCTGTGTTAGGGAGACTCCTGGGTGACAGGAGAAAGACCTCTCCTTCCTTCACACTCTAATTGGGAGAGACAATATAAAAGAAATTTCAGCTTCAGGGCAAGTGGAAAGTCTTAAGGGGGCTGCAGTGGGGAGGATGGCAAGGTCCTTAATTAGCCTAAGTAGGCAGGACAAAGTTTTGGGGGGCATAGGGCTTGGAGGGAGAACGCGTGGTAAAGCCTGGGAGGCAAGGGCAGGAGACAAGGTAAGGAGTAGAATCGTTGACTCCCATTCCATCCAAGCAGCCTGGATCTAGGACGGGTGAGCCCTAGGGGAGATGCTCCATGGCATCCCTATGAGGCAGACCCTGGGAGTTTCTGGCTGCCTGGTCCCAGGCTCTCCTGAAACTTTGTTTGGGGAGAAGGGGGATGATCTCCTAGGATCATGATACTCTTAACACCCAGCATTTACATGGGGCTTTAATGCTCCACAAACATGATCTCATTTGATTTTTCCCTATAATCGTGGGAGGTAGGTGTTCCCATTATCTTCATTTTATAGATGAGGAAGCTGAAGCTGATGGAAGACTTGCCCAGGGTGTCTATGCCCTCTTGGGAAATTTCCCTGAGATTTTCTTGATCTTTCTTTTGAGAGTGGATAATGGATCCCTCGAATTCTTTCTGAGGAGAAGCCCGGAGAGGCCCCGGGCTCCCTGGGCAAGATGGGAGCAGTGACAGGGGTGGTGACTTGCAGGAGAAGGGAGGAATGCTGGCCCAGATTGAGAATCAGAAAGTCCAGGACATTGTGGCCTTCTACCTGGGACGCCTGGAAAACACCAATGAGGTGACTGATGCCGACTTTGAGACCAGGAACTTCTGGATTGGTGAGCGTGGTAGCTGGAAATGATGGGATAGGAATGGGACCCTGGAGCCTCCCCAGAACCACCCCTGCCCACTTCTGGAGCTCAGGGAGGATTCTGTGGCCACCCTTGGGGATCCTGAAATAAGAGCGGGGGGATCCCAAAATCCCAGCCCTGTGCAGATGAGATGGGCATCGAAAGCCACAGATCAGGGGAGGTTTAGAGGCAGGAGATTAGGAACTTGGTCAGCTATTTGGTCATTGCCCTCATTGGGAAGAGCTGAGGGGAGACGGATAAATGTCCTCCAGACAATCCCCTGGAGTCAGGGGATGTGAGTGCAGAAGTTTAGTAGTCCTCAGCTGGCAAGACATGCAAAGAGAATAGTGAAGAAAGAGGGGGCATGGGACCCCTAGACCCAAGACAATACGGCCGTCCCTCCCAACCTCTCCTGTCAGTATTGAGTTAGGGTGGAGGTGGATCAAAAACGGAAACCCCAAGGCTGACAGATGGTGAAAATGACCTGTGGGGCTGTCATTACTCTAGGACTGACCTACAAGACCTCCAAGGACTCTTTCCGTTGGGCCACGGGGGATCATTACTCCTTCACCAGTTTTGCCTTTGGCCAACCAGACAACCAGGGGTGAGAGAGCATGGGGTAGAGGTAGGGGTATAGTGGTAAATATTTAATAACCATCTCTCCAGGGAAAAAAAAAGTGTGTGTGTGTGTGTGTGTGTGTGGAGGGGTTACATATACACACACACTACAATATCCTATAATCAGCTAATCAGCCCTTATGTAATTATTTTGTTGACTAGACAAGCGAAAGAGAAAATAATAATGCAGATTAAACTTAAAAATAATGTATATATATGACATATATAGTTATATATTATATATGATTTGTATGAATGTTTAAGTTTCATATGTTAAATCTATTAAATTTAAAAGTATGTCAGGATATGTAATACCTCATATAATATATAATATATAAACTTTAAAATGTATATATATGATATGTATATAGTTACATATTATATAGGATATATAAATATTTAAGTTCCATATGTTAAGTCTATTAAGCTTAAAAGTGTTTCAGGGCATATAATATCTCACATTAATATATAATATATTAAAATTTTATATATATGATGTACATAGTCTGTGTTTATATATGATATATACATGTTTAAGTTTCATATGTTAAGTCTATTAAACTTAGAAGTGTGTTAGAGAATATAATACCTCACATTAATATGTATTATATTATATATCAATATAGGATATAGGATATACAAAATATGCATGGACACACTTGTATATATGATATATAATAGATAAAATTTAAAATGTACATATGTATATGATGTATATAGTTATATATTATATGTGATATATACATATTTAAGTTTCATATGTTAAGTCTATTAAACTTAAAAGTGTGTTAGAGTATATAATACCTCACATTAATATGTATTATATTGTATACAGTATACATTATATATCAATATAGGATATACATAATATCTATGGACACCCTTATATGTATGATATATAATATATAAACTTTTAAGTTTAATCTGCCTCATTAACATTTTCTCCATCACTTTCTCAAGTATAGGCAATCAACAAAACAATAAATCAAGGGTAACTTCAAAAAGATTAAATGCTTACCCTGATAATGGATTAGCTCTTAGAGGGAGGGGTATTCCAGGGCAAGGGGCCATTCCAAGTTGGAGGAGGTCCAAGACACACACACACACACACACACACACACACACACACACACACATAAGTACCTGCCCTCAAAAAGTTCTTCATTTAACTGAAAAATAAGACAGAAAAGGAAACAATCAGAAAACAAGACAAAATATTTAATTAAACTTGATCCAACCAATGCTAATTATGTGTAAGACACTATGGTGGGCTCTGGGCAAAAATGGGAGTTTCTAAACCCTAGAAGACTTTCCGTCCTCCTGGGGATGCACCTCAGATGTGGAGCAGTAAAATTTGAGAAGGGTGAGAAGGCCAGAACCTTGGGGAATTAGGAAAAGCGTCCCAGAGATTCTAAGACTTGATGGAGAAGAGGATTTTGAGCGGCGGGGGGCCGAGATGAGGGATACAGGCAGCTGTGTGCACGAGGGATGCCTGCAGAAGCAGTGTCCCATGGGCAGGACCTGCTGCAGCGACATTCTTTATTTATATTATAGATAATATATATATGTATACAATACAATTGTAACCAATACAATTTGGTTCTCTCTCTGAGATGACCTTCCCTTGTTCCTTCCACCCTTTTGAATATAAGCTCTGGGAGGGCAGAGACCACGGTTTTGCCTGCTAGGGAGGGGCAGCACCCTCTGCTTTGAAGACCTCCGTAGGTCTATAAGCTGAGAGCTGGGGCTGCCTGTGTGCTCCTTACTCCCAAACCTCCACCTGGATCACTCCCCATGGGATGATTCCCGGGTTCTTTCTGTCTGGGGTCCAGCAGGTTTGGGAACTGTGTGGAGCTGCAAGCATCTGCTGCCTTCAATTGGAATGACCAGCGCTGCAAGACCCGAAACCGCTACATCTGCCAGTTCGGTGAGTAGCCCCTCGTCCTCTCTTTCTCTCTCCCAAGCAATGGCTGCTTCCCTGCCCTGTCATCTCCTTCCTCCATTGGCTGACGTTGGCGTTCCTTCCTGGGCTTCCCTTCCCTCTGATTCTTGCCATTCAGGCTCTTCTGGGGGCAGCGGGCCCCTTTGGATCTCCTTGGCTCCCCGTCAGTGGGGAGGTGGGATCCTCCCGATGCCATGGGTTGATGGTCTGGAATGATTCTGAGACCATGAAGTCACAGGTGAAAGTGGCAGGCTGGGGACTGGAGCCAGTGCACTTCCAGGGGTCTCCTTGTCCTCCTCCCAAGGTCTCCTGATGGATCTGTCCCACTGGGAACCTCACTAAAGGGGCCCTGCCTTTTGGCCAGGCTTGGCTGATGGCTCTCTAAGTGAGGTCCAAGTGGGTCCTTGACTCTTGGTTCTGGGGTCTTCCACAGCTCAGGAGCACATCTCCCAGTGGGACTTGGAGCCCTGAGATGGTATCTCCTGCCATCTGTCTTCCCCTGCCTCTGCCCTTGACACCCATTGGGAAGAAGATGATTCTGCATCCAGGATAATTCCCCTGACATTCCTATATCCCCGCAGGAGAGTGGTGGGGCCCAGGGAGGGAGGTTGACCACCTGGAAGGGATGTGTGAGGGAAGTGGGACAAACAGGCAGAGATCTCTGGTCCCTTCCCTGCCCTCTTGGGCACGGGGGAGAGGGCTTTCTGGGCCAGGTCTTTCTCTTGGTATCCTTCCTTTCCCTTCTGCTGGTACACAGGGAGAATCAAGAAATGTGTACCAGGCCTGGCCATGCTGAAAGCTCTGTCCCACGCCTGGATCACTTAGTGCCCCGGGCAGAGAGCCCATTCCCCAACGCCTCTGTGTGTGTGATAGTGATAGTGGCTCCTAGGGCCTGGCTAGCGATGGTATTGGGCTAGGAACGTAGCAAAGCAGCACCTCCGGGCACTTAGAATGGACACTGTGAAGGAATAAACTAATTTATGCCTAAATTTGGTGGTGTTTCTTGGTTCTTTCTCTCCTGGCCTGAAGAACAGAATCATTTAGGGTTGACCAGTATCTCCCCTGGCTTTGAAATGGGGGCGTTTTCATCTCTTCCATATCCACATTTGTGCCCACACAACTGAAGGAGTCATGGGGATGAAGGGAGAATCGTAGGGACAGGGCTGGATGGGAGTTGTGGGGAGCAGAGTGTGTGTGTGTGTGTGTGTGTGTGTGTGATGGTCCCCTTGGGTAATCACTGTGGTAAACCTTGGGACCCCCTTCTCTCAATGAAGCATCCATTTAAATTCATAAAATAAAACACAGACGTGCAAAGGAAATCAATGATATAAAGAGGTATTTTTTTCCATCCTGGCTCATACACATCCTGAAGTCTATTAATAGATTTGGGTTTTGCTCTTGAATCAGGAAGGACTTTAGAGATCACACAATTAATTCAGTTGTTTACAGCTGAAGAAACAGTGCAGAATGATTAAAGCATTGATCTAGCAAAGCACTTTGAAATCAGGTCCTATGCAATGCAATGAGCACTTGGTTTGTAGTTTGTGACCTGGATTCTAATTCTGACTCTACTACCCAAATTATGTGACTTTGGGTAGGTCATTTAATCAATAAGCTTTTATTGGAAAAACAACAACAACTATGAACGAGGTTCTAAGGGCTAGAAATACAAAAGCAAAACCAAAAAAGGTCCCAAGTGCCTTGTGGAGTCTAAATTCTGCTAGGGGAGGCAACATGGTTCCATGTTGCCTCCAAATAACAAACATAATATATAACAAAATAAATATAATAAATATTATTATTATAATAACAAAATAATGCGAGGTAATTGGTGGAGACTTCATGGAGCAGGTGGTATGAACTGAGCTTTGAGGGAAGCTACGGACCCCAGGAGGTGGAAGGGGGAGGGAGGCACTCCAAGCATGGGAGTTGTTGTTGTATTTATTCTTCATTTTCAAAGGGGACCATGACAACAGGGAGGTGATACCCTGACATGAAAGTGAATTGGATTGAATCAAGGGAGGGCTGTGCAAGGTCACCCACATCATCCTCTCTTCCAGAACCATCTGGGTCCAGTGTCCAGATACAGATCAGGATGACTGGAGATATGGATCAGCTCCTGGATGAAATGGGAAACCTTGGTCTTTTTAAGCTAAGATCTTTATTTTTTTTTTTTTATTTTTTTTTTTTTTGCATTCAAATCCTGCTTTTATTTTTATCAGCTTGGACAAACCTCTTAATCTTTCTTTTTTTTTTTTTTTTTTTTTTTTTAGAGGTCATATCATTTTATTTTATTTATTTATTTATTTTTTTAAATCTATTTTTTTTTTTTATTTAATAGCCTTTTATTTACAGGATATATACATAGGTAACTTTACAGCATTAACAAATGCCAAACCTCTTGTTCCAATTTTTCACCTCTTACCCCCCCACCCCCTCCCCTAAATGGCAGGATGACCAGTAGATGTTAAATATATTAAAATATAACTTAGATACACAATAAGTATACATGACCAAAACATTATTTTGCTGTACAAAAAGAATCAGACTCTGAATTATTGTACAATTAGCTTGTGAAGGAAATCAAAAATGCAGGTGTGCATAACTATAGGGATTGGGAATTCAATGTAATGGTTTTTAGTCATCTCCCAGAGTTCTTTTTCTGGGTATTAAGCTAAGATCTTTAACAGGTCTCAGTTTGGCCGTGGTTCCACCCATTCAGTGATTAAGCATGGGAGACTGCCTGTGCAAAGACATGATAGAATATTGTGTATGAGGAGCAACAAGCATTTATGAAGTGCCTTCTATATACCTAGAAGCCAGGCATCTGGGCAAGAAAGGCAAAAACAAGGTTTCTGTCATCAAGGAATCCACAATCTAACTGGGGGAAGGGTGGGAGATGGGGGAGGACAACAGTCTTTCTCTCTTTTTTCTTTTTAGAATAGTATTTTATTTTTCCAACTACATGCAAAGATAGCTTTCAACATTTGCAAACCATGTGCAAATCCTTGTGCTCCAAATTTGTCTCCCTTCCCTTCCTCCTACCCCCTTCTCCAGATAGAAAGCAATCTGATTAAACATATACACCTCTTCCAAACATATTTCCATATTTGTCATTCAGAGCAAGAAAAATCAGATCAAAAGAGGGAAAAACATGAAAAGGGAAGGGGGAAAAAAAGGGAACTTCAATAACAACAACAAAGGGGAAAATACCCTACTCTGGTCCCTATTCAGTCTCATAGTTCTTTCTCTGGATGAAGATGGCTCTCTCCATCCCAAGTCTATTGGAATTATCTTGAATCACCTCATTGTTGAAAAAAGCCACTTCCATCACATTGTCTTGCTGTTGCCGTGTACAATGATCTCCTGGTTCTGCTCACTTCACTCAGCATCAGTTCATGTAAGTGTCTCTAGGCTTTTCATCATTTCTTATACAACACTAAGATTCCATTACTTCATATAACAAAATTTATTCGGCCATTCCCCAACTAATGGTCATCGACTCAATGGGAACAATATTCAAATGGCTAATATCTATATACAGGCAAGATATATGGAGATGAGTTGGAGATCCCCCAGAGGGAAAGGCTTCTTGCAGAATGGGATTTTAGTTGAAGGAAGCCTGGGAAGCTAGGAGCGAGAGGTAGGGCTGGGGGACAGCCGGAGCAAAGCCTGCTGCTGGTGATGGAGCACTTTATTTGAAGAACAATGTCATTGGATCATAGAGCATATGGGTGGGGAGTAAGGGGCTGGACTTGAAAGGGAAGGAGAGTCCGGGTGAAACAAAGGTCTTTAAACAACAAAGAGCAGCAGGAAGGCCTTTGTTTGAATTGTGAAAAGCAGATTAATAAGGCTGGAAAGGTAGGTTAGAGTCTAGTCAAAGTCTCTAAATGCTAAATAAAAGAGGCAGCTTTGATATTTTTGAAGCAGTGGGGAGCCACTGGGGTTTATTGAGCAGAGCAGCAATACAGTCAACCCTGTGCTTTTAGAAGTTGCTTTGGCAGCTTTGTGGAAGGATAGTTTGGAAAGGGGAGAGACTTAAGGTGGGGAGACAGTGAGGAAGCCATGGCACTGACAGGATGTGAGTGGAAAGAAAAAGGAGTTCAGAGAGGCTATGGAGGTAGAATCTGTAAGACTTATAATAATATTTAGCATTTACATAATGCTCTCATCTGACTTCCATAATTGCCCTGGGAACTAAGAGGAAACGGAGGCATCCCAGAGGTTGAGTTGCTCAATGTCACATCGCTAAAGTAGAATTTAAATGAGATCTTCCTGGTTCAAAATCCAGCACTAATACTATGACATCTGACACCTAATTGACAACGGATTGGTTATGGGGTCAAATTCGGTGACTGTAAAGGGCCTTCATGGCTGTAATTACATGATCCTTCTATTCTACAGCCAGGTGTGCCTCTTGCCTCTCAATCCAAAGCATGGCTGGCAAATGAGAGTCAAGATTGTGACAAACGAGAGTTGAGATTGTGTGACTTAAGAGGCATCTCTGAAGAGGGTCAGGGGCAGTGTGTCCCTTTGGGAGCCTGATGGTGGCTGGGACCAGCATGTCATTCTGGTGCTCCCTGAATAAGTGAATGGCTCAAGGTGCCAATTTCTGATTTTATAGCCCTGGGGATTTAGTTCTTAGTAACCCCAGCAATGGCCCTGGGAGTTGCTCTCTCCATCACTTATCCATCCGGCTGTTAATGAACCAGCCAACAAATTATCTGTTGAGCTCATCAAGCTGGAAAAGCTCATCTCGTTCCATCTCTTCCCCAGCTCTAATTTTCCTGATGGGGAGCCATCTGAGGCTGGGAGCAGGGAAATGAGTTAACAGAGTCACCAAAATCTGCTTCCTTCCTCCAAATGTTTCAAAGCACTTTCTCTTTTGGCCCTTAGTGACCATCCCGTGAGAGAGATTAGGAAGGGCGTCATTATCTCCATTTTATAGATGAGAAAAGATTTAGGAAGTTTACATCATTTCCCCAAGGTCACACACTTCCCAGTGTTGGAATTCGAGCTATCATTCAGACTTTCTTTCCCAGCCTACAGGATTTTCCCCTATCAGAAATGCAGCCAGCTCAGAGCATGTTCCCGGGGAGCCTCCCTTCTCGATTCCGAATTTATTTACCCAGTCAACAGTAGCTCCTGCTGGCAGGTTTGATGGCTCATTCTTTGTTTAAAAATTTTAATATGAACTGAAATACCCCCCAAAAGTACTTTTATAGACACAGCTGAACGCATGATTCTGTATAGAAGTGTGAATTCCCATTTCATATGGCTTATTTTTTTAAATCACATAGCTTCCACATGTTATTCCCGACGTTTGTTCTGCTTATCCGCGCTTCCTTCTAAATCTGTTATTCATTTCTGCGGTAAGAGGAGAGGGGAAGGGAAGGAGAACACTTGACACTAAAATTCTGGTCTATCTTTCCTCCTCATCCCCAGTCCTGTCAGAATGTCCAGCGATTGCTTGCCATCCAGGGGAGGGAGTGGGGGAAAGGAGGAGACGCCCCTCCGCCGTTGGGGCCCTCCGGGTCTGCAGTGACCCAAGGAGCGGGCGAGGCTCAGCGTGGGGGACGCGCCCCCGTCGGGGAGGCCGCCCAGAGCCCGGGGTTAAAGGCTAGAAGCCCCCCCCCCATTTGTCTCTGAAACATGAGGCTATGCAAGGGTCAATGGTGTCACATTATCCCTGCCTATGTTTTGAGAATAAAAAGCTTTAAAAATTAAAAAAAAAAAAAAATAGGATTTCCATCGAATTTCCCTTGGGAGCCGTCTGAGTCGCATCTTCTCCAGGTTCTTCCCCAGACCCTTCAGCGAGCCCTGACGTACAATGTCTGGCCGGCCTGGTCTGTGAGAGGCTGTGAGCTCCTCAGCGAGGGAGATTTTTCTCTCTCCCCCCCCATCCACCTGCTTCCTTCCTCCCCTGCCCCCACCGGGAGCCAGCCTGGCTGTCGGCATTGACCTGGACGGGAGGTTCCGGCTCTCTCTGCCTCCCCGCCCCCATCATTAACGCGTGGCGCCCCCCACCCCCGAGCAGAGGCGTTTCCAAGGGTCCCCCTGTTCACGCGCAGGAAAGGCCGCGGGCTGCCGCCTCCGAGCCGCGCGGAGCCTGACGGCCGCAGGAGCCAGCGCCAGGTGCGGGATGAGGAGCCCGCGCCCCGGCCCGTAGTGGGGGCTTGGCAAACGTTTGCGGGGTAAGCGACCCCCCCCCCCCAGGAGCGGAGGAAAACCATCTCTGAGGCAGTCATTGTCCGGAACTCCCCCCGCCCCGGCGAGGGAGGGAGGGGCTTTGTCCGAAGGGAATCAGGGGCCGTGCTGAGGCAGGCTCCCGGCCCCCCCCGCCCCCCAGCAGGAAGGGGGGAACACGCAGCGGCGGGGGCGGGGGCGGGTTGATTCCCTCCGCGCGCCCGCTGTAGCCGCCCTCCTTCTCCCGGCTGCTTCGGGGGGACTGAATTTGCAATTCAGGGGCTTTGGCCGGTGCGCAGCGTTAACCGCCCGGGGACAGCGAAGCGCCCGCGTCCGCCCCGCGCCCTCCGGCCAGCCAGAGGGGGCGGAGCGCTCCGCGGCGTGCTCTCTGACTCATCCCCGCCCGGACCGGGAAGCGGCCGCCGGCGGGCCCCGGGATTCTCGGGCCCGGGCGGGCCCCGAGGCCGGCGCTGCTCTGCGGGCTCTGCCTGCGCGCCGGCTGCTCGGACCCCTTTATTGTATGCGCGCCGGGAGGTGCCTGGGCGTCCCCAGCGCGGGCGGGCCCGTGCCCAGGATGCTCGGAAGCAGGCATAAGGGCAGGCACGCGCGGGGGCCCCCCCAGGCGCGGCGGAGCACGCGCGCACGCCCAGGTGAGTGCTCGCAGGTGTCTGCGCGGGGGAGGCGCCGGACCGCCCGGCCCCCGCCCGCCGGCTCGCTCCTTCTCTCCTCGCGGGCAGCCCCGCCCTGCCCGGGAGCTCGGGCCTGGCCCCGCCCCCTCCCGCGCTCCGCCCCCTCCCGCGCCCCGCCCCCTCCCGCGCTCCGCCCCTCGGGCCGAGCCTCGGCCGCCGCCGCCGCGGGGGAGGAGGAGGGGGAGGAGGGAGGCCGCCCGCCGCCCCCGCCCTCCCTGCGCGCTGCTCGGCGGCGGCCCCATGTCCCCGGGCCCGAAGCCCCGCGGCGGGCGGCCCCCCCCGCGCGCGGCCGAGGTGGGGCGCCTCGTGTCCCCGCCCCGCGCCGCCGCGCTCCCCCGCGCCCGCCGGGGACATGGTACGTTCCAGTGGCCCCGCGCTCAGCCCCGCCGGGGGGGCTTCGGCGGCGGCGGGGAGGACGCGGCGGCGGCGGCGGCGGCGGCGGCGCACGAGGGGCTGGGGCTGGGGCTGGGGCCGGCGAGCCGCGGCCGAGGGCGCAGCAGCGAGCCGAGAGCCGCACCCCCGCCGCCCCGGGCCGCGGCCACGGCCACGGCCGGCAGCAGCAGCGGCGGCGGCGGCTTCGCCCCTCGCTGGCACCCGGCGGGCCCCCCGCGGGCTGGCATGACTCTGTTCGGCAGCGAAGAAGCGTGTCGGAGATGTGAGTGCCGCGCGGGGGCGGGCGCGGGGGCGCGGGCGGGGGGCGCGAGCCGGGAGCGCGCCCAGCGCGCCCCTCCCCCTCCCCGCCGCCCCACGCGTGAACTCCGCGGGGCCTTTTGTTCGCGGGCGAAGGCCCTGCCCCGGACCGTTGGGGGGCGGCGGTTAGCGGGGCCGGGCCCATCGGGCTGGGCCGGGCGAGCCGCCCCGCCCCCCTGCTCTGCCGCGGCGTCCCCTCCCCCACCCGCCGCCCCTTCCCCCGGATCTCCTTGAGGTTCGTCCTCTCCCCGGGAAAACTGAGGCCTGGGTCGGGGAGGAGCCCTGGCGTCCCGGCGGGCGCTGCGGGGGGCCGGGGGGCCTGGCCAGGACCTGCGAGGTCAGTGCGCCGCCCACGTGCGGGGCGAGGGGGGGGGCCGCCGCCCAGGGTGACCTTGGTCGAGTCCCCCCCTGCCCTCAGGCTGCAGCTCCCGTAAAATGGGCCGGGCCCGAGGGGGGGTCGGGGGGGGGGCCGGGGCCCGACCGGTGAAGCCCCCAGAGGGGAGGGGGGGGTGGGCCGGCAGCGCTCCCCAGGTACAAAGCCCGACGGGGGGAGGGGGGCCGCCGGCTGTGCGCGGGGCTGGGCCCGGGCGTGCCCGAGCGTCCCCTCCAGCCCCGACCCCCGCGGGGCCGGCGCCCGTCACGCCCCTCCGCCGTTGGGGCCCTCCGGGTCTTCAGTGACCCAAGAAGCGGGCGAGGCTCAGCGTGGGGGACGCGCCCCCGTCGGGGAGGCCGCCCAGAGCCCGGGGTTAAAGGCTAGAAGCCCCCCCCCATTTGTCTCTGACCGCCGCCGTTCTTTATTTGGGAGTCTTGGGGGGGGCGTTCTGCCCGCTTTCCTCTAGAAGGTACAAGTGTGTGTCTGCCCCCGGGCCCGCATTCCCCTCCCTCTCAGCCCCCCTCCCGGGGCTGGTCTGTGGGGGCTGGCAGGGCGCGGCCGGAGAAGGGGGGCCCCGGCCGGCTGAGCCCCTTCCCCAGGAGGAGGACCCCTGCCCAGCCCCAGCCCCCCGCGCCGCTCGGGCGGGGTGAGCCCTTTGTTCCCCTGGGGCTGCTGGGGCCCCGCTGAGACCTCCGTGCGGGGCTTTGTTCCCACCCCTGCCCCTTACCGGGCCTCTCCTCCGCTGGAGGCATAGCAGAATCCCCCCGAAGGCCCTGGAGCCAGCAGGGTCTGTTGTGGCCCGGCCGAAGGCTGCCTGCGTGGGGTTAGGAAGGCCTAAGGCCCACGCCTGCCTCTGGCCCAGCTTAGGCTTGTGGCCCGGCTCCCCTCGGCCGCCTTGTGGGGCACCACCTTGTCCGGGCTGCGGGTGCCAGAAGGGCTGCAGCTCTGTCCTGGCCGGGAGTCCCCGGCCCAGGATCCCCCCCAGACAGTCAGAGGCTCAGCCTGGGCCTGGGGAGGGCTAACAAGCCTTTGTCCGCCCGTCCCCTCCTTTCCCGGAGGAGCGCGCCGGGGGTCACGCCGGGGATGTCATCTTAGGGAGGATGGTTGTGTGTCAGGCCCGAGCTTGTCCTTTGCCGGCTGCCTCTTTGTTCTGGCTCTGCCTTTTGAGAGCAGAACAAACCTAATTCCCCCTTCAAATCTCTGATGACAGTTACCTTGGCTACCCGAGTCTAGCCTGCAGCTTCTGCCAGGGCTGAGGGCGCTGGAAAATTGGGAGGTGAAAAACTTGTCTATCGGGGCTAATGCTTTTCCTCCTTTCGTCACGCTGCTGTGAAAATGAGAGTGTGACATGCCTTGAATTCATCAGAAGAAAAATGGCCAAACAGTTCCAGGTAGAATTATGGCTGGTGCTTAGCCCTGGAGACGCTTGGAAGCACATCCCACCAGACCCCATGCTTTCTCTAAGTTCTTTTACCCTTAGTGGGGGAGATTTTTAATCGAGTCCACCCCCCCCCACCTCCCCCATTTCCCCCTTCTAGAACTCGAGGTAAGACACCTCTATTTTCACTCATCTCGAAAATGCACATTATTTAAATGATTCTGAGAAGGGGCTCCCCACGCTTTGTCAGCCTGCCAGGAGGAGGAGTTGTGTTCTAGAGCCCTTTTTGTCTGTCCCTGTGCTCACCCATTTCTTCCCTGCCTCCTGTCGTGTCTCAGGAAGCCCATCAGTGAGCTGGACTCTGGGAGCACGGGGGAGAGGGGGGCGAGGAGCAGCTGCTGCCACTGCCGCCGGTCTCAGCTGTGGCTGTGGTGGGTCAGGACTGCCCGGGCCGCAGCCTCCTTTGGGGGCTCCCTAGAGGAGTTGTTGAAGGGAAGTGGCCCCTCTGCTGACTCGACCTCTATCCCTCACCTTGCTGATAGTTGTCCTAGAGGGATCACAGAGAGGGATCCAAAACCTGAGCCGTGCTAACTTCAGCTTTAGGAACGTTACTAATTTCAGCCTCTGAAGTGTGCCCGGCATTGTCCTGTGTGTGCCCTGCCCGGGGACGTTCAGAGGCATCTGAAACATGGTCCCCTTGATATTTGTGAGGAGCTGGACAGATGTGGAAATCAGATCTCTGCCCGACGTTCAGATCTAAGTGTGAGGCTGACGGGAGGAAGGCGGTGAGTGGGGAGCATTGTTTGGTCTGTCACCTGTGTGGCCTCCTCGGGGGTGACCAGCCCCTCTCCAGCTTGGTGGATGGTCTTTGAGATGCGAAGGTCCACAAATTCATCCCACCGTGTCCCAGGGCCTGCGCTCACAAACTGAGAGCTGGAAGGGGTCTTATCCTTCCCCCCAACCCTCATTTACAGGTGAGGAAACCGAGGCTGAGAAGTTCGGAGACATGATCAGAATCTCTGATCTAGGATTTGAATCCAAGACTTATTCCAATTAGAACACTGTCCACTCCACAGTGCATAGCTAACGGAGAGCACGCTTGCATTAATTGAGGCTTTTCTGCTCGCTTGCTCACATCAGGGTTAGGCAACGGAGCCAGCAGAAGGATGGGTAAGAAGTGAAGGGCAGATCAGTCCTTGAGGCAGCCAGTCCCAGGCAGTCAGCGCAGCTTCTCTCTGTGCACCTGCCCTGGGTCTCCTGTCCCATCCCTTTTCTTCTGGTCTAGACTGTCCCTCCTTGAAGTGTCAAGGGTTGGGGGGAGGAGGGGTTAAGGAAGGCCTGCTGGGCTTGGAGCACCTCTGCCTCTTGGTCTTGGGGCTGGCTGGGAGCAGGGAGGCCATAGCCTGTCACAGAGCGGGCAAGATGCTGGCACATCACCACTTACATACATAGTGCTCTAAGATTGGCAAAGCTCTCTCCCATCAACCTGGCTGCCCTGTACAAAGAAAGGCAGGAGATTGCCCTCAAGGAGATCATGATCTAATGTGGAAGACCACAACCAAACACAAGGACAGAGAAGCCCTAGATAGGATAGAAATCTAACAAAAGGAGATGGTGTAGCAAAGGGTTGCTGCTGGCTTCACGGGGTGGTCAAGGAAGCTCATGTAGAAGACCATGGGTATGGAAGTATTTGGCCAAGTGGGAGACACTTGCTAATGCGAATTGACATGTTTACCTATGAAGAGAGAAGGGAACTAAAGCTCAACTTGGTCCCACTACCTTTTGCCCTCATTCCCCATCCCCATCGCCATCCCCATCATTGAGGTAGGTCTATTGAAAAGTACAGTTTTTGAGGCTGGATTTAACCAGTGAACTTTGAAAAGCCAGAAGAGGAAAAGATGATGGAATGACTGGGAATAGAGTGCTCTGAAATTCCTTCAAGGCCGGGCTAGGAAGGGAAATAGAAACACCAAGTTTTCTGTTTTATGGCTGGACTAGCTCTGAGACTACCAGGGACACATGCAGAAGTCAGACAGCTCCAAAATGTGAGAGAAAAGGTTTCTCTAAATTAGAATCTGTGGCTGTTCCAGCTGTTACTTGAAACAGAGACACAAAGTCATAAGATATAGATGCAGTTTTCAAAAGAACCATAAGCAGTCGCATGGGAGATCAGTCTAGATTATGCAAAAAGAATACACATTAGGAGAATTGTGGGGCTTTAGTCTCATACCCAACAAATTGTCAAAGATGAAAAGTATTGGAGGGGCTGTGGGAATCAAACACAAATGTTGATGGAAGCTGTGAATTGGCTCAGTATTCTTGAAGATGGTTTGAAATTCTAGGAGAAAAGGCTGTAAACTTGATCCTCAATCCCACAAATCTCATTTTGGGGTCACACGTCAAGGCAGTTACAGAAAGCCCCAGTATATATGTGCATATTATGGTAGTAAAAAACTTGAAAGAAAAGTGGGTCCACATGAATTGGGGAAAAATTAAACCAAGTTTTGTTGATTATGGAATGGGTTATTGTGCCCCAAGAGGAGGAAACTAATTCTCTGAGACTGTACAGAGCAGTTGCTGATCTACATTGGGAGTTTAACAATCTTTTGCACCAGTGAAGTCACAGATCTGGCTGTTAACCTTCAAAAACTGACTCAAGACAATTGCCAAATTATCAGAGCATGGGTGTTGACTACCCTCCCAGTCTCTCTGGGCTCTTGTCCCCTCTAGGCTCATTCCCTCTGCATCTCATAGTGATTTTCATGCTTGGAAATTAGGGTCCCTTAGAAGAGTGGCTGTTAATTTGGATTCTAGAGCTTAAGGGTAGGTGTCCCATAAGCTCTGTTGATCCTGAGCCCCTACTAGTGTGCTAACACAAGAGCAGCCAGGAGAACAGTGACCCTAATTATGGAAAGAAATATCTAAACTGGGTGATTTTGTGATACCAGGGAACAAAGGATGAAATATTTCTTTTTGGCGGAAAGGTAGAACCCCTTATGTTTTAATGGCATCCCTGGTTAGAAGGGGGTCCCTGTGTGGTTGATGCTGGGGAAATGTGTTTGGAGATGATGGGTCTGAAAACAAGACAAAATTTTTTTAAAATAAGTTATCCAAGAGGTCCTAATCCAGCCTTCTGAAGGCTATTCTCAAGGCAGCACATTTCACTTTTAAATAGTCCTAATGTTTTCTCTGCTATAAGCCTCAACTTATAACTTAACCTCTTGACACTTGCATTTTAGGTGGCCACTTTTGGCATATGGCCCAAACATAATTCTGTCCTCCCCTCTCGATGTTGGCTGTTGAGATATTTGGAGAGGGGAGTCACCATTAAAAGGCTTGCTTGCAGATGCCTTGACTAGAAAAGAAAGCAACCCCTCTCCATCTGAGCTACAGGTCTTAAGTTGCAGTAGTTAAAATTTTAATCATACAGCAGCCTGGCTGGTTCTCACTGCTTTCCCCATTGGTTCATTCGTTGGTCAAAGCAACACCAAATCATTAGGTCAGATGTGGAAGGTCAGTAGAGGATTCCTTAGACAGCTTAACTTCTCTCTAGGGGTAGGTTCAAGAGCTGTTGTGAGTTATGAAAAAGTAAGTTAGAGAAAGACGTACCTCATGCTACAGACAGACAGGATCTGGGACAGAGTTGGAATTCCAGGGAGTTGTGAAGACAAGTTGAGGGAATCCTGCATTTGAAAGGAGGGCAGCGAAGGTGTGGGTCCCCATAATGAGGCTGCACAGTGTTGGCTCTGGGGACTTTCTCTGTGGCCCCGCTCGCTCAGGGACACACTGTTCCTTCTATCTCTGGGGGTAGGTATTCTCCCCACACCTGGGGGCTCATTTGTTTTTGTGCAGCACTTGTGGGGACCTGCTGCCCTGGAGCGCCTGCACTTATAGTCCTCAGAAAACCCAGTAAAAGAAGATGTTGAACAATTCAGTTTGCTTGGAGTTCCACCTGCTGGTTTTCCTTTTCCTTTGGAATCCACTTTTATATTTGCCACAAAGAAGGGTGTGCCTTGGAGTCAGGGCCTGGCTTTGCACCTGGGCTCCTGCGCAGAGGAACCATGTGTCCCACTCTGCTTCACGTATTGAGGGGAGGTTGGATTGGAAAGTGGAGAGCTAAGAGTTAAGAGACCAGTTAAGAGACTCTTGTAGTAAGTTCTGTGAGAATGAGCATCTAAATGAGTGGCGGTGGGATGGTCAGGAGACCGAAGCAGGCCAATCAATGTTGATCGGAGACCGGGAAGTTCTTGGTTCCCAGATATCACTGAGTGACAGTAGCCAAAAGACTCTGAGTGACATCCACCCGCCCCGTGTTGGGATGCAGGATGTGATGTTCTGGCCCACTGAATGGTGGGGAGGCTGCTCCCATCCTTAGGCGTGCTGCCTGCTTTGGTCTTAAATCCCATCTTCTCGGAGGGGGGGAGGTCTCATCTGACACTCTGAAGAATTTTCTCCTCTTGCAGGCCTGTTGTGACTATGAAAAAAGAAATTAGAAAAAGACTCATGCCCATGTTTACTGAATTTGGTTTGGTTGGTGTCTGGAAATTGTGTGGCTTCCCTCTGGACGGGGCTGCCGGCAAGTTTTCTTGCTGATGTTGCTTGTGCTGTGCCTTGCACTTGATGTATGGTGGGGGAAGCAGAGTGCTTTGTGCTTTGTTGAAGAAAGCTTCACATCTCTTGCTCTTAGCGACTTGCTTAGGTAGAACCTCCTGCTCCAAACCCCTTGTTTCATTCTTCATTGAAGCTTGGGGGCCTGCACACCTCAGGTTCCCTCCAAACCTCTCCCATTGCCCCCTTTTTCACTCCCACAGCCACGGCCCTTCACAGGAACCTCCTCAGACTTCTTGAGCAGCCCTTGCCTCCAGCCTCCTTGCCTTGGTCGGTGCTAGGCTAGGCTCTGGGGCTTTGCCTGGCTCCCCCAAGCCTAGAGTGCTTGCTCTCCTCACCGCCTCATCCTCCTGACTTGTCTGGTTTCCTTCAGACGTTGACTCAGGGCTCCTCCTTCTTCTAAGATCACATCCTGTCATGCTGTATAGATCGTGTCCTTAGAACGTGAGCTCCTTGAGGGTGAGAACATTATTTGTTGTAGCCCATGTTTAGGATTGCCTGGGACATGGTAAGTGTTTAGCAGGTGCTTGTTGGCTGATGGATACCCAGGGCAGCGGTTTTTCTGTTCCTCATAATCAATTTGCAGCATGCCAGTGATCTTTTAAAGATAATTCTTGGTATGGCAGTTCCCTTAAAGTGATTTTAAGTATAAAGTAAGGTGTCTAGTAGCAAAAACTGGAGTCAGATCTGGCTTCCAGTCACAGCTCTGACCAGAGGCGGAAGAAAGGCCCCACATGGAGCAGCTCTCTGGGGCAACAGAGTTGGGATCAAGGGGATGCCCATCAACTGAAGTGTTTGACTGTGATGGAGTGTGTTGCACCATAAGAAATGAAGAAGGGGACGTTTCTTGAGAAACCCAAGGAAGTTTTGTATGAACCGATGCAGAGCGAAGTGAGCCGGCCCAGGAGAACGACTAAGAGGGGTTGAGCAACATTGTAAAGACTTGGGGAGTCCTCACGATGGCCCAGTGCTGCCTGCTGTCACTTCTTGAATGAGGTGATGGCCGGGAGGTGGGGGCCAACCTGAGCATGTGGTTTTTTTCTGGACTTTCCATTTCTGTACATTTTGTTTGTATTGTTTTCTCAATAGATAAGAAAGGTGGAGGTGGGAGGAAGAGAATTCTGCACTAAAAATAAAATTAATTGCAAACATGTCACAGCTCTGTCACTAAATTGTGTGACATTGGACAAGTTGCTGCATCTTGTCTCCATTTGCGGTCTTAAAGTGGAGTTGGATTAGATAATATTAACATCCTTTACAGCTTTGAACTTGTGGCTCTTTAAAAAAAAATCCTGATTAATTGGGGACTTCTACTTGAATTGTCAGTTTGTTGAATTTATTTCAGTAAAGACCAGGAAGAGAGTTTAAAAACACTTGTTCTAAATCCCCCTCTAATTTCTCTCTGGCTCCTCCCCCAGAACCCCAAGCTTTAGTGTCTGGCTCAGTATGCACTTGGTGAGACTCTCCAGTGGGTTTCAGCACTTGATTGAGCCTCACGTCTGCTAACAGGACACAGCGAACCACTGGCAAGTTGTGGCCTGTTCTGCCCATTTGGGGGGTGGGAGGTTTCTAGGCCTCTTGTACTTGCCCCAGAAGCCTGCTTGGAGAGGGATGGGGTCCCAGGAGCTCCTGAGCCTCTTTGCCTTTTTCTCCCCCAGAGCACAGAAGGTCTAGATGATACTTCTCACCTGTCCTTTGGCTCCAGAGCCTGGGAGAGGAGAGCTGCAGGCCCCTTATCTTAGATTGGGGAGGAAATACCTTTTGTTGCTCCTGAAGAATTTCTTTTCTCAACTCAGCTTTTCCTGCAAGGTCTTGTGGAAGCAATTGTAGGTTTCAGATCCCAGAACCTAAGAGTCTTTTTGGGTTGGGGTGGCCCTGGTCCAGGTCCCCAAGGAGGACTGGAGGGTACAAGGCCGCTTTGGGCTGAAGTTTCCAACAACCTCTGGCATCTTTAGGCATTTTTAAAGTTAAGGTTTCTTTGCTGGACTTCTTCCCCTCTCCTTAATAGCCCTGCTTACGCACTAGCTAGCCTGCTTTCTCGTGCTTCTAACTCCTCTTTCTCCCTCCTTTTCTCTAGATTTAGACATGGCCAGAGACCCCAAAGGGAGCCGGGCCCGGCCCGGCCAGAAGCGACAGCACAGCGCTACCCTCTACCAGTGAGTCTCTTTCAGAGCTTTGGGGACAAGCTGGCCAAGGGGTCCAAGGAGAGAGGGGCTGGGGAGGCTGGGGGCCCACTCATTCCACTGGGTCTGGACCCATGACTCAGGCCAGCCAGGGACTCCACTGGCTCCACTCCATCCTCTTGAGCCAGCACAGAATCCCCCCGGAGCGATGCAGCACAAAGCTGGGCTTTCTGTCAATCCTTCCCTATCACCCTGGCTTCTCGGGGACCCAGAGGAGTCTGCTAGCCAGAACCGGGCCAGAGTTGGGGACCAAAGGCTTGTGAAGGCTGTGGCCTGGAGATGACTTCTGGCCCCAGCCTGCCCTAGGAAGGTGGGCACAGGCTTGTCACCCCCCACTGACCACCTGTAGCATTCACAGGTCTCTGCTGGGTGAGTCTTGCTTGGGATGGGGCATGGCTGAGCATCCTCCTGCTGAGAAAAGGGATGGAGGGAGAGCCGGAAGGGGGGAGGGAAGCAAAAGGAGGGAGAACCAGCCCAGGGAGCTGCTCAGGGGCCTAATTGCTTGGCTTGTTGCCATGGGGATGGTCCAGGAGTGCTCTGACCTGAAGAGGCCTGCTTTCTGTCTCGTGAGTGCTGTTGCTGGCAGCTCCCTTTTCCTCCCATCAGTGATGGGGCCCAGCTCCAGCCAGGTAGCTCTGGACCTACTGCTTCACTGGTCCCATCTCGGTGACGCCCAAAAAGCTGTTCTGTTAAGTGTTGCTGTCTGCCATTCTCCATAGCCCACACCTCACTTCTCCCCATCATTTCTCCTGTCCTGTCTATTCGGGTTATTCTCCACACCATCCTTCAAGGTGCTCTCCTGAAAGCTCTCTTGGCTTGGGCCTTCACTGACCTCCCTGTGGGGTGGGATCAGATCAGCAGGAAGAAGGAATAGAGGATGAAGGTGACCGGGAGGAGGTCCACAGCAGTCCAGATTTTGTGGTGACGAGGGTGTGCTGGGCTTTCTGCCCGGGGGGTGGTGGTGGGGAAACCTGACAATGGGAGAGATCTCTGCAAGGCTTTCCACCTTGAATTGGTGAAGACCACTTGGCATTCTCTCCTTGATTTATCCACCCTTTATTAAGTACCTGCTGTGTTTGTGCATTGTAACATTGGGGGAGATTCAAATTTTGGGTAAGTTATGATTCTCTCTTTATGGCGCTTATAGTCTTTACCAATGTAGGATTAAAGGGGAGAAAAAGAGATGATTGAAGGGTCAGGGAAAGATGGACTTGGCCAAGAGATGTCCATATATCCACATTTCTCCTTTTTTCTCTTTTTTTGTGGGGAATCAGCAGCCCTGTAGTAGATGCAGTAGGTTCAGAATCATGAAGACTGTGATCCACATTCATCCACATCAGATCAGGTCTCTAGTTCACATCCGAGAAATGCTGATCCCCCCTGTTGAATTGGAACTCAGACCTCTCCCGGGTCAGGTTCAGAGGTGTTGCTTGGGTAGAGTGCAGCTGCCGACTGATGTCCAGATTTAACTACCATCTCTTTGTGGAAGACTCTCAGACCTCCTGGTCCTTCCCCAGTCTCTCTGCTGACCCTACCCAGCATCTCTGCCTGCCTTGCGCATGTCTCGAACTCGAAGTCCAGTAGACAAGAGAGACTCAACCCCTCCCCGCCCCCCTGCCTCCCCTCTTAGGGCTGAGTCCCCGAGACTCTCTCAGCCCCTCCCATGCCCAAGCTGTTGCTGAGGCCTGTTATCACTTTGGTGAGGCTCCCCAGATGGGCCTTGTCCTCTCCAGACACTGCCAGCCCCAGCCCAGGCCCTGCTCCATCCCAGCAGCTGCTGCTCCTTCCAGCCAAAGGGGCCTCCTGAAGTGCAGGCCGGGCCGGCGCCGGCCTCTGTGGCCTTCTGGCAGGAGCTGTCTCTGGCCGGCTTTGGGCATCCCTCAGCCTCTGGGGCCCTGGGCCCCGTTAAGGGAATGATGCTTGTACCTTAAACTTCATAGACTAAATGTAGCATCTACTGGGGCGGAGTGAGGACGGCCCCTAAAAGGTTTGAGGGCCCTGCATTGGCCGGGAATCGAACCCGGGCCTCCCGCGTGGCAGGCGAGAATTCTACCACTGAACCACCAATGCGCCAGCTGCCAAGGGCCTGGCTCACAGCTGCCCAAGTAGTGCGCCTGAGGCCCCCTGCTGTCCGCCTGGGGGTCTGCAGCTGCCTGGGCGGGAGCGGGGGAGGGGCAGTGCTGGCCTCTGCTGCTGCCTTGGGGACCAGCAGGGGGCGCCCAGGCCTGGCCTTGGGGGCTGCTGGGGTCCGGGGTTGGTGACTTCCCAAGGCAGCGGCCCCTTGTTCCTCCTGCTCCTCCGCTGGAATCCCCGTTGTCCCGTCCGCCCTCACTGGGGGGGGGGGGGGCCCAGGTGGGCTGGGAGGCCCCCCGCGGGGGGGTGGACCTGGCCAGGTGCAGGGGGCTGTGGCTGGAGGTGCTGCTTTGCTTCTCTCATTTTCTTTCTCTTTTTAAGCTTCTGCCATTTCTGGTCTTGCTTCTTAAAAGCAGAGGGACGATGCCGGGGCCTGGCCCTGCCCCAGGTCCCAGAAGCCCGGCCCGCTTGGCTCTTTGAGCCTGGCTGAACGCTGCCTTCGGGAGCTCCCCCTGCTACTGCAGGCCTCCTGTCCAGCCCCCGCCCTCTCCTTGCTGCTCCCTTTGTTTGATTCCGCTCTAAAAGGCAGCCTTGGTTCCCTAGGTTAGCATCTCCACCGGTTCCGATCCCCCACCTCGGCTCGCCTGTTCTGGGGCTGGTGGGATGTGCGGGACGGGCCGGCTCTCCTGCCGCTCACTCCTCATAAGCCAGAATCAAAGGGGGAAAGCTCCGCGGGGCCTGCGCTGCCTCTGCCTCGGTGCCGCGGGGGTCTCTGTTTTCTCCGGGCACGGGGCCCGGGGGATCCCGGCCTGACTCGGCCAGAGGCTTTCCCGCTGCTCTGAGGGCTGGGAGCCTCCTTGGGGTGAGTGTCTCCTGGGTGCTGGTGGGGCCACTGAGGCCGCAGCGCCCTTTGTGCCTGGTCTCTCGGTGAGCAAAGGGAGCCGCGGTGGCCGCCCAAGCTTTGTCCTCCTGGGTCAGCGGTACAGCGGACCTCCCTCACACAGCCCCCATCCCCTTGTTGCTGCGCTCCAGACTGTGGGGTGCCTTAGGAACCAGATGTGATTAGCCCTGGCAGGAATCCCCTTGATGGCCCTGCTCTGCCCAGCCCGGTGAATGATGGATTTGGGGTCTGGGTAGGGGATGGGACATTCTTTTCCCCTCCACGTTGATTAAAAATAACTTTGCCCTTTGCTCCTAGCACTGGCCCCTTGGACAGACCTCCTGGAGATGGGGCTTAGTTTGATCTCTGGCTTATCGTCTTAGTTTTAAATGTGTTCCCTCCCTGACCCCTCACTCCTCTTCTCCATTTTGCTGGTAAAGACATGTAGACAATCTCTCTTTTAAACTGCTATGTTCCACTCTTACAGCCCCATTTGGGGTCTTCTTGGAGTGGCTTGCCATTTCCTTCTCCAGTTCATTTTGATGAGGAAACTGAGGCAGACTGGGTGAGGTGCCCTGCCCACAGTCACCCTGTAAAAACAAGTCTGTCTGAGGCTGGACTTGAATCATTTTACAGGATAATAGCTTCCATGTCAGCTGGTCGATGTCCTTCCTAAAGTCCCAGATACTTCTAGCTTTTCCCCTTTTCTCCGTCTGTTTCTGCTTTTTTCCACTTTTCATTGCTTCTTAAAGATTTTTTCAGTTTCTCTGTGCTCCCCACACTTGTCTGCGGAGTGTGTGATGTTTGCCGTTGGGCTGGTTCTGCCGGGTTCCGGCTCCATAGCAGTAGCTTTGCCAGCCCAGAGTCAGTAGCTCAGACTGTGACCGTGGGTGGTAAAGGAGAGCTCATTCCTGGGGCACGATGGGGCTCTCCCTCCGCTGAGATTGGGATGTTGGTGCCTCCTGTGCTCCCAGGTCTTTCCTTCGGCCCGGGACTGTCCGTCCCTTTGCTGCTGCGCTCTCTCGGCTCTTGGTCTTGGGTTCTGCTTGGTGTCTGCTGCCAACTAGCCCCAATGCACAGGCCTTTCTCCTGGGCTTCCTTCCTTGCCCGTTAGCCTGCGCCCTCCTGCTGTGTCCCCCAAAGAGGGCAACAACCTGGCAGGGGCTGGGAGTACTAGGAACAAGGGGGCTCCTGCCCTGGGTGGGTGAGGAGGAATGGAAGGAAGCGCCCTTTTGGGACGGGAAAGAATTTGAATCAGAGCTGGTGACGTAGCCAGCCAGAACCAGAAGGCCAGGAGGAAGCTGGATGGCTCCGGTCAGAGCTGGGCCCTGTCCCACCGGTGGTCCCGGGGGTCCCTGACTTGGGGGCCGGCTCAGGGAGCCCCTTGGGGCCTGATGGTGACCTTGGTGTTTGCCATTTCCTCTGCAGCAGTAACTGTGACCTGAACTATGAGCTGTATCGGGAAGACTTCCCCTACAGGTGAGTGCTTCCCCCTGGGCTCAAGAGCCCCTTCCTGGGGCTCTGCTGGGAGGGGCACCTGCTGGGCCGGCCCCGAGGCTGTGCTGAAGCTTGACCTCCATTCAGGGCACCCCCTCTGTTTTTTAGGGTGTATGAATATCAGAGGATCCCCCCACTTATCAACCGAGCGCCTGTCAAGAGCAGACGGACTCACATGGGAACAGGGGGCAAGAGTGGCCTCAACCCCCACATCCCCCCACGAAGCAACAACCCACCCCCTGTCCGGACAAAGTGTGAGTGGGGAGACAAGGCCGAGGGGGGGGGGTGAACGTGCCAGGAGCCACGACCCAGACGGCCTTCCCCTCCCACCGGCCTGGGCCGGTCCGGGAGCTGGGGTGCTGAGCTCTGGGCCCCTGAACCCTCGTCCCCCTGTCCCTGCACAGTAAGAGCTGAGGAGCTGCACTCGATCAAGGGGGAGCTGAGCCAGATCAAAGCCCAGGTGGACAGTCTGCTCGAGAGTCTGGAGCGCATGGATCAGCGGCGAGACCGGCTGGGAGGTAAGGCTGCCCCGGGGCCCGGGGTGCGGAGGCCAGGTCCCCGGGAGGCTGCTCTCCAGACACGGCAGGACCGTGGAACGCCTTCAGGCTCATGGCGAGGGTCACCGGTGCCAGCTCCTTCTCCCCGCACAGCCTGGGGCAGGAGGGGCCCTCCTTATCCCCATTTTGCAGATGAGCAGACTGAGGCAGGCAGAGGGGACGGGAGTTGACCAGGGTCCTAGAGCCGGCCAGGTAAGAAGCTCCGTGTGCTGTCTGGGCTTTCTGGCACCGGTCTGACACTGCTTGCCCAGCTGCCCAGGTGGCAGCCAGCTCCAATCCTCTCCACTGTTTCTTCACAGCTTGAACCTACTTCAGGCAGAACTGGTTCCATTTTTCACCAGAAATGCCCCGTTCACTTTGGCCAGGGCCGTGGGGAAGGGGCCGGCCTGCCCTAGATGGACTTGGTGGGAGTGGCCGGAGCTGCCGTCGGACTGAAATAAGCTCCTTGGGGACAGGGAGGGGGCCGCCCCTCGGTATCCCCGCACTGAATGGGGACCCCCGTTTGTGACCTTGGGGGACAGTGAAGACGGGCCCCATGGGCCCTGGGGGTAGAGGTGGGGGTGGGGCCAGGTACCCTGGGGAGGCCCAGGCTTCCTCTCAGGGTGGCTCTTGTTGCACAGGGCCCCAAGACAGTGAGAAGAAGGTGGCCTCGGCCGGCGGGGAGTCCTCCAGTGCGGCCACGGAGGCCCAGCGGGAGCCCAGGGGCAAAGAGAGCCCGGAGGCCAGAGCTCGCAGCCGCAGGGAGGCCGACAGTGCTGAAGAGAGCACGGACACGGAGGAGGCGGTGAGGGTCCGTGTCTACGCCAGCCCCCCTTGCCCCTGCCCTCCTGCCCCTGCACCGGTTGGGGGAGACATCTCATTGCTGCTCCTAGAGGAGAGGGAGAAAGAAGTGAGCGCTGGACCCCCTCACTTATAAGCTGGAATTGGTGATGATTCCAACCTTCATTTTTTGTGAAACCTTGGGTTCCAAGTTTGAGTCAGCAAGCACTGTGATCTAGGTTAAATGCGCGCAGTTCTTGTAAATGTATCTCCATGTTGCCCTGTCTTACAAAAGAAATCAGACCAAAAAGGGAATAGACGGTGGAAAAGAAAAAATGAGCCAGTAGGTGGAGAAGCTGTGCTGTGGGGCACATTCGGGCTCTGTAGACCTCCCTGGGTGCGGACGGCTCCCTCCCTCACAAATGTGTTGGGATGGGCCCTAATCGCCTCCCAGGAAGAAGAGCCACATCCCTCCCAGTGGATCCTCATGTCACCTTGTTGATGTATGAGACTCTCTGGGTTCTGAGATCCACCCCCCCCCCCCCCCCCCCCCCCCCCCACTCCTCAGCTGAGAGATGAAGGAGCTGGAATCTCCTCCCTCCCAGCTGGCTCAGCTCCTTTTTTTGGGTGGGGGGAGGAAGAAATTGGACTGAGGTATTCTCCTTTGGCCCGGCCCTGGGTGCTGAGGTTCTCAGGCTCAGACACAACCGGGCACAGACCCCCACCTCCCACTGCATTCATTTTCTTGTGGTTCCCCATTTTCCTGTGGGACACACTTTGAGGGAGGCTCACAAGACCACTGTGGTCTCTTCAAAAACTCCTTTTAGATTGACCATAGATGGGGGTCTTCTTGGAAATGAGTCCATGGCTGACTTGGCCCCCTTCCCCCCACATTTGCCTCTAATAGCTCCTTCAAGCCCTTGACTCTGGTCCCCTGAGCAGCCCTGGGGAGGACTAAAGACATGTTTTTCTCCGTACAGATGAAAAACCACACATCGGACCCTGACGGGAGCCAGTAGAAGCACTGGGGCCCTTCCTGGGTCGGCCTCCCAGCCGGTGCCACGTGAGACCTGCCCTCCAGCCTCTCCTCCAGAAGCTGGGCACAAGTCCCTGAGGTGCAGGCCTAGAGAATGGGCCTGGGGAGGCAGGAAAATCCAGCAGGTCTAGAATTTCCCTTTGAAAAAACTCCACCCTCCTTTCCTCTGTGCTGTTTCCCCCACCTCATGAAAAAGGGGTTCCCTTGGTAGTAAGGCTTGGCAGGACGGGCATTTGGGGGAAGCATCTGGGCCAACAATTCCAAGTTCTTCCCAAATTGCTCAGTGATGATTTTCAGTTCCCCGTCCCCACCGGGTACCCACTCATTTCTTCTTGAAGAAACATTCCCAGGGGTAGAAACCCCCCCATCTCTTGGACAGTCAGTCCATTTACAACAGTATTGGCTCTCTTCCTGGCTCCAGCAGACACGACCCAGGTTTTGCTCTCAATATTAGCCATTCGACACAGAAACCCCCAGTGTTCCTTATGGGGCTCCCCCAGCTTTCTTTCTGCCCAGCCAGTGTTGGGGAGACATTGGCCGCATACCCCCTCATCCCCGCGATGTGAGGTGAGATCGATACCATTCTGTGCTTTCTCTGGTCCCCGAGAACCCCTACCAAGCCAGGCCAAGGGCAGCCGCCTCAGCTCCTGGTGGCTCATCAAGGTTCCCCCTTTTCCCAGCACCCCGTGGCTTCAATGTTTTGCACTATTAGCCTTCATGTGACCCCTTCTTCTCCCCCGGCCCCTGCAGAATTCCATACCCACAGTGGTGCATGGGAAATGAGTTCTGTTTCCGACAGGTGCGTTTCTGCTCCGTAGAAGATAAGTCAGGTCCTTGGTCGATGTTGCCCCGGTTAGCCCCGTTACTTCCTTGTCCCCCCTTCCCCCATGCTGTCCTTTCAGAACAGGTGTAGTTCATTCTTATGTCCAGTTTCTAGCTTGTCTTCTTGCTGGTATGATACTGTGTATTTCAAATCTGCTCTGGAAAAGTGTATTGTGTTGAAAGGAAAAAAAATTAAAAGTTTGTATTTCTTTTCTCTGGTTAAATCGATTCTGTATGAGTTCCTTCTCTGCTCTCCCCCAACCACGTTGCAGGCCCTGGGCCCTTCCAGGGTTCCTGGGACCGACCCTCCAGATCAAAACACCCAGACGGCCCTAGACCTCCTGGAAATGTCCACCCCGTGGCTTGTTGGGGGGATGGGGAACCCCCCCTTGGGCAGCTCAGCTCTGAATTCCTTACCCGTTTGTGTCCCAGCCACTGGCACCCAGGCCCCTTTAGGGCACCCATCCCCAGGATCCTCCCTCCCCGGGAGCCAGGATCCCACCCCTGGCCTTACTCCATGCTTGGGGTTCCAAGTAGACCAAATAAAGCCGCCCTTGGCAGGGCCCACTTGGGTTCCGTGGCAGAGTCCCCCGTGAGTGACCCCGCGCTTTCCGGCCTTTTTAGGTCCACCTGCCAGTAATTTCAGTAATGGCGACCCCCGCCCCGTGGGGAAAGGGCCCGGCCCTGCGGGCGGTCAGGTGCTTGCTCAGGTCCATCCAGGTATCGGAAACCCCGCCCCCCAACCCCGCGGTCTCCCCAGCAGGAGCACAGCTTGTGGGGCCCTCTGCCTTTCCCGGCTTGTCCCGGCTAACCCCTGGCTCTGGGGGCTCCCCAGAGAAATCGGGACAAACCCCGGATCTGCCAGCAAGGGAGGCCCAAGAAGCAACGGAGAGCAGCTCGTCAAACGCCAGACAATCTTTTAATCAACATATACAGAAATGGCTCCAGGGCTCAAAGGCAACTGTCCCCCCAAAGTCGGTCACGTGTAGGAAGGCACTTGTAGGGTCCCGAGGCCGCTGCAGGGGAGGGGGGGGCCGGTGCCGGCGGGTGCCGCCCCCAGGCTTCGGGGAGGAGAGACGGGCAGGCCGGAGGGGCTTGGCAGCGGTGCTGGCGGCCTCCAGTGGGCTGGGGCTGCAGCAGGTCAGGGGGAGGGGGAGGGGGGTGGGGCTCCTGAACGCCCAGGCCTTGGTCCATAGCCTGGGGCTGAGGGCAAGGAGGAGGGGGAGGGGGAGGGCTCCTCCGCCCTCCCGATGGCGGCTCTCAGGCCTCCGAGTCCTCAGGTGGGTCGCGGGCCACGGCGTCGGCCCCAGCAGCAGCAGCAGCGGCGGCGGCGGCGGCAGCATCGGCCTCGGAGGGCGTCCGGGCGGCGGCGGCTGCGGGCGTCGGGCCCGGGCCCGCCGCCTCCCCCCTGCGGCGCGCGGCGCGGAGCAGGCACTGCTGCAGCACCGGGTACAGCCGCTGGCAGCCCTCGAGGCCCAGGCGCACGGCGGCCGCCCAGCTCTCCGCCTCGCCCGCCTCGCCGCTGCCCAGCAGCCCCGCCACCTGGTTGAGCACGGGCAGCAGCGCCACCGTGATGCCGGCGGCGGCGCGCTCCTCCTCGCGGCGCGTGGGGTCCAGCAGCCAGGCGGCGTCGGGGCCCGCGCCGCGGCTCAGGGCGCAGCCCACCACCACGTCGTACATCTCCACGCCCGCGTCCGCCAGCGCCAGGGAGGCGGCCGTGAGCGCGGCGGCCAGGGCCGAGCCGCCGTCCTCCAGAAGCAGCGCCGACACCTCGAGCTGGGCGCGCGGGTAGCGGCCCAGGCGCACGGCGGGCTCCAGCGCCTCCTGCATGGCCAGCGCCAGCTCGCGCTCCTCCGTGCCGCCGCCCGCGCCCGCGCCGCCCGGCCGCCGCCGCCGCGGCCCCGAGAAGGGCGCCCGCCGGAAGTCGCACACCAGGCGGCCGCCCGCGCCGGCCGCCGCCGCCCCCGCGCGCTCCCCCTCGGCCGGCCGCGGCCCGGACACGGCGCACAGCACCTTGGTGCGGCCGGCCTCGAGGTAGGCCGAGCCCTTGGCCTGGCTCAGCAGCCCGGCGCGCGCGTACACCGGCCGCAGCCGCGCGGGATCGCGGGCCCCGGCCGCCCCCTCGTCGTCGTCGTCCTCCTGGCCCGGCAGCGCGTACAGCGAAGGCGGCTGCGATTCTTCGGGCCCGCGGATGCGCCGGTGATCCCCAGGCATGGTCGGGACCGCCGGCGCCGCGCCTGACGCCGCTGGCCGATTCCGGAGCTCCGCCTCCGGCGTGGGAGCCTCGCCGTTTCCGCCGAATGTGGGAGAGCGCTGCTCCGCGCTGCTTCCCCCTGCTGCCCGGGGTGGAGAACTGCGGCCGACCCGAGCGCGCATGCGCCCCGCACTCGGAACGCGGCCCGCGCCCCCGAGGGCGTGCACCGACCCCCGAGAGTGTCGGGAGGCACCTGCGGGCGTGGGAGCCCCTCGGAGGGCGGCGGCCGTCAGGCCGTGGGCACGTCTGTCTGGGGGGGGGCCCTCGCAGTGCCCCCGGAAGGGCTGCAGCCAGAACCCTGTGACCATGGGCCTCTGAGGAGGAAGGCAAAGGGCTCTCACGGGGCCCCCGCTATTTTGTGGGCGCCCCGTTCCACCCTTGTGCCGGATACTCCAGAGAGGGCCCAGGCACCCTGGGCAGAAGCATTATGTTCTTGGGTATCTGAGGAGGCCACAGGTCACCCTACAATTCTCCTGGGTCCTTTTTCAAGTGTGGTCCCAAGGTGAGTCTTCTCCAGCCTCCAGGGAGGACGGGGGCTGCTTTCCCCTTTCATACTCTCAAACCCCGTAACCTTGCAGCAATCTCCTCGAAGTACTTTGCAAACCTCCTTCTCAACCATGCTAAGTTCCACCTTTACCACTCCATCCACCCCTAGGGATGCTAACAGTCCTGCAAGAGGGGGGGTCGCTCTTCCCCCCGGAAGGATAGAACATTGTGGGCAGTGCAGAGTGAGATCCACTTGGCTGAACCGAGGAGATGGCAAGGTTGGTGAAGGGCACTCATTCCCCCGTGATGTGGACTTGGAGCTTATTCTCTTCCCTTGTCAGAAAGAAGCCCACCTGGCTATTACCAGGCATATCCAAATCCCAGACTGTCTCATTTGTAGTGACTGGGAATTCTTTATCAGCCTCCACTGTCTGTCCCTCCAATCTCTGGGCATCTTAAACAACCTTTGAGGTACTAATTAGCTCATCTTCAGACCAGTCTGGGACCAGGTTCCATCAGGTTTCCATCCATTGATCAAGGGCTCCTCCCTGTCCCTCCTTCTAAGTTATCAAGCTCCTCCCTTTAAGAACCTCCCTGGTTTTCCCCTATAAAAGGTTTATAAATTTCCCCTATAAAAGATGTGCTTATGATGATCTTCCATTATCAGGACTAGGAGGTTCTCTCTCATACTGCCTTCCCTTTAATGGTGTTTTCCTTACTACCTTAAATTAAATTAAAAGCCTTAATGGCTTTTCTCCTTACTATAGTCTGCCACACTCTTCTGTGGATTTAACCTGCCAGGTGATACTCACCTTTTAGTATATTTAATGGGTTCTTTCAAATCCCTGGTAACTCAATTGCTCTTTCAAATCTATTTCATATTTACCACTCCTGGTGCTATTTTATTTTTTTCTCTGTTAAACAATTTCTAAATTAATGTCCCTTTTGGCAGAGAATGGCCACTATGAATTCATGTTTATCTCAGACTAGAAACTGCTACCCTAACATTATCAAAATTTTATGCTGGCCCTTTGAGCATCTAATGGGAATATTGGGGCTTACTGAAAAGGCTATATAGCAAGACCTGTGCTTTAGGAAGGGGAAAGAGATGAAACAAAAAGCCACAAAAGAGGTCCTGCAATAGTCCAAGGAGGCCTTGAAAGGAGCTGAACCCAGGGTGAGAGGCTATTGAGTAGGGCGATGGGGTAGATACTGTGTGACCCCTGGCAACTCCCTTGACCTTGTTAATGTTTCCTCATCTGGCAGATGGGAATAATAAAAGCACCCTACTTCCCAGAATTGGGAGGATTAAATCAGATATTTGTAAAATGGTTTGCAAACCTTAATAAATGCTATCAGAATCAGACTGGAAAAGCAGGACTCGACTACTGTATGGTGCTGCTTTTCCCCATTTTTGTTGGGAGTATGTACTGAGAAGTCAGTACAGGAGAAGGCTGGAAGGATGTTGCCCACCCAGGGTGGTGATGGTGTTTGGAACAAGGGCCAGTGTCCTGTCTGGGTCACACTCTGTTGAAGTTCAGTTTTGCTGGTGCACCTGCTGTCTGCCCCTCACATGGATGCTTGTGTCCCATCTGATCAGTCAGTGTTTCTTTCCAGAGTCCAAGCACGAGCCGTGGAAAGCAGTCTTCCCATCCCAGGTCATTTTGTCTGACCTGGATGAATCACTAAAACCTGCTTCTCTCTCTGCATTCCCAGCCCCCAAAAGAGTTTGTGGGTTATTAAATGCTTGCTATTTGTTCAAGAGCATAAACTCCTTGAAGGTGCTATGTATAGTGCTTCCTACATAGTTGCTTAAAGTTTTTTTAGTTCATTTATTCACTTATTTATTATCCCTTCAATTGGGTTTGAATCTCATCTGATTTTTTTAGGCACGTCACTTGAAGAGCTTCCAACAGCTTCCTCCCTAAAAAGAGGATCCTGTTGTAGTTTCCTCACAACATTAATGTACAAGGGCAGTGATATGCAAAATTGAAAAGCATTCTATAAACAGCTTTTCCCCAAGAGACCTTACCTACTTAAAAAACCCCAGAAAAACATTTCGGAATACAAAGGATAGGAGGCTTACTACATAGAACATTGAGCCTCCTGCTTTCCTGGAGAAACAGGCTGTTCTTTGGGTGGGTAGACTTTCAAACCCTTTCATGACTTCACCCATCTTTGCTACTTTAGGTTGAGGAAACTGCTATCTTAATGCCATTTCCTCAGCAGTCAGTCCCTTTGGCTATGTTCTATCTTATTTTCTGTCTTTTCACGTCTATTAGCTCCATCAGTACAATCTCCAGTTTTTCCATCTTCCTAAAAAACCTGGATTTGACCAGAGAGTGAAGGGACAAGAATTGGGAGCAATCTTTACACCAATGATAAATTAACTAAAAGGAAAACCACATTGAAAGACCTTGGAACTCAGGGCAAGGCAATGACCCCTGTGGCTTCAGAGGGCTAGGATGAAGCCGGGGTCTCACCCTTTCCTTTTATCAAACAGGGATGTATTGGGGGGGGGGGAGGGGAAGAGAACATGCTTTGTATTGATGTGTTTTGCTAAAAGGAAGGGCTTCTATTTGAGGGGGAAGTAAAGGATAAAAATCTGGTTAGTCACGTATAACAGATATTGGATTGCTTGCCATCTAGGATGGGGTGGGGGCAAGTGGGGGAAAATCTGAAACACAAGGTTATGCAAGGGTCAATGTCAAAAAATTATCCATGTATATGCTTTGAAAATAAGCTTAAAAAAAAAAAAAAAAAAAGGCAGCATGGTGGTGTGGTGGATAGAGTACCAGCCCTGAAGTCAGGAAGACATGAGTTCAAATCTGGTCTCAGATACATAATGCTCCCTAGCTGTGTGACCCTGGTTAAGTCACTTAAAGGAAAAGAAAAAAAGAAAAGAAAGTTGGTTAGTGAGAGTAATGCAAAAAAAAAGTTCAGGACTGGAAACAATATTGTTACTATATTAAATTTAGTACACACTTTTCAATCATTTGGAAAGCCATGATCTCTCACAAAAACGCAAGAAATGTGTGATACCAACTGTGACAGACTTGGTTCTTCTCAGCAGTTCAAAGCAATCCCAATAGACTTTGGACAGAAAATGTATCCGCATCCAGAAAAAGAACTGAGAATGAATGTAAATCAACACATGCTATGTTCACTTCTTTTTTCTGTTGTTTTTTTTCCTTCCCTCTCTCTGGAGTTTTTTTCCTTTTGTTCCAATTTTTCTCTCCCAACAAGATTCATAAATGAGTCTTTACAATGTTAATATACATGTATAGCCATAAAAACAATAAAAAAGAAACTAAAAAAGAAAAAAGTTAAGCAAGGGGGGAAAAAGTTCCACTTCATCTTGAGCTCCCCACATGCACTTTCCTATCTCCTTTTTCTCCAACCAAATAGCTCTGGGGGCCCAGACTGTTCTGTAGGGGAGCCTTTATACCCAGAGATAAAGTATGTTCTAAAAGGCTAGGTTCAGGGGCAGCTGGGTGGCACAGTGGATAGAGCACCAGCCCTGAAGTCAGGAGGACCCGAGTTCAAATTTGACCTCAGACACTTAACCCTTGATCCTGGGGGCAAGTCACTTAACCCCAATTGCCTTAGCAAAATAAATAAAAAATTTAAAAAATAAATAAAAGGCCACCTTGAGACCATGACCACAAGATGCCAACATTCAACGCATGTGGTTCTTTAATTCTGGTACAGCCCTTTCCATACCTACTCCCCAAAGTAATGGGTCTCATGGGACGGATAATCAGGTTGGACAGCAGTCTCAGGGCCACAGAGATTGGGGGTGGAGGGCACTACAGCAGCAGCACAGCCCAGGCCACTACCACTAGGTAGTGGTTCCAGGCGGGTCCGGGGCCCAGGGGACTTCAGCCCTGAGTCAGGGACTCATGGGTCCCGGAGAATGCTACAGTTTTTGTTAGGGCGGATGGCCAAGAGGAAGGGATGACTTAAGATGTCGGCAGTGTTCCACTCACTGTGGCGAGGTAAGACACCTGCCAGCGGACAAAGCCACCCTCAGTTCTTCAGGTCTCCCAGCCGCAGATGGGCAAAGGACGTGGCGAGCCTCAGGGCCTCTTGCAGGCAGCCCACATTCTTGCCAGTGGCCTGTGCGGACACATCTTTGCCACCCCCCTTGCCATCCATCAGTCCCGACACCTGCTGCACCCACTCGCTGGCCTTCAGACCCCTGTTGGCTGCATTCTAGAAGAGAAAAAAAAGGGGATTCAGGGGACACGCTGCAGGAAGGGTCAAGAGGTTGTGGTCTCAGCCCAGTGCCCAGCCATGACTCCAGAGACCGCGCGCAAGTGGCAAACCCAGCCCTAACACTATCCGCTGCAGCCCAGGATGGGGGGCAGAGGATGGCGGGCCCTCCCATCCCCCGGCCAGAGCATGGCCTTCTGGCCCCAGGACCCACCTGGGGGACTTGGCACAAGCAGATGATCTTGTTGGCCTCGTTGTCAACAGTGAAGAGCATGGCGGAGGTCTCCGGGGAATGGGTCTTGAACAGCTTCAGCGCTTCATTCAGAGCCTGCAGGGACAGGCAGAGGTCAGGAGGCGGGAGGGTGAGATGTCCCGGGGGGGCCCCGCCACCCCAACGTAAGGATCCTTGGGCCTCAGCCCCTTGTCCTGTCCTGGGCTTTGCCACACAGACCAGGTGTCCTCCTCTGGGACTTTTAGGCTCTACCAGCTCTAGCTGGCGGAATGTCGAGACTGACTCCTTTAAATAAACAATTGATTAGTCTCCGAGAGTCTCCTACTGGGCCCGAGTGGCCCAGAGAGTTCTGAGATGGCAAGTTTGCAACCTTCAGTCTGGGAGGGACCAGGGCTATGGTGCCACACTCCTGCCCTCCCATGTGCCCTGGAGCTCAGCTGAGTAGCAGAGAAAGAACACCAGGTCAGGGGCTCTAGAGAGGGCTCTGTGTCCGAGGGAAGAAGGCTAACCTGAAGCCACAGCTGCCCAGCTTGGGCATTTGCCCCTGGACCTGAGTGAGTTACCTTGGCTGAAGCACCGCTCTCCATCTCCATGATGACCAGGGGCTGATTGGGCTGACTTTCGATGAGCTGTTTGGTCCTCTCCAGCACCTGCAGACCCAACAGCCCAGGCTCAGGACCCGCAGGGCAGAATCCTGTGTACCCTGTGAGACATGCGGTCCCTCCCCCGACTCACTCTTTTCTGAACATCTGCTTTGCTGGCTCGATCGAGGTCATCCATAATCTTCTTTAGAGCTTTGAGATTCTCTCTCAACTCATCCTTCTGCCACTGGGGAACCACTGTGGTGGCCAGCAGCTGAAACAAGAGCACTTGCGATCAAGACACCGCCCCCCCCCCCCCCCCCCCCCCCCCCCCCCCCCAAGTTTTCCTCAGCTGTAACTCGAGGGGAGGCCAGGCTGGTTCATACCTCACCAAAGTCAGAAATTTCCCTCTGGAGGTCCTTGTTTGGAGCTGTCTGGGCCTTCACTTTAGCTTCCAACTCAGACAAAGATGTCTTCAAGCTGTCTGCTTTCCTGAGGGCCTAGAATGAGCGAGGGAGACTTCAGGCAGGTAGACAACCGTGTCCAGCCCCACCAGCTTCTAAGATATGCCAACAGGGAGGCTGCCATTGTACACCATGAAGAGCCAGCCCAGAAGCCAAGAATACGTGGCCCATACTGAAGGGACCCCGAAACTCTAAAATCCTTAAAGGAGAAAATCTCCTTCAACTCTGCCTCAGTGAGAGACCCCGTCCCAGGGAAACAAGACAATTTCCTTCTGTTGTCTTCTGTTCGATTCTCTTCAAATTCCAGTTCAAGCCGAAACTCAGCCAACCTAGGACTCCACCCATGAGCCCCCTTCAGCTTGTAGCCAAAGCTCCTATTATAAAAGAGCCAATCTAAAATCCTCTCTGCAGAGGTTGTAAACATGCCACCCTATGCCATGCTATGCCAAGTAGGCCTCTGCCCACTGGATAACATTCTTTTCAGTGCCACCCTCTCTTTACCCTCACCTATTTCCCTAACCAGACTTCATAATTCTGTCAGGATTTCTAACCTTACTTCCCATTCTCCGTAATAAACCTTTTTATCAATTTTAGTTTTTGGGTCTGTAAATTCCTTTACAGAGAATCTCTGCACCGCCAGAAGGGAGTCCCCAAAACTCCCTAACCTTGGGCCGAATCCCAAGGGGGTGCAGGGGAGCCAAACCTCTCACATCTGGTTTCCTGAACCTCAAACTTGCCACTAGAACTTATCATTTAACTCCCTGACCACCAGAAACCCTAATCTCATTTTGGTTTCCTAAATCTAGACCTTATCATTTGGTTCCCTCCTAAAGGGAACCCCAAAACCTAAATCTTATCAATACCACTGGGCCACAGGCACCTCTTCAGACACTGGGCTGGTGTCAGAGGGGCCCCAAGAGCCTGAGAATTACAAGGGTTTTTAATCTGTGAATAGCTCCATCTTTGAAATTAATAATAGCTGCTAATATTCAGGATATTTTTAGGTTTTCAAAACTGTACATAGCTTAGTTTATTTGATCCTCACAACCCTATGAGGTCAGTGCTGTTATTATGCCCATTTTATGAATAAAGCTGAGGTAGAGTTCAATGACCTCTGCAGGGTCACACAGCCAGTAAACATCTGGGGCAGGATTTGAACTTTGGTCTTAAGGATTCCAGATCCAGGGTCCCGTGCCCCCAGATTCCTTTGGCCCCTCACGCTCACCTTTTGAGCCTCAGTGCCAGTGACAGCCACAATCCTCCGGATACCCTTGGCGATGGCTTCCTCACTCACAATCACTAAAGCTCCAGCATGACTTGAATTTTGCAAGTGCCTAAAAGAAACCACAGTCAGACATAAATGACCCCTAGCACCTGGCACAGTGGCCAGTACAGGCAGCTCTGCCCATACCTGCTGAACCAAGGCCCTGTGGCCAGGCATCAAACCCTAGGGGGCCAAAAATGAGGAAAAGCCGCCGCCCCACCCCCACCCCCACCCCAAGGTAATCATTCACAGCAACTGGGAAACTATCAGCAAATCGAGAAACACAAAGGAAACTGAGTATCGCTGTACCATAAGGAGTTCAGAGCCCTGCAAAGTCTCAGGCACTGATTCAGAAAACCATATAATGCAAGTGGAAAGGACCCCCAAAAAGAAATGGAACAATGAGTAATTATGACCATGCCCCTTTGGCCCAAAGAAGGGAGGAGCAAACGTCCTTCCCTGGTTCTCTGGCTCTGCTGGGGCAGATATGCTAATGATGCTTTACTCTCTCTTCCCCTGTGCTTTCCTCTGTATCAGGACAGGAGAGTGAAAACTCTGGAAACAAAAGTTACTGAGCACCAGAAGAAATCAGCTTTAAGGCACATGCTAGTTAAGCAGCAGCAGAGCTGGAAATGGGAACCGGGACAGCCAGCCTTCGGCAGGGAGAGTAGGGAACACCAGGTTCAGCACCATTAACTCTGGGAGTGCATTCTGGCTCTGCAGGCTAGTCTCTCTGTAGCCCTGGACTCCTCCTTCCTCCTCTGTGAAATATCAGGGCTGGTCACCAAGGGGCTTCCCAAGTGCCAGGGATAGGCAAAGTCCCTCGAGATGAGGGGCAGCTTGGCAAGACTGACTGTGACCCTCTAATTCTGGGCATCTTCCAATGTGTTTCTATAAAGTTCCCACTGTTTCAAACATGGCAATTCTCTGGCTATCGAAACCGTCATTTTGTGAGCTGCTCTGGGGATGTCTCTATTTTTCTGCTTTCTACATAATCCTAGAATACCGAAGCTGAAAGGGACCTGAGAAATAATCCTGTCCTACGTCCTTTCTTTACAGAAAACGCTGTGTCCAACGTAGAGCTAGTAAGGGGCAGAACTCAAATCCAATTCTAGATGTTCTAAATCTAAGACCCGGTTCAACATTCACTAACCAACATTTAAATGTTTGCCAGGGCATGGCCTGATCCAGCTCTTGAAAGTATACAAACATAGGTAGACCTCTGTACTTACTGTTCTGGATAAGGTTATCAGTCAGAAAAGTTCTGAGAATAATCATTCGGGCGGCCCTGCTAGGAAGGGCCAGCAGTCCTGCTGGGAGGGGGTGGGGTGGGGGGTGTTTTAGACTCTCTAAAGGACAGAGACTAGAACTCCTAAGAAGGCTCCAAGCTGCCTAAAGCAGAGACAGGTACAGAACAGAAGTCCCAGGGAGCTTGGGGCTCTGGCCAGGAGGCCTCACTGAGCCTTGACATCTGTTCTGTACCCGTTTCTTTTACTAACAGAGTTCCCAGTTAACTGAAATAGCCACGACATTTGAGCCCCGGTTGGTAGAACTAAGGAGCTGGCTCCACAGTGTACAATGGGGTCTCATTTAGGGATTTGGAGACCCCAATGCTGAAAGGTGGAGCTTTTTGGGGGAATTAGCTGGAGGTCAGGGAAGAGTACTACTTTCTTCAGGTGCCACCAAATACCTTTGGCCCCTCTGAAATTCAAATAAATATATAAAGCCACATGGTCAGAATCAGTCTAGAGATACCCATATTCAAATAACTGAATAATAATGAATCTCAAACTCTTCTAAAGAGTATCATTAGGTCTACTTTTACAGTCACAGACAAACAAGTAGCCAACAAACAGACAAAGTCTGGAAATGAGGCCTGTGAGCTCCTGCCTGCTCTCTTGGGGATGTTGGGGATGGGCCCCTCATGGCTCTCACCTCCCTCGGAGGTCCCTGAAACACGACAGGTTCGTGGCAGTTCCTCCCCACCCATCATCAGACTGCTCCCAGGCCACTCACGTTCCCCCACAGAACTCCACTGAAGTGAGGGAGCCAGCAGGGCCCGAAGGATCATCCAGCAGTTTGGTCACGGGGATGCCAATGGAGACGACACGCACGGGGTCAGGATAGGTTTCATCAAAAACAGCCCGCAAGCCTTGGATGGCTTTGGCCGCAGCCAGAGGGCAATCCTGGGCATACACAGGCTACATGGGGAAGATGAGGCAGAGAGGGAAGAGAAAATTAAAGGTTTCTGGGGGGTCAAAAATTTTCTGAAGGCCAAGCAAGGATGGCAGATGGGGCTACTCTCAGTCTCCAACCCCATCTCCCCGCTGGCCTTGCCTGTCTAAGCCAAAGAAAGTCATGGTGGTAGCTCTAGGGGAACAGGAAATCTTTGTGTGGGAAGAATTTAGGGCACCGGGGAATGGGAGATGGTGGTGGGAGTCGGGGCCGCAGCGAGTAGCAGTTCACAGACCTTGGCCGCCTCGATCATGCCATTAGCGATCTTCTCCGTCTCCTTGATCTGCTGGGTGGACATCGCTGCCTTGGCAGTGAAATCAAAGCGGAGGCGGTCTGGAGCCACCAGGGAGCCCCTCTGATCCGCCTCCCCGAGCACAGAGCGCAAGGCGAAGTTCAGGATGTGGGTGGCGGTGTGGTTGCTCATGACAGGCCTCCGTCGGGGCTGTGGGGAAAGGCCACAGGAAAGGCAGGGTCTGAGCCTTCCTCAAGGCTAAGCCAGATTAAAAGAATAAAAGCGTAGGGGTGCCAGTCTTCTCCCTCTCCCCCCAACACCAGGAGGAAGCCATCACTTAAAAGTTCAGATTTACAACAAAGCTGTGATCTAAGACAATGAACTTGGGATGAAAAATGTCATCTGCGTGCAGAGAGAGAATCACAGAGATTGACCACCTATTTTTTTTGGGGGGGGGGTTAGGGGGAGGGAAAGTAGGGGGTTATTTGCTTTTTCTCCTGGTTTTCTCCCTTTTGGTCTGATTTTTCTTGCACAGTATGGAAATATGTTTAAAACAATTGCATATAGTTAAGCTGTATCAGATTACTTGCTGTCTTGGGGAGGAGAAAGAAAAATCTGGAACACCAAGTCTTATAAAAATGAATGTTGAATGAGACGATTCAGGTCAGTTCCAATGATCTTGTGATGAAGAGAGCCAGCTGCCCCAGAGAGAGGACTGTGGAGACTGAGTGTGGATCACAATATAGCATCCTCACTCTTTTTGTTATTGTTTATCTGCATTTTGTTTTCTTTCTCATTTTTTCCTTTCTGCTCTGATTTTTCTTGTGCAGCAAGAGAATTGTATAAATACTTATGCCTATATTGGATTCAACATACATTGGATTACTTGTCATCTAGGGGAAGGGGGGGGAGGAAAAGGGGGAAAATTTGGAACACAAGGTTTTGCAAGGGTCAGTGTTGAAAAAATAGCCAAGGTTTTGCAAGGGTCAGTGTTGAAAAAATAGCCATGCATGTGTCTTAAAATTTAAAAAGCTAATTAAAAATGAATGTTGAAAACTATCTTTATGTGTATTTGGGAAAATGAAATACTCCTGAGAAAAAAAAATTGGAATTTAGTAAACTTCCATGTTAATGAAATAACATGGCAGTGAAATCATTATTTCATTAATTACAATTAGGTTATTGCAATTAATTACATCTAGTGTAACAGCATTTATAAAATAATTTATAATTCACTTGTAGCACAATAGAGGAATGGATCTGGAGTCAAGAGGACTTGAATTCAAATCCTCAGACACACAGCAGCTATGGCAATGGTTCTCAAAGTGTGGTGCAGTGAATTCTGGAGGGTCTCTGAAATCTTTTCAGAGGGTCTACAAATTCAAAATTAGGTTTTTTTCCTATTTATGATAAATATCTATTATGTAACCCATATAAACAAAAACTCTTTGGACATATTCTCAATAGTTGTTAATACTGCAAAGATAGAGAAAAAGAGATTGAGAACCACTGAGCTATGGGATGGTAAACAAGTTCTTTAATGTCTGCCTGAATCAGTTTCCTCACCTGAATGATGAAACAACAGCACCTACCTCTAGGGATTGTTATGAGGATCGAACAAAACAACATTTGAAAAAGCAAGCATTCTTGCTTTTATTTATTAGAATAGAAGGATCTTCTATTCTAATTGGGCAGACCACCTAGCTTTAGCTGGCATACAAGACAAACACACTATAGGCAGAAGAGAGCCTGGGGGTGGGAAGGCACTGGTAGTCAGGGGGGCCCTGGCAAAGTCCCACTGCAGATGACAGCCTGAGATCACAGAGGAGACACAGCTAATGCAGGAGTACAGAGATGGGAGATGAGAGGGAGCATCAGGTGTGAGGAGCATGGAGCAGGCCAGAAGGCTCTCTTCCAGGGTTGGAGGAGGGAATTAAAGTATTATAAAAGTGTAATGGCAAAAGGGTCAGAGTTAAAGAGCTTTAAATGCCCAAGAGAAAAGTACATCATTTACTAAGTGGCAAATAGGGAGGATGGGTGTGAAATAGTCAGGTTGATAATTTAGGAAAATGAATCTGAAATTATACAAATAAAAGCCTGTGCTCTAAGTTTTCATTGGCGGGAATATACCCAAGGATGTTGCCAATTACAAGAATGGCCTCCTATACATAAACCTATTTCTGGCAGCACTTTTTGAGGTATCAAAGATCAAAGAAAAAACAAATGCTCACTGACTGGGGAATGGCTAAAGAAACCCTGGCACTCCAATGCAAAGGCAAATTTCTCTGCTTTATGAAACAAGAAATATGATGAATACTGAGAATTGGGGAAAGACTTAACTGTACTGATAAAAAATGAAGAATGGAAAAACAATATAAATGAACAAGAACTATGACTGACTGCAAAAATACTGAATAGAATGGTGCAAAATTGTAATGACCAAATGTGTCTCCAAAGAAAAGACAGAAGACACCTTCACTTGATTTTTGGCGAGGTTGAGGGAAATACTGTATATAGTGACCACCTGAACCCATTATGTCCTTTTTTCCCCTTTTATTATAGCTTTTTATTTACAGAATATATGTATGGGTAATTTTTCAGCATTGACAATTGCAAAACCTTTTGTTCCAATTTTTTCCCTTCTTCCCCCACCCCTTCTCCTGATGGCAGATTGACCAATAAAGTTTAAATATGTTAAAGTGTAAGTTAAATACAACATATGTATACATGTCCAAACAGTTATTTTGCTGTACAAAAAAAAAATCAGTATGTCCCTTTTTTTCTTTATGATGAGGGGTGGCTCTTGGGGAGGGGACTGAGAGATGGATACCACAGGAAATGTAGGTGATGTAAAAAATAACTAAATTAGCTGATGTCACTTACCTCATCAATGAACAGCCTGACACGATCCCCAACTCTCAGGCTCCCATAGACTGTCCCTATGTGGAGCACATATCCCCCTCGAACCTGGGCATCTTTGACTGTGAATTCAGTTTTCTAAAAAGGTAAAGAGTGAGATTTAACAAAACAAACCAATAATTGATCAACAAACATCCATAATCAACCATCAGAAATGGAAAAAGGAATACGCCAGAACTGAGGATCCCAGCAGAGGGATTTGCTCTTGTGTCTAGGGCTGTGCCCCCCCCTTCCCCTCCCCCCCTCCAGCAGCCTCCTCCCCACTGCCACCTGTGGATGCAGTCACACTTACATCCTCACTGCTGTCATCCTCCTTCACCAGGAAGCCCTCATCATAGATCTGCCCTCCTTGCTCAGCATAGAAGCAGGTCTTATCTAGCACCACACCACACTCTTGGCCTGTGGACACTTCGTCCACAAACATCTTCTCCCTGCGCAAGGCCTGCACCGTGGCCATGGGATTCTCAAACTCTGTAGGACAAGAAGAGAAGGTCAAGAATAGGCCAGTGCACATAACAGCAGCAGCTCACTGGACTTGGCAGGAGTGCCCACCTTCCTCGTCCTGCCACATTTCTAAGCAGAAGGTAGTTAGGCAGACCAGCAAAGAGAAGAAAAGGCACTGGGAATCAGGCCTGCTGAGGGCCAACAAGTTTCGCCACCAACTAGCCAAGCAAGTCACTTTTCCTTTTCAGGTAAGAGATGGCTGGCTACAGATCCTCAGATTTCTTCCAAAGAGAATTCTATAATCGAGGGCTTTGGTCTTGTTTTAAAACTCCAGAAAGTGTAGATAAGTACAGAGATTCTCATTGCCACCTATATTCTTCAAATTGTGCTCATTATCATACTTGCTAAAATTAACCCACCCTGGTAACCTAACTCTGCCATATGAGAAACAAAGAAATGGGATCCAGTGCAGCCAGAACACCCCAAAAACTGGCAAATGAAATCAAAGGGATGGAAGGAGCATAAACACAGCAACATACCATAAGTGCCACTGGAATCTGACCGATAATTATACTTCAGGGAATCATCTGTAACCTTGAGACCCTTGACTCGAAGCTCTTCAATGGCATAAATGTCCAGCATGATGTGATCTTCCCCTCCAGCTCCCTTGCCTTGGGACTTTAGCTGGCAAAATAATAAATATGGGTCACATGGGACAAATACTAAGTCTGCATCACCCCTACAGCTGGCTAAACCTCTCCATCAGGAAGCCCCTAAAGAACAGGTTTGGTTTTGCAAAGGGAGGGAGGGACGGGGAGATGCCTCCTTGTCACCATTCAACCGCTACCTGAGCCAGTTTTCTCTCCTCCTCAAAGCCATTCATATCCACAACCAATCCTTTCTCCTCAGCAATCAGTCCAGTGAGATCCACTGGAAAACCATACGTATCATAGAGTAGCCATGCTGTGTCACCTGTGAGGAACATGGGCACAAAAAAGAGTGGGAGTCATGCCAGGAAAAATTTATGAGCAAACTCCTTTCCCCCCCAGAAGAAATGGAAAGTGATAAAAGGAATAAAAAAGACTGCCATGGAAAAGGGCTATCTATCTCTGAGTGTGATCCCCATCATATCCATTTAATTCTCTGGGATTTTTCTTTCTGGAAAGAAAACCCTACATTTATCTGGTGAGTACTTTAACCAAAGTGAGACCGATCTCTTAGTGGCCATAGAAGCCAACTGTCACTGGTCTAAAAGTGAAGCTTGGCTATCAGAAGAAGAAATTGTGTTCTCACCTGGGATTGTCTTACAATCTCCCAAACTTTGTATCTTCCTGTCCAGTATGCGCCGCCCTCTGCTCAGGGTCTTCAGAAACTGCACCTCTTCTTCGTTAATGATGTCCTTCACCATGTCTGGGTCCTTCTTTAGCTCAGGAAACGCGTCACCCTATCACAGGAGGAACAAAGGGTTGTTGTCAGGAGCCTGTGGTGGCCGCCGGCCAATGCGGCTCTGCTCAGAATACTTGCTTTAGGAGAATGAACGTACCAATGACTGGACAACCACATCCACAAGGGTAGCAAAGAAACCCCTTTTGGCGTTGAGTTTCTCATGGGAGTATCGAATCGCCCGCCGGAGTATCCGCCTTAGCACATAACTGGGAGAAGACAGAATTTGGTCAAGTACTTAGAGATGCTCTAAGCCAGATTCTTTCTAGAAGCTCTTCCGGAAACTCACCTCAACAATTAAGAGACCTTTTCATCCATTCTATGATATTTTCCCAGGTCATTCCCACTCCCTCTACCACTGAAACATTTATAAAGCACAACAGGTTCAAGGCAGGTAGTACAACAATGGCTATTCTGCCTGCAAACCAAGTAGAGTGCAGAGTATCAGAGAGTGCAGGCAATACCATCCATGATCCTGGACATGTCACTCCCCTACTCAGTCAACTCCAGTATCAACTCCCTATCACCACCTAGTATAGTATAGTGAAAGCATTTCTGATAAGAAAAACCATAGAAAACTTTTTCCTTTAATGCAGTTTTTGTCATTTACGTGAAATATAACTAAAAACCAAAATTGGGAAATCTAAAAATCAATTACTTATACCTTAAGTATATGCTGTGTGCCAGCACTGTGCTAAACCAAGGATTCAAAGACAGAGAAAAACAGGTTGGCAAGAAAAAAAAAAATAAAATCCTATCACTTTGTACTCAACAGGTACAGAGATTTAAATGGTAGGGACCTTTTGAGACTTGCTCAAATTCTTCTCCCTCCCCTTGGTGTCAAAGCACCAGCCTGGTAAAGAGCTGTTCAGGTCATCAATGGGCTTACCCTCGGCCTGTATTGTCAGGTCGGCCACCGTCGGCCAGGGCCACTGTGAGGGTACGTGCGTGGTCAGCCAGCACCCGGTACGCCATATCTATCCCGTCTACATCATCAGCTCCAACTTGCCCTGTGTACTGCCGAACACCAGTGCCCTGTAAGAAAAGCAGAGCAAAGTAGTTCTGGAAGGAAGGTGCCATTGAGAACACTTGGGAGGATTCATGGTTTCCTTCATGTAGCTGCTGGATTATGATGTAGAAGAGGGATGCGATTTGTTTGGTTCCAGAGAACAGAAGCAAGGCCAAGGTGGACACTGCAAAGAGGCCACTTATGATGGGAGGACAAACACCCAACAATTAGGGATGCCCCAGCATGGGGTGGTCTGCCCTCACTAGGAGTCCTCAAGTAGAGTAAGGATGGACATCTGTCCATTATGTTATGATAGGGATTTCTTTGGACTCTTTGTTCTGTCATTTTAGTTGTGTCCAACTCTGTGGACCCCGTTCTGGGGTTTTCTTGGCAAAGATGTTCGATTAGTTAGCCATTTCCCTCTTTCTTTACAGATGAGGAAACTGAGGCTAACATAAGTGACTTGCCCGGGGTCACCCAGCTAAGGAAGTGTCTGAGGCTGGACTTGAATTCAGCAAGATGAGTCTTCCTGACTCCCAGCCCAGGGCTCTCTGTGCCATGGGGCCCACTGGCTGCCTACTTTGGGTCAACTTGGATGAAATGGCTGCTAAAGAGCCCTTCAACCCAAACTGTAAATCCGGGACATGAGACAATTCACAAGCTAACATGCTAGATGATGCTCCTGACTCCTGCCCTAAGTCATCAGGCCCTGGCCTCTCTGGAGCTGGACAGGAAAGGGAACACACACAGGGAACCAAAAAGATGTCTTTCCCCTTTTCCACCTCTCAGCACAGGGGCTTGCACACAGTAGGAGCTTAATAATGATGTTGATGAATGAATGAATCTCTGGTTACACTGCTAAACCCTAGCTACTGTCCCAAGCAGTAGCTTTGGGACACAGGCTCATACCTTCTGAATGGCTTCAAAGTAGGGGACGAATAGGTCTGTATCGTAGTTGGACATCTTGTTCTGTAACACGGACACCAGGCGCTCCAGACCCATTCCTGTATCAATGCTTTTCTTGGGAAGGGGTTTCAGGCTGCCATCAGTTTCCCTGCATGATTCAGAGAAAATACAACATGAGTCAGGGGATCCAGGCTGGGGTCACCCAAGTCCTTGGCCTTTGAAAGACAAACTGTGATCACTTGTTTTTCCACAATAGAAACAGAACTGAGATAAAATGAGATTCTAAAAAGTTAGTTTTAAAATAGCAGGCTTAAGTCAAAAATGAGATCTCAGGGAAAACTTATGAACTTTTTTGGACCTAAAGCAGAATTTGATTCACATGATAAGGAGTCATCACTAAGATAAGAATATCCCAATTTAAAAAATTCAGACCTGACCTTTTTTTTTTTTTTTTGGGGGGGGGGAAGAGAGGAGGGAGGAAGGAGAGCAGAAAAACATAATAAAACGAAAATTCCCCCTCTTCCAAAAGGACAGTTCCATTCCTTTAGTGCTTTTCCCATTTTAGGGTCATCATTCACAAAGGGAAAGCTTCAGCTCATGAAAACTCCCCGATGGTAATAGCTACCATCCTTTTATTTCTGGGTCTGCTTTTCCCCTTCTTGATGAAGTATGAATGAAAGATCCTAAAGTAACTTGACTGTAGGGGCCAGGTTTTTTATTTTTTTGCTCCAGACACTTCCAGGGAGGAACCTCCCTTTCCCAATGCAGACTGCTTTCTGCTCTGCAACTTCCGAGCCTAGAGAACTGCCCTGGGCAGGGAGAAGTAAAGGGATTTTGCTGAGGGTTACACGTCCTGTATGTCAGAAGCAAGACTTGAACCCAGGTCTTCCCTGCCCTCTGTCTCTAACCCTGCCATGCTCTAGACTGCAAACACCTGGACTTCCTGACATGCTCCAATGAAACAAAGGAGGCAGCACATCACCTGTTGAATTGGATGAACACTAGATTCCAAATCTCCAGGACATTGGGGTCATCCTGATTGACGAGATGTGCAGCATCGCGGTCGCCAATCCGGTCATAGTGGATTTCGCTGCAAGGCCCGCAGGGGCCGGTGTCTCCCATTTCCCAGAAATTATCTTTCATGTTCCCAGGAAGAATTTTGCTGTCCTCAAGCCTGCCCAAAAAATCCAGAATCAGAGATGTAGGCACACCGACCTAACTCAGGTTTGGGCAGTAATTACTAAGAAGGGCCTCCGCTCCTCAGGAAGGCACAGGCTCCTGATGCCATTGCTGTAGTGGCCCCCCAAAGTCCCAATTAGGCAAGGTCCTAACGTGGGCCAAGTCCTGTGGGAGATGCTTCCTCATACTTGGGGTGGGCAGGTCTGGCTGATACCTGACTCCCTAAAGAGAGAAAGTTTGGACAGGCGAGGGGGTCAGGGAGCTGGATAGAGGCAGCCATATCTGAGTTAAATGCTGAATGAAGTGCTCTGAAAGCAGAGGTGAGGAGGAAGAGATTTCCAGGCCTGGAAAAGCTCGAGCTGGTGCTGTTGGGAGCTGGGTAAAAGTGAATGAGAGAGCGCTCAGCTGGGAAGCAAAAAGACCAGCTAGAAGCTGTTAAAATGGGTCAGAGGGCATGAAAGCCCAAACTTGCATTTTGATAGTGTAGTAAAGAGCAAAAGATACATTGATATATTTAAAGATGCTATGGAAATAGAATGAAGTGTGTAATGGAAGGTGTGAGGGAGAGAACGCAAATGCCTGTTAAATGAAAAATAAATATTTTTTAAAAAGACAATTAAGACATTGACTCTCTTTTTAATGACTTGGCCAACCTCCAGCTCTGATCTTACTATGCTTCACTTCTGCATTTCTGCTTACACATTACAGTCAAATTTAACATACCCAGAGCTAAAATAATCCCTCCTTAAATTAGTTATCCCTGTCAACCTCTCCATCAGACACACCATCATTCTTTAAATCTCTCAGGCTATAAAACTTCACAACTTTTCCCTTTTACACCACCTTCTATATTCTTAAAGCTCTGTATGACAGGGCAAGAATACCTGATAAAGTAGTTAAATACTTCATCCAAGTTCATGTAGCTCAGGATCAGAACTCGTCTATTGTGTCTTCATCTCATCACCCATAGGATATGACCCAATGAGACCATCCTCCCCTCACTGCCCTCCATTTGTTCAGGCTACTAACCATGTTTTCCTGTACAGGATGCCTTCTCTCTTCTTCAAATACTAATCAATGCTTCATAACCCAATTCAAATCACACCTATGCCACCATCACTTTCTCCTTTTCTGAGTCCACAAAGAGATCAGAGTCTGCATGACACAGTTTAACCCTCAATGTGCTATCTTCTCTGGTTCTCCAGCTGTTTCATGAATGCTAATTCTCTTCCCAACGTTGCTATCTCATCTCTTTCATCCCAATCCTGGGTTTGCTCAATGAATGCCTGTTGACTGAGTAAGACACTCTGATGATCGCTCTCCTTTCAGCATCAGCTCACTTTCACTTTCCTCCTAGAGAGCTTCAAATTCCCTCAAAATGGCCCTCAAGAGTTGCAACCTCACAGGGACCAGGAATCCTTTCCCCATCCTTTGTTTCTAATCGTAAAACTATGTGCTCACATTAAAGCAATCCTGTCAGTTGGAAATGGGGGTGGGATGGAGAGGTGTGGCAATTAAACAATTGTGTCATGTGAAATTTCCTAGTAAATGCTCCTATTGCTTTCCTGATGTTACCTTTCCCTTACCAGGGGCACTAAGGCTTGGGACAGAGGAGCTAATTTTCCACACCCTCCCACAGCCCTGGGTGAGACTGCTGGAGGCAGATTGAGGCAGCGTAGCTGACTTTCATCTGCTTTACTTCCCCAAACCTCTTCTGACTCCCTAAGGAATTGCTTCTCTCTGAAGGTATTGGAATGTTTTCAATAAAAGGACTGTTTGAACCCTTGGACTCTCTATCAGGTACTATTGTACCAAGAGTACAAGGCAGGATCCTACTGCCTTGGAGGCCATTGGAAAGCCTGAGGGGGATGAAGGGAAGAAAGAATGGGGATAGAGGGCAGCCTCTCCAAATCTCTTAATTTCTCACTACCTCTGTTTCTGTCTGTAAAACGAAAAAACAAAACAAACAGACAAACATTAAAACAGACACACAAAAAAGAAAATCCTCTCTCTTCTTACCAGGCCAATGTGAAGACAAAGGAGAATGTGATAGTCTTGAGAAGAATGAGAAAAACTGATATTGAGAAGCAGAAAATGGGATTTTAGGACTTCGAGAGAGAGAGAGACAGACAGACAAAGACAGAGAGAGAACCAGAACTGCTCTCTACTCTGGTCCCCACTTCAAAAGAAGTAACAATGAAATTAGAGGCCTAGAGAAAAAAAAAAAAATACAGACACACAAGATCTTCAAGTGTTTAGCCCTTCACAAACAGGCTGCTGACTGTCTAGATATACAGGATTACAAAGTAGGGAAAATACAGGATTTAATGGAAGTTATAGTGTTTTAATGAGTTTTTTTGGGGAGGAACGGGGGGGGTCCTTCTACTCTCTTTCCCTAGTCTTCCTTGATACCTTTATATTTTCAAACAGGACAAATTGATTTTGTATCAAAAACTAACAAGAAAGATTGAATAATAAGCAAGCAAGGTATGACCCAAGGGACAAAGATGGTGAATTCCCGACTCAAAGCATGAAATAAACTGACCAAGATGACACAAGAGAAATGGGATAAATACCAACACAAAATAGCAATTCTTTGGATGAAAAATCACCTTGAACTCATTTATATTCTGAATTACTTGCATATATTCCTACCCCAAATTCTGCCAGATCTGCTTGCATTCCAAGTCTGGTTCTAAACCAGCTGCTTCATTTCCTCCAAAGTAGGTGACATACAGTCTGTTTACTGGGATGCCAAACTCCTGGGTAAGAAGTTCCAAGGCCATCTTACAGGCAAGTTCCTGCATAAAGCACAAGGAGAGTTAATGGAACTATTCATTTTGTGTTGATAAAATAACATAACAATTCAAGTCAAGAGCCACACCGCCACCCCTGCCCCTTCCCCACATATATGGAGGCAGCCTGCATTCCAAAGACATTTATATTCAAGATGGACACTATGAGAAACCCATGTGGGAAACCAGAAGTTATGAAATACAGGCTTCTTAAGATGCTTTTTTCTATGGTAAAAACAAGGTGACTTTCAATCCAGATACATCATTTTGTTCAAAAGCATGACATGGTTTACCTTAAAATAATCCCCAAAAGACCAGGAGCCCAACATCTCAAAGAAGGTGTGGTGATAAACATCCTTTCCCACATCATCTAGATCGTTATGCTTGCCCCCAGCTCGGATACACTTCTGGGTGTTGGCAGCTCTGCTCAACTTGGCCATAGGGTGAGAGGGATCAATTGTATTAAGGAAGATGGGCTTGAACTAGAGAAAAAAAAAGGAAGAAATTTCAACTTCAGAAACTATGTAAGACCTGTACTTCAAAAGTAGAGTTACACATAGCAGGCTCACACACACACTTGAAAATGTTGCTCTTTATCCAGGGTCCCGAAGGCTATGGGAAAAGAATAAGTCAGCTGATAACAGGAAATATTTCTATAAGATTAGGGCAGAGAAACTGTCCCATTCCTCCAGATAGGGAATGGTCTGAGAAAAAAGAAAATTCAGGCAGCTAGGTAGCATAGTGGTTAGAATAACAATCCTGAAGTCAGGAGGGTCTGAGTTCAAAGCTAGCCTCAGACACTTACCCCGTCCTAGCTGTGTGACCTTGGGCAAGTCACCTGACCCAATTCCCTCAGCAAAAAGAAAAAAGAAAATTCCAGCTTATCCTTTGGCAAGGATGTCCGGAAACAATTTAACAAATTCTTTCCAGATAAAACCTACCCATCTGTCTTGAAGATATACAAGTATAAGAAATTATGGAATTCTTTGAAAACTCCTGGTAAGATAAACAGCAATTAAGGAAAATTTACTCTCAAAGATGTTACTTAAATGTATTCCTCAAAATAACTAGGCATAATTGAAGACCAAAGGACTCACAGAACTTTAAAGGTAAAGGGGAGATGGCCCATCCCCCCATCTAATGCTCAGAGAGGGAAAGGCATTAAGTTCCACACAAAGCAATCAAGCACAGAACTAGAAATTGAATTATAATTCTTCTTCAGTGGGGCAAATAACAATTTAAAAACACAAGATTAAGATGATATAGCAGAAAGAGCAGTGGGCTGTGTAGTCAGAGGGCCTAGGGCCAGATCCCATCTATATTTCTTGGCTGTTTGAGACTTTTGGGGACAGATAGATGGCACAGTGGTCAGAGCGCCATTCCTGGATTTGGGAGAACTGAGTTCAAATTCTGCCTTACTCACTTAGAATTACCAATTATATGACCCTGGGCAAGTGGCTTAATCCCAATTGCCTCTCCCAAAACAAAACAAAAACATGAGGGGGGGAAGAGGGAGGAGAAATGCTCTTGGCCAAATCACTTAACTTCTTCAGGTCTCAATTTTCTCAACTAAAATGAAGGTCCTGAACTAGATGGCCCAAATGGTGTCTGTAAGCTTTAAATATATGATCCCGTTCTCCTTTGGAGAAACAAAATCTTCAAATGTTGGTCATTTTCTTTAATGATCCAACTTCTCCAAATGGGAATTATAACGGAGACTGGGATTAGCAGCTGTTGCTGCGAAGGCACCGGCGTATGATTTGGAATGGTGGTAAAGCAGTTCTGGAGGGTCCAAATCAATGGAAAATGAAGTTTCTGAGTATCAAAGCAGTATTAACTGAAAGTGATTATCAGGATGTCTAGCACATAGGTAGTACTACATGAATACTAGCTGCTTCCATAAAAGAGATCTGGAAGGAAAAGTCTGTACTTCTCTCCCAAGAAACTGAATCATATCCTAGCTTTGAACATCTCTGTAGTAACCTTTCTCTTGCCTCTCATTATTTCCATCCTTTAAACATCTTATAAACAGCAGATCGCCATTCGGTGGGCGAGCCTACCTGGTTCATGCCAGCATTAGCAAAAAGAAGGGTGGGATCATCGAGTGGGATTGTGGCAGAGGAATGGACATAGGTGTGCTGGTTTCTCTTGAAGAAATCAATGAACCGCTGCCGGATTTCACTGGCAGTTAATGTTGACTCCATCTTGGACAAAACACTCAAAGCTGAGCAGGGATACAGAGAAACAGAATGTTAATGAAATCTGGAGCGATTAATTAAAAGACCTTTTTAGTCAATTAAAATTTAATTTATTATTTATTTTATTTAATAATAAATAAATTTAATTAATTAGGATCCCAAGATTCTGGGATCTCAAGCCAAGCCAAATCAGGCCGGAGGAAATGACATTATTCCATTTCAGAATTGATGATGATCCTCAAATTGCTGAGCAAGTACCTAAAAGTTCGGTGCCTCATCAATCAAGCATCCTTCTTGCACCCTCTCCCAATCTGCGATCAGCCACGGAGTGCGGCTGAATTTGAGAGCTACTTTCTAGTACCAAGAGCGCTATCGTTTCACTCTCCTTTCCCCCAAATAAGGTAAATGACGCAGACTAGGGGTTGGGAGCGACGAAAAGCCGGCTGACCGGTCTGCAAGCTTTGCCCCGGACACAGGGCACCGGAAGCTCGCAGAGCACCATCACGGGAGAGAAAGCAGGAGGGGGGCCCTGCACCAGTAGCCCATCCAAGCCCCGGCAGCCACGCAGCACCTCCTTCTGTAACAACGGCCCCCCTTGCTGGGAGGCAAGTCGGAGATAAATGGGGACTCCTGCGGCGTCACCCCGTTCTGTCTGCCCCCCCCCCCCCACGCTGCCCAAGCATGCGAGCCCAGGGTGAGCTTCCGGGGCTTTAACCCCACTTTGCGGCACGGCCACCACGTGAGCGTGCCTACAGAGGGGACGGCGAATCACAAAGCCCCCAACATAAAACCTGAGCAAGAGCTCCGCGTCGAGGCCGGCCTCCTCCGCTCGCTCCCCAGGGGTGCTTAAGCTCAGCGACGCGGGGGCAGGTGTGGACGGGGAGCCCTTCGCCCTCCCCCCCGCGCCCTCCTCCGGCCCTGGCAGAGACGGGAGCGCGGCCTCGGGGAGCGGCCGCAGAGTCCGGGAGGAAGCCTCCTGCCGCCCGCGGCCGACCTGCCCGGCCCCCGGAGGAGGCCCCGCGACCCCGGCCGCCGCCGCTCCCATTCCCGCCGTACCTCGCACCCAGCCCTCCGGGCTCGTCGGACACCGCAGGGTTCGCACCGCTCTCCGACCTCGGCCCGTCCCCCCTCCCCGGGCCCTCCGGCCGCTCCTCCGGCCGCCACGAGGCCGTTACCTGAGCCGGACCACGACGGTCGCGTCCGTCAGCAAAGACCAGCCGGACTCCGCACAAGCCTGGCCAGCTGTCCTGCCCGTGCTCCAATCGGAGCGAGAGGACGGAGCGCGAAGGTGCGGCCGCCGGGGCACGGCGAGCGCCGATTGGTCCTCTGCCCCGCCGATCAATCTCCGGCATCCGCAGCCGCCCCGTTCCGCGCCAAGGGCGGGGCGTCGCCAGCCGGCTGATGCAATGGCGCCGAAAGCGGAGGGGCGGGGTCTGTCACGTGACGCTGGCTCCAACTGGCCGGGCGATCCCGGCCGCCATTTTCTTTTGGCGAGAGACGAGACTCGCCGAGCTTTGAGCTCATTCGATGCGGGACGCTGGTGCTCCTAGTCCAGTGATTGGCCAGAATACGGCTGCCCTGACTTTGCGTGGTCATGCTTTGGGGACGTTGGCCAGAGGCAACGGATAAAGACCCTGAGCTGGGTCTGTGGAAAGGGTGGCAGTTTGAGGCCTCGGGCCAGGCCTTGGGGCCCAGGTCGGGGAAGGCCTCAGGGCCCTGGGGCGCGGGGCTGCGGATCTAGGTTGTGCCTGCTCCCCCAGCTCTCTCGGCCAGGGCCCTCGGGAAAGGGCCCAACCGTAGGGCATGCAGGGGAGCCCCAGAGAGGAGGGGGAGCCGGGTCGGGAGCAGGAGCACGCCAGGCCCGGGAGGCAGCAGGGGACGAGGCCCCGGGGCTGGCGCCACCGCTCGGGCGGCCGCAGAGTAGCGCTGATGCAGGGCGCCCAGAGCGGCGAGGCTGGACGGCAGAAGGTGGCCCCGTGGGGACAGTGGGCCGGAGTGCCGGAGAGGGTTCTCCGAGGAGCCGTGGCCGAAAATGCTGACTCACTTAGGAGAGAGGTGAGGGCAGGATCGGAGCTCTGGGCGGGGGCGCCCGCGGCTCCAGGCCCAGAAGCGGAGAGCAGAGGCCGCGAGGCCCGTGGTACGGGAGACCCCGGAAACTAGGAGGGCCTGGGCCCGCGGGCAGTCAGCCAGCAGCAGGCACCGGCTTGTGCCGAGTCGCGGAGGATTCAGCCAGTGTGTCTGAGGGGAACGGAGCTGTCAGCAGATTTAAAAGTGCAATATGCAGGAAGCACAAACCCGGGCACCGGGACGGAGGGCGGCCGAGGGCAGTGGGCTCCTCTGCGCGATAAGCACCGTTCCCTTAGTCCTGAAGGGAGTCCGGGGCGATGGGTAACAGGCAAAACACCGGAGGATATTGATTTATTAAGCACTTCCTGCCATTGCGTCACAGATCTGTGCCAGGCCTCCTCTGCTCAGGGCCGGATCCCAGGTACAGGGAGACACTTTCACACGTTAAAACAAGTTATTAAGTAAGGCCGGTTATCTAAAAGGAAAGAGCTAACCAAAATACAGAATTACTGATCTGATTCCTAACTGGACGGGAGGTTAGAGACCTTCCAGTTGGGAGAGGGAGTGCAGATAGGCTGCCCTGAAATCAGAACTAGAGTTGTCCTGCCACCCCCCCCCCCCCCAGGTGTCTGTGAGCAATCACAGGGACGCGAAACAATAACTGATCAATCCTGCCTCAGTTTCCAGATAAAGACATGTGGGTTACTCGAGATGTGTACTTATAAGAAAATTCATATCAATCTTTGGATCTGACCAGAAACTGAGGTCTTTAGTTAGGAGGTAAAGGACCAGGATGACATCACTACGTTAGAATCAGGTTGCAGTCTGATGACGGCTGCTAAAATCGGCATGAGTTTAGAAAGCACTGCCCACAGAACTTTTGGAGTGGAGTCTCTAAATATTCACATTCTTTTTTATTTTTTTTTTATTTTATTTTTTATTATAATAACTTTTTATTGACAGAACCTATGTCAGGGTAATTTTTTTTTTTACATTATCCCTTGCACTCACTTGAGTTCCGATTTTTCCCCTCCCTCCCTCCACCCCCTGCCCCAGATGGCAAGCAGTCCTATACATGTTAAAGAGGTTACAGTAGATACAATATATGTGTGCAGAACCGAACAGTTCTCTTGTTGCTCAGGGAGAATTGGATTCAGAAGGTATAAATAACCTGGGAAGAAGAACAAAAATGCAAGCAGTTTACATTCATTTCCCAGTGTTCTTTCTTTGGGCGTAGCTGCTTCTGTCCATCCTTGATCAATTGGAACTGAATTAGATCTTCTCTTTGTTGAAGAAATCCACTTCCATCAGAATACATCCTCATACAGTATCGTTGTTGACGTATATAATGATCTCCTGGTTCTGCTCATTTCACTCAGCATCAGTCTCTCCAAGCCTCTCTGTATTCGTCCTGCTGGTCATTTCTTACAGAACAATAATATTCCATAACATTCACATACCACAATTTACTCAACCATTCTCCCACTGATGAGCATCCATTCATTTTCCAGTTTCTGGCCACTACAGACAGGGCTGCCACAAACATTCTTGCACATACAGGTCCCTTTCCCTTCTTTAGTATCTCTTTGGGATATAATCCCAGTAATATCACTGCTGGGTCAAAGGGTATACACAGTTTGATAACTTTTGGGGCATATAAATATTCACATTCTTTCTGTTCTGAGCTGATTCAATTCTGCTTTGCTCATAGAGCACAGCACTTTTCTCTAAGGAGGGCATGCCATGCTGGGTGGTCTTGTGCCAGAATGTCCCCTGTCAGGTAGTCAGTTCTAAAGTTCTTTAGAGAGGTCTTTGAGAGCATCTTTGTATTGCTTTTTTTGACCACCGAGTGAATGCTTAACATAATTATATGGGTTTTTCATAAATAGTCTTTTAGGCAAGCATGTATTCAAACTACACAACTAGTCTCTTTTATTCTAATAACTCATTCCCAATGTCTATTTAATCAGCACATTTTGTCTTGAGTCCCAATTGAACTAGGAAGTTGTCTGGTCCTTGAATAACTTCTCTTGGATACAGGGAAATGGACCTTATTCCCAGGGCAGCTCTGCTTCTCTGATTCCTAAACTTCTGTAAGATACCTAGGAGTTTACCTTGTTAGGTAAATAGATTATTACATGCACGAAGTAGCTAAGTAACAAAACGAATTAGTATATAACAAATTTAAAGGAGTCTAATAAGTCTTATTCCAGAATTCATAGAATCCTAAAACAGAGCTAAAAGAGACTTGATAAGCTATCTTGGCCTCTCTCTTCAGGAAATCAGTGTGAAGTGAAGAGATAAAGGAAGTCTCTGTGGAGAAACTGAGAATAAAATTTCCCCTTAAATTGAAACTTTAAATGTAAATTGAAGGATGGTGGGATTTGCATAGGAATTTAGTAGCCTGGCTGGAGGGGAAAGTTCTTGTTGAATTAAGTTTAGAATCTAAGTTTAGAAAAGTAGTCCGGAAGGGAAACTGAAAGCCCTCAGTGGCCAGTCTTTTTTCTGCCAGTGTTTTCTAGGAGCAGATGATTCATGAGAAGCTAAACCTTTCAAACAGGTGTAGGATAGGTTCTTTGATAACTTTCACTTGGCAGCCTCTTGGCTCGGTTCATACATGGTTCATAAGAGCTGGGAGGCAGATTCCCAGAGGTCATCATTTGTCTGATTCATTGGTATCAAACCCAACTAGAAATGGATCCCTGGGGCTGCATGTGGAGTTAAAATAACAAATGAGCAAGGTCCATGTAAACTTTTAAATTTTTGTTCAAGTTTAATTTTGTTTCTGCAGTACTTAGCTCCATTTGGCAGTGAGTTTGGACACCTTAATTTTAAAGATGAGGAAATTGAGGCCTAAATGAAGATTAGGTGATAAGATCATAGAGCTAGTAAGAAATAAGATCTGGAATCAGCCTCACCTAAAGGAGGAGAAAAAATTGCTTGTGAAAAGTTAGAAAATTAATAGAAATTCTAAATTTAATGTTGACTAAAATGTTATGAGTTGATTTAGGGTAATATGGCCTACCTCACTCATTGACCTTGCACATGCATATGCTATCACTAAAAATAGTTTGATAGTGAGATACTGGCTGGTTGGAACATACAGTGCCTTTCTCTTAGGGAAGATGATTTTGGTCAATTAAACTGGCAGATCTTTTCATGCTGATTCTTTTTTTTTAAATTATAGTTTTTTTATTTACAAGATATATGCATGGGTAATTTTTCAGCATTGACAATTGCCAAACCTTTTGTTCCAGTTTTTCCCCTCCTTCCCTCTACCCCCTCCCCCAGATGGCAGGTAGACCAAAACATGTTAAATATGTTAAAGTATATGTTAAATACAATATATGTATACATGTCCATATAGTTATTTTGCTGCACAAAAAGAATCGGACTCTGAAATAGTGTACAATTAACTTGTGAAGGAAATAAAAAATGAAGGTGGACAAAAATAGAGGGATTGGGAATTCTATGTAGTGGTTCACACTCATTTCCCAGAGTTCTTTTGCTGGGTGTAGCTGATTCTATTCATTGCTGTTCTATTGGAGCTGATTTGTTTCATCTCAGTGTTGAAGAGGGTCACATCCATCAGAATCGATCATCATACAGTATTGTTGTTGAAGTATATAATGATCTCCTGGTCCTGCTCATGTCACTCAGCATCAGTCCATGTAAGTCTCTCCAGGCTTTTCTGAAATCATCCTCATCCTGATTCTTATTGGCTTCACTTAGAGAGGAGAATGGTTCTGGACTCCAGCTCTCCTTTCCTGCTTTGGCTGCCCGACCTTGTTCTTCCCCAGCCCTTTGAAGTGTGTCCTAGAGTTGACCAGGCCTTGTTTATGACCTTGTGGGCAGTTGATGTCATAGTATTGCCTAAGCTCATGACCCAGGTCTCAGAAGAAAGGTTCTCTCCTGCCTCAGGAGCAGGATGGGAGATACTCCCCTTGTTGATGTGCCCAGCTTGGAAAGCTTGTGCTAAGGGATCACCTCTCAGGCTGGACTGGCAGCTAGACTAGGAGCAGTCTGTTCCCTAACTGCTTTAAGGAAGGCTTCCGAGGACCCCCAAAGCGGGGTCCTTCAGGGATGGCAAGGGGTGCTTGGTAGCCTGGTCCCATGATGACTCCAGCTTCCAGGTGTTTAGAAGTGTGGTTGCCACCACCTGGGGGAGAAGGAATCTGCAGCCCTGGGGAGCAGGGTGGGGGTGGCCTTTGGGGGTCTGACTGGGCTCTGCCACCCATGGGCCTCTCTTGCTCCCCCAGGTCGGAGGCTGGCCAAGTCTCCTCAAGATGTCTACCCCAAGGACCAGCTGCTTTTGAGGGCCCTTCCCTGGTCCTGATTGGCTGTCCCAACCCATCCTCCATCTCCCCAGCCAATGACAGCCTCCTCCACAACTGGACCCTACCCAGGGTGACAGTTGGAGCTGCTGTAACTGCCACTGCCCAGGGGGGAACTGTGGAGGCCATGGCCGGCAGGAGTGGCCGAGCCCGGGGCCGTGCCCTGGGCCTCTTCTCTCTGGCCCTGCCTGTGGGGGACGTAAGTGTTGTTGGGGGTTGGGGGAGATTTATGTCGGGGGGAGATGAAGCAGGAAGAGGAGGCCCAGGCCTGTGGTTAGTCCATTCAGGCAGCCCCCCTCCCCAAGGGCCAGTCAGCTGCTCAGATGAGGAAGGAAGAGGATGTGGAATAATCCCTGGGATCAGTGCATCCAGCCATCTCATTTTATTGAAGGGTCATTAACTGGGTAAGGGCTGCACAGGCTGGTAAATGTTTGGGGTAGAATTTGAAGTAGGGTTGGGCTATCAAGTTGTTTAGTGCCCCAAACTGCAACAATGGGGAATAAGAAAAATGTCATCCTTAATTCCGACAAATCTCCAGGGCATTTGGAGATTGTGAAACTGAGTTAAGATGAAATCACAGTTTAGTAACTACAGGACCTGAGTTTAAAAGGAATTAAAAAGAACCAAAAAAATTTTGAACTCATTGAGGGAAAAAATAAGGAAATAAACCAGGTTCCTCTTCCTCCTCCTCCTCCTCCTCTTCTTCTTCTTCTTCTTCTTTTTTTTTTTTGGCTGAAGCAGTTGGGGTTAAGTGACTTGCCCAGGGTCACACAGCCAGGAAGTGTTAAGTGTCTGAGGCCAGATTGAGCTCAGGTCCTCCTGAATTCAGGGCAGGTGCTCTCTCCACCTAGCTGCCCCAGGCTCCCCTTCTTCTGAGGCTGAGTAGTTGCAGGGCTGTTCATTCTCCCTTTTTCTTTTGGTGAGTCTGAACCTTCTGGTAGTTAAAGTGTTTAAAGTGGAGTTGAAGAAGGAAAAGTTGGAGGGTAATTATTGCTCTTCAATTTTACTTCCATTAAAATGAACTGAACAGTAACGAGATTTCATTAGAATAATTCTAACAAGTACCAGAGAAAACATTTGTTGTGCAGATTTGTTAACTATAGAGAATAAAATAGTGTAACATTTCCCCTCCCCCCATTTGCCACAAAGAATCCTGCATTGGGGTGTTTAAGGTACCTAAGGGATCATCCAGATCTTCTTTTTCACTATACAGATAAGGAATTGGAATCCCAGAGAGACTGATATGTCCGTAGTAGGCAGAGCTCAGATCTGAGTGAGCCAAGTTCCTATAACTCCAAATGCAGAGCTAAGGAATTTGCAGTCAAGTTCTTTAATTCCAAATTCAGTGAGAGTTCTTGCAACTGTGTTTACTCTCATTAACATGGGAAGTTTTGAAGGTTGATGTTTTGATTTTATAAAAGTGTTAGTGTATATTAAAAATTGTAAGCTCCTTTCAGACTTTTTGTTGTTCAGTCATGCCCTGCTCCCTGTGATCCCATTTGGGATTTCCTTGGCAGAGATACTAGAGTGGTTGGTTTGCCATTTCCTTTTTCCAGCTCATTTTACAGGTGAAGGAACTGAGGGTTTAACTGGGATTAAATGGTTTTATCTTGTAATAGCTAATCTTTTAAAGAAAAACATTTTTTTAAAAAATTCTGAACCTTAAGCACTGAATAAAATGAGCATTTCCATAGTCCCATTAGAATGGAAGATAATGTCCATGAAATCAGAAATCTCTGTTTTGGTACAACTTTTCTTTTTAAGTATATAGGGTATCCTAAAGGTTTTAGTGATGTTTTAAACTTTTAATCTTTAACTTCAAAAGCATAAATGCTATAAATTATAAAAAATCGGTTGAAAGTTAAGTATTTAAATTTCTGTTATACTTTTGTGAATTTTGAATAAGCTTTAATGAGACAAGGCAATAATTTTGTTGGTTTTTTGGTAAGTTTGTATGTGGCATTTATACTTCAGAAATTATTGTTTAAAGCTGCATTTTGGGGAAATATATATATTAAATTCAACATGTAACTTTCAAAAGCTGCCCTGCTCTACTTTTGACTTTCCATTTGTGCATTTAAAAAACTTTTAATTCTTCCCATTTCTTTTCTCCCTTCCTTTCTTCCTCCCCTTCCTCTCTTCCTTTCCCTCCCTCCCTTCTGCCCTCCCTCCCTCCCTCCCTTCCTTCCTTCCTTCCAATTCTAGCCATAGATCCTTCTCTTCCTCCACTCCCATTGGAAAAATAAAATGTAACAAAAAATATTCATAATCAAGCAAAACATATTCCCAATGTCCAAAAAACTTTTATTTTGAGTCTTGAGTACCATCACTTTTCTTTTGGAAGGTAGGTAGCATATTTCATTATCAGCTCTCTGGAATCATGTTTAGTCATTACAAAGTTCAGAGTTCTTAAATCTAATTTTCTATTCAGCTCTGATATTTTTATTATTATTATTATTATTACGAATGCTTGAAAGTCCTCTATTTCATTGAATATCTATCTTTTCTCCTGAAGCATTACAGTTAGATGTGTAGGTGACTCTTGATTGTAATCCTAGCTCTATTGCTCTCCTGGAATACCATGTAATCCTGACTGTGACTCCATTATACTTGAATTGTTTGATTCTGGATGCTTTTGCAATATTTTCTCCTTGACCTGAAAGTTTCAGAAATTGGCTGTGATATTTGAGGTTGTTTGCATTGGGATCTTGGAGAAATTTTTTTTTTAAGAAAAATGGAAGGAGCCAAAAATCTGTAAAAATGATCAATAAATCAGAAATAATTCTTTGTAGTGTCACAACTTTCACTTTTGATTATAATGATTATTTACATTAACAGTATTGCTGTCCTAGTATGTATTGTTTACTTTATATCTCTTCATTTTGTATTAGTTCACATAAATCTTTATCATGTTTGCAGTTTCTTCAGCATAGTAATATTCCATTACTTATCACAGTTTGTTCTGACAATCTCCAATCATAGCTCCGCTCATTCACTCCACATTAGTTCATACAAGTATTCCAAGATTTTTCTGAAAACTGTCCCTTTCATCATGTCTCTTGATGTAGTAATATTCAAACATAATTGATTTGGCTGTTCAACAATTAGTTTTCAGTTCTTTGCTATAACCAAAAGGGCTTCTGTAAACATTTTTATATATACTAATTCCTTTCTCTCTTTCTTGATGTCTTTGAAGTATATGCCTAGTGGTTTTATCTATGGGGAGCTATGGGCAATTCATTGACTTCTGAAGCATAGTTTCAAATTGCTTAAGTACCTGGGATGAATGCAAGCTCCATTGGCAGTGTATTAATGAGCTTGTTTTCCCTCAGACCTCCTATGATTATTTTTTTCCTTTTGTGGAGTTGTTTCAGATGAATGTGAGCGAGTAGTTTTAATTTTTTTCCCTCTAATTATTAGTTGGATAATCTTTTCATATGTCTGTGGGCAGCTTGGATTCTTTCCTTTGAAAACTAAGTGTTAATATCTTGCCTTTAATCTACTAGGGAATGACTCGTTTGAATACAATTGAATTTGTTCTTTATGTATTGTGGATAGGATTTATCAGAGAAACTTTTGAGGATTCCCTTCCGTTCCCCCCTCCCATTGACTATTACCTTTCTAATCTCACTTGTATTGGTTTTGTTTGTGCAAAACTTTTTTATCTTATGTAATCAAAATGTCACCTTTGTTTGGTCCTGGACTCTTCCCTTATTGGCAATGGTGAAGGTATTTTCTCCTCTAATTAAAGATAACAGTCTTTCACATCAGTCCAGTATCCATTGGTATTGGTCGGTCGGCACCAAACATCTGCGAGATTGCTTTCTGCTTTTCCCGTGGTTTTTGGTGGGTGCGTTCTTTGCCTGGGATTGGGAAGCCCGGGAGTTCATTATCGGAGACTGTGTTGCTGTATTCGTTTGCTTCGGTGCGCGCTGATCAGTTTCTCTTTTTAAACCACACCAAAAGCGCCGCCTCGGTCCCTTCTTGGAGTATAACTGGAGATCGGGGGCTGCTGAACTTGTTTTAAAAGATTCGCCATTCTTGACTTTTACAGATGAGGAAACCGAGGCTTAGAAGAGCAGTTTATACGCGTCATGGCCAGAGTTGAGGTGGCACCAAGTTGCCGGGACTTACCTGTCCGTCTCTAGCTAACAGGGATTGGGATCCCTTTTCCAGAAGACTGCGGGTTTCTCTCCTCGCTGTGGATGCGCTGGAGGAGGCGGGCCGGGGCGGGCCGAGGGAGGGGCTCTGGAGTGACCGGGGCGGGGCTGGACGCCCCGGAAAGGAAGCTGTGGCCTCTGGTCCAGCCCAGCTTCTAAGCGACGCTCCGGCCCTCCGCCGCCCGGCCTTTGCTCATGGGGTCCTCCGTGCCAGCCTTGGATCCCTGCAGCCCGAGCCACCGGCCCGGAGCCATGGCCACCGACTCGTGGGCCCTGGCGGTGGACGAGCAGGAGGCGGCGGCCGAGTCGGTGAGCTGGCCCTACGGTCGCGGAGCCTGGGCCCCGGGAGAGCGGGGCGGGAGGCGGCGGGAGGCGGCGGGAGGCGGCCGGAGGCGGCCGGAGGCGGCCGGAGCTCTGAAATCGCGCACTGGCCTTTGTCTGCTTGTGTTGTGCATCGGGGGAAAAGAAAGGAGCCCTGACCGCTGGCGGGCTGTGCCTGCCGGTCCCCGGCCCTCGCCTCCGGCAGGACTGAGCTGCGTGGGAGCAGGAATGTCCCACCTAGGCCCGGGCTCTCGGAGGCGCTGCCCGTCCGCCCGCCCGGCCCCGGGGGCGGCCTCCGCGCTGCGGCCCGTGCGCTCTAGGGCCCGGTCCCCTCCTCCAGGGTGTTTGAGGACAGGCCCCGACTCGTTTTTGTTATCCCTGCGTGGGAGGTGCTCGGTAGACACTTGTGGATCGTTTGATTTCATCCCCTTTATGGGTAGGGTCGCTTGCCCTCTGGGCCCACGTCTATACTAAAACGCCCCTTTCCTCTCCCCCTCCCGACCTTCTCTTGGACACGGGCTTGTCATTGGTTCTAAGTGGAGAACGGGTAGATAACCCTGATTTGGGACCAATTCTCATGTAATTTGAAAAGCATTTTTATGGTAACATAACAGTACCTTTGGGACTGATAACCGGTTAAACCATCATCTATTATTTAATACTGTAATATCTGGTTTATAAGATTCTTTTGCTCTTGTAGGCTCTAATGGAAGGAGAGCCGTATAAAGGAGCAGTGTTGGTTGAGGACAGTTCCGGTTGGGTGGGCATTCTAAGGACCCGAGGCACTTAAGAATATGTACCTTCTAGGACAAAGGAGAAATATGGTTTAGAAAAAGCTAGTGAGGTGGGTGCTTAATGTTGCCACCCTTTCATTTTTGGCTGAGACTAGCACCATTCTGCCTTTCCTCTTTGGGAAAGTTCCATAGAATTAACGCTAAAGGTTCCTTTAGTAGTTGTTTAACAAGAAAGAAAATATAGATCTTCACTGATCTCTGAATTTTAGGATTTCTTAAGTGCTTGGATAAAGGCCAGTTGAAAATTTGTAGTTGTGATAATAGTGCTTTGATAGGTTTCAATTTGTTCTTTGGGTTTGCTGGTTAATTTCCAGAGGTAGAAAACGTTTCCAGGGAGATATATAACATTTAGTTCTTTTTCTTTGGGCAAAGTAAAGAGAGTTGTAGGGGGGAAACTTGTGCTTCTTTGCATCCTTTTGTTTTTTGAATTAAGTTTATTATCATTAGTGATGAAAAATAAGAATTGGAAAACAAAGGAATTAGGGAAGGAGTTGAAGGCTTTGCTTTATGGGTCTGTGAGATCGTGTTTTACATGTTCTAATCTAAGCTAATTTCCATAGAACTAGGTGGGCATTCTATGGTTGGGTTGTGCTGGGATCTTTACAAAATGCTAGAAAATTTATTTTATTAGTATATTTTTACCTGAAAATTATATTCTAATTGTTATAACTTGGTGGAAGTTTTTGTTGTTGTTGTTGTTTAATAGGAAGGATGATATATTAAATAACATACTTCTATTATTTTTTTTTAATAGCCTTTTATTTACAGGATATATACATGGGTAACTTTACAGCATTAACAATTGCCAAACCTCTTGTTCCAATTTTTCACCTCTTCCCCCCCCCCCACCCCCTCCCCTAAATGGCAGGATGACCAGTAGATGTTAAATATATTAAAATATAACTTAGATACACAATAAGTATACATGACCAAAACATTATTTTGCTGTACAAAAAGAATCAGACTCTGAATTATTGTACGATTAGCTTGTGATGGAAATCAAAAATGCAGGTGTGCATAAATATAGGGATTGGGAATTCAATGTAATGGTTTTTAGTCATCTCCCAGAGTTCTTTTTCTGGGCATAGCTAGTTCAGTTCATTACTGCTCCATTAGAAATGATTTGGTTGATCTCGTTGCTGAGGATGGCCTGATCCATCAGAACTGGTCATCATCTAGTATTGTTGTTGAAGTATATAATGATCTCCTGGTCCTGCTCATTTCACTCAGCATCAGTTCGTCTAAGTCTCTCCAGGCCTTTCTGAAATCATCCTGTTGGTCATTTCTTACAGAACAGTAATATTCCATAATTTTCATATACCACAATTTATTCAGGCATTCTCCAACTGATGGACATCCATTCAGTTTCCAGTTTCTAGCCACTACAAAGAGGGCTGCCACAAACATTCGTGCACATACAGGTCCCTTTCCCTTCTTTATAATCTCTTTGGGATATAATCCCAGTAGTAACACTGCTGGATCAAAGGGTATGCACAGTTTGATAACTTTTGAGCATAGATCCAAACTACTCTCCAAAATGGTTGGATTCGTTCACAACTCCACCAACAATGAATCAATGTCCCAGTTTTCCCACAAGCCCTCCAACAATCATCATTATTTTTTCCTGTCATCTTAGCCAATCTGACAGGTGTGTAGTGGTATCTTAGAGTTGTCTTAATTTGCATTTCTCTGATTAATAATGACTTGGAGCATCTTTTCATATGACTAGAAATAGTTTCAATTTCTTCATCTGAGAATTGTCTGTTCATATCCTTTGACCATTTTTCAATTGGAGAATGGCTTGATTTTTTATAAATTAGAGTTAATTCTCTATATATTTTGGAAATGAGGCCTTTATCAGAACCTTTGACTGTAAAAATATTTTCCCAGTTTATTGCTTCCCTTCTAATCTTGTCTGCATTAGTTTTGTTTGTACAAAAACTTTTCAGTTTGGTATAATCGAAATTTTCTATTTTGTGATCAGTAATGATCTCTAGTTCTGCTTTGGTCAACATACTTCTATTAAAAAGATCTTAAAATGCTGTATCCAACATTGTTAATGATATGTATGTGCAAAGGATTTAGACAACATCAGTGGTTTATTGAAAGAAATTGGAAATTCATGGTAAGATACGTCATTTATTTGGATAGTCATTCTCTGTAAACATTGTAATTATAAGTATTAAAATAATTATCCTCAAACATCTGTTGCAAAGAATAGTAATAGTTTAGAAAGGCTACCTTTTAAACTTATTTGTATGATTAGTTACAAAGATAGCCAAAATTCAGCCATATGTTTTGCCAGCATTAGTTCATTAGTATATAGTTTAGTACTTATTCCTGTCTTCCCAACAGTGATGAGACTAGATTCAGGGAACCAAAATGATGAGGTTAGGGTTCTTAATGGTCAGGTAATTAAATGATGAGGTTAGTGGCAGGCTTGGGTTTCAGGGAACCATGTGAAGAGGTTTGGCTCCCCTAAATCCTCTTAGTATTTGGCACATGGGTAGGGAATTCTGGGAAGGTTCGCCCTTCTGGCGGCACAGAGGTCCTTTGTAAAAGAATTTTTGAACCCGAAAAGCTAGACTGATAAAAAGAAGTTCATTATGGCGTCAGGAAGTCAGTCTTTGCTATACATGAATAGAAAGACTGAATTCCTTAGTGGCAAGGTCCCAACAGAGAGATATAAAGTCTTGTTAAGGAAATAAGTGAGTCAGATAAAGAGAGGATAATGCTGAAAGAGAATATTATTTCAGCGGGCAGAGGTTTCCTTGGCATAGCATGGCATGGTGTGACATGGTAGGTAGGTCCTCTGCAAGGATTGAGCCCCAAGTTGCCATTTTTATAAGGAAATCTGAGAGAGAAGTTTCAATCGAATGAGATTCCCTCAACGCTGTCATTGCCCCCAGTCCTAGATGAGACCCTTTACTGGGAGTGGTTATGAGCCAACTATGTAATATAATGGTCATTAGAAATCTAGATGTCCAGCTAAGTGAGATTACTTCAACTAGACCCACCAAGATAAACCACTTTATCTTGGTTCCTTGGGACAGGTCTCACATTTCTCTTTGAAGGAGTTTTGGGGTACCCCCCCTCAGTTTCAGGCTCCCCTCATCAACATGACTTCCCTTGTAGATTTTATTCTAGCAGATACCTGGAAGTGCTGTTATTAACTGTCTTTTTCCTTTGTTAGGGTTAGGATCTTCTCCTGGCATAACTGATCAACAAATGCAATTATTTTCTTGCCCTTCGTCTCCTTCAGACTTAACCTTTCATGAGTATTGAAAATACCTACTAGATCCTTTTTTTTTTTCTTTTCTGAGGCAATTGGAGTTAAGTGACTTGCCCAGGATCACACAGCTAGGAATTAAGTGTCTGAGGCCAGATTTGAAATCAGATCCTCTGGAATTCAGGGCTGGGTGCTCTTAAAAATATATCATTAACCTTGGCTTTTTCTGGAGAATGATTTAAATATTACTTAATGCTTTTAACTTTTAAAAATACTTGCTTTAGAGTAGAATGGTGCTCTATTTAATTTATTTTGGTGCTCTATTATTTTATTTTGGTGGTCTTTTTAATTCTTCAAAATATCTCTCAATAGAAGCTTTACCTTTCAGGCTCAGCTGAGGTGATATTTCTGTAAGAAGTCTTTCTTGAGCATTTGAGTTGTTAGTACTTTAAAAACTCAGATTATCTATAATATTTAACTTAATCTGTTTACAATAGACCCCAGTAGAAGGGAAGCTCCTTGAGGGCTGGGACTCTTTTTGATTTTCTATTTAGGTCCCTAGTGTGTCTCATAATGTCTGTTGACTTAGTCCTTTCCTTTTTTTTTTCCCCCACCCTGTCTTCCAAGACCTTTCTGCCTGTCCCGATGATCTGTAATGCTTTCCTTCTCCAACTACTGGCTTTCTTCAAGTCCCAATTAAAACCCTGTCTTATGACAGGGAGTCTTTGCCAATCCCTTAAGTCTCGTGCCTTCCCTCTTTGAGTTAGTTCCTTTTTTCATGTATACAGTTTGCACGTAAAAATTTGTCTACTTGTCTCCTTTATTAGATTATGAACTTAAGGTCAGAAACTTATTTAATAGGAAGGATGATATATTAAATAACATATCCTGCAACAAAAATATCCATTGCAAAGATCTGGAACTGTCTTGCACTAGTCTCTTTTCTGATGCTCCAATTGCTCTTTTAAATTTAGTTTACAAGCATAAAAACAAGAATCATTTTGTGTTGTCCTTTTGCCTATGTGACTAGCCTCAGTTCATTCTGATGATTAAAGATTCTGATATTCTTATAAGACAGAATTTTTATTAATCTGTTTGCATAGCTTTGTGTAATGTTTGGGCTAGTTTTCTGGAATACCTCGGGACCAGCCTTGATCTTAGTGCAGGAGTCAGGAGAACCACCAGTAGGATGGTCAAAGATAGAATGTCTCTCTTCCAGTCCTCCTTAGCCCTTGTATATACCTTAGTACAATTACATCATTACAGTATACTGAATATGTGTGAATTAGAAAGCCATTACATCACTATGCTAAATACTAGGTATATATGTGAACTAGAGAATCATCATCTCATCAGTTCCTCTGCGTTAACACCTTATTTCAAGTATACTTCTCCAGAGTTCTGGCCCTCTACAGCTTTGCTTTTGTCTTTTACATATAGCTTTTGCAAATTTGAGTTGGTTATTGAATAAACTCTGTACCTATTTCTTTTCCTATTTCCTTAATGTCTTTTTTGCTTCTATGCTTTGAATTATCATCCAGTTGTCCTGGATTGATTTCCCATGTATAATATTAGGCCAGTGGACATTATCTGTCCTTTGAGTCCTTTCTAATACTTTCCATTGTCTTTCTTGTATTAGGTTGGAGAGGAAACATAGAAGCATAAGTATTGAATTATAGGCTTTATGCTACATAAAGGAAATGTCATTTTTTTGATGGCAGAGGATAATAACTTTTTTTTTTTTTAATCTGCAGGTCCTACTAGCACAGTACAGTGGTTTGTATATAGGTAGAGACTTAGCAAATGCTTGTTGAATTGTAATATAGGATATTGGAACTATGACACTTAAATTTGACACTTCTGGATATCTGAAGTAAGTAGTTTACTTAGTGTCTCAGGATTGTGTCACATAGTTGATGATGGTAAAGGTATTGACTGTATTTTGACAGAGAAGAATCAGAAAAGGATTTGATAGACATGGAGGTATTTGGTGAAGTATATATTTTGGAACTAGCTCTTGTTAGAGGTTTTTGATTCTGAGAACCTTTTAAGTAAGGTCAGGATTATATTTCCTACCTCCTGCATAGTTTGCTGGCCTGGAGTTTAGAAAGACCCGAGTTCAAATGTGGCTTTAGACAGATTTGTGACTGACCAAATTTGCTTCAATTTCAAGTGAAAAAAGGGGATAACGAGATTATTTATGCTTCAGAGTTGTGAGAATTAAAAGAAATAATATTTGTAAAAGTGCTTACTTAGCACTGTGTTGTATCTGGCTTGTAGTAAGCCTTATATAAGTGTTAGTTATTATTATGATTATAATCTCAGACATGGCTCTGATGAATAATAGTTATATACCAGTTGCATTTTTATCTCTAGTTTTGGAATTTGGATGTCTCAGTACTGAGTATTACAACTGTTAACTGGAATTATTATTATTATTATTATTCCTTATAGATTATAGGTTATTATTATTATTCCTTATAGATTATAGGTTATTATTATTCCTTATAGATTATAGGTTCCTTAAGGGCAGGGACTTTTTTTTTTTAGATTAAATGTACTATTTTTTGAAAAAATTCCATATTTGTCATTCTGCTCAAGAAAAATCAGATCAAAAGATGAAAGAAGAAAAAACACTAGAAAAAAACAACCAATTAACAAAAGTGAAAATATTATGTTTTGATCCACATTCAGTCTCTACAGTTCTTTTTCTGGATGTAGATGACACTTTCCATTACAAATCTATTAGAATTGTCTTGAAATCACCTCATTGTTGAAAAGAGCCAAATACTGGGACTGTTTTGTTTTGTTTTGCCATTCTTTGTTTGCCCAGTAATTAGCATAGGGCCCAAAACATAGTTAAAACTTATTCAATCCTCACTGACTTGATCCACAGCATTATCATCACTCTCAGTTGCCTTTGTTCCTCTGATGAGAGAAGCAAAAAACTCCTCCCAGAGGTTTAAAGAGGGTTCCTGGGCCAGCCATATTGTCACTTCATTTTCTTACATTTGTGTGCCCAACACTTAGCATAGTACCTGACACATATTGGATGCTTAGTAATGTTTATTGACGGATTTGACTTAACTTTGTCAGGCTGCTATCCAACATTAGCTACCTTTTGGTATGTGATATTGGAGAAATGACAGCTTGGATCACATCAGATGAAATTTGGCAAATATTAAGCACTTGCTGTGTGGCTACAATGTTAGGCACTAGGGATACAAAAGTGGCAGTCTCTTCCCTCTTTTCCAGTTTATCATGGAAAGATAAAACATGTTCACAGTGAAATAGAAGATATATTCAAAACAGTTTTAGAGGTGAGAAGAGACTTAATAAATGAGAGAGTCAGGGGAAACTTCTTGTAGGAGCTGGCCCTTAAAGTCATATTTTGAAAGGAGGTAGAAGATTCTTGGAGAGAAGGAGAGAGAGCATTCCAGGCAAAATAGGGAAGATTGTGTCCAGGGAAGAGCAGGTAGGTCATTTTTGGAAAGATCGGACATCTGAGGGGAAATCACAGTGCTTGGGCTAGAGCCAGGCTGTGAAGAACATAAGTGTCAAATGTGGGAGGTTGAGTTAGATTGGATTTTTATTTATCCAAGAGTCACTGGGGATTCACTGTAACCTCTTACAGGGTCTGATATAGTTAGATCTGTGCTTTAGGAATAATAATTTGGTGTTTGAATGTACTGTTGGGCTTTGGAAACCAATATTGGACTGCAGGAGTTGTATTAATTATTTGTAGAATCATTTTTTAGAATCATTTATACCCATTTTATGAGTTAAGTGATATTTAGGTAATCTTAATAACTATATATTTGACAAACTATTAAAAATTTTTAGTAATGTTGTCCCCCCCTTTGGGATGGGATGGGAGTGGGGAGGAATTCTAACTTGGCAGCAATTTGAGAGGTAGATTAGATATGGGAGAGACTGGCTAAAGGGAGACCATTTAGATAATTGAAAAACGAAGAGTATCTAAATCATAATGTTTGTGTTATATGAAGACATATGTTAAGAGATGTTGAGAGAGAGAATGTACAAAACTTGACCACTGATTGGATATGAGGGGTAAGTGAGAATGAAGAGTTAAGGATGATTCCTATGTGAACCTGGGACAGTGGAATGCACTGATGTTGTAACTGATATTTTCTCATTATAAGAGAAGTGATTCAGAATAATTGACAAATTCATGAATTCTAATCCTGTTTAAGAAGCATTAGTCAAAAAAAGTTTTTGAGTTTGGATTGTTAAAAATCATTTTTCATCTTATTACTTGCTTTTAACCTTTGTTCCTCCAACTTTTAAACAAAGAAGTTACCCCAAATAGACGAATTACGTTGATATATTTGAGGGTTAAATTGTTTCAGTCTCAGAGCTAAAAATATTTGGGTGGATAATGGTTCTGATATGTTTTTCTTTTGTTTTCTCCTATAGTTGAGCAACTTACATCTGAAGGAAGACAGAGTCAAACCAGATACCAATGGTGAGTAACCTCATAATTATAAACAGAGCTAAAAATGAAATGTAGTTTCCTTCATGGTTTTTCTCAGATCTTATAGCAGTCATACATAGATTGTATTAACATAGCAAGTGATAATTAACTCTTGGGTGTAGGATATGTTTTTGAATAACAATTTTTTTTTTTTGTCTAATTCTTCAGGTACTATTGTGAAATCCAATGAAAATGTAGAAAAGACAGATGAGGAGGAGAAAGGTAACTATAATTTTAAAGTGGAGAATGTAAAATAAAGAATTGGACTTATTTATAAGGCTTCATTTTAACACATAATAATATGAATCACAGAATAGATAAAGAAGTCCTAGACTTTTAATATATTAGAGATTGTGCTAATGATCTGTATTTAAAGTGATCTTTAGCATCAAATATTTACTGAATCTCTGCCTTTGCCCTGCCAAGCCTTGGATGAAATTATGAAATTATTGCCTAGGTCCATTACAGATCTGTGTTACATAATCTCAACTGAGCCCTCATTGCAACAAGAAATCCTTTTATAGCTCCCTACTTGATTAATTATTCCTCATTGAATAATTACTTAGCTCATTGAATTTTAAAATTTTCTCATTCCAAACCACCATTTCCTCTACCTTTAAGGTTGATAACCTTGTCTCACATTTCACTGAAAAAATTGAGGCCATTCAGAGAGAGTCATCAGTTTTCTTGTCCTAAGATTCTTGCAGTACCCAGATGCCTTCTGTTACTAGGACAGTACTCTTCCTTCCCTTCTGTCTCACATGAAGATCAAGGGCTCTTCTCCTTGCCAGGAGAAGCTCCTGCACCTGTTGAGGAGATCCCATTCCGTACGGCCTTCTCTGTCATCTTCTCTCTTTGGCTAGTCCTCAGGGTTTTCCTGTGTCCCAGATGCTTCTCTGTTACCTATATACATGCCCTTCTCTAGCGCCTGAAAACCTCTCTTGATCTGTCCTCCCCATTAGCTGCCCTCCTATAGCTCTTCTTCCTTTTGGAGAAGATCAGGTGCACCTGACACCTCCACTTCCTTTTCTCTTTCTCTCCCTTCTTAACTATACAAGATATCCCGATTTCTTGGTAACACAGGCTTTTAACCTCTAGGTCATCCTTCACTGTTTATTCTGTCTTACCTCTATATCCAGCCAGTTGTCAGGTCCTGTTGATTTTTTGCTTCTTGGTTACACACACTTTTTTGACCAGCCACTACCCTTGTGCAGACCCTCATCACCTCACCCTGGATCTGTGGCTAGAGCTTGAGAGTGGTTTCTTCCCCTCAAGTCCCTTCCCCCATCTAGTTCATCCTTCACTCAGCTGTTAAATTGATCTTCCTAAAGCTCATGTCTGATCATGGCTCATATGCATATACACACACATCCCTCTCCCAATTTAGTAAACTCCCAGTAGCTCCTCCTTGCCTCCAGGATGAAATATAAGATCTTTGTCTTTTATAGCTTTTCATAACCTGGCTGCTACCTACCTTTGTAGTAGTCTTATACCCCTGAATTCTCTACCACATATTCTGCAAGCGAATGACATTGGCCTCCTTTGTCTTTCTTTTAACAGGACATTTTTATGTCTTGATTGAGTGCATATTTCCTGATCCCTTTTAATTGTAGTGCGTGTCTTTACTCTGTTGATTAATTTACTCTGTGTGTGTTTGTGTATTGTTTGTACTTGACTGTTTAACTCCTTGAGAATAGGGACCTTCTTTTGCCTTTCTTTGTTTGACTTGCACTTATCACTTATGTGTTTGTCACATAATAAAAAATTAATAAATCCTTTTTGACTGACTGGTAGGATACCAGACATTTTAAAAAATATTCCCACACTAAAAAAGTAAAGTTAAAAGTATCATAGAAAAAATTGTCCTTAAGACGAAGTAAGGGTAGACAAGACATTATTGCATCATCTGAATTTTACTTGTTCTTTGTAAGTTTTCTATTATGGTAGATGGGGTTTGTAGGGAAGACAAAGGAAAGAATAGATAATATGGATGGAGGTAGTAAGGGGAAAGGGTGGAAAAGAAAAGGTATTGATAATATGAACCAGTAATGTAGCTGTTACTACATTTAACCATACATGAATGGACTTTATTTTGATTTTCATGAATTGCTTTTCATCATTATTATAAAGCACTTTTTTTCCCCCCTACTACAGAGGATAGAGCTGCCCAGTCATTGCTAAATAAACTGATCAGAAGCAATCTTGTTGACAACACAAATCAAGTAGAAGTCCTACAACGGGATCCAAATTCCCCTCTCTATTCAGTGAAGTCTTTTGAAGAACTTCGACTGTAAGTCTTTCTAATTACTAGTCTATAATGGCCATAACAATACCTTCACCAAAAATATAGGCATTTCATTCAAAATACAGCATTCCATATAATCTAGGGAAGACTTTAAATGCCATATAGCTAGTTAGATATATGTATTCCTCTTATTACAGAAAAATGTTTTTTCCTATTATCTTAAAAATTAAGATAGGTTAGCATGGATACTTTTTCCTTTTCTTTTTTTTTAATAGTAAAGGTTTAATTAAATTGTAGGACTTTTTAGATGATGTATGTTCTTACTTGTTGAGCATAAATGTGACTTTTAGTATTGATAGTTACAAGTAAAATGTGTATCATTATCATTTTTATAGGAAACCTCAGCTTCTACAAGGAGTCTATGCTATGGGTTTCAACCGACCATCTAAAATACAAGAAAATGCATTACCTATGATGCTTGCTGAACCGTATGTATCCAACTGAAGTTTAGCCTTTTTATAATTTGCTTTTTTTTTTCAGCTCCTTTCATTAGTGTTAACTTTTCCATTGAACTGAAAAGGTTGTTGTGATTTAGAATGAATACAGTTTTGAATAGTATCTAAATCACTAATAGGCATTTTAAATGTCAAAACTTGATATACATAATCATTTAAGTTTTTGGTTGTCTCTTTTTACTTCTTTATTAATAGGTATTATGTTCCTATTTCACCTTCCACTCATGCCAAAACAGTGAAACTTTTATCAGAGAAACTTGCTGTAAAACAGTCTCTCACTTTCCTATTTTCCTTTTAATCTTGGCTGCATTGGTTTTGTTTGTGCATACCTTTTTTAATTTCATGTAATCAGAATTACTATTTTATTTCCTATGATCCCCTCTTATCTCATGTTTGATTATGAACTGTTCCCTTATCCATAAATCTGTCAGGTAAATTTTTCCATGCTTCACTAATTTGCTAATGCCATTACACCTTTATGTTTAAATCACATAGTCTTTTTTGATCTTATTTTAGTATATAATATGAGATATTGATTTTTTTTTTTCCTAGTTTCTACCACACTACTTTTAAATTTTCCAAGAAATTTTTGTGATAAAGTAAATTCTCAAACCAATGGGTTTATCAAACACTAGGATACTGTGGCCTTTTGCTTCTATATATTATGTATCTAATTTCTTCTACTCATCAATTACTATATTTCTTCACCAATACCATATTGTTTGATGATTACTTTTTTGTTGTATAATTTGAAATCTGGTAATTTGAAGCTGTTTTCCTTCACATTTTTTCCATTGTTTCCCTTAATGTTCTTGAACTTTTTTTCTTCTAGAGGAATTTTGTAATTTTTTTTTTTCTAGCTTTATCAAATAATCATTTAGTAATTTGGTTGGCACGGCACTGAATGAGTAAATTAAGTATTATCGTTTTTAGGCTTGGCCTACTAAGGAACAATCTGTATTCCTTATTTCAATCTGTATTTGTGTGAGAAATATTTTGTAATTGTGTTCCTGTAGTTCTGTATTTGTCTTAGCAGGTAGATTCCAAAGTATTTTACACCATATACAGTATTTATCTTTGTTTCCTACTGAAGGAAGGGACCCTGAAACTCTAAAACTCCTTGAAGGAGAAAATCTCCTTCAACTCTGCCTCAGTGAGGGAACCCTGCCTGAGGAAAACAAGACAGTTTCATTCTGTTATCTAGGTGGGGTTGGTTCAGTCCTGAGCAAAAGAATTCCAACCCTATTCATTTAAAGAAACTCATTAGATTCTATTCAAATTCCAGCCCAAGCTGAAACCCAGCTTGTAGATTGTTCCAAGTTGGAACTCCACCCACTAGCCCCCTTCCTCTTATAGCCAAAGCTCCTATTATAAAAGAGCCAATCTAAAATCTCTTCTTTGAAGAGGTTCTAAACATGCCAAGCTATGCCATGCTATGCCAAGGAAGCCTCTGCCCACTGGAATAATATTCTTTTCCAGTGCTATCCTCTCTTTACCCTCACCTATTTCCTTAAGGAGATTTTATGCCTCTCTCTCTGGATTTCTAACATTACTTAGCAATCCCTGTAATAAACCTCTTTTTATCAATCTAGGTTTTGGGGTTTGTAAATTCCTTTACAGAGAATCCCTGCGCCGCCAGAACGGGGTTCCCCAAAACTTCCTACCCTTGCACCAAATCCCAAGGGGGTATAGGGAAGCCAAACCTCTCCATTTGGTTCTCTGAACCCCAAACTTGATACTAGACCTTATCATTTAACTCCCTGATCACCAGAAACCCTAATCTCATTTTGGTTCTCTACTAAAGGGAACCCGCAAACCTAAAACATCCTATTTTTGGTTCCCATACCGGGAGCTCCCAAAACTAGACTTCACCTCATCACTACTACTGGATTTTGTTGATAATGTAGAAAAATGCCGATGAATTTCTGCGTGGTTACTTTACATCGTGCAACTTTGCTAAAGTTGTTAATTATTTCAAATAATGTTTTAGTTGATTTTTTAGCATTCTCTATCAAATCATTGGTAAAAAGTGATGACTTTTTCCTTCTTGCCTTTTCTTATTCCTTCAATTTCTTTTTCTTGTTTTATTTCTATAGTTAGCGTTTCTAGTACAATATTGAATAATGATATTAGTAATAGACAGCCTTGTTTTACCTCTGATCTTATTGGAAAAGCTTCTAATTTATCCCTGTAAAAGAGAATGCTTGTTCTTAGTTTCAGATAGATACTACTTATTTTTTTTTTTAAAGCTCCATTTCTGTGCTTTTTAATAAGAATGGATGTTGTATTTTTTCAGAAGCTTTCTCTATATCTGTTGATATACACATATGATTTTGATATAGTTAACTATGTGTATAGTTTTCCTAATATTGAACCAACTCTGAATTCCTGGTATGAATCCAACTTGTTCATAGTGTCTGATCTTTGTGATGTACTGCTATAATTGACTTGTTTTAGTATTTTATTAAGTTTTGTGTCACATGACTAATATGGAATGTTTTATATGATGATTTCTTGCACATAATTGATACCATATTGATTATCTTCTCAATAGGTGGGGGAGGAGCTACAGGGAAGGAGAATTTAGAATCCAAAATAAATAAATTTCTTATTTTAAGAAATAAAGCTTTTACTTCAAGATTTAGTAGGAAAATTGCTCTGCATTTTTCTTTTTCTGTTTTTGCACTCTCTGGTTTAGGTATCAAAACCATATTTGTCGTAGAAAGAATTTAAGACTCCTTTACCTATTTTTCCCAAAATAATTTTTTTGTTTGTTTTTTAATTTACTTGCTAATTTCTGCCCTGTCTTGACATAGCCCACAGAACTTGATCGCTCAGTCTCAGTCCGGTACTGGTAAAACAGCTGCATTTGTCCTGGCTATGCTTAGCCAAGTGGAACCTTTGAACAGATACCCCCAGGTAAGAGTTTGATGCTAAGTGTTCTGTTAAGTACTACACCTAAGTGCAAAATCCCCCACAGGGGAGAAACATCACACACTTGAAGGAATTGCAAATCAGTCTTCATTGACACAGATGTTGGTTGTGAATTGAGAATGAAGTAAATCAGAAGCCAGAGGGAAGAGAAGAGCGGTCTGCTTGTCAGTCTCCTTGTATTGTTAGCATCCTCTCACGTGGAGGGATCTATTCAGCTGGTCAGAAGTAGATCCCTCGCAACCACTAGCAGGTTGCTCCTGTAACAGTATTCCCTGACTAGCATGAATTGAGAGATGTTACCATATGATAAAGGACTGGTGTCTCAATTCCTTTAATAAGTAGATATAACAAGACTCCCTAAGAAGTGGATCATATTTTGCTAGTGTATCTTGAAAATCTTCCTGATTAGTTGCTAAACTTTTAAACATTCCCTTTTCTACTACTATGCCTTACAGAGAACAGTTATTAATAATGATATCTCTTACTTTCCCCAAAAGCCTTTGGAACAATGCAAAATAGTCTCTAAGGTTAAGGTAGAGAATTAAGGAAGTGAGCTTCTAAAATATGTCTCATGCTCTTATGACCCAGCTTAGGCAGGACCTTTATAATTCTTTGATTCCTACCTTAAATAGAACAGCTTGTAAAATAGGTAGGAATAAATAATCCCGTGAGTCAGAACTCTCATGCAGAAGTACTTTAGGGCTTTTAGTAGCCAGAAGAAGTGCAAATAGTATGTATTGTAATTTACAGTCTGAGAAAAATTCCTTCTTAATGCTATTTAACCTTGGTTGGTGGGGGTCACTGGGAGAGGTTAAAATCATTAAGTAACCTTACCTAACTAAAACAAAATGTCCAATTATTTCCTTAAACTATATACCTTAGTATTCTCTGATGCTAAATGACTTTGTTAAATTAAGGAGAGCATGTCTTATTTTATATTTTCTTTTCAGTGTTTGTGCCTCTCACCAACTTATGAGCTCGCACTTCAGACAGGAAAGGTGATTGAACAGATGGGCAAATTTTATCCAGAACTTAAACTTGCTTATGCTGTTCGAGGCAATAAATGTGAGTATACAAGGAGGATGATACAGTATTTAAGCTTAAAAAAAAAAGAACAAAAACTCCCTCTTATTGGAATATGTGCGATGTTGGACTTTTTAAATGCCTTGGTTAGTTTTGCCAAACTGATTACTCTTTTATTTTTTTCAGGTATGGCTTACCTGGGAGGGTAAAGAGCAAGGGCAATAAAGATAATGTAAAAATAAAAGATAATAAAAATCTTATTTAATAAATTGTAGAATTATAAGAAAACAGTGGAGAGATGTTCCTTCAATGCTATAAATAGCTTGAAGAACCATTAAGTTGTTAGTAGTGCAAATTTTAAGTTGACTTGCACTTGAGATGAAAAAAATACAAGTTACTTTATCAGTTTTAAATCTCTTCTACAAAGGATAATCATCAAAACTCCTTGGTACTGCTTCTAACAGATTTCATTAGTGGAACTGATGAGTTAACACAGAATACAGAAGTAAACAAAAACAAGTCCCCAAGTCCCAATTCCTGGGAAAAGGACTCAACTAGTTATAAAAATGGCTAGGAAACTGAACCAAATCTGAATCAAATAGAATTTACATTTAGGCTAATTAGCAAGGTAAATTCCAAGTATACACATGGCTTAGTTTCAATCCCGGATTTATGGATGGAAGAGAGGTCATGCTCCAATGATAACTAAGGAAGATCACTTGAAAGAAAAATGATTTTGATTCTGTAAAATCAAATCATTTTTGCACAGACAAATCAGTATAATAAAAACTATAAGGCAAATGAGTAATTGGGGAGAAAATCTTGAAGAAGTTTTTCTGATACTCTGGGAAATGAGTGTGAACCACTACATAGAATTCCCAATCCCTCTATTTTTGTCCGCCTGCATTTTTGATTTCCTTCACAGGTTAATTGTACATTATTTCAAAGTCCAATTCTTCTTGTACAGCAAAATAACTGTATAGATATGTATTCTTATATTGTATTTAACATATACTTTAACATATTTAACATGTATTGGTCTACCTGCCATCAGGGGAGGGGGTGGGTGGAAGGAGGGGAAAAATTGGAACAAAAGGTTTAGCAATTGTTAATGCTGTAAAATTGCCCATGTAATATCTTGTAAATAAAAAGCTATAATAAAAAAGAAAAAAGAAGTTTCTCTGATAAAGGTCTCATTTCTTTTTTTTTTTTTTTTCCTTTTTTCTTTTCTTTTCTTTTTTTTTTTTTTTTATTATTATAGCTTTTTATTTACAAGATATATGCATGGGTAATTTAAAGCATTGACAATTGCCAAATCTTTTGTTCCAATTTTTCCCCTCCTTCCCCCCCATCCCCTCGCCCCTATGGCAGGTAGACCAATACATGTTAAATATGTTAAAGTATATGTTAAATACAATATAAGCATACATGTCCTAACAGTTATTTTACTGTATAAAAAGAATCGGAGTTTGAAATAGTGCACTATTAGCCTGTGAAGGAAATAAAAAATGCAGGCGGACAAAAATAGAAGGATTGGGAATTCTATGTAATGGTTCAGTCATCTCCTGAGTTCTTTTGCTGGGTGTAGCTGGTTCAGTTCATTTCTGCTCCCTTGGAACTGATTTGTTTCGTCTCATTGTTGAAGAGAGGGCCAGTCCATCAGAACTGATCATGATATAGTATTGTTGTTGAAGTATATAATGATCTTCTGGTCCTGCTCATTTCACTCAGCATCAGTTTATGTAAGTCTCTCCAGGCCTTTCTGAAATCCTCCTGCTGGTCATTTCTTGCTGAACAATAATATTCCATAATATTCATATACCATAATTTATTCAGCCATTCTCCAACTGATGGGCATCCACTCAGTTTTCAGTTTGTAGCCACTACAAAGAGACCTGCCACAAACATTCTTGCACATACAGGTCCCTTTCCCTTCTTTATGATCTCTTTGGGATATAAGCCCAGTAGAAACACTGCTGGATCAAAGGGTATGTGCTCAGTTTGATAACTTTCTGAGCATAGTTCCAAATTGCTCTCCAGAATGGCTAGATGTATTCACAATTTCAAAAGGTCTCATTTCTAAGATATAGGAATAATGAATTGCCATTCCCCAGTAGAGAAATGGTTGAAGGGTAGAGAAATAGGTGTTTTTCAAAGGAGAAACTTTTAGCTTTCAGCAATAACACGAAAAAATTTTATAAATCTAGGTGCCCCGAGAAACATAATTTTGAATAATTTTAGAAATCTGATAAATACAAAATAAACCAAAAGGTAAACTACAAGTTTACCACAAGAGTATAAGGATAAAGATGAAACAGACCATATTCACCTTCTGGGAGAGGGGATGAATTCAAAATGCAGAAAGAGACTTAAGTTTTCAGACGTGGAAAGTGTAGAAATTTGTTTTGCTAAGCTATGTAAAATATATTTTAAAGGGATATGCTTTTACAAATTGCTTCATTGGGGGTGAAAGGAACAGTGAAAGATTAATTTTTAAAAATACGTGTTTGAATGAAAAAAAATACTTCTGAAACATTCAAACCATATCATAGCTTTTAAGTTGAAAAGGCAAAAAAACCAAACCAAAACAAAACAAAAAAAAGTTGGAAAGGCAGAAAATAACAGAGCAATTAATTTGATGTGACATTTTGCTTAAATATCGTTGGATTCTTATTAATATTTTATTGTTGAATTGTTTGGCTTTTGTCCCAACTTTTTGTTACCCTGTTTGGGATTTTCTTGGCATAGTGGTTTGCCATTTCCTTCTCCAGCTCATTTTAGGCATGAAGAAATTGAGGCAAACTAAGTAAAGTAATTGTCCAGGGACACACAGCTTGTAACATATCTGTGGCCAGATTTGAATTTGGGAAGCTGTGTCTCCCTGATTCTAGGCCCAGTACTCAATATACTGTACCACCTAACTACCTCTTGTTAAGATTAAACATTTTATTTTCTCATTTGAGCAAATTGTGGGTAAAACAGTGAGACTGGAAAAATATTTTTATCTTGTCAAGTTTATAGAATTGGAAAAAAAAAATCACTCATGAGATATAGTGCTTTATTTAAAAAAAAAAAAAGGAGAGAAAGCACTAATCCGAGTAATGCTTACTGCTTCATAAGGCATCTCTTTGAATTTGGGTTTTTTTTTTTTTGTTTGTTTGTTTGTTTGTTTGGTTTTTGGTATTTTGCTGAGGCAGTTGGGGTTAAGTGACTTGCCCAAGGTCACACAACTAAAGGGAGTGTTTTAAGTATAAGGGAAGGTTTGCTATAGGAGATGTAGCTGGCACTGAAAAGATGGATAGGATTTATAGAGGTGCACTTGATAACATGGAGGGCGTTTAGATAATAGAAATTTTATTGGCAAAAGAAAAAAACATGATCTGGATGTGGGGAATAAAGAGGAGGCATACCTGAAGGCCATGAAAGTTTATTTTAGGGCAGATGAAACTGAGGATGAAAAAGATGTGTGATGACAGAGGCCTCTGATAGGCTGAAAGTGAGGACTTGGCCAAAAAAAAAAATTCATGTCAACTTAGCTTTTAAGAGCCAAGGGGAACAATTTAATTTTTCCCCTCTTGTAGTTTTCTTCTTTTAGTGTTTGTTTTCTTAAACTATGTAGATCTGATTTTAATGTGGTGTTCTAGATTACTATGATTATAGAAAATTTGAGAAATACTTTTTTTTTTTTAAATCTGTATTTTGCTCTATATAAATTCTTGCTCTCATCTACTTTACTTTCTCTATTGAGGGCCATTATTAATATACTGGTCAAGAAAATCTAAAGCTTTAACTCGGATAATCTCAGATTCTGTCTCCCTTATTTTGTACTGAAGTTTTAAAAATATTTTTATTTTTTAGTTTTATATTTCTTTTATACTCAATTTGACAAACATTAGCAAATACGAATATTTATCCATTTGTATATCAAATTATAAGTCTGTTATAATCAGCTTGTTCCTGGACTGTGCTTTTGATAGTGACAGTGAAAAAGAGGTTAGAATATGAGCCATTGTAGTGAGGAAATGATAGGACTAGATATATGTATATAAAGAATGTGAAGAAAGAATGCAAACTTGCTTTTAGAATGACCTCTAATAAGTAGACAAACCACTTGGGTTTGATGGGACCCAGTTCCTCAGCTGTAAGTGGAAGAGTACTTTGGTACTTATCTCCAAGAGTGACTGAGGAAATGGAATTAAAGAACAACATAGATGTTTGCTGTTGTCACTGTAAATATAAAATATGAACAAAATCATATAAATAATATGAAATAAGAATTGTTATCTACCCCCTGGTTTGTTTCAGTTTTATTTCCTTTTTTTCTATGTATGTGGACTCTTAAACACTTAAAATCATTATTCATGATTGTGATAATCTGTCCTTCCATTTAAGAGAGCTATGTTCTTATGGGCATCAAAGCCTTCTCTCTTTAGAATCCTCTTTCTCCCTTAGAGTCCCTCCCCCTTTCTTAAACTTTTCCCCTCCTATTTCTGTATTCTCTTCTATTTAGCCTATCCCTTACCTTTTCTATTTTCCCCTCCCACTTTTCAATGAGGTTTGTGGGAGAAGTTTCTCTGTAAACCAGATATGTCTAATATTTTCTCTTTGAGGCAAATCTGATGAGAGTAAGATTCCAAGAGAGGTATGTTCAAATATGTCTGTGTAATGTTTTTGTCAATAATCATATGATTATGGAAACTGTCATGGAAAATTTATTGTTGTTGTTTCAACAGTAGAAAGAGGCCAGAAGATCAGTGAGCAGATTGTGATTGGTACTCCTGGCACCGTCCTGGATTGGTGCTCCAAGCTGAAATTCATTGACCCCAAGAAGATCAAGGTGTTTGTTCTGGATGAAGCTGACGTAATGATAGCCACGCAAGGCCATCAGGATCAGAGTATCCGTATCCAGAGGTATGGGGCGCTTGTGGGAATAAAGAGAGGAAATCTTTCTACAGGAAGCAAGCTCAGAATGTCAGACCACAGATCATTTTCTGTAATTTTTTTTTAATTCCAAAACCCATCCTTGTGCACAAGTGCCATTGTTTTTTGAGTCATTTAAATTATGTCTGATCTTTGTCACCTCATTTGGAGTTTTCTTGGCAGAGAAAGAGTGGCCTCTGACAGGCCGTTTCCTTCTTCATTTGAGAAAACTGAGGCAGATAGTGTGAAGTGACTTTCTCAGGGTTATTTAACTAGTAAGTATCTGAAGCCAGAATTGAACTCAGGTTTTCCTGACTCCAGGCCTGGTGCTCAATTCACTGCATCATTTAGTGCTTTTAACTCATTCACAGGATATCCAACCTTTAGATAGATTAACCAAAGGTGGTAGAGTCTTTGTATGTTTATAAATAAATGCAACTTCATTTGTTTGGAATAATTTAATTATGATGAAGTCTTAAACCTTGAGGAATGATACAGGGACTTCTCCCTAACTCTCCTATTTTTAAGTTCCTCAGAAGAGATGAAAAGAGGAATGCAGAGTATTGGAACAGTAAGTAATTATCCCCGGGTCATTTAAACAAATAACTAAAACAGTTATCTGGAATAATCTAGCACTAGATTGAAAGAAGCAATTAAAAAATTTTTTTGTATGTCAGTAACTGTTACCTAGCAATGTTTTCCTTTTGTTGCTGGTATGTTTTGGTGAACTTAGTAAGCTGTGTAATAAGTCAGATCGAAGACTGTTAGAAAAATGACATAGCATGCACCAGTATTATTCATGATTGTATTAGAAATGCTTGCAGTTTCAAAAAGAGAAGAAAGAGAAATCTGAGGAATCAAAATGGGCAATGAGGTAATAAAATGATTTTTTTTGCAGACAAGATGATATAGTTAGAAAATCTTACAGATTCAACTTTTCATTATTATTATAACTCTTCATTGACAGAACATACACATGGGTAATTTTTCAACATTGACCCTTGCAAATACTTCTGTTCCAACTTTTCCCTTCCTTCCCTCCACCTCCCTCCCCTAGATGGCAGGCAGTCTCATACATGTTAAACATGTTAAAGTGTATCTTAAATACAATTTATGTGTACATATTTATCCAGCTCTCTTGTTGCACAAGAAAAATCGGATTTAGAAAGGTAAAAATAATCTGGGAAGAAAAAAATGCAAGCAAACAACAAAAAGAGTGTAAATGTTATGTTATGGTCCACACTGATTTCCCATTGTTCTTTCGCTGGGTGTAACTGGTTCTGTTCATCATTGATCAATTGGAACTGAATTGGATTCTCTCATTGCCTAATATAAATACTTCTATCAGAATTGATCTTAGAGATTGAACTTAAAGGCTAGTTGATTAGCAGGATATAAAATAAATCCTCATAATTCATCAACATGTCTATATATCATTAACAAAATGAAATAGTAGAGATATCCCATGGAAAATAACCATAAGATTTGTGAGCGTATACCAGCCAAGACAAACCCAGAAATTACATGAACATAACTATAAGACACTTTAATCAAGCTAAGTTAAGATTTAAATGATTGGAGAAATAGTAATTGTTCACAATTGAGTCAAAACTAGTTTAATAAAAATGATAGTTATATCTATACTAATCTACTTCAATACCATACCAATTAAATTACCAAAAAATACTTTGAGTTACAAAAATTTTTAACAGTGCATTTGGGAAGGACAAAAAGTTGAACATATCAAAGGAATTAGTGAAAAAAAAGGGGGGCTTAGCAGTAGCCAATCTTAAACTGTATTCTGAGGGCAGTAATTAACAAAACTATCTGGTACTTACTAAGAAATAGAAAAATGGATCAGTAGAACAGGGTAGACATAAAACACAGTAGTAAATGATTATAGTAACCTTGTGTTTGACAGACAGATTTAAACTTATGGGATCAGAAATGACTGTTTGGTTTAAAAAAAATCGTCGAGAAAACTGGAAAACAGTCTGACAGAAACAAGGTATAGACCAATATTTTATATTATTTACGAATATAAGATCAAAATAAATATATGACCTTGATATAAGAACTAGTAGAACATGAAACACATTGCCTATCTGACTTGTAAGATATAGGAGAAGTTATTGTGAGATGTTAAATGAATAATTTTGATCACATTAAATTAAATGAGTTTGTACAAATAAAATCATTGTAGCTCAGATTAGAAGGAAAGCAGAAAATTGGAGAAATTTGTTGACAGTTTCTTGGATAAAGATCTCATATCTCAAATATATAGAGAACTTAGTTAAATTTATAATAACATGGATTATTTCCCATTGAAATATGGTCAAAGCATATAAACAGGCAGTTTTTGGATGATGAAATTAAAGCTATCTATAATCAAATTAAAAAAAAAGTTCTCCAAATCATTGTTGATTAGGAAGATGCAAAATAAAACAACTTTGAGAAATCATCTCATATTTTGCAAATTGATAAAATATTATAAGTGGAAAATGACAGTTGTTGAAGAGGATGTGAAAAAATTGGGATACTAAACACTGATGGTGGAATTGTGAACACAGTCTATCTTGTAGAGAAATGTGAAATTATGTGTGTTGTAAAATTGTATATAACCTTTTGGAGATGGGTGTGAGTATATATATCTTTTGACCCAGCAGTACCACTGTTAGGTCTCTCTTCCAACGTGATTAGGAAAAAATGAAAAGAATCTATGTATTTCAAAAATATTTACTGTAGCTCTCTTTGTAATAGCAAAAAAACTGGAAATTGAGAAGATGCCCATCATTTGGGGAAAAACTAAAAAAGTTGTGATAGATGATTGTGATGGAACACTAATATATTATAAGAAATGACAGACAGGGGTCAGCTAGGTGGCACAGTGGATAAAGCACTAGCCCTGAAATCAGAAGGATCCAAGTTCAAATGTGGTTTCAGACACATAACACTTCCTAGCTTTGTGATCCTGGCCAAGTCACTTAACTCCAATTGCCTCAGCAAAGAAAAAAAAGAGAGAGAAAATGACAGGCAGGTTGATGTTAGGAAAATACGGTAAGACTTTTCATGAAGTAATAGTGAAATTGAGCAGAATCAAGTGAATTTTATATATGTAGTAATCCTAATATTGTTTGAAAAATAATTGTGAACAAGTAAGCTATTTTGAGTATTGCAATTACTGCTATCTACCTCCAGAAAAAGAACTGATAAAATAGAAGCATGCAAAATATAGTTAAGACACCTTAGGACTTAAAATGGAACCAAAACCAAAACCAAAACCAAAAAAGGCTTAAACAGAACATGACAGATGAGTATCATTTAAATATGGAGAAAAATAAACGGAAAGGAGGAATTTTAGATAGGTCTAGATGGTGTGAAAAAATAAAAATCATGTACTGTATATATTAATTCATTTGGTCTGCCTGTTAAATGTTAAGGATTTGGGATAAATGCCTTTTGATTTCTATGTTGATGTAATTGTTTTGTTGACACTGGTTTATGTTCTGTTTTTTTTGTTGTTGTTGTTTTGTTTTTGTGTTTTTTTTTTTTTTTTTAATTAGAAGATTTTTGTCTTGTTTGAGTCCTGGGATGAAAGGAGAGACTTGGGGAATCTTTATTCTCTGCCACAACTCTACAACATTTTGGGACATAAGAGACAGACTAAGCTGTGAGGGCAGTACAATCTATATTCCTCCAATTCAAGACTTTAGTTAATGCTGAATAGCTTGGGCTTGCCTTTTAGGATGCTCCCTAAGGATTGTCAGATGCTGCTTTTCTCTGCTACCTTTGAAGATTCTGTGTGGAAATTTGCACGAAAAGTTGTCCCAGACCCAAATATCATCAAACTGAAACGAGAAGAAGAGACATTGGACACCATTAAACAGTATTATGTGATGTGCAATAATCGAGATGAGAAGTTTCAAGCCCTTTGTAATCTCTATGGGGCCATCACAATTGCTCAAGCCATGATCTTCTGTCATGTGAGTAGCATCCTGCTATAACATCAAGTAGGTAAAATTCAACTTGTGTTGTCAGCTTAGCCATTACTTTTTCAGCCTGAAATTCTTTTATTTACTAAAGAAAAAAAGGATTTCTGATTATTATACTAAGGAGATTACTGTTGTAAACTATTGAGCTCTAGAGTTTATCATTATCGTAAAGAAAAACTGGGGGAAAATTAAAGCACATGTGGTTTATCTTTTTTTGTAGTTACTCAAAAAAATCTCCAAAATATTAGATTCTTTCAAATTATTACTGAAACACTACAGAGGCATTTTAATAATTGCAACTCTTAGTTGCCTTCAGAGTTAGAGCCTTCATTTGTTTCAATGAGATGAAGCCATTTTTTGCAGGTGTCTTAATTTTTTTTGCAGGTATTTCCATTTAAAAAAATTCTTTTCACTCCAGACCCGCAAAACAGCTGGTTGGCTGGCAGCTGAACTGTCCAAAGAAGGCCACCAGGTGGCCCTCCTGAGTGGTGAAATGATGGTGGAACAGAGAGCTGCAGTGATTGAGCGTTTCCGAGAGGGCAAGGAAAAAGTGTTGGTGACCACCAACGTGTGTGCTCGAGGTGAGAAGAGGCTGCCCAGCAAGGAGGCCTGGGGGCCTAGGAAAGACTAGGAGGGGGGCTTGTTTGAGTTTTTGCAGAGCCCCAGTCAGCAGCTCCCTCTGCCTTTGCAGAAGTGGTCTGCCGGAGATGGATTTTGCCCCTCCATGTGCTGAGCCACGTGGTCATCCCTCTCCGGGTGACAAATATGACTCCTGAGCCTTGCGATGGGTCTGTCTCTTGGTGGTTTGTCTGCAGTCAGCAGCTAGATGATCCTCTAGGAATTTTCTGTTCTTGGACATTGTGGAGCTCTCCTGATCTTAAGCTGTAGGAGAAGAGCATTTCCTCAGCCCTGCCATCCAGGGTTCTGCCTTCTATTTGCTGCTTTTCATTTAAATAGCTCCAGTTTGTAGACAAATGTGACAAATGGCAAGCATCAGGCAGTTTGACCTAGAACTCCCTGGGAAAAAGCTTTGACTCCCTCCAAGGAAAGAATCATCTTGAGTGGATCTGATCCATTCAGGTTGTACTGTTTTTATGGCCCTTGGGCCTTTATCTTGTTTTGTGGGTACCAGCTGCTAGAACCAAGTTTGCCAGATGAGACGGCGGCTGTCGGCCACTTTTTGTGAGCTTTGCCATCTTCCTGCACTGCAGGTATCGATGTTGAACAGGTGTCTGTGGTTATCAACTTTGACCTGCCTGTGGACAAGGATGGGAATCCAGACAACGAGACATACCTTCATCGGATCGGGCGTACGGGGCGCTTTGGCAAGCGGGGCCTGGCCGTGAACATGGTGGACAGCAAGCACAGCATGAACATTCTCAACAGAATCCAAGAGCATTTCAGTGAGTGTCTCAGAGTATCTGCCCTCTGGGGCATTGAAGTGGGGAAGGCTAGGGCTCCTGGGCAGAGCCCTGGCTCTCTCCTCTGCCATCTCCCTTCTTGTTAGAGAACCAGAGAAGGGGGAGGGAGGAGTCCCACTGTTGTGTTGGAGGGCCAAAGCCCTCACACAAAAGTGTCCAGGGTGTGGCAGGTGGTGCTCGATGCCGTGCTCGGTTACATTAAGGTTTCATGAGTCAAATGAGGAAGGAGTCCTCTTTTGTCAGTAGTTGGATATTCCTTTGAAGTAAAGCAGAAGTTTGAGGGTTGTGCTCATGTTGCAGCAGTAGCTGAAATAGACTGTCCAGGTGCTCCTGTTTTGATTGTGTCTGGCTGAATTCCTTTGCAGATAAGAAGATTGACAGATTGGACACGGATGATTTGGATGAGATTGAGAAAATAGCCAACTGAAAAGCATTGGTTCGAGTTGACCTACGCCCTCTGGATGTGCATCATCAGTTCCATTTGGACTGTTTGGTTTTCAAATTGGCACAACTCTCGGCCAGTCACCAAAAAAAGGACTAAGGCGGGAATGCATAGAAATTACCTACCTCATTTCAAATTACGTTTGGATTTAACAAAAAAAAAAAAAAATTGTGCAAATAATGGGGGGAGGATAGAAAGAGAAAAAATGTTTACATGAGCTCTTAAGATTAGGCATGAATACACAGAAATTACCTTTTTGACAAATTTCTTTCTTTCTTATTTAAAGTTAATGTATACCAATCTTAAATGTAAACTAAGGACTTGTCAAAGCTTTGGTTAATTTCTGCCTCTTGACCTTCTTGTGGTAGTGTATAGATGTCTCTTCTTTTGCCTGGGATAGGCATATATTAGTGTATGTACCTGCTTGCATCTATCTGCAAAAGTGACATTGTAGAAATGAGGAGAAACTGAGTAGTAGAAGCTATATGGTGCTGGCCACCAGGGCCCTGAGGCATGCTGAACTATTAGATTGAGTGGAGTAGGGGAATCCGATGTATTTTATGAGTTAAAGATTTCCTAGACTAGCATGATGAAGCAAATTTGGGATACTTTTACCCTCTTGCTATTTCCAGCCAGGCAAAGCAATCAGGAATTGGCTGAAGAAAGGCAAGTATTTAAATTTGGAGCCTTTCTTGCATTTAGGTTTATATTCCAGAATCCTGTCTTAACCTCTCTGGCTGTTGTACTGACACGAGTCATTACAAACTGGTGTAGCATCATAGGTACCATTCCACTCCATGTGGCTGTTCTGATGCCTGGTAGGAAATATTTTTCCAGCATCCCTGTTATGCCCAGGATCAATCAGCAATAACCAGTGGAAAGTAGACAAATGTTTTTGGATCTTTTCCTCTTCAGCAAAACCAGATACTAAAAATCTCTGCTTTTGTGACTAGACTGGAAAAGACAGAAGGAAGTGTTTGAATGAGATTGGAAGAAACCCTGGACAACGTAGCCATCAATGGTCACATGTATTGTCACTCTGGCATTGCTGTCCAGATCCAAAAGAGAAGGCTAGGAGGAATCCCTTCCTTGGGTTATAAGAAATCCTTTTCAAATAGAGATTCTAACTCAGTGTCTGAGGTGGTTGGTATGCAAATGCCTGCAGTCATAATTAGAAGTGTACTAGAAATGCTCTATCTTTGACGTGTTTTATCTCTAGCTTTGATTTTTAAGCTCATTTATACCTTTATCAGTAGTGGTCACCAAAAAAATGTCATGGGACCATCTTACACTGAATATTTTTTCACTGGCAATAGTAATTTGTTCTTTCTGGCATTCAAACTGGACTGTTTAGCCTCTTTCAAAAAGGACAGAAAGAACAAGGATAAACCACAGCTATCTATGTGCTTTAGGACTGCTAGCCTTCTATCTTCCCAGGATAGGATATCTTAGTTTAGGTTTCTCTACAAGGTCCTTTAACAAGGACCAATTATTCTTTTGAATGGTTGTCCAGACCTGATGCCTCTCAAAATAGAATGGCCTTCCTAAGCTTCTCCTATCCAGAGAAAAAATGGGGGAGTATAGTTGTTCATTGGATACAAGGCAGTTGAGTAGTTCTGATTTCCTAAACTGGAGATGCTAAGGAAGGGGGAGGAGGAACCACGATAATTTCCCAGAAATGTTGCTTCTCTAACCCCACCATCTCAATCCCAAAGGACTAGTTTTTTTTTTTTTTTTTTTTTTTTTTTTTTTTTTATCATTGAACAATTGCTGTAGACCCCAGATAGACTCATTCTAAATGGATTCTGAGCTTCTCTAGTAAAATAGTTTATGGTGTCTACTAGGTGTGCTCATGGCACCAAGTTGCTTTATGCGTGTCCCTTCTCTTGGGTTATAAAGCTTCTTTCTCTTTTTTACATATTGTTAAAAAGAGGAAGAACTCATCAAATTCTTTCCTGACATCTCCATCTATCTCTGGATGGGCATATCTTAATAGCTGCTCTTATGTCATAATTAATGTAAGCTACACTTAAGAAAGCCGATTCATGATCTTCAGCCTTTTAGAATCTTTCTGAACTTTTCCCCTAAACTTCCTTGATGTTTTTGGTTCCATTTTCCTCCACCTTTTTGACCAACCCCAGCCTTAAACACAAGGAAATTTCAAACTAATTTTTACTTTTTTTCTTTAAAGATGAAAGTAAATGGACAGAAAGATGGTTTAGTTTAGTTGGGTTGAGATAATTGTGTAACCTCACAGAAATCTGATAAGAGATAGGGAGAGCAGGCTTCCTGCTAGGGTTTAGGCTGATTCTCCCAACATACAGTCAACTGCTATTTCCTCTGGTGGATTTAAGGGGGAAAACAGTAGCAGACCAGGGCCAGTGAACCTCCAAAGGATCCTCTAGCAAAAGGGACATTTGTCTAGGATGGGTGACTGGATAGAGTCTTTTTCCTCCTTTGAATGGCATGTTCTGTTCCTTTGTTGTTAGTTTCTTGTCTTTGTCTTTTCTGTCAAGCTTTTTAAGAGGGAGCAGTGGGCTATTGCTTCTTCCATATGGGTTATGGCTATCTTGATTAATTCTGCTAAGGAATGGAGGGCAAGGCTATGGATGCTGTGGAGCATATATGGCACAAAGGAGAGACGAATGACTACAGTATCTAGAACTGCTTTCCTAGGACCAATTTCTGGTTCTGACTTGTGCCTTTGAGCAGACTTGCTACTCAGGTCTGGTTAGAACTCTCTATTTTGCCTATTAATCGAAAAATGTCTTCATTGGCCACCTGAGCATCATATCTGACTGTATTGATGAGAAATGCCTAATTGTACATCCATTCCCTATTTTGTTATGTTAATAGATTTTAATCATTATGCTGTACCTTTAACTCTAGGGTGGTCACTGTATCGAAGACTAAATTCACAGAAACTCAAATCACAAGGACATTTTGGTCAGCTCCTTTTGGGAGCCTCATATTCCTGATCTCTGATTAAAAAATCAAAAGGATCTTGATGTGATGCAAGCTCTTCAAGAAAAAGGCATTGAAAGGAAAATGAAAGGTCATTAGGTTCTATCTTCTTAGTCAAGGGAATGGAGATGAATGAGGCTACAGGATTGTTTGATCATCACTTATTTGTTTTTTTTTTTTTTTTTTTTTAATTAACATCAAGATAGTGCTTATAATAACTCAGAAATTGAGAGATTTTTTTAAAATTGTAAGGTTAGGAGAGACTTGATGAATTTTGAATCTGGCCTTGAACGAGAGCAGCATGACTTTTGGAGAAACAGGAATTGGGAGGGCATGCGAGGTAGACAGATGCTGAGTCTGTACAGACTTAAAGAGGGGAGAATGAACATGGTATTTCTAGGGGGTAGGCCAAAGGGAAACTGAGTGAATCCTGAGGAGTAGATACATGAAGTATAAAAACCTTAAAGAAGAATTGGAACTTGGTGGTCAGTAGAAAAACACGAATCCTTAAAAGAGTGAAAAGGTGAGATTGGTCATCTTAAGATTAATATGGAGAAAATGAGGGTCAGCCCCACAGGTTCTGGTCTTACCCACACATATGTGCCCAATGTCTCACTGATACCTTGGCTTAAGCTCTCTGGATGCTGGGACCTACCAGAAAAAAATATGTAATTACACTAACTTTAGTTGCAGACGGTGAATAGAGGAGAAATTTGAGAATGCCTTTCAGGTACATTTTAGCTCTCAGATCCTTGGCTTAAATACTTAAACACTCATCCCCTTTACTTTCAACTGAAGGGACTTAAGTGGGAAGGAAGAGGTAGCCAAACTGGGACTTCCCCTTGTAAGCTGCCTTGTGTACAGCACTGAGTGAGAGTACAAGATTGTAAAAGGGGGAATTTCTGCATTCCCGAGAGTTGTTGGAGTTATTATTAGGACCCTGTCTAGAGATGAATACTTTGAGGTTTAATTGCCCTGCAGTGTGATAGATCTTTTTACTCCACCCAATTTATTGAAGTAGAAGAGTTAAGAGAATATCCAGTCTCTGGATTCTGTGGCCCCAGGAACTGCATGCCCATGCCCATTGTTGTATCTCTGAATCTGTTTATTATTACTCCCAAAACCCAGGAATGAATGAAAATCACATTTTTTCCTAATGCATAGAAACAATTTTGATTAAATCAAAAGCATATTTCTACATTAAATTCCTGGGAAAGATTACCCCAGGTCAAAAGAAACAATAGACATGTTTTTCTTAGCATTCAGCCATGCCAGCCCAATGGAATGAGGCCACTTCTCAATAATGTTTTGGTTGTTAATTTTATTAACCCATAAGCTAAACCGAATCATACTGTAACAAGTGTTTTTATTTTTTTGAACAACACAAGACTTGATTGATTTTTCGATTCTCTGGAAAACATTCCCTTTTTATTCATTGTTCCCTTTTTCTGAACACCTTGATCCTGGAGAGGGGATAGTTTCAGACAGACGGCAGGAAAACTGCTGACTCTACAAAATACAGAAAACTGACATAGTTACAAATGGGTCTAGCCTTAATGCACTATTAGTCCATCTCGGGGCAAGTCAATGCTAATGGTTTACTTAGACCATGTGTTCACTATGGCTCATATTTATGTGCCTGAATATATAATCAACTCATTAAAGACTTCCCAATTTGAAGCAACCCAGACCTTCCACTTTGGAGCATGCCAGATAGTTAAGAATAACAGTTAAGTTGGGAGTATTTTATTCTGGAGTCATCTGTGGGACTGCCTTACCTCCTTAAAATGCCAATTTTTTATTTATCTAATGAATGTCTAGTCTTCAAACTCATAAATAGCTTTTTATAGAGTGGGTTGCAAATGAGTAGCAAAGAGATCATTTAATTCTCACATCTGTCCTGTGTTTGAGCTACTGCTTGAGAAATCCCCGAAGCAAATTTCCTCTTAGCGCCCCATTTTCCCCTGCTTAATATGGTTTGTGAAATGTTTTATTTCATACTCTCCAGAAGCTTCACTAATGTGAATGAATATATAGAATGTAAGCTCCTTGAGAGTAGGAATTGCCTCAGTCTTTGTATTCCCAGCACAGTGCCTGATACGTAGTAGGTGCTTAATAAATGCTGATTGATTTATTGGTTGGTGGATTCTTTTCAAGTTGCTGCCAAGGACAAGTTACAAAGATGATATTATCACCATTGTTTTAACTACAGCCGACAGGGTTTCTGTTACTGAAGACCAATAAAATGCGGCTTCCCGTCTTTCTCTCAAGTCAGATCCTTTCCCATAGTTGCCTCTTCTGCCCCCAAAAAAATCTACCCAGAAAAGGGTGGGCTGCTTTAGTGCCCCTCCCCCTCATCTGACTGGCTGTCCCTTCTATTCATCTGACCCCAGTTCTGGCCCTCCCCAAAGCTTGGGTTCAACAGAAGCCGGAGCTGTTATAAGAGGCTATTACCAAGAGGTAACTGCCACTGCTAGGATGAGTGGCCATGCCCCAGCCCAAGTCTGGTTCTCTTCTCACCCTTACGGAGAATGTTGCTGTTGAGGAGACTGGTGGGGGCTAAGTCCATCTACCCCAAAGTTGATGGCCATGTGGAGAGGAACAAGAACTGTGCTGTCAAGGCTGTTTTACAGACGGCTAAATGGGGGTCTCAGAGAATGGGCGTTAAAACTCCTTTTTTTTTTTAATTTTTTTTTGTCTATATATTTTATTTATTTATTTTTATTTAATAGCCTTTTATTTACAGGTTATATGCATGGGTAACTTTACAGCATTAACAATTGCCAAACCTCTTGTTCCAATTTTTCACCTCTTACCCCTCCCCACCTCCCCTAGATGGCAGGATGACCAGTAGATGTTAAATACATTAAAATATAAATTAGATACACAATAAGTATACATGACCAAAATGTTATTTGCTGTATAAAGAGTCAGACTCTGAAATATTGTACAATTGGCTTATGAAGGAAATCAAAAATGCAGGTGGGTATAAATATAGGGATTGGGAGTTCAATGTAGTTGTTTTTAGTCATCTCCCAGAGTTCTTTCTCTGGGCGCAGCTGGTTCAGTTCATTACTGCTCCATTGGAAATGATTTGGTTGATCTCCTTGCTGAGGATGGCCTGGTCCATCAGAACTGGTCATCATATAGTATTGTTGCTGAAGTCACTCAGCATCAAAAACTCCTTGTTTACGGAGAATTCTTATTCTGAAGGATTGCTCTATCGGTAAGTCAGCAAGGCATAATGACAGAAGTCTTGGACTTCTTTAGTCTGAGGACCTGCATGAGCATGCTGATGCTCCTGAAGGCTATCTGTGTGACTACACAGTGACTTCCTCCTCCCACTCCCAACAATTTGTCTTCATTTTCTCCTCTGGATAAGGGATTACATCTAAATTGCTAGTTTGTAGCAATTTGGTAAAGTCTTCCTAAGTCAAATAGTTCCAAATTGAAGTCTTCAGCTTAATCCTATATTAAGAAATCAGGGTAGAAAGATGCTGGGAACCAGACTTGATAGTTTAGAACCCCAATGAGTATATATCTTAGAAGTTGGGGTGGAAGGAATTTCTAAGTATATATTACAGGGTTCCCATTGAGCCAGAGGCCCAGGTTCATCCCTACTGCATAACTGGACTGGCAATGGGGGAGGGGTTTTTCAGTTTGGGGGAGAAGCAGGAACTTGTCTGTATTAGCTTTGGAGACCGATTTTTCCGTTGATTGACCAGGGGGACCTCTATCACGGACGCACTCCTTTAACTTATTTCTGTAATGGAATTAAATGAATGCAGAATGATTTCCGGAATAATCTCGTCCCTAGACTAACCCCAAACCGTGACAGTAGAATTTGGTTAAAATGACAATCGTAACATCAGACTTGGGGGCCTAAAGCGGAAAAGTCCTCTCCTGTAAATGAAACGGCAGTGCAGTCTGAAGGCAGCACGGGTCTGGGAGTCCGGGCGGAGTCCGCGCAAGGAGCTGCCCCCGGGGCCGCTTTCCTTGGCCCGGCGGACACCACCTTAGCACAGAGACTCTAGCGCACGCAGAGCCCCGCCCCGTTTCCTCCTCGCCCTCCGGGACCGCCGGGAGGTCACCAGGGGTCAGAGGCAGAGCCGGTTGGGCGGGGTTTTTCCCGTAGTGGGGGACCACGGGCCGCGGAGGATGACCCAAACGCTTCGCAGAGCAGGGAGGCACGGGGAACGGGAGGGCGGGCTTCCGGCCTCGAGGCGGGCCAGCCACGCCCCGAAGTCCCCTGCCGTGCGGAGGCGGCGCTCGCCGCAGGCTTTTTAAGCGGACGGGCGCGGCCCTGGAGGGCGGGTTCGCTGCGGAAGATGTTGGAGTCTGAACGTTGCCTCTGCAGGGAGTCTCTGGGGCGGGCAGCGCGCTCGCCGTGAAAAGAGCCTCTTTAGGCGCTGGGCCGAAGCCCGGGACTAGAGATGCCCTGGGAGTGGCGCGACGCGCCACCAGGCCCGGAGGCCGTTCAGCCCCTAGGTCTCGGCCGGACCTCGGAGCAGGTGGGGATGGGGGCGTGGGAGGGACGAAGCCGCGCCAAAGGGGTGGGCCGGGCTGAGCCGGCCGAGGCGGGGCCGCGCAGGCGCCTTGAAGCCTCCGCTCGCGGCGCGCGGTCTCCCTCCCTGCCCGCTCGCCTTCTCCTGTCCGCGGCGCCATTGCGAAGGTGTGCGTGCCCCGCGCGGCTCCCCGCCGAGTCTGCCCGCCGCGCCCCGCGCCCCCGAGACCATGGCCACCGACTCGTGGGCCCTGGCTGTGGACGAGCAGGAGGCGGCGGCCGAGTCGGTGAGTGACCGCGCTCGGCGCGGAGAGGCCGGGGAGGGACGGAGGCGGCGGGCCCTCTGGAGGGTGGGCGGCTTCTGGGCGTTCCTCGGCTTTCGGGCTGGCTCCGGGCTCTCGCCTCGGGCTCGGCGGTCCCGCTCCTGCCTCAGTTTCCTCTAACGTCAAGTGGAGGTGACTGGCTCCGAAGAGGCCCCGGTCTCGTGGGACCGCCGGCCGTGGCCATGCTTGCTTTTCGGGGCCTCGTGCAGCCCGGCTGCCCCGACTTGCACATCGCGCAGGCCGAATCTCGGCGGCGGCCCGCGGCTGCGCCCCTTTGCGCGCCCCCTGCTGCTCCTGTGCCGCGTGCCCCCGCGCCTGCCTCCTCATTGAGGGCGCTAGGGCCTCGGCCCGCTTCGGGGGGCGCCGGGCGGCGGCGAAGCCTCCCGCGGAGGGAAGGCGCGCCTCCACGCCCATTAGCGAAGATGAGGGGAGCTGCTGCGGGCTGGGGACTGGTGGGCCTTTGTCTCCGCGGGAAACGCTGGTCGGGTCTGCGGGACCTCGGACCGGCCTTTCTGCTGCGGAGGCATCTTCGGGGGGGACGAAACGGAGAGGTCCGGGGCTTTGTAGCGGCTCAGAGACAAGGCGGGGCCCCCCTCCCTTAAGAGCGATTGGTAGGAATGGGCATAAAGCGAGAGACGCAGTGATGCAAAGGAAACCCTCCCTGAAAGGCAACTGGGCGGAGAGCGAACGTGAGGCACCAGAGACCCCTGGTGAGAAAGACCTTGGAGGAAGGGCCGCAGGGGCGGGGAGAGCGCGGCACGGTGGGAGGTGGTCCTCGGGCGTCGGGCTGATGCTGCCGCGAAGTGGGGGGGTGGCCTGGGCAAGGACACCCGCCTCTGTCCTCCGAGTCCAGTCCGGATGGAGATGAGGGCCGCTGCAGGGGCTGCTGTGGGGACCTGGGCCTGTTTGTGTTACGGTATTAACTGGCCGTCCCCACTCTGATTGAGGCTAAGATAGACGTCAGGCCAGAATGTTCTAGGAGGGGAAACCCTCGGGGTAATGGCCTCAAACTGAAACACTTGCTATTTATGTTCGCTCTGAGCCAATCAGGGCCCAAACTGTAACCAGGTGGGGCTTGGGCTGGGACCTATTGTTGGCCAGTCAATGAGAGTCCGAGGGGATCTGGCTCTCAGGCTTGGTCCTAGCCCACAAACCCCAAGAGACCTGGTGAAATTACCTGCTGGCGCTCTGTCCTAAAGGGATGAATGCAACGTGGCATACATTCATGTAAGTCGCCGAATTGGTTAGTTTTAGGTTTTTAGGCTAGTTTTCAAGAGGGTTCTAGCCGGGAGACTCTTTGCAGCTTGAGATCTGGGCTCCTGAGATGGACCTGGCCGCTTCCCCCATCTCCCTTCCTCAGCTAACATTCCCCCAGTTCCAGCCAGAATCGGCTTCAGTGCCACTTGAAGGAGCTTTTTCTTATTTTCACCTGTAGTCGTATCTCCTCCCCAGTCCCCCAAACACGACCTGCTTGGTGCGTTTTACTTGGTGTTTATTTTGAATTTAATTATGTATTTGTGTCTCTTTGAGGTACAAACTGTTTGATTTTTGTCTTTTTTTTTTTTTTTTTTTTGTATCTCCCAGTGTGTCACAGTTCTGGGCACTGGGGGGTAGCCTGAAAAAAGTTTGATTAGAAATGATGGGGATATTAAAAAGGCCCCACAAAGTTAACTTTTTTCCCCCTCCAAAACTTATATTGACTTCAGCAGCGGAGCATCAGCTGTTAGAAAGTAACTTAATGAAGTACCTACAGCTGGGGATTTGGGAATTTCCCATCTAATGATGCAGCAGGAGATCATTTGCAAAATTAATTCCCTTCCTTTAAGACTTGTTTTTGAGTCTTTAAAAGTTAAAGCTGTGAAGTGAATCTTTAGTTTTTGTGTCGTGTGTGGTCCTGCAATAATATCCAAGCTCAACTTGGTCGATAGATCTGTTTCTGCAGTTGAAAGATGAGTTTTGTCAGATTTATCTACTTGAGACTTGCCTTTCCAGTGGGGACAATTTCTGGTGCTTAAAAGGTAATGAGGTTGTTTCTGTAAACATTGAAGAAGAAGGCATCCCTCACTATAACAGTATGTGGTGTTTGTGCTATGAGCATCTGACTTTTTGTAGTGGCCCTTTTCATAGCCCAAAAGGATTATCAGAAATAGTAATGATAAACTTAACTGCCTTCTGTATTAATACAGTATCGTGATAAATTTTTGACCAGCTAATTTTCTGATAGCAAGGTTTAACATAAAGGTTTATAGTTCAGTTGCAGGGTTAACCATACAAAGTTGGGCAGGCATTGAAAAATTGTGGTAGCAACAACGTTGCTGACTTTTTGTATCTTAGAAATTTAAGTATTGCATTGTTTCAGTTCTTCCCCAAGGTGCTTTTTTGAGAAGTCTGGAAGTGAATGGTGAATGTTTTTGTATAAAGAAATAGAGCTTTATTGACATCTTCTATATGTTTTTCTGCTTTGTTGAAAGACAGATGAATGATTCTACACAAAATGGGGATTCCGAGTGTCCTTGATTAAACATTTAGGGCAACTAGAAATGGGCCCAGAATTTTTGTTCTAGAGTGAGTGCCTGGGAGTTTAAAGACGTTATTGTCCTTCCCTCTTTCTTCTTTCTTCCTGTCCTTCTCTCTTCCCCTCCCCTTAATGATAAACAGAAGAAATGTTGGATATTTTGAGAAGCTAGATTTTTTTTTTCCTGAGGCAGTTGAGGTTAAGTGATTTGCCCAGGGTCACACAGCTAGGAAGAGTTAAGTGTCTGAGGTCAGATTTGAATTCAGGTCCTCCTGACTAAAGGGCTGGTGCTCTATTTAGTTGTCCCAGAACCTAGATTTCTAACAAATTCTAGATATGCTAAACCACTAACATTTCTGAATTGATGAACCATGAAAAAGAGCCATGATTATTTCATTTCCTCATGTTGGAAGTTTTGTGAATAATTGGGGTTGTGGGGATTAGTAGTTCATAAATTTGTGAATGAGCTAATGCCTGCTTTAGTTTTAGACTATGTTCTCGGAATATTTACAGGCTAAGAGAGATCTCAGTTTATTGTTTAGTAAGATGTATTTGATATCCAAGAAACCAGTTCTGTTGTAGTTCCTAAATGGTCTTATCTATCATTGATATTGTAAGGAAAGGAAGTTAAAGAAAACTGTTCAATTTTTCCTTTGTTATTGTTTCAGTGGGCCAGATGGTTTAAATGAATGAGCCATTTTTCTTCCTTTTCTGATTGTGCTTTGTATTATAAAGTCCTCGATAATTGAATGTTGTTTTTCTTTCCTCCCCTTTTCTACTCCTTTTTTCTTCTTCCTGTCTCCTTCCTCTTTTAGTATTGGCAAAGAAGCTTTTAAGGTGTTCTTTTCAGTCTGGGTCAATTGACTCACTTTTGGCAGTCTGGTCTTCTGCCCGTCCTAAGGAGCTCACCACCTGCTGGCATCACACACATTAGCTGTTTGAGAGCTTAATTGATCCATCAGCCTGTTTTTCATGTAGACACTGAATCTTAGAAAACCAATGATAAATTGCCTTAATTCTGCTTTATTTGGTAATGTGGGATTTAGAGAGAGATCTTGAGGTTAAAATAATTAATTCAACCCTCATTTTACAAATGAGGAAACTGAGAGTTAGGAGGTTTAGAGTGCTTTGCCCAAAGTCACACAAGTAAGTGGTGTTTAAACCTTTTCCCTTGGACAAGAAATCCATTGCCTTTTCCATTACTACACTGGCAGTGCTTGGTGACTGTGAATGATGCATACATCAAATTTAAAAAAAGGATTTACAAAGTCAGAGAATTCAACTTGCTCAAACACCATCTGCCCACACAGTTTCATTCTAAACAGAGCCTCTGGAAACTACTTTGTATATACTTTGTGTTTACTTATTTATTCTGCTGTTTTCTTCCCATAGAATGTAAACACTTTGAAAACGGGAACTTTTTTTCTTATGTTTTCTTTGTATCCCCAGGGCTTTAGCACAGTAACTGGGAAATAAGTGCTTAATAATTGTTAAATCAGTTACTAAAACAATTATTAAGGATCTACTATGTACTAAGCATACAAAGAAGCAAGAGATGGCACCTGCTGACAAAGCTTAATCTAATGGGAGAGACAACAAATGATACAGATATATACAAATTATGTACAGGGAAACCAGGAAATCAGTAACAGGGAAACCCTGGCATTAAGCATGGCTGGGAAAGGTTTCTTGTAAAAGACAGATTTTAGCAGGAGCTTGAAGGAAGCCAGGGAAATGTAAAGGGGGGAGAGTGATCTGTCTGGGAGATACTTGGCCAGGAGGCCGGTGCTACCATGTGGAAGAAGATGACAGAGGCAGGAGGGACTGAGATGGGAGAAAAGGGGCCTCTGGAGTGTACTGAGGTGATGTGGGCAGACCTTCACTTTAAGAAAATACTTTGGCTGAAAGGAGGAGCAGCTGCTGGGGGATGGACCAGGACCTGTGCTGGGACTGGCAGTGTCTGGAGAGAGCAGGGCACATTTGGGGAGAGTCACCTGGATGGAGTTGGCCTCTTAAATTTGGATGGCCAGAGCCAACCAGCAGTCTAGAGGCTGAAAAGTCAGTAATTAAACAAGCTTAATTTCAAAGTGAGGGAACTGACTTTGAAGCAAGGACAACTTGCTTGTTGGATCAGACCACCACTCTTATTGTAGGGGCTGGAGACAGTGTAGAGAAGTCTCAAAATACTTATGCCAATATCTGCAGTGACCTTGTGGCCTTGATGTCCCAAAGTGACAAGTTTGAATCTTATCAGGGATTTGTGACCAGAATGTGGGTATTTGTTACTTTGTCTGGTGCTTGTCCAAGCTCAGAACACTTGGTGCTTATCAAAGCAATATAGTAATTATATGGTTTTGCTAGAGGTCAGAGGTCATCCAGAGCCTGAGCACAAAGAATTGTGGTTATACCAAGCTTAGGCTTACAGCTGTGTTTCCTACTTTTTTTTTTTTCTTTTTTTAAATATAATAGTTTTTTATTTTTCAAAATACATGCAATATTCACCCTGTGTTCCAAATTTCTCCCTCCTACCCCCTTCCCCCTCCAGACAATAAGCAATCTAGTGTAGGTTAAACATATGCAATACTTCTAAACATATTTCCACATTTGTCATGCTGCACAAGAAAAAATGAGATCAAAAGGTGTGGGGGGGGATGAGAGAGGGAAAAAAACCAAGTAAACAAGTGAAAATACTATGTTGTGATTCATACTCAGTCCCAGTAGACCTCTCTCTGAATGCTCTTCCCTCATACAAGTCTGTTGGAATTGTCCTGAATCACCTCATTGTTGAAAAGAGCCACATCCATTAGAATTGATCATCACAATCTTGCTGTTGCAGTGTACAATGTTTTCTTGGTCCTACTCGCTTCATTCAGCATCAGTTCATGTATGTTTCTCCAGGCCTCTCTGAAATCGGCCTGCTGATTGTTTCTTATAAGAATAATATTCCATAACATGTGCCATAACTGCTATCAGTTCATTACCCAGCTGATAGACATCTATTCAGTTTCCAGTTCCTTGCCACTATAAAAAGAGCTGCTACAAACATTTTTATAAACGTGGATCCTTTTCCTTTTTTAATGATCTCTTTGAGACTCAGGCCCAGTAGAGACACTGCTGGATCAAAGGGAATGCAGTTTGATTACCCTTTGGGCTTGGTTTCAAATAGCTCTCCAGAATGGTTTGTCTCTTAACTATCTTAACAGAAGATGCCATGAAGGTGAACTGTGATGCGCTTTGGCAACAGCTTGGAAATGGAGAAGGTAGGGAGTGAGACAGCAAGCAAAGAGCCCTGGATGACTCCTGGGGTGTGAGCCTGAGGGATGAAAGGATGGGATTGTCCTCTAGTGATATAGAATAGAGGAGTAGGGGAGGCTTCAAGGGAAAGAATGAATTTTTGAACAAAAGCATATTAAGTGCTTCTTTATACATTCAGTTTGAAATGTCTGAAAAGGGGGGTAGGAGATTCGAGATTAAAGTCTGCAGAGAGACTGAGATAGATTGGGCAGATTTGAGAATCCTTGGTAGACAGCCATTAAAGCCATGGAAACGGACGTGATCACCAAAGGTGGTGGTGGTAGTCTAGAGAGAGAAGAGAAGAGGGCCCTGACAGAGCTGTCTGTGTGACTCAGAGGGCAAGTGTTGTGGTTTGCACAAGGATCCAGCAAAGGAACCTGAGAAGTGATAGTTTGGCAGGAGGCAGAGAACTAAAAGAGGGGTATCCTAATGAGAAGATCTCAGGCTATAAAGAGGACAATGAGGACTGAGAGCAGGCCATGGGATTTGGCGATTAGATCATTGGTCACTTTGGAGAGAACAGTATGGATGGAATGATTACATCAGAAGCCACATTGTGAGGGATTAAGGAGCATAGTGAGAGGAGAGTAAAGTCTTAGCATAGAGGACCTTTTCAGAGAGTTTGGCTGCAAACAGAAGAAAGAGCTACTATAGGAAGATAGTTACAAAAATCAAGTGAGGTTTTTTTTTCAGGATAGAGCAGAGTGGGGCATGTTTCTAGATGGTAGGAAATGAGCCAGTAGAGAGGGAGAGATTGAAAAATAAGTGATAGTGGGGGTGATAGAGGAGACAGGATAGAATGGGACCACTTGAACAAATAGTGCTGTTAACCTTGGTAAGTAGAGCCACCACTTTATGTAAGACTGGGATGAAGGAAGAGAATAGCAAAAATGACCTGAGGGGAAAAAAGCTGGGGAAAGAGGGTAGAAGAGAGAGCTCATGGCAAGGGGCTTCAATTTTTTGTATAAAATATGAGACAAAGTTCTCAAAGAGGCTGGAGAAGACAGTCATGAGAAATTTGAGAAAGTATGTAAAGGTTTGGAAGACCTAGAATTGCCTGGTCACCTTGAGGGCCCTATTGAAGTTGTGACATAAAACTTGTAGTGAGCCCAATCAGAAGGGTAACATGATTTTCTCTGAGTGTCAAGTTCAAATCTGGATTCAAAGCACTTATTTAGCCAGGTGATCCTGGGTAAGTCACTTCTCTCTTTGCTTCAGTTTGCTCATCTGTCATGACCTTGAAGGAAATGGCAAACCACTTCAAGATTTTTTGCCAAGAAAATCTCAAATGGGGTCAGGAAGAATGAGATACAACTGAAAAATATAGAATAATTTTTATGCACTTTGCTTTTTCTTTGTGATTATGTTGTGAAGTAGTTGGGGAAGTTACTATCATATGAGCAAAGAGAAGGAAGAAGGGAAGGAGATGTTCTGGTTGTAGAAATAAGATTTTGCCCCTGATTGGATGTGTAGTATGAGAGAGTGAGGAGTCAAATATGCCAAAACCTCAGATGTATGTGTCGGTGATGAGAAGGATGGGGAAAGGTCTTTCTCCCATTAGCACCTATATATAAGCTGTTGGTGCTGCTGCTCCAGATGCCTGGAAATAGGGAAGCTACCATTGTTATAGCAGTAGAGGGTAATGAGGGGGGAGATATAATGGGAGATAAGGGCCTCAACTTCTCACCCTGGGGCTAGTGACTTCCTTGAGGGACATTGCTCACATCTTGTAGCCCACTGACTTGTCTGATCCTTTGTGGACTCTTCTTTCCAGTCTTTGTTCCTCTTCATGCAGTTGACATTCTCACCACTACTTGAAACTATTCCCTGAATTCAATACTCTTTGCCTTTGGGAGACAGAGCCAAGCATTTATTAAAATCTAGCAAGTGTCAGGCACTGGGCTTAACACTTTGTCTTGCTTCTTGTATTTGAATCCAATCTCCTCCCATCCCTTTTTTTTTTTTTTTTTTTTTTTTAAACCAACAGTTCTTTCTCTGGAGATAGATGACATTCCCCCCCCCCCCATCTAGAGTCCCGTGGAATTATCTTGGATATTATCTTGGATCATTTTATTGATCTCAGAGCTAGCCAGGTCTCCCAATTGGTGGTCGTTACAATAATTGTGTACAATAATCTGGTTCTGCTCACTTCACTCATTTCTTATAGGTCTTTACAGATTTTTCTGAAAGCATTCTGCTCATTTCTTATAGCACTGTAGTGTGCCATCACAATCGTCTACCACATCTTGTCCTTCCATTCCCCGGTTGATGGGCATTTACTCAATTTCCAATTCTTTTCCATCACAAAAAAGGATGCTATAATAGTTTTTTGGACAAATAGGTCCTTTTCTTTCTTTCTTTCTTTCTTTTTTTTTTTTTTTTTTTATTTCTTTGGGATATAGACCTATTGCTGGATCAAAAAGTATGCAGAGTTTGTTAGCCCTTTGAGCATTCTAAGGGAGAAAGCCCTTTTTCTAGCTCCCCTTGATTTGGTTGACAACAATTCTGTTACCTCAGAAGTGACTGGAAGTGGTGTTTAGTTCTGATTCTGGTCAAGATAAAGCAAAAAGTTTACTGTTCTGAGCTAGGGGAACAGGGCATCCAACTGTCTGTGGAGTGTTTCCCGTAGGATAAGGAAGTAGGATGATGGGTGAAGTGGTGACAAATAGTGCTTTTCTGAATCTACAAGTTGTCCTTCAGTAGAATGAAGTTCCTTAAGGTCAAGGATTGTGTTTGGGGGCCTAATCCCAAATCAACTCAATGGGTGTTCATTCAATCCCCTACTACGTGTTACACACTGGGCTTGCAGAAAAAAAAAAAAAAAAAAAAACCAACCAGAATTCCTGCTCTCTAGGAGTGCGCCGAGGAGGAACCATGGCAAGAATACGGCAAGTTATGGTAAGAGCTAGAATTGCAGAATCTTGGAAAGGTTTATGATAAAAGTCATAGAGGCCAGGAGAAAGGGTGAGAGGAGAGAATTCCAGGCATGGGAAACAGCCCGTAAAAGCCTCCCAATCAGGAGGTTCATTTTCTGGTGGGAGGAACAGGAAGGACTCTGAATTCCCCACAGAAAAACTTTGTGTTTTGTCCAGGAGAAGATAAGCCAGTCACTAGAGGGACAACATGGTTGGATGGTTGTTTAGGAAAATGACTTTTGCTGGCTGGAGGATGGATTGGAGTGGGGAAAGACTTGAGGCAGGCAGATGCAGACCTTTGAACAGTCTATGGTAGTTTTCTAGGTGTAAGGCTGAGGGCCTGCTATGGGAGGTGGGGAGTGGCAATATGAGTCAGAGGAAAGAAAGGGGGGATGTATTTGAGAAGTGGTATGAAAATAGAGAGGCAGGTAGGCATCTTATTAGGTCAAACCTCAGTGAAAATAGAATTGACAGGACTTGGGCATAGATTTGGATTTGGGGAGAAGATCCTGAGGAGTTGAGCCTCATGCTTAGGTTAAAGCCCTGGATAACTGAAGATGTTAGTGCCCTTCACTGAAGTAGGAAATTTATGGAGGTTGAGTTTGGAAAGCAGTTTGAATTTAAGCTCCATGGGAGAGAGAGCTGTAGAGAGAGAGAGAGACTAGGACTGGATCATTTGGGTCTGTCTTAGAGGTCTAATGTTAGGTAGAGGTAGTGCGGGCCCAGTGGCGGAAACACGGGCTTGGAATCCCTTAAGATCTGGTTTCAGGATGGGAATAGGCCCCAGGCTAGCTGAATGATTGAAAGCAAGTTAGAAGTGAAGAAATAAATATCAAGTTTTTTATGTGTCCCCAGAACATGAGGTTACTACATGAGGTAACTGTCATCTGCTCCCCATATGACCTTCGGGGCTAGATAGGTACCCTCAGAGCTATGGGAGTTGTGGGGGGGGGGGGAATGACTAGGATAACCTCAGAGGGCCCTTTTCTAAGTCACTTAAACTTCTCTGGATAGTCGGTTTCCTGATCTGTAAAGTGAGAATACTGTTAGAGGTTCTTTTAAACTATGTAGCAAGCATAATATACATGTGAATTTTTGTTATACCCATTAGAGCCTCCCTTTGTGGAACCAGCAGTGAAGACTGACAGACCTAAGATCTTATGCAAACAGACATTCTTTGTGTGCTTCACAGGTCATCCTAGTGAGCTTCAGTTTATTCATCTATAAGATGGTAGTTAAAATATCTGCCCTGCGTGCCTGCTAAGGTTTTGGGAGGGAAACACATTGCAAATCATAAAGTACTAAATAAATTCAAGCTGTTGCTGTCACAATCAATTTGCCAAAAACCATTATTTAAGCATCCTAATATTTACCAGGCTCTGTGTGTGCTAAGAAGTAGGAATACAAAAAGAGAAGCCAATTCCTACCTTCAGGGGACTTTGGGGACCAAAATAAATCTAAAGCAGCAGAGGGGAAGGACTAGAATTAAGATGGACTGGGGAAGGTTTCCAGTAAAAGATGAGAGGTTTTAGTTGTCTTGAGGGAAGTCGAGAAGCCAGGAGGGGAGGCATGGGGGACAGCCAGAAAAAATGTCTAGAGCCAAGAATATTCAGTTTTTGATCTTGATAGCTCCAAATCATGAATCAAGAGTGTTTTCTGGCCTAAAGACTTTCCATGAATAAGGGCTCACAGTGACCAGGAATGAAGAGTAGTAACTGTAGGATGTTAACCACTGTTTTAAACAGTACTGAAATCAGGTCTGAGCCCAGAAAAACCATAAGCCCTAGTTTATTTGCCCACTGATGCTTCTTTCAGTTTTTCATGTCATTTTGAGATTCATTGGAGAAAATCTAATTAAATAGGTTTGAGATGTTTAGGTGATGTTTTGTGTTTCTGAAGGTTTTTGGAGGTGGTTTGTGATGAATGGCCTAGGTTAGGAGATCAGTTCAGAATGTGGAAAAACTCAAAGGCATTCTCATAGCCAAAAGAAGCCCTTTATTTCATGAAAGGTACTCGGGCTAATCAAAAGGGATCTCTCAGGGGGTGAGAGTGAAAAGGCACTACTTAAGTCAGAGGTAGAGGGGAAGCAAACTGCTCTTAGGGGGAGACTGGGCTCACGTGGGTGTTCTAGTCCTGCTCAGGAGGCTAAGTTCCTCAACCACAAGGTCCTTGAAACTAAGAAATGCTCATTATTTGTGTCCAAATGCAAGATAGCAATTCAGAGCTCTGAATGACAAACCAGACATCTTGAAGGATAGCTTGTTGTAGAATAAAGATATCGGGCTCAACTCGCTTTCTTTCACATATATTCTCCAAGATTATGCCACAATACTCTCAGTAGCTATATTACTAAGGTCTGGAAGTTTCCTGAAAAGTATTGGGGTTTCTACTACATCATTCCCAAAGGCTGTACCACATCGGTTTGTAATCTGTTTTCTCATTGCTTGTATGGCAAGTGGCAGAGGTGTAGCTTACCCTGTGTACCTTTGAGTCTGAGATGCTTGCAGCATCCACAGGTTTGTGACTTGGCCTTGGTCACATGGCAGCATGTGTCAGAGTAAGGACTTGAATCCAGTTTTCCTAATGCTCAGATCAAGTTCTGTCCACTTAAAAGTGCTGACTCACCCAAGAGTGTGTGACTGACGAATAGAATCAACCAAGTTCATCAGTTAACATAGAAAACAAGTACTTTGAATACAAGAGAAAAATCTGGCCTTTGACCCCAATCTCTAGACTCAGTTATTGTAAAAAGTAAGATTATTTCTGTCTCCAGCCTCTCTGGTGAGGCTCTTAGGGTTGGAAATCTCTGTTCAGATAATTTGCCTGAAACTTTTGCTATTTATTTTCCATTTAGTTAAGCAACTTGCATCTCAAGGAAGAGAAAATCAAGCCAGATGCCAACGGTGAGTAGTTAGTAACCGTCAGCCAATGTTGATGTATTTTCCTTGGAGATTTCTGCTTTGAATTTGAATAGGATCAAAAAGGGGGGGGGGGGGTGTTGGGAAATGAGAACACAAAATTGAAGCAAATAATAAAAAGAGTGAAAATGCTATATTATGATCCACACTCTGTTCCCACAGTCCTCTTTCTGGGTGTAGATGGCTCTCTTCATCACAAGATCATTGGAATTAGCCTTAATCATCTTTGAGCAAATTTTTGCTCCATGTGCCAATGCATTATCTTTATGATCACATAAACTCATGTTGGCTCTTTTCATTTGTTGTGAATGTGGCTATTTGTTATGGCCAAAATAGCCCAAGTATAGCTACTAAAGGTGTTATACCATTAGATAACACTGAAACTAAATCTTGTATTTAAATGACCAAACATGTTAGGTGCCCTTAAATAACATCTGTCTTCTCTCTGATACAGATATTGTCAAAGCTGATGAGAATGCAGGGAAGACCGATGAAGAAGAGAAAGGTAATTTTGCCATTTTTATAGCCAGGAGAAGGTAGATTACTTTTCGTCTCTCTCTCCCTCCCCCCCGCCCCCCAATAGTATTTTATTTTTCTGAATACACAAAGATAGTTTTCAGCATTCCTTGGGAAGGAGGGTACAAGGCAATTGGGGTTAAGTGACTTGCCTAAGGTCACACCGCCCAAAAGTGTTAAGTGTCTGAGGCCGAATTTAAGCTAGTCTTCCTGACTCCAGTGCCTGTACTCTATCTTCTGTGCTGTTTCCATAGCTCACAGCTGCCTCCAACATTTATTTTTGTAAGTGTTGCAAATTTTTCCTCTCCATCCCTCATCTCTTCTTCCAGGACAGCAAGTAATCCTTTTATACATTTTCACATTTGTCATGTTTTGCAAGAAAAATCAGATCAAAGGTTGGGGGGGATCATGAGAGAAAAAGGAATAAAAGGTGAAAATACTATGCTTTGATCGACATTCAGTCTCTAATTCTCTCTGTTGCAATAGTATTTTCCATCCCAGGTCTATTGGAATTCTCTTGGATCAATTCATTGGGAATTAAGTCCTAAACAGATCAAATTGGCTGTGCTTCAAAGCTGCTTTTTTAAAAATAAGAACTTAGAATCTTTTTATTTAGAACAGACTGAGTGCCTACTCTAGGGCAGGTGGATGGAACAGAGGATAGAGAACTGGGCTTAAAATCAGAAAGTCTAATCTTTGTGAGTTAAAAGTAAGACACTTGTTCCATGTGCCTCAGCCACTTCCTAGCTGTGACTTAGGGCAAATAACTTCACCTAGGCTCCCTCGGTTTCCTCATCTGTCAAATGAGCTGGAGAAGAGAAGAGGAACCACTTAAGTATCTTTGCTCAATCAGACCTTATTTAGGATTTTCTTGGCAAAGACCCTGTGGAGAAGAAGTGAGCGGAATGATACTTGCTCTCAGAGAGCTTGTTCCACAAGACTGGCAGCGCAAAATCTTAAATTCCTGAAGTCATCTAGAGATGAAATCCATCTGTCCATCTGTCTAGCAGGCTTCCAAGTAATTGTCAGTCAGCTAATATTTACAGAGAGAGAGTGTGCATTGTCACGATGCTCGATAAAAATTGCAAGATGACAGCCTTGCCCATTAAATAGTTGTTTGTTTGTTTTTTGGCACCTTCTGTGCAAAAATCCTTTTCATAGTTTGGATGCCAAAGTGAGAAGTGAAAAATGTGAGTCTGAAATCTTAAAGAGGACAGATCCTGGGCCAGACTGGGGAGGGCTGCCCCTGGACAGTGAGGGAGTGGGCTGCTAGGTGGGCAATTTGGTTGTAGCCGGTGTCCTCCCACTTGTAGAAGACCGAGCCGCTCAATCTTTGCTAAACAAGCTGATTAGAAGCAACCTTGTGGACAACACCAATCAAGTGGAGGTTCTTCAGCGGGATCCGAATTCGCCCCTCTATTCAGTGAAATCTTTTGAAGAGCTTCGGCTGTAAGTATCACTTGTCTTGTTTCTGTCCTCACCCCCAGGAAGAATTTATGTGTTTGAGAAGTCAGGATGGGATTTGTACAGAAGAGAGCTAACTGGGGAGATGGGCCCTGCCTCAGTCCCAGGCTTGATGTGAGGGACTCCTTGTATAAAGCTTTCAGTGCTCTAGGAATGGATAAAGAAGTTATCGCATCCGAATGTGGTTTTTTTTTTTTTAATTGTTGGACATAGCAATGACATCCTAGAATTCATGTGCTTCAGCCCTAAAAGACTAATTTTTAAAATTAAAATCACAAATAATCCTTGTTGGAGGGAGGTTTTGGCTGCAGTTACAAATTCTGTTCCCTGAGCATGTGCAGGGATTGTTTCTCTTGACTTGCCTCTACCTCCTTGCCTGGGCTTTCTGACACTTTTGCTTCTCCTTCTGCCTTTTGGCCTCTCCTGAATCTCCCTCATTTGGTCCTCATCTTGATCAAAGCCCTTGCATCTGTGCAGGTATGTCTGGAAGGTTCTCCTGGGTCCTGAGCTCTCCTTTCTCAGTGCCCTAGTCGGCTTGCAGGAGTGTATCATTTACTCACTTTTTCTGTGGAGGGGGGACCTCTGTCTTTGGAGTCTTTGGAACCCATTGTCATCCCTGATTCCTCTCTCTCTCCTACTGTCACTTGTTGGTACTGACCATTTCTGTGACCATAGCACCTGTCTCCTGCCACCCCTTTTTCCTATTCACAAAGCTATCACACTTGCAGCAGCCTGCCTCCTCATCTGTTGGTTGTTGCCTCCATTGTCTTTCCCCCCAAAACCCCCTCCCCACAGCTGCTGAGCTATCATTCTCCTGGGCTCCCTGTCACATCTAGAATAAACATTTACAGCCTCTTTCTGCATGTCTCCCTGTGATCCAACCAAACAGTTTCTCTCTGCCTCCTGTCCCCATCCCCCAAATGCCCTCTCTTACCTCCACCAGAGTGCCAAGTTTCCTTTAAGATTCCCTCTATGTGGAATCTTCTCTGCTTCTCCCCCAGACAATTTTGCTTCTCTCTTGTGTGGGTGCCTGTGGGGAACCCATTGGCTTGCTTGAGAGGATGCAAGTTCCTTGGGAACTGGGGTTATTTGTCCTCAGTGCAGTCCAGAGTCTGGGCCATGTCAGCCACGGTCATTTGTAATGTTCTCTGTTGAGGTTTTCTGGGAGCAGCCTTCATTTCAGTTCAGTAATCGCCACACGAGTAGCCAGAAATTAAAGTCCAAATCCTTTATTGTCTCCTTCAAAGTCTTGTCTCCTTCACTTGCGGCTCGGCTAGTTTTTCTGGAGGCCTGTCTCTCTCCTTGGTTCCAAGAGCTGCTGCTTCTGCCTGCTTTCTCTGGCTTCTGAATCTCCCCAACTTCCAAGGGTTTGTGCTTCAGCCTCCAGCCATAACAAAGGTAGAAGATGAAATGAATCTGTCTCGGCCTCTTCTCTTGTGGACTGAAATGTAGAAAGAGGGGTGGGGTGGGATGGATGATGAGCCTCAAACAGTGTGAGAAGCTGCAGTGCCATAAAGACCCAGAAGTAAGGCTCCCTGGATGGGTAGGAGGATTATTAAGGGGAGCAGTTTGGGCAGTTAAAGGGGTATTTGGGAGGAGTGGAAGAAATCTAACTTCTGATCTATAAGTCATAGAGAATAATGGTAAGTTCTTGAGTACCGAAAGTAAAGAAATCAATGTTTTGGGGAGTGAGTTTGACAGCCCTGAGCATGATGGACTGAAGAGCAACCCCTGGGTGGGCTGACTTGTGGGCATGAAATGATCCTGATGGGGAAGGGGGACAGATAAAAGGATGAATCAGATTTCTTTTTTTTTTTTTTTTAATTTTATTTAATAGCCTTTTATTTACAGGATATATACATGGGTAAACTTTACAGCATTAACAATTGCCAAACCTCTTGTTCCAATTTTTCACCTCTTACCCCCCTCACCCCCTCCCCTAAATGGCAGGATGACCAGTAGATGTTAAATATATTAAAATATAACTTAGAGACACCATAAGTATACATGACCAAAACATTATTTTGCTGTACAAAAAGAATCAGACTCTGAATTATTGTACAATTAGCTTGTGAAGGAAATCAAAAATGCATGTGTGCATAAATATAGGGATTGGGAATTCAATGTAATGGTTTTAGTCATCTCCCAGAGTTCTTTTTCTGGGTATAGCTAGTTCAGTTCATTACTGCTCCATTAGAAATGATTTGGTTGATCTCGTTGCTGAGGATGGCCTGATCCATCAGAACTGGTCATCATCTAGTATTGTTGTTGAAGTATATAATGATCTCCTGGTCCTGCTCATTTCACTCAGCATCAGTTAGGTAAGTCTCTCAGGCCTTTCTGAAATCATCCTGTTGGTCATTTCTTTTTTATTTTTTATTTTTATTTTTATTTTTTATTTTTTTATTTAATAGCCTTTTATTTACAGGATATATACATGGGTAACTTTACAGCATTAACAATTGCCAAACCTCTTGTTCCAATTTTTCACCTCTTACCCCCCTCCCTAAATGGCAGGATGACCAGTAGATGTTAAATATATTAAAATATAACTTAGATACACAATAAGTATACATGACCAAAACATTATTTTGCTGTACAAAAGAATCAGACTCTGAATTATTGTACAATTAGCTTGTGAAGGAAATCAAAAATGCAGGTGTGCATAAATATAGGGATTAGAATTCAATGTAATGGTTTTTAGTCATCTCCCAGAGTTCTTTCTCTGGGCATAGCTAGTTCAGTTCATTACTGCTCCATTAGAAATGATTTGGTTGATCTGTTTGCTGAGGATGGCCTGATCCATCAGAACTGGTCATCATCTAGTATTGTTGTTGAAGTATATAATGATCTCCTGGTCCTGCTCATTTCACTCAGCATCAGTTCGTGTAAGTCTCTCCAGGCCTTTCTGAAATCATCCTGTTGGTCATTTCTTACAGAACAGTAATATTCCATAATTTTCATATACCACAATTTATTCAGCCATTCTCCAACTGATGGACATCCATTCAGTTTACAGTTTCTAGCCACTACAAAAAGGGCTGCCACAAACATTCATGCACATACAGGTCCCTTTCCCTTCTTTATAATCTCTTTGGGATATAATCCCAGTAGTAACGCTGCTGGATCAAAGGGTATGCACAGTTTGATAACTTTTTGAGCATAGTTCCAAACTACTCTCCAAAATGGTTGGATTCGTGATGAATCAGATTTCAAAAGTGGAATACAGAATTATACCTCAAGCTCCCCCAAAACCTTGACTGGATGTGTAGGGAAAGTAAAAATGGCAATGATTCTGAACAGCATTGCCATTAATAAAAGTGACCAAGAAAGTAGATTAAATTTGGTTGGTGGGGAAAAATGGATTTTCTATAGCAAAAATTTGATAGGCGTATTAACTATCTTCTATAGAAAAGCTATTGCAGTTCCCTAAGACTCATCACTGTCCCATGAATAAATGGGCTTGGATTGTTTTATTTTTAATATTGAACTTGTGTTCATTTTAGAAAACGTGCCTTCTCCCTTCTCTGTCTGCAAAACACCTCTTTTCCCCTCACATATGGATAATGGCATGGCCTGCTGGGGGCCAAGGGGCTGCCAACCTCGAGTCCTTCCCCCTTCTAGATCTTCTCTGTTAGCCACCATAATGATTTCCCTAAAGACAGTGTCCAACAGGGGCAGCTAGGTGGCACAGTGGAGAGAGTACCAGCTCTGAAGTCAGGAGGACCCCAGTTCAAATCTGGCCTCAGACACTTGACACTTCCTAGCTGTGTGACCCTGGGCAAGTCACTTAACCCCAATTGCCTCAGGAAAAAAGACAGTGTCCAACGGTATTACCCTCTGCTTAGTAAATTCCAGGTTCTAGAGTTCATCCTTTTCTGGTTCAAATGCATGCATCTGTGTGACATTGCATGTCTTCCCTAACTTGGCCCCCTCCCTAACCCTGGGCCCCTCCTGGCTTCCTTGTTCTTCCTTTCACTAGACAGAATCTCCCAGGTAGAGTCTGGCTCCACCTTATCCTACCTGTGTCTTTCTGGTTCGTGGTTGGCCTGTTGCTTCCACTGACACTGGGAGCTTCTAGGAGAGCAGGGACTCTGGTTGTTGCTTTTCCCTGCATCCCCAGTATTCAACTCACATAATAGGGATTGAACAGACACTTGTTTTTCTGACTTGTGATTAGCATCTCCTCCGTCTGTGTCCTTCTTCCCACTCACCTTGCCAACTCATTCAAGTCCTCAGTTTTTTTTTTTTTTTTTTTTAAAGACAGTTTTGGTTGGCCTCTGAACTGGTCTCCCTGCTTTTGGGGTCTCTTCGACTCATGCAGCCACTAAAACCATTTTCCTAAAGCGTCTACCTGCCCATGCCCTCTCTGTTCAGAAGCTTCTTGTGGCTCCCAGGCAGGACACCTCTTCCTTTAAAGCCCAGTGCAGGTGCTGCTTCCTCCGAGAAGCTTTCCCTGACTCGTCCCCTGTCCAGATCTCTTTTAGAGTTTTGTCTTGATATCTCTCTTGCTCTTACTTCTTTCATGTTTTGCCTCCCCTCCCCAATTAGATGGCAGATCTTTTTTATCATTATTATAGTTTTTTATTTACAAGATATACGTGTGAGTATATCTTTCATTTTTCATCATTGACTATTGCAAAACCTTTTGTTCCAATTTTTCTCCTCATTCCCCCACCCCCTCCCCAAATGGCAGGTTGACCAATACGTGTTAAATATGTTAAAGTATAAGTTAAATACAATATGTGTATACATGTCCGTACAGTTATTTTGCTGCACAAAAAGAATCGGACTTTGAAATAGTGTACAATTAGCTTGTGAAGGAAGTCAAAAATGCAGGCGGACAAAAATACAGCAATTGGGAATTCTATGAAGTAGTTCATATTCTTTTTAGATGGCAGATCTTTGAGAATAAAAACTGTGCTGTTTTCATTCATATGAAAAGAACTTCTCTAATACCCAGTATAGCCTTTCACAAAGAATATTTTCTAGAATTGAGTTCTCCAAACTAGGTGGCCATGGTCTCACCTTCAGCTCTGTGCACAGCCTCCTTTCCTCCCTCCTTGGATCTCTGGTGTTCTTGTATTAAAATATATAAACTCCACGAGAAATAGTGGTTTTTGCTTGTTTGAATTTGTGGCCCCAGGGTTTTGTAAGGTTCATAATTGGGGTATTTACCACAGCCCTTTTTGGGCTGGGCCACAAGAGCTGGATTATATCTTGTTAATAAAACACTTTAGTATTTTTCCCCAGTAGCTTTTTATTTTTCCAAATAATATGCAAGGATAGTTTTTTTTTTATTAATATTCATCTTTTCAAAACTTTGCAAATTTTTCTCCTTTCACTTCCCCATATCCTCCTCTATAGACAACAAGCAATATAGTATAGGTTAAATATGTGCAATTCTTCTGAACATTGCCATGTGCATAAGAAAAATCAGATCAAAATGTGAAAAGGGGAAAAAAAAATGAAAAGAAAAACAACAAAAAGTGAAAATATCATGCTTTGATCCACATTCATTCTCAGCAGTCCTCTCTTTGGATGCAGATGGCTCACTCCATCACAAGCCTATTGAAATTACCTTGAAAATCTCTATGTTGTTTTGAAAAGAGCCAAGTCAATCACAGTTGATCACTGAATAATCTTGTTGATGTGTACAGTGTTGTCTTGGTTCTGCTAACTTAACTTAGCAGCAATTCACATAAGTTTAGGCCTTTCTGAAATAAGAATTTCTTATAGAACAATCTGTATTTTGTTTTAAAAGCATTTAAATACAGCTTTAGTGAAATCCAATCAGGTTGTTAGTGAAAAATTGACAGCTAAGATCAAGCAGTAGCTCTATTAGAGATCCATTTTCTTTCTTCCGTTTTAAGACTTCAAACACTGTCCTACTTGTTTAAATTCGGTTTAAATGGCTACACAAGTCAGTGCTCACCGGTCAAGCTTTTATTTGGATTTGTCTGTTTCATTGCTGCTTTTCCAAACTGGAGAAGGATTATTCCACCTTTTTATTATTATTATTATTATTATTATTAATTTTTTTTGCAGAATGAATTCACAATGACAATTGGTCTCCTTAAAAGACAGATTTTCTTGTCTTTGGTTATAGTTATAGACTATAGCCAAGTAGATAAAGAATTAAAATTTGATTCAAAAATACATTTTAAGTTATTTGAAATATTAAGTTTATTCTATCAAAGAAAAGTGACTACTAATCGTGGGCCGAGTCTTCATTCTGTAATTCCTTAGTATATCCTTGTAAATAGATTCAGAAAACAATTTTGTGGCGCTGTCCTTTCAGATGAGGACACAAGCTATACTTGGAGAGGAGAACTTTGTGTTTGTGAACCTGAGGCTGCTGGCAAAATGTGCTCTTAGCCTGTTGAATTACAAGTAAGGTAGAGGGAGAAAATCTTTAGGGGGGGAAAAATACATACTTCTAAATTTAGATTTGGTTTTGGTTAACAGTAGTTAACCACCTAGCAAGACTAGCTAAAAGAACGGTTTCATGTGGTATTGTGAATTTGGTTGCCCACTCTGTACTCGCTTATTTTTTCCTTTTCCTTGACATTTTTGTGAATAGCAACTGCCTGCTTGTGAAAGCAACATTTTTGTTATTGTAAAAGAAAATTATGCTTTGCATTTTTTTAGCCTAATTGTTTATTAATATACAGACGCTTTGAGAAAGGATTTATTAATTCTGCTAATCAGAATACTCTATTCTAAGCAACCAATATACATTTTAAAGTAATTAGGAAACAAAAGATGAAATTTTACAGCAGAGTAGAACTATAAGCATGCGGTTTGTTCAGAGTTTTGCTAGCACATACAAAATTTTTTTTCAATGATCTAATCTTGATTGCTGGTTAAGGTTTTAAAATTTGTTATTTTGGTATATTTAGGAGTTGAAAAATTTTTTTTAATGCAACATTTTTGAATCATATGACTTTTGACTTTAATTGACTTTAATCACTGAAGATTAGAAAAATGTAATAGGTTTTTTTTTTTTTTTTTTTTTTTAAAGCATAAAATAAGAGCTTCCGCTCTACAATATTTGAATCAGGAACTGAAGAAAATGACTTAAGCTTTTGGAGCTCAGGAAGAGATTTCCGACTACCTTTTCTTTCCCCAGTCTAATCCTGTGCTGTAGTTTAAAGTGGGCAGAAGACCTTTCAATTGACATCTAAGGTTCAGACTAGGTCATTGTCATTATATTTATTAATTTTTTACAATCCAGTTTGGGTCTTAGTGTTATATGCTTCCCCATTCTGACCTACATCTGATTTTAAAACTTAAATAATATTTTTATGATGAAAAATCACTTCACTTTAAATACTTGTTCTTTTTAAAAATTTCCTGCTACAAATTACTTGATATAATCATCATTCCTGTGACTTTCAACAAAAACTCAACATCCAGGCCTGGCCTTTTTTGTGGGTGGATGGAAATTTATTTGTTGCCTTTAAAAAGATAGTTATTATGAACTTTCTAAGTTTGAAAAAAAGGTGTTGAAGTTGAAGGTACTGGTGTTAAAGGTCAATGTCCCAGAGAAATCTTTGGCTATAGTACTAGGAACTATTCCTTGCTGGATGGGATGTAGAATGGGAAGATGTTTGATTATCACTTAAGGTATTGTGATTTGGGATAATGGCTCATTTTCGTTATAATTTTCATTATATTCCTTCCAGGAAACCACAGCTTCTGCAAGGTGTCTATGCTATGGGCTTTAACCGGCCATCTAAGATACAAGAGAATGCACTACCCATGATGCTGGCTGAACCGTATGTATCTAGACAGTTTATTCCTTTTATGATGTAGTTTTAATTTTTATCCAATTACAGGCTGTTTTGAGTTGGGTAGTTTAGCTTAAATCATGTTAAAGAGTATAGTATCATTATGAATCTTCCTCCTATAATGAGACTTTAAGATGTTTTTGTTATGAAGTATTTTTAATAATTTTATTAACCTGAAATATTTAACTTCTACTTTTATCAAAACTATTAATGAAATGAAGAAATCTATTAAAGAAGACTAGCCTAGAGCATGATGTAGGAATCTTTGAGCTCAGTGTTAGAGATGCAGATATTGGTCTAGAAAGCTGAGAGGAGGCATCTCTCCATGTTGTCTCCTAAAAAGGTTAAAAATGTAAAGAACTGCAATGATAGTCCAAAACATTGCTGAGGAAAGCTTTCTTAAATTAATAATAATGGGCAACAGTAATACCAAGCAGAACCCAGCATTGAATGTGACCAGACACCCAGGCTCTGACAGTTAAATCATCGAAGAAAATCGAGATATCCAGAAGTCTGGAAATTCTTGAGCCTGGGGCTGGCTTGGGCCACAGAAACATGGAAGAAATAGTACTGTAATATAAGGAGAGGCAAAAAGCACAGGCCAGCAGAAATCGGTATACTTAAGATGAAACAGAAATATTTGGTTTTTTCTTTTTTTAAAAATATATATAGCTTTTTATTTACAAGATATATACATGGGTAATTTTTCAGCATTGACCCTTACAAAACCTTCTGTTCCAACATTTCCCCTCCTTCCCCCCTCCTTCCCCCCACCCACTCCCCAAGGTGGCAGGTAGACCAATATATGAAAGAGAAATATTTGAAATGATTCTTGGAAGAAAAATCAAAACTCCCACTTCTATTTTAGGTGTATTTGAAATTATCCAGTCTTCTCAAAGATAAACCCTATATTGGCTAAATCACAGATATTTCAGAAGTCTGCAGAGGAAACCAAAAAAAGAGGTAGAAAATGAATAACAATATGAAGAATAGATAAACTTAATAATTAGTGAATTACACTAATAAAATGACAGCATTGATTTTAAAACAATTCCATAAATTTGTTATTTACAAGAAACACATTTAATCCAGAAATATTTGAGTCTGTTTAAAAGGAGTGTTAAAAATTTAAAGTATATCAATTTTAAATACTTATCCATTCAATTGTAGTCTTTAGTACTAATGTTAAAAGGAAAAAAAAGCCAAAGTTAGGACTTCAGACAGATTTGAAAAGGGACGTGGAGCCAAAGTATTTTTGTCTAGTTCATTTGTTTTAGCTTTGTTAAGTATTAGGAGTTTATGCCAGATTTTATTTCTCTTTTTCTCTGTTTGATTATTTCTTAAGTTTATAAGAAAAAAAAAAAAACCCAAAAAAATGTAGTTTTGCTACAAAGTTGTGTTTGAATTATTTTCACATCAATCCTTGAACTTAGGCTGTTAGACATTTTAAAAACAAAATTGATTTTTTGAGATTGCTACTCTGTATTGATGCAGCCCCCAGAACCTCATCGCCCAGTCTCAGTCTGGTACTGGTAAAACAGCTGCCTTCGTCCTGGCTATGCTCAGCCAAGTGGAACCATTGAACAAATACCCCCAGGTGAGGATATGGTGGGGAGGGTTCCTTGATTGGAGAACCATTGGAGAACAGATGACATTTAGTGTATGAAAAGCTATTGGGTTGTTGGAGGGATGGGGAAGCTTATTCCCTGAATCTCAAGCCCTTCAAGTACACTTGAGCAATTCTTTGCCCCTGAGCTTTGATATGTTAGAAAAGCCGTAATTATGGCTCTTTTAGGTATTGCTATATGTGTTTCTGAAAAGAGATATCAAAACAGCAGTGAAAAGCCAGCTTGGGAATGTTGGAGTCAGGGTGCCTGTGTAGAACACTGAGGTTGTCCACTTACTATGATACAGCCAAAAGGCTGTTGTGAGTGGTATTGTAATTAAAAGATAGGGTGGAGGATTTGTTCCTTGCCCTTCATTGCTTGTGTTGGGATCACAGAAAAGTAAAAACTCCTTTGTCCTTATATGCCTTACTTCCTGAAAACAAGTGTTTTCAGTGCTACTGCTTTGTAGGGAATTGTATGAGGCTTCCTTACTAAATGGCTGTGCTGAAATACCCAGAACGACATCTTATCTTGTACTCTGTGCTTTTCAGTGTTTATGCCTCTCACCGACATATGAGCTCGCACTTCAGACAGGAAAGGTGATTGAACAGATGGGCAAATTTTATCCGGAACTTAAGCTGGCTTATGCTGTTCGAGGCAACAAATGTGAGTCACTTTTAAAGACTAGTAGAGGGTAGTAGCGGTGGTGTGTGTGTGTGAATTGAGGGACATTGCACATAAATACTGGTGAAATTTGGAGAACCTACAAGACCCACAGATAGCAGTCTTGAAGAGATGCGTCAGTTTGAAGCAATTTAGACTTTGGATGAAAGAAATCAAACACTAGGAAATCCTCTGGAAGGGAACATTCCCTGGAACATTCAAACTGTCATTAACTTGAGGCAATGCTTTTTCAGTGGCGTAGGAATTGATGTAATTAAAGCCAGACCAAGATTCTTGCTAATAGTTTTTAATTTCTTTTGGGCAAGTTTGTTAGAAGATTCTATGGGTGTAGAGATGGTCATCTAAAAAATATCGTTTGAAAAAAGTTGGGGAATCTTGAACTGAAATGATACTTAAATCTATCCCTCTCCTTAGTTTTAACAGCTGCATGAAGAACTAATTGGCTCATTGTTCCACAAAGCATAATCATACTACAGTTGTGAACTTTATAAAGAATCTGTGTGGAACTAGTCAGAAAATAGTAATTGAGGAAGATAGAAGCTTGAGCTAGTTCCAGAAGGTTGGCTAGGGTTGGTCTGGGTAGGCAGGACAGGGTGGTATTCTGGGCCAAAGAAATGACAATGACAGGGTCACAGAAGCATGAGAAAAGAAGCATCATGCAGATGGATCACATACCAGTGGAGCTAGACTTTCTAGAGCAGACAATGGGCAAATGCAGATTTCTCTTGCTTTTTAAAAATCATTTTTGATGACCAAAAGCAATCTCATGGAGACCATGTTTTTGCTTTAACAGTGGAAAGAGGCCAGAAGATCAGTGAACAGATTGTGATTGGTACTCCTGGCACTGTCCTGGATTGGTGCTCCAAGCTGAAATTCATCGATCCCAAGAAGATCAAAGTGTTTGTTCTTGATGAAGCTGATGTAATGATAGCCACCCAAGGCCATCAGGATCAGAGTATACGAATCCAGAGGTATGGGGGCCTTGTTGGGATAGGGGTAGGGGCAGGGAATCTTCTTAGAGGAAACTGGCTCTATTCCAAAGCTGCCTTCTTTCCACAAAGACCTAGAAGCTGAAGAATTTGGTGAATCAAACAGGTGGTTTCTTAATGAGAGAGGCCAGAGTAGTTCCCTGCTTAGCTTTAAGATAGGAATGCAATTTGCAAGCTATAGTTGTGTTATCTGTTGGGGGGGGGGGGGGGAAGAAGTGACAATGCTTAAAACTCTTGACACTTGGTCTTTGTCGTGGTAGCTTTAGGATTGCCACCAGAATTACATACATTACAAATACAGGGATTTTGTTTACTTGTCAGGCCCCCTTGAATATCAGCATTTCATTTATTTGATTATTTGTCCCCTTCCCAGCAACCCTGTAGCTGATAGCACAAGGTTGCCTATTTTGTCAATCTTCCTCTGGAGCATATGCCATAGGAGGAAGAGAATCCTCAGGTTGGTCAAGGGGAGATCAAAGGGTTCTGCTGGCAACAGCTTGACCATACTTTGAAGAAAGGGGTGGGGAACTTTGTGTTTTCTTAAAATCAGTTGACTATTGTCCTGTGTTTAACAGAGTAAGACTAAATTCTTCCTTGACCACTAGCCAAATAGATGATCTTCAAGGGGAAAAAAATGCTCTGGGATCATTTCTTTATTGATAATAGGAAAAGCTCTTTCTGACTCTTAGCTGATAGGATCCTATGTTTGCTGGAGAGATGCTTATGCACAATAGGTGGTGATCTTTAGCCTGCAAGGAGCTGTCCATGGTGACACTTTCCATGGAGGGCAAAAATAAGTCATGTTGCTTGTATCACACTTTTATTTTTTCTCTACAATTTTATTGGTGCTGTTTTTCCAACTGCTACCGTTTCTGAAATCACACCATCCTCATAATAGAGTGGGTATCTGTCTTATCTCTGTTTCACACTCTAGTTTGCTGCTGCTGCTCAGGCTGTAGAACTCTGGGACAACAATAAGGCAATGTGGATAATTTCCATTTGATGGCTTTTATCGCAGTTTTCATTTGTATTACTGTGGGCTTTAGAGATACTTATGTTCTTCTGGTTTTGCTTTCTTCATTCTCCATAAGTTCTCAAAAGTATTCATATATTTCTTGGAATTCTTGGCATATCATATTGCATGCAGTAATATTCTATTAAGTTCATAGAACAAAACTTATTCAGTCATTCTTTCATAAGTATCCAGTTTTGTTTGCAGTTTTTTTTTTTAATGTGACTTTTTTGGAAAATATGCCCAGCAATGTTGGATCAAAGGATATGAACAACATCATGACTTTTATCATATGATTACATATTGTTTTCTAAAATGATTGGAACAATTCTTCACTCCACCAACAATATATTTGTATCTGTTATTCCCAAACCTTGCACCACTGAACGTTTTCCTCTTTCATTAGTTTTTCAGTTCGTTAGGTGTAAGGTGTGTTAATTCATTTGATCTTCACAGCCTCATTGTGAACAAAGTAGAGACTGAGTTATGTTATTGCACATTTATAAAGGAAATCCAGATAGAAAATAAGTGATTTGTCCAAGTCCTAGTTAATTATTGGTTAAATCTAGGATTGAGATGAATAATCTTTCCTGACTTCCAAGTTGTGTTTTCTAAGACTTCCAAGTTGTGTTTTCTGTGTCTGAGACTTGAATATTATTCACAAATTTTCCTTTTGAGCTGCTGCCAAAAAATTAAAACCTAGAGGGTTTTCTCTTTGTCTTGTTGCATGGTTTTTGATACAAGCCAGAAATGAGCAATACTGTGTGTCTTGCTAGAAGGTAGGGAGTGGATATGTCTTCAATTCCTAGAACTGTTCATTAATATGTGAGAGTATATTTTATAACTTTCCAGTTCAAAATTCTGATTTGTGCATTTGACCTTTCTTTTTAGGATGCTCCCTAAGGATTGTCAAATGCTGCTTTTCTCTGCCACTTTTGAGGAGTCTGTGTGGAAATTTGCACGAAAAGTTGTCCCAGACCCAAATATCATCAAACTGAAACGAGAAGAAGAGACATTGGACACCATTAAACAGTATTATGTGATGTGCAATAACCGGGATGAGAAATTCCAGGCGCTTTGTAATCTCTATGGGGCCATCACCATTGCGCAAGCCATGATCTTCTGTCATGTGAGTAGCACTCAGCAGGGCAAGGATGTAACACCAAATTGGAAAAAAAAATTATGTCCTCTCCCTTCCAGATAAATTCATTTTAGTTACTAAATAAGTGTTGGCTGATGATAGGAAGAAAAATTACAGGAGATGTTACCCTTCTCCCAGAAATATCATTGATTTGAAAATGGGGTGATATTATTTTGGACAAATGTTGAAAAAATGGAACTTGACAGGTTTTCATTATTAAAAATGTTTTAGATTAATATCACATAAAAAGCATCTTCTTTTGAAGTTCTTATCTTATTGATGTGGTTACGCCATTGACCAGTGTAGCAGAAGCCATCCATACCTTCTCAGGCTACACAGTTCTTGTTTAGATTTCCTATTAGTCCACCAAAGAAGATCCACCCAATGTACTGAAGGCCTTTTCTAGCTTTTTCATTATATTTTTGGGGAAAGAGTCCAAAATGCCCCACTGGAAAAATTTTTTGAAAACTCTTAAGATTTCAGAAATTTTATTCGTAATTATTTAATTAAAGCACAAAGTCTTCTTCATGTAATAACTTATTGATTGAAACCACTTTCTAGTATTTTTTAAAAAAAAATTCTTTTCACTCCAGACCCGCAAAACAGCTGGTTGGCTGGCAGCTGAACTGTCCAAAGAAGGCCACCAGGTGGCCCTCCTGAGTGGTGAAATGATGGTGGAACAGAGAGCTGCAGTGATTGAGCGTTTCCGAGAGGGCAAGGAAAAAGTGTTGGTGACCACCAACGTGTGTGCTCGAGGTGAGAAGAGGCTGCCCAGCAAGGAGGCCTGGGGGCCTAGGAAAGACTAGGAGGGGGTCTTGTTTGAGTTTTTGCAGGGCCCCAGTCAGCAGCTCCCTCTGCCTTTGCAGAAGTGGTCTGCCGGAGATGGATTTTGCCCCTCCATGTGCTGAGCCACGTGGTCATCCCTCTCCGGGTGACAAATATGACTCCTGAGCCTTGCGATGGGTCTGTCTCTTGGTGGTTTGTCTGCAGTCAGCAGCTAGATGATCCTCTAGGAATTTTCTGTTCTTGGACATTGTGGAGCTCTCCTGATCTTAAGCTGTAGGAGAAGAGCATTTCCTCAGCCCTGCCATCCAGGGTTCTGCCTTCTATTTGCTGCTTTTCATTTAAATAGCTCCAGTTTGTAGACAAATGTGACAAATGGCAAGCATCAGGCAGTTTGACCTAGAACTCCCTGGGAAAAAGCTTTGACTCCCTCCAAGGAAAGAATCATCTTGAGTGGATCTGATCCATTCAGGTTGTACTGTTTTTATGGCCCTTGGGCCTTTATCTTGTTTTGTGGGTACCAGCTGCTAGAACCAAGTTTGCCAGATGAGACGGCGGCTGTCGGCACTTTTTGTGAGCTTTGCCATCTTCCTGCACTGCAGGTATCGATGTTGAACAGGTGTCTGTGGTTATCAACTTTGACCTGCCTGTGGACAAGGATGGGAATCCAGACAACGAGACATACCTTCATCGGATCGGGCGTACGGGGCGCTTTGGCAAGCGGGGCCTGGCCGTGAACATGGTGGACAGCAAGCACAGCATGAACATTCTCAACAGAATCCAAGAGCATTTCAGTGAGTGTCTCAGAGTATCTGCCCTCTGGGGCATTGAAGTGGGGAAGGCTAGGGCTCCTGGGCAGAGCCCTGGCTCTCTCCTCTGCCATCTCCCTTCTTGTTAGAGAACCAGAGAAGGGGGAGGGAGGAGTCCCACTGTTGTGTTGGAGGGCCAAAGCCCTCACACAAAAGTGTCCAGGGTGTGGCAGGTGGTGCTCGATGCCGTGCTCGGTTACATTAAGGTTTCATGAGTCAAATGAGGAAGGAGTCCTCTTTTGTCAGTAGTTGGATATTCCTTTGAAGTAAAGCAGAAGTTTGAGGGTTGTGCTCAAGTTGCAGCAGTAGCTGAAATAGACTGTCCAGGTGTTCCTGTTTTGATTGTGTCTGGCTGAATTCCTTTGCAGATAAGAAGATTGACAGATTGGACACGGATGATTTGGATGAGATTGAGAAAATAGCCAACTGAAAAGCATTGGTTCGAGTTGACCTACGCCCTCTGGATGTGCATCATCAGTTCCATTTGGATTGTTTTTTTTTTTTTTTGAAATTGGCACAACCCTTGGCCAGTCACCAAAAAAAGGACTAAGGCGGGAATGCATAGAAATTACCTACCTCATTTCAAATTATGTTTGGATTTAACAACAACAAAAAAATAATTGTACAAATAATGGGGGGAGGTAGAAAAATCTTTACATGAGCTTTTATGATTAGGTGTAAATGGACGGAAATTAACTTTTGAACAAATCTCTTTGCAACACAAGCAAGAGAAAAAAAAGAATGTGTTCCCATCTTAGGATTCTCCTTAGGGAACTGTTACATCTGGATAATTTGGCTTCTATGTCCACTGTGGTTCTGTTCTCTTATCCCAGAATGAGTCAAGCATATCCCAGGGTGCCAACCTGTCTGCAGCAAAATGTAAAATGACAGAGATAAAGTGAAAAGATACAGCTCGGATGGCCCTGTGGGACAGCTTCAAAGTCAAAAAGGATTGGGAAGAGATATCATGCTGGGATGGAGCAGTTCTTTCCTTCCTGCCATCCACAGAAGGAAAAAATTGTTTGGTGATGAAAACAATACACAAGATATGTAAAGGAACTAAACCTAGGGTGGGGTTTGACTTCTACAATGTTCCCAGTATCAATTCAATAACATTATCATTATGGAATCATAGTGACTCTACTCCAGTGCCAGGTTAATTTCACAGCATGGTCCCCAAAATACTTGAGGCCCTATGGGAAATGTGACATGGAACTGGTGATAGATGATCTTAGGACTGGGGTTCTCCACTGGAAGCATTGAAGGCAGCAGGTCTCTGCCCTAGAAAAGGGACATAGGAGGAGGAGACCATCTCTCCATAGAAGTTTTGAGTGCTACATGCCTTCATTGTCCTGGCAAGGTGGCCAATATTCTCTCAGTGAAAATCATGTAAGTTTTGGGACATCAGGTCCCTGATAATTGTACTGAAGAAAGTTTTCTACCATCTGTAGCAATAGAAATGGCTGGACCATCATGTACAGCAAGGGACTATTAAGTGTTCACTTTCCCCATAAGGACCTCCACTTGCATCCCCAACTCTCTCTCGTCTCCGGAATATCTGCTTCGAATTTCTCTCCATAGTAACCAGTTGGAAGACCTGGAAATGTGGGGCAATAAGAAGGCCCACAGCAAGATTTAAGAGGCTGCTGAGTACCTGCTCTCTAACCGTAGCATTAGGATGGGCCCAGCCAACCTAATTTCTTCTTGGGGCCTTATAGAAGAAGTGACTTTCCACCTCGGAAAGAACGGCCAGACTCTTTCCTGGACTCTGGGGTCCCACAATTTCCACATTAGACAACAGCTCCTATAATCCATTGAGCTATTCGGATCAGTCCTGTGGGAAGAAGTTATCAGCACCAAGTTGTGTCTCATTGATTTTGTCAGCATGGCGTGGCTGGTAGAATGTGTAGTCTGGTTCCCAGAATGTGTTGGCTCATGTGGGGAAATGGTTTGGGTGATGGAGCCTAGCTCTTCTCAACTCTTTCTTGCACATCCCTTGCAATAGGAGGAGCCAGATAGAGGTCTGGGGCTCTTGCCCGAATGTCAGCTCCTTGTTTTCAGCTCCCTAGCGTTTAGCTTCACAGCAGGGAGACTGGAGGGGATCTGGGGAAATTCCTGAAGCTGTGAGGAAATTCTTCAAGCTGCTTCTGGCATTATCAATATTTAAATTATATTTAAATTTGCGCTTTCAATATTGGGGGTAGATTGTGGCCTCTGGATGGACGCTGCCAATTCTGTCTTCTGATCTGTTTTAGTTGTCCTTTCTGAACCTTTTTTGAATTTCTGCTTCCTTTGCTTTCCAATCTTTCCTCTTAATTCAGGTTTCTCCCACACCACGGGAAAGTTTGACAGTCTTGACTTTTTCCTTTCCTTGGGTGAAATGAAAAGATTGCCTCCTTTACAGGGGTGGGGGAGGAACAAAAGAGCTATAATTTGTTTTTGACTTAAATGTTATCTGGGAGAAGGGGAGATGATCAAGCCAACTCCCCATTAACTTAATCACAGTTCTCCAACAGATTTTAGAATTGACTGGAGAAACAAGGCCTTCTGAAGGAAACACTGAAGGCTCCTGGTTTCTGCCTTTAGGAAGGCCCAGGTGAGAAAGGGAGGCCCCTGCCACCCCATTTCTGTCTTTTGGATGTCCTTTTTGTCCTGGCAATGGCTCCCCAGTCTCTGGGGGAAAAAAATGTAACTGCTCCATTACTTTAGATACAAGATGTTTATAAAATGTGATCTCCAGAGATGTGAAATGTATTGCCCCCAGGTTTTCCCCAGTGTCTGCTCCTCACTTTAACTTCTGCAGGGCTTTGCTGCAGACCAGAGGAAGAAAAAGAGTAGTTTTGAACTTTCTGGGAAAACCTGTGCCATAAGACAGTGTTGCAGCATTGATGAATCCCTTAGTTTATTTCCTGGGTCCTTTGGCAAGGAAGAAGCTTTGAATGAGTTGGAATAGTTAGTTTCTATTTGGGGAAGAGGAATCTTGGGGGCCTTTCAGCAGAATGGCTGACTTGTGCTGGGAGTTTTAATGAAATAGGAAATGGGGGATATGCTACCAATCAATGTTAAAAAAAAAAAAAAAAATTGTCAATTTGAGGGTCATATATTATTTGGTAAAAAGTGCTTCATTGTAGTTTCTACTTTCCAATTATGTTAAGAATTGAACCAATTATGGAAAATCTTGTCACTAAATTATTTGTGATCTAGTTTTCTAATAGTGAAACTGAGTCAGTAATTAAGTGTTTTGATCACCTTTTATGGTTGTCTGCTGTTCTTCACATTGGGGGATTAGGGATGGGGGATGCAAGGAAGGATATTTGTCATTCAAGCATTGAGGATCTGTTGAAAAGACAAAATCTACATTCTATGACACAATTGGACCCAAGGACATTTTTCCCCCCTTGAGTGTGAGTGTTCTTTTGCTTTTTCCCAGCCCATGCATCCCCTGGCTACAACCTTTTTTACTCTGGTCTATTTCATTTCTCACACTTTTGTAAGTAGTTGACTCTCAAATGATTATTCCTGGGTTTGGATTCACCCTGACACACCTATTGTATGCAAGTCCAGGTGCTGGGCACTTGGAGAAATAATAAAATAAGGCAGGATTAGCTGGTGACTATGTAGGAGAAGGCTACAGGATAACTTGATCACCATTTTAATCACAGTATTGGTCACATCTCTAAAGTGAACTTCCATGGGATCATAGTATTTACAGCATGAAAGCTGCTTACAGTTCACTTAGGATACCCCTTTTACAGATGAGAAACTGACCACAGAGGGGACCACAAGAGAGAAAGTGATGTGGCTGTAGTCACATGCACAGGAAATAGTTTGCTATCTCTGGAAAATATGTATATAATCCATTTGGGAGTTGTTGGGGATGGGGGGAGGAAGAAGACTAATAGGTCATTTGAGATTTCTTTAAGCCAGGTGTAAAAAAGAAAAGTGTGACCGATATTTGGAACAGCATGATTAAATGGAATGTAAAAATGTAAGAACAATGCTGAGTGAATGCATCTAGGGTGAAGGATTTAAAAGGTGAGGAATTTGGCAGTTGGAGGGAATCTTGGAATCAGACCTGTGGTCAGTGTCTCAAACTGTTCTTACATAGACGACTACCTTTTCCAGGGTCCTGAACTCTAAAGCAAAGAGGTTTTGTAAAGGATGCTCAACCTCGTAGGGTACAGACAACTGAGGGCTGAGTGAATGGAGATCTCTGCAGGATGGGTGGCTGGGGACAGTTTAGTAAGCAGGTTCAACTTGATAAAATTGGGATATCCATCCTTCCAACTGAAAGCCTGGAGGCAAGTTACATTTTACCTTAAGCTGGTCATAATCTTGGGGATTGTTTCTTTTAGGGATTATATAATGTCAAAATCCTCTTCCAGCTTAAAATTCTTGGCCCATTTTACCATTATTCCTATATGATTTATATTGTAATCTCTGCAAGCTTAGAGCACAGGATGTTTGTCTTTATCAATATTTGGCACCTGGTGGCTTAATACTTGTGAAATTAACTTCCCTGTCAATATCATGCATGTCATTCTGAGTGCAAAATCCAGTGGGTATTTTGGGCCTGGAGAACACCTGAGAATCAATTTTTGGAGGTAATTCTATTGTAAGAGGAAATAGGGAGTCTGGGTTGGGATGGGGGGGGGGGAACACATGAAAGGCAGACATAAACATGTGTACCCTGGAAGGTATACCTGAAAGGACAAGAGACTGAAGGTAAGACAAGAGGGCAATGACTTTCATCAAATACTGAGTTTTAACACTTGTTCATGAGACTAGAGAATTGGGGCCCCATTTTCTCTTCCATGTAATTCTTACCTCATTTCCCTTTGATCTCCAGATAACTTATAATTAGTAGGATATCTTGCTATAACTGGTTATCTCCAGGTAAGAAAATGGTAGAATGAACACATGGAGCGTAGGAGCTCAGGTGGGGGGAGATGTTCACATTAAGGTTGTATACATATTAACTCTGAATTTAAGATGGTGGTGGAAATGATTCAGATGTCTTTTGGTTCTGGAAATTGGATGTTGGGATGGGGGGGGAATTGCCTTTGGATGGTGTCAGGTCTGGCGTGGGTAAAGATGTAACAATGGGAAGGATTCATTGAGTTTCACCTTTCTAGGAGGCATTTTCAGGTATCTCCTACCTAGTTCATGTTGGTCAAAGGGAAAGAGTAAAGGGGATCCCCTTGGGTGATGTTGGTGGGGCTGTCTCTGTGATCCTCATAGCCAAGGGAGAAGACCTGGAGCTGTTCCCTGAGGGCGATGTTGGGAGGTTTCTGAGACACCCTTCCCTCTGGTAGGAAAGGGAGGAGGGTCAGTCACAGTGGCAGGAGCCAGTGGGGATGATGTGATGTTCCCGGCTGTCTATTGCTCACATTGGATGCTTGTGGGCTCTGACCCAAGGGTATTGCACTCCATCCTGGGAAATTGGCCACGTGTGTTTTCCTTTTCTAAGAAAGGAAGAGTTAAAGTTTAAACTTGTTACAATTCTTCTAAAACATTTTCATTATGTCATGCACAAGAAAAATCACACCAAAAAGGGGGTAAGGAAACCGCAAGAAATAGCAAAGAATGGTAAAAAAAAAATACTATTTTTTTAATCCAAATTCAGTCTCTGTGGACCCACAGCATTTCCCATCCTAAGCTTAATGGAATTGTCGCCCACATTGTTGAGATGATCATGTAAATTTAATGTTATGTACGATGTTCTCTTGGTTCTGCTCACTTTCCTCATCTCTCTATCTCATCAAGGCTCTCCAGGCTGTTCTGAATCAGCCTCTTGATTGTTTCTTACGGAAAAATAATTTCATGTTCAAATGCCATTTTTTCAACTATTCTCCAACTTAGCATCCAGTTGGGTTCAGCCTTTTTATTATTTTTTCCAGGGATACTGGAGGACATGTTCCTCTGCCTCTTGCTGAATGTCTGGAAGCATTGCCTGTAATGGAATGGTTTGGGGTGCTGGAATACCTGTGGTAATGTTTTTGGACCTGTAAATAAAAGGGCTTGAGATCCCCAAGATAGCCTAAAGGTTCATCTTGAAGCCTGTTCTCCTGGGACACTTACACTTATGAAGGTGTTGGTGAAACTTGGGGTTCCTGGAAGCCCTTGGGATATATCTTAGGGTTATTTTTAGCTGCTTTTTAATGATTCCTGTTGATGAAGAGGACAGACACCTTGGTGCTCTTGAATTTGTCTTTGTAGTGTTCCAAATGGTGTCCTGATTCCTATTGGTTAATGACTAAGAGTAGAAATGATCTCTGACCTTGAGGTCTGGTCCTACTTCCCTCTTCATGACCATTGGGAGCAGAAGAAATGTCCTGGAGTTGATAATGGGACTGTCTCCTCTGTCCTAGATGCTGACACTGGCAGGGGACAGGGTGTGGGCCCTGTGGGAAGCTGTTGTAAGTCAAGTGATCTGGTATGGGATAAGCCTTGAGGTCCACGGAATCTCCCTCTGGGGATCTTTGAGGATGTTCTGTGCTTCCAGGTTTAAGATAGTCTTGGCTGCCAAGGATACCATGGAGTGGCCCTTGCGGCAAGGAAAAGTCAAGTTATCTGATGTTTGATATTGTTTGGGATGGAGCTTGATAACCGTATGATCTCCTTTTGTGAACCTTGAAGAATGATTTGGGATATACATAAATAGGCTCCCCCTCCCTGGGACCTTGTGGAGTGAAACTTGTGAGAAGGTGCTTTTGTGAATCTTGATTCAGCATGTAGGAAGGGGGCACTGGCACATTCTGCTCAGAGGTCTGTCCTGAAGGAGTGATTGTGAGATTGGGTTTACCCTCACTCAGGGAAAGGTAAAGGATCTATTTGGGATTCAAAGAATCCAGACCATTTGAGGGCAGAAGGTGGTACCTAAGATTCTTTGCCAGAATCTGCTGTTGCTGCTCTACTGTTGTCTGTGGAAGCAAATAATTCTTCTTATCAACCACAGCATCCATTTCTAGTGTTCTTAGATGGAAGAGAGAAGGCCAAAATCTACTATGATAGTGAGCATTCTGCAGGTGACCCTCTTGGAAGAGGGATCACTTGAGGGAAACGGTATCTTGCTGCTTTGTCTTCCTTTCACAAGAGTGCTCTACGAGGGGGGAAAAAAAACGGTATTTTATGGACTTATGCTGTTTGCAGACCATTTTACTGAGATCTCCTCTTAGGGGGGGAGGCAGGTTTGCCATTTTCTGCATGGCGAATGAGTAATTCAATGTGACACCTTGACGGGCCTCAGGTTTTCCCCATAGTCTGATGCTTTTTCCTCCATAAATTTTTGCGAAGGACTAAAGGCAGAAAAGTTTCCTCAGCTTGTTTTTTAATCTTATTCTTAGGTCTTGAATGCCAATCCCAGAGTGTTGTAGAATGTCAGCCGTAGGTCCCCCCTGTTCCTGCACAAGAATGCTCAAGCAACCCAGGCTCCAAATGTCTTTTCCCAGACTCCATCCTTGGCCGTCCCCTGAGGGGGAAGCGTTTTCTTATCTCCTTCATTAAGATGGTTGTATTGGAGTTTTGCAATGTTCCTTGGGGTTTTCCTTAAGGGATCTCTTTCTGAAGGTGATCTATGGATTCTTCCAATCAGTATTTTCATGTCTGTTTCTAGAATTTTGGGGTAATTTTCTTTAGTAACCTCATGAAGAGTGCTTCTTTTGCCATGAATTTTTAAGTTGTCTCTTCTGGATCTATTTTCCAGAGCAGCTGTTTTTCCAATGAGGTATTTCACACCTGGAGTTGGAATACATGAGATCTCTTGGGGATTAACTTTCAGAGTTAATGCTGACATGTGAGAAAGAAGCACTTTATCCAAACCCTGATGAAATGGGCAGGGGATGGGGCCCCCCAGGGTCTGGTCAGCCTCCTGCAGAGATCAGCGCAAGCCTTCCCGAGTGGGTATCTTTCCCTGGCCTGTATCCAGTGTCCTGTGTGCCCCCCTCATAGGGAGGCTGTTAGAGCCTACCTGGTGACTGAGTTCTGCCCTCGTAGCTAGGACATCTGGGCTGGCCCCCATATCCAGTTAGGATCGGAATGGACCCTGGGTCTGCTCCCTCCCCTTGGGGACAGAAGGCCGAGGCCTCTGCCACCCTTCAGTAGGCACAGGAGACCTGAAGGAATGGGGGTAGCTCTGCCCATCTGAGCTGACCATAAAGAGGGTTCTCCCTGGGTCTGGATGCCAGTCTGTGGTCTGGGTAAGGATGGGCTCAGGGAAGCAGGGAAGACATGGGGGATCCTTCCTTGAGCCCTGCTCCTCATGTGTCCTGACCGAGTGCCTTCCTGCACTGGGGGGACACATGTGTGAAGGCCCGGGATCCTGGCTGGGCTGTAGAGTCTGTGGCACCTTCCTGCTCCCCACAGATAGCTCTCAGAGGGCGCCCTTGCCAGCGTTGTGCAGAGGATGAAGCTATGATCTCCCAGACACTGGCACCTCCCTCTGCCCTTGCCATGCAGCTGGGCCTCATTTCTTCAAGTCAAGGTCTTGGGGGCTTAGTTCAAGGGGAGTTGCCTGGACTCTGGAGCTTGGGACCCAGGCCCTCCTGCTCTTGAGGCTGACTTGCTGCTCTCTTAGCAAGATTGTTCCCTGTTCAGAAATGTGAGAGGATGCCCTGGGGAAATGGCTGCCCCAGGACGGGCTTCCTGGGACCTGACTGGTGATTGCAGCAAGCCCTTGCCATCCGACTGCTGCCTTTCCCATGTTCGTGCCCATGGGGGCCTGGGTCATGGCCTCAATAGACTTGCTGAGGGTGGGGAAGTGGGTCTCTGGGATTCCAGCAAAATGCGTTGTGGGAGGAGAGGGTGTGAGAAGATGCTGCTGGAGGGTCTTGTGTTTCTGCTCTGCTCTCCACTCAGTAGATGAATAATTCCTATTATAAAGTTCATTCCCCAGTTCTGCTAATCCTGGATGGAAGAAACAAGAGCTCGTGTCTTTTCAGGTTCTCTAAGTGACCCTTTGTTAACAGACTGTTTCGGGGGCTAAGTCTGGCTGCTGGTCCGATGGCCTCCATTCATCCGAGGCCACTCTCTGGGCAGAGAGAGACTTTTCTATGGGAGTTGGCCATCGCCGGGTCGTTTGGCTCAAAGCCCCACTGTGTGCGGGAGTCAGTTCTGACATTTTGTACTGAAGGAAACATCAAGTCATGGGGACGGCCGAGCTGCAGTCTGTCCTTCCCTTTGTAGCTGCTGGTGAGGCTTGAGGGGAGGTTTCCCAAGCATCTCACTTCCTGGCTCTCCTCACCATCCCCTGGAGAAAGCGAGAATACAGATTATTCCTGGAAAGTCACAGAAAACGTTTCTACATCATCCAGGTTCTAGAAACACATAAAACTGGCAAAAAAGGCGTTCTGTGAAAGGGCCTCTGGGCTCCTCATTTCTCATTAGGGGGAAAGGATATATTGTGGGGACTTTGGGATTTCCTGATACAGGTGGGAGGGTGAGCCCCTAACTTTCCTCAGCTGGACTTGCCTTCCCTTCCCTTGGTTCTTAATCCTGGGTCTGCACCTTTGCTGGTACCTGAGCCTGGCATTTGTAGTCAAAGACTCCGGAGGGAAAGATTAGTTCTGCTCAATCTGCTCATTTTTGATCCGGCTGCTGCTCTCCCTCCGTCTGTTTAGAGGTGCCTGGAAGTGGAGATAAGGTACTTGCATTACTATCCGGAGTGGGGGGGAAGCCATGGAAAGGACTTCCTGCTGGTTCCATGGGGCATCCTCCAGGGAGAGCCTATGTGGGGGGCTCTGAGCTGCCCTGGCCCAGCAGAGGGAGATTGACCCACTTACTGAGGGCCCCCGGCTGGGTCTCCCCCCAGGACTTCCTGGTCAGGGAGCCCACACCCGTCTGGTCCCTCAGTGGTCAGTTGATAAGGTGCCGCCTGCCTTTAGTGGGGGATCCCTTGGCTGGCCCAATTGGACCCCAACATACTGGAGAGCATTTGTCCCGAGTCTGCACCGTCTCCTCCACATCCGCCCAGTGGGAGGGCCCAGGTCTGGTCTCCCATAGGCCCCTTCTTGGCTTCTTTCCCCACCAGGATTTCAGGGCCAGCCCCTCCCCCTCAGCAGGAGTCACCTGGGCTTCGGATGCTATGGGTCTGTTTGGGAGCAGCTGGGTGACGGCTCTGAGGGAGCCTGAAGGAAGGGTGAGGGCTCTGCCCAGCTTTGGCTATCGGTGCCTGGGGCTTTCCCTGGGCCTAGATGCCATCCTCTGTGACCCTGCCCAAGCTGGGGGCTGTCACTCAATGAGCCCTTTCTGGGGACCCTGGAGATCGGCTTATCTGTTTCCTGCTGAGTATCAGGAAAGGAGTATTCCCTGACAGGGAGAGATTTGGGGGTGATGGTAGATTTGAGGCTGGTGTGCTGCTGTATAAGGGGGCTTGTCCTATGCATAAAAGGGCATGAGGTCCCCAAGAGAACCTGAGGGCTCTGCTTCCAGGGTCCGGGTTCTGGGAGAGTGTCAGTGGACTCGGGTTTCATGGATTGTCCTTGGGATTTATGTCCGCTGCGATTATTAGCTGCTCATGGGGAGAGTTGGAGCTCTAGAGTTTCGCTTGTGGGTTTCTTGGTGGTCTCTTCCTGGTTCCTGTGTGTTTAAGATAAGTGGAAATGATTCCTGTGTGTGATCTTGGGATGTGATCTCGGCTCCTCCTTCCTAATCATAGGTGTTTTCCCCCGAGACCACTCCCAGCACTGTTCTGTTGCCATATTTGTCATGGTGTGATGGTCAGAGGGGCTGGTGGGGGAGATCTCTGGGGAATGCAGCTGGCCGTCATGATCGGCCGCTCTGTGTGAAGATCAGATCTTCTATTCAGCTCAGTTCTTTCCATCAGGATAATGGAAACCCCTCATTTCCCAGAATGCCTGTCTCCCAGAGAGATGCTGCTTCTGGGCCACATTCCCAGCTTCTTTGCCCCTGCAGTGTCTTATTCTGGTCCCTTTGATGCTTTAGTGTGGAAGCTGCAAGGTCCTGGGCAATCTCGATCATGGCTCCTGGGTGTTTTGATAGTTTTTCTGGTTGCTTGAAGTATTTTCTTCTTGATCTGTTAATTCTGGAATGTAGGTAAGACATTGCTGGGAGTTTTCATTTGGTGTCTTTCATTCTTTTCTGGTCTCTTTCTAGTGTGATCAATGGATTCTGTCAGTGGCTCTTTTATCTTTGGTTCTAGGATATCTGGGCATTTTCCTTGATGATTTCTTGAAAGATGTTGCCCAGGCTCTTTTTTTTCCAGTGTGACTTTGATAGTCAAATCCTTCTTATATTGTCTCGCTTGGATCTAATTTCCAGGTCAATTATTTTTTTAAAGAGATAACTTCCTTTTTCTTATGTGTATTTTTTTTTTTTGTTTGTTTTGTTTGACTGGTTACAATTCTTCCCATATGTATTTGTGTAGAATAAAGGGATAAAAAGTTTCCCAAATTGGATTTTTTTTTTTTTTAAGACTTATAAGGTGTCACAACTTTGTGAACATTTGAAGGGAGCCATGTGTTGCTCAACTCCCACAATTCTCCAGAGCCCAAGTGTCCTGCCTCTTCTCCCATTATGAGCCTGAGGGCCTTGCCCCTGTAGTCACCTCCTTCCCCCCCCCCCACCCCACCCAGAGCTTCTACATTACCAGTGACCTCACTAAATGTGGTTCTCCCCCTGAACATGGAGCTTCCTGTGGGCTCTCACCCAGCTCCTCTGCGCTGGGCCCTTAGCCATGAGCCCTTATTCTGAAGCCAGGGGAGGGTCTCCTGCTTTGGGGGTTCTCAGATCTTCTCCATGTTCATCTCGGTAAAAGTTGGGTGGAAGTGATCATGGGATTGACCTTGGAGAGCCGTCGTACCTCCCCCTTCGTCACCCTTATGGTTTTTCCCTCACTAGGGTTTGATTGTTGTAAATACACATAAGAGAACAGTGTCCAACATTCACTTTTATAAAACTCTTGTGTTCTAAGTTTTTGTCCTTCCATTCTCCTCAGGACAGCTGGCAGAGTGCTATGGGTAAACATGTACAGTCCTTTTAAACATTCTCTACTCTGTTGTTGTACAGGAAAAGCTAGGCCAAAAAAGGAAAATGTGATGAAACTTGTCATCCACAGCATTAATAGTAGAAAAGTAGCCGTTGGGTGGATGGTGGGGCCTGTTCTCATCAGCTGCTCTGTGATGCTCATTGGGACGTGTTCTCTGGGGCCAAGTGATTTGGGAGAGGAGAAGACTTGGGGTTGATGGGACCTTTCATTCATTGTTGGCCTTTGGGAATGTTCTGGTTCTTGCTTGGATGTGAGGACAGGGGGGAGAACCTTGAGCCTGAGGGTGAGATGGGCTTTACTTGGTCCTACAATTTGGGGAATTTAAGTGGTTTGAGGTTCACGAGGTCTCCTTTGGGGTCTCCTGGCAATCAGGATGGGGGGCATCCTGCTCTGACTCAGGGATTGTCAGGAAGGAGCCTTGCCAGGCATGGGAAGGTCGAGGGTCAATTATGGACATGGTCTGGTACATTCCTGTGCCATGCGGTTGTCAGGGGTGATATGGGGGGGGATCTCCTCATTCTAGGGCTTGGGATGTTGGCTGCTGGGCTTGGAATCCTTGGGATCTCTTGGGCCTGAACCTTGCAGGGTGCCTTCCTGGGTCTCTTGGTTCAGGGTCTTTGGTAGGGACCTGATTATCCTTGGGTGACACAGATCTGTGTGGCTGCTTTCCAACAGGGTCTAAATGGGCCCTGGAGGATCGGCCTGGGACTCCCCTGGAGCTTGTGGGGTTCCTGGAGAATATTCTGGAGTGTTTCCCTGTGTTCATGGTGGGGCCCTTCTAAGTGACCAGGCTGGGAATGGCCTGGCCCAGCCCCTGGGCGTGGGGTTTTGACTGCTCCTCAGTGGGACGTTAGGAACAAGGTTTCAGAAATGGGGCTCTCTCCCTAGGCCTCCCCCTGGGTCCCTTTGCCATGTGGGGATCCCGATGGAGGGGTCCCCGATGTTTTGCCAGGCGAGCAGCCACAGAAAGGCCTTCCCTCTGGTGGGCCTGTGTGCCCTGCAGTGAGAGCTGGCAGTGGGAGTGAGAATAGGGGAGAGGATTGCTGAGGAAATGCAGAGAGAAGCTGACAGTGTTATTCCTAGTTTAGGAGTCTTTTCTTGGGGGACCTGACGCTGTTTTCTAAACACTGAACAGAGCAGATACAAGAAGCTTTGGATCAGAAGAGGAGAGGACAGAGGTTCTCATGTGCTTCATTGTTCAGAGATGCTGGTCCAGTCTCCAGGAGCAGGGATACAGGGAGGGTATCCCCTTGGATACACTGAGGGGGATCCCTCACTAGGGATACAGCTGAGATCTCCCCTCCTTTCCCAGAGGCTCCTCCTTTCAGTCCTGCTCCATTCTATTCCATGGGTGATGCTCCAACATTTGGGGTATTTTTAGAAGAGAATTCAATTCTTTTTAAAATAGCTTCTTATTTACAATCTAAAAGGAAGGAGAGAACCTTGCAAGACCTTGTAGCCAAACTTTTCTTCTCTTCTTGACACCTCTTCCCAGACAGGAAGTAATCTAATACAGTTTAAACACATGCAGTTCTTCCATACTTTTTCCCACATTTTTCTTGCTGTAGAAGAAAAATCAGATCAAAAAGAGGGGAAAAAATGAGAAAGAAAACAAAGCCCAGAACAAACGTGAAAATCCTGTGTTGTGATCCCCATTCAGTCCCCGCTCTCTCTCCAGCAAAAGTCTATTGGAATTGTTTTGAATAGCCTTCTATTCAACAAGAGCCAAGTCCGTGAGAAGTGATTGTTGTATGATCTTGTTGCTGTGGACAATGATCTTTGGGTTCTGTTCTTTTTCCCTTAGCATTAGTTCACTGAAATCTGTCCAGGACTTTCTATAATCCACCTGCTGATCCTTTCTCATAGAGCAATAATATCCTGTTACTCATGTACCAATGGTTTGAATTGTTCTCCCTAAAAGAGAGTAGCTCTCAAGTAATACCTGGACCAGATTCTGGGTGTTCATGGACTTATTCTATTCCGGCCTCTACACTGATGAGAGGCTACATTGTGTTTGATCATTGTACAGTATTTCTGTAACTGTATCATGTCTTCCCGGATCTGATCACTTCCTTTGCATTTGGTCATATGAACTCCCAAGGAATGGGCTTTGACCTGTGTGGAAAAGAACTTGAGGTCCCCAGGTGCTGCCTCTGAAATATTCCCCTGGGAGGGGGACAGGTGAACTTGGTGTATTAGAACTTAGCTTTGGGGATTCTCAGAGATCTTCTTGTTTATCTTGGTAAAAGTTGGGTGGAAGTGATCATGGGATTGACCTTGGGGAGCCGTCATACCTACCCCTTTGTCACCCTTAAGGTTTTTCCCTCACTAGGGTTTCATTGTTCTCAATACATATAAGAATAGTGTCCATCGTTCATTTTTGTATGATTCTGTGTTGTAAGTTTTTGAAGGGTGTGATTCCGGCTCCCAGTGTTTCCCTACTTCTGCTTTGTCACTGACCTCTGGCCACAGGTTATAGATAGGTTGTAAGATGGTTGGATGGCACCTTTTTCTGTCTCCATTTAGTTTACTCCAAAGATCTATCATATCTAACTTTTCTAGTTTTCTATTTACCTCTTTGACTTCTTATTTATTTTGTGGTCTTATTTATCTAATTTTGAGAGTGCAAGGTTGAAATCTCTAACTATTACAGTTTTGCTGTCTATTTCTGCTTGCCACTCTTAATTTTTCTTTTAATAATTTTAGATGCTATATTAGTGCATATATGTTTTAATATTGTTATTGCTTCATTATCTATGCTACTCTTTAGCAAGATAGTGGCCTTCCTTATCTCTTAATTTGGTCAAATTTTGCTTTTGCTTGATCTGAGATGAGGATGGCTACCTCTGCTTTTTTGACTTCACTTAAAGCATAGATTCTGCTGCAGCCTTTTCCCTTTATTCTGTATGTATTGCCCTGCTTCAAGCGTGTTTCCTATAAACAACATATTGTAGAATTCTGGCTTTTAATCCAGTCTGCTAACCTCTTCCTCTTTATGGGGGAGTTTACCCCATTCACTTTTATGGTTAAAATGACGAATTCTGTGTTACTTGCCATCTTTTTAACCCCTGCTTATGCTTTTCTCCTTTTCTTCCCCTTTCCCCTCTTCCCACTATTAAACTTGTGAGCACCATTTGTCTCATAGCCCTCCCTTTTAATTTCCCTCCCCCCACCTTAGAGTTCATCCCCCATCTTACCCCTTTTCCTCACAATTTCTATATTCCCTTCCACTTAGCTTACTCCTTCCCTTTTCACTTTTCCCCTGCCACTTTTCAATGAGGTGGGAGAAATTTTACCATAAATTGAATATGTCTAATATTTTCCTCTTTAAGGCAATTCTGATGAGAGTAAGATACACCCTATGTTCATACCCCTTCATTCTTTCTCTCAGATATAATTTTCCTTTGCCTCTTTGTGAAATGTAGTACCTCCACTTTACCTTTTTTCTGGTACAATTTGCTTTCCACCCTCTAGTTTGTAGAAAAAATTATACATGTGTTCTTTATATATCTTTGTAGCAGAAATATTGTTCCCAAGATTTTTTTTTTACCTTTTTTAGATTTCTCTTGAGTCCTATATTTGGAGATCAGACTTTTTGTTTAATCAGAAATAGATGAAATTCACCTATTTCATTGAATGTCCATCTTCTTCCCTGGAAAAAGGCTCATTTTGACTGGGTATATTATTCTTGGATGCATACCAAGTTCCTTAGCCTTTCAGAATATCATTCCAGGTTCTTTGATCCTTAAATGTGGATACTGCTAGATCCTGAGTAATCCTTATTGTTTGCTCCTCCATATTTGAATTTATTTATTTTAGCAGCTTATAGTATTTTTTCCTTGGTTTGATAGTTCTGGAATTTAGTCAGTATATTTCTTGGAGTTTTGATTTTTGGATCCCTTTCATTAGGTGAATTCTTTCAATGTCTATTTTACCCTCGGCTTTTATAACATCCGGGCAGTTTTCTTTGATTATTTCCTGGAAAATAGTGTGTAGGCTGTGTTTTTTTTTTTTTTTTTTTTTTTTCTCCTCACATTTTCCAGAAAGTCCAATAATTTTCAGCTTATCTTTCTTAGATCTATTTTCCAGGTCTGTTGTTTTCTCAAGAAGGTATTTGACATTTTTTCCATTGTTTCTTTTTTTTGGTTTTGCTTGACTGATTCTTGGTTTCTCTTCAAGTCATTCAATTCCATTTGTTCAATTCTGATTTTTAATGAATTATTTTCTTCACTTACTTTTTAATATCTTTTTCTAATTGTCCAATTGAGTTTTTAAGCGAGTTTAAGCAAAATTTTTTCATTTTGTCAATTTTATGTTTTAGAGAGTTATTTTTTTTTCTAATTCAGTAATTCTGTTTTTCAAGGATTTGATTTCTTTCCCCACTATCTTTAATGAGTTGGATGACTTAACCAGACTGTCTTGCCAAGCTTCCCTTTCCTTTCCCTGATGTTTCTTCTAGCTCTCTTGTGAGAGCCTTTTTAATTTCTTCTATGAGAGTCTTGTGTGTTGAGGACCAGATGATCTCTTCCTTTGGGGATTCATCTGGAGATAGTCTGTTTTTAGTCTCCTCAGGGTTCAAAGTCTGCTTTCTATCCATATAGAAGCTATCAATAGTTAAAGCCCATTTTAATTTTTTGTTCATTTTGTCAAAGAAGAATTAAAGGAAACAAACTAACAACAAAAAAACAAAACAAAACAAAATGCAGTTTCCTTTTTTTTGGGGGGAGGGGGCTGGATGGTATTATTGAGCTTCCTCTACAGACTGGGGGGGGGGTAGCAGCAAGGCAGTAGTAGGACAGCAATGGCTGCATCTGAATTCTGAGACTCTGAGAGTGTGTTGAGATATTCTGGGTTGGTGTGGCGACCACCAAAGGGTGGCTAGGCTACCCTAGCTTTTCGAGTTTGCATTCTTCACCCCCAGTGTTTTTAGCTTCTTTGCTTGTCTACTGCCAGGGCAAGTAGCCCACAGTGTATTAAAGGTCTCCCTTTAGAAACAGCTGAGATTACACCCCACCCCCCTCCAATCTCCTCAGTGTGTGAGCTGCCTTCTGTACTCTTGCTGTCTGCCTGCCTTCTGTTTGTGCCCGATCTATCCATCCCCGCCCACAAGCAGAAATAGATCTTTTCTGGCAAATTTCGAGGATATTTTCTGTTGGTAATTATTTGGTTTTTTTGTTTTTTTTTTTTTTCAGTTAAGCCCTAATTCTGAGACTTGTCATGCAATAAAGTATTCTGAGCGCAAGAAGGAGCTTAGATGTGTGTGTGTCCTCTTCGCCATCTTGACTGGAAGTCCTGGATGGCCCCTGTTATTTAAGCACGGGTTGGATTTGAGGCAGAGTTGTATGAGATCATCTGCCTCTTCTCCTGAAGCCATAGGGGTCAGTGACACCTGGAGGAAGTTCTTGCCAGCTGATGCCCTCTGCCCTGTGTTGGGGCACTAGGGGACGGGGTCAGTGCCCACCAGTGCCAGGGATTCCCCTCCTCCTCTCCCTGCCCTTCTATGACTGCCCTGAGGGGGGAAGCCTCTATGTTCTGACTCAGGGGGGAGTCCTGGATCTTTGAGATTCAAGGCACTGAAAGTGTCTGAAAGGATGGATGGAATCTGAAGCTTCTGCAGGAGAACCTGGTGTTTTTGTTGAGATGTGGGAATAGGGGGAGAAATCCCTTCTGCTTGGAGCTACAGGTTTAATGTAAAAGAATGCAAGAACCCAAAACCTGGCGCAGAAAGGAAGTTTTATTGTTCACCGAGAAAGGAGGCTTAGTCAATTCCTAATGAGGAATCTATCAAAAGGTGTGTTAAGGTACCCCTGTTGTGTGGGTCATTCTTGGCCTGGGGCTGGGGAGCAGTTTGAACTGATTATCAGGCCCACATAGCCAACTGAATAAGCTAGTAGGTGTGGTCCTGGACTCATTTTCAGCTCAACAGATGGTGCAGCTAGTTAATAGAGAGTGCAATGGCCCCCCCAAGATTTCTAACTGAACTAAACCACTTAACTGCCCTGAAGGGTAGATCTCTGTCAGAGGAATGTCTCAGAATTCAACCCAAAAGTCAAGAAGGACATAATTTCTATCATTTCCCCCACTCAAGCAGTTGCCTCAAATTCATTTGGGGCAAAGGGGTAAAGGTCTGTTCTTCTGAAACTGCTTCAACCTGACAAGAGATGCTCAGCTATTTTCCCTGTAAAGATCAAATCTATTCATCTCTGTCCTTTCCATCAGGATAATGGAAACCTCCCCCATTTCCCAGAACTTCTGTTTTCCCCCAGAGAGATGCTGCTCCTGAGCTGCATTCCCAGCTCCTTTACCTCTGCAGTGTCTTATTCTTGTCCCTTTGATGCTTTAGTGTGGAAGCTGCTCAGTCCTGGGCAATCTCGATCATGGCTCCTGCGTGTTTGGTTAGTTTTTCTGCTTGCTTGCAGCATTTTCTTCTTGAACTGTTAATTCTGAAATTTAGCTAAGACATTGCTGGGAGTTTTCATTTGGGGTTTTTTTTGGGGGGTGATCAGTGGATTCTTTCAGTGGCTATTTTATCTTCTGATTCTAGTGTATCAGGGTAGTTTTCTTGATTCTTGAGCGATGTCATCCAGGCTCTTCCCCCAGTGTGATTTTTCTGGTTGTCCAGTAATTCTTATATTTTTCTCTGCTGGATCTAATTCCCAGATCAGTTGTTTATCCAGTGAGGTAATTTATGTATTTTTTGTTTTGTTTGACTGATTTCCATCCTTCCCATATGTATTTGTGTAGAATAAGGGGAGAGAATGGTGCTTATTTGGATCATCCTTTAGTTTTATTGTCAGGCTTTGGATCCTAACCACAGACAGGGTTCCTATTATATTTCAGTGAGTCCAGTCTGTTCCTGTGCTGGAATGGCCAACTGTTTGCGGCTCCAGCATTTTCTTCTGGACTCCATCCCTAATCCTCCATTTTGGGGGAATCTTTTTCCTGCCTCCTTCCTACCATTGTTGATCAGCTTTCAGGGACAGGAAGTTTTTCCTGATCCACAAAAGTTATTGGGGCTCTTTCCAGCAGCACTTGTGGCTCCCTTTCATGACTTCTGAGACCATAAGAGTCAAATTTCTTTTACAGGTCACAATTTTTGATTGTTTAGAGAAAGCCATGAGTTCCCTAGGTCTTCTTTCCTCTAGAGCCGACGTGTCCTGCCTGTTCTTCTCCCATGATGAGCTTGAGGGCTTTGCCTGTCCTGGTCACCTTCCCCTGGAGCTTCTACATTAGCAGTGACTTAGCTAAATGTGGTGCTCCCCCTGAACATGGAGCTTCCTGTGGGCTCTCACCTAGCATGGCTCCCTATGCCTTGGGCCCTTGGCCATGAGCCCTTATTCAGAGGCCGAGGGAGGGTCTCCTGCTGTCTCCTGATGAAGGTCAGGAAGGGGGATTGTAGGACCAGGGATTGCCTGGGCTTCCTTTTTTGGACTGGGGCAATAAGCTGCCATGGAGTGTAGTTTGTGGGTAAAGGAAGTTGAGGTCCCCAGGAGCTGTCTCTGAATTATTCCCCTGGGACCATAACAGGTAGATTCATTGTTCTAGAACTTAGCTCTGGGGTTTCTCAGTGATCTCATTGTTCATCTCAGTAAAAGATGGGTCAGAGTGATCAAAGTGTTCATTGGGTTGACCTGGGGAGCAGTTGTACCTATCCCTTCATCACCATTATGGTTTTTCCCTCACTAGGGTTTCATTGTTGTAAATCCATAGAAGAATGGTGTTCAACATTCATTTTTGTATGAATGTGTGTTCTAAATTTTAGTCCTTCCTTCTGTTTTCTGTGCTGTAGCCAGCAGTGTGCTATGGGCTAAACATGTACAATATTTTAAATATGATTACCCACATTGTTGTTGTACAGGAAAAATTAGGTCAAAAAGGGAAAATGTGATGAAAGTCGTTATCACCAACATTAATAGTAGAAAAGATGCCCTTGGGTGGATAGTGGGGCCTGTTCTCATCAGCTGCTCTGTGATGCACATTGGGACGTGTCCTCTGGGGCCAAGTGATTTGGGAGAGGAGAAGACTTGGGGTCGATGGGACCTTTCATTATTGTCCTTTGGGAATGTTCTGTTTCTTGCTTTGGGATGTGACAAAGAGAAGAGAATCTTGAGCCTGAGGGTGAGCTGGGTTATATTTGTGTGTGGCTCAGAAATGTTGAGGGGTCACCATTTAATTTAAAAAAAAAAAAAAAAGCTTGAGAGGTCTCTAGAGGCAAAGTAAAATTTATTATACATTCTCAGGAGAAGTACATCCCACCCGGGGAGCAAAGGATGGAAGGGAGGAAGCCCTTCCTGGGGGCAGGGTTAGTGCTTTAATCCCTAAGAGAAATATCCCCTCCTACCACTGACGCTCATCCTCATTGTCTTAGGTTCTCACATTCTGAATGTGAGAACTACCCACGAAATTGAACTTGACCAATAACTACAAAGTTGTCCATGTTTGTTTGAAATTGGGGAAAAAATGATGTCATGGGAGGATAGCAGGAAGGGGACCTAAGTATGCCCTTGGATCAATGCTTAAAGTCCTTCAGGCCTACTCCAATTCTGAAGCAGATGAAGCCTTATTCAATTTCCACAACTGTCTTGAAAGATCTCACCTCATCTGGTCACTTGGTCCTGTACTTTGGGGCATTTAAATGGTGTGAAGTTTGTGAATCTCCCTAGGTATTAGTTGTCACTTGTGTCTCCTTGTGTAACTACCCTGTGAGCAATGAGGTAGAAATGGCTGAAAGTTGGTTGTTTGAGGCTCCCTCCATGTCCTCCTGTCCCGGGTTCTGATTGGACCCTGACATACTAGAGCGCGTCTGTACCGGCTCCTTCACATCCTCCCAGTGCGAGGGCCCAGGTCTGGTCTCCCATAGACCCCTTCCTGGCTTCTTCCCCCGCCAGGATTTCAGGGCCGGCCTCTCCCCCAGCAGGAGTCACTCGGGCTTCAGACTCGATGTGTCTGTCTGGGGGCAGCTGGGCACATTGGGCCCCTGGGGAATCAGCCCCGGTTTTGACTTAGTTATCCTGTCTCCCCTGACAAGCTCCTGCTGCTTCAGGGATTATAGACATAGGCTCTGTCTTTCCCTTTCCCTGTGTCGATTTCACAAGGATGCTCACAGGCCCCAGGAAGCTCTCCCTGAACTCCAGAAATCCCTGACATTTCCTTGGGTAATTTAACCCCCTCAGGCAGATTCGTCACTGAAGATCTCCTTGCTCCTGTGTCTGTTAAAAATCTAAGTACTTGGGACAGCTAGGGGGCACAGTGGAGAGAGCATCGGCCCTTATGTCAGGAGGCTGACATCAATCAAATCTGAGTTCAAATCTGGCCTCAGACACTTAACACTTCCTGGCGGCGTGACCCTGGGTAAGTCACTGAACCCCAATTACTTCCCTTTCCATTTGCTCATATGTGACTCCTCAGGGTTTTCTGAAACCACCTTCTCCATCTCTAGCCGCACGCTGAGTCTAGTCATTCTCTCCCATCAGTCTCTGTCCTTGATCTGTTCCTTTTGGCTCTTCCTTCCCTCCTCACCTCCTGCCTGGGAGAAGTATTCCCATTAAACAGAACTCCCCAAACTAACTCTTCAGGGATGCAAGAATTGATCTACTTATTGACAAAGCAGGGTGGAGAGCTGCATTTTCTGAGACTCTCTGAGCACAATAACAATGGCTGCCCTCAGGAAGCCACAAGTCACTTTTGCCTGGGGCCATGAAGCCTGGTTCTGCCTTTTGTAATGAAGACATAGAGGGGTTGGAACTGGTTAGTGGGCGGTGCTGCTGATGCCATTGCCCCTCCCCTTTCTCCTTCCCTTCCTGCCCTTAAAGGCTGAATTGAGGGAGGAGGGTCAGGAAATGGGAAATACCCCAAAGGTACATGCCCAGTGGTAGGCAGAATTGGACCAGAAACAGTGTTGCATGTGACAAGAACCAAACCCCTTCACATTAGAGGGGTAGTTAGTTCTTTTCTCTGTGAATGACTCTTCCTTGTGGATCCCTTAGAGCAGCAGTGGATGAGATAAATGAGTAAAACCCTAAAGAGGATTTCTCTGGCTAACTCCCACTCATGCTCTTTGAGGCTGCTTGTTTTTGTTCCCCTTTATATTTCCTGGTTTGACTATTCAAGTTAAAGTCTTCCCTAATTTTAAAACTTGTGGGATCCTTTAACCCATTGTATTCACTTGGTGCTTCCATTATTAACTGCTGCATGGTAGCTTCTTTTTTTTTTTTTTTTGTCTCAGTCTCAGCCCCATAGGTTGACCTCTTGTTCTTTCTGTTCTAACTACTGTAACCTAACTTTTTGTCCTTTTTCTAACTTGGCCTGTAATCCTTTTATCTCTCTCTCTTTTTTTTTTTTTTTTTATTTTTTTTTTTTAATTTTTGTCTGTAATGGGATTTTTTTGTTTTACCTTTAAGTGAACCTTTAATTCTTGTATTTTTTGCTCTATACTTTCAATCAACTCTATTATCTCTTGATTTTTCCTTGTTTAATGGAAAATGGAAATTGTTTAATTTGCCTGTTTGTTATTTGTTAATTTGCTGTGTTTAATGGGTGTGGGAGGAAACACCTGGAGCTCAAGAGCAAACTCCCTGCTCCCCTTCCAAGGTGACCTTTGTTAGAAGATCATCCCTCTGCCTCTTTAACTTACTTATTTGACCTGCATCACAGTTGTGTCCTGGGGCTTGTGTCAGATTTTCTACTTTGATGAGGTCTTCTTGTCGTTTTGCTCTCACTTGGGTCTCTTGGAGTTAACCTTTCATTATATCAATCTGCTTCTGAATTCCCACAACCATCTGATTTGTTTCCTCATTTTCTTCGTGCTGCTCATCAGATTCATCAAGCTTGTCTTGTAGTTGCCTCTCTAGGTCTTCTTCAGTGTCAATAATGTTTATATCTTCATCATCATGAGGATCTCTCTCATCTTCTTCACTACTGCTGATAATATCATTAAATAGCTCCTAAAGTTCATCATGTTCTGAGGAGTTATGGCCCTGCTTATGGCCACTCATTCCTGGAGAGGAAATATCTAGACCTGCTAAGGAAACCTGGTTGTCTGCTTCCTTTGTTTCATCTTCTGCACTTACCCCCCTTTGGGCACTGACAGCTTCTGCATCTTTACTGAGAAGCCTCTTTACTTCTTTTTCCACATCTGGTGATTCAATGTACTTCTTCTTGGTTGTTTTACAGAACCTTCTCTTTTTGACATTCTTAAGTGGCAGAGTGATACCATGGTTCCATGGTTCTTCTGGAAGTGGGTAAAGATCCCCATCCACACTGCACGCTAGCATCTGGCAGATATCTGCTGGCTTGTAAAAGGTTTTTTTTATCTATGGGTTTTCAAGGATTCAGTAATGCTGGGCAGGTCAACCACCTAAGCTGCTAATGAGGCACGGTCTAATCGGACAATTCCATGATGTCCATCTGCATGTAATTCAATGGTTAATTTATCTTTCAGGTTGACACTTCCAGACTGTATTGCCCTTTTCACAGTAGAAGTATGTTCTGGAGGTAGATGTAATATGAATTGGCTTTCCAACTCTTGGGGAGCATCTTCTTGCTCATCTTTTGTTTTGTAATTGTCATTTCCTGTCACCCTGCTTCACGATGATTTTCTCATTCGAGATCTCTTTAAAGATTCCTATTTAGTTTCTGGCGTACATTAGGCTTTGGGTTTAGGGCCAATCCACTCCTCTGGCATAGTTAGAAGATGACAAAAAAGGCAGGTGTGTGGTGATTATGAGCAAGCCACGATCTGGTTAAATTTCAATATCCTCGCCTCAACTGAGCAGAAGACATATGCATCCGAGCAGATGTATGCATCCCAAACACTGCTCCTCACCCCTCGACCTGAGCGTCATCATAGTTTGGGCATAATAAGCATTTGTGCCCACTGTGGCACAGTGCCTTATGAGCTCCTCTAAAGGAGCATCTTTGTCTAATCTCCATATAATTCTTTAGCAAACCTCATTAGCATTTTCCTTAGCCAGATGTCTAGTCATTATTTCTGTGGCACCATTATCTCCAATGGTTCTTATTACAACTGTTTGCACAAGTCCCACAAAATCTACAAAAGGTTCATTGGGACGTTGCTCTATTTTTGTGAAACCTTTACTTCCATCTTTCTATCCAGGGAGAGAACTCCAACCTTTTATTGTAGCCTTAGAAATTTGCTCATACACTCTTATGGGATAATCAGTCAGTATGGAGAGAATTCAGAACAGACCTCTTCACCAGCTAGTTGGTCAAAAGTGATTTGTCCAATAGCTCCTGTTTGCCTATTGCATTGGGCTTGAATCCTACATAATTCATGAAACTCCAAAAGCCACAACAAATTTTGTCCAGATTCTAAGCATGTCCTTGCTACGGATTTCCAATCATTCGGGGTTAAGATTTCATAAGACAAATTATCTAGTAACATCTTCACATAAGATTATGTAGCCCCATAAAGAGTGCAGCCCTTTTTGAAATTTTTAATTTTTTTCCAAATTAAAAGGAGTGTATTTTCTCTTTAACCTGAAGAGTCAAGCTTCTCAATCACAGGATATGCATTTATAAAATCAGATATATCTTCATTTTTTGCCTTAATTAATGCCTCTTCTAATCTTGTCAATATTCTGCTTCACAGGAGAAGCTGACTGTTTCTGCCTCTTTTCCTCCACCCATGAAGGGTTAATTGATGGGGGAGGGTCATCTAATTCCTCCTGCTGTGAAGTATCACACTCAGAATTGAACTTAACAACATTCTTATCTGAAATTTCCTGCTTATCACCTAGTTTACTTGATACCTCTCCCTGCTGCATTTTCTTTTTCTTCATTCTAACACTTAAATAACTTCTTATAGCCTGTTGTATTAAATTGTATGTATTAATTGTGTCTTTGGAAATTGAGTCAGGTGCATTTCTGTTATAAAAAAGATCCTCTTTCTAATTTCCACTGCACTGAGTTTGAATTAGATCTGTAGCATTCACCCAGTTTTTCTCCTATTAATTTCCACTCGTCTAAATCCAATTCATTTTCCATAGAGAACCAAGGACATATATACTTAACAATTTCTAAAAGTTCAGTGATCTGCTCCAAAATTATAATCAAACCTTGGCTTTCCATAACTTTGCTCTCTAAACATTTTCCTTGAACAGAAACAGGCTGTTTTCTAAATATCTGTCCCATCTTAGCTGAAATCCTACTTTTAACTCTTTTAACAAAATTTCTTTGTACTCACCCTAATTTCTGGATTGAGGAGACTTTTCCACTGGATTCAGATTCAGAGGCTTTTCCACTGAAATCCACTGAAGAGCCTGTTGGTCTCTGTTCGGGTGCCAAAATGTGGTGTTTTTGTTTTTGTTTTTTTTTTTCTTTAAACTAGATCGTTCTCTCTGGGAGAAGGTTGGTTTCTCAGGGAGGTTTTCTGGAGGCAGCTTTAGTTTCAGTTACAAGTAAATAATCACCCAAAATAGCAACTAGCTGATAAAGTTCAGATCCTTTATTGTGCCCTTCAATATGGCCCAGTTAGCTCAGAGGCCTATCTCTCTGCTTGGTTCCAAGAGTTCTTGCAGCTTTGTCCTTAGCTTCTGCCTCTGCTTTCTTCAGCCTCCAGACAGCATAGTGGAAGATGCAATGAATCTCTCTTGCCTCGAAGAGAGGGCTTGTGGGCTTCCTTCCAGAGTGCTCCTCTCCAACCCCAGTCAATGTTCTTGAGAAATTCTTTCAAGCTATAAGAGCTTCCTCTATATATATATGATCTCCCAAAGGTTAACTCTTCCTTCTGGAGGCAGTGCTTAAGGCTATAAATTCGGATATCTCATACTAAACCTGTAATCACCCAAGTGGGTGAACTCCATTGAGTACTTAAATACTTATGAGCTCTCTAAAGGTGTGAACACAAGCATTATTGTCTATCAGTATTAGCAACTTAACACCTTGTAAGGGTTCGCTCTAAGGTGTGAACCAATAAGCACTCAATTCTAATGAGTTAACACCAAGATCCTGACATCTCCCTTGAGTTTTTCACCTTGTTTCAAGTTGAGTTGACATTAGGATTCCAACATTAGGACATGGCTGGAAGTAGACTCATAGCTGGATCCATCGTGATTCCCTGCCTTCTCTTCTGGCACTATCATACCTTCCCAATACGAGGTCTGGTAATTCACAGTGCTGCCCTATATTGGGTGCCACTTATGGCTCCCCCCTCAGGAGCCCCTATTACCTGTCACTGCTAATGTCCAGGCCCTCAGAAGAATCTGTGGAGGGGATCTCAGGCTTTAAGGCCTTTGTACTTCCTATTGCACTATGCATGGCTACTACCCCAACACTTATAGTCTGCCTTTAGGGCCAGGGAGGTTTTCCCGGGCTGGGTCAGTGCTGACTCACTCTCGGTGCTGGATGGGTTTGACCATGTCCCCTGAGATTCTGCTGTTTGGGGGGGGGTCACTGTTGATCTTTTGTGGTTGTCTTAGATGGCTTAAAATTTATCTGCTGATCTGCTGGCCTGCAGCCAGGGCAGAGTGGCCAACGCTGCTGTAGATTCCTGTGGATTCCTCCCTGAAGATTCTCCACCCCAGGAGTCCTTCCCACCTGGGATTCTGTGCTGTCTGCACACGTTGTGCTCAGCCTGCTTGCGCTTGGCCTGCCTTCCTCCCTGCAAATTGAAACAGACCTTTCCTGGCCATCTTTGAAATTATCTTCTGGTAAATTGTTGCATTCCTTGTATTCGTGGGTTCTGCTGGTCCAGAGCTAATTTAGAGGCCGGAATTTGTAATTAGTCTGAGGGTTATAGAGAAGGTCAGAGAGAAACTGTGTCATCTCTGCCATCTTGGCTCCTCCACCAGAACCATGTCTGGTCTTTTCATATAAAATAATTGAAAATCCTGTATTTCAGCAAATGTCTACCTTTCCTCCTTAAAAATGATGGTTAGTTTTGGTGCGTAGTTGATAGTTGCCTGTAGTCCAAACTCTTCCCCTCTGGAATATAATGTTCAATGTCCTTCTCTCCTTTTAGTGTGGAAGTAGCTGGGTCCTGAGAAATCCTGATTGTGGCTCCTTGAAGTCTTTCTGGTTGCTTGTGGTATTTTCTCATTATCGATCACAATATTTTCTCCCTGATCTGTTACTTCTGGAGTTTAGCTACAATTTTGCTTGGAGTTTTCATTTTGGTATCTTCCAAAGAGGGTGATTGGTGTCCCTTTTGTCCTCTAGTTCTAGCATATCATGGTATATCCCCTCTGGGGTTGATCGTGGACTTGGGTCCCTCTTGTCTCTTTCTGACGCCTGTTGGTAAACATTCTCTCTGTCCAAGGGTCTCCTGGTGATTGGAATGGAGGGCATCCTAGTCTGTCTCATGGATGCCAGGAAGGGGCCTTGCCCGCCATGGGATGGTTGGGGGTCAGTGATGGACGTGGTCTGGTACGTTCCTGTTCCATGTGGTTCCACCTATAAACAAAAGTGTTTGTGTTCCCTGGGATGGCCTCAGTGTGGGCCTTGGGGAGGTTCTTTTGGCTCCTGTCTTTTGTGAGGTCGATAATGGGCCTTGGGCTTCATGGGATGTCTTTGTGGTTTTCTGGGTTGTGTTGAGTTTCGTGGCAATTGTTTATGGGGGTAAAGAGGATGGCAGGGGACTTGGAGCTCAGGAGTGCTCAGTCCTTTTAAATCACATTTCCATATGTGGTACATTATTCCAGAGAAATGGGGCTTGGAGGGAAGAGCCCACGAGAACCCCTCACTGCTCTGTTGGGAGGATTAATAGTGGAGACCTCGTGGGGTGGACAGAGGAGCCTGTTTTATTCTGTTCTGGCTGACACTTCTTGGGAACCTGCCTTGGCTGCTGTGGGATGCCTCAGTGTGGGGGTCGGTTCTTTGTTCCCTGAGGGCCCTAGCCTGAGCTGAGGGTCTGATATATTTACCTGGGGCCTCCCAAGCTGTGGGCTCAGCATCAAGACCTTCGGGCCTGCGGCCTCCATACAGACATGTGAGAAGGAAGCACTTTTTCCAAACCCTGATAAAATGGGCAGGGGATGAGGCCCCCCTAGGGTCTGGTTGGCCCCTGCATAGATCAGTACAAGCCTTCCCAATTGGGCATCTTTCCCTGGCCCTGTACCCAGTGGCCTGTGTGCCCCCCTCATAGGGAGGCTGTTAGAGCCTACCAGGTGACTGAGTCCTGCCCTCATAGCTAGGACATCCGGGCCAGCCCCCACATTTAGCAGGACCCAAATGGACCCTGGGTCCCCTACCTCCCCTTGGGGACAGAAGGCCGAGGCCTCTGCCATCCTTAAGTGGGCACAGGAGATCTGAAGGAATGGGGAGGGCTCTGCCCATCTGAGCTGACAGTAAAGGGGACTCACCCTGGGTTTGGATGCCGGTCTGTGGCCTGGGCAAGGATGGGCTCAGGGAAGCAGGGCAGACATGGGGTCCTTCCATGGGCCCTGCTCCCCGTGTCTCACTGACCGAGCACCTTCCTACTCTGGGGCGGACACACGAAGGCTGGGATCTGGGCTGGGCTGTTGAGTCTGTGGCACCCTCCTGTTCCCCACAGACAGCTCTCAGAGGGCACCCCTGCCAGCGTTATGCCCTCAGTCGAGGGAAAGAATTCATCATGGGAACTTTGGAATTTTCTTGGATCAAGATCTTGATGAGGATAGTTAAGTTTTCCACAGTTGGCCATTGTCCTGTCGTGCTGTGGTCATGTGTCATGTTCTGGTTCTGTTCACTACATGTTGTATCGGGTCACACAAGATTTTGCATTTCTTTGAAACCGTTTTGGTCATCATTTTTAATAGCGCAATGAGTCAGAGTTGTTCCCATGGAATTAGTGGCCTTTTCCCTCACACCTCAAATCTTAAAATTTGTATAAAATATTCATTTATTTGGGTGTATCCAAACCGTGAGAAGAAGAAAAAAGGTGGAAAGCAGGATTCTGGGGGACCCAGCAATGGCCTCACACAGGCCAAATCTGTCTTAAAGTAAAGAAATGAGATTGCTTTGTGATTTTGAGAAAACTGATATTTCCTTTAGGTTCTTATTGTGTTTTGGCTATCAGTGTTGGGAAGGAAAAACAGGGGGAGGATAATGATGAGTGTCCTTTGGCTAGAGAAGTGGGGACAAATGCAACCTGGAATTGAGGTGAAGCATTCTGAGGTCCCTGGATTTTGGGTGCAAGATGTTAGGGTCTCTATCTCCTGTGGGTATGATTTTGGTCACTCTTTACTCCACTTGGGCCCTGGAGGTTCCCTTCCAAGGAATGACCCCATGATCCCTCCCCCAGGCTAGTCATAGTCCTGGCCGGCTTGGGGTTCCCAAGTTAATTATGTATTCAAGCTTTCATCCATTCCCTGTATGTGAGAGAGGTTTCCCTCGTTAGTGCTTACAAAGTGTCTTGCATCATTGTCTTGATGAGAGGCTCCATTGTGCTTGGCTGGTTATTGTGTGTAAGGATCCATTAGAAAGGTCAGAAAAGCACAGTTTAGATGTAAGTAGGTCTCTGAGGTCCCTGGATGTGATTGGAGTTGAGTTCTTAGGGACTTCCTTTGTGGGTGGGACCTCCAGCTATGGTGGGAATCCTAAAATCTCCCTCTGAACAAATAAAATAAAATCAAAAGACAAGGAGGGGGAATTATCCCAGCAAAGACTGAAAAAATGCACTTGGAGTTTGACACAATCATATGTAAAGTGTTTAAAACTTCAAGGTTTTTCCCGACTCAATTCTCCTAGTCCTAATGGCAAGGAAAAGGGGAGTGGCCATAATAATTTTATTCGGGCAATAACTATGGAAGTAGGGATGGACACACTGGATTTCGGGGAGGCATTTTGGGTCCCTGGATTCTGGGTGCAGAGTTTTGGGGTGCTGGCTCTCTCCTGTGGGGGGAATGATCTTGTGTGGTGTCAGCTGTCCTCCCCTTTCTGCATCGAATCACGAGTTGGCAGAGTCTTCCATGATGTGGGGCTTCAGGAACGCTTTCCCCTTGGCTGTTCTTGGTCCCTGTGGATTCCAGCACCATCAATACAGATGCCCTGGGGTCAATCCTGAGGAAGAGCCAGATTTTCCACTTCATTTATCATGGTATCCCAACCTTCAACAACTGAAGGACTGTCCTGGGGCTGGAGATCAGGGTTGTTCTCATTTGTCCATGGATGATGGATATAGGATTTGAAAAGGGATGATCTCTGGTGAATTTAAGAGCATGTTCTCCTTGAGAAACTCCTTTTGGACCTGGAGAGAAATTCCCTTCAGCCGTGGTGTTTGTTACATCAGGAGGTATTTGGTGAATTTTTCTTTCAAGGGCCATTTTACCTTCTGATTCTATGACATCAGGGCAGTTCTTTGATTTTTTTTTTTTTTTTGGAAAGATAGTGTCAAGGATCTTTTTTTCATCATCCATTTCAGGAAGTCCAATAATACTTAGATCATCTCTCCTAGACCTATTTTCCAGGTTGGTTGTTTTCCCCATTAGATATTCTATATTTTTTCTATATTTTAATTTTCTTTTTGGTTTTGCTTGACTTATTCTTGTCTCATTGAGCCATTCATTTGTATTTGTTCAGTTGTGGATTTTACTGAATTGTTTTCTTCATTTACCTTTTTTTTTTTTTTTAACTTGCTTTTGTATTTGTTCAATTGAATTTTTAAATGAGTTCTTTTTTTTTTTCTATGGAAATTTTTTCCATTTCACAAATTCTGTTTTTTAAGGAGTTAATTCCTTTTTTCTTTTCACAAATTCTGTTTTTCTGGGAGTTGCTTTCTTTTTCCATTTTCCATTTCATTTCCATTTTATCAAATATATCTTTTAATGAATTATATGCTTTTTTCCATTTTACTCAGAAAAGACTTGCAAAAGTCTCTTGTAGTGAATTTTCTTCAGATATTTTGTTTCCTTTTCCAAACGCTCTTGCAGATTTTTCCATTTCCTTTCTGCATTTTTCTTCTAGTTCTCTAATTCCTCCTAGGAGAATGTTGTGTGATGGGGACCAGTTATATTACCTTGTGGGGTTCATCATTACCTTTAGTGTCCCCAGGGTTTGAAATCTATTTTCTCCATAAAAGCTGCCACTTTTTAAGAGTCCTCTTAACTTTTTTTACTTTTTTTTTTTTTCCAAGTTCAGTTCCGACTTTAGGGTAGGGGAGGTTTTCCAAGCAGCTCCGGTGGTACTGGATTGGCATGGCTCCTGAGACTCCAGAGTTTTGGGGTTCACACTTGACCTTTTCTGTCTGTGTTGGACGTTTTATAACTTCTATGTTGACGTATTGGCCTGCAGCCAGGGCAGAATGTCCATCACTAGTGTAGATTGCTGTGGATTCCTTGCCATTGATTCTTTGCCATGTTGAGTGCGTAACCCTGGGACTCTGAGCTGTCTGTGCTGCTGTTTATACTCCCCCAGTGGCACTTGCTGCCTCCCTACTGTTTCCAATGGAAATGAACCTTTTCTGCCGATCTTCGAAATAATCTGGTAATTTGTTGCTCTCCCAATATTTGTGGGTCCTGCAGATCCAGAGCTAATTCAGAGGGGGGATTCCATAATTATTGTGGGAGTTGGAGAGAAGGACAGAGAGAAAATGTGTCACCTCTGCAATGTTTACTGCCCCTGGAAGTCCAAGTCTGCCATTTTATTAATGGGAAACTAAGTCACTGTGAGAGCTTTGGCCACAGCCTCCAGTGCCCGTCCCTACTTCCTGCTTGTGAATGGCAGAGGGAGGGAAGGTTTCTTAAGCCTCTCCTTGGTAGGCTTGTTCCTAGGCTTGGCACTCAAGTCCCCATTCTGCCTGTTTCCTAGGACTCCTCTCAGAAGACCTTGGGGTACTTTGTTCCTGCTGGGGCTCCCCTTTCCAGGTTCTAGTTTATTGGTGCCCACACTGAACTGTGGTGCCCCCCGCTGCCCATCTGGCTGCCTGTGGGCCCTGACCCAGCATGGCACAATGTGCCCTTGAAGCTTGGCCATGGCGCCTTTCCTTCTTCCCAGGAACACAGGATGATCTGCAGGGCCTCAGTGTCCCTCTGAACATCCCTGTCCTCCACTACCCCCTTTGCAGAGCAGAAAAGGGAACTCAAAGGATTGAGGTCATCACTAGGATCCTGTAGATAATTGGCCTCAGGGCAGAGGAGCAGACCCTTGGCAGCCAGGTCCAGGGCTCTCCCACAGACTCCCCGCCCCGAGGGGCAGCTCCCTCTCCTTGCTGTGATGGTTAGAGGGGCAGCAGGAGGAGATAGGGGAATGCAGCTGGCCACAGTGCTTGGTCATTATCTCTGTGAAGATCAGATCTTCCATTCAACTCAGGTCTTTGCATCAGGATAATGAAAAACGTCCCATTTCCCAGAATGTCCGTCTTCCTCCAGAGAGGTGCTGCTTCTGGGCCGCATTCCCAGCTTCTTTGCCCCTGCAGTGTTTTATTGCAGACCCTTTGATGCTTTAGTGTGGAAGCTGCTCAGTCCTGGGCAATTCCGATCGTGGCTCCTGCATGTTTGGATAGTTTCTTTCTGGTTGCTTGTAGCATTTTCTTCTTGATCTGGTAATTCTGGACTTTAGCTAAGACATTGCTGGGAGCTTTCATTGTGGGGTTTCTTTCAGGGGACAATCGGTGGATTTTTTTCAGTGTCTATTTTACCCTCTTTTTCTATAACTTCTGGGCAGTTCTTTGAAAATTTCCTGGAAAATAGTGTTCAGGCTCTTTTTTTTTCCCCCCCACCATATTTTTCAGGAAGTGCAATAATTCTCAGATTGTCTTTCCTAGATGTATTTTCCAGGTCTATTGTTTTCCCAAGAAAGTATTTGACATTTTTTTCCATTGTTTCATTTTTTTTTGGTTTTGCTTGACTGATTCTTGGTGTCTCTTCAAGTCATTCATTTCCATTTGTTCGATTCTGAGTTTCAATGAAGTATTTTCTTCACTCACTTTTTTATTTCTTTTTCTAATTGTCCAATTGAGTTTTTAAGTGAGTTGTTTTGTTCTATGGAATTTTTTTTCCATTTTGCCAATTTTATTTTCAGAAAGCTATTTTCTTTTTCCAACTCACTAATTCTGTTTTTCAAGGATTTGATTTCTTTATCCATTCTGTCTTTGAGTGGGATAACTTATCCAGACTCTCTTGCCAAGCTTCCCTTTTCTTTTTCCATTTTCTCTCCTAGCTCTCTTGTGAGAACCCATTTAACTTCTATGAGAATCTTGTGTATTGAGGACCAGATCATATCTTCCTTTGGGGATTCATCTGGAGAGACAGTCCGTTTTTAGTCTCTTCAGGGTTCAAAGTCTGCTCTCTATCCATATAGAAGCTATCACTAGTTAGTGCGCTTTATTTTTTGCTCATTTTGTCAAAGAAGAGTCAAAGAAAACAAACTAATAAGAAAAACAAATGGTTTGCTTTTTTTTTTTTTTTTTGAGGGGAGGGCTGGATAGTATTATATATATATATGGAGGGGGGCAGCAACGAGGCAGTAGCGGGACAGCAGTGGCTGTGCTGCGTTTGTGCTCTAAGACTTTGAGAGCTGGCTGAGTCACAGGTGGGTGTGGCCAGTTCCAGAGAGACCCCAGCCTTTCAGGGTTATAATCTTCACCCCTCGTGTTTTTAGCTTTCCTGCTGATCTACTGGCTTGCTGCCAGGGCAAAGTAGCCACACTGTGTTAAAGCTCTCTCCACAGAAACGGCTGAGATGATACTTCTCCCCCTCTCTGGTCTGCTCATTGTGAGCTGCTTGCCCTCAGTCTGCGCCCAGTCTATCCCCACCTGTGAGAAAAACCGACCTTTTTTGGTGAATTTCGAGGATATCTTCTCTTGGTAATTATGTGTGTTTTTTTTTTTTTTTTTTTTTCAGTCAAGCCCCAATTCTGAGGCTTTTCATGAAATAAATTCTGAGAGAAACTACAGAGCTTAAGTAGATGAGTGTGTCCTTTCTGCCATCTTTGTTGTGAACATCTCATAATTTCTTATGGAAAAATAATTCCATCATATTCAAGTGTCATAATTTATTCAGATATTTTCTAACATATGGCCTTTTTATTATTTTTCTCTAGGGGTACTGGAGGATATGTTCTCTGCCTCTGGTTCAATGTCTAGAAAGATTATTGCCCTCAATGAATGATTTGGGTTGATGATGAGTTTGGGGTGCTAAATGCCTGTGTGTAATGTGTTTGGATGTACAAATAAAAGGGCTTGAGATCCCCAAGATAGCTTGAAGGTTCACCCTAAAGGCTGTTCTCCTGAACTTGAAGTTGTTGGGGAAGCTTGGGGTTCATGGAAGCCCTTGGGATTTATTTTAGGGGTTGTTTTTAGCTGCTTTTTAATGATTCCTGTTGGTGAAAAGTACAGCAGTTGACTTGGTGCTCTTGAGTTTCTTTTGGGGATGTTCCAAATAGTGTCCTGATTCCTATTGGTTAATGACTAAGAGTGGAAGTGATCTCTGATCTTGAGGTGTGGCTTTGCCTCCCTCTTCATGACAATCAGGAGTAGAAGAAATGTCCTGGAGTTGATAATGAAACTGTCCATTTGTCCCAGATGCTGACATTGGCAGGGGACAGGGTGTGAGGCCTATTGGGAGTCAAGTGATCTGAGATAGGAGAAGCCTCGAGGTCCACAGACTCTCCCTCTGGGGAACTTTGGGGATGTTCTGTGTTTCCAGGTTTAAGACAGTTTTGGCTGTCAAGGATCCCTTGGAATGGCCTTTGAGGCAAGGAAAAGTCAAATATATGATGATGTTTGATATTGTTTGAGGCATAGATTGGTATCCGTATGATCTCCTTTTGTGGACCCTGAACAATGGTTTGGGATATAAATAAATGGCCTCCCTATCCCTGGGATCTTGTGGAGTTAAACTTGTGAGAGGTTCTCTTGTGCCTCTTGATTCAGCATGTGGGAAGGGGGCACTTGTGGCCGTGGTATGGCCAGGAGGGGACTTTTCAGTAATGTTGCGCTCTGTTATGTTGGGGTTGAGGAGCCAAACCAGAAGCGTCATCAAGGCTTCTTACTGGACTTAAGGATTTTAAACCCCTTCCAGGGCTCCCACTATCTATGGCTCTTAACAAAGGACAAGGGGTAATTTGGGATTTCTGATTTCGGGCCGGGATGCTTTGCTCCCATGTAATATCATTTGATCTACGTGTAAAAGAACTAGAAGCCCTCTGGGGTTGCCTCTCAATTATTCCTCTTTAAGGAAGACAAGTAGACTTGCTGCTTTGGAGTTTACTTTGGGGATGTTCTCATTGTTAGTTTGGGTAAAAGATGGCTGCAATTGATCCCTGGGATTGATCTTGGGGAGCAGTTTTACATCTTTCTTTGTCCCCTTCAGGGCTTATCTTTTCTCGCTAGTGTTTTCTTGTTCCATATGCATATAATGATAGTTTAACATTCATTGTCAAATTTTGTGTTCCAAATTTTTCTTCTTTCCTCTATTCTCTCCTGTTCCTCTACTATGGATATTGGATGTCCGTTCTTTTCTCTTGCTGCATATCGGGAAACGGTATTTCCTGTCATGGAATGACTTGGGATTGATGTTGGGTTTCAGGTGGTATGCTCATGTAGAATGTGGCTTGACATATAGGGCCACAAGATAGCATAAAGATGGAACCTGTGGCATTTTCTCTTAGGTTACGTGTTTTGTGAGACTACACTCTGGCTTTCATGAAATGCCCTTGAGATTTGTTAGGGTATGTTTTTACCTCCCTTTCACTAAGTCGCATCCATTGGGGTTGTTCCTGAGTTGAAGTTGGAGGTGTTCTTGCTGGTCTCTTCAAGGTTCATGTTTGTTAAACAGTAAGTGGAAGTGAGCCCTGGGTTTGATTCTGGGACGTCCTTTTACCTCCTTCATCATCATTATTGGTTATTTTCCATAATTGTATTTTATTTTTCTCAATACACATCAAGATGGCCTTAAGATTGACCTAGAGGTTTATTTTCCTAGGTCACTTCTTTAATGAGGGGTGTTAATGAGGCTTGGGGTCCATGGGATGAACTTGGGGTTTTTATTGGGGCTTGCTTTCAGCTGCCTCTGAGTAATTCCTCTCAGTAAAAGCAGGAGAAGTGTACTTGGCATTCTGGACATTTTCTTGGGGATGTTCTTAGAGGCCCCCTCATTGTTCAGTTTGTTAAAAGACTAAGAATGGATGGGGGATCCATGGGTTGGAACTTGGGTCTTACCTCCTCCTTCATTACCATAATTTGTCTTTTTACTTAGTAATATTTTATTTTTCCAAAGACACAGAAAGATAGTTTTCTGGTAGAGCCTGGTATCATTTGCATGTTTAGCCAATGGGAGAATCATGCGAAAGTGTTTCATCCTCATGGTCCCTTGTTGGGCTCACAGTGAGAGGGCAGACTATGAGTGTTGGTTACCCTGAGGTATCTTGCTTAAGCTAAATCCCCCTTTACAATTTTTACCTGGGGGATCATAGGCTGTGGGTTCAGTATCAGGGATTTCAGGACTATGTGCCAGGGGTAGGTGAAGGATAGGAATTTTTTTCAAACTGTCATTGAATTGTCAGGGAGGGTCTCCAAGCTCCTGCTTTTATTGTATGATCCCCTGGATAGCTCCATGTAAGTCGTCCAAAGTAAGCATCCTGTCTCAGCATTGCATCCAGCTTTTCTCTATACTCTTCTAGTGGGAAAGCCTGGACATTATCTTATATATAACTGAGTCTCTTCCTGTCTTTTTCCCCTTCATTTTTAAGACAAATTGTCCCACATTCAGCCACCATAAGGCTGAATTTTTGCTCTTCTCTATGTAAAATGGCTCCTCTGAATTTACATGGAGAGTCAATTTTTTATAAACCTTGTCCTCAGTAATCTTCCTTGGGCCAGCAGATTTTCTCCTAAGCGTGGCTCTACACAAATAAAAGAGCGTTAGTCATTTTTTTTTTGTCCAGCCCTTTACTTTTTGGTACTTTCTTAATTCTGAAACCTATCCTGGTAAGGGCTAACTTCCATCTCACTAGGAGAGGGTTATACCCAGCTACCTTAGAGTGTTCCTTTACATGTCATAATACTCTTTCTAATTTACTAAAGCAAAGTGAGACTGTACTGGAACCCAAGCCCAGCCACACAGGCTGCTTACCGGTTGTTGATAAAGGGCAGAGGGAGCACTCTTACAGTCTCCAAACCAGTTTTTCCTTACCTGGATTGTGCACACAACTGATATGACTGATTCCAAACTTTCCTATGCTAGAATAGTAATAGTTTTAAGTTAGTTAATTCTGTCTTCCCTCTCTCTCTCTATTTCCTTGTGTTCCTTCCTTCTTTGAGTGTCTCTCTTCAATTTCCCCGATTGGAGTAGGAGTTCCTGGGGGAAGTCCAAGGACCCGCTGAGAACTATGTGGTCACTGGTATAAACAGCAACTATCCCGGACGAGCCCCCAGAAGTGTGTGGGACATAGAAGACCCCTTCCCAGTTTGAAATGTGAGACTCTGAAGAGATTAGGTTATCTTTTCTCGCTAGTGTTTTCTTGTTCCATATGCATATAATGATAGTTTAACATTCATTGTCAAATTTTGTGTTCCAAATTTTTCTTCTTTCCTCTATTCTCTCCTGTTCCTCTACTATGGATATTGGATGTAGGTAGAAGTGCCTGAAGGTAGAAATGCCAAAAGGTTTTATTTCAATAGTCCTGGGAAGAAGCAAGTCCCAGCAGAGAAGTAGAGGCATCTACAGGCCCAGGGTTGCCCCACACCCTCCTTGTACACATGACTCTGGGCCCCTTCCTGGCTTCTTTCCCATGTGGAATATTGCATCAGCCTTCCCACCTAGCCCTCAGGAACCTGGATGTCCTTGGAAACAAAAGGCTGATGTCCCACTCTCTGGAGGAGACATAACAATATGGCAAGAGCTCTGCCCATCCCAGGATCCCAGTGAATGGGACTCTCTTGGGCCCAGGTGCTTCCCTCTGTGATCCTGGGGAAGTCTTGGAGGTCAGGATGGGGCCAGGCCTTGGAGGGTCCATCTCTGACCTCTGCTCTCCGTGTTTCAGTGTCTAACCCCTTTAAATGTATTATCACATTTGTCATGTTATATAGGTAATAATCTGAACAAAAGGAAGAAACTGAGAATTAGTCGCTATCATATTGAGAGCATTAATGGCAGAAGAGGTCCCCTAGGGTAGCTGAGGAGGACTGTTCTCATGTGTTTCTGGATACTGGCTCCGGGGAGGTTGTAATGGCTGACAAGTGATGTTCTGTTGTTGGTATGGAGAGGTGTTTTCCTGCATCAAGTGGTTTAGGAGAAGGAGAGGCCTTAGGGTCCATTTGGTCTCTTGGTATGGACTTTTGGGGATGTTTTCCTGAATTTCATGGTTTGGGAAGTCCAAGTGGGATCCCTGCTGCCCTGGTGATCAGGTGATCAGGCCAGGTGTGGGGAAAGCAGACCTTCTTAAGGGGATCTTTTCTAGACCCCTCCTCACGCAGGGTGGTAAGCTCCTCAGCATTCCTGGGCTGCTGAATCCCAGCCCTGCTTGCAATGAGGAGCCCAGCCTGTGTTCTGGGCTCCCATTCCCAGGATGTGACTCCGGCACCCAGTGTCTCCCCATTCCTGCTTTGTCACTGAACTGTGGCCATGGCTTATAGGCAGGTGGTAAAATGGCCAGATGGCCCCTTTTTATGAAGCACAGTTGGATTTATGAGGCAAAGTTGTATGAAATCCATCTCTGGCTTCTGAAGCTGTTGGGGTCAGTGGCAAGCTGGAGGAAGTTTTTGCCAGCTGATGCCCTCTGTCCTGTGTTGGGGCACTAGGGGGCAGCGTCACTGCCCACCAGTGCCAGGGATTCCTTTCCTCTTCTCCCTGCCCTTCTATTGCTACCCTGAGGGGAGGGGGGAAGCCTCCATGGCTTCACTGGCGGGGAGCCCTGGGTCTTTGAGATTTAAGGCACTGAAAGTCTCTAAAAGGAATAGATAGAATCAGAAGCTTCTGCAGGAGAACCTGATGTTGTTTTGTTGAGATGTGGGAATAGGGGGAGAAATCCCTCCTGTTCGGAGCTGCAGGTCCATTGGAAAAGAATCCGGGAACCTGAAACCTGTAGAAAAGAAGAAATTTTATTGTTCACTGGGAAGGATACTTTTAGTCAATTCATAATGAGGAATCTAGCAAAAGGTGTGTTAAGGGATCCCTGTTTTATAGGTCAGTCTTGACCTGAGGCTAGGGAGCAGTTTGAGGTGATCTCCAACTGAATAAGCTACTAGGAGTGGTTCTGGACTCAATTTCAACTCATCAGAGGGTGCAGCTAGTCAATAGAGGGAGCAGTGGCCCCCCCAAGACTTATAACTGAATGAAACCCCTTAATTGCCCTGAAGGGTATAGATCTCTGTCAGAGGAGAGTCTGAGTTCCACCCAAAAGTCAAAGGGAACACAATTTGTATCATTTCCTTCGCTCAAGCAGTCCCCTCAAATTCATTTGGGATAAAGGGATGAAGGTGTGTTCTTCTGAAACTGTTTCAGGCTGGCAAGGAGTGCTCAGCAATTTTCTGTAAAGATCAGATCTTCTATTCATCTCTGTCCTTTCCATGAAGATAATGGAAACCTCCCCCATTTCCCAGAACTTCTGTCTTCCCCCAGAGAGATGCTGCTTCTGGGCCGCATTCCTAGCTCCTTTGCCCCTGCATTGTCTTATTCCAGTCACTTTGATGCTTTATTCTGGAAGCTGCTCTGCCCTGGGCAATCCCGATTGGGGTTCCTGGATGGTTGGGTAGTTTCTTTCTGGTTGCTTGCAGCATTTTCTTCCTGATCTGTTAATTCTGGAATTTAGCTAAGATATTGCTTGGAGTTTTCACTTGGGGATCTCTTTCAGGGGGCGATCAGTGGATTCTTTCAGTAGCTATTTTATCCTCTGATTCTAGTGTATCAGGGTAGTTTTCTTCCATGGTTTCTTGAGTGATGTTGTCCAGGCTCTTTTTTTTTTCCTCCTCCAATGTGATTTTCTGGTAGTCCAGTAATTGTTATATTGTCTCTGCTGGATCTAATTTCTAGATCAGTTGTTTATCCAATGAGGTAATTTACATTTACTTATGCATTTTTTGTGTGTTTTTGTTTGACTGATTTCCATTCTTCCCATATGCATTTGTGTAGAATAAAGGGAGGGAATGTTGCCTACTTGGGATCTTTTAACCTTATTGTCAGGCTTTGGATCCTAACTACAGATGGTATTATTATGTCATTGAGCCCTGTCTGTTCTTGTGCTGGAATGCCCAATTGTTCACAGCTCTAGCATCTACTTCTGGACTTGGAATGGTCCAGCACACGTCTGTGAAATCCAGCCTCGTATGTTGTCCCTGCTCCCACTGCCCTGCGAGGCTCCTTCTGCAAACCCTGTTTGTCTCTCTATAGGACTTGGGCTCCTGGCTGGCTTCTTTCTCAGCCCAGATATCGGGGCGTCCCCATAATCCAGGTGTTTGTTTCCTCGGGTGTGAATGACAGCTGAGCCTTCCTTGCTGCCTTCTCTCCTCATTCCCAGGCCCTCAGAGCAATCTCCGGTCACTGCTTTTGCAGTGTTTAAGCCAGTTTTACCAGCTCACCTCTGTCTGAGGTCTTTGAGATATCTGGCCATTGTTTCATAGAACAATGGTTTTAAATATGTGCGAGAGCCGTTGTATGCAATCCCAGGATCTTTATTTCCATGTCCACATCCTTCTCTCAGATCTCCTGCACATCCTTAGTTACTCCTCCTAGCAAAGCTCCTGGTACAAGGACCCACTTCCTGGTCCCCCGCAGCTTACGCAGGGTCTGTGAGGTCACATGCATAGCCAGAGAAGGAGATGCATCCCACTGATGATGTAATTTCATGGGAAGTGCCTTATTCAGTGCAGAAAGACCCAAAGGCAGACGATGTACAAGCTGGTTTATCATCTGTCTCGCTTGCCCATGGGACTCCTTCAGTGGAGAAGCAATGGTCAGGATGGTTGATCATGTATCTGAATGCTTCTCCTGACTGGAGTGAAGCCATGAATAATTGAGAGTGTGTATACATGGCTACATGGATGCTCTGCCCCTTAACACAAGTGATGTCCATTTGCCATAAAGCATTAGATCTGAAACCAAGAGGGTTTTTCCCTGGAGGTAACGTTGGAGTGTGGAAAGGAAGGCGAGCTGCACAGCCTTTTCCTAAGCTCCTCGCCTCCTCTTTGGTTATCCCAGTTTACAAATGTGAAGCTCTAGCACCCGGGGGATAAAAGATAGGGCTTGAAAGACCACTGTGAAAATGGATGTGCAACATGTAACACTTACCTGAGTGCCTTCTCACTTGCTCTTGAAGGTCTTTAAAGATCTGGTTTATATTAAAACTTCCAGTTTTGTTTGGGCTGTGGCTGTTCTTTGTAGCACGTGTGCTGAATAAGACATTATATTTACACACCCATGGGCAAGGCTTGGAGCTGTGACCAACATGTTTTACCCTCTAGGATGGTTCCACAACACGTCAATTTGTGCATTGGTACAAGAGGTGTATGTTTTGCCAGGTCTTATCCCAGATAATTGTACTGCTCGCTTAATGGCCTTTAATGAAATTCTAGCCACAAGCACTGGGTAAGAAGAGTAGTAAGGCTTTGTTCTGGTTGTGCCGGGAGGTTCACCCACTCTATCACTGTCTCCTTGATGAAGGACTGCTGTGGGTACCTCTTTTGTAGCAAAAACTGACATTTCCAAGGGTTTTTGAGTGACTCTTTCAACCACATTGGATAAAGCCAGTTGCATCTCTCAGAGCCTCTTGAACTCCTTTTGTAAGCTGGCGTGGCGAGTCTAAAGTGGTGTCTCCTCTTAAAATGTCATGTGATGGTGGTAACAACATAACTTTTGGAGATGTTTTTCTTACTGGAGTAAGAGAAGCAGCCACATACATTTGACACCTAGTAGGGCTGTTCTTCATTTCCTGTGGCAAAACTGTCCAAATCCTTTAAAGGGCTCAACTTAAATTAATCCTGGGCACTAAAAATTCAAATCCCTTCATATCCTCCTTATCTAGAGAGATAAAATAGAAATATTCCTGAATCCAGAAAGACCATTCCCTAGGCACTCGAGGAGATGGAAGCCCAAGCTGAACAGGTTCCATTGTCTCTGTGTCCATTTACTTTTCTCAAATCAATCACCATCCTCCATTTTCCAAATTTCTTTTTTGTAGCATATTCAGGGGAATCCCAAGCAGAGAGAAGCTTGTAATGTCTTGGTCAAGTTGATCCTGTTCTATACCTAATGAAGTCTGAATTTTTTCACTTTGTAAGATGTCTCTTTCCCACTGATTGATTGGGGGGGGGGACCTTTCAACTGTAAAATAAATAAAAGCTTCCATCTTCTCTTTAAATTCCTATCTCAGGTAGCACTAATTTTAGCTACTGTAGATCCTTTTATGCCAGACATAGAGGTATTTGCTGTAATCTTTAGCCAATGACTAGACCAGCTGACACCTCTAATAGCTGCACTATCTGCATCTGTGTCTGCCAGCCTTTTACATGGTCTGCCATTTATACAGATGATGAGCAAAGGAGGTTCATCCATGGCAGCTACGGTCCACAATATCCCTGAATCCTGCTGCTGGAAGTCAAAGTGTGAATAACTATCACCAAATTGGACTTCAGGCATGTGGATCAATGAACCTGATGTTCCTCTTCCTCCTGGGTCACAGGTCACACACTATATTTGTATTAGTGATTGGGATGATAGCTATGCAGTCCCTAGTTTCCCAAATCAGTACATGGAGAGACAGTATGTGGTATGTGCTCTCCGGGGCTGAGGCCATGACTGTGTGTGGAAGCGAAGGATCTATAAGGAGAACAAAGGGAAGTTTCAGTCTCTACCTGACATCTCTGTAGTGCCAGGGGCATAAAATTCTACTCTCCCCAACTGCAATTTCCTTCCCCCACAGGCTTGCTGAGAGACTGACAGAGCAGGGTGGAGAGCTTCGTTTTCTGAGACTCTCTGAGCATAAGAACAATGGCTGCCCTCAGGAAGCCACAAGTCACTTTTGCCTGGGGCCATAAAATCTGGTCCCCTCTTTTGTAATGAGAACATAGAGGGTTGGAACTGGTGAGTGGGCGGTGCTGATGATGTCATTGCCTGTCTGTTTCTTCTCCCCTTCCTGCCCACAAAGATGGAGTTGAGGGAGGAGGGTCAGGAAATGGGAAATACCCGAAAGGCACATGCTCAGTGGTATGCAGAATTGGTCCTGAAACAGTTTTGCATGTGAAGAGAACCAAATCCCTTTACATTAGAGGGGTAGTTAGTTCTTTTCTCTATAAATGACTGCTCTGTGGATCCCCTAGAGCAGCAGGGGATGAGATAAATTAGTAAAACCCTAAAGAGGATTTCTCTGGCTAACTCCCACTAGTATGCTCTTTGGGGCTGCTTATTTTTTTTCCTTATATTTCCTGGTTTGACTATTCAAGTTAAAATCTTCCCTAATTTTAAAACTTGTGGCATTCTTTAACCCATTGTATTCACTTGGTGCTTCCATTATTAACTACTGTATGGTAGCTTCTTTTTTTGTCTCAGTCCCAACTTGTAGGCTGACCTCTTGTTCTTTCTGTCCTAACTGCTGTAACCTAACTTTTTGTCCTCTCTCTAACTCAGCTTGTAATTCTTTTGTGTCTCTCTCTTTTTTTTTTTTTTGTCTGTAATGGGATTTTTTGTTTTCCCTTTACCTGAGCCTTTAATTCTTGTATTTTTTGCTCTATACTCTCAATCAACTCTATTACCTCTTGATTTTTCCTTGCTGAGCTGTGTTTAATGGGTGTGGGAATAAATGCCTCAGAGCTTGAGAGCAAGCTTCCTTGCTTTCTTTCCAAGGTGACCTTTGTTAGAAGATGATCCCTCTGCCACTTTAACTTACTTGTCCTGGGGCATGGCCATAGGTAGACTCATACCTAGATCCATAATGCTTCCCTGCCTTCTCTTCTGGGAATATTGAACCTTCCTGATACGAGGTCTGGTAATTCACAGCGCTGCCCCACGTTGGGCGCCTCTCCTGGCTTTGCCCTCAGGAGCCCCTATTACCCGTTACTGATAATGCCTAGGCCCACAGAATATCGGGCCACTGTCTAGCACAGGGGTTATACTAGTCCTACCCCAGTTGGACGTCTTCATTGAGCTCTGGCCACTACTTTGAGTGGTGGTTCTACATAGGAGAGAGTACCCGAGGACAGCCATGTGCAGGCTCAAAATCTTGTATTTCAAGTCTTCACATCCTGCCCTTCTGACCTCCTACTTGCTACTAGTGAGCTCCTGACTAGGTCCTAGTAAACTGCTAGTGAAACTCAATCTACTTTCCTGATCCCCACTGTTTACAAAGGGTCTATGAAGTCATATGTGCAGCCAATCAGAAAAGGAGACGCCTCCTGCTGATAACGTGATCTCAATGCAACCAGAGCTTCTCACGAGGGGGTCCGTGCTGGTCACTGAAAACCACATCTGGGGATCTCTATCTTTATGGCCCTTGTGTTTCCTATTATGCCGTACATGGCTCCTCCCCCAACTGTTAGAGCCTGCCTTTAGGGTAGGGAAGGTTTTCCCGGGCTGGGTCAGTGCTGACTCACTCCTGATGCTGGGTGGGTGTGCCAGGGCCCCAGAGATTCTCCCATTTTGGGGTTCACTATTGACCTTTTGTGGTTGTTTTGGATCATTTAAAACTTCTCTGCCACTTGGCAGAGTGGGCAGTGCTGCTGTAGATTCCTGTGGATTCTTCCCCATAGATTTTCTGCCCCGAGGAGTCTACCCTGCCTAGGACTCTGTGCTGGTTGCACGTGCTGTGCTTGGCCTGTGCTCGCCTTAGCTTTGGGGGGTTCTCAGTGATCTTCTCCTTGTTCATCCCCGTAAAAGTTGGGTGGAAGTGGTCATTGGGATTGACCTTGGGGCGCAGTCGTATCTCCCCCTTTGTCACCATTATAGGTTTTTCCCTCGCTAGGGTTTCATTGTTGTAAATACACATAAGCTCTGTTCTCCTCAGGACAGTGTGCCCAGTGATATGGGTTAAACACGTACAGTCCTTTTAAATATGATTCTTCTCATTGTTATTGTACAGAAAAAAATAGGCCAGAAAGGAAAAACATGAGGAGAATTCATCATTAAGAGCATCAATAGAAGAAAAGACGCCCTTAAGTTGATGGTGGGGCCTGTTCTCATCAGCTGTTCTGTGATGCACCTTGGGATGTGTTCTCCTGGGCCAAGTGATTTGAGAGAGAAGACTCGGGGTCGATGGGACCTTTCATTATTGTCCTTTGGGAATGTTCTGTGTTTCTTGATTTGGGATGTGAGAATGAGAGGTCAACCTTGAGTCTGAGGATGAGTTGGGCTATACTTGGTCCTGTAGTATGGGACATTTAAATGGTTTGAGGTTCATGAGGTCTCCTTTGGGGTCTCCTGGCGATTGGGATGGAGGGCATCCTGCTCTGTCTCAGGGATGTCGGGAAGGGACCTTGCTCAGCATGGGAAGGTCGGGGGTTGGTTACTGATGTGGTCTGGTACGTTCCTGTGCCATGTGGTCTGACCTGTGTTTCCCAGGATTGCTTCAGTGTGGGCCTTGGGGATGTTCTTTGGCTCCTGCCTTTTGTGAGGTTGATAATGGGCCTTGGGGTTCATGGGATGTCTTTGGGGCCTTCTGGATTGTTTTGATTTCTTGATAATTGTTCATGTTGGTAAAAGGGATGGCAGGGACTTGGAGCTCAAGAGCTCAGTCCTTTTAAATAACATTTCCATATATGGTACATTATCCCAGAGAAATGGGGCTCGGAGGGAAGATCCCACAAGAATCCTTTACCGCTCTGTTGGGAACATTAATAGTAGAGACCTCGTGGGGTGGACAGAGGGGCAGGTTTTATTCTGTCCCTGGCTGATGCCTCTCAGGAACCTGCCTCAGCTGTCGTGGGACGATGTGCGGTACCTGGGGGGAGACGTTTTCCTGGCCAAGTGACAGGAGGGGGAGAAGACCTGAGCTCATTGGTCCTTTGACTTTGGCCCTTTGGGATGTTCTGTGTTTGTGGCTCTGGGACATCCTGGCCCTCGGGGGAGACATGGGGGAGGGGATCTCCTCATTCCAGAGTTTGGGACATTGGCCCCTGGGCTTGGAATCCTTGGAATCTCTTGAGCCTGAGCCTTTCAGGGTGTCCTCCTGGGTCTCTTGGTTCAGTCTTTGGTAGGGACCCGGTTACCCTGGGGTGACACTGATAGAACTGTGTGGCTGCTTCCCAAGGGGTCTGGTTGGGCCCTGGAGGAACAGCCTGGGGCTCCCCTGGAGCCTGTGGGGTTCCTGGAGAATATTCTGGAGCGTTTCCCTGTGCTCATGGTCAGACCCTTCTAAGTGGCCAGGCAGCAGCCTGGCCCAGCCCCTGGGCCCGGGGTTCTGACTGTCTGCTCCTCAGTAGGACATTAGGAACAAGGTTCCAGAAATGGGGCTCTCTCCTCGGGGGCCCCCCCAGATCCCTTTGCTGTCTGGGGCTCCAGATGGAGGGGTCCTTGATGTTTAGCCAGGAGGACAGCCATGGAAAGGCCTTCCCTCTGGTGGTCCCTTGTGCCCCACAGTGAGAGCTGGCAGTGGGAGTGAGAATAGGGGAGAGGATTGCTGAGGAAAGGCAGAGAGAAGCTGACTATCATTGCTAATTTTGAGGTTTTTTTCTTGGGGTCCACATGCTGTTTCCTAAACACTGAGCAGAGCAGATACAAGAAGCTTTGGATCAGAAGAGGAGAGGACCGAGGTTCTCATGTGTTTCATGGTCCAGAGATGCTGGTCCGGCCTCCAGGGGAAGGAGGGACCCCTAGGGATACAGCTGAGATCTCCCCTCCTTTCTCAGAGGCTCCTCCTCTCAGTCCTGTTCCATTCTATTCCATAGGTGACGGTCCAGCATTTGGGGCATTTTTAGAAGAGAATTCAATTCTTTTTAAAATAGCTTTTTATTTACAATTTATAAGGAAGGAGAGAACATTCTCCCTTGTAAGACCTTGTAGCTAAACTTTTCTTCTTCTCTTCCTGACATCCCTCCCCCAGACAGCAAGTAATCTAATACAGTTTGAAAACGTGCAGTTCTTCCATACTTAATCCCACATTTTTCATGCTGCAGAAGAAGAATCAGATAAAAAAAGGGAAAAAATGAGAAAGAAAACAGCCCAGAACAGTCATGAAAACCCTGTGTTGTGATCCCCGTTCAGTCCCCGCTCTCTCCAGCATAAGTCTATTGGAATTGTTTTGAATTGCCTTCTATTCTACAAGATCCAAGTCAGTGAGAAGTGATCTTTGTATGATCTTGTTGCTGTGGACAGTGTTGTTTGGGTTCTTTCTCTGCCCTTAGCATTAGTTCACTGAAATCTGTCCAGGACTTGCTATAATCTGCCTGCTGTTCCTTTCTCATAGAGCAATAACATCCTGTTATACTCATGTACCGATGGTTTGCGTTGCTCTCCCTAACAGAGAGTAGTTTTTAAGTAATACCTGGACCAGACTCTGGGTGTTCATGGACTTATTCTATCCCGGCCTCTACACTGATGAGAGGCTACATTGTGTTTGACTAGTTATGATACAGTATTTCTGTAACTGAATCATGTCTTCCCGGATCTGATCACTTCCTTTGCCTTTGGTCATATATACTCCCAAGGAGTGGGCTTTGACCTGTGTGGAAAAGAACTTGAGGTCCCCAGGTGCTGCCTCTGAATTATTCCCCTGGGGGGGGGATAGGTGAACTCTGTTCTTGAACTTGGCTCTGGGGGTTCTCAGTGATCTCATTGTCCATCTCGGTAAGAGTTGGGTGGAAGTGATCAAAGTGATCATGGGATTGACCTTGGGGACCAGTTGTACCTTCCCCTTCGTCACTGTTATAGTTTTTTCCCTCCCTAGGGTTTCATTGTTGTAAATGCACATAAGAACAGTGTCCAACATTCACTTTTGTAACACTCTTGTGTTCTAAATTTTAGCCCTTCCTTCCATTCTCCTCAGGAAGCCGGCAGTGTGCTATGGCTTAAAGATGTATAATATTTTAACCATGTTTTCCCCCATTGTTGTTATACAGAAAAAAACTAGGCCAAAAAGGGAAAACGAGAGGAGAACTCGTCATTAAGAGCATTAATAGTGGAAAAGATGCCATTGGTGGATGGTGGGGCCTGTTTTCATTAGCTGCTCTGTGATGCTTATTGGGACGTGTTCTCCTGGGCCAAGTGATATGGGGGAGAAGACTTGAGGTCGATGGGACCTTTCGTTATTGGCCTTTGGGAATGTTCTGCTTCTTGCTTGGGGATGTGAGGATGTGGGGAGAACCTTGAGGATGAGGTGGGCTATACTTGGTCCTGTAGTTTGGGGCATTTAAAATGCTTGAGGTTGAAGACTCTGCCAGGCATTGATTGTCACTTGTGCCTCCCTGTGCAGCTAACCTGCGAGCAATGAGGCAGAAATGGCTGAAAGTCTGTTGTTTGAGGCTCCCTGTGTGTCCTTCTGTCCCAGGTTCTTCCCTTATATGTGACTTGAGATGGAGATGAGTTACAAGGGGGGAGCTATGGAAAGGACTCCTTGCTGGTTCCATGGGGCGCCCTCTAGGGAGAGCAGGAACTCTGTGAGAGGGGGAGACTGACCCACTTACTGAGGGCCCCGGCTGGGGCTCTCCCTCCCAAGACTTCCCAATCAGGGTGCCCACACCCGTCTGGTCCTTCATCTAGTAGTCAGTTGATAAGATGACTCCTGCCTTTAGTGGGGGTTCCCTTGGCTGGCCCAATCAGACCCTGACATACTGGAGAGCTCTTGTCCCGAGTCTGCACCATCTCCTTCACATCCTCCCAGTGGGAGGGCCCGGGTCTGGGGTCCCATAGGTCCCTTCCTGGCTTCTTCCTCTTCCCAGGATTTCAGGGCCAGCCCCTGTTGATTCGTGCGGGTTTTCACAGTTCCCTGTCCAGCCTGAATCGGGATTTTGGCTTTGCTTTTTTGACATTTGTTCTAAGATAACCTTTTATGGTAGTTTCCAGTAGATTGGAGAGACTTGATAATTCCATTCCTCAATTTTCTGGGTCTTTTTCATCTTATCTGACTGTGTATGAGTCACAAAATGCAGTATTAGAGTATCCTCCATCCCTGGGTCATCAGCACCAAACCCTGACTCCTTCATGTTATCATTTAATCTTTTTATATATGCTGCTTGCGACCTCTCCTTCCCCAAGTCTCCCAAAAGCATTTTTCATATTGGGTGACTGGGTTACTGCGTTTCTGATTCCTATGACTATTTATTCAGTGACACCCCAGTTTTAACCTGCTCCTGAGATCCGTTTTCTCTGGGCTTCAAACCTTGGATTCTCAGCTTCCCTTCAGCCTGGAGAACATGGGATGACTGACTGGGACAAACACCCCTTAGATGCTCTGCTGCCATCCTCACACCTCACCTCCGGGCATGAACCCCCAAACCTCTACGACCCTTGCCAGCTCGAAGCAGTTAAGAGGAGATTGGCTCCCCTGTTCCCACATGCATTTGGAGGTGACTGCTTGAGGGAGGATAAAGAGGGGACCCTGGAACTGGAAAATACTAGAATGAGGAAAATCTTCAGTTCTGCCTCAATAAGAGACTCTGCCCCAAGTCCTTTTTTTCTCTTAAATGAAGTTAAGTTTTAACTGCTTGAGTGGGGAATGAGGCGGGTTCTGCTGAGCTCTCCCAGCCCCCATCGGATCTGAGCCAACTTGGGCTCTCTTTACCCCCTCTCTTTACCCTCACCTATTTCCTTAACTAGACTTTAACCTTACTTCCAAACCCTATAATAAACCTCTTTTATCAATCAAGCACTTCAGTGATGGCGTCAGTGAGACTTGGGCTCCAGGTCCTTGGCGCTTCTCTTAGAGCTTTTCTCAGCTTTCTCTTCATTTTCCTTTGTGTAAAAGGACACACAAGTGGACTGGCTGATCTGGAGCTTTTCTTGGGATGTTCTTAGGGGTCTCTTCCTGGTGTGGCTCAAGATGGAGCCTGGGGTCACTTGCATGTTTAGCCCCAGGGAGATCCCTAGAAAGGGCTCCATCCTGAGATCCCTTGTGGTCCCCTCCGGAAAGAGCAGGGCTTGTGTGTGTCGGTTCCCCCAAGGTCCCTGCCCGAGCTGTGTCCCTTCTTCCACTATTTACTCTGACTGCTGAGTCCCTTTTTCCTGTATTTATCTGAGGGGACATGAGGCTGTGGGCTCAGTGTGGGGAAGTTCCTGTGTGAAGGGCAGGATTTTTCCACATCCTTGGACAATGGTCAGGGAATGGGGTCCCCTGGCCTTTACTGGTTGGCCTCTGAGACAGGCCAGGAATAAGTCTCTTCCCACCTTCTCTGCACATCCTTATTGGGCAAAACCCAAATATGTCTTGTTGGTGACACAGAGCCTCTTGCTGGCTTCTTTCCTGGCCGGGATGTCTGAGCAGGCTTGGGCAAACAGCAGGACTAAGGTGAAGATGGTATGGTTTGGTGCACATTCAGTCTCCATAGTACTTTCCCAATAATTATTCCTATGGGAGAGGACAAGTGAACTTGAAGTTCTAGAACTTAGCTTTGGGGGTTCTCAGTGATCTCATTGTTCATCTTGGTAAACATTGGGTGGAAGTGATCACTGGATTGACCTTGGGGAGCAGTTGTACCTCCCCCTTCGTCAGAACAGTATCCAGCATTAATTTTTGCATGAGTGTGTATTTTAAAGTTGTGTTCTTTCTTCAGTTTTCCTCAGGACAGTGAGTGTAACTATGTGGTTGAAACATGTACAGTCCCTTAAAAATAGCACTTTACTCACAGAATTGTTGGGTTCAAATCATATAATATTTGTAAAGTGCTTAGTACAATGTCTGGTCAGTGCTGAAATCAACTTGAACTTGAAGAACAGGCTTATGATTTTCATTGTAATTATTTAGATATTGGAAATCTTTTTTTTTTTTAAACTTTTACTGTTTTGTTGATTATTGACATTTTATTCACTTTCTTAACTCAACAATGCATCTTAAAAACAAAACCAAAAAAAATGTACAGTCCTTTTAAACATGATTCTCCACAATGTTGTTGTAAAGGAAAAACTAGACCAAAAAGGAGAAACATAAGGAGAATTCATCATCAGGAGCATTAATAGTAGAAAGGACTTCCTTGCAGGGATGGTGGGGCCTATTCTCATCAGGTGCTTTGTGATGCTCATTGGCACCTGTTCTCCTGGGCCAAGTGATTTGGGAGAGGAGAAGACTTGGGGTCGATGGGCCATTTCATCATTGGCCTTTGGGAATGTTCTGTTTCTTGATTTGGGATGTGAGGACATGGGGGGAGAACTTTGGGCCTGAGGGTGAGGTGGGCTGTACTCGGCCCTGTAGTTTGGGGAATTTAAACCCTCCCTGCCCGTGAGCAATAACAGACCGTTTGTTTTGAGGCGAATTTTGAGGATATTTTCTGTTGGTAATTATTTGTGGGTTTTTCAGTTAAGCCCTAATTCTGAGGCTTGTCATGCAATAAAGTATTCTGAAAGCAAGAAGGAGCTTAGATGTATGTGTCCTTCCCACCATCTTGGCTGGAATTCCTGGATGGCCTCTTAATTGAGCGCGGATTAGATTTATGAGGCACAGTTGTCTGAGATTGTCCACCTGTGTTTCCTGAAGCCGCCGGGGTCAGTGGCACTTGGAGGAAGGCCTTGCCAACTGATGCCCTCTGTCCTGTGTTGGGGCACTAGGGGGCGGGGTCAGAGCCCACCAGTGCCAGGGATTCCCTTCCTCCTCTCCCTGCCCTTCTATAACTGCCCTGAAGGGGAAAGCCTCCATGGCCTCACTGCGGGGGAAGTCCTGGATCTTTGAGATTCAAGGCACTGAAAGTTTCTGAAAGGATGGATGGAATCGGAAGCTTCTGCAGGAGAACCTGATGTTGTTTTGTTGAAATGTGGGAATGGGGGAGAAATCCCTTCTGCTCGGAGCTGTAGGTTTAATGGGAAAGAATCCAAGAACCCAAAACCTGGGGCAGAAAGGAAGTTTTATTGTTCACTGAGAAAGGAGGCTTTCTTAGTCAGTTCCTAATGAGGAATCTAATGTTAATAGACTCCCGTTGTATGGGTCAGTTTTGGCCCTGGGGCTGGGGAGCAGTTTGTGCTGATTATCAGGCCGAGATCTCCAACTGAATAAGCTACTGGGAGTGGTCCTGGGACTCATTTTCAACTCAGAGGGTGCAACTAGTCAATAGAGGGTATAGTGGCCCCCCAAGATTTCCAACTGAATGAAACCACTTAACTGCCCTGAAGGGTAGATCTGTCAGAGGAGAGTCTGAGTTCATCCCCAAAGTTAAGGGAAACACAATTTGTATCATTTCCCCCTCTCAAGCAGTCTCCTCAAATCTATTTGGGGTAAAGGGATGAAGGTCTGTTCTTCTGAAACTGCTTCAAAATGACAAGGGATACTCAGCAATTCTCTATGTAAAGAGCAAATTTATTTATCTCTGTCCTTTCCATCAGGATAATGGAAACCCCCATTTCCCAGAATGTGTTTCCCCGGGAGATGCTGTTTCTGGGTTGAATTCCCAGCTCTGTTGCCCCTGCAGTGTCTTATTCCGGTCCCTTTGATGCTTTAGTGTGGAAGCTGCTCAGTCCTGGGCAATCCTGATTGTGGCTCCTGCATGTTTGGATAGTCTCTTTCTGGTTGCTTACAGCATTTTCTTCCTGATCCGGTACTTCTGGAATTTAGCTGAGACATTGCTGGAGTTTTTATTTTGGGGTAATTCTTTTCTGGTCTCTTTCTAGTGTGATCAGTGGATTCTGTCAGTGGCTCTTTTATCCTTTGGTTCTGGGATATCTGGGCAGTTTTCTTTCTTGAAAGATGTTGCCCAGGCTCTTTTTTTTTTTTTTTTCCAGTGTGACTTTGATAGTCAAATCCTTATGTTGTCTCTCCTGGATCTAATTTCCAGGTCAGTTGTTTTTTTAAGGAGGTAATGTCTTTTTTTTTTTTTTTTTTTTTTTAAACGTATTTTTTGTTTTGTTTGATTCCAAATCTTCCCATATGTCTTTGTATAGAAAAAGAAATAGAAAGTTTCCCGATTTGGGCCTTTTTTTTTTTTTTTTTTTTAAGCCTTATTTTTAGGCCCTGGATTCTAACCCCAGACAATGTTCCTAGAATGTCAGTGTTTGGACCTCAGAGTGAGTCTGATCTGCTCCTGTGCTGGAATGCCCAACTGTTCGCAGCTCCAGCATCTTCTCCCAGACTCTGTCCCTCATCCTCCATGTTGGGAGAACCATTTCCCTTCCTTCTTCCCTACCAGCTTTCAGGGACAGGAAGTTGTTCCTGATCACAAAAGTTATTGGGACTAGTTGCAGGCAGCCCTTGTGGCTCCCATTTGTTCCTTCTGAGCACCCGGAGGAGTCACCACTTTGTGAACATTTGAAGGGAGCCACGTGTTCCTCAATGCCCCACAATTCTCCAGAGCCCAAGTGTCCTCCTTGTTCTTCTCCCATGAGAAGAGATGAGCCTGAGGGCTTTGCCCCTGCTGGTCACCTTCCCCCGGAGCTTCTACATTAGCAGTGACTTAGCTAAATGTGGTGCTCCCCCCCGAACATGGAGCTTCCTATGGGCTCTCACCCAGCTCCTCTGCCCTGGGCCTTTGGCCATGAGCCCTTATTCTGAGGCCAGGGGAGGGTCTCCTGCTGTTTCCTGATGGAGGTCAGGAAGGAGGATTGTGTGACCAGGGAGGGTCTGGGCTTCCTTGTTAGGATCGCGGCAGTAAGCTGCCATGGAGTGTGGTTTGCGGGTAAAGGAACCTGAGGTCCCCAGGAGCTGCCTCTGAATTATTCCCTTGGGAGGGGGATAGGTAGACTTGGTGTTCTAGAACTGAGCTTTAGGGGTTCTCAGATCTCATTGTTCAACTTGGTAAAAGTTGGGTAGAAATGACCACTGGATTGACCTTTGGGAGCCGTCATACCACCCCTTCGTCATCTTTATAGTTTTTTCCCTCACTAGGGTGTCATTGTTGTAAATACACATAAGAATAGTGTCCAACATTTAATTTTGTAAAACAGTGTTCTAAGTTTTTGTCCTTTTTGTCCTTCCTTCCGTTCTCCTCAGGACAAGTGACAGTGTGCTATGGGTTAAACATGTACAATTCTTTGAAACATGATTCTCCACTCTGTTGTTGTACAGGAAAAACTAGGCCAGAAAGGGAAAATGAGAGGAGAATTCATCATTAAGAGTATTAACAGTAGAAAAGACACCCTTGGGTGGATGGTGGGGCCTGTTGTCATCAGCTGCTCTGTGATGCACATTGGGACGTGTTCTCCAGGGCCAAGTGATTTGAGAGAGGAGAAGACTTGGGGTTGATGGGACCTTTCATTATTGGCCTTTGGGAATGTTCTGTTTCTTGCTTTGAGATATGAGGATGTGAGGAGAACCTTGAGCCTGAGGGTGAGTTGGGCTATACTTTGTCCTGTAGTTTGGGGCTTTTAAATGGTTTGAGGTTCATGAGGTCTCCTTTGGGGTCTCCTGGAGATCGGGATGGAGGGCATCCTGCTCTGTCTCAGGGATTGCAGGAAGGGGCCTTGCCCCTGGTATGGGAAGGTCACGGGTCAATGATGGACATGGTCTGGTATGTTCCTGTGTCATGTGGTTCAACCTATAAATAAAGGGCTTTGGTCCCTGGGATCGCCTCAGTGTGGGCCTTGGGGATGTTCTTTGGCTCCTGTCTCTTGTGAGGTTAATAATAGGCCTTGGGGTTCATGGGATGTCTTTGGGGCCTTGTGGGTTGTTTTGATTTCTTGGTAATTGTTCAGGTGGTAAAGGGGATGGCAGGGACTTGGAGCTCAGGAGCTCAGTCCTTTTAAATAACATTTCCATATGTGGTACATTATCCCAGAGAAATGGGGCTCGGAGGGAAGAGCCCACGAGAACCCCTCACCGCTCTGTTGGGGAGCATTAATAGTGGAGACCTCCTGCGGCGGGTAGAGGGGCCTGTTTTATTCTGTCCATGGCTGATGCCTCTCGGGAACCTGCCTCGGCTGCTGGGGGATGATGTGGAGTGCCCAGGGGGAGACGGTTTCCTGCAAGTGACAGGAGGGGAGGCCTCGGGGCGGGGGTCCCTGGCTTACCCTTTAAGGGTGTTCTGTTTCTGGCTCTGGGACATCCTGGCCCTCATGGGTGACATGGGGGGGATCTCCGCATTCCAGGGTTTGGGACGTTGGCCGCTGGGCTCAGAATCCTTGGGATGTGGGCCTGAGCCTTGCAGGGCGTCCTCCTGGGTCTCTTAGTTCAGGGTCTTTGGTAGGGACCTGGTTACCCTGGGGTAAAACTGAGAACTCTGTGGCTGCTTCCCAAGGGGTCTGATTGGGCCCTGGAGTATCGGCCTGGGGCTCCCCTGGACCCTGTGGGGTTCCTAGAGAATATTCTGGAGTGTTTCCCTGTGCTTGTGGTTGGGGCAGCAGCCTGGCCTAGCCCCTGTCTGCTCCTCAGTGGGACGTCAGGAACAAGATTCCAGAAATGGGGCTCTCTCCCTGGGCCTCCCCCCTGGGTACCTTTGTTGTCTGGGGCTCCAGATGGAGGGGTCCCCAATGTTTAGCCAGGGGGATGGCCACAGAAAGGCCTTTCCTCGTGTGGTCCCTTGTGCCCTGCAGTGAGAGCTGGCCGTGGGAGTGAGAATAAAGGAGAGGATTGCTGAGGAAAGGCAGAGAGAAGCTGAGTATCGTAGTTTCAGGTTTTTTTCTTGGGGTCCATGTGTTTCCAAACACTGAAAGGCAGATACAAGAAGCTTTGGATCAGAAGAGGGAAAGACGGGTTTATGTTTTCTGGTCCAGAGTGGTCCGGCCTCCAGGGGAAGGAGGGACACCTAGGGATACGTGAGATCTCCCCTTCTTTCCCAGCAGAGGTTCCTCCTCTCAGTCCTGCTCCATTCTATTCCATGGGTGACGCTCTAGTATTTGGGGTATTTTTAGAAGAGAATTCAATTCTTTTTTTAGATAGCTTTTTATTTACAATCTATAGGGAAGGAGAGAACATTCCCCTTTGCAAGACCTTGTAGCCCTTTCTGATACTCCTCCCCCGGACAGGAAGTAATCTAATACAGTTTAAACACATGCAGTTCTTCCATACTTAATCCCACATTTTTCATGCTGCAGAAGAAAAATCAGATCAAAAAGGGGAAAAAATGAGAAAGAAAATAGCCCAGAACAAACGTGAAAACCCTGTGTTGTGATCCCCGTTCAGTCCCCGCTCTCTCCAGCATAAGTCTGTTGGAATTGTTTTGAATTGCCTTCTATTCTATAAGATCCAAGTCCGTGAGAAGTGATCGTTGTATGATCTTGTCACTGTGGACAGTGTTGTTTTGGGTTCTTTCTCTGCCCTTAGCATTAGTTCACTGAAATCTGTCCAGGACTTGCTATAATCTGCCTGCTGTTCCTTTCTCATAGAGCAATAACATCCTGTTATACTCATGTACCCGATGGTTTGCGTTGCTCTCCCTAAGAGAGAGTAGTTCTTAAGTAAAACCTGGACCAGACTCTGGGTGTTCATGGACTTATTCTATCCCGGCCTCTACACTGATGAGAGGCTACATTGTGTTTGACTGGTTATGATACAGTATTTCTGTAATTGTGTATCATGTCTTCCCGGATCTGATCACTTCCTTTGCCTTTGGTCATATATACTCCCAAGGAGTGGGCTTTGACCTGTGTGGAAAAGAACTTGAGGTCCCCAGGTGCTGCCTCTGAATTATTCCCCTGGGGGTGGGGGAAACAGGTAGACTCTGTTCTTGAACTTGGCTCTGGGGGTTCTCAGTGATCTCATTGTCCATCTCGGTAAGAGTTGGGTGGAAGTGATCAAAGTGATCATGGGATTGACCTTGGGGACCAGTTGTACCTTCCCCTTCGTCACTGTTATAGTTTTTTCCCTCCCTAGGGTTTCATTGTTGTAAATGCACATAAGAACAGTGTCCAACATTCACTTTTGTAACACTCTTGTGTTCTAAATTTTAGCCCTTCCTTCCATTCTCCTCAGGAAGCCGGCAGTGTGCTATGGCTTAAAGATGTATAATATTTTAACCATGTTTTCCCCCATTGTTGTTATACAGAAAAAACTAGGCCAAAAGGAAAACGAGAGGAGAACTCGTCATTAAGAGCATTAATAGTGGAAAAGATGACCATTGGTGGATGGTGGGCCTGTTTTCATTAGCTGCTCTGTGATACTTATTAGGACGATGTTCTCCTGGGCCAAGTGATATGGGGGAGAAGACTTGAGGTCGATGGGACCTTTCGTTATTGGCCTTTGGGAATGTTCTGCTTCTTGCTTGGGGATGTGAGGATGTGGGGAGAACCTTGAGGATGAGGTGGGCTATACTTGGTCCTGTAGTTTGGGGCATTTAAAATGCTTGAGGTTGAAGACTCTGCCAGGCATTGATTGTCACTTGTGCCTCCCTGTGCAGCTAACCTGCGAGCAATGAGGCAGAAATGGCTGAAAGTCTGTTGTTTGAGGCTCCCTGTGTGTCCTTCTGTCCCAGGTTCTTCCCTTATATGTGACTTGAGATGGAGATGAGTTACAAGGGGGGAGCCATGGAAAGGACTCCTTGCTGGTTCCATGGGGCGCCCTCTAGGGAGAGCAGGAACTCTGTGAGAGGGGGAGACTGACCCACTTACTGAGGGCCCCGGCTGGGGCTCTCCCTCCCAAGACTTCCCAATCAGGGTGCCCACACCCGTCTGGTCCTTCATCTAGTAGTCAGTTGATAAGATGACTCCTGCCTTTAGTGGGGGATCCCTTGGCCGGCCCAATCAGACCCTGACATACTGGAGAGCTCCTGTCCTGAGTCTGCAATGTCACTTTCACATCCTCCCAGTGGGAGAGCCCCGGGTCTGGGCTCCCATAGGCCCCTTCCTGGTTTCTTCCCCTGCCAGGATTTCAGGGCCAGCCCCTGTTGACTTGTGCAGACTTTTCACAGATCCCTGTCCAGCCTGAATTGGGATTTTGGCTTTGCTTTTTTGACATTTGTTCTAAGATAACCTTTTATGGCAGTTTCCAGTAGATTGGAGAGACTTGATAATTCCATCCCTCAATTTTCTGGGTCTTTTTTACTCTTATCTTACTGTGTATGAGTCACAAAGTGCAGTTTTAAAGTGTCTTCCGTCCCTGGGTCATCAGCATCAAACCCTGACTCCTTCATGTTATCGTTTAATCTGTTCATATATTCTGCTTGTGACCTCTTCCTTCCCCAATTCTCCAAAGGCATTTTTCACATTGGGTGACTGTGATACTGCGTTTCTGATTCCTATGACTATTTATTCAATGATACCCCAATTTTAAACTTCTCCCGAGATCCGTTTTCTCTGGGCTTCAAACCTTGGATTCTCAGCTTCCCTTCAGCCTGGAGAACATGGGATGACTGACTGGGACAAATACCCCTTAGATGCTCTGCTGCCATCCTCACACCTCAGGCCTCACCTCCGAACATGAACCCCCAAACCTCTACGACCCTTGCCAGCTCGAAGCAGTTAAGAGGAGATCGGCGCCCCTGTTCCCATGTGTATTTGGAGGTGACTGCTTGAGGGGGGGATAAAGAGGGGGCCCCGGAATTGGAACATCCTAGAAGGAGAAAATATTCAGTTCTGCCTCAATAAGAGACTCTACCAAGTCCTTTTTTTCTCTTAAATGAAGTTAAGTTTTAACTGCTTGAGGGGGGAATGAGGCGGTTGTTCTGAGCCAACTTGGGCTCTCCCAGCCCCCATTGGATCTGAGCCAACTTGGGCTCTCTTTATCTCCTCTCCCCTCACATTTCCTTACTAGACTTTAACCTTACTTCCAAACCCTATAATAAACCTCTTTTATCAATCAAGCACTTCAGTGATGGCGTCAGTGAGACTTGGGCTCCAGGTCCTTGGCGCTTCTCTTAGAGCTTTTCTCAGCTTTCTCTTCATTTTCCTTTGTGTAAAAGGACACACAAGTGGACTGGCTGATCTGGAGCTTTTCTTGGGATGTTCTTAGGGGTCTCTTCCTGGTGTGGCTCAAGATGGAGCCTGGGGTCACTTGCATGTTTAGCCCCAGGGAGAGCCCTAGAAAGGGCTCCATCCTGAGATCCCTTGTGGTCCCCTCCGGAAAGAGCAGGGCTTGTGTGTGTCGGTTCCCCCAAGGTCCCTGCCCGAGCTGTGTCCCTTCTTCCACTATTTACTCTGACTGCTGAGTCCCTTTTTCCTGTATTTATCTGAGGGGACATGAGGCTGTGGGCTCAGTGTGGGGAAGTTCCTGTGTGAAGGGCAGGATTTTTCCACATCCTTGGACAATGGTCAGGGAATGGGGTCCCCTGGCCTTTACTGGTTGGCCTCTGAGACAGGCCAGGAATAAGTCTCCCAGCTTCTCTGCACACCCTCATTGTGTAAAACCCGAATATGGTCTTGTTGATGACAATTCTTGCTGGCTTCTTTCCTGGCCGGGATGTTGGGGCAGGCTTGGGTGGTATCAATCCAGCAGGAGTCCAGTGGCTTCCAGGTTCCATCCCTCCCCTTGGGGTGCAGAAGGCCCGAGGTCTTCCCTTCAAGTCCCTGAAAGGAAGCAGGAAGAACTGGTGAGAGCCCTCCTTTTTAAGGGGAACCAGCTCCCTGCCACTTTGCCTATACCTTTTAGGAGGAGAAAGGTGTTTTCATAGCAGAAGTATAAAAAAACTTATCTCAGTGGTACTTTTTCTTCTAGTAACATGTAAAGATATTTTTCAGTATTTTTTTGGTGAGAGTTTGTGTTCAAAATTTTTTTCTCAGGCTCCCTTATTTCTCTCCCCAAGGCAGCAAGTAATCTGATAATGAAATACCTGTGTTCTTTTCCATATTTGTTGTGATGTGGAAGAAAAATCATACAGAAAAAGAAAAACCCTGAGAAAAAAAGACAAAGGTGAAGATGGTATGGTTTGGTGCACTTTCAGTCTCCATAGTTCTTTCCCAATAATCATTCCCCTCGGAGGAGAACAAGTGAACTCGATGTTTTAGAACTTAGTTTTGGGGGTTCTCAGTGATCTCATTGTTCATCTTGGCAAAAGTTAGATGGAAGTGATCACTAGATTGACCTTGGGGAGCAGTCGTACCTCCCCCTTCATCACCATTATAGGTTTTTTCCCTCACTAGGGTTTCATTGTTGTAAATACACATGATAATAGTGTCCATCATTCATTTTTGTAAAACTGTGTTCTACGTTTTTGTCCTTCTGTTCTCCCAGGACAGCCAACATTGTGCTATGGGTTAAACATGTACAGTCCTTTTAAACATGATTAAAAATGATTTAAACATGATTAAACATTGTTGTAGTACAGGAAAAATTAGGCCAAAAAAGCAAAAACATGAGGAGAATTCATTGTGAGCATTAATAGTAGAAAAGACTCCCTTGGGTGAATGGTGGGGCCTGTTCTCATTAGCAGCTCTGTGATGCGCATTGGGACATGTTCTCTTGGCCAAGTGATTTGGGAGAAGAGAAGACTAAGGGTTGATGGGACCTTTCGTTATTGGCCTTTGGGAATATTCTATGTTTCTTGTTTTGGGATGTGAGAATGAGAGGAGAACCCTGAGCTTGAGGGTAAAGTGGGCTATACTTGGTCCTGTAGTTTGGGGCATTTAAAGGGCTGGTCCCCACATCCAGCAGGACCGGAATCAACCCTGTGTCCCCTACCTCCCTTTGGGGACAGAAGGCCGAGGCCTCTGCAACCGTTCAGTGGGCACAGGAGACCTGAAGGAATGGGGAGAGCTCTGCCCATCCAAGCTGACAGTGAAGGGGGCTCTCTCTGGGTCTGAATGCCAGTCTGTGGCCTGGGGAAGGATGGGATCAAGGGAGCAGGACAGATATGGGGTCCTTCCATGGGCCCTGTTCCTCGTGTCTTACTGAGTGCCTTCCTATTCTGGTGTGACACACAAAGGCAGGGATCCGGGCTGGGCTGTTGAATCCGTGGCACTTCCTGCTCCCCACAGATAGCTCTTGGAGGGCTTCCCTGCCAGCGTTGTGCCCTCAGTGGAGGGAAAGAATTCATTCATCCTGGGGACTTTGCAATTTTCTTGGATCAAGATCTTGATGAGGATAGTTAAGTTTTATACAGTTGGCCATTGTCCTGTCGTGCTGTGGTCGTGTGCCATGTTCTGGCTCTGTTCACCACAACTTGTATCAGACACAAGATTTTGCGTTTCTTTGAAACCATCCTGGTCATCATTCCTAATAGCGCAACGAGTCAGGGTTGTTCCTATGGTATTAGTGGCTTTTTTCCTCACACCTCAAATCTTAAAATTTGTATGAAATATTCATTTATTTGGATGTATCCAAACCGTGAGAAGGGAGAGGAGGAAAGAAGGTGGAAAGCAGGATTCTGGGGGACGCAGCAATGGCCTCCCACAGGCCAAATCTGTCTAAGTAGAGAATGAGATCACTTTGTGATTTTGACAAAGCTGATGTGTTTCCTTTAGGTTCTTATTGTGTTTTGGCTCTCAGTGTAGGGAAGGAAAAACGGAGGGGGGGCAATGATGATGAGTGTTCTTTGGCTAGAGAAGTGGGGATGAACACAGTCTGGAACTGGGATGAAGCATTCTGAGGTCCCTGGATTTTGGGTGCAGGATGTTGGGGTATCTGGTATCTCCTTTGGGTATGATCTTGGTTGCTCTCTTCTCCACTTGGGTTCTGGAGGTTCCATTCTAAGGGATAACCCCGTGATCCCTCCCCCAGCCTAGTCATAGTCCTGGCCAGCCTGGGATTCCCAAGTTCATTCTGTATTCAAGTGTTCATCCATTCCCTGTGTGTGAGGTTTCCCAAGTGTCTTGCTTGCATCATTGCCTTGATGAGAGGCTACATTGTGCTTGACTGATTATTGTGTGTAAGGGCCCATTAGAAAGGTCAGGCAAGCACAATTGAGATGTAAGTAAGCCAGTGGTCTCTGAGGTCCCCGGATGTGATTGGAGTTGAGTTCTTAGGAACTTCCTTTGTGGGTGGGACCTCCAGCCATGGCGGGAATCCTAAAATCTCACTCAGGAATGGGATGTAATCTCTGTTATGGATTGGCTTGTTGCCTATGACCTCATAGACCTTATTTAAGCTCAGAGGAAGAGGAACTCCATCCCTCTGAGGTGGGAGTTTTTCCATCTGGAGCTCAGCTTGGGGAGAGATAAGAGTGCAGGAGGTCATAGAGCGAGATGTAGACCACATGATAAAGTCTAAGCACAACACATCACTTGAGAGTTTTGACAGTCAAGTTTAGACTGGTTCTATATGAGATAGCAGCCAGAGGATTCTGGAGATCTCAAAACAGAGGGAAGATTTGTCACATTTGCCAGAGTCAATTCCTAATGAGGAATCTAGCAAATGGTGTTAAGGGATTCCTGTTTTATAGGTCAGTCTGGGCCTGGGACTAGGGAGCAGTTTGAGCTGATCTCCAACTGAATAAGCTACTGGGAGTAGTCCTGGAGTCATTTTCAACTCAACAGAGGGTGCAGGTAGTTAATAGAGGGTGTAGTGGCCCCCCAAGATTTGTAACTGAATGAAACCCCTTAACTTCCCTGAAGGGTAGATGTGTCAGAGGAAAGTCTGAGTTAACCCTCAAAAGTCAAGGAGGACACAATTTGTATCATTTCCCTCACTCAAGCAGTCCCCTCAAATTCATTTGGGAAAAAGGGGTGAAGATCCCTTCTTCTGACACTGTTTCAAGCTGGCAAGGGGTACTCAGAAATTTTTTCTGTAAAGATAAGATCTTCTATTCATCTCTGTCCTTGACATCAGGATAATGGAAACCCCCCATTTCCCAGAATGTCTGTCTTCCCCCTGGGTGATGCTGCTTCTGGGCCACATTCCCAGCTCCTTTGCTCCTGCATTGTCTCATTCCGGTCCCTTTGATGCTTTAGTGTGTGGAAGCTGTTCGGTCCTGGGCAATCCTGATCATGGCTCCTGCATGTTTGGAAAGTCTCTTTCTGGTTGCTTGCAGCCTTTTCTATATTGCTTGGAATTTTCATTTGGGGATCTCTTTCAGGGGACAATCAGTGGATTCTTTCAGTTGCTCTTTTATTCTCTGATTCTAGTGTATCAGGGTAGTTTTCTTTCATGATTTCTCTAGTGATGTTGTCCAGGCTCTTTTTTTCCCCCCAATGTGATTTTCTGGTAGTCCAGTAATTCTTATATTGTCTCTCCTGGATCTAATTTCCAGATCAGTTATTTATCCAATTAGATAATTTACACTTATGTATCTTTTTGGTTTTGTTTGACTGATTTCCATCCTTACCATATGTATTTGTGTAGAATTCGTGTCCAACATTCATTTTTGTAAAACTCTGTGTTCTAAATCTTAGTCTTTCTTTGTATTCTCCTCAGGACAACTGACATTGTGCAATGGGTTAAACATGTACAGTCCTTTTAAACATGATTCTCCACATTGTTGTTGGACAGGAAAAATTAGGCCAGAAAGGGAAAACGTGAGGAGAATTCATCATTAAGAGCATTAATAGTAGAAAAGACACCCTTGGGTGCATGGTGGGGCCTGTTCTCCTTAGCGGTCCTGTGATGCTCACTGGGATGTGTTCTCTTGGCCAAGTGATTCGAGAGAGGAGACTTAGGGTTGATGGGACCTTTAGTTATTGGCCTTTGGGAATGTTCTGTTTCTGTTTCTTTCTTTCTTTCTTTTTTTTAATTATAACTTTATTGACAGAACCCATGCTAGGGTAATTTTTTTTTTTTTTTACAATATTATCTCTTGCACTCACTTCTGTTCTGATTTTTCCCTCCTACCCTCCACCCCCTTCCCTAGATGGCAAGCAGTCCTATATATGTTGAATATGTCATAGTATATCCTAGATGGAATGTTCTGTTCCTTGATTTAGGATGTGAGGAGAACCTTGAGCCTGAAGGTGAGGTGGGCTATACTCGGTCCTATAGTTTGGGGCATTTAAACAGTTTGAGGTTCACAAGGTCTCCTTTGGGGTCTCCTGGTGATAGGGATGGAGGGCATCCTGCTCTGTCTCATGGATGTCGGGAAGGCGCTTGCCTGGCATGGAAAGATCGGGGTTCGATGATTGAGATGGTCTAGTACATTCCTGTGCCATGTGGTTCGACCTATGAACAAAAGGGCTTGTGGGCCCCAGGATTGCCTCAGTGTGGACATTGGGGGGATGTTCTTTTGGGTCCTGCCTTTTGTGAGGTTGATAATGGGCCTTGGGTTTCATGGGATGTCTTTGGGACCTTCTGGGTTGTTTTGATTTCTTGATAATTGTTCATGGTGTTAAAGGGGATGGCAGGGACTTGGAGCTCAGGAGCTCAGTCCTTTTAAATAACATTTCCATATGTGGTACATTATCCCAGAGAAATGGGACTCAGAGGGAAGAGCCCACGAGAACCCCTCACTCCTCTGTTGGGAGCATTGAGAGTAGAGACCTCCTGAGGCAGACAGAGAGACCTGTTTTAATCTGTCCCTGGCTGATGCCTCTCAGGAACCTGCCTTGGCTGCTGGGGGGACAATGTGTGGTGCCTAGTGGGACACGGTCTCCTGGGCCAAGTGACAGGAGGGGGAGAAGCCTCGGGCTTGGGGGGGTCCTTTGGCTTTGGCCCTTTGGGATGTTCTTGTTTCTGGCTCTGGCACATCCTAGCCCTCGGGGGTGACATGGGGGGGATCTCCTCGTTCCAGGGTTTGGGACGTTGGCCGCTGGGCTCAGAATCCTTGGGATGTCTTGGGCCTGAGCCTTGCAGGGTGTCCTCCTGGGTCTCTTAGTTCAGGGTCTTTGTAGGGACCCAGTTACCCTGGGGTGAAACTGATAGATCTGTGTGGCTGCTTCCCAAGGGGTCTGGTTGGGCTCTGGAGGAACGGCCTGGGGCTCCCCTGGACCCTGTCGGGTTCCTGGAGAATATTCTGGAGCGTTTCTCTATGCTTATGGTCGGGCCCTTCTAAGTGACCAGGCTCGACAGCAGCCTGGCCCAGCCCCCTGAGTGTGGGGTTCTGACTGTCTGCTCCTTAGTGGGACATTAGGAGCAAGGTTCCAGAAATGGGCCTCTCTCCCCTGGCCTCCTCCTGGGTCCCTTTGCTGTCTGGGGCTTCAGAAGGAGGTGTCCCTGATGTTTAGCCAGGGGGACAGCCACGGAAATGCCTTCCCTCTGGTGGTCCCGTATGGTGCCCCCGTGAGAACTGGCCGTGGAAGTGAGAATAGGGGAGAGGATTGCTGAGGAAAGGGAGAGAGAAGCTGACAGTGTTATTCCTAGTTTAGGGGTCTTTTCTTGGGGGACCAGACACTATTTCCTAAACACTGAGCAGAGCAGATACAAGAAGCTTTGGATCAGAAGAGGAGAAGACGGAGGTTCTCATGTGCTCAATTGTGCAGAGATGCTGGTCCGGCCTCCAGGGGCAGGAAGGACCACTAGGGATACAGCTGAAATCTCCCCTCTTTTCCCAGCAGAGGTTCCTCCTCTCGGTCTTGCTCCATTCTATTCCATGGGTGATGCTCCAGCATTTGGGGTATTTTTAGAAGAGAATTCAATTCATTTTTAAATAGCTTTTTATTTACAATCTATAAGGAAGGGAGAGAACATTCCCTCTTGCAAAACTTTGTAGCCAAACTTTTTTCTTCTTCCCTTCCTGACACCCCTCCCCAGACAGGAAGTAATCTAGTACAGTTTGAACACATGCAGTTCTTCCATACTTATTCCCACATTTTTCATGCTGCAGAAGAAAAATCAGATCAACAAGAGGGGAAGAAATGAGAAAGAAAACAGAAAGCCCAGAACAAACGTGAAAACCCTGTATTGTGATCCCCATTCAGTCCCCACTCTCTCCAGCATAAATCTATTGGAATTGGTCTGAATTGCCTTCTTTTCAACAAGAGCCAAGTCCATGAGAAGTGATTGTTGTATGATCTTGTTGCTGTGGACAATATTCTTTGGCTTCTGTTCTCTTCCCTTAGCATTAGTTCACTGAAGTCTGTCGAGGACTTTCTATAATCCCCCATGCTGATCCTTTCTTATAGAGCAATAACATCCTGTTACATTCATTTACCAATGGTTTGCACTGTTCTCCCTAACAGAGAGTAGTTCTCAAGTAATACCTGTACCAGACTCTGGGTGTTCACGGACTTATTCTATCCCGGCCTCTACATTGATGAGAGGCTACATTGTATTTGGTCGTGGTACAGTATTTGTATAACTGTATCATGTCCTCCTGGATTTGATCACTTCCTTTGCCTTTGGTCACTCCCAAGGAGTGGGCTTTGACCTGCACAGAAAAGAACTTGAGGTCCCCAGGTGCTGCCTCTGAATTATTCCCCTGGGAAGACAGATGGACTCTGTTCTAGAACTTATCTTTGGGTTCTCAGTGATCCCATTGTTCATCTTAGTAAAAGTTGGGTGGAAGTGATCATGGGATTTGACCTCAGGGAGCAGTTGTATCTCCCCCATTCATCACCATTATAGTTTTTTCCCTCACTAGGGTTTCATTGTTCTCAATACACATAAGAAAAGTGTCCAACATTCTGTTTATGTGTTGTAAGTTTTTGCAGGGTGTGATTCTGACTCCCAGTGCCTCCCCATTCTTGCTTTGTCACTGTCCGATGGCCACAGGTTACAGACAGGTGGTAAAATGATCAGAGGCAACTTTTTCTGTCTCCCAGACATTTAGTTTTCTCCAGAGATCTATCATGTCTAACTTGTCTAGTATTCTATTTACTACTTTGACTTCTTTCTTCTTTATTTTGTGGTTTGATTTACCTAGTTCTGAGAGTGCAAGGTTGAGATCTCTAACTATTATAGTTTTGCTGTTTATTTCTTCTTGCAGCTCTCTTAATTTCTCTTTTAAGAATTTAGATGCTACACCACTTGGTGCATATATGTTTAATATTGATATTGCTTCATTATCTATGCTACCCTTTAGCAGGATATATTGCCCTTCCTCATCTCTTTAATTAGATCAAATTTTGCTTTTGCTTGATCTGAGATGAGGATGCCTACCGCTACTTTTTTGACTTCATTTGAAGCATAGTAGATTCTGCTCAAAACTTTTACCTTTACTCTGTATGTATAGCCCTACTTCAATTGTGTTTCCTGTAAACAACATATTGTAGAATTCTGGCTTTTAATCCAGTCTGCTAACCTCTTCCTCTTTATGGGGGAGTTTATCCCATTCATGTTTATGGTTAAAATGACCAATTCTGTATTACTTGCCATCTTGTTAACCCCTGTTTATGCTTTTCTCCTTTTCTTCCCCTTCATCCCCTCCCCAGTATTAAACTTGTCAGCACCACTTGCTTCTCACAGCTCTCCCTTTTTAGGATTCCTCCCCCTGTCTTACCACTTGTTCTCACAATTTCTGTATTCCCTTCCACTTAACTTACACTTCCCTTTTCAATTTTTCCCCTGCCACTTTTCAATGAGGTAGGAGAAGTTTCACCATAAATTGAATGTCTAATATTTTCCTCTTTACGCCAATTCTGATGAGAGTAAGATACGCACTATGTTCATCCCCCTCCATTATTTCTCTCAGATATAATAGGTTTCTTTTGACTCTTTGTGAGATGTAGTACCCCCACTTTACCCTTTTTGTGGTACAATTTCCTTTCCACATCTAGTTTCTAGAACAAATTATATATGTGTTCTTTATATATTTTTGTAGCAGAAATATAGTTCCCTAGATTTTTTTTTTTACCTTTTTAGGTTTCTCTTGAGTCCTGTATTGGAGATCAAACTTTTTGTTCCAGTTTTTTTCTTCAGAAATCGATGAAGTTCAACTATTCCATTCAATGTCCATCTTCTTCCCTGGGAAAAAGAAACCTCATTTTGCCTGGGTAGGTTATTCTTGACTGCATACCAAGTTCCTTAGTCTTTCGGAATATCAGATTCCAGGCCCTTTGATCCTTTGATCAAAGTAGCTTAGATAGATGTGTGTGTCCTCTTCACCATCTTGGCAGGAAGTACCAGATGGCCCTTTTTATTTAAGTGTGAGTTGGATTTGAGGCAGAGTTGTATGAAATTGTTCGCTTCTCTCTTCTGAAGCCATTGGGTCAGTGGCACCTGAAGGAAGGTCTTGCCAGTTGATGAACTCTGTCCTGTGTTGGGGCACTAGGGGATGGGGTCAATGCCCACCAGTGCCAGGGATTCTCCTCCTCCTCTCCCCGCCCTTCTATGGCTGCCCTGAGGGTGGAAGCCTTCATGGCCTCATGGGGGGGGGGGAAGGGGAGTCCTGGATCTTTGAGATTCAAGGCACTGAAAGTGTCTAAAAGGATGGATGAAATTGGAAGCTTATGCAAGAGAACCTGATGTTGTTTTGTTGAGATGTGGTTATAGGGGGAGAAATCCCTTCTGCTCAGAGCTGCAGGTCCAATGGGAAAGAATATGGGAACTTGGAATCTGGGGCAAAAAGGAAGTTTTATTTTTTCACTGAGGAGGTGGCTTTCGTAGTCCATTCCTAATGAGAACTCTAGTAAAAGGTGTGTTAGGGTACCCCTGTTGTATGGGTCAGTCTTGGCCTGGGGCTGGGGAGCAGTTGGAGCTGATTATCAGGCCAAGATCTCCAACTGAATAAGCTTCTGGAAGTGGTCCTGGACTCATTTTCAGCTCAACAGTGGGTGCAGCTAGTCAATAGATGGTGTAACTAGTCAACAGAGGGTGCAGTGGCCCCCAAGATTTCTAACTCAACTAACTAACTTCTAACCAACTGCCCTGAAGGTAGATCTGTCAGAGGAGTCTTAGCGTTCACTCCCAAAAGTCAAGGAGGATACAATTTGTATCATTTCCCTCAAACAGTTGCCTCAAATTCATTTGGGGTAAAGGGGTGAAGGTCTTTTCTTCTGAAACTGCTTCATGCTGGCAAAGGGTGCTCAGCCATTCTTTTTGTAAAGATCAGATCTTCTATTCATCTCTGTTCTTACCACATTTCCCAGAATGTCTGTCTTCCCCTGGGAGATGCTGCTTCTGGGATGCATTCCCAGCTCTTTTTTCCACTGCAGTGTCTTATTCAAGTCTCTTTGATGGTTTAGTGTGGAAGCTGCAAGGTCCTGGGCAATCCTGCTCATTGCTCCTGCATGTTTGGATCGTTTGTTTCTGGTTGCTTGCAGCATTTTCTTCCTGATCTGGTAATTCTGGAATTTAGCTAAAACATTGCATGGAGCTTTCATTTGGGGGCTCTTTCAGGGGGTGATCAGTGGATTCTTTCAGTCGGTATTTTATTCTCTGATTCTAGTGTATCAGGGTAGTTTTCTTTCATGATTTCTTGAGCGATATTATCCAGGCTCTTTTTTCCCCAATGTAATTTTCTGATATCCAGTAATTCTTATATTGTCTCTGCTGCATCTAATTTCCAGATCAGTTGTTTATCCAATGAGCTAATTGACATTTACTTATGTATTTTCTGGTTTTGTTTGACTTGATTTCCATTCTTCCCATATGTATTTGTGTAGAATAAAGGGAGAGAATGTTGCCTCATTTGGATCTTCCTTTAGTTTTATTGTCAGGTTTTCGATCTTGACCACAGACAGTGTTATTATGTCAGTGAGTCCAGTCTGTTCTTGTGCTGGAATGGCCAACGGTTCATGGCTCCAGCATCTTCTTCTGGACTCTGCCCCTAATCCTTTATTTTAGGGGAAGCTTTTCCCTGCCTCCTTCCCTACCATTGTTGGTCAGCTTTCAGTGACAGGAAGTTGTTTCCGATCATAAAAGTTATTGGGGCTCTTTTCAGCAGCACTTGTGGCTCCCATTCATGCCTTCTGAGACCACATGGGAATCAGATTCCTTCTCCAGGTCACAATTTTTTAATTATTTCAAGAGAGCTATGAGTTCCCTAGGTCTGGGCATCTTTCCCTGGCCCTGAACACAGCTTCCTGTATGTCCTCCTCATAGTGAGGCTGTTAGAGCCTTCCAGGTGAGTCCTGCCCTCATGGCTGGGACATCCGAGTCAGCTCCCACATCCAACAGGACTGGAATGGACCCTGTGTCCCCTTCCTACCCTTGGGGACAGAAGGCAGAGGCCTCTGTAACCCTTCAGTGGACAAATGAGACCTGAAGGAATGGGGAGAGTTCTACACATCCGAGCCGACAGTAAAGGGGGCTCTCCCTGAGTCTGGATGCCAATCTGTGGCCTGGAGAAGGATGGACTCGGGAGCAGGGTATACATGGAGTCCTTCCATGGGCCCTGTTCCCCATGTCTTACTGACTGAGCGCCTTCCTACTGTGGGGTGACACACAAAGTCAGGGATCCCGGGCTTGTCTGTGGGAAGCAGGAGTGTGCCATGGACTCAACAGCCATCTCTCGGAGGGCACCCCTGCCAGTGTTGTGTCTTTAGCAGAAGGAAAGAATTCATCATGGGAACTTTGGAATTTTCTTGGATCAAGATCTAGATGAGGATAGTTAAGTTTTGCACAGTTGGCCATTGTCCTGTCGTGCTGTGGTCGTGTGCCATGTTCTGGTTCTGTTCACTACATGTTGTATCGGACACAAGATTTTGCATTTCTTTGAAACCATCCTGGTCATCACTCCTAATAGCATAATGAGTCAGGGTTGTTCCCATGGAATTAGTGGCTTTTTTCCCCTCACACCTCAAATCTTAAAGTTTGTATGAAATATTCATTTATTTGGATGTATCCAAACCGTGAGAAGAGAGAGGAGGAAAGAAGGTGGAAAGCAGATTTGGCCTGCGGGAGACCATTGCTGCATCTCCCAGAATCCTGTCTTAAAGTAGAGAAATGAGATCACTTTGTGATTTTTGAGAAAATGATATGTTTCTTTTAAGTTCATAATTGTATTATGAATATACATATATTGTATGTATGAATATACATATTATGTACAATGTACATAATACATAATACAATAAGTATTTTGGCTATCAGTGTTGGAAAGGAAAAACAGGTGGGGGGATGATGATGAGTGTTCTTTGGCTAGAGAAGTGGCAATGAACAGTCTGAAACTGGGGTGAAGCATTCCAAGGTCCCTGGATTGTTGGGTGCAGGATGTTGGGGTATCCAGTATCTCCTTTGGATATGATTTTGGTCACTCTCTTCTCCACTTGGGCACTGGAGGTTCTATTCCAAGGGATGACCCCCGTGATCCCTCCCCCAGCCTAGTCATAGTCCTGGCCGGCCTGGGGTTCCCAAGTTTATTCTGCATTCAAATGTTCATCCCTTCCCTGTGTGTGAGAGAGGTTTCCCTCGTTAGTGCTTACAAAGTGTCTTGCATCATTGCCTTGATGAGAGGCTACATTGTGCTCGGCTGGTTATTGTGTGTAAGGATTCATTAGAAAGGTCAGGCAAGCACGATTGAGATGTAAGTAGGCCAGTGGTCTCTGAGGTCCCCTGGTGTGATTGGAATTGAGTTCTTAGGGACTTCCTTTGTGGGTGGGACCTCCAGCCATGGCGGGAATCCTAAAATCTCACTCAGGAATGGGATGTTATCTCTTCATTATGATTGGCTTGTGCCTGTGACCTCAGACCCTATTTAAGCTCAGAGGAGGAGGGACTCCATGTGGAGTTTTTCCATTTGGAGCTCAGCTTGGGAAGGGATACTAAGAGTGCAGGAGGTCATAGAGTGAGATGTAGATTATGTGAATAAAGTCTAAGCTTGTCTGTCAAAACTCTCAAGTGATGTGTTGTGCTCAAAATGTGTCCATATGAGATAGCAGCCGGAGGATTCTGGAGACCTCAAAACAGGGAGGATTTGTCATATTTGCCAGAATTTCTCTGAATAGACCTAGGAGTTAGGATTGATTAGCATTAGTTGAGTGTGTAATAGTAACTCGCTAAGCCTTGAAATATTTATTAATTATTAAAAATTTTCTATTGTGATCAATAATGGTCTCTAGTTCATCTTTGGTCATCAATTTCTTCCTCCTCCACAAGTCTGAGAGATAAACTCTCCTATGTTCCTCTAATTTATTTATAATCTCATTCTTTATGCCTAAATCATGGACCCATTTTGATCTTACCTTGGTATACGGTGTTAATTATGGGTCCATGCCTAATTTCTGCCATACTAATTTCCAGTTTTCCCAGCAGTTTTTGTCAAATAATGAATTCTTACCCCAAAAGTTAGGATCTTTGGGTTTGTCAAACACTAGATTGCTATAGTTTACTTTTTTGTCTTGTGAATCTAGCCTATTCCACTGATCAACTAATCTATTTCTTAGCCAATACCACATGGTTTTGGTGACTGCTGCTTTATAATATAGTTTTAGATCAGGTACAGCTAGGTCACTTTCATTTGTTTTTTTTTTTTTTTCCACTAATTCCCTTGAGATTCTCGACCTTTTGTTCTTGCATATGAATTTTGTTATTTTTTCTAGATCATTAAAATATTTTCTTGGAAGTCTGATTGGCATAGCACTAAATAAATAGATTAGTTTAGGGAGTATGGTCATCTTTATTATATTCGCTCGGCATATCCAAGAGCACTTAATATTTTTCCAATTATTTAAATCTGACTTTATTTGTATGGAAATTTTTTTGAAATTTTGCTCATATAATTCCCGAGTTTCCTTTGGTAGATTGATTCCCAAATATTTTATGCTGTTGACAGTTATTTTGAATGGAATTTCTCTTTATATCTCTTGCTGTTGGATTTTGTTGGTGATGTATAAAAATGCTGAGGATTTAATGGGGATTTATTTTGTATCCTGCAACTTTGCTAAAGTTATGAATTATTTCTAATAGAGAATTCCAGAGATTCTACTAAAAAGCTAAGTATACCATCATATCATCTTCAAAGAGTGATAGTTTGGTTTCCTCATTGCCTACTCTAATTCCTTTAATCTCTTTCTCGACTCTTATTGCTGAGGCTAGGGTTTCTAATACAATATTGAATAATAATGATGATAGTGGGCAACCTTGCTTCACTCCAGATTTTACTGGGAAAGGTCCCAGTTTTTTCCCATTGGATGTGATGCTTACTGATGGTTTTAAATATATGCTGACTATTTTGAGGAAAAGTCCATTTATTCTTATCCTCTCAAGTGTTTTTCATTAGGAATAGATGTTGGGTTTTATTAAATGTTTTTTCTGCATCTATTAAGATCATATGGTTTTTGTTAGTTTGGTTATTGATATAGACAATTATGCTAATAGTTTTCCTAATATTGAACCAGCCCTGAATTACTAGTATAAATCCTACTTGGTCATAGTGTATTATCCTGGGGATGATTTTCTGTAATCTTTTTACTAATATTTTATTTATGATTTAACATAGTTATTCATTAGGGAGATTGGTCTATACTTTTCTTTCTTTGTTTTAAACCTACCTGGTTTAGATATCAGTACCATGTCTGTGTCATAAAAGGAATTTGGTAGGACTCCTTCAATCCCTATTTTTTCAAATAGTTTATATAGCATTGGAGTTGATTGTTCTTTAAATGTTTGGTAGAATTCACATGTAAATCCTGGTCCTGGGGATTTTTTCTTAGGGAGTTGATTAATAGCTTGTTCTATTTCTTTTTCTAAGATGGGACTGTTTAGGATATTTACTTCTTCCTCTGTTAATTTGGGCAAGCTATATTTTTGAAGGTATTGTTCCATTTCATTTAAGTTGTTGAATTTATTGGCATAAAGTTGGGCAAAGTAACTCCTAATTATTGCTCTAATTTCCTCTTCGTTAGTGGCGAGTTCTCCCTTTTCATTTTTAAGACTAACAATTTGATTTTCCTCTTTACTTTTTTAAATCAGATTTACTAATGGTTTTCATTTTTTGGTTTTTCCCAAAGAACCAACTCTTAGTTTTATTAACAATAGTTTTTTTTCAATTTTTTGCCTCTCCTTTTATTTTAAATTTCAAGTTTATTTTGACTGGGGTTTTAATTTGTTCCTTTTCTAGCATTTTTTAGTTGTAAGGTTTATTGTTCTCTTTCTCTATTTTATGCAAGTAGGCCTCTAGGAATGAAATTTTCCCTTATTACCCTTTGGCTGCATCCACACATTTTTGGTTGACTCTCATAATTGTCATTTTCTTATGAGTTATTAATTATTCTATGTTTGCTATTTTAAATCATTCTTTATAGGATTTTTAATTTCCAATTATTTTTTGGTCTATTTTCCCCTAGCTTTTTGTTGAATGTAATTTTCATTGCATCGTGGTCTGAAAAGGATGCATTTACTATTTCTGCCTTACTGCATTTGAATTTGACGTTTTTATGTCCTAATATATGGTCAGTTTTTGTATAGGTTCCATGAACTGCTGAGAAGAGAGTGTACTCCTTTCTGTCTCCATTTAGTTTTATCCAGAAATCTATCATATCTAACTTTTCTAGTATTGTATTAACCTCTTTGACTTCTTTCTTATTTATTTTGAGATTTGATTTATTTAACTCTGAGAATGCAAGGTTGAAATCTCTCACTATTATAGTTTTGCTGTTTATTTCTTCTTGCAGCTCTCTTAATTTCTCTTAAGAATTTAGATGTACTACTTGGTGCGTATATGTTTAATATTGATATTGCTTCATTATCTATGCTACACTTTAGTAAGATATAGTGCCCTTTCTTATCTCTTTTAATTAGATCAATGTTTGCTTTTGCTTGATTTGAGATCAGAATGGCTACCCCTGGTTTTTTAACTTCACCTGAAACATAGTAGATTCTGCTCCAACCTTTTACCTTTACTCTGTATCTCCCTGCTTCAGGTGTGTTTCCTATAAAAAACATATTGTAGGATTCTGGCTTTTAATCCATTCTGCTAACCTGTTCCTCTTTATGGGGGAGTCTACCCGTTCACATTTATGGTTAAAATGACCAATTCTGTATTACTTGCCATTTGTTAAGCCCTGTTTATACTTTTTTCCCCTTCTTTCCCCCTTATCCCCCTCCTCAGTATTAAACTTGTGAGCACCACTTGCTTCTCATAGCCCTCCCTTTTTAGTATCCCTCCCCTCACCTTAAAGTTTCTCCCCCTATCTTGCTCCTTTTCCTCACAATTTCTATATTCCCTTCCACTTAACTTCTTCTCTTTTCACTTTTCCCCTGCCACTTTTCAATGAGGTGGGAGAAGTTTCACTGTATATGGAATATGTCTAATATTTTCCTCTTTAAGCCAATTCTGATGAGAGTAAGATACACCCTATGTTCATCTCCCTCCATTCTTTCTCTGATATAATAGGTTTCCTTTGCCTCTTTGTGAGATTAGTACCCTGACTTTACCCTTTTTCTGGTACAATGTCCTTTCCATCTCTAGTTTCTAGAATAAGGTATACATGTGTTCTTTATACATCTTTATAGCAGAAATATAGTTCTCAGGATTTCTTTTTACTTTTTTAGGTTTCTCTTGAGTCCTGTATTTGGAGAGCAAACTTTTTGTTAAGTTCTATTTTTTTTCATCAAAAATAGGTGAAATTCGCTTATTTGGTTGAATGTTCATCTTCTTCCCTGGAAAAAGATGCTCATTCTGGCTGGGTAAGTTATTTTTGGTTGCATACTGAGTTCCTTAGCCTTTCAGAATATCATTCTAGGCCTTTCAATCCTTTAATGTGGACACTGCTAGATCTTGGGTAATCCTTATTGTGGATCATCTATATTTGAATTGGTTTTTTCTAGCCGCTTGCAGTATTTTTTCCTTCGTCTGAGGGTTCTGGTATTTGGCCACTATATTTCTTGGAATTTTGATTTTAGGATCCCTTTCAGTAGATGATTGATGAATTCTTTCAACGTCTATTTTACCCTTTGTTTCTATGACTTCTGTGTACTTCTCTTTGATTTCCTGGAAAATAGTGTCCAGGCTCTTTTTTTCATCATTTTTCTGGGAGTCCAATAATTCTCAGATTCTCTCCTAGATCTATTTTCCAGGTCTGTTGTTTTACCAAGAACGTATTTGACACTTTTTCCCATTGTTTCATTTTTTTTTGGTTTTGCTTGACTGATTCTTGTTGTCTCCTCGAGTCATTTAATTCATTTGTTCGATTTTGATTTTCAATGAAGTTTTTTCTTCACTCACTTTTCAAATATCTTTTTCTAATTGTCCAATTGAGTTTTTAAGTGAGTTGTTTTGTTCTATGGAATTTTTTTTCATTTAGCCAATTTTATTTTTTAGAGAGCTATTTTCTGTTTCCAGTTCATTAATTCTATTTTTCAAGGATTTGATTTCTTTATCCTCTCTGTCTTTACATGAGTGGGATGACTTCTCCAGACTCTCTTGCCAAGCCTCCCTCTCCTTTTCCCATTTTTCTTCTAGCTCTCTTGTGAGAGCCTTTTTAATTTCTTTTATGAAATTCATCTGTGCTGAGGAACAGATGATCTCCTCCTGTGGGGATTCACCTGGAGACAGTCTGTTTTTAATCTCCTCAGGGTTTAATATCTGCTCTCGATCCGTATAGAAGCTATCAATTATTAAGGTCCGTTTAAATTTTTTGCTCATTTTGTCAGAGAAGAATCAGACAAACTAGCAAAGAAAAAAAAGAAAAAACCCAAAAGGAATCTGTTTTCTTTTTTGGTCTGGGTGGTGTTACTGAACTTCCTCTACAGACTGCTGGGGGGGGGGGGGCGGCGGCAGCGGCAGCAGTGAGACACTAGCAGGACTGCGCTGAGCCTGCCCTCTGATACTCTGAGAGTGTGTTGAGACACTGTGGGGGAGGGGAGGCCAAGTCCAAAGAGACTCCAGGTGTTCCGGGTTATATTTTTCACCCCCTGTTTTTAGCTTCTCTGCTTGTCTTCTGGCTTCTTGCCAGGGCAAAGCATCCAATCCTGTAGAAAAGTTCTCCTTGCAGCACCAGCTGAGATCACGCCCCACCCCCTCCAGTCTGCTTGGCTGTGAGCTGCCTGCTGTGCTCTTCCTTTTGCTGCCTGCCCTCAGCCTGTGCCCGATCTAAAACCCTCCCTGCCCTGGAGCAAAACCAGACCTTTCCTGTCTAATTTTCAAGGATGTCTTCTCGGTAACTGTGGCTTTTTTTTTTTTTTTTTCAGTCAAGCATTAATTCAGTGGTTTGTCATGAAATGAATTCTGAGAGAAAACTCAGAGCTTACACAGCTGTATGTCTCCTCTCTGCCATCTTCTGGGGTTTTTCTTGGGGCTTGCTTTCAGCTGCCTCTGAGTAATTCCTTTCAGTAAAAGCAGGAGAAGTGTACCTGGCGTTCTGGAGCTTTTCTTGGGGTTGTTCTTAAAGGCTTCCTCATTGTTCAGTTTGGTAAAAGACTAAAAGTGGATGGGATCCATGGGTTTGAACTTGGGTCTTACCTCCTCCTTCATCATCATAATTTGTCTTTTTATTTAGTAATATTTTATTTTTCCAAATACACAGAAAGATAATTTTCTGGTAGGGCCTGGGATAATTTGCATATTTAGCCAATGGGAGAATCATGCAAACGTGTTTCATCCTCATGGTCCCTTGTTGTGCCCAGTGAGAGGACCGACTGTGAGTGTTGGTTACCCTGAGGTATCCTGCCTGAGCTAAATCCCTTTTTACAGTTCTTACCTGGGGGATCATAGGCTGTGGGCTCAACATCAGGGATTTCAAGACAATGTGCCAGGTGTATGTGAAGGGTAGGAATTTTTTCCAAACTGAATTGTCAGGGAGGGGCTCTGAGCTCCTGCCTTTATTGAATGATCCTTTGGATAGCCCCATGTAAATCTTCCATAGTCAGCATCCTGTCTTAGCATTACACTTAGCTTCTCTGCACATTCTCTTATTAGGAAAGCCTGGACATTATCTTATATATGACTGAGTCTCTTCCTGTCTTCTTTCCTTCTTCTTTAAGACAAATTGTCCCACGTTCAGCAACCATAAGGCTTAATTTTTGCTCTCCTTTATGTAAAATGGCTCCTCTGAATTTACATGGAGAGTCAATTTTTGAGAACCCTTGTACTCGGTAACCATTCTTGGGCCAGCAGACTTTCTCCCAAGCATGGCTCCTGCACAAATAAAACAGCATTATGTAGTCATTTTTTTGTCCTGCCCTTTATTTTTTGGTACTTTCTCAATTCTCAAGCTTATTCTTGTAAGGGCTAACTTCCATTTCATTAAATAAATATCTATAACCAGCTACCTTAGATTGTTCCTTTCCATGGTTCATAATACTCTTCCCAATCTTACCAAAGCAAAACGAGAGCACTCTTGTGGACTAGAACCAACCCCAGTCACCCAAGCCACTCACCAGTCCTTGATAAAGGGCAGAGGGAGCACTCTTATGGTCTCTGAACCAGTTATTCCTTACCTGGATTGTGCACACTGATATGATCGATTCTAAACTTTCTTCTGCTGGAATAGCTTTAAGCTAATTAATTCTATCTTCCCTCTCCCCTGTAGCTCCATTCATTTCTGTTTCTTCCTTCTCTGAGTGTCTCTCTTCAGAAATTTCCCTGATTTGAGTGGGCGTTCCTGCAGGGACTCCCAGGACCAACTGAAAACTCTCTGTTCACTGGTGTGGGCATGCTCCTTCAAAAACAGCAACTATCCTAGACGAGCCCCCATTACTGTGTGGGACAGAGACAACCCCTTCCCAATTTGAAATCTGAGACTCTGAAGGTAGAAAAGCCAAAAGGATTTATTTCAATAGTCCTGGGACAAAGCAAATCCCAGCACAGAAATAGGAGTCCTAATTGTATATCGCTGAGTGGAATAAATAGTTCCAGTGCAGAATTGGCTTGTACCATCAATAGAATTCCCCCAGCCCCTTGTGACTTTTTCTCCCATTGAAGAGCAATCCAGGCTGGCTCTTTAAGGCCAATGTACCTGAGAGGCAAACAATAGGAGGTTAATGGTACAAGCCAAGGGCACGTATTAGGAATTTAATGCTGATATGGCAAAATGGAAAGAGGCAAGCAAAATGGGTTTGCCCAAGATGAGCTAAAGTCTGCAACTTTTGGTTGTTCATGTCTCCTAAAGGCTAAAAGCAGAAATGATCCCGGATCGCTTTTCTGATGTGGTCTTACATCTTCAGGAACGTTAATGGATCTTTTTCCTGAATAGTATTTTATTTTTCCAAATACACATTAAGAAAGCCTAAATGGTGGGCCCAGAGGATGTCATCCTGTGTCCCAGCTTCAGTGAGAGCATTAATGAGACTTGTAGGCCATGGGACACTCTAGGAGTTTTCTTGGGATTTGTTTTCACCTATCTGAATTATTCCCATGTTCATTCTGTATTCAAGTTCCTCCATTCCCTGTGTGGAAGAGAGAGGTTTCCACCGTTAGTGCTCACTTGTGTCACTGTCTTGATGAGAGGCCACCTTGTGCTCGGCGGGTCCTTGGACACCATTTCTCTAACTGTGAGTCCTGACTTCCTTCTCCCAGTTGTAATTGGTCTTTCTTTCCTAAGTCTCAGCACTTTACGCTTTCCTTTGTACTTCTAGAACACACATTTATTGTCAAAGATCTGGGGGTAAAATCAGCTCTGATTAAGCCAGTCTCATCAGGTGTGCTCCTCCTGCTCTCCATCTGTTCTTTTAGGGGTTTGTGGGAGACGATCTTTAAGGTCCCTTCTACTAGGTAAAAGATAAGGAGAAATCTTGTTAGCAGAGGCCAGAAGTGAAGTGGGAAAAATGGAGGTGGGAAGGGAGACAGTGGCACAATGGCTGTTTTCCAGTTTAGTTCCAATGTGCTGGGGCTCTGTGGGAGGTGCCCATGTGAGGTGGGAGAATCCTAAGGAAAGGCAGAAAAGACCTGGCCATTGTATTTCTTGCTTAATGGTGACTTCTTTGCTGGAAGAACTGACATGGTTTCCCAGGAGCTCAGAAATGCTGAGCAGAGCACAGAGAGCAAGAGGCACTTTGGACTGGAAGAGGACATGGTTTGTCTGTGTGAGATCCTGGTCCAGCCGCCAGGAGGAGGAGGGACCACTCGTGGTACAGCCGAGATACCCCTCTATTTTCCTCAGACCTGCCTCCTTCTCTGTTCTCTTCCATGGGTAAAACCCCATCATCTTCTGCTCCCCAGGTGACACCTCAGATATTGTGTAACATCTTGTTTCATTTGGACGTGTCCAAGCAGTGAGAAGAGAGGTGGAATGGAGGATAGGAAAGCAGGAGTCTCAGGGCTCAGCCAAGGCCCCAGCAGTTCTGTGTGATGAAGGTAATAAGATCAGGGAATGCGGTTTTTGAGAAATCTGATGGCTTTCCTTTAGGTTCCTGTCATACCTGGATACAGATGTTGTGAAAGAAATACAGATGTGGAGGCAACAATGGAGGAGATCCTTGTGGGAGGGTGCGATGCCAAAGAAACTGAGGCAAGACAGATCTGATTTTAATCTTTCAGCATGAAGAGTTTTTGGCTGGCAGGCTGGATGGGACTCATGTCCAGAAGTCATTCTGACCCCGAGGAACCGAGGCAGGGAACTTACATAAGGTTCTAGTTAATTTGGGATTCACAGAGGCAGATAAGGGGGCAAGGACGCTGGAAGGATGAACAAGCCATAATTCCAGGAAAGGATCATCACTTAATTCTGACAGGATAGGGGTCAATAGAAGAAGGTTGTGGACAGAAGATAGGGAGACCAGGGGCAATAAAAGAGAAGGAGGAGGAATTACCCCAGCAAGGATTGAGATAATGCACCTGGAGTTTGACACAATGGTATGTAAAATGGTCAGACCGTCAAGATTTTTCCTGACATTTCTCCCAGCCCTGATGGCAAGGAAGGGGGGGGGTGGCCATAATAATTTAATTCAGGGAATAACTATGGAAGTGGGTATGAACCCACTTGATTTGGGGGCAGCAGTTTGGGTCCCTGGATTCTAGGTGCAGAGTTTTGGGGTGCTAGCTCTCTCCTGTGGGGTATGATCTTGTGTGGTGTCTGCTGTCTCCCCATTCTGGATTAAATCACTAGTTAGCAGTTGTCCATGATCTGGGGTTTCAGGGACTGTTTCCCCTTGGCTCTTTTTGTCCCTGTGGATCCCAGGGCTATCAGTAGCAGAGATGCCCTGGGATCAATCCTGAGGGAAAGCCAGATTTTCCCCTTCATTTCTCATGGCATCCCAACCTTCAACAACTGAAGGGCTGTCCTAGGGCTGGAAATCAGGACTGTTCTCATTTGTCCATGGATGATGGATACAGGGTTTGAAAAGGGATGATCTCTGGTGAATGTCAGAGCGTGTTCTCCTGATTGAAATGAGTGGAGAAAGATGAGAATCTCCTTGTGGGCCTTGGAGAGAGTTCCCTTCAGTCATGGTGTTTGTTCCATGGGGAGAAGTGCTCGGGATCTGTGAGACGGCACACAGGAGCTCCTGGGGGCTAGGCCCAGTGCCTTGTTCTCCACTTGGTTGGGGCCACAGTCTCTGAGCTGACTGGTAAAGCCCAGCCTGAAACCAACTGTGCACAGCTCATGCAGGAACAACATTTCCTTCTGTGGTTCTCATTAGTGGACTAATGTTTCCTTTATTATTTATAACTGGCTTGTTCCAGCACTAAACATTATCTTAAATCTGGTGACAAGGGGAATTTGTGCAAGTGAACTAGAAATGATTCCACAGGCATATTCTGTCCTAATAACACTAATCTTTCACTGAGACAAATGATAAAGGAGAGGACACCATGGAGAGCATTGTCACTGTGGGAGAGAATCCAAAGATCCAGGAAATAATGGTGTTTCCCAACTGAGAGTCAGAAAAGATCGGTAGGGAAAAGGGCCAGGGGGGACCTGGTGCTCCTGAATTTCTCTGGGGCTGTTCTCCTTGTTCACCTTGGTTACAGACTGAGTGAGAGGGATCTGGGAGGGGGATCTCACCTCCTTCTTCATCCCTGTTATTTAAGATAATGAGCAGTAGAAGTGCTCCCTTGGGCTGGCAGTGGGGACCGTTCTCATCCGTCTCGGGCGCTGGCACTAGGGAGGGTGGGTTGCACAGCGCAGGACGACATGGGAACCGTGTTGGAAGGTTCTCCTGAGTTCAATGCTCTGCGAGCTGGAGGCCTTGGGCTCCAGGACACGGACCTTTTGGGGGGGGGTTCCTCGGTGCTTCTTGCTCTGGGATGTGCTGGCTGCCAAGGCCTGAGGGGGTGGGAGTGGAGGTGGAGGCCGAGGGGTCTTAGGCTGCGTCCTGTTTGGGAGGTTTCAGGGGTTTGAGGTCCCTGTTACTGTTCCATCCTTTCTTCTTCTTCTTAACTGAGGCCCCAGTGTCAGGGACTTCCTGCCCAGGGTCCCCAGGCTGGGCGCATGTAAAGGGTAGGACTTTTTCCAGAGCCTCAGAATGGGGCAGGGATGGGGTCACCCCATTGTGGGCTTGGGCCTCCTGGCTTGGGCACAGCTGGCACAGTTCTCCGATTCTGTGCCCGGCTTCTCTCCCACCCTCCCAGTGCAAAGGCCTGGATGTGACCCAGTATGTCTCAGACGCTGGCCAACTTCCTTCCTGGCAGGGCTCTCAGGGCAGACCCATATCCAGCCAGACGCGATGGGTTCTGGGCCCCAGAATGCTGACAGCGGGAGGGGACGTGAAGAAATAGTTGGAGCTCTGGACAGCCAGCAGTGACAGTGAATGGGGCTGCCCCAGAGGTTGTACTTCATGGTCCTGTGAGATGATGGCTCAAGGCAGCGGGTCAGATGCTCAGTCCGAGTCCTGCTTTCCAGATCTTGTAGTCCTTTGGACCTAACACTTTCCTCCTCTGAGACCTGACATGAAGGGAGGGATATTGGAGTGGGATTTTCAAGGGCCCCCTTACCTCCTTCCCTGTGATCCCCCCAACAACTTTTACCATTTTTTCTGGGAGAGGACTTGAACTTTGATTTCCTTGATATTAGCGTTCCCTCCGCCCTCGCCTTGCAGCAACATTCCCACAATAAGGGTCTTGGTGGTCTGGAAGGGGAGACCAGGGGACTCGCTCAGGTCTCTAGAGTCCCTGGTTTTCGCAAGCCGGCCTTTCTGGCTGGCAGACTAGCTTCCTGCTCTCTCCCACATCACTAATGTAGTCAGGGAACGATAGTGCTCCCAGAGGGCGATGGCTCCCCCAGGGATGGGGCTCCCAAGCACTAGGCCTGGGCTTACCAGCTGAGTGTTCTTTGTGCTTTTCATGCCAGTGGGTCATGCTCAGCAGGGCCAGGGCCTGTACCCCCTCTGCTCCCTGGCCTTCCCTCCTGGGGTGGGAGAGAGAGCTTGGGGGGGGACCCTAAGGCAGAATAAAGAGTTCCTGGGGATTCAGGGGATGCGGGTGGTTTGGTGGCAGGAGGTGGTTCTGCAGGAGAAGCTGGTGTTGCTGCTTTTTTGAACTCTTCAGTTCATGAATTTTATCAGCCATTTCTGATGATCCTGGAAAGAGACAGACAAGGCTCAAGTCTTCTCAGATGCAGAACGTATTCTGTGGTGACCTTCTAGGAAAGGGATCCATGTAGAGAGGGTGCAGTGTGGCTGCTTGTCCCCACGTCCCCCCTCCCTCCAAGGCTGCTCCATGGGAAGGACATTGCTGTGGGACTTTGCCATTTGTAGGCGATTTGTCTCCCATCCATCCTGCGAGCCAAGCAGCCTGGCCATTTTCTAGGTGGGGAAACACTTTCAGCATGGTCAGGTGACAGGGACTTGAGATCACAGTTCAGTGTGACCACGTGGTTTCCAGTTGATTGAAGGCCTTCTGCCTTTCCCCTCTATTATAGAACTTTATGCCTGTCTTGGAAGGGAAAGAAAGTGTGAGGAGCCTGTCTTTTGTCAGCTTCATCCTTAATCTTTGGATCCCAGCTCCAGACGGTGTCCCGAGAATGTCTGAGTGAAAGGAACCCGCGGGTTTCCCCTATTGCAGAAAATCTGTACTGCCACATCAGGCACATGATGTCTCCTCCCAGACATTGCTGACTTTACTCCACTGAGGTGGAACCACTGCCCTGCCTCCCTCAATTGTGTTTTTCTGCATTTTTTTTCTGCCATCCAACATTAACACGCTTCTTTGCAATCAGCCCCTTTTCTCCCTGATATTCCCTCAGGTGATGAGCAGGAATTGCGTTCCTTTTCCAGGTCGCAGTCTCTCACATCTGCTGTGTCCTCCCAAGCCTTCCCCAAGGTAAAGATCCTCTGTTCCCTGAACTTGCAGGAGAGGCGCTTGAGGTGCTGCCCTTGCTGGCTGCCCTCCCTGATGCTCTCCAGCTCATCAAGGCCCTCACTGCCAAAACATGGCACCCACCTCTAACCAGGGGACTGCAAGCAAGTTCTGACCTGGGAGGGTCCCCTCTGCCCTGGGGGACCCACCATGATGCTTTGTCTCTTCCTCGGGAGCACAGAGCCAGACCTGGAAGGGACTGTAGAGGCTTGGTGGGGGATAGATGTCTCCTATGGGAAGGTCTGGGATAGGAGAGACTGGGAGTAATATTTGGCTGTTCTGGCCAATTCCCTACTCTTTTCTAGCAGCCATCTGAGACTGCATTTCCTGGGTCCCTGAAAAGTAGAAGGTCAAAGACTCCAGGGAAGGGGTGACATGTATAAGGGACTGTAGTGGTCATCTCATCCCAACATGTCACACACATGGAGCCCACACCATGTCAGGACTGTGGCCTGAGCCAGATTAAAATGTAATTGGGAAATGTTTAACAAAGTAAGACTATGGGGAAACATGTCAGAGTATGGTTTTCTAAGGCGAGGTCTGCTTCCAGGGAGTGCACGTGCCTTCCATTGCTCTCCACTTCTGTTTGTATCTGACACCACGGACTTAGTCCCATCCCTTCATTATACCAAACTCCTCCTACTGTTTCCCACCCTTGCTAGTAGTAGCTTCCAATAAGCAGAGAGAGAGACACCCTTCTTTAATTTTGTTAGAGAAAATAAACTAAAGAAATTGCTGATACTTGAACCCAGAAAGCATCTGTCTACCTGGGCATGTTCTCAATCTTGCTGGAAAACCCCAAGCCACAAAGAGAATCTCACTTATGGAATTTTCCTCCTTTCCTCCAGGTGTAGGAGAAGGAAACCCCCTCCCCCCCAAAGGAATGAATGCTTCACTAAGTCTTCTACTTTCTCTTCCTTGTAGCTGAAAAGACAATTATAGATTAAGGATGATACAATAAAGGACAATTCTCTCATTTGGAAGATGAAGAAATTGAGGAGGAAAGCAACTGTCCAGAGATCACAGGAGTAGCAAATATCAAAATTTGAGTACACTCGGTTCCATCAGCAACTATTGGGTCCCCTCAAATGGATGTAGTGAGAATCGGTCCCTCGTCACCTCCCTGTGCCTTTGGTGTCTCCTGCCAGCCAGTGTATGGGCTCAGTAGAATGCTGAGGTCTGGACCTCAAAGTGTGCGTTGGCTTGAAAAACAGAACAGATTGGTAGAAACTAGGAATAGACTAGTATCTTATACCATGTACCAAGATGAGATCACAACAGACACATGATGTAGATGTCAAAATTGATAGCATAAGTGAATTAGGAGAAGGTTTCCTTTTATATATAGGGGGAGAAGAATTTATTAACAAACGAGAACTTTATGAGATATAAAATGGATAATTTTGGTTATAAAATGTTGGAATACATGGGAGCCACCTTACGGAGGCTGCTGGAGATCCAACCCAGAATGGATCTCCTCTTGTGAGAGGATGATATAAGGAGACTGAGAGGCCGTTGCGTTGTCTGACCTCTCTCCTCTTCCCTCTGCCTCCAATTTATCTCAATCCCAGTCCCCAACACCTGTGTCAGTAAAGGCTGCCCCACAACTCCTTCCGATGCTATGATCCACAGCTGTGGAAGCTCTCAGAATTGACCTGCCCCTCAAGAGTATAAAAGGTTTTGCACAAACAAAAGCAGTGCAGCCCAGATTGAAGGAAAGCAGAAAGCTGTGAAATAATTTTAAGCAAGTGTCTGCAAAAGGTCTCATTTCTTAAATATGTAGAGAAGTGAGTCAAATTTTAAGAATGCAGTTCATTCCCCAATTGATAAATGGTCAAAAGATACAAACAGGCAGTTTTTAGGAAGTTGAGGTAGAGATAAAATGGGCAGTTTCAAAACCATAAAGGATTGGGGAGAGCTGCTCTTTTCTTTCTGCTTCCTAAAGGCAAAGAAATTGTTTTGATGATGAAAATGATAAAGTATCCAAAGGGATAAACTCAAGGTAGAACAGTTCAGCTGCCGTAATCCCTTCTCAGGACCTTATTAAAGAGGTGAGCAGCTACTTGGAGAAAAATTCCACCAGCAAACCCAGCTTCCCTTAGATGGAGAGGATCCAATTTCAGTAATCAGTTGATTTATTTGAAGTAATCCTACGGCAAAAAGTTGCTTCCACTCTCTTCAAGTCTCAGTTCTCAGCAGAGGTGGAGCAGGATAAAGAATGGAGGCAGGTGGCAAATAAGACTGCAATGGCCCCCATCCAGTCCCTGATGGGAAAGGGCTCTGGGGCAGAGTTTTGGTTATGAGAGGGGGGTTAAGTGCCCGTCTAAGGGGAGGGAATTGCTGAGGAAAAGCAGATAGAACCGGACAATATGATTTCTGGATTCAGTGGTGCTTTCTATGGGGACGAGGACAGACACTGCTTTCTCAACACTAAGCAAAGCAAACATTAAAAGGACTTGTGATTGAAAGAGGAGAGGACATAGTTTCTCTCTCATGAGCTCTATGAGATCCTGGTCCTGTCTCCAGGAGGAGGAGGTACTACTAGGGATACAACTGAGATCTCCCCTCCATTCCTAGCCCCTCTTACTAGCTGGGTGCAGGACATTGGGGTATTGGGTATCTCCTGGGGGATATGATCTTGGTCGCTCTGTTTTCCACTTGGGCCCTGGAGGTTCTATTCCAAGGGATGACCCCATGATCCCTTCCCGAGCCTAGTCACAGTCCTGGCCAGCACAGGGTTCCCAGGTTCATTCTGTATTAGAGTTCCTCTCTTCCCTGTAGGGGAGAGATAAGTTTTCTTTGTAGGTGCTTTTCTATGTCTTTTGTCTATGTCTTGACCAGAGTAGTTACATTTTGCACAATTGGTCATTGCAGTCTCTTGCTGTGATTGCTCCAAGTTCTGGTTCTGCTCAGTTCACTTTCCATCAGCTCAGGTCAGATTTTCCGGGCTTCCCTGAAACCATCTTGCTCGCCATTTCTAATAACAAAATGAGTTGGTTCTAATCAAACGATTTGTTCTTTTTCTGATCTCTTGCTCCTTTTGGTTCCTTCCTCCCTCATTATCTCTGTCCTTTACTGGCTGGGAGAGGGATTCGCATTAAACAAAATTCCCAGAGCTGACTCTTTAGGGATGTAGGGGTTGACCTTAGTCATTGTGGGAAGTATGAGGGTCAGAGGGAACTGTGAGTCCTTCCAGGGAGCCAAAGGGAAGGACCACAGCAGGAGTGACTGCCCAGCTCCGCCATTTGTCTATAGATGCTGCATCTGGGGATGTGTAGTAGCTGCTAAGTGATGTACTGTGGTCCATCTTGGTGTAGATATTCTCCTGGGTAAGTGGTTTGGGATTGATTAACCAGGTAGTCCTTGTAAATATACTTCCACATTTCTCACATTATTAAAGAACAAAAAGGTGAAAAAAATGTAATAACTCATCACCTTTTGTTAAGGATATTAGTAGAAGAGCTCTCCTGGGCTAACAGTGGGGTCTGTTGTCATTTGTCCCAGATCCTGCCTCTAGAGAAGTTGCTTTGGCTGCTGTGTGATGGGGTGGGGGGCTTCTGGACCTGTTGATAGGAGAGAGGAGAAGACTTAGGGTGCATGGGACCGTTAGCAGGGTCCTTTGGGGATGTTCTGTGTTTGTTGCTTTGGGTTGTCCCAGCTGCCAAGGAATGACGTGGGGTGGACCCTGAGGGGGAGAGTGAGTCTGGTCGGGGTCTGTCCTGTTTGGGGCATTTTGGTAGTTTGAATCCCACGTGATCTCTTTGGCTTGGCTCCGAGATACCTTATCTTGTGTTCTGTGATTTTGAATATTGATCAGTGGGATTGATCCATGAAATCTCTTGGCTTTTACCTTTCCCCATATTCTTCTGTGTCTTTTGGATCAGTCTGTATGCAAGAGGCCTTGGCTATCATGATGTCTCCCGGGAGAGACCTGGGGATGCTTCCCAACGAGATGTGGCTTTGCCCTCTACATGCTCAGCCTGGGAGGAGTCCTCCAGGCCTGGGCTTCCAGTTCTGAGCCTGTGCCGGGGAAAAGTGCAGCAAAGAATTAGAAATGGATGAAAGTCTGTTCTTGGACGTTCTTTCTCCATGTCCTCCTATTTCTGTTTCCTCCCCCAGGTGGGGCTTTATATGGAGACTGAGGTCACTTGTATTTTTAGCCATTGGCAGAGTCATGGAAAGAGCTGATGCTGATCCCCTGAGATGTCCTGCCTGAGCTGAGGGACTGATCTACTTCCCTGGGATATCACAGACAGTGGGGGCCAGGCCCGTGTGAAGGGAAGGACTTTTTCCAAAACTCATGCAATGGTCAGTTGATAAGGTGCCTCCTGCCTTCAGTTGGGGATCCTTTGGCCAGCCCAATTGGACCCCGACATACTGGAGATTGTCTGTCCTGAGTCTGCACCGGCTCCTTCACATCCTCCCAGTGCGAGGGCTCGGGTCTGGTCTCCCATAGACCCCTTCCTGGCTTCCTTCTACCCCCAGGATTTCAGGGCTGGCCCTTCCTCCCCCCCCCCCAGCAGGAGAGTCACATGGGCTTTGGACTCAATGTGTTTGTTTGGGGGTAGTTGGGTGAGGGCTCTGGGGGAGGATGAAGGAAGGGTGAGAGCTCTGCCCAGCTCTGGCTATTAGTGTCTGAGGCTCTCCCTGGGCCTAGATGCGGACCTGAGGGCTCTGCTTCCAGGGTCCGGGTTCTGGGAGAGTGTCAGTGGGCTTGGGTTTCATGGATTGTCCTTGGGTTTTATGTTGGGTCCAGTTATTAGCTGCTCATAGGGAGAGATGGAGCTCTGGAGTTTCACTTGGGGATTTCTTGGTGGTCTCCTCCTGGTTCCTATGTGTTTAAGATTAAAAGTGGAAGTGAATTCCTGTGTGTGATCTTGGGATGTGATCTTGGCTCCTCCTTCCTTATCATGGGTGTTTTTCCCCTGAGACTACTCCCAGCACCGTTCTGTTATTGTATTTGTCATGGTGTGATGGTCAGAGGGGCAGTGGGGGCAGATCTCTGGGGAATGCATCTGGCTGTCATGCCTTGGTCGCTTTGTGTGTAAAGATCAGATCTTCCATTCAGCTCAGTTCTTTCCATCAGGATAATGGAAACCCCCCCATTTCCCAGAATGTCTGTGTTCCCCCAGAGAGATGCTGCTTCTGGACTGCATTCCCAGCTCCTTTGCCCCTGCAGTGTCTCTTTCTGGTCCCTTTGATGCTTTAGTGTGGAAGCTGCTTGATCCTGGGCAATCCCGATTGTGGCTCCTGCATGTTTGGATAGTTTCTTTCTGGTTGCTTGCAGCATTTTCTTCTTGATTTGTTAATTCTGGAATTTAGAGAAGACATTGCTTGGAGTTTTCATTTTGGAGTCTTCTTCAAGGGGTAAACAGTGGATTCTTTCAGTGGCTATTTTATCTTCTGATTCTAGTGTATCAGGGTAGTTTTCTTTCATGATTCTTGAGCAATGTCATCCAGGCTCTTCCCCCCCCCCCCCAATGTCATTTTCTGCTTGTCTAGTAATTCTAATATTTTCTCTGCTGGATCTAATTCCCAGATCAGTTGTTTATCCAATGAGCTAATTTACATTTACTTAGGTATTTTTTTGTTTTGTTTGACTGATTTCCATCCTTCCCATATGTATTTGTGTAGAATAAGGGGAGAGAATGTTGCCTAATTTAGATCTTCCTTTAGTTTTATTGTCAGGCTTTCAATCCTAACGACAGACAGTGTTATTACGTCAGTGAGTCCAGTCTGTTCTTTTGCTGGAATGGCCAACTGTTGGCAGCTCTAGCATCTTCTTCCAGACTGCATCCCTAATCCTCCATTTTGGGGGAACCTTTTCCCTGCCTCCTTCCCTGCCATTATTGGTCAGCTTTCAGTGATGGGAAGTTGTTCCCGATCACAAAAGTTATTGGGGCTCTTTGCAGCAGCATTTGTGGCTCCCATTTGTGCCTTTTGAGACCACATGCAATTCAGATTCCTTTTCCAGGTCACAATTTTGTAATTATTTCAAGAGAGCCATGAGTTTCCCAGGTCTTCCTTTCTCCAGAGCCCAAGTGTCCTGCCTGTTCTTCTCCCTTGACAAGAGCCTGAGGGCCTTGTCCCTGCTGGTCACCTTCCCCCGGAGCTTCTACATTATCAGTGACCTAGCTAAATATGATGCTCCCTCCTGAACATGGAGCTTCTTGTGGGCTCTCACCCAGCATGGCTTCCTCTGCCCTGGGCCTTGCCCATGAGTTCTTATTGTAAGGCCAGTGGGGAGGGTCTCCTGATAGAGGTCAGGAAGGGGGATTGTGTGACTAGGGATAGTCTGGGCTTCCTTGTTAGGGCTGGGGCGGTAAGCTGCCATGGAGTGTGGTTTGTGGGTAAAGGAATTTGAAGTCCCTAGGAACTGCCTCTGAATTATTCCCCTAGGAGGAGGACAGGTGCACTTGGGGCTCTGAAGCTTCTCTTGGGGATGATCTCGGGGATCTCCTTGTTCTTGGTCTTGGCCCAAGAAGAGCAAGGGGATCGCTGGGAGTGACCTTGGGGAGCAGTCGTACCTCCCTGTTCAATCCCCTTCATGGCTTCTTTCCTCACTAGTGTTTCCTTATTCCAAATATACATAAAGTTAGTTTTCAACATTCGCTTTGGCGAGATTTTGTGTTCAGGATTTTTTTCCTTTGCTCTCTTCCCTCCTCTCCCTCTTTCCAAGGACAATGGGAGTCGACTCCTCTGTCTCTTGTTGAATATTGGGAAGGGGTCTTGCCTGCCATGGACGGATTGGGGTTGATGTTTGGTTTCAGGTGGTATACTTCTGTATAATGGGACAAAACATAGAAATAAAAGAGGTCTCAGATCTCCTAGATACCCTGGTGGTGGACCCTGGCGTCTCTTCTCCCGGGGTCCATGATTTGTGAGGCTCCTGATGGGGCTTGGGTTTCCTGGAATGCCCTTGGGATTCATGGCAGGGTCTGCTTTTAGTGCCCCCTCCCCTCCCCCCCCCGGCAAATGATTCCTGTTGTTGAAAAGTATGTCAGTGGGGTTGGTACTCTTGAATTTTAACTTGGGGCTGTTCTTGGGGGGGTCTCCTCATGGTTAGTTGATAAGCCCTCTACTCACCAAGAGGGTCTCAACTGGATTCTTACCATTCCAGGTTTTTGAATGTCTCCAGCACAGCTCTCCTCCAGTTGTGTTCTTCCTCACAGAATACCTGGGACACACCAGTTTGTTTTACATAGCAAACGTTTATTTTTCACTCTACATTATTTCTCCGTGATTCCCCTCAGTTAACTCCTTCTTAATTTCTCCCCTCTGGTGCAGTTAAAATGCTTTTATAGATCCCTTACACATCTTGCCTAGCCTGGATATCCTTTATCCTTTTCCCTGCCACATTGCAGGCTACTCCGAGCTAGTTATCAATCTTTTAAGTAAACATCCTGTCCTTCTGGCCATTTTTCTGCCATGTACACACTTTAACACACACTAACTGTTGGGTATGTGGCAGTAAAGATTCAGAATGGAAGTGATGTCTCGTGTTCTGTTCAGGAGACCCAAGCATCCCCCCATGATGTCAGAATAAGGGGTCTGGGGCCCTTCAACATGGTGGTCTCATACCTCTCCCCTCCCCCACTTTCCCTCAGACCCCCCTTGCTCCCCTCTCCCCCGTGCCAGCTCTGGCAATGGCTGTCAGTCTCCCCAATGTGGACATCCCTGGAGAGTACCCTGCCCAGGTGAGGGACCTTATTCCCAGCATTCCCAACTCCATGTCTTACAGTAACTGGTGGTTCCTTGTATGGAAGGGAGTCAGGGTGAGAACTGCTGAGTTCTCCAGTGTACACTTGTACACGTGGTCCTTGCATCAGTGGTGAGAGGAATGGGCTTTTTTAGAAACAGCCAAATCCTACCTCTGTTTCCAATGAGGAGCCTAGCCTGTGTTCTGGGCCCCTGGGTGCAGGATGTGACTCTGGCTCCCAGTGTCTCCCCACTCCTGCTTCATCACTGACCTCTGTCCACAGGGTATGGACAGGTGGTAAAATGGTCAGAGGCACTTTTTTCTGTCTCCATTTAATTTTCTCCAGAGATCTATCATATTTAACTTTTCTAGTATTCTATTTACTTCTTTGACTTTTTTCTAATTTATTTTGTGGTTTTATTTATCTAATTTTGAGAGTGCAAGGTTGAGATCTCCCACTATTATAGTTTTGCTGTCTATTTCTTCTTGCAGCTCTCAATTTCTTTTTTTAAAGAATTTAGATGCTACACCACTTGGTGCGTATATGTTTAATAATGATATTGCTTCATTATCTATGCTACCCTTTAGCAGGATATAGTGTCCTTCCTTATCTCTTTTAATTTGGTCAAATTTTGCTTTTGCTTGATCTGAGATCAGGAAGGCTACCCCTGCTTTTTTGACTTCACCCAAAACATAGTAGGTTCTCCTCCAGCCTTTTACCTTTACTCTGTATATATTGCCCTACTTCAAGTGTGTTTCCTGTAAACAACATATTGTAGGATTCTGCCTTTTAATCCATTCTGCTAGCTGCTTTCTTTTTATGGGGCAGTTTACCCCCTTCACATTTATGGTTAAAATGACCAGTTCTGTATTACTTGCCATCCTGTTAACCCCTACTTATGCTTTTCTCCTTTCCTTCCCCCTTCCTTCCCTCCCCCATATTAAACTTGTGAGTACCACTTGCTTCTCACAGCCCTTCCTTTTTAGTATCCCTCCCCTCACCTTAGAGTTCATCCCCCTATCTTACCCCTTTTCCTCATAATGTCTGTATTGCTTTCCGCTTAGCTTACTCTTTCCCTTTTCACTTTCCCCCTCTCACTTTTCAGTGAGATGGGAGAAGTTTCACCATAAATCGAATATGTCTAATATTTTCATCTTTACACCAATTCTGATGAGAGTAAGATGGACACCATGTTCATTCCCCTCCATTCTTTCTCTCAGATATAATAGGTTTCCTTTGCCTCTTTGTAAGATATAGTACTCCCACTTTACCCTTTTTTGGGTACAATTTCCTTTCTATTTCTACTCTCTAGAACAAATTTATACATGTGTTCTTTCTATATCTTTGTAGCAGAAATATAGTTCCCAAGATTTCTTTTTTACCTTTTTAGGTTTCTCCTGAGTCCTGTAATTGGAGATCAAACTTTTTGTTCTGGTTTTTTCATTAGAAATAGATGAAGTTCACCTATTTCATTGAATGTCCATCTTCTTCCCTAGAAAAACTCATTTTCGCTGGGTAAGTTATTCTTGGCTGCATACCAAGTTCCTTAGCCTTTCAGAATATCAGATTCCAGGCCCTTTGAACCTTGAATGTGGACACTGCTAGATACTAGGTAATCCTTATTGTCTCTTCTGTATTTGAATTGATTTATTCTAGCAGCTTGTATTTTTTTATTTGGTCTGATAGTTTTGGAATTTAGCTATTATATTTCTTAGAGTTTTGATTTTAGGATCCCTTTCAGTAGGTGAATTCTTTCAGTTTCTATTTTACCCTCTGTTTATACAACATCTGGGCAGTTCTCTTTGATAATTTCCTGGAAAATAATGTCCAGGCTCTCTTTTCATCATATTTTTCAGGAAGTCCAATAATTCTCAGATTATCTCTTCAAGATCTATTTTCCATTTCAGTTGTTTTCCCAAGAAAATATTTGACATTTTTTTACATTGTTTCATTTTTTTGGTTTTGCTTGACTGATTCTTAGTGTCTCCTCAAGTCATTCAATTCCATTTGTTCAATTCTGATTTTTAATGAATTATTTTCTTCACTCACTTTTTTATGGCTTTTTCTAAGTATCCAATTGAGTTTAAGTGGGTTGTTTTGTTCTATGGAATTTTTTTCCATTTTGCCAACTTTATTTTTTAGAGAGCTATTTTCTTTTTTCCAACTCACTAATTCTGTTTTTTTAAGGATTTGATTTCTTTACCCACTCTATCTTTAAATGAGTGGGATATCCAGACTCTCTTGCCAAGCTTCCCTTTCCTTTCCCCATTTTTCTTCTAGCTCTTTTGTGAGACCCTTCTTAATTTCTTCTATGAGAGTCTTGTGTGTTGAAGACCAGATCATATCCCCCTTTGGGGAATTCATCTGTAGACAGTCTTTTTCGTCTCCTCAGGGTTTAAAGTCTGCTCTCTATCCATATAGAAGCTATCAATAGTTAGAGTTCATTTTAATTTTTTGCTCATTTTGTCAAAGAAGAATCAAAGGAAACAAACTAACAAAAAAACCAAATGCTTCCTGCTTTTTTTTTTTTGTGGGGGGAGGGGGAGGCTGGATAGTATTACTGAGCTTCCTCTAAAGACTGCATGGGCAGCAGTGAGGCAGTAGCAGGACAGCAACGGCTGCACTGTGTCTGCACTCTGAGACTGAGAGAGTGCTGAGACATTCCGGGTGGGTGTGCCCAGGTGCCCTAACTTTTTCGCGTTTTAATCTTCACCCCCTGTGTTGACAGCTTTTCTTCTGATCTGCTGGCTTGCTGCTAGGGCAAAGTAGCCATACTGGAGTAAGGTTCTTCCCACAGAAACAGCTGAGATCACACCCCACCCCCCTCTGGTCTGGTCAATGCGAGGTACCTGCCTTACTCTCCCTGCCTGCCCTCAGTCTGCGCCTGATCTAACCACCCCCCACCAGTGAGCAAAAAGACAGTTTCTGGTGAATTTCGAGGCTATCTTCTGTTGGAAATTGTGTGTGTGTGTGTGTGTGTGTGTGTGTATGTGTGTTTTTCAGTCAAGCACTAATTCTGAGACTAGTCATGCAGTAAGGTATTCTGAGAGCAAGAAGGAGCTCAGATAGATGTGTGTCCTCTCCACCATCTTGGCCAGAGGTCCCAGACAGTCCCTTTTTTTTTTAAAGCATGGGTTGGATTTATGAGGCAGAGTTGTATGAAATTGTCCGTCTCTCTTCTGAAGCTGTTGGGTCAGTGCCACCTAGAGGAAGGTCTTGGCAGCTGATGCCCTCTGTTCTGTGTTGGGGCACTAGGGGGCAGGGCCAGTACCCAGCAGTGCCAGGAGGAGTTCCCCTCCTCCTCTCCTTGCCCTTCTATGACTGCCCTGAGGGAGGGGAAGCCTCCATGTCCTGACTCGGGGGGGAGTCCTAGATCTTTGAGTTTCATGGCACTGAAAGTGTCTAAAAGGAGTGGATGGAATCAGAAGCTTCTGCAAGAGAACCTGATGTTGTTTTCTTGAGATGTGGGAATTGGGGGAGAAATCCCATCTCCACAGAGCTGCAGGTCCAGTGTGAAAGAATCCGGGAACCCGAAACTGTGGCAAAAAGGAAGTTTTATTGTTCACTGAGAAGGAGGCTTTCTTAGTCCATTCCTAATGAGGAATCTAGCAAAAGATGTGTTGACAGACCCCTGTTGTATGGGTAAGTCTTGGCCTGGCGCTGGGGAGTAGTTTGAGCTGATTATCAGGCTAAGATCAACTGAATAAGCTACTGGGAGTGGTCCTGGACTCATTTTCAGCTCAACAGAGGTTGCAGCTAGTCAATAGAGCATGCAGTAGTCCCCCAAGATTTCTAACTGAATGAAACCCCTTAAATGCCCTGAAAGGTAGATCTTTGTCAGAGGAGAGTCTCAGAGTTCACCCACAAAAGTCAAGGGGGACATGATTTGTATTATTTCCCTCAAGCAGTTGCTTCAAATTCATTTGTGGTAAGGGGGTGAAGGTCTGTTCTTCTGAAACTGCTTTAAGCTGACAAGGGGGGTGTTCAACCATCTTCTCGGTAAAGATCAAATTTATTCATCTCTGTTCTTTCAGGATCCTAGAAACCCCCCATTTCCCAGAATGCCTGTCTTCCCCCTTCCCCCCGCCCAGTGATGCTGCTCTTCTGGCTGCATTCCTAGCTCCTTTGCCCCTGCAATGTTTTATTCCGGTCCCTTTGATGCTTTAGTGTGGAAGCTGCTCCGTCCTGGGCAGTCCCAATTGTGGCTCCTGGATGTTTGGATAGTTCCTTTCTGGTTTCTTGCAGCATTTCCTTCTTGATGTGTTAGTTCTGGAATTTACCTAAAACATTGCTTGGACTTTTCACTAGGAGGTTTCTTTCAGGGGGCGATCAGTGGATTCTTTCAGTGGCTATATTATCCTCTGATTCTAGTGTATCAGGGTAGTTTTCTTTCATGATTTCTTGAGTGATGTTGTCCAGGCTCTTTTTCCCCCCCCCCCAATGTGATTTTCTGATAGTCAAATCCTTCTTATGTTGTCTCTGCTGGATCTAATTTCCAGTTCAGTTGTTTATCCAATGAGGTAATTAACATTTCCTTATGAATTTTTTTTTGTTTTGTTTGACTGATTTCCATTCTTCCCATATGTGTTTGTGTAGAATAAAGGGAGAGAATATTGCATAATTTGGATTGTTGAGTCACTTTACTCACTCAAGGACTTTCAGTTGGTTTCCTTACCATTCCAGGTCTTTGGATGTCTCTGGCACAGCACCTTCCAGTTGCGTTCTTCCTCACTGAACACCTGTTATACCAGATTATTAAGCACAGCAAGCTTTTATTGCAATGTTTTAATCCTGCTTTGTTGTGTCCTGTTGAGCAGTTGCAAAGACATTCCCCACCCAGATTTCTACATTCTTTGTCCTGCCTATTTACAAGCCACTCTGAGTTAATCATCAATTTCTGGGTAAGCACCTTCTAGAGCTGCCTTTCTGGCTTTACTTTTGTGCGCACCTTCTGTTCCCTCAGCCCCTCCATGTCATGTACACAACAACTCCCTTTCCTTGTTTAGTGGGGACCGCTCATTTACAGGAAAGGAAAACCCCATTTGCGGTACACGAGCGCAGGGAAAGCTCAGCCTCATGTGGAGCGCTGTCATAACCAGGACTCTCGAGCATCCTTAACCCAAAGCCCATGTCCGCTGTCTGTGATTCCCAATTCCTGTGGGAGACAGTACCTTACTCAATCACTTCTCAGGCATGAACAGTGATTTGAGGGTGGGGGTGCCATTGTGCAAAGGCAATTACAAGAACTCTCCTTATTGTCACAGTAATACATGAAAATAAGCACGGCAAGCATAGAAGCACCATAAGAGATTATTAGCATAGGCAAAATGCTGTAAAACCATGAAGGCAAACCAGATAAATAAGAATGAATCCAGTCAATGAGATCCTGCGACACATCATCAGGCAATTCAAAGTTATCCACCCTATCATTAATGTCTTTGATCAGTTTGGCCCATTCCTCTATTTGATTAGACACATTGGCAGCTAACAAGGCTCCCTGAAGGTGGTCCCATACGTTCATCCAAGTAATATCGAGGTCTGTACTGTTCCAGGGCAAAGGTATAACACATAGGACAATATGCAAAATGACATGGCAATGATTGTAACAAATTCTGCAGGACCAATTCATTCCCCAACCATTCAACCGTTATTTCTAAGGCAGAAATCTCATTTTGTAAGGTCTTATCCAAGGAGAGTTGGCGATCCCATGCTTTGGCTTCTACCACCATAAAAGATTGTAATTCTGAAGCTAAGTATCCAATTTCTTCTTTTAACTGTTGCACTTGAAACTCTAAAAAGATTTCAATAGCTAACTTAATAACCCCAAAAATTAAATCTTCAATTCCCCTTTTATATCTATGTAAAGCTTGCCTAACTTTTAACCACTGTAAGTCAGATGGATAGCGTGCCCAAGGAAACACAGCCTTCACTGGTACTAATGCATAAGCCAGCTGTTTAACCAGAAGGAGATAAGGTTTAGAGATGTTTTCCCTTAAAATGTATGAAATAATACAGTCTCCTACAGTAGTAAAAAAAAAAAAAAGCAGTTTCCTTTGTGTGATATAGTAACTTCCTGGCCAGCCATGAAAGCATAAAGGGTGGGGTTTGAATTGTCCCCTGAAAGAAATAATTATATTTAGTTTAGTTCCATGTCCCTCCATCTTCTTGATAATTGGTATAATTCAATTGTTCTCTTCCCCATGATAACATCAACTGCGTTTTCAAGTTCATCATACTCCTTGCACATTGACTCCTTCCAGGAATAACACATTGAAAGTTTGCAACTGAGTCCTAATTTCCATAAATGTTTGAGTTACATTATATGCAGAAGTGAAAGGGACAGGAGCAGGCAGCTGTTTCATTAACATCAGGTTACCCCTTACCTCATCCCAAAATATTAGGGGTGTCTCTAACCCATATTGGGAATGATTCAATGCCCTCAGAGAACCCGAGGTGCATGCAGTGAGTGCCCAGGGGAGAGGGATACCTATTAGGTAAGGGGGCATATAAGGGGGTCTTGTCTATCTCTTGTATCTGATGTGGAGGGACATATATTCCAAAGCTTATGGCCAATGGGTAATGCTCTAATTCAGGGGCTCTATGAAAATCCGTGCTCACTGTCTCTACTGTCCAAGGTATATATCCTATAGGATGTCCCACAGATCCCTCAGTAATACAAATAGGAGCAGAATAACTGAAGCATTATTCAAATGAGTGTCAACTAATTTTTTCTTGGGAATTTCACCCCTATGGTGCCCTGTAAGGTGGGAGGCATTACCATAAATATGAAAATCAGGAGTTTGTTGTCCTCATCCCCACCTGCCCCACTGGCGGTCCCGGTATCACCGCCCCCCCCAAGTCAATTGGCTTGATTGGCATGCACGTCAACAACAATACTATATGAGGGAAGTGGATATCTTCGACAAAGAGAAGATCTAATTCAGTTCCAATTGATCAGTGATGGCTGGTGCCACAAAGGTACTGCAATTTCTTTGTGTGGTCATTCCTTTGGTGAAACTCAAGAGGGATAACAGTTCCAACAGAGTGTAGTTCTTCTTTCCATCTCCGCCTCTGGGCTTGGGAGCGTCTTTTTTTGTGGCTTTTTCTGTCTTTTTTTCCTCTTGTTCTGGTAGATCTTCCCCAATGACCTGGATTCTCCTGACCGGTATCCACTGTTCGCATCCATTTTCATCTGAAACAATAAGAGCATACCCCGGATCCCACACCTTGACTGTCCCTGGGCCTGCCCAATTTATCTCCTCCGTTTTCCACAACACCCTATTGGTTTTTTCATTCTTAGTTAATAAGTGTTTGTTTTGGAACCATAACTGTTTGGTCTGTTGGGTATCAAATGTATGCCAAAAGTGAATGGCAGGCATCAATTCATTAGGGGCAAATGGCAAGTAATTATATGTAAATACTGCCTTATTCAGCATACTTTGAGTCAAACGTCCCTTCAGTCTTCCCCATAACACTCCCTTTTCTTGTTTAACAAGGAGTGTTTTGAGGGACCTATTCGCACACTCGACAATAGCCTGACCAGTAGGATTATAAAGGAATACATGCAACATGGGTTATGCCAAATTCAGCACAAAAGAATTGAAAACTTTTTGAGGTGTAAGAAGGCCCATTATTTGTCTTTATCTGTTAAGGTACACCAAGGGAAGCAAAACAATGGTGTGAGAAATAACATGTTTTAGTGCCTTTCCAGGTTGAAGAGTAGCTACTGTAAAATTAGGAGTATCTACAGTTACATAAACACACTGTGTTTTCCAGTGGGTAACATCCATTTGCCAGATATCATTAGGCTTAACATTAGAGCTAACAAAAAGGCAATAAAGGGTCCCACTCTCTTCAGATTTAATTAAGTAAGCAAAGTAAGAGTGAGAAAGCGATAAATGAATGAGGGTCTACCTGTCAATAAAACTCCTTTTTGTACTACTTCTGACAAGAATTGATACAAGGCCTTGTTTCCATTAGTTAAGATTCTTACTGATTTTTGAGGATGTATCCATTCAATAACTCCTGAATCCTGAAAGAAAACTCTGAAAAATGGAGTCTCATAAAAGAACAAATCTAAGAGGTAATTTTGGATCCCATCTACTCGTAGACATACTTAAGTGTTTCATAGTCTGTTGCATAGCTGTCTTTGCCTGAAAGCTGTCCTTTGCTGAACGGAGCTGCTCAACACCACTGCTGTCCAGGCAGTTGTTGCTTGTGTCATGGGCTGTTGTTGCTGATCATGCTGGATAAAAGCTGCCGAATCTGGTGTTAATTGTCTCAAGGCAGGTAAACTCCTCTTAAGGAAAGGCACGAGGTAAGGTTGAGGTGAAGAATTAAGTTCTCGATATAACCTACTGGTAAAAATCTTCTGCTTCAATTTTCCCATCCAGCAAGTTCTGTACTAGTTCTTTGACACTTGCTGCTGTCTCTGTAGACTTCACCAGATGAGGCCAGTTTTATTAATGTAGATAGAAAATTCTTACATTTCTTCACATTTTCCATAGTTTCTGTGGCGGCAGCAGAAGTTGCTGTGGTTCCTTGTACAGTCCTTTAAGGAGTTCCAGGCTGTACAGCAGAGGTTGTTCCTAATGCAGCTCTCTGTGTAGTACTACCCAAAACAATCTGAGGCTGGACTAAAGGAGAACGCTATAATGTTGTAGTTGGCTGTACTGTTGTCTGTGCCTGAAACACTTGCTTAATTATGGTAGTTGGTGTCACTTGCCGTGCAATAATTGGTGTTCCAGGAGCCTGCACAGTTGATATCTGAACAGGAGGGGCACTTGTGGGAGTTGCAGGGCGTGGTGTTATGGTATTCTGAGGCTGGGACTGAGCATGGGCCTGTGCCTGCATCTGTGCGAAGGTCTGGGGGTAGTTGAAAATTTTGAATATTTGTAGGATTCTGAGGTGGTTGAGGCAGACTGGGTGCTAAAACTGTAGGAGTCAACATTGCTCGGATACCACCTGTAGTAGCTGTTGGAGTCCTTGGCTTCTGCCTCTGCTTTCTTCAGCCTCCAGCCAACACCAAGGTAGAAGATGCAATAAATCTCTTGCCTCAAAGATAGGGCTTGTGGGTTTCAAGAGCTCTCTCTGACTCCAAGTAAATCTCTCTCGAGCTCCAAGAGTTTCTAGTAACTCCTCAAGTAACTAACTCCAGTCAGTCCCACAAGAAGAAGTAAGCTCAAGCTTCAAAAGCTCCCTATATATGTGATCTCCCAAAGGTTAACTCCGCCTTCTGGAGGGAGAGGGATTCTGGTTTATCTCCCAGAGTGCTCTCTGGCCCTAAGGGAGGTGTGAATTCGGACTATACCCTACTAAGCCCTGCATCCTCCCAAATGTGTGAACTCCATTGAGTACTTAGATACTTATGAAGTTCACACTCTAGAAGTGTGAACACAAACATTGTTTCTATCAGTTCCACCTAGTACCTTGTTTTCAAGTTCTGGTCCAAAATATCTCTTTCTAAGATCAAATCAACTCCAATGGCTTAACACTTAGTAAAGATTCCAACAAGAAATGTTGGTATACGTCTTTTGGTCATCTATAGAAGAATAAGGACCAGTTCCCATAAAAACATGGAAAGCATCCTCAGGATTAGGCAAATTATGTGTTGTTATAAAATGCTTTGCCACCTTTTCATATTGTGCTTGCCACAGCATTGCCTGACCTGGGGTCAGGCAGGCATTAGCCAATGCTTTACAATCTGCTGGTAAGAAGGCTGCTCTATTAGCAAAATTCTCTAATGTTTGTAGCACAAAAAGAGAGTTTGGACCATATTCACTACATGCTTGTTTTCAGGTCCTTTAGCAATTTATAAGGGATAGGTGAATAAATTCTCCCTGGATCTGTTAAGTCAATGGGAAACAGTTCTCTGTCCCACTCAGAAACATCATCTCCTCCTTCTGCTGCCTTAATAATAACCCCAGCTACTTTGGTGTGTTCTCCACCAGGGGGAGCTCTTGGGCTACATACAACTTCTATTTCCTTGTGTATGGGCTGCAACTGTTTCAATTCTTTTACCAGCTGTGCCACATCCTGAAGCAGTTTCCTGGCTTCCTTTTCCTGAGTTGTTGCCCTTTCTGTTTGTGGTTGCCACTCACTAGGAGGGGGTGGCAGTTCACCTGTGTCTGCTGACTCTTCTGCCGCCTTTTTAGTTTTAAAACGGCCCAATGACGAGTATAAAAGGCGATAGGCAGGCGGTTCCTTTGTACTTTTATTTTCTGGGCTACTCTTATCTTTGCTCAGCTCCTCGTCACCAAGCAATGACCCACCAGTCTGTGCCACTCCAATCACCAATATAGGCAGAAGTGAAGAGCCTCCCTGGAGGGCTGTTTTTATAAGATTGTAAAGGAGAGGACATCAATGTCCTTAAAGTCAGGGTCCTCTTTCTTATTGGAAACCATTTGTTATCCCACCACTCCCCATGTCTTATGATCTAGCCCCGTATGTTTTAATCAAGGGGAAGATGTCCAGAGCTTCTCTACAAATTATCTACAAATCTTTATATGGACTTGTATCCTCTGTCCTTTAACCAGGTTATAAATCTGGCATGCGTAGACTTCACTATCTCCGGGTTTTATGATGGGGACAGACATAGCTTGCCCCATCTTGTTAAACTCCCCCGACTTCTTGTTCTTAGCGAGGCTATGAGGACTTCCTACCAGGGCTCCACTGGTCGGGTCCCTGTTTGGGTGCCAGTTGTTGAGTCCCTATACTCACTCATGGGCTTTCAATTGGTTTCTTTACCATTCCAGGTGTTCGGATGTCTCTGGCGCAGCATCCCTCCAGCTGTGTTCTTCTTCACAGAACACTGTCACATCAGATTATTAAGCACAGCAAGCATTTATTGCAATGTCTGCATTCTGCTTTGTTGTGTCCTGTTGCATAGTTACAATTACTTTTATAGACCCTCTCTGTGTCATTCCCTACCCAGATTTCCTCATTACAAGCTACTCTGAGTTAATCATCAATTTCTGGGTTAGCACCTTCTAGAGCTGACTTTCTGTCTTTTCTTTGTGCACACCTTCTGTTCCCCCGGCCCCTCCATATCACAGACACAACATTGGATCTTCTTTTAGCCTTATTGTTAGCTTTGGATCCTAACAACAGACAGTGTTCTTAGGACGTTAGCGTTTCCACATCCGAGTGAGTCCAGTCTGTTCCTGTGATGGAATGCCCACCTGTTCGCGGCTCCAACATCTTCTCCCAGACTCCATTCCTAATCTTCCATTTTGGGGAAACCTTTTGCCTGCCTCCTTCCCTACCATTGTTGGTCAGCTTTCAGTGATAGGAAGTTGTTCCTGATCAAAAATGTTATTGGGGCTCTTTGCAGCAGCACTTGTGACTCCCATTTGTTCCTTCTGAGACCACACAGGAGTCGGATTCCTTTTCCACACAGGAGTCCGGATTTCCCTTTCACAACTTTATGAGCATTTCAGGAGAGCCATGAGCTCCCCAGGTCTTCCTTTCTCCAGAGCCCGAGTGTCCTGCCTATTCTTGCTCCATGAGAAGAGCCTGAGGGCCTTGTTCCTGCTGGTCACCTTGCCCTGGAACTTCTACATGACCAATGACTTAGCTAAATGTGGTGCTCCTCCTGAAAATGGAGCTTCCTGTGGGCTCTCACCCAGCATGGCTCCCTCTGCCCTGGGCCCTTGACCATGAGCCTTTATTCTAAGGCCAGTGTAAGGTCTCCTTCTGTCTCCTGATATAGAGGTCAGGAAGGGGGATTGTAGAACCAGGGACCATCTGGGCTTCCTTATTAGGGCTGGGGCGGTAAGCTACCATGTAGTGTGGTTTGTGGGTAAAGGAACCTGAGGTCCCTAGGAGCTGCTTCTGAATTATTCCCCTGGGAGGAAGACAGGTCTACTTGGTGTTCTAGAACTTAGCTTTAGGGGGTTTTCAGTTATCTTCTCATTGTTCGTCTTGTTAAAAGTTGGGTGGAAATGATCATTGGATTGACCTTGGGGAGCAGTTGTACTTCCCCCTTTATCGTTGTTATGGTTTTTTCCTCAGTAGGGTTTCATTGTAAATACACAAGAATAGTGTTCAATATTCATTTTTGTTAGTGTGTGTCTTAAATCTTAGTCCTTCCTCCTGTTCTCAGGACAATGAGCAGTATGCTATTTTAAACACGTATAGTCCTTTTAAAAATGACTCCCCACATTGCTGTTGTACAGGAAAAACTCGGCCAAAAAGGGAAAACATGATGAAACTCATTATCCACAACATTAATAGTAGAAAAGATGTCCTTGGGTGGGGCTTGTTCTCATCAGCTGCTCTGTGATGTACATTGGACTGTGTTCTTCTGGGCCAAGTGATTTAGGAGAGAAGATTTGGGGTTGATGGGGATCTTTTTTTATTGGCCTTTGGGATTGTTCTGTTTCTTGCTTGGGGATGTGAGGACAAGAGGAAAACCTTGAGCCTGAGGGTGAGGTGGGCTATACTCGGTCCTATAGTTTGGGGCATTTAAACGGTTTGAAGTTCAAGAATCTCCATGTATTGGTTGTCACTTGTGTGCTCTTGTGCAACTAACCTGTGAGCAATGAGGTAGAAATGGCTGAAAGTCTGTTGTTTGAGACTCCCTCCAGGTCCTCCTGTCCAGGGTTTTTCCCTTATATGTGCCTTGAGATGGAGATGAGTTACTTGTATTATTTTCCAAGGGGGAGCCATGGAAAGGATTCCCCTTCCAATTCCATGGAGTGCCCTTCAGGGAGATCAGGGACTACAAGTGTGCGTGTGTGTGTGTGTGTGTGTGTGTGGAGGGGGGCTTTAAGCTGTCCTGACCCAGCAGAGGGAGAGTGACTTACTTACAAAGGACCCCCGGCTTTGGGCTCTCTTCCAGGCTTCCTGATGGGGGTGCTCATGCCTGTCTGGACTCTCATGCATTGGTCAGTTGATGCCTCCTGCCTTTAGTGGTGAATCTCTTGGCCGGCCCAATTGGACCCAGACATATTGGAGAGTGCCTATCCCCAGTCTGCACATTATGGGGTAGTTATTTTTTTCCCTTCTATAAATGAGTATGCTCTGTGGATCCCCTAGAGGAGCAGTGGATGAGATAAAGGCTAAAGAGGATTTCTCTGGCCAACTCCACTGGTATGCTCTTTGCAGCTGCTTATTTTTTCCTTATATTTCCTTGTTTGACTGTTCAATTTTAATAGTCAAATTTTAAAACTTGTGGGATTCTTTAACCCATTTTATTCGCTAGGTGCTTCCATTATTAACTGCTGTGTGGTAGCATCTTTTTTGGTCTCAGTCTCACCCCATAGGCTGAACTCTTGTTCTTTCTGTTCCAATTGCTGTAACCTAAGTTTTTGTCCTTTCTCTAACTTGGCTTGTAATTCAGCCTGTAATTCTTTTATCTCTTTTTTTATTGTCTGTAATGTGATTTTTTGTTTTACATCTAATTGAGCCTTTAATTCGTTATTTTTTTCTCAGGCTCCCTTACTTCTTCTCTCCCCAAGGCAGCAAGTAATCTGATAATGACATGTGTGCACTCTTTTCCATATTTGTTGTGATGTGGAAGAAAAATCAGACCAAAAAAGAAAAACCCTGAGAAAAAAGACAAAGGTGAAGATGGTATGGTTTGGTGCACATTCAGTCTCCATAGCACTTTCCCAATGATCATTCCCTTCGGAGGAGGACAAGTGAACTCGATGTTTTAGAACTTAGCTTTGGGGGCTCTCAGTGATCCCATTGTTCATCTTGGTAAACATTGGGTGGAAGTGATCACTAGATTGACCTTGGGGAGCAGTCGGGATGTGCTGGCTGTCAAGGCCTGAGGGGTGGGAGTGGAGGTGGAGGCCGAGGGGTCTTAGGCTGCGTCCTGTTTGGGAGGCTTCATGGGTTTGAGGTCCCTGTTACTGCTCCATCCTTTTTCCTTCTACTTAACTGAGGCAGGCCCCAGCGTCACGGATTTCCTACCCAGAGTCCCCAGGCTGGGGGTGTGTGAAGGGTGGGACTTTTTTCCCTGGCCTCAGAATAGGGCAGGGATGGGATCACCCCATTGCGGACTTGGGCCTTCTGGCTTGGGCCAGCTGGCACAGTTCCCCAATCCTGTGCCCAGCTTCTCTCCCATCCTCCCAGTGCAAAGGCCTGGATGTGACCCCATATGTCTCAGAGATGCTGGCCACCTTCCTTTCTGGCCGGGCTCTCAGGGCAGACCCATGTCCAGCCAGACTCGATAGGTTTCAGGCCCCAGAATGTTGACAGTAGGAGGGGACGTGAAGAAATAGTTGGAGCTCTGGACAGCCAGCAGTGACAATGAATGGGGCTGCCCCAGAGGTTGTACTTCATGGACCTGTGAGATGATGGCTCAAGGAAGCGGGCCAGATGCTCAGTCCGAGTCCTGCTTTCCAGGTCTTGTAGTCCTATGAACCCGGCACTTTCCTCCTCCAAGATCTGACATGAAGGGAGAGATGTTGGAGTAGGATTTTCAAGGGCTCTGTTACCTCCTTCCCTGTGATTCTCCCCAACAACCCTTTGGGGTCTTTATTACCATTACTTCTGGGAGAGGACTTGAACTTTGATCTTCTTGATATTAGCATTCCCTCCGCTCTTGCCCACAATAAGTCTTGTGGCCTGGAAGGGGAGACCAGGGGACTCACCCAGGTTTCTAGAGCCCCAGATTTTCACAAGCCGGCCTTGCTGGCTCGCAGACTGGCTTGCTGCTCTCCACAACATTCTCACTAACTTAGCCAGGGAATGATAGTGCTCCCAGAGGGCAACGGCTCCCCCAAGGATGGGGCTCCTGAGCACTAGGACTGGGCTTGCCAGCTGAGTGTTCTTTGTACTTTTCATGCCAGTGGGTCATGCTCAGCAGGGCCAGGGACTGTACCCCTTATGCTCCCCGGCCTTCCCTCCTGGGGTGGGAGAGAGAGCTTGGGGGGACCCTAAGGCAGAATAAAGAGCTCCTGGGGATTCGGAGGATGCGGGTGGTTTGGTGGCAGGAGGTGGTTCTGCAGGAAAAGCTGGTGTTGCTGCTCTGTCCCACTCCTCAGAACGTGAACAGTTTGTGAATTTTATCAGCCATTTCTGATAATTCTGGAAAGAGATAATTCTGGAAGAGAGCTCAAGTCTTCTCAGATGCAGAACATATTCTCTAGTGACCTTTGGGGAAAGGGATCCATGTAGAGAGGGTGTAGTGTGGCTGCTTGTCCCCGCGTCCCCCCCTCCCTCCGAGGCTGTTCCTTGGGAAGGACGTTCCTGTGGAACTTTGCCATTTGCAGGCGACTTGTCTCGCATCCATCCTGGGAGCCAAGCAGCCTGGCCATTTTCTAGGTGGGGAAACACTCTCAGCATGGTCAGGTGACAGGGACTTGAGCTCACAATATCCCTCTCCTATTTAGTTCCAATGTCTTAGGGCTCTATGGTGTAAGGTTTTAGTCTTGAGAGTGGAGAGTTAGGTGCCCATCTGAGGTAGGTCAAGTCCTAAGGAAAGGCAGACAGGACCTGGCCATTTAATTTCTTATCTTAGTGGTGATTTCTCTGGGGGAAGAATAGACAAGGTTTCCTAAGTGTTCATAAGTGGTGAGGAAAACAAACAGCAAAAAGTCCTTTGGATTGGAAGATCTTTATCCATGTGCTCCATTGAGAGAGATCCTAGTTCACCCTCCAGGAGGAGGAGGGACTACTAGTGATCCAGCTGAGATCCCCCCTCTATTCCCATCGAACGTATCTCCTACTCAGTCTTGCTCCATTCTCTTCCCTGGGTGAAACTCATCATCTTCTGCTCCCCAGATGACATCTCATATTTTGTGGGATACCTTGGTTTATTTGGACGTGTCCAAAGCATGAGAAAAGAGGAATGAAGAGTGTCCACTTCAAGAAAGTGGGACTCTAGGGGCCTCCAACAGGTCTGATTGAAGTCGGTATGAGATCAGTAAGTAATGTGTGTGAGAAAATTGATGTTTCCTTTAGTTTCCCATCATATTTAAATACGGATGTTGGGATAGAAATTTAGAGAGACAGAGAGAGATAGAGGGATAGGGAAATTTGATGTGGAAGTGGGGATGGAGTACTGAACTTGGGAGAGGCATTTTTGGCCCCCGGATTCTGGATGCAGAGTTTTGGGGTGCTGGCTCTTTCCTGTGGGGTGTCGGCTGTCTCGCCATTGTGGATTAAATCACAAGTTGGCAGTCATCTATGATGTGGGGCTTCAGGGACTCTTTCCCCTTGGCTCTTGTCCCTGTGGATCCTAGCACCATCAGTAGCAGAGATGTCCTGGGGTCAGTCCTGAGGGAGAACCAGATTTTCCTCTTCATTTTTCATGGCAATCCCCATCAGGGCCATCGTGGGGCTGGAGATCAGGATTGTTCTCATTTGTCCCTGGATGTAGGGATTGTAAAGGGATGATCCCTGGTGAATGTCAGAGTGTATTCTCCTGATTGAAGTGAGTGGAGAAAGATGAGAATCTCCTTGTGGGTGCTGGAGAGAGTTCCTTTCAGTCAGTTCCATGGGGAGAAGTGCTCGGGGTCCATGGGATGGCACACGGGAGCTCCTAGGGGCCAGGCTCAGTGGCTTGTTTCCCACTCAGACAGTGAAGGTTCTGTTCCAATTGATGAGCATCATGTACAACCTCACCCCATAATGAGGGGCCTCCTGGTGCGGGATTCCAGGTGTCTGTTCCTGGGCATGCGACGGGGCAAACCATTCAAGTCTATCCCTCAGGGTCTCTGCCCATGTTCCCCTTCATCCCCCGTCCTTGTCCTGGCTCCCAAGTGGGGCTGCAGATGGACCCTGGGGGCACACGTGTCATTGCCCAAGGGGCAAAGCAAAGACGTGGTGCTTCTGCAGGAAGAAGTGGCCTGGGACTTGTACCCACTAAAGGGCCCAGGCTAAGCAGAGTGTGGCTACTGCCTCACTTTGGCCCCTCCCTGAGGCTTCCTAGGCTGTGGGCATAGCAGCAGGGGCTCCATGCCAGGCCCGAGAGGAGTAAAGCTTTCCCCAAAGCCTCCTGGAAGGGGTCGGGCATGGAGCCGCCTGCCTCCCCTGGCGGCTCCTGGGCGGTCAGTTCCAGTCCTCCAGAGCCAACCTCATTTCCCAGAACTGGATCCACTTTCTCTCACACCCTCCTTGTATAAAAGCCCAGACCTGCTCCTGCACATGACCTAGTCTCTTCCTATCTGGCTGCAAAGCCTGGAGATCAGGGGGCTCCCCCACATCCAAAAGGACTTTCATGGACTCTGGGCTCCAGGGGTCCCCTTGGGGAGTCTAAGACTCTTCCATCTTCCCGGGGCTGCAGGAGATTAAAATGTAATTGGGAAATGTTTAACAAAGTAAGACTATGGTGAAACAGGTCAGAGTGTGGTTTTCTAAGGCGAGGTCCGCTTCCAGAGAGCGCACGTGCCTTCCATTGCCCTCTGCTTTTGTTTGTATCTGACACCATGGATTTAGCCCAGTCCATTCACTGCACCAAACTCCTCCTACTCTTTCCCATTCCCTTGCTAGTAGTGGCTTCCAATAAGCACACAGAGAGACACCCCTCTTTAATTTTGGTAGAGAAAGTTAACCAAAGAAATTGCTGATAGTTGAACCCAGAAAGCATCTGTCTACCTGGGCATGTTCTCAATCTTGCTGGGAAACCCCAGGCCACAAAGAGAATCTCACTTATGGAATTTTCATCCTTTCCTCCAGGGATAGGAGAAGGAAACCGCGAAAAAGAATGAATGCTTCACTAATTCTTCTCTGCTATTTCTTCCTTGTAGCTGAAAAGACAATCATAGATTAATGATGATACAATAAAGGACAATTCTCTCATTTGGAAGATGAAGAAACTGAGGAGGAAAGCAACTGTCCAAAGAACACAGGAGTAGCAGATACCAAAATGTGAATACACTCAGTTCCCTCAGCAGCTATTAGGCCTCCTCAAATGGATCTAGTGAGAATCGGTCCCTCGTCACCTCCCTGTGCCTTTGGTGTCTCCTGCCAAGCCAGTATTTGGGCTCAGTAGAATGTCCAAGGTCTGGACAGCAAAGTGTGCTTTGGCTTGGAAAACGGAACAGATGGGTAGAAACTAGGAATAGACTAATATCTTATACCTTATACCAAGATGAGATCACAACAGACACATGATGTAGATGTCAAAATTGATAGCGTGAGTGAATTGGGAGAACAATAGTTTCCTTTTATATATAGGAGGAGAAGAATTTATTAACAAATGAGAACTTTGAGGTATAAAATGGATAATTTTGTTTATATTAAATGTAAAATGTTGGGATACACAGAAACCACCTGATAGTGGCTGCTGGAGATCCAACCCAGAATGGATCTCTTGTGAGAAGAGGATGATATAAGGAGACTGAGAGGCCAGTGCTGCTCTCTGACCTCTCTCTGACTGAGAGGCCGTTGCGTTGTCTGACCTTTCTCCTCTTCCCTCTCCCTCCAATTTATCTCATTCCTAGTCCCCAACACCTGTGTCAGCAAAGGCTGCCCCACTGCTCCTTCCAATGCTGTGATCCACAGCTCTGGAAGCTCTCGGAGAATTGACCTGCCCCTCAACAGTAAAAGGTTTTGCACAAACAAAAGCAGTGCAGCCCAGATTGAAGGAAAGCAGAAAGCTGTGAAATAATTTTAAGCAAGTGACTGCAAAAGGTCTCATTTCTTAAATATGTGGAGAACTGAGTCAAATTTTAAAAATACAGTTCATTCCCCAATTGATAAATGGTCAAAGAATACCAACAGGCAGTTTTTAGAAAGTTGAAGTAGAGATAAAATGGGCAGTTTCAAAACCATTAAGGATTGGGGAGAACTGCTCTTTGCTTTCTGCTTCCTCAAGGGGGAAGAAATTGTTTTGATGATGAAAATGATAAAGTATCCAAAGGGATAAACTCAGGATAGAACAGTTCAGCTGCCGTAATCCCTTCTCAGGGCCTTATAAAAGAAGTGAGCAGCTACTTGGATCTTCTCCATCTAAGGAAATCTGGATTTGCTAATGGAATTTTTCTCCAACTTCAGTAATGGGTTGATTTATTTGAAGTAATCCTACAGGAACAAGTTGCCTCTATTCCCTTCAGGTCTCAGTTCTTAGGCTTCTTTTGCCATCATGAGACATGGGTTGGTATAACACCCAAAGTATGATTCACATAGCATTTCTTGAAATGTATGTGTGTTTATAGGAACTACGTTGGTGAAATGGTTCTGGGAACGAGATTTATCTTTTCTCAAGCCTCTTTCTGTACCTATTTTAATAGATAGGACTTTAAATATTACCTAGACATTCTTTAAACCCTAGAAGGGAGGTATGAATGTTGTGTTATAGATGTTGAGTGTAGATCCACGATTGTCGTTTTTTAAAAATGTTTTTATTTCAAATATTTCCAGATTACATGTAAAAAATTTAACATCCATTGATAAAAATTTTGCACCCAAATCCTTAAGAGAATCGGAGATCTCTGCAGGTTGGAATCATTGGGAAGAAGTGGGTGAGCTTCTCCAACCTGACAGAGCATCTGAAGAAGTGAGTGAGGGGGCTTCCCAGCTCCTTATTCCAGTCGGAATTGCCCTTTCCTCCTTGTAGTTCCTAACTTTTTGTCTGTTTTTTTCCTTTGCAGTTACTGGAGCACAGCATATATAGTCAGATCCCGGGATCAGTAACTAGCTGTGCTTAAGCCCCTCATTTAGGGCTTGTGTCTCCTGTTCTCCTGTCCATTCAGAGGGTTGCAGGGAATGAATTTTAAGGAGACTTCTTCCCTATGGAAGAATTGGGGGGGAAAAAGGGAGTCAGCAGAGGGTGGAGCAGGACAAAGGGATGGAGGCAGGGGGCAAATAACAGTGCAATGGCCCCCATCCAGTTCCTGATGGGAAGGATCTCTGGGGCAGAGTTTTGGTTATGAGAGAAGCATTAAGTACCTGTTTAAGGGGAGAGAATTGCTGAGGAAAGGCAGACAGAGCCAGATGATATCATTTCTGGATTCAGTGGTGCTTTCTATGGGGACGAGGACAGATGTTTCCTCAATACTAAACAGAGCAAACGTTATAGAAGGAGTTTTGACTGAAGGAGGAGAGGACGTAGTGTCATGTGCTCCATTGGCCTGAGATCCTGGTCCTGCCTCCGGAGGAGGGACTACTAGGGATACAGCTGAGATCTCCCCTCCAATCCCAGCCCCTCTTACTAGCCGGGAGCAGGATGTTGCAGTAACGGGCATCTCCTCTGGGGTATGATCTTGTTCAGTGCTGTTAGCAGGAGACCAGGGACCCATCGAGTTAGGGGACCACATGGGGGTGAATGATGTTCCCATTAAGATTGTGTACACATTATTCCTCAATTTGGGATGGAATCATTTGTGGAAATGATTCCAATGTCTCTTGGTTCTGGAAATAAGATGTTGGGGTGGAGGGAATTGCCTTTCGATGGTGTTGGGTCCGGTGTGGGGAAAGAGGCAACAATGGGGGGGTTCGTTGAGGTTCACCTCGCCAGGAGGTATTTTCAGGAGTCTCCTCCTAGTGCATGTTGGTCAAAAGGAAAGAGTAGAGGGGATCCCCTTGGGATGATGTCGGTCGAGCGGTCTCTGCGCTCCTCATAGAGCACAATAGCCAAGGGAGAAGACTTGGAGCTGTTCCCTGTGGGTGATGTTGGGAGGTTTCTGAGACAACCTTCCCTCTGGTAGTAGGAAAGGGAGGGTAACAATGGCAGGAGCCAGTGGGGTTGATGTGGAGATGTTGTTGGCTGTCTATCGCTCACATTGGGTGCCCACCCTTACCCGTCTTGGTGCTTGTGGGCTCTGACCAAGGATGTCGCACTCTGTTCTGGGAGATTGGCCATGTGTGTTTTCCCTTTCTAAGAAAGAAAGGAAGAGTTAAAGTTTAAACTTGTTACAATCCTTAAAACATTTCTATTATGCCATGTATGAGAAAAATTAGACCAAATGGGGGAAGGAAACCACAAGAAATAACAAAAAAAAAAAAAAAGATTAAAAAAATTATTTTTTAATCCAAATTCAGCCTCCGTTGGTTTCTGTGGACCCACAGCATTTCCCATCCTAAGCTTAATGGAATTGTCGACCACATTGTTGAGATGATCATGTAAACTTAATGTTATGCACAATGTTCTCTTGGTTCTGCTCACTTTCTTCATCTCTCCATAGCCTTTCTCCAGGCTGTTCTGAATCAGCCTCTTGATCGTTTCTTATGGAAAAATAATTTCATGTTCAAATGCCATTTTTTTTTCAACTATTCTCCAATTTAGCAGCATCCAGTCAGTTTCCAGCCTTTTAATTTTTTTCCCAGGGATACTAGAGGACATGTTTCTCTGCCTCTGGCTGAATGTCTGGAAGATTGCCTGTAATGGAATGGTTTGGGGTGCTAAATACCTGTGTAATGTGGTTGGGCCTATAAGTAAAAGGGCTTGAGGATCCCCAAGATAGCCTAAAGGTTCACCCTGAAGCCTGTTTTCCTGGGACACTTGTGAAGGTGTTGGTGAAACCTGGGGTTCATGGAAGCCCTTGGGATTTATCTTAGGGCTCTTTTTAGCTGCTTTTTAATGATTCCTGTTGGTGAAGAGGACAGCAGCTAATTTGGTGCTCTTGAATTTGTCTTTGTGGTGTTCCGAATAGGGTCCTGATTCCTATTGGTTAATGACTAAGAGTGGAAGTGATCTCTGTTTGACCTTGAGGTGTGGTCTTGCCTCCCTCTTCATGATCATCAGGAGCAGAAGAAATGTCCTGGAGTTGATAATGGGACTGTCTCATCTGTCCCAGATGCTGACACTGGCAGGGGACAGGGTGTAGGGCCTGTTGGGGGGGGGGTGTTCTTCTGAGTCAAATGATCTGAGATGGGAGCAGCCGCGAGGTCCACCGAATCTCCCTCTGGGGATCTTTGTTTTAAACCTGGAAACACAGAACATTTCCAGTCTTGGCTGCCAAGGATCCCATGGAGTGGACTTTGAGGCAAGGAATAGTCAAGTATCTGATGTTTGATATTATTTGGGACATAGTTTGATATACGTGTGATCTCCTTTTGTGGACCCTGAAGAATAAATGAGCTCCCCATCCTTGGGATCCTGTGGAGTGAAACTTGTGAGTGGTTCTCATGTGTCTCTTGATTCAGCATGTAGGAAGGGGGCACTGGCGGCCAGGAGGGGACTTTTGGACAACGTTGCTCCCTGTCATGTTGGGGTTCAGGAGCCAAATCAGATGAGTCATCAGGGTTCCTCACTGGACTTGTGGCTCTCAACAAAATCTGTGGCTCTCAACAAAAGACAAGGGTGATTGGGGCTTTCCGATTTGGGGCCAGGGTGCTTTGTTCCCATGTAGTGTTGTTTGACCTGCATGTAAAAGAATTTGAAGCCCCCGGGGGCTGCCTCTCAATTATTCCTCTTTAAGGAAGACAAGTAGACTTGGTGCTTTGGAGCTTAGTCTGGGGATGTTCTCAATGTTCTTCTTCTTCATTTGGTAAAAGATGGCTGGAAGTGATCCCTGGGATTGATCTTGGGCAGCAGTCGTACTCCACTCCCCTGTCTCCCCCGCCTCCCCCCGGTCATCATTATGGTTTTTTCCCTCACTAGTGTTTTGTTATTGTAAATACACATAATAATAGTGTCCAACCTTCATTTTTATTAGTGTGTGTTGTAAATCTTAGTCCTTCCTTCTGTTCTCCTCAGGACAGCTGGCAGTGTGCTATGGGTTAAATATGTAAGTCCTTTTACACATGATTCTCCACACTGTTGTACAGGAAAAACTAGGCCAAAAAGGGAAAATGTGAAGAGAATTCATCATTAGGAGCATTAATAGTAGAAAAGCTGCCCTTGGGTGGATGGTGGGGCCTGTTCTCATCAGCTGCTCTGTGATGCACCTTGGGACGTGTTCTCCTGGGCCAAGTGATTTGAGAGAAGAGAAGACTTGGGGTTGATGGGACCTTTCATTATTGGCCTTTTGGGAATGTTCTGTTTCTTGATTTGGGATGTGAGGACAAGAGGAGAACCTTAAGCCTGAGGGTGAGTTGGGCTATACTCGGTCCTGTAGTTTGGGGCATTTAAGTGGTTTGAGGTTTACGAGGTCTCCTTTGGGGTCTCCTGGAGATCGGGACGGAGGGCATTCTCCTCTGACTCGGATGTCAGGAAGGGGCCTTGCCCGGCATGGGAAGGTCGGGGGTCGATTATGGACGTGGTCTGGTACGTTCCTGTGCCATGTGGTTCGATCTATCAACAAAAAGGCTTGTGGTCCCTGGGATCGCCTCAGTGTGGGCCTTGGGGATGTTCTTTGGCTCCTGCCTTTTGTGAGGTTGATAATGGGGCCTTGGGGTTCATGGGATGTCTTTGGAGCCTAATGGGTTGTTTTGATTTCTTGGTAATTGTTCATGGTGGTAAAAGGGATGGCAGGGACTTGGAGCTCAGGAGCTCAGTCCTTTTAAATAACATTTCCATATGTGGTGCATTATCCCAGAGAAATGGAACTCGGAGGGAAGAGCCCAAGAGAACCCCTCACCGCTCTGTTGGGAGCATTAATAGTAGAGACCTCCTGGGGCGACAGAGGGGCCTATTTTATTCTGTCCCTGGCTGATGCTTCTCGAGAACCTGCCTTGGCTGCTGGGGGACAACGTGCAGTGCCCGGGGGGAGACGTTCCCATGGGCCAAGTGACGGGAGGGGGAGAAGCCTCGGGCTTGTGGGGTCCCTTGGCTTTCACCCTTTGGGATGTTCTGTGTTTTTGGCTCTGGGACATCCTGGCCCTTGGAGGAGACATGGGGGGGATCTCCTTGTTCCAGGGTTGGGGATGTTGGCTGCTGGGCTCAGAACCTTGGAATCTCTTGGGCCTGAGCCTTTCAGGGCATCCTCCTGGGTTTCTTGGTTCAGGGTCTTTGGTAGGGACCCGGTTACCCTGGGGTGACACTGATAGAACTGTGTGACTGCTTCCCAATGGGGTCTGGTTGGGCCCTGGAGGATCAGCCTGGGGCTCCTCTGGAGCCTGTGGGATTTCTGGAGAATATTCTGGAGCGTTTCCCTGTGCTCATGGTTGGGCCGTTCTAAGTGACCAGGCTGGGCAGCAGCCTGGTCCAGCCCTGTGGGCACAATGACTGTCTGTTCCTCAGTGGGATGTTAGGAACAAGGTTCAAGAAATGGGCCTCTCTCTCCAGGCCTCCCCCGGGTCCCTTTGTCATATGGGGCTCCAAAAGGGGAGGGGTCACCAATGTTTAGCCAGGGGGACAGCCACGGAAAGGTCTTCCCTCTGGTGGTCCCTTGTGCCCCGCAGTGAGAGCTGGCAGTAGGAGGGCCCTCCCCAAGCCCAAGGCAACTGCTCAGTCCCTGTTCCCAGTAGTTACCCGAGGGCTCCCAGGCTGTGAGCTCAGCATCAGGGACATCGTTGCCCATCCTTTCCTTTAGTTCCCAACCCTTCCTCTGCACTTTTCCCCTGCAGTTGCTCCTCAAAGATCCTGGGCTCAAACACCAGCTCGGCTTAAGCCAGTGGGGGAAGGCCTCCGCTCTACATCTGTGTATTTAGGGGTTGGCAGGAGACGTTCTCTAAAGCAACTTCCCCCCCATAGAGTAGTCTGGGAGAAATGTCATCAGCAGAGAGGAAGCAGGGCAAAAAAATTCTCTTCTCTTAGCATCAGTCCATGTGAGTCTGTCTCGGTCTTTCTGCAATCAGGATGTTGGGCTATGGGGTATCTCCTGTGAAATATGATCTTTTACATTGTTTTAGCTCCCTTTTCATTACAGATTATATTAGGAGTTGGTATAGTCTGTGGCATCTGTGCCATGGGGTTTGCAAGGCTGTTCCCAGTGGGTTCTTCGTTGTCCATGTTAGGTAAAGGGATGTCAGTGGAAGAGATGGCCTGAGAGACATTCTGACCTGACTCTTCATCTTTCTTATCAAAGTCACTGGTAGCTAAAGGTCTTAGGGTTAATAATGGGGATTGTTCTTGCTTGTACCCCCCCCCCCCGATGATGGATGTAGAGAAGTTCTTTTGTCTGAAATGGATTATTGTGAGGTACATGATGGAAAGTGGTCTCCTGACTGAAGGGATTTGCTATAGAAAGCAGCAATCCTTGGGTCCCTGGAGCCTCTTGTTGTCTAACTTGGTGGCTTGTCCCCCTTGGTCCTTTTGTTTGGTCCATAGATAAGTGCCAAGTGTCCATGGGTTGGTCTGTGGTTCCTCCTTGTTGCTGTTCTTGGTCTTCTCTCTGTTCTCTACTTGGGCCCTGGACGTTCCATTGCAGGGAATGACTCTGAATCCCTCACCCAGCTCTGTCATAATCCAGGCCAGTATGAGGGTCACAAGTTCTGTCTGTGCCCAGAGTCTATCCAGTCTCTCTGTGGAGAGAGAGAGAAGATTTCATCCTAGTGCTTTCACATTGTCTCGCATCATTGTCTTTTCAATGCCAGTGAAACTGAGTCAGGATAGAGATTAGAGATTATTGGTAAGTTTGACTAGATTGGATTCTTGTCTCAAAATATCCAGCATCAAACGTGAGATATAAAGATTCTTTTATACAGTAACAAGAACGATGACATATTGGGGAGGGGCACTTGATATTCTAATTAATTGGAATGGGGAGGGACACCTGATATTCTAAGATATAGAATCTTTATTCTACCAACCATTTTGATGTTTAAGAGGGAAGGGGGGGGGTGTAATACCCTGGGGTTTGGGGCAGAACAACTGTGGTAGGGCAATTCAAGGAAACTGGCACAATATTCCACACTCTCTTCCCTGAATATTCAAACCATTGAACCGCCTTCCTCTTGGTGCCCAGGAGGTCTTAGCGCCATAATTCTGACCACCTCCACTTGGGAGCGGATGAGGGGAACAGATTAGAGAAGATGAAGGACCCAGAGCAAGGGAGAGGAGAAGGAGAAGCGAGGGTCCCATGAGGGATGTACTAAGGGTGGTTATCCACGGGGAGGAATTAGACAGAGACTGTGGGAAGAAGTTACCGCCACTCCCTTCAAGTCTCAGTTCTTAGTGGAGGTGTAGCAGGACAAAGGATGGAGGCAGGGGGCAAATAAGACTGCAATGGCGCCCATCCTGTCCCTGATGGGAAGGGCTCTGGGCCAGAGTTTTGGTTATGGGAGTGGGGGTTAAGTGCCCGTCTCAGGGAAGAGAACTGCTGAGGAAAGGCAGACAGAGCCAGACAATGTTATTTCTTAATTGAGTGGCGCTTTCTATAAGGTTGAGAACAGACGTTGTTTCCCCAACACTAAGCAGAGCAAACAGAAGTATTTTGATGGAAAAAGGAGAGGACATAGTGTCATGTGCTCCATTGGCCTGAGATTCCAATGCAGCCTCCAGGAGGAGGAGGGACTACTAGGGATACAGCTGAGATCTCCCCTCCATTCCCAGCCCCTCCTACTAGCCAGGTGCAGGACATTGTGGTATCGGTGTCTCCTGGGGGGTATGATCTTGGTCACTCTCTTGTCCACGTGGGCCCTGGAGGTTCCATTCCAAGGGATGACCCCATGATCCCTCCCCCAGCCTAGACATTGTCCCGGCCAGCACGGGGTTCCTACATTCGTTCTGTATTCGAGTTCCTCCATTCCCTGTATGGGGAGAGGTAAGTTTTCTTTGTAGGTGCTTTCCTGTCTTTTGTCTATGTCTTGACCAGAGTAGTTACATTTTGCACGGTTGGTCATTGTAGTCTCTTGCTGTGATTGCTCCAAGTTCTGGTTCTGCTCAGTTCACTTTCCATCAGCTCATGTCAGACTTTCCAGGCTTCTCTGAAACCGTCCTGCTCGCCATTTCTAGTAACACAATGAGTTGGTTCTAATCAAACGATTTGCTCTTTTTCTGATTTCTTGTTCTCTTTGGTTCCTTCCTCCCTCATCACCTCTGGCTGTTGCTGCCTGGGAGAGGGATTCACATTAAACAAAATTCCCCGAGCCGACTCTTCAGAGATGTAGGAATTGACTTTAGTCGTTGTGGGAGGTACGAGGGTCAGAGGGAGCCGTGAGCCCTGAAACAGCTGCTGAGGGGCAGCTCTTCCCAGGATCCGAAGGGAAGGTGTATAGAGGGCTCAGATGTGGGAAGCTCTGGGTGGGATATGAGACCCTTCAACCCAGAGGGAACCTGCTGACAATGTCTGGTTTCGCTCTCATCTTCCCTTGGGGCATCTTGGCCTTCCTGAGAAGTTGGGGTCCTGACAACCTGGGTTCTCCTTGAAGCAGAGATACTTGCGGCAAGGAGGCATCTACATAATAATAGCCAGGTGCTTATAGCTAGCCCATGCATAGCCTGCTGTAGTGGTGTAAGTGTAATAAGGTATTTAAGGTTGAGAGAACTTGAAATAAAGAGACTCCATGTTTGACCCTTTACGTGGGTCCTGCCCCTTCCCTCCTCTCCCAAGACCAGGGACTCAAGTTGGTTCCGAGATCCTCCAGAGACACTGGACTCTTCAAAGGACAATATAAGGAATGCATGCCCAGCTCCCTCAGTGCCTCCAAACCTTAAGGGAATCAGAGAAAGGTGATCTCTGGGGATCAAAGTCATTGGGAAGAAAGAGGGGAGGGGCTGCCACCTGACAGAAAAGCATCAGAAAAAGGTGTAAAGGTGAGCCTTTCTACTTCCTTCTCCCAGTTGGAACTGACATTTTCCCCCTAATTCTTAGCACTTTATGCTTTTCCTTTATACTTGCTGGAAACTAGCGTTTATTGCCAAAGACCAGGCTCAAATATCAGCTCTACATAAGCCAGACTCGTCAGGTCTGTTCCTCTTGCTCTCCCTCTATCCAGTTAGAAGATTACAGGAGACTATCTTTAACGTCACGTTTAAAAGAGGAAGAAATCTCATCAGCAGACCCTGTAGGGGAAGTGGGGCAAAAGAATGGGGGCAGGAAGGCAAATAACAGCACAATATCCCTCTCCTATTCAGTCACAATGTCTTGGGGATCCATGGGAGGGTTTTAGTCTTCAGAGTGGAGAGTTAGGTACCCATCTGAGGTGGGTCAATTCCTAGGGAAAGGCAGACAGGACCTGGCCATTTAATTTCTTATCTTAGTGGTGATTTCTATGGGGGGAGAAATAGACATGGTTTCCTAAATGGTGAGGAGAACAAACAGCAAAAAGTCCTTTGGATTGGAAGACCTTAATCCATGTGCTCCACTGGCAAGGGTGGTCTGTTCTGGGGCTGGAGATGAGGAGTGTTCTCATTTGTCCCTGGATGATGGATGTAGGGATTGTAAAGGGATGATCCTTGGTGAATGTCAGAGCATGTTCTCCTAATTGAAGTGAGTGGAGAAAAATGAGACTCTCCTTGTGGGCCCTGGAGAGAGTTTCCTTCAGTTGTGGTGTTTGTTCCATGGGGAGAAGTGCTTGGGGTCTGTGGGACGGCACACGGGAGCTCCTGGGGGCTAGGCTCAGTGGCTTCTTTCCCACTAGTCCTAGTGAAGGTTCCGTTCCCACTGATGAGCATCATGTACAACCTCACCCCTCAATGAGGGGCCCCCTGGGATGGGATTCCGGGCGTCTGTTTCTGTGCACACGGGGCAAAAACATTCAAGTCTGTCCCTCAGGGTCTCTGCCCATGTCCCCCCGTCCTTGTCCTGGATCCCAAGTAGGGCTGTAGATGGACCCTGGGGGCACATGTGTCATTGCCCAAGGGGCAAAACCAGGACCTGGTGCTTCTGCAGGGAGAGGGGGCCTGGGACTTGTGTCCCCTGAAGGGCCCAGGCTGAGCAGAATGTGGCTGCTGCCTCCCTTTGTCTGGCCCCTCCCTGAGGCTTCCTAGGCCGCGGGCAAAGCAGCAGGGGCTCCATGCCCAGTGTCTCCGTGCCAGGCCTGAGGGGAGGGAAGAGCTTTCCCAAAGCCACATGGAAGGGGTGGAACCCCCTGCCTCCCCTGGGAGCTGCTGGGTGGTCAGTCCCAGTCCTCCAGAGCCAGCCTCATTTCCCGGCACTGGATCCACTTTCTCTCACACCCTTCTTGTATAAAAGTCCAAACCTGTTCCTGCATGTGATCCAGTCTCTTCCTGTCTGGCTGCAAAGCCTGGAGATCAGGGGGCTCCCCCACATCCAAAAGGACTTTCATGGACTCTGGGCTCCAGGGGTCCCCTTGGGGAGCCTAAGACTCTTCCATCTTCCCGGGGCTGCAGGAGATTAAAATGTAATTGGGAAATGTTTAACCAAGTAAGACTATGGTGAAACAGGTCAGAGTGTGATTTTCTAAGGGGAGATCCGCTTCCAGGGAGCGCACGTGCCTTCCATTGCCCTCCACTTCTGTTTGTATCTGACACCACAGATTTAGCCCAGTCCCTTCATTGTACCAAATTCCTCCTGCTCTTTCCCATTCCCTTGTTAGTAGTGGCTTCCAACAAGTACACTCAGAGGCATCCCTCTTTAATTTTGGTAGAGAAAGTTAACCAAAGAAATTGCTGATAGTTGAACCCAGAAAGCATCTGTCTACCTGGGCATGTTCTCAATCTTGCTGGGAAACCCCAAGTCATAAAGAGAATCTCACTTATGGAATTTTCATCCTTTCCTCCAGGGATAGGAGAAGGAAACCGCGAAAAAGAATGAATGCTTCACTAATTCTTCTCTGCTATTTCTTCCTTGTAGCTGAAAAGACAGTCATAGATTAATGATGATACAATAAAGGACAATTCTCTCATTTGGAAGATGAAGAAACTGAGGAGGAAAGCAACTGTCCAAAGATCACAGGAGTAGCAAATGTCAAAATGTGAATACACTCAGTTCCCTCAGCAACTATTGGGCCTCCTCAAATGGATCTAGTGAGAATCGGTCCTGTGTCTCCTGCCAGTCAGTATATGGGCTCAGTAGAATGTCCCAGGTCTGGACCTCAAAGTATGCATTGACTCAGAAAACAGAACAGATGGGTAGAAACTAGGAATAGACTAATATCTTATACCATGTACCAAGATGAGATCACAACGGACACATGATATAGATGTTAAAATTGATAGCACAAGTGAATTAGGGAACAATAGTTTCCTTTTATATATAAAAGGAGAAGAATTTATTAACAAACAAGAAGTTTTTGAGATACAAAATGGATAATTTTGGTTATATTAAATGTAAAATGATGGGATACACGGGAGCTACCTGACAGTGGCTGCTTGAGATCCAACCCAGGATGCATCTCCTCCTGTGAAAGAATGCTCCATTCTATTCCATGGGTGACGTTCCAGCATTTGGCGTATCTTTAGAAGCGAATTCAATTCTTTTTTAAATAGCTTTTTATTTACAATCTAGAAGGAAAGAGGGAACATACCATTTTGCAAGACCTTGTAGCCAAACTTTTCTTCTCTTCCTGACACCCCTCCCCTGGACAGGAAGTAATCTAATACAGATTCAACACGTGCAGTTCTTCCATACTTATTCCCACATTTTTCATGCTATAGAAGAACCATCAGATCAAAAAAGGGGAAAAAAATGATAAAGAAAAAGAAAGCACAGAACAAATGTGAAAACCCTGTGTTGTGATCCCCATTCATTCCCCGCTCTCTCCAGCATAAGTCTATTGGAATTGGTCTGAATCGCCTCCTTGTGGAAAAGAGCCAAGTCTGTGAGAAGTGATCGTTGTATGATCTTGTTGCTGTGGACGATGATCTTTGGGTTCTGTACTTTTACCTTGGCACTAGTTCAATGAAGTTTGTCCAGGACTTTCTATAATCAGCCTGCTGATCCTGTCTTATAGAGTAATAACATTCTCTTGTATTCGTTTACCAATGGTTTGAATTGTTTGCCCTAACAGAGAGTAGGTCTCAAGTAATACCTGGACCAGACTCTAGGTGTTCATAGACTTATTCTATCCTGGCCCTCTACAATGATGAGAGGCTACATTGTGTTTGACTGGTCATGGTACAGTATTTCTGTAACTGTGTATCATGTCCTTCTGGATCTGATCACTTCCTTTGGATTTGGTCATATATACTCCCAAGAAGTGGGCTTTTGACCTGCGTGTAAAAGAACTTGAGGTCCCCAGGCGCTGCCTCTGAATTATTCCTCTGGGAGGACAGGTGGACTCTGTTCTAGAACTTACCTTTGAGGGTTCTCAGTGATCTCATTGTTTGTATTTGTAAAAGTTGGGTGAAAGTGATCATTGAATTTGATCTTGGGGAGCAGTTGTACCTCCTCATTCATCACCATTATGGTTTTTTGCCTCACTAGAGTTTCATTGTTCTCAATACATATAAGAATAGTGTCCTACGTTCATTTTTGTATGATTGTGTGTTGTAAGTTTTTGCAGGGTGGGATTCCAGCTCCCAGTGTCTCCCCACTCTTGCTGTGTCACTGACCTATGGCCACAGCTATAGACAGGTGGTAAAATGATCAGATGGCACCTTTTTCTGCCTCCATTTATTTTTCTCCAAAGTTCTGTCATACCTAACTTTTCTAGTATTCCATTTATCTCTTTGACTTCTTTCTTATTTATTTTGTGGTTTGATTTATCTAATTCTGAGAGTGCAAGGTTGAGATCTCCCACTATTACAGTTTTGCTGTCTATTTCTTCTTGCAGCTCTCTTAATTTCTCTTTTAAGAATTTAGATGCTATACCACTTGGTGCATATATATTTAATATTGATATTGCTTCATTATCTATGCTACTCTTTAGCAAGATATAGTGACCTTCCTTCTTTTTTAATTCTATTTTGCTTTTGCTTGATCTGTGATGAGGATGGCTACCTCTGCTTTTTTGACTTCACTTAAAGCATAGTAGATTCTGCTGCAACCTTTTACCTTTATTCTGTATGTATTGCCCTGCTTCAAGTGTGTTTCCTATAAACAACATATTGTAGAATTCTGGCTTTTAATCCAGTCTGCTAACCTCTAACTCTTTATGGGGTAGTTTACCCCATTCACATTTATGCTTAAAATGAACAATTCTGTATTAGTTGCCATCTTGTTAATGCCTGCTTGTTAATGCCTGCTTGTGCTTTTCTCCTTTCCTTCCCCTTCCCCCACCCCAGTATTAAACTTGTGACCACCACTTGCTTCTCATAGCCTTCCCTTTTTAGTATCCTTCCCCACATCTTAAAGTTCCTCTCCCCATCTTACTCCTTTCCTCACAATTTCTGTATTCCCTTCTGCTTAGCTTCCTGCTTCCCTTTTCACTCTTTCCCCTCTCCCTTTTCAATTAGGTGGGAGAAGTTTCACCAAAAATCGAATGTCTAATATTTTCCTCTTTAAGCCAATTCTGATGAGAGTAAGATACACACTATGTTCTTCCCCCTCAATTCTTTCTCTGATAGAATAGCTTTCCTTTGCCTCTTTGTGAGATGTAGTACCCCCACTTTACCCTTTTTCAGGTACAATTTCCTTTCCACCTCTAGTTTCTAGAACAAATTATACATGTGTTCTTTATATATCTTTGTAGCAAAAATATAGTTCCCAAGATTTTTTTTACCTTTTTAGGTTTCTCTTGAGTCCTATATTTGGAGATCAGACTTTTTGTTCAATTCAGTTTTTTTCATCAGAAATAGATGAAATTCACCTATTTCATTGAATGTCCATTTTCTTCCCTGGGGAAAAAATGCTCCTTTTGCTTGGGTAGATTATTCTTGGCTGCATACCAAGTTCTTTTGCCTTTTGGAATATTGGATTCCAGGTCCTTCAATCCTTAAATGCTCACACTGCTAGACCCTGAGTAATCCTTATTGTTTGTTCCTCTGTATTTGAATTGATTTATTGTAGCAGCTTGTAGTATTTTTTTCTTGGTCTGATAGTTCTAGAATTTAGCCACTATATTTCTTAGTTTTGATTTTAGAGTCCATTTCAGTAGGTGATCAATGAATTCTTTCAGTGTCTATTTTACCCTCTGTTTCTATAACATCGGGGCAGTTCTCTTTGATAATTTCCTGGCAAATAGTGTCCAGGCTCTTTTTTTTTAATCATATTTTTCAGGAAGTCCAATAATTCTCAGATTATCTCTCCTAGATCAATTTTCCAAGTCTGTTGTTTTCTCAAGAAGGTATTTGACTTTTTTTTTCACATTGTTTCATTGTTTTCATTCATTTGCTTGACTGATTCTTGATGTCTTTGAGTCATTAAATTCCATTTGTTCAATTCTGATTTTTAACGAATTATTTTCTTCACTCACTTTTTAATATCTTTTTCTAATTGTCCAATTGAGTTTTTAAGTGAGTTGTTTTGTTCTATGGAATTTTTTTTTCCATTTCGCCAATTTTAACTTTTAGAGAGCTATTTCCTTTTTCCAACTCACTAATTCTGTTTTTCAGAGATTTGATTTCTTTATCCTCTCTATCTTTAAATAAGTGGGATATCCAGACTCTCTTGCCATGCTTCCCTTTCTTTTTCCCATTTTTCTTCTAGCTCTCTAGGGCTCTGAGAGCCTTTTACATTTCTTCTATGAGAGTCTTATGTGTTGAGGACAAGATCATATCCCCCTTTGGGGATTCACCTGGAGGCAGTCTGATTTTAGTCTCCTCAGGATTTAAAGGCTGCTCTCTATCTGTGTAGAAGCTATCAATAGTTAGAGTCCGTTTTAATTTTTTGCTCATTTTCTCAAAGAAGAATCAAAGGAAACAAACTAACAAAAAGCACAAATGCTTGTCTGCTTTTTTTTGGGCAGGCTGGATGTTGTTACCAAGCTTCCTTTACAGAGTATGGCGGGCAGCTGTGAGGCACTAGCAGGACAGCAATGGCTGCACCTGAGCTCTGAGACTGAGAGAGTGCTGAGACACTCTGGGTGGGTGTGGCCAGGTCCTCTAGCTTTTTGGGGTTATAGTCTTCACCCCCTGTACTTTTAGCTTCTCTGCTGATCTACTAGCTCCCTGCCAAGGCAAATTAGCCACACTGGGGGTAAAGTTCTTCCTGTAGAAATACCTGAGATCACACCCCTCTCCCCTCTGGTCTGCCCAGTGCGAGCTGCCTGCCTTCTTTCCCTGCCTGCTCTCAGTCTGTGCCCAATCTAACATTATCTGCCCATGAGCAAAAACAGACCATTTCTGGTAAATTTTGAGGATATTTTCTGTTGGTAATTATTTGTGTTTTTTTGTTCTTTTTCTTTTTCTTTTTCTTTTTTTTTTTTTTCAGTTAAGCCCTAATTCTGAGGCTTGTCATGCAATAAAGCATTCTGAGAGCAAGAAGGAGTTCAGATAGATGTGTGTGTCCTCTCTGCCATCTCTGCCGGAAGTCTTGGATGGCCCCTTTTTATTTAAGCACAGGTTGGATTTATGAGGCAGAGTTGTATGAAATTGTCTGCCTCTCTCTTCAGAAGCCATTGGGTCAATGGCACCTGGAGGAAGGTCTTGCCAGCTGATGCCCTCTGTCCTGTGTTGGGGCACTAGGGGGCGGGGTTAGTGCCTACCAGTGCCAGGGATTCCCCTTCTCCTCTCCCTGCCCTTCTCTGGCTGCCCTGAGGGGGGAAGCTTCCATGGCCTAACTCAGGGGGGAGTCCTGGATCTTTGAGATTCAAGACACTGAAAGTGTCTAAAAGGAGTGGATAGAATCAGAAGCTTCTGCAGGAGAACCTGATGTTGTTTTGTTGAAATGTGGGAATAGGAGGAGAAATCCCTTCTGCTCAGAGCTGCAGGTTTAATGGGAAAGAATCCAGGAACCGGAAACCTGTGGCAAAAGAAGTTTTATTCACTGAGAAGGAGGCTTTCTTAGTCAATTCCTAATGAGGAATCTAGTGTTAACAGATTCCTGTTGTATGGGTCAGTCTTGGCCTGGGGCTGGGGAGCAGTTTGAGCTGATTATCAGAGGAGATCTCCAACTGAATAAGCTACTGGGAGTGGTCCTGGACTCATTTTCAACTCAACCGAAAGTGCAGTGCCCCCCCCAAAATTTCTAACTGAATGAAACCCCTTAACTGCCCTGAAGGGTAGATCCCTGTCAGAGGAGAGTCTCAGCTTTCACTCCCAAAAGTCAAGGGGGACACAATTGGTATCATTTCCCCCACTCAAGCAGTTGCCTCAAATTCATTTGGGGTAAAGGGGTGAAGGTTTGTTCTTCTGAAATTGCTTTAAGCTAACAAGGGATGCTCAGCCATTCTCTATGTAAAGATCAAATTTATTCATTTCTGTTCTTTCCATCAGGATAATGGAAGCCCTCCATTTCCCAGAATGTCTTCTCCTGGGAGATGCTACTTCTGGGCCTCATTCTCAGTTCCTTTGCCCCGCAGTGTCTTATTCCAGTCCCTTTTATGCTTTAGTGTGGAAGCTGCTTGGTCCTGGGCAATCCTGATCGTAGCTCTTGGATATGTGAATAGTTTCTTTCTGGTTGCTTGCAGCATTTTCTTCCTGATCTGTTAATCCTGGAATTTAGCTAAGACATTGCTTGGAGTTTTCATTTGAGGGTCTCTTTCAGGGGGGTGATCAGTGGATTCTTTCAGTGGCTATTTTATCCTCTGATTCTAGTATATCAGGGCAGTTTTCTTTTATGGTTTCTTGAGCAATGTTGTCCAGGCTCTTTTTTCCCCCTAATGCGATTTTCCGGTAGTCCAGTAATTCTTATATTGTCTTTCCTGAATATAATTTCCAGATAAGTTGTTGATCCAATAAGGTAATTTACATTTACTTAAGTATTTTTTTTGTTTGACTAATTTCCATTCTTCCCATATGTATTTGCATAGAATAAAGGGAGAGAATGTTGCCTAGTTTGGATCTTTTTAGCTTTATTTTTAGGTTTTGGATCCTAACCACAGAAAGTATTCTTAGGATGTCAGTGTGTGGGCCGCAGAGTGAGTCTGATCTGTTCCTGTGCTGGAATGCCCGACTGTTCACGGCTCCAGCATCTTCTCCTAGACTCTGTCCCTAATCCTCCATTTTGGGGGAAACCATTTCCGTTCCTTCTTCCCTACCATTGTTGGTCAGCTTTCAGTGAAAGGAAGTTGTTCCTCATCACAAAAGTTATTTGGGCTCTTTTCACCGGCACTTGTGGCTCCCATTCATGCCTTCTGAGACCATAAAGGAGTTGGATTCCTTTTCCAGGTCACAACTTTGTAAGCATTTGAGGAGAGCTATGAGTTTCCCAGGTCTTCCTTTCTCCAGAACCCAAGTGTCCTGCCTGTTCTTTTCCCATGACAGGAGCCTGAAGGCCTTGCCCCTGTGGTCACCTTCCCCCAGAGATTCTACATTATCAGTGACATAGCTAAATATGGTACTTCCCACTGAACATGGAGCTTCCTATGGATTCTCACCCAGCATGACTCCTTCTGCCCTGGGCACTTGGCCATGAGCCATTATTCTGAGGCCAGTGAAAGGTCTCCTGTTGGTTGGGGTGGTAAGCTGCCATGTAATTTGGTTTGTTGGTGAAGGAATTTGAGGTTCCCCAGGAGCTGCCTCTGAAGTATCCCTCTGGGAGGAGGACAGGTAGACTCTGTTCTAGAACTTAGCTTTGGGAGTTCTCAGTGGTCTCACTGTTCATCTTGGTAAAAGTTGGGTGGAAGTGATCATGTGATTGACTTTGGGGAGCTGTCATACCAACCCCTTTGTCACCATAATGGTTTTTCCTAACTAGGGTTTCATTGTTGTAAATACACATAAGAACAGTGTGTAGCATAATAGTCCCTCTAGTGCAATGGGTCAGAGTTGTTGTAGTTCTGATTTTTTTCCCCTCTGGCTCTCTTCTCCTCCCCTCCATTTTTTTTTTAATAATTATAACTTTTTATTGAGAGAACCCATATCTGGGTTATTTTTTACATCATGATCCCTTGCACTCACTTCTTTTCCGACTTGTCCCGTCCCTCCTTCCACCCCCTTCTCCAGATGGCAAGCAGTCCTATCCATGTTAAATAGGTAGCAGTATATCCTAGATACAATATATGTGTGCAGAACCGAACAGTTCTCTTGTTACACAGGGAGAATTGGATTTAGAAGGTATAAATAACCCGGGAAGAAAAACAAAAACACAAACAGTTTACATTTATTTCCCAGTGTTCTTTCTTTGGGTGTAGCTGTTTCTATCCATCATTGGTCAATTGAAACTGAGTTAGATCTTCTCTTTGTCAAAGAAATCCACTTCCATCCTCATACAATATGAGGATGTTGTTGAAGTGTATAATGATCTCCTGGTTCTGCTCATTTCACTCAGCATCAGTTCCTGTAAGTCTCTCCAAGCCTCTCTGTATACATCCTGCTGGTCATTTCTTACAGAACAATAATATTCCATAGCATTCATATACTATAACTTGTTCAGCCATTCTCCAATTGATGGGCATCCATTCATTTTCCAGTTTCTAGCCACTACAAAAGGGCTGCCGCAAACATTCTGGCACATACAGGTCCCTTTCCCTTCATTAGCATCTCTTTGGGGTATAAGCCCAGTAGTAGCACTGCTGGATCAAAAGGTATGCACAGTTTGATAACTTTTTGGGCATACTTCCAGATTGTTCTCCAGAATGGTTGGATTTGTTCACAACTCCACCAACAATGCATCAATGTCCCAGTTTTCCCGCATCCTCCAACAACATTTTTTCCGTCATCTTAGCCAATTGACAGGTGTGTAGGGTTTCAGAGGTCTTTAATTTGCATTTTTGATCAATAGTGATTTGGAACACTCATATAATAAAAGTTTCAATTTCATCATCTGAAAACTAAGCTTTTAACCATTTGTCAATTGGAGTGGTTTGATTTTTTTTATAAATTAGAGTTAATTTCATATTTTTGGAAATGGGCCTTTTATCAGAACCTTTGACTGTAAAAAATATTTTCCCAGTTTATTTTTCCTTCTCTTTGTCTGCATTTTTTGTTTTAAAAACTTTCAGTTTTAAATCAAAATTTTCTATTTTGTGTTCAGTAATGATTCCCAGTTTTTCTTGGTCATAAAGTCCTTTCCCTTCCACAGGTCTAAAACCATCCTGTGTTCCTCTAATTTATTAATAATTTCCCATTCTTTATCCAGGTCAGAACCCATTTTGACCTTATCTTGTGTACGGTTTAAGGGGCACCTTTTGCCAATTAGTTTCCCCTTTTCCGCAATTTTTTCAAACAAGCTTATCCAAAGTGGGTCTTTGGGTTTGTCAAAGACTAGGTTCATTTTGTTGATATTTTATCCCTTTGAATCTAACCTATTCCACTGATCAATAATCTATTCCTTAGCCAATACCAAATGGTTTTGTAATTGCCCCATAATATAGTTTTAGATCTGGGCTTTAAACCTTCATTTGATTTTTTTTTTTTTATTAATTCCCTTGAAATTTTGACCATTTGTTTTTCCATATGAATTTTGGTTATTTTTTTTAGGTCAAAAATAGTTTTGGGAGTCTGATTGGTATAGCCAAATAAATAGATTAGTTTAGGTAATATTTCTTTTATTATATTTGGGCCTATCCAAGAGATTTATTTTTCCAAGGAATCAGACTTAATTTGTGTGAAAAGTGGTCTGTTTTCCCAAAGTTTCTGATTTTCGCTTAGAAGATTCCTAAAATTTTTATATTATCAAGTTTTAAATGGAATTTTTGTAACTCTGACTGTTGGATTTGTTAGTATATATAAGAATGCTGATGACTTATGTGGGTTTATTTTATAACCAGCAATTTCAAAGGGGATTATTTCAATAGCTTTTAGTAGAATCTCTGGGGTTCTTTAATACCATCATGTCATCGGCAAAGAGTGATAATTTGTCCTTGCCTATTCTTATTCCTTTAACTTTCCAGCCTACAAAGCAGGTTTCTAATAAATAAAAATAGTAACGGGATAGTGGGCAACCTTTGTTTCACTCCAGATTTATTAAATGGTTGGTTTGTTCCATTACAATGATGCTTATGATGGTTTTAAAAATGCGTTGATTATTTTAGAAAGTCCATTATTCCTATACCAATGTTTTAAGAATGGGAGTTGATTTTGCAAATTTTTTTGATCATTGAGATGAATGGTTTTTGTTAGTTTGTTATTGATATATAATTTGCTAATAGTTTTTTCCTAATATTGAACCGCCCTGCATTCCTGGTATAAACCTACTTGATCATATGTTTATTATCCTGAGATGATTTTCGTATTTTTTTGTTAATATCTTATTTAAGAAATTAGCTTCAAACATTAGGGAGATTTCATAATTTTCTTTTCTGTTTTCAACCTACCTGGTTTAGGTGTGACCATGTTCGGCAAGAAGGAATTTGGTAGGATCCTTCATCCCCTATTTTATCAAATAATTTATATAGATTGGGGCCAATTGTTCTTAAATGTTTGGAAAATTACATGTAAACCATCTGGTCCTGGAGATTTTTTTAGGGAGTTGTTTAATTGCCTGTTCTATTTCTTTTCTGAAATATATTCCCAATGACTTCCCCTTGTTAGATTGGGAAGTTTATATTTTGGAGGTACCATCCATTTCATTAGGTTATCAAATTTATTCAAAAGGGAGCAAAATAACTCCTTATTATTTCTCTAATTTCCTCTTCATTGGTGGAAAGTTCTCCCCTTTTCATTTTTAAGACTACAATTTATTTTCCTCCTCCTTTTTTCTAATCAGATTTCCAAAGGTTATCTATTTTATTGGTTTTTCATAGAACCAACTCTTAGTTTTATTAATTAGTTCAATGTTTTTATTTCAATATTTTTAATTTCTCCTTTTTTAATTTTAGAATTTCAAATTTAGTATTTGATTGGGGGTTTTACTGGTTTTTTAAAGTTTTTTTTAGTTAAGCCCAATTATTAATCTTTTTTTTTCTGTTTTATTTAAAGGTCTAAGGATAAAGATTTCTTATTACCGCTTTTTTGCATCCCAAATTTTGGTATGAGTCTCATCATTTTATTATCTTGAGGAAATTATTAATTGTATCTTATTTTTGCCACCCAATTGGGGAATCTTTAAGATGAGATTGTTTGTTTCCAATTACTTTTTGGTCTATTTCCCCAACTTTTGTTGAAAGTAGTTTTATTGCATCAGATTGAAAAGAAAGCATTTATTTTCTGCTTTCTTATTTAATTTTTGAGGTCTTTAATCCCAATATATGGTCAATTTTTGAATAGGTTTCAGAACGTGAGGAGAAAGTATATTCCTTTCATTCCATTCAATTTTCTCCAAAGACAATATACCTAATTTTTAATATTCTATTTATTTTTTTAATTTTTTTATTTGTTTTGTGGTTTATTTGTCTAATTCTGAGTGGGTTGAATCTCCCCATATTAAGTTTTATTGTCTATTTCTTCTTTGACCTCTTAACTTCTCCTTTAGGAAGTTGAGTGCCATACCACTTTCATATATGTTTAATATTGATATTGTTTTGTTGTTTATGTTATTTAGAGGATTAGTTTCTTCCTTATCTCTTTTAATTAGATAATTTTTTACTTTTTTTGATCTGAGATAAGGATGGCTACCCTTTTTTTGACTTCACCTGAAGCATAATAGATTTTGCCCATTTATTTTACTCTATATGTATCTCCCCTGCTTTAAATGGTTTTTTAAACAACATATTGTAGGGTTCTGACTTTGATCCAGTCTGCTATTGTCCTCTTTATGGGGAGTTCATCCCATTACATTTAGTTAGAAAAAATCTGTATTTCTGCCATCCAAAACCCCAGATTATGCACTTTTCTTACCCCCCCAATCCTCTTCCCCTTTTGAACTTATTACCCAATTTGTAAACAATGCTTCCCTTTTAGAACCCTCCCTCCCCTTTAACTTTTCCCCTTCCTTCCCTTATTCTTTTTTCCTTTTCCTTCCCCCTTTTTTAATGAGGGAGAGAATTTTCTAAAACAAAGTTATTTTTCTTGAGCAATCCTGATGGAGAAGATTCCACACAATGTTCCTCCCCCTCTAAATTCCCTCAGATATGATAAGCCTTTGCCTCTTCTGGATGTAGCCCCTTTTTTTATCCCTCCTTCCCACCTTTTGTGCCATCATCCCTTTTCCATATCTACTTTTTTTATGTTATATCAGTAAAATCAGATTTTACATGTATTCTTTTGTATATCCAAAAAAAACACTCAAGAGTTATTTTTACCTTTTCTATCTCTTGATTCTATGGTTGGAGATCAAATTTTTTGTTCTGGCCCTTAAAACAAATGGAATTCCATTTGTTTATTAATTGTCCATCTTCTTCCCTGAAGAAAATGCTCAAGGCTGGGTGTTTATTCTTTGCAACCGAGTTCTTGTGCCTTTCGGAATATCAATTCCAGGTCCTTGGTCCTTTAATGTGGGAGGAGCCAGATCTTGGGTGATCCTTATTTGGGACCTGGGTATTTAAATTTTTTTTGGGGGCGTTAAAATTTTTTCCTTAATCTGATAGTTCTGAAATTTCCACAATATTCCTGGAGTTTTTATTTTAGGTTTTTTCGAAGGTTTCGATGAATTTTTTCAATGCCTTTTTACCTTCATTTATTATATCTGGGCAGTTCTTTGATGATTTCTTTGTAAAATAGTATCTAGGTTCTTTTTTCATCATAGGGAAAATCCAATAATCCTCGATTATCTCCGACATTTTGTCTTGTTTTGAAGTAGATAACAGTTTTTTTTAGGATTTTTTTGGCGACTGATTTTTGTTGTTCAATAATATTAGTTTTATTCAGTTCTTTTAAAGAATTATTTTCTTCTTTTTTTTTTGAATGTCCAATTGAGTTTTTAAATGTATTGTTTTGGTCTGAATTTTTTCCATTTCACTAATTTTTTTTTAGTGAATTATTTTTCCAACCAGATTCTACTTTCTTTGAGTTCTTCTTTTTCCAATTCAAAATCCACTTTTTTGGTTTTGTCTTTTTTCCACACAACCATTTCTTTTGAGTTCTTTGTTTTTCCAATTCATAATTTTACTTTCCTGAGACTATTTTATTTTTCCAATTTGTTTTTCGGAAGTTGGTTTTTCTTTGTAAGGCTTTCTTTCCTTTCCCCATTTATCTTCTAACCCCTTTGAGACTTTTAATGGTCTCTTTAGAGAACATCATGTAAAGAGGACAGTCTGGATGTTTCTTTTTGTCCTTCAGGTTTGTGACCTCCTTTTTTTCTGCATAGAAGGGATCATTCTTTTTCATCTTTTTATTCATGTTTTAAAGCCTTTTAGGGTATGTTCCCCGGGGGGTTACAGCCTTTCTGAGAGAGGAGAAAACGATTTTCCCGGGCGGGAATGCCTGAGGAGAGTTTTCCCTTCCCCCAACAGGAGGTAGATTCGCACTGGCGGAGCTTTGAAGTACCCAGGGGCTTTGGGGTTAGCAATTGCCCTAGGCTAAACAGGGGTGAAAGGTACTGCCCCAGGCCAAAGCCCCTTTGGGGGCTGTGGGCACACACCCAAACCTCCGATTTTACGATTTGCCCGGCAGTCTCTGCCCAACGCTCTGCCCCAACGCTCGCCCGATTGCAAATCGACCCCAAAGTCATGGCCCCAAGCCAGCCCCCACTGCGCAGATTAGAGGCGAACCTCGTCCCTCCGCCAGAGGGTTCCAACCCCCCAAGGAAAAAGCCCCCGTACTGCAGGTTGAGGATGGGCTTTGCAAGATCCGTGCTTTCACTTTCGGTTTGAGGCCTCCTCGAACCAATTTCCTCCCAGCTACGCTGATCTCCCCCAGCCCCAGAACAAACCTTTTTTGGTGGACTGCAGATTTTTTCTGCCTTGAGTTGTTATACTTCTTATCTTTACAAATTGTAGCAGTCAAGACTATTTTTGAGGCTAGATATAATATTGATAAAGAGGGTAAGAGAAGAGCTTAGAAAGTCCCGTGTGCCTTCTCTGCCATCTTGGCTCTGCTGTCTAGACATTAACATTAAGTAAAATTCCACAAATTGACTTTTCAAAGAAGCAGAAATTTGCCTTGGTGATTTAGGAGATAAGAAACCTGACTGCCCAGGTGGCCTTTCTGGGAAGCTGAAGGGAAGACCCAAAGAGGGCCTGTAAGGAAGGAAAGCCTCACTCCCTCAGTGCTCTCAAGTTCTTAAAGAATTGGAGATCTCTGTAGTTTATGCCTGGGGCAGTTAGGTGGTGCAATGATTAGAGCACCAGCTTTGAAGTCAGGAGGATAGAGTTTAAATCCGCCCTCAGACACTTAACACTTCCTAGCTGGGTGATCCTGTGCAAGAAATTTAACCTCAATGCCCTCAAAAAACACCCCCCCCATACCTCCCAAATAGAGTAAGCCTGGAATTGTGGTACAGCATTCTGAAGTCCCACCATTCTGGGTACAGGATGTTGGGGTATCGGGTCTCTCCTGTGGGGTATGATCTTGGTCACTCTGTTCTCTACTTGGGCCCTGGAGGTTCCATTCCAAGGGATGACCTTGTGTTCCCTCCCCAACCTAGCCATAGTCCGGGCCGGCATGGGGTTCCCGCGTTCGTTATGTACTCGAGTTCCTCCATTCCCTGTGTGGGAGAGAGGGGTTTCCACCGTTAATGCTCGCTTGAGTCACTGTCTTGATGAGAGGCCACCTTGTGCTTGCCGAGTCATTGGACACTGTTTCTCTAACTGTGAGTCGTGTCCTCCCGGACCTGATCACTGCCTTTGCATTTGCTCACATGTGACTTCTCAGGGGTTTCTGGAACCACCTTCTCCATCTCTAGCAGCACATTGAGTCTTGTCATTCTCTCCCATTGATCTCTGTCCCTGATCTCCTCCCTTTGGCTCCTCCCTCCCTCCTCACCTCTGTCCGTCACTGCCTGGGTGAAGTATTCCCATTAAACAGAGCTCCCCAAGCCAACTCCTCAGGGATGTAGGAAGTGACCTTAGTCGTTGTGGGAAGTGTGAGGTCAGAGGGATTTGTAGCAAGAGCCAAGGGAGAAGACTTGGAACTGTTCCCTGCGGGTGATGTTGGGAGGTTTCTGAGACAACCTTTCCTCTAGTACGAAAAGGGAGGGTAACAGTGGACAGGAGCCAGTGGGGATAATGTGGAGATGTTCTTGGCTGTCTCTTGGTTGCCCACATCTGGTACCCACTATTGCCCATCTTGGTGCTTGTGGGCTCTGACTGAGGGTGTCACATTCTAACTTTGAACTCTCTCTGGATTTCTTAGAAAGGGAAAAATCACATGGCCAATCTCCCAAGATAAACATGTGCAATCTTTTAAATCATATTTCCGTTATTTGTCATATTGTACAAAAAAAATCAGACTAAAGGGGAGGAAACATGAAAGAAATAGCAAAGAACAAAAGGTAAAAATATTATTCTTTAATCCACATTCAGTCTCCTTGGTCTCTTTCTGGATGTATATAGCGTTTCCTATCCCAAGTCATTGGACTTTTCTTAAATGACATTTTTGAGAAGATGGTCACACAAATTTATTGTTCCTATATACTCTGTTCTCTTGTTTCTTCTTACTTAATTCATCTGTTCCCATAAGTCTCTCCAGGCTTTTTCTGAAATCACTCTGCTCATCATTTCTTATGGAAAAATAATTCCATCATATTCAAGTACCATAATTTATTCAGGTGTTTTTCAGCTTAGGAACATGGAGTTAATTTTTGGCCTTTTTATTATTTTTCTCTAGGTTTACTGTAGGATATGTTCTCTGCCTCTGGTTGAATGTCTAGAAGGATTATTGTTTGCAATGGAATGATTTGAGTTGATGATGGGTTTGGGGTGCTGAATTCCTCTGTAATGTGGTTGGAAGTATAAATAAAAGGGCTTGAGATGCCCAAGATAGCCTAAAGAATGATCCTGAAGCCTGTTCTCCTGGGACACTTGAGGATATAGGTGAACCCTGGGGTTCATAGAAGCCCTTGGGATTTTTCTTAGGGGCTATTTTGAGCTTCTTTTTAATGATTCCTGTTGGTGAAAAGGCCAGCAATTGACTTGGTGCTCTTGAATTTGTCTTGGGGGGTGTTCCAAATCGTGTCCTGATTCCTACTGGTTAATAACTAAGCGTGGAAGTGATCTCTGATTTTAAGATGTGGTATTACCTCCCTCTTCGTGACCGTTAGGAGTAAAAGAAATTTCCTGGAGTTGATAATGGGACTGTCTGTCCCAGATGCTGACACTGGCAGGGGATGGGGTGTGGGGCCTGCTGGGAGGTGTTCTTTTGAGTCAAATGATCTGAGATAGATTAGGTCCACAGAATCTCCCTCTGGGGAACTTTGGGGATGTTCTGTGTTTCCAGGTTTAAGATAGTCTTGGCTGCCAAGGATCCCATGGAGTGGCCCTTGAGGCAAGGAAAAGTCAAGTACCTGATGTTGTTTGATATTGTATGGGACATAGTTTGATATCCATATGATCTCCTTTTGTGGACCCTGGACAATGGTTTGGGATATAAATAAATGGGCTCATCCCTGAGATCTTGTGGAGTGAAATTTGTGAGAGGTTCTTGTGTGTCTCTTGATTCAGCATGTAGGAAGGGCCACCGGTGGCCATGGTGTGGCCAGGAGGGGACTTTTTGGCAATGTTGCCATCTGTCATGTTGGGGTTGAGGAGCCAAACCAGATGCGTCATCAGTGTTCCTTATTGGACTTAAGGATTTAAAACCCCTCCCAGGGCTCCCTCCTATTTGTGGCTCTTAACAAAGGACAAGGGGTGATTTGGGCTTTCTGATTTGGGGCCGGGATGCTTTGTTCCCATGTAAGTCATTTGACCTGCGTGTAAAAGAACTTGAAACCCCCTGGAGCTGCCTCTCAATTATTCCTCTTTCAGGAAGACAAGTAGACTTGGTGCTTTGGAGTTTACTTTGGGGATGTTCTCATTGTTCGTCTTGGTAAAAGATGGCTGCAAGTGATCCCTGGGATTGATCTTGGGGAGCAGTCTTATCTCCCTCTTCGTCTCCTTCATGGCTTATCTTTCCTCACTAGCGTTTTCTTGTTCCAAATGCATATAATGATAGTTTTCAACATTCATTTCAAATTTTGTGTTCCAATTTTTTTTTCTTTCCTCTATTCTCTCGTATTCCTCTGCTATGAAGATTGGATGTCTGCTCTTTTATCTCTTGCTAATATCGGGAAGCAGTATCTCCTGTCATGGAATGACTCGGGATTGATGTTGGGTTTCAGGTGGTATGCTCATGTATAACATGGCTTGACATATAGGGCCACAAGTTAGGGTAAAGATGGAACCTGTGGCCTTTTCTCTCAGGTTACATGTTTTGTGAGACTACTCTCTGGCTTTCATGAAATGGCCTTGGGATTTGTTAGGGTCTGTTTTTACCTCCCTTTTTACTGATTCACATCCAATGGGGTTGTTCTTGACTTTAACTTGGAGGTGTTCTTGCTCGTCTCTTCATGGTTCATGTGTATTAAACGGTAAGTGGAAGTGAGCCCTGGGTTTGATGCTGGGATGTACTTTTACCTCTTTCATCATCATTATTATTTCTTTTCCATAATGGTATTTTTTTTTTCAATACACATCAAGATGGCCTTAAGGTCAACCTAGAGGTTTATTGCCCTGAGTCACATCTTTAATGGGGAGTATTAATGAGTCTTGGGGTCCATGGGATGAACTTGGGGGTTTTTCTTGGGGCTTGCTTTCAGCTGCCTCTAAGTAATTCCTCTCAATAAAAGCAGGATAAGTGTAGTTGGCATTCTGGAGCTTTTCTTGGGGATGTTCTTAGAGGCCTCCCCATTTTTCATCTTGGTAAAAGACTAAGAGTGGATGGTATCCATGGGTTTGAACTTGGGATATGTCTTATCTCCTCCTTCATCACCATAATTTGTCTTTTTACTTTTTCAAATACACAGAAAGATAGTTTTCTGTTAGAGCCTGGTATCATTTGCATGTTTAGCCAATGGGAGAATCATACAAAAGGGCCTCATTTTCATGGTCCCTTGTTGTGCCCACAGTGAGAGGGGGGATTGTGAGTGTTGGTTACCCTGAGGCATCCTGCCTGAGCTAAATCCCTTTTTACAATTTTTACCTGGGGGATCATAGGCTGTGAGCTCAGCATCAGGGATGTCAGGATTATGTGCCAGGTATATGTGAAGGGTAGGAATTTTTTCCAAACCCTCATTGAATTGTCAGGGAAGGGCTCCAAGTTCTGTCTTTATTGGATGATCCCTTGGATAGCCCCATGTAAGTCTTCCAAAGTGAGCATTCTGTCTCAGCATTGCACCCAGCTTTTCTGCATACTTTCCTACTGGGAAAGCCTGGATATTATCTTATATATGACTGGGTCTCTTCCTGTCTTCTTTCCTTGATCTTTAAGACAAATTGTCCCAAACTCAGCAAACATAAGGCTGAATATTTGCTCTTCTTTATGTAAAATGGCTCTCTGAATTTACACGGAGAGTCAATTTTTGACCAACCTTGTCCTCGGTAATTGTCATTGGGCCAGCAGATTTTCCCCCAAAGCGTGTTTCTGCACAAATAAAACGGCATTATATGGTCATTTTTTTTTTTTGGTCCTGCCCTTTAGCCTTTATGAGGATAGGCTTGAGAATTGAAAAAGCATGATCTCTGTGAGTTAAAGATTGAATACTGTGTTCCTTTCTTCTATTGATGATTGTGGCTTTAGAAATCTGTCATAAAAGAGAAAATAACTGCAATAAGGGCGAAATCTCCCTTCACTTGATGTCACTTCTAGAGTTATATAGGCCCAAATTTCTGAAACCGTGGGTCACGACCTCACATGGGCTCACATAACTCAGTGAGGGGGTTGTGGGAAATTTGACAATAGTAAAACATTAAATACTTCACCAAGATTTAATTCCTTATGAAAAAAAAAGAACATCCATCATCATTAGTATGAAAATTTGTTTTTGGCTTTAATAAATGAAAAATTATATGGATATCAAAGAATTATTTCCAAATTAAAGTTTGTATTATTTGTCATCAGTAGATTTCATTTGTATTTTATAGACCTATATACCCAGTGTCATATAAAAATTTCTCTGATGAAAGGGAATATGGAGTGGAAAAAGTCTGACACCCTAATATACACAGCCACTTATATTAGTAAAACACCATAAAAGTAGCCATGTGGGAAAATTTGCCATTCAAGAGAAACGTCATATGGGGACATGCATCACTTCAAAATATCAGAACAGGTGGTCAAGAGGAATAATTAAATAACATTTTCAAATATTTCCTTTTTTTCTTCTTTCAATTCATTCCTAATCCAATCCAAGAGAAGGTGCTTTCCTTACAACATATGTAACACGAGTTTAGAAAATATCAGAATGCAAAGAAATGTAGAAAGTTTACAATATTTGCTATATCATGAAAGACGACTCAGGACTAACAGATGATATTAATTTAGTTACATGTTTTTCCAAAACTTCTGACACAGGAAATAATTCATCCTATAACTTGGCGTTGAAACAGCTAAAGGAACTAGCATGGAACTCACTTCCTTGACAGAAGCTGATGTGTACTGTGAGGTGATTTACAAACTTTCTCCTTCTGGTTAGGTATGAAGAAATGTTTTCCACCTCTGACTCTTGTGGCATTTGGATTGAAGTATGAGAGTACTTACATTATCTCACTAGCAGAGCTAAAGCAAACTGCAAATAATAAATCCTAAACACTGTATCAGATGAAGCACCAAAGAATATTTTGGAGACCCTTACATAAATCGCAATGAAATTAAATAGCCTTCCCCAAACAGTATCTTTTAAACTGCTCTTGAACAGCTGATTCTCTAATCTAATAAAATCTTAGTGGCAGGTTATTTTTCTAACTATGTATTACCAAGTTTCATAATACAAAAATGCAATTAATGTTATAAGAACAGTTCTAGAAAATACATCCAAAGCTTAAACAGCAACGTTTCAAAATCATAATTATACTAAAGTAATATTATAAGATATTGCTTTAAAATTTTTTCACTCTAAAATTCTAGGGGGAGGAACTTTTTTCCTCAAGTAGGAGCATCTGAAGTTAGGTCAGGGGCTTCCAGGGAGCAGCCACTTTTCCCCAGGTGAAATCCTTGAATTTTCTCAGAACAGAAAAAGGGTTTGTGATTCTCACTTTCTATAGAATATTCATTGGATATTCTGTTTACAATGCTTGAATATTGTCCTAAGCATTCTGAAAAGAACTAATTAAAAGCTATCCTGAAAAGAGAAGGGAGCACAACTGTAGGATGCTTATGTGAACTCTCACATAGGAGACGGGAGAAGGGGCTATCTCGATTCAGTATTCACTAATTAGCTAAGACTGGTTCCAATAAGCTGCCACCTGCACTGCTGAGATCTGCTCTACAGCAGTTAAAACCTGAAATAACTCCACCTGAGCAAATTCCTATTTAAGGAGGCAGTTTGATGAGGAGCACTAACCGCCAAGCAGGAGGCACCTACTCTAAGGTAAAATTTCAGGAGAAGCCTGGATTCTGGGGGTATGACTCCTGTATCCCAAGGCTTACTTTATTGAACATGGCAGACTGACTGACTAATTTCTAGAGGAAAATGGAGGTGGAGAGCAAGGGAATGAAAGGGAAATTATCAGATTCTTTTCAGGGTCTGAACTCGACTTGACTGGACATATGTTAAGGTAGCCTTACTATGTGATCAGAGAGTTGTAGGACCGTTGCTGGTGACAGTAAAATTCAGAGGAGCTAGGAGTCCTGGTTCCATTAACAGCCACCCCTATATCTAGGCCTTCTATCGCATAGATTCGTCTGGTGGCTCTCCATTAGGGCTCTGGATTCAATATTCTGTGATCTTCTGTGAACAAGGGCTCAGTGGGCATGAGTGATTGCTGTGTTCAAGTTCTCCCATTTGTTTTGAAGGTGACCTTTGGACAACTTCATGTTTGAGCTTCAGTATCCTCATAAAGCTGGATACTAATGCTCCATCCCCTCATTTAGGCTCTTCTTTAAGCTGGAAGTTTAGTAGGATCAAGGATTAGTGAAAGGTTAGTGGAAATTTTAAAAATTGCTCCTTTTTTCTGGCATTATACTTCATGGCATGATTAAGATCATGCCCAAGGAGAAACTTTGGCTGAGGTCAAGTGTCGTCAATCTGTTTTAAGTGCTTCCGTGAGCATTAAAAGGGGAACGTGGAAGACTGGCATTTGTAGGGGTTTCCTGGCAAAGGAATGGGAAAGGCAGTAGGAACTTTCTCCTGGCTGATGGAGGTCTGGGACTAAATCTGTGGTGTCTTACACACAGAAATGAGAGCCAGAAAAATGTTCAAAGAAATCCATGAATGGGGCATATTGATTTAGAGAACCACAAGACAACATCATCTGTTTCATCACATTTTTCTAAAACTATTTGTTTATCTAATATACTCCTCAGTTAAATTTAAAAGTATTCTTTTCTTTACATTTAAAAAAAATTGAGCTCCAGATTTTCTCGCTTATCCCCACCTTCAACATTAAGAAACAACATGTGAAGTTATGCAAAACATTTCCATAAGTTATGTTGCCAAAAAAATTAGCCTAATAAAAATAAAACCCTTAAGAAAATTGAATGAGATTGAGAGGGAAAGAGTATCATTTCATTTGTATTCAGACACAATCAGTTTCTTCTCTGGTATGGATCGGATTTTTCATGATAAGTCCTTCAGAGTAGTCGTGAATAAATGTAGTGCTGAGAATGTCATTCACAGCTGGTCATCCCAGAACATTGCTGTTATTTTGAATACAGTCCATTTCATTTTGCTTGGGTTCGTGGAGGACTTTCCAGGTTTTGTTTCCAAGAGCAGGTTGTTCATCACTTACAAAAGTACAACGATATTCCATGACAATCTTACAGCCACAATTTATTCGATTCTTCCTATGTGGGCATCCCTCAATTTTTAATTCTTTGCCTTGAAGAGAGTTGCTACAACTATTTTGGACATAGTATATTGTTATCATACTTTTATTTAGTCTGTTACCCATTTCCCAGTAGTATCACTAAGGTCCCACCTTTGTGGGAGTTTGAGGGGAAGCAGAAAACCTTCAATTTTTCAGGAAGCCAGGTAATAGAATAATAGATCTGACTTTCTAAGAGGAAAGCCTTGGCCAAGACCAACTTGTACCCCTTCTATCTCTGACAATCCTTGTGGCTCCCCATCCTGACCTCTAGAGGGAAAGAAAGATGACTTTCCCTCTGGTACATTCTCTGTTCCACTTTGATTTGATCCTCTGAGCTTGAACAACCTTCAGTCAGTGACCTCTGCATCCCAACAGGCAGCATCCTGGCTCAAAGTTCTGCATGCACTGAAGTTGGGTTATGAGTACAGAGGATTTGAGGGCAGGGATCACTTAGACTCGAGCATGTAAGGACAGCCAAGGACAATGCTTAGCAGGCAAGTAACAGATCCAAGAGTAGATGGGAAATTGATTTCTATAGACAATTAAGTCATAAGGATTTTGTTCCCAACACCTTGGGATGACCCCTTTCAGCTGGTTTTTCAAACTAGATAATGCTCACATCTAAGGACAAGAGATCCACGACTGATTTTTTTTATATGGATAATTGCAAGTCCTTAACTAGCTAAAATGTCAAGCAGATGGCTAATAGAATTGCTGGGATCAGGGGAGAACTGCCCTCATCCTTTCCAGAGCCTAGATAAGTCTGAGGGACCTCAGTCTGAGAATCCCCTGGTTGGAGGAATCAGCTTCAGCAGGACCAGCTCCAGTCACTTTCTGCAAGGTCAAAGGAGAAGCCAGAGTATGAAACTACTTGGGCTTCGATGTACTCATTTTGTATCTCTTTGGGGATAGTGGTTTGAGGATGGTTGGATGGTGGTCCAGTTGTTGGAGGGCCTTGGGTTTGGGGATCAGGAGGATGAATAGAGAGAGGCTAACATGCACTGAGATTCTGACCAAGGCTTGAGGGATGGATGCAACACAGCATTTGTGTTTGCTGAAATTTCAGGCGGCCTGGGGCTGCTGAACTGAAAGGGGAAGAGTCGGGTGCCCTGGGTCTACTCAGGATATCATCTCCTCTTGAGCCTCCTCCTGAGCCTCTTGTTATCCACTTGTAGAATGGGTAGATAGCCATTTCCTTCTAGAAATGTTTTTCTGTGACCTGGGGCCAATAGGCAGAGGTCCTGGATGTGTTCTTATCTCTGCACATTCTACTGTTACTCCCTTGGAGATGTCTCTGACATTTTAAGTTTCTGACATGGGCCTGAAGTGAATATTCCTGTTTCTTGAAAGTGAGGGAGGCCATGAAAATATGTCCCCTGGATGTAAAGCAAAGGAGTTGGTTCTTCTGATCTTGGGGATATTCTTTGCCTTTTCTGAACAGCAGTTTTTCCTCTGTTAATGTGGGTGTGGGGGAGGAGGGTTGGGCCCAAATGGGTCTCTAAGGCCCCTTCCAGCTCTTCTGTGTTACCTAGAGAAAAGACCCCATAGCTGACCCCAAGGGCAGAAAGTCCCCTCACAGATCAGAGCTCACTTGCAGTAATGTGATCACTGGATGGAGCCATGTTTTAGGATTGAGGGCCTTGCTAAGCTTCAGAGTATCCAGAGGAAGTCAGCCATCAGAGGCAGGACGTCGGGCCTCTGGCCTCACAGATGAAGGAGCAGGATGTTTTTACTTTGGAGAAGACCTATGGAGACACGGCTACTTCAGATTTGAGAGCTTAGGACCCAGAAAAGGAATGTACTTTCTCTCTTGTGACCTGAGGGGTGGTGAGAGGGGAACACTAAAACTTGATGTCAGGACAAAGTTGTTTTCAGGGGGAAGATTCTTTGTCTGAAAAGACTTATTCCTTGACTCTTCCCTTCAGGAACACAAGAAAAATGGCTGATATAATATATAAAATAAATTGGTTCTGGCAGAACAAGAAAATAGAACAGCATAAACGGATCCTTCTGCAGAACTTTCAGGTACCATCCCCTCCCTTTGTACATTCCGGGTTCCTCAATCCCAAATGGCTTCTTTGGTCTACCCTCAGCCTTTCCATTGATGCCTCCTTCCTCAGGGCAGTAAAGGAAGGTCAGGTTTGGAATGTATCAAAATTTGGCAATGAAAACAAGTCCTCCCATCCGTTTGTATTAAGACAAATGGGCTCCACTCCCAAGGCTCACTTCAAGTCCTCCCGCCTTGGAAAACACATGAATGGGAAGAATTCCCTTCGAAACATCCCTATATGTTTGTAAACTGGATTTCGATCCTTGTTGGAACCTTGTTGGAGAACAGCAAGCCATTCTCCAAGTCAGGGATTGCTGGGTTCAAAGCCTGCTTTTGAACCCTATTGTCTCTGGAGCCTTGGTAAGTTCTTTGACATCTGAAAGGTTGAGACTACCCAGACATTTCTTTGTAGAAATGGTACAAAAAGGGCAGCTATATAGTGCAGTGCATAAAGCTCCAGCCCTGCAGTCCAGAGGACCAGAGTTCAAATCCAGTGTTAGACACCTTAACATTTCCTAGCTGTGTTACCCTGGGCAAGTCATTTAACTCCAATTATCTTGCCAAAAAAAAGGGAAAAAATGTGAGGAAGGGGAGAAGTGCGAAGTTTGCACAGGTGTTAGGTCAGGGCAGAGAGAAGTGCTACTACTGTCAAGAGATCAGTTTCATACTCTCTCCCCAAAATTCTGGGATTGGTGACCTCAGAATTTTGTTAGAGATAGAAGGATGTAATGACACTCCTGAAAGTTCAACTCTAATTATTCCCTTCATGTCAGACTCCAAAGGAGGAAGGCACCCAGTTTAAAGGGATATAGGAAATGAAAGCAGGCTAAATCACTGTTTAGATCCCAGCTTCTTAAACTTGGTTTGGGACCCCATGTGGGCTCTCTTGATTGAATGCAGGAGTAGGAAAATCATGATTTATTATCAAGGAATGCTTGATTAATATTCCTATTTTATATAATGCATATCTGGGGTCACTAAAAATTCCTCAGAGTAAAAGGAGTGAAGTCAAAAGCTTAAGAACCCTGATTTAGAGAAATGGACATTAAAAGAACTCAGGTACTAGTTCACACCTATTACATTGGATTGTATGAGAGAAAATAAATGTTGGAGTAGCTGTTAGAAAATAAGAACACTAATTCATTATTGGTGGAAATGTGAACTGATCCAGCTGTTCTGGTGAGCAATTTAGAACTAAGTCCAAAGGGCTCTAAAACTGCATATATTTTGATCTAGAAATACCACTACTTGTTCTGTATCCCAAAGATCACAGAAAAGGTGAAATGTACAAACACTTGGGAGCCAGGAGCAAGACATGGGGCTTCTGGGTGGGGAGACTTTCTAGGGATAATCTTGAATATTTCTGTCTCTTCTCATTTTGATAGGGCAATACAATTGGAACCCTATACCAATTTGGACTTCTCTTTGTTGGGGCAAGTTCCAACTGATGCAATCATTGGAAATGGAACCTCCATTGCCAAAAATGAGAACAGAGAGACAGCTGAGCGCTGCCTCCAGATGATCCCATGAATTCCAACACTTCTATATCCTCAAACAAATGAGCGCTGGAAACGCCCTGCAAGATCCACAGCAGGAGATTCCATGGAAGTCAGGTTTTCTCATCTCTATCTCAACTCACCTCAGTCAGGAGGACATGTGCTACCACTGACCACTGATCATCCCTTTTCAGCCAATCCCACCTCTTTATAGACAGCTTTCTGGGACAACCTCCATTTTCAACTGCGGGTCATCCCTTCAGTCATTGATAATTTTGATAGATGACAGTTGAAGAAAAACATCAGTATATCTCTCAGGATAGACCCCAGAGCATCCGTTCTACATCTACTGTGATCCACACGGACCATGAAGAATCCAGTGGAAACTAAGTAAGAGCCAGCAGTATGGATGTCACAGAATGTGCCAACTCTGGATGCAATGCCGAATGAGAGAGCTGACACCACCCAGTATCATAGTGTACAGGAGATTCCTGCTCCCTCAACACCCTGTACCCAGAATCTAGGGACCTATGAACATCACCTTCACATCTCAGCTTAAGGTGTCCACCCCAATTCTCTACCCATAGGGACCTCCACTAGACCTCCACTATTTTCCCCCAACTCTGTTTCTTTTTCTACATCTGTATTCATACAGTATAGGATTCCTTTTCTAAAAGGAAAGATAAGTTTTCACAAAATCACAAAGTAATAATTTCAGGACTTGTCTGTTGTACCCTTAATTGGGTCCCTATGGTCAAATAAAACATGACTTTAAAGAAAATTTTATTTGATTTGTCATCCATCTGGAGATCAGAGGAAAATGCTGTGGGATATCACTCAGGGAAGCAAACGGGACACAACTGGCCAATGAAATGAGACAGGGAAAGAAACGGACCCACATGTACAAAAAATGTTTGTGGCAGCCCTTTAGTGGCTAGAAATGAAAAACTGAGTGGATGCCCATCAATTGGAGAATGGCTCAATATATTATGTATATGAATTCTATGGAGTACTATTGTTCTGTTAGAAATGACCAACAGGATGATTTCAGAGAGGCCTGGAGAGACTTACATCAAGTGATGCTAAGTGAAATGAACAGAACCAGGAGATCATTATACATGGCAACAACAAGACTATATATTATATATCAGTTCTGATGCTGACGAACATGGCTCTCTTCAAAACTGAGAGGATTCAAGCCAGTTCCACTTCTTCAATGATGAAGAGAGTCATCTACATCCAGAGAGAGAACCTTAGGAACAGAATATGGAACACAACATAGCATTCATTCTCTGTCTCTCTATTGTTATTTGCTTGCATTTTGTTTCCTTTCTCAGTTTTACTTTTCCTTCTCTCTAGATCTGATTTTTCTTGTGTAGCAAGATAACTGTATAAATATGTATATATAGATCGGATTTAATATGTATTTCAACATATTTAATGTATTGGACTACCTGCCAACTAGGAGAGGGGATAGGAGGAGGGTGGGGAAACTTTGAACAAAAAGTTATGCCAGAGTCAGTGTTGGAAAAATTACCTATGCATATGCTTTGCAAATAAATAAATTTTTTAAAAAGCGGGAAAAAATAAACATATGGTATACATTTCTCATGTAAAAAAACAAGTTGTTCATTTTGAGTGCCTTGAAATTCATCTTCCATATTGGCTTTTATATGTTAAATTTCCTATTAAGTTTGGGTTGGGCTGATAGAAAATCCTAAAAATCTGCAACTTTGTTGAATGTCAATTTTTTCTCATTCATTATTATAGACAATTTTTCTGGGTATCATGTTTTTTGGCCATAAGGCTATTTCTTTTGATAGTAGATATGATTCCAAAACCTGTAGAGGGCTGGAACTCTGGAGAAGTACACTTGAAACAAGGACTTGACTCAGTGGAATTGATGAGATGAGGGTTCTCTAGCAAAAGCTGTTTTTAGAAAGGTTAGTCTGGCATGTATTATGTATAGAAAGAAGAGGCTGAAAATCGAGCAGCTCTTTAGGAACCTGCTGACGTAATCCAGTCTTGTTGAATAGAGAAGAACAAAACGATACTGATGGTAATGGGAAGATGCATCAAAAACATTTTGAAAGAGAACCATCATCTCATCAATTCCATTGAGTTAACATCTTGTTTCAAGAATACTTCTCCAGAGTACCAGCCCTCAATAAGAACTCTGTGGTCTTTTATTGTGGCTGCTGCTAAGTGCTGTACAGTTCTAATTGTAGCTCCAGCATATTTAAATTATTTTTTCTTGTTTCTTGTAAAAATTTGTTTTAGGTAATTATTTTATTAATCATGCTAGCAAAAACTTAATGGCAGAGATCAATGACACTCTCAAATGCCAGAGACCCTTACTGGAACTCACTCAATGCTTATGTGCCCTTGGATGAGTGGCTGTTCCTAAGGGCTGCAATTGACTCTGATTAATGAACAAGTAATGAAGAGAATAAATATTTTAATGAGTGGTTGGCTTATTCCTTTATTATTATTTTTTTCCTTTTTTATTAAAGGTTTTTTTTCAGAACATATGTAAGGACAATTTTTTAACACTGACCCTTGCCAATCCTGGTATTCCAAATTTCCCCGCTTCCCCTGACATTCTCCCCCAGATGGCAAGCAATCCAATATATGTTGAACATGCAATTCTCTGATACATATTTCCTTAATTATCATTCTTGTAAAATTTTTAACTGAAATATATTCAACTTTTTTTTTTAACAAGAAGGGCATAACCCCTTTAGATATCCCCTTCCTCCAATGTCTGACAGTGTCTAAACTAAGTGTCTGATTTAGATAAGGATAGGTGCAGCAAGGAGCAGAGAAGCTGTAAATGCTCTGGTCTAGAGGTTCCTAATTGGATGTTCTTCTTAGAAATATAAGGTTTGAGCTAACTGCTCTCACATGATCTGGTTAGTGGTAAACATCCATAACACTAACCAGCTCCATTTAGATTTTATACAAGGAGTAAACAGGCCTAGATCAGACCCTGAGAGGACTTGAAACGTGACCCCATTCTTAGCTAGTTTCAGGAAATAATTTTTCTATGTTAGGATTTGTCAGAAACTAAGGAGTCCTGCTGGAGGTGTTCGGGGCCAAGCTGGGCACTCATTGTTGGGCACCACGTAAACCATGGCCTCAGGTGATACCAGCCTTCTAGAGTCCTAACTCAGGTCCAGTTGCCCTCTCCCTCCCCACCACTCCACCTCAGTGGCCCACAGGAGTCCCCTGCCTGTAGTCTTCAGGAGGAGGAGTGTATGAGAGGAGGGGACAGGAGAGTTGGGAGAGCTATTTGGGACCTTGCAGGAGGAGGAAAAAAGAATTCATGCCAAGTCTCTGACATTTACTTGCTGGAAGATCAAAATCAAGCCACTTGATTGAGTTGACACTTTCTCCCCGCCCCTCCCTAGAATTGATTGATGCTGACATATTTGATTGGGTTATTGATGTCCAAATAGTTCCTAAAGACTTTGTTACAAGGAACTAAGTATGCCTTTTGTCCAGGGCCCTAAAGAACTCTGGAGATGCCAAAGGGTGTATCCTCCTTGTTCCCCTCAGAGTCTGTTCAGTCCTCACTAAGTAGCTCAGGCTGGTTCCAATTGGCTGGACTTCTGGGATCACCTGTTTAGCACAATCAGAGAGCCCATATAAGCCTATATATGCCACATAGCTGGAATAGGAGTGCAAACCACCAAGCAGAACGCATCTTCTCTCAGGTAACATTTCAGGGAAACCTGGGTTCTGGGGACCTTGCTGCTGTTTCCTGAGGCCTATAGTCAAGAGACTATGATGTCTCAGGTAAGTACTGCACAAAGGGCTTCAGAAGTCACATTCTGCTCAGGCCCCTCAAGGACTTCAAATCTCAGTAAGTTTTCACTGGAGAGTTCCAGAATGAAGTCTCTCCCACAGCTCTTCTCCTTGGTTAGGAAATACATTTTTTCCTGAAGTCCAACCTCACCCCAGTTGGAGCCAAAACAAGGACAGGGGGACATGGGCAGAGAGCCTCTAGGGATAGGATTTGTAATATTTTCACTCTTTTCATTCTGATTGGGACATACTGTTGGAACCCCATACCTGCTTGGACTCTTCCTTGGCATGCTGCAGTGCAATATGACTTCATTCCTTGGAATGGAGCTTCCATTGCCCAAGTACAGAATGTCCAGATGATGAACAGCACCCTGGAGCCACCACTGGTGATCCCTACCACATTCACCTGTTTACTAAATCAAGTGCCTCATGGGACTACCCCACAACACCTGCAAGCAGAGAATCCATGGACATCTGAGCCTCGCATCTATATTGAAAATAGCTTCCCTCAGGAGAACATGCTCTCCCATATACCACATATGATCCCATTTCAAGAAATACCATTTGCCTCCTCCTGTCTTCATGGACTACAGAAACAAACCTCAGCTGTCAATCCCAGGACAGCCCTTCAATTATGGATATTGACAAGAAAGGTGAAGAGACAGGTCAGAATGTCTCTGAGAATAGACTTCAGGGCACCTCTTCCCCAAATGACCCTTTAAATAAACCTGAAGCATGAAGAGCCCCTTAAGAACAGTCCCCCAAATCAAATGGCCCACATGTCACAGACTGTGCAAGCCCTTAATTCAGTGGCCAATGATGAGACATTGAACATAGAGGATCATACTTCATAGGAGATCTCTGATACTTGAACATATAGTATCCAGAATTCATGGACCTATGTTTGTTACCCCCCAAATCCAGGCTTAATGTGTCCATCCCCACTTCCCTACCATGTGCATCTGCACTATTCTTCCCCCCACAATTGTATCAAAACAAGATAGGAATCCTAAGAAATAACTTCACAGAATAATTCCATTATCTACTTCATGGCAGGGCTAGCCTGTTGGAGGACATGCCTTGGCCCTTTATACTCCTGCTTTTCTGTTGAACCCATTCTACCTCTCTTCCATCCGGGTAGAGAAGGCAAGATATCTGATGTACATGCTTTCTTTACAAATGTCCCATTACAAGTGCTTGTTCTGAGTAAAATTCTGAGAACCTGGAGCATTAAAATCAATTTATTAAATAGGATGTCAAATAATTTGTAAATTCATGACCAATGGTTTTTCTCAGGAGCCAAACACTTTCAAAAAGCTGCATTTTATGTCAGCTCATACATCTGTCTTTTGACAAAAACCTCCATTGCATGGGAATATCCACTATTATGGATGTACTTTTCATGAGTTTTGGGACACAAGTCCTCAGTCCTTTTCCGTTACTTTGTCATTAAGTAGGGAAGCCAGGTTATGAGTTCCAAGGTGCTTGCAAGAATCTGGGCAATAAAACCCACCCTGTTTTTGCTTAATTTCTCCTTTGTGGGCCATGTTGCCCTAAAATGTAATGATGACAATAAAATGACTGGAGTAGCTATTGATGGCATTGACCTGTTCAGTTTGCTTTCCTGAGTAAGATAAATAGGCCTAGACTTTATTTGAGGGCTTACAATGTGATCACTTTCATGGCTAGTTGTCAGAAAGTTTTTCTATGTAAGCTAAAGAAGTGAAAATTTTATAGGGAAGGGAATATTACAAAATATCAATAAGTTACTACTTGAAGAAATTAAAATAATATTAATAAGAAAATCATACAACATTAAAATTTATTTATCACCCACTTTATGCCCCCTTGATTTCTCCTCAATGAATAGCTGACTGGTATGACAAACACTTCATTAAAGGTTTTTAACTGTCAGACTTATTGATGGGTTTTAGCATGAGGGGCAGGAGTAGAGAGACTGATCAAAGCATTGACAGGAGTTGATCTTACAAAGAAGAATGGTGAATAAAAAAGGAGTGACAGGGAAGGTCAATGACTCTTCCTTAGGAACTCATTCCCATAGTTCATGTCATCAGTCCATCATATCTCTGGGCTCAGACATGTCATTTAGCTTTGGCGTTTCCAACGCAATCCTCCCATACTCAGAAAGCCCCTCTGAGCCATTCTGGAACAGTCTGATGCTCAGAGCAGCTGCGTCTAGCAGATCTGCTTCTCCTTGTGAAGTTCCTACTTCAGTAAACTTGGTTATTGGCTAGTATTCTTGGTTTCTAGATAGATTCCAATATAATTTTGGACTCCCAGGCAATGAGAAAAAAGGTCAGGAAGTGGGGGTGGGAGATCTTTCATGATTTAAGATGTATAAAAACCTGTGTATTACAATTTATGTGTTACAATCTTATCCAGAATACTGCTACCATAATAAATTCTTTTTGGAATTTCACCTTGAGAGTCTCTGACTTTAATTTGGGTAAGGGTAGCTGTCCTACATTGCTAGTACATCTTCAGTTTCTAAAATGATATTTGGACCCAAGTCCTTTAGACTTCAAAGTTGGTGCTCTGTCCACTGAACCATCTAGCGGTCCTTATTATTACTTCATTGTAAAAAAGGTTTTCTGTGAATGTGTGTGTGTGTTTTCTTTTGCAACGTGGCTAATATGGAAATATATTTTATCTGACATCACATGCATAATCAATATATTATTTCCCTACTTAAAGGCTTGGGAGAGAGGTCTTCAAATTGTTTACAATGAGTGTTAAAAAATTGTTTTACCTGTAATTGGGGAATAATTTTTGAAATAAAATTGTGATATTCTTGAAAAAGTACACCTTGAATCTGCAGTCAATACCAAGAACATAAGATCCCTGCTTTCCATTCAGCAGAGTTTCGAAACAGCCAATGTAATACTTAATCTGTAAATCAGGGTGCAAAAAGAGGCTTGAGAATAGTTAATTCCTATTGCCCAAGAACTTCACAAACATGATTTCTATTTAACACCCATGTACACCAAACCTACCAAGTGCACTAGTGCAATTCTTCTAAACACATTTCCACATTTATCATGTTGCACAATTAAAATCAGATCAAAAAGGGGAGAAATGATAGGGGAAAAACAGCAAGCAAACAAAAATCAAAAAGGTCAATATTATGTTGTGATCTACACTTAGTCCCGATAGATCTCTTTCTGGATGTAGACAGCTCTCTCCATTACAAATCCCTCATTGTTAAAAAGAGCCAAGTCCATCAGAGTTAATCATCGCATAATCTTGTTGCTTTGTACAATGTTCTCTTGGTTCTACTCATTTCACTTAACATAAGTTCATATATATCTCTCCGGGCCTTTTTACATTCACCCTGCTGATTGTTTCTTACACAACAATGATATTCCATTACATGCACAAACCATCATTTATTTAGCCATTTCCCAATTGATGGGCATCCACTCAATTTCCAGTTTCTTGCAATTCCACAAAAGGTCACTACAAACATTTCCCCACATGTTGATCCTTTTCCCTTTTCTATGATCCCGTTGTATACCAACTAGGGATAGGCTTTTAACTATTTTCATTCTCGTCATTTTGATAGGGGCATATGGTTGGAACCCCATGCCAGCTTGGACTCCTCCTTGGCTGGGTGCAGGACAATCTGAGTCCATCCCTTGGACTGGAACCTTCATTGTACAAGTGTAGAAGAGCGAGTTGATGGAGAACAGGACCCTGAAGCCACCACTGATTATGCCCATCACATTTATCTGCATCCCCAAACCAAATGGTTGATGGGAGCACCTGCAAGTTCCATAACAAAAGATTCCATGGACCCCAAGTCTCCCGGCTGTATTGATAAATAGCTTTACTCAGAAGCACAAGTCTCTTGTACCACATATGCCGTTTCAGCCAATACCACTTCCACCCATCCATTATCCGTGAACTTTTGAGAACAATTCCAGCTGTCAGCCCCAGGACTGACCCTTAGTAGTTGATGTTGACAAGAAAGATGAAGACAACAGATCAGGTTGTGTCTCAGGGTAGATCCCAGGAAGTCTCTTCCACTGATTCCCCTTTGACACACATGGTGTAGGAAGAGCTAATTGGAAACAGTCCCCCAAACTCAACAGCTCAAATTCCACAAATTGAACTCTAGTTCAATTCAGAATGAGGAGACTTGTAACATCAAACAAGATCATGTTCCACAGGAGATCCCTGCCACTCTAACATCCTGTACCCAGAAACCTGGAATCTATGAATGCTACCCTCCAAATCCAGGATCACTGTATCTATCTTCACATGGACTCCCACCATTCTCCCCCCACCTCTGTATTTCCTTCCCAACATTTATGTCCAAACAAGATAGAAACCCCAAAGTAAGAACAACATAAAATAATCTCATTATCAACTTCAGACAGGACTAGCCTGTTGGATTCCGTGTCTGGTTCCTTAGACTCTAGTTTTCCTCTTCTTCTCATTCTACCTCTTCTTCCTCACCGGAGATGAAGGCAAAATGTCTCTGAGGAATTCCTTCTCATTTCCCTTTATGAATAAAATTCAGAGAAAACCTAGAATATTGAAAATCAGTTTATTAACTAGAAGGCCAATAATCCAGAAATTGATGGTCAATGGTATTTCTCTGTGACAAAACACTTAGAAAAGGCAGCATATCATGTCACTGGACATGTTTCCTTTCTGACAAGAACTTCCCTTGACACAGGAATGTTCTCTGCAATTGCTGCATATTCCATGATGCTTGGGCCACAAGTACTCAGTATTTCCCTATTACTTCATCACTAAGGGGGAGCCCTAGTTATGAGATTGAGCTGCCTCCAAGAATTGGGGCAGGAAAACACATTGTGTTTGGGCTTAATTTCTCCTTTGTGAGCCACAGTGCCTTAAACTGTAGTGATGACAAAGGGACTGGAGCACCTCTTGATAGCACTGATCTGCTCAGTTTAGCTTTTATACATGGGATAAATAGGTCCAGACCAGGGCTTTGTATGTGATCCCTTTCTTAAATGGTTATTCTATGTCAGCTGAACTACAAAGCAAAAATTTTAAAGTGAAGGAAACATTACTAATTAATATTAATAAGAAAATGATACATTAAATTCATTTACATCATCACCCATTTTATGCCCCTTTGATTTCTCCTCAATGAATTGCTGACTGGTATGACAAACACTCCATTAAAGGTTTTTAACTACAGACTTATTGGTTTTAAAATGATGGGTTTTAGCATGAGGGGCAGGAGTAGAGAGACCAATCAAAGCATTGACAGGAGCTGATCTTACAAAGAAGAATGGTGAATAAAAAAGGAGCGACAGGGAAGATCAATTACTCTTCCTCAGGAACCCATTCCCACTGTCCATGTCATCAGTCCATCATCCTCAGGACTCAGACATCTCCTTCGGCTTTGTAGTTTCTGATAGCATCTTTTAATACAATCTTCCGATTCTCTGGAAGCCTCTCTTCTTAGAAATTCTGGAACAGACTGATTCTCAGAGGAGCTGCTTCCAGCAGATTTGCTTCTCCAGGTCAAATCACTTATACAGATCCCTTTCTCTTCAAATCCCTTGCAAAACACATTTAATACATTGGAATTTTGCTTTGCCAATAAGCCCATCCTGTTATGAGTTAGCTCATATCTTATATTTCTAGGGCCAGCGAGATGGTGTAGTGGATAATAGAGGGGCCCTGCATTCAGGAGACCCCGAGTTCAAACCCTGCCTCAGACAATTAAGACTTCCTAGCTATGTGATCTGGGACAAGTCATTTAAACCCAATTGCCTTGGGGAAAAAACAAACTTAGAATGAGAACATTCAATTAGGAAACTAGACCAGAGAATTTATATTTTCCATGCTCCTTAACCCTCCTAAACTAATCTAAATCAGGAACTTGATTTAGACACTGCCAAACACTGGATGAAGAATCTCAAAGAATCTGAGGATGTGCCATTCTAGTTACAAAACTGATAATTACCAATGATTATTTCAGCTAAGGTTTAAGTGATGTAATTGGGTTATTTCTGAAAAGAAAATTTCACTCTAGTTATTCATTTCAATCGTTTATTTTAACCATTGTTGGGCTGGGCATTCCTGTTGTAAGAGGATGGTATGGTACAAAGAATCAAATTCTGTACAGATGTACCTAGGTAACAAAACATTATAGGTAGATGACTTGCAGGTCTATATTTGATAGCTACATAAATGAACATACCCAAAAGATGGTGGCTGTACTGTAATTATATTTAAAGATTATTTGATGGGATATTTGAATGGACTAAAGAAATTATTCAGTTTTTTTTGAATTGTCTACAGACACATTCAGTCACTAACCGTGTTCAAGTGAAATAGAATTTTTTAAAAAAAAAACTGAAATTTCTCTATTTTAACTTTATTCAACAATAGTTACCTACTGGTCCCAAAATTGCTACAAGGACCCTACCTTGTATAGCATACATAACTAATAATAGGCAAAGAACAAAACCAAGAACTTACATCTGTTTAGTTATGATAAGAGCATCATTTCAGGCTGAAATATTTTGTGCTTAGATACATCTTCTCATAGCAGTTCAGATGTGCTCTAGTTTCAAATTTAACTCATAGGAGTTAAAGATTGAATTTTGTATTCATTTCTTTTACTGATGATCAACTGCTTTTACAGATTTGTCATAAAAAGTAAAATAGGGACTTAAGGCCAATGAAGTATGTTGCCCAGCTGCAAGGCAAAGGGAGAGTGGTGCCAGTGTCCAGAAAATCCTTTTTAATTCCCTCTTCTAGAAATGATGAGATTGGTGACCTCCCAGAGTAATTGAGGGTAGGAGAAGGGTGTAATGGACCTATTGAAAGTCCAACCTCAGCATGATTCTTTTCACAAGGGAGTAAAAAACACTTAATCTGAATGTCAAGAAGACATGGAAAACAGGGCTCAAGGATGCACCAAGCATGTCCGCCCTGCTTCCTGGAATGCTCAGCCTCTTCCCAGACACATAGTGCATGGCAGCTAGGCCCAGGGATAGACCTATTCACTGTCATCTTGGACTGTGCAGAGTACTAACCATTACTTTATGTCTCCTACAGAAGCCTCAGCCTTCTGCTCACCAAGGAGAAGCCTGGAACCCAGAATCCATTAAAGTTCTCTTGGATGTGTGGGCCCACCCTAATACCCAGGCTCTTAGTGTGGCCAGGAAGAGACTCCAAGTCATACACAGAACCATCTCCAGGCTTTTATACAAGGAGAGTGTCCAAAAAGCATGGCTGATTGTCGCTAAATGATGCTGGCGTTGGAAAACTTATACTGGACCGTGCAGGAGTCCAACCAGAAGAAAAAGGGTGACCCCATTCCCTGCTTTTAACGAGGGTCTGAAGGAAGTCTTTCCTTTCATAAGTGTCAGGCATGGAGGCTCTGACCATGAAGTCTTTGATACCTAGTCCACAGGCTATGAAGTCTGAGGTGAATACTGGAAAATTTTCTGTTAAAGTAGGGTACCACAGGGCTTCAAACTCACTGTCTCTCTTCACTGGAGAGCACCACAATGGTTGCAGTTTCTCCCATGGCGCTAATCCTTTGTGAAAAAATACATGATCTCCTGTATCATAGGGTTCTTCTGCATGCCCACTTGGGAGTCAGGAAAAGACAGAGGGACGTTGGTAGAGAACTTCTTGAAATAGGCTTTTTAATATTTTTACTCTTGTCATTTTGATAAGGGTATACAGTTGGAATCTCATACCTGCTTGTACTCCTCCTGGGCTGAGTGCAGTTCAATGTGAGTTCATCCCTTGGAATGGAGAGCCATTGTCCAAGTGCAGAACAGTGAGTTGATAGAGAACAGCACCCTAGAGCCACTACTGGTGATCCCTACCACATTTACCTCTATACTAAATCAAGTGCCTCATGGGACTGCCACTCAAGGCCCACAACTAGAGATTCCATGGACATCAGAGCCTCTCATCTGTACTGAAAATAGCTTCTCTCAGGAGCACATGCTCTCCCATATACCACATATCATCCTATTAAGAAATACCATTTGCCCACACCTCTCTTCCATGAATTGAGGAAAACAAACCTTAGCTGTCAGCCCCAGGACAATCCTTCACTTTGGGATGTAGACAAGAAAGTGAAGAGACAGGTCAGAATGTCTCTGAGAATAGACTGCAGGGCACCTCTTCAACTGATGCCCCTTTGATAACCATGCAGCATGAAGAGCCCCTTAAAAACAGGCCCCCCAAACATTGATTCATTCTTGGTGGAGTTGTGAACGAATCCAACCATTCTGGAGAATAGTTTGGAACTATGCTCAAAAAGTTATCAAACTGTGCATACCCTTTGATCCAGCAGTGTTACTGCTGGGCTTATATCAAAGATCATAAAGAAGGAAAGGGACCTGTATGTGCACAAATGTTTGTGGCAGCCCTTTTGTGGTGGCTAGAAACTGGAAACTGAATGGATGCCCATCAGTTGGAGAATGTGAATAAATTGTGGTATGTGAATGTATGAATATTGTTCTGTGAAATGACCAACAGGATGATTTCAGAAGGCCTGGAGAGACTTATACAATTGATGCTGTAGTGAAATGAGCAGGACCAGGAGATCCTTATACTTCAACAACAATACTAGATGATGACAGTTCTGATGGATGGGCCATCCTCAGCAACGAGATCAACCAAATCATTTCCAATACAGCAGTAATGAACTAGACCAGCTATGCCCAGAAAGGACTCTGGGAATGACTAAAACCATTACATTGAATTCCCAATCTATATTTATGCACACTGTATTTTGATTTCCTTCACAAGCTAATTGTACAATATTTCAGAGTCTGATTCTTTTTGTATAGCAAAATAACGTTTTAGTCGTGAATACTTATTGTGTATCATTTATATTTTAATATATTTAACATCTACTGGTCATCCTGCCATCTAGGAGGGTAGAGGTAAAGAGGTGAAAAAGTGGAACAGAGGGTTTGGCAATTGACCAATGCTGTAAAGTTACCCATGTTTATATCCTGTAAATAAAAGGCTATTAAATAAAAAAAAATAAAAATAAATAAATAAATAAATAAAAGACAACTCAGACACTGAAAAAAAAATAGTCAGGAGCATATATTTAAAACCATCAGTAAGCATCATATGCAACAAGAAAAACAGAATCTTTCAGTAAGATCTGGAAGTAAACAAGAATTTGCCCACTGTCCCACCATTATTATTCAATATTGTATTAGAAACACCAACCTCAGCAATAAAATTTGAAAGAAAAGATTAAAAATCAGAATAAGCAGTAGAAACAAACTATCACTCTTTACAGATAATATGATAGTATACTCTGAAACCTAAATTCACAAAAAACTGTAGAAATAATCACACCAACTAGCAAAATTTGCAGAATTTATAAATAATCCCCATAATCCTCAACATTTTATCGTCACCAACAAATCCAACAGCAAGAATACAAGAAAATTCATTCAAATAACTTATCGACAACATAAAATATTTAAAATCTACCAAAAGAAAATCAGAAATGCAAACTAAGTACAAAAAACTTTCCCACAAAAGTCAAAACTTAACAATTAGAAAAATATCAAGTACTCTGAATAGAATTTAAACAATATTATAATAAAAGTAGCCATACTCCCTAACTATCTATTTAGTACTACCAATCAAACTTCCAAAAAAAATAATACAACAATCTAAAAATTCATATGAAACAACAAAAATCCAAAATAAAAAAATTAGCAAAAAAAAATCAAGCAAAAATTGCTTCTTTACCCCAATCTAAAACTATATTATAAAGCAATGCCAAAAACCATTGCTTTAAAAAGCAAATTAATTGTTAGTAGAAACAGAAATTTAAATTCACCAAAACAGAAACAAATACTAATTTAGTATTTAACAAACCCAAAATCTCACACACAGAATACATCCTTATTGACAAACTTTGCACAGAATAACACAGAAATTAGCCACACTGCTTGAAAATTAGCATGAACCCACACCAACACCATGTACCAAATAAAATCAAAAGCAAATCCATAATTTTAAACATAAAAACAAAATTATAAACAAATTAGAAACATAAATTAATTTATCTCAAACTTGTAGAAAGAAAAAGCTAGCAACTAAAAAATAAACACAAAACCGCTAGCCAATCACAAAAACAAAAAAACACATCAAAATTAAAAAACTTCTATACAAAAACTAATAACAAAACAAAATTGAAAAACAACAAACACAGAAAACATCTTCACAATTAAAAATTCAATAAAAAACCCCTCATTTCCAAAAAAAAAACCCAAAAGCAACTCTAGTACAAGCAACCATTCTCAGTGACAAGCAATCCAAAAGAATAACAAACAAACAATTTTCAAATAATGAAAGCCCATCATACCACTCATATAAAAAATATTCCCATCATTATTAATCAGAAAATACAGAAAATTAAAACAACTCTGAGGCCACCATACACCTACCAGGTACACAAATAGCAAAAAAATAATAAATATTAGAAAATATGTAAGAAACTTTAGAACACTAATACATGCCCAAACTGCAAACCAAACTCCACCACTCTAGAAACATCTGAAACCAATACCCAAAAATTATCCAAACACATATAAATACAATATTTCTACACAACACTACCCAAGAAATACTAAAATAAACCATTATGCCAAAAATATTTACTTGCCCTATTTATAGCCAAAATACACAACTTTAGTGAATACCCATCCAATGAAATAATTTATATAAATATTATAAAATATGTATTTCTATACTTATGCAAAACAAACCACTTAAGAAAAGTACATAAACAATACTAAGTAAGCAAACAGAAAACCAAAATATTATATACACCAACATGCCAAAATATATCCCAGTAAGCCATTTCTTTAACAAAAACCTAATTCATTTCAGTAATCCAGCAAACACTTAACCCCAAAAAAAAAAACAAAATATGAAATATACTATTTACGCTTTATTTTCTTCCAGAAATTATTTCTACCTTCCCATTCTCCCTAGCTTAACAAAAAAAACTAAAATCTACATACCACTTACCTCCCAAAATATACACAAAACACCCTTCAACATACATAAAACTACTTACCACTCTAAAGAAAATGAAAGCCAAGAAAAAATCAGAAACAAATACAAAAACATATTATAATACCCTAGCATTCTCATAAAAAATACTAGTAAAAAAAAAACACATAAACCATAAACATTCCCTTCACAAAACATCCTATATTTTATACTTTCACTCCTTGTTGAAAACATAAACCATTCTCATAAAACCACTTTAAGTTCCACTTTTACTTTTAACCCTAACCCCTTCTCCTAGCCATTTTAACACTCTTGGCCATTCTTTACACATCTGAAAAAATTTAAAACACAAAACATTTCTTGGCAAAAATAATACAAAAACGCTATATAATACATGCAACTCCCCAACCCCTATAATCCAAAAGGGCAAGTTCATCCAATGTAAAACACATAACATTTCTGCTTATATTACCTAAACACATCCCATTTACTCACCCACCAAAAAAAACTCTTGAAAAGCCACAACATTTACACAACTATAAATCCAAAACAAAAAATACTACTACACATCCAAAAGTATTTCATATTCTCTCCCACGCCCCGCGCCTCCATTTTGCCCAAAAATAAAAATACTCCACAAAATTACTCTAGCCTTCCCTTCATATAACTCCCAACAGCACCCATTTAAAATACCAAAAACAACAACTATCCACCACTGCCCCGTCACTTTAACATTTGAAACCCCCATAAATTCTCTTGTTAAACCCAGCCAAAAATCACAGCTATTATAAAAATAACATTATATTCCCTATTTTACCTATACATATACAAAATGCCCTCACTTAAAAAGCCCATCCACTTAAAACACAATTTAAAAGCAAACATTAAAACACCATACTATTCCACACCTATTACACTGGGCCATGCCACTCACACACTTTCGCCCATGCCAAACATCCCACTTTATTTCTGGCAAACAGCCCAAAACCAAGCCCAACACTCTAAACACATATTGTCCCACCACTACTTCACCTCCCATCCACAAAAAATACAAAAACATTACACACTCACACATGCAAGCCATATAAAAGTAATACACTCACAAAACAGTAAAACAAAAGCCTATATAACCTGTACATGCCCCACCAAAAAGCAAAGCAAAATCTCCAAATAACTTTAAAAAAAACACTATATATAATACAACATTGTAAAACCATCACTGAAAATCACTAAAATAAAAACTAATCTAAAACCTTCCCAGCAAACTTACCATTAAAATACACAATCACATACGAAACACAAATTCTCAATTCCGTATATATTTACTTATTTATTTTCCCCTTCTTAATTTTCCCTATTGTTCACAATTCACTCTTTTACAACCACAACTAACAAAAAAATTTAATACCAATTATACTACTTAACCTATTTTAGAAAATGAAAGAAAGAAAAAATTTAAACACATCTTAAAACCAAATATTTATACTATCTTTACATATAGTAGAAAAAAGCCATGCACCCCGTAAAAAACAAAAACAAGCAGCCAAACTCATTTAAAACTCAACATATCTTAATCCCTGTACCACAAAATACACAGGTGAAATCCCCAACCCCTGAATACTCCCTCAAAATACACTGTAAAATATCCCATACACCATTTACTCTTCTCCCTTCAGCAAAAATAGCCCTTCTCAACACTTACTAACACCCCAAAAATCCATAAACCCCATCCATTAATCCTACTGGCCAAAAACACCACAGCCACCAAATTACCAAAATACCCGCCAAAACACCACTACTCTACAACAGTATGAACAATTGTTTATGCAAGGCTGCTTTCAGAACAGGGTGCCGTATCAGAAGGACGCTTTATTGAAAACATTCTGGTCTAGCCAGGAAGCAAATGAAAAAAGGCAATGTGACTCCGTTCCCTGCGTATTTTATAAGAGTTTGGAAAAAGTTTTGCTCTGCACACATGACTATCGTGGAGGTCCTGGACAAGAAGTACGATGCAGTCTGCCCGAGATTCTTAAGTCTAGTCTCTTTCCAGAAGGATCACCAGAAAAGAGACCAATGCACTTTATAGGCTACGAACTTCAGATAAGTACTGGGGGAAAAATAGGATTTTTTTGGTGCTTTTCTTCTCAGGCAAGACAGCTCATGTGACCTAAGAGTAACTGCTTTTATTGTATGACACCAGAAGAGATCATCACAATCGACCCCTTCCCATGGATTCCCCCTTGAGCAATGATATATATGGTCCATCTGAATTTCCTTTTGAGGAGTGGATTAGGTGATATGGGGAGAAAGCTTCCAAGAATAGACCTGCAACCATTTTTATCTCATTATTTTTCTTGTCACAGTTATAGGGGCGTAAAGTTGGAATCCATCACCTATCTGGGCAGGTGCTCCCTGAGTGGGCCACATGCTACCTTGTATAATGATTTGTAGTCAAATCTCTATTTCCCATTAGAAAAAACAGACAGCTACAAACAGCTACCACGAATCACCTCAGGTGATTCCACAGGCCCCAGCCCCTTATATATACATTCCAAATAATTATAAACACCTACAAGTTGTACCCTGATTAAACCATGACAGTCTGAGCCTCCTCCCATCATCCTGAACCAAGAGGCATAGGAGAAAATCTCCCAAGTTTGTTCCCAAATATCCCATGGACCTTAAGCCACATTGTCTGTAACCCTAATCGTGAGACTCAGGAGTACATCCCACAGGTCCCAGGGCAGATCCCATTGAAATCAATACTTCTGAATGACCTTAACAACAGTGCAGAGCAGAATTCCTCCCCATTTTATCTGTTGGAAGCCAGCATCTCTTTTACATATCCCAAATCAAGAGACACAGGAAAATATTCCCCAAGGCCTGTAACGTGAGATCTCGTTGATCCCAAAATCTCTCTTCTCTATCTCAAATCCTTTCACCCATGAGATTATTTTTTTTTTAAAACATCTACCATAGATCATCAGAGACCAGTCCATTTTACTTTCTCATATCCAGACTCAAAGTATGGATGAAAATGAACCGCATACTCAACTCCAAAGCATCCTTTCTATTATTAATGCTTTTAATGCCATGGAAGATGAAGATGGATGTAAGTTTACCCTCCCAGATCAGCCCCAGAGAATCTTGTCTACTCTTGTCCCTTTGATCAACATGGTACCGAGCAAAGATCGACACTTTCCTAGATGGTATATCGGTCTGCAGAGTACATAGATTCTTGATTCATTTGAGGAGACAGCAGAATACTGCAAGATCATATTCCAGAGAAGTCCTACACTAACATCCTATCAGAACGAGTCATTTGAATGCTACCTCCATATCCAGACTTAATGTACCCATGCCACTTCCCTATTCCCATGGATCCCAATTATCCCTCCTGCACCTCTCCCAAAATTTCATTTTCTCACTTCTCAGCATTTTATGTCCAAACACTATTGGAACATTCCAATAAAGATCTCAAATCTCTAAAAATAGGCAAGCTAAATGCCTTGTCTATTTCAGGCAGGATTTTCCTGTTGAAGGCCTTACCTGGGTCCCAGACTCGGGCTTTTGTAGCTTCATAATGCCACTCTTCCCATTCACTGAATTGTCAGAATAAACAGCAAATTCCAAATATGGAGAGTGAAAATTACAATCTGTCTGGAGATGGGGGAAGAGTGGTAGCAATGTCACATGGAAAATAGGAGCAAAATTGTGGTAGGAAGCCATTCTGATGGGAATTGAGGAGGGAGAATATCTCAACTACAAGCTAACTCCTAGAGAGTGGACCAGGAGCTCTGGCCAATAGAGTACATGAGATCTAAACTATTTATTCTTGCAATCCATAGTCCTTTGTACTCTGTTTACTAGCTATGAGATCATAGTAAAGTGTCTGTCCTTGCCCCATAGAAGGCACCACTATTTTAAGAAATTAAATTATCAAGTCTTATCACCCCTTCTGTAGGAATCCCATCGGAGGGGCTGTTAAAGCTCTCCTCTCATAACAAAAACTCTACCTTGGAATCCCCTTATTTTAGGGACTCAAATGCTATTTGTCTTCCTACCTCCCCTATGTTGACCAGCTTTTCCTATACCCCTCCTGCTGATGTTACTTCTTCCCTAGTTCTCTATGTATTGGAAATGATCTTAAAGACTTTCTTGCAACTCTTGGATAGAGAGCAATTGCAGAACAAACTTAAATGAGTGGCTAAGGTAGGGGTGATAATTGACCCCAGGGTCTTTGACTATAAATACTAACTTTTAGCAAGCACAAAGGAAAGGTACTTATGAAGTGATCAGAATTATCATGGAGGAGAGGGTTCATTAGTAAATGCCCACTAGTCAATGTAGTAATCCCAATAGCTAAATCCACCTTTTATTTATTTATTTTATTTAATAGCCTTTTATTTACAGGATATATGCATGGGTAACGTTACATCATTAACAATTGCCAAACCTCTTGTTCCAATTTTTCACCTCTTACCCCCCACCCGCTCCCAGATATGGATGACCAGTAGATATTAAGTACATTAAAATATAAATTAGATACACAATAAGTATACATGACCAAACCGTTATTTTGCTGTACAAAAAGAATCAGACTCTGAAATACTGTACAATTAGCTTGTGGAAGGAAATCAAAATGCAAATTAGGCATAAATATAGGGATTGAGGAATTCAATGTAATGGTTTTAGTCATCTCCCAGAGTTCTTTCTCTGGGCATAGCTAGTTCAGTTCATTACTGCTCCACTCGAGTAACTTGGTTGATCATTTGCTGAGGATGGCCAGGTCCATCAGAACTAGTCATCATGTAAATATTGTTGAAGTATATAATGATCTCTGGTCCTGCTCATTTTCACTCAGCATCAAAGTTCGTGTAAGTCTCTCCAGGCCTTTCTGGAAATCATCCTGTTGGTCATTTCTTACAGAACAAGTAATATTCCATATTCATATACCACAATTTATTCAATACTCAACTGATGGACATCCATTCAATTTCAGTTTCTAATACAAAGGAGCTGCTACAAACATTCCGTGCACATACAGGTCCCTTTCCTTCTTTGTAATCTCTTTGGATATAATCCAGTAGTAACACTGCTGGATCGAGGGTATGCACAGTTTGATAACTGTTTGAGCATAGTTCAAACTACTCTCCAAGTGGTTGGATTCATTCACAACTCCACCAACAATCATCAATGTCCCAGTTCTCCCACATACCTTCCAACAGTATCATTATTTTTCCTGTCATCTTAGCCAATCTGACGGGTGTGAAGTGGTATCTTAGAGTTGTCTTAATTTGCATTTCTCTGATTAATAATGACTTGGAGCATTTTTTCATATGACTAGAAATAGTTTCAATTTCTACATCTGAGGTGTCTGTTCATATCCTTTGACCATTTCAATTGGAGAATGAAAGCGGTTTTATAAATTAGAGTTAATTCTTTATCTTTTGGAAATAGAGGTAGCATCAGAACCTTTGACTGTAAAATATTTCCCAATGGTTGTGCTTCCTTCAATCTTGTCTGCATTAGTTTGTTTGTACAAACTTTTCAGTTGGTATAATCAAATTTTCTATTTGTGATCAATATTGATCTCTTCTCCTTTGGTCATAAAGACCTTCCCCTTCCACAGGTCTGAGAGGTAAACTATCCTGTGTTCCTCTAATTTATTAATAATTTCATTCTTTATGTCTAGGTCATGAACCCATTTTGACCTTATTCCACCTTTTTAAAAAAGTAATTTAGCCCACCTTATGGCATTGCAGGTTGATTAGGAATTGTGCATATTATGCCAGCAAGTTCTCTAAGAACTTCCCCTTCCCTATGGCATTTCTCCCATTTATAGTTAGTTCATCAGAAATTTGTCATCCTTTGTAGTATTTTCTTCCTTATAGCATCTTTTTCCTTGTTAGTGGCTAAAACCCCCTTTTAGATCTTATCCCACTATCCACAAAATCTTTGCTACTTGATTTGGGGATGATCTAAGTCTATAAATTTTGAGAGACCCCAACACCAGCCTGAAACCACCCATATATAGTTTTTGATCCAATCCCAAATACCATCATTTGGTGGACTATATGGGGGAAATCCTGAAAGCCCAATACATTTTTGAGATTTCAGTTCTTCTGCACTCTGGTATTGATGAGGTTAGTGGCAGTCAGAGAGTCATGGAAATCCCCTTTTTGGTCAGGGCTGAGGTTCAGCATGAAACAATTCACAAACCTGAAATATTAATTGGTAAAATGGAAGTTTATCGTTGCATGGGAAGGCAGCTTTGCCAAGAAACCAACTTCTTTAATGACAAAGTCCTATTAGGGAAATGGAGGCTGAAACTGAGAAGAGAAGGACTTCTCAGGAGTGAGGATCCTAGAAGCAGAGCAAGCTGCTTTGGACTTTCTGCCAAGGATGGGTTCAGAAATTGCCCTTTAAAAAGGAATCTTGAGACTTCAGGTTTCAGGATGGAAAGAAAGCCAAAGTCCCCAGGCCTAGATGCTTATCAATATCAGCCCAAATCTCCAATTGGAATTTGAAAGTCTAGCATCCCAAAGGATCAAAGGGTGCTTTTTGATCAAGATTTCTAATTATATAACTTGTTTGGGGAGATATGCTTTCCCAGGAGGGCCTGAGACTCCAATCTCCTTTATTTACAGATCAATGGAGAACCCAGTTTCCTTTCCCCTCAATATCACATCCTTTCTTTGTATGCGGAAAGTCTGGTTTTATTTCCTCCATTTTAAAGTATGCCCCTGTTTTCTTTGTTCTGTATCTGGGACACCCCAAGTGCCTACAAAGGCTTGTCCATGAGCTATACGCTCATCATACATCCCTTGATTTTGGATGCCTGATCTTGGAAACACTTGCAGTTCTGACAAACCTCCTTTTGGTAAGACTTGCCTGTTTTGTCGCTTTTTGGGGATGCCATGGGAGGTGGGCAGATATAAGAAAAGAAATGTTATTTTCAGCTTGTGGCAGAGATGGGAGTATATTTCTATTCTATCCATAAAGTCTGTCCTTTAGGATGTTTCTTTAAGAAAAAGAAAATTTGTTCCTTATGTTTTCGGAAGGTCTGTATTATGTTAGGTAGATTCTGTTACCTCGAAAGAAAGTGTAGCTAGTCAAAAGAAACATCTAACGGCTACAGTTTTAGAAAGAACACTGGAAAAAATTGTATGTCTAGGGCATAGGGCAATGGCCATCTTCATGCTTGATGATTTTATTTGGATTTGTGAATGTGACTAGCATATGATCCCGATGTTGAAATGAGTGATTTTATGTTTATACATATTGGATTGAACCTATTTTAATATGTTTAATTGCTTGCCCTCTAGGGGTGGGGGTAGGAGGAGAAAATCTGAAACACTAGGCTATGTAACTATCAATGTTATCAAATTATCCATGCATACGTTTTGAAAATGAAAAGCTTTATTTAAAAAAATGCCAATTCTTGATTTGGGATAATATGTGATATATTGGAGACCATGTGCTCTTGAGGGAAGTTATTGTCCATATAGATGAGAGGCCCAGAGACCACCGTGAATCTCAGCTGTGGACCTTGAGGAATACTCAATGAGGCACTTGAGTTTGGTGGCATACAAGTGGATGTGGTGGGGATCACTGGTGGTGGTTCCGGGGTCCAATGAGGCACTTGGGTGGCTATGCACATGAATGTGGTGGGGATCAATGGTGGGGGCTCCAGGGTACTGTTCTCCATCATCTGGACATTCTGCCCTTCAGCAATTGAGGCTCCTTCAAGGAATGGACTCACCAATGGCTGGAGCATCCCAAGGAAGAAGTCCAGACAGGTCTGGGATTCCAACTGTATACCCCTATCAGAATGACAAGAGTGAAAATATTACAATCCCTTCCCTAGGGTTTTCTACCCATGTCCCCATTCTTGTTTGTACCAACTGGGCTTGATGATGGAGATCTTAAACATGTATTTGTTAAGCAAGGGGAAGAGGCATGGGAGCAACTTCATATGCACAATATAAGTGAAAACTTGCAGGTTCAGTGTATCCTGCACAGGCAGAATCATGACTAGGCCTTTGTTGCAGTACTTACTGTCAAAAGTCTGTGGAGTCATCACCAGACTCTTCACTCAGAGACCACACGCCCCACTTGGTCTGAAGGAAACACTCTTTCAAAGCCCCTTGAAGGGGTAGAGAAAGGTTGAGATTGTCCATTTGCATTGGACTCTGGAAAATTAAATATAAATTTTCTGAGGCCACCATCCCGACATTCCTCCCGCTCTTGTGGACACCTTCGTTGACAACATTCTGGAATTACCCTGTATATAGCTCTGCTTTTCTTCCTGGCTGTCCCTCATACCTGGATATTGGGGTAGGTCACATATTTAAAAGTATTTTGATGGCTTCTGGGCTCCAAACTACTCCTTAGGGGCAAGGCTGAGACCCCGTTGTCTTTCAGTTGCTGGAAGAGACATGGAAAATAGTTAGAATCCTGCCCAGTTAAATGACAGTGAGTTAGTCATCCCTGGGCTCAGCTGCCATTCTCTATGGGTCTGGGGCAATATAGGCACTCATGGAATCCAGGTATGAGATTTGCTGGGTCCAGTCTTTGTGCCTGCTTTCAAGTCCTCTGCCTTTGGACTCAGTATATTTCTTGCTTCTTTGGAAAGTTCATTTGAGTTTGGACTTCCAAGGGGTCCATGTGCCTTCTCCAAAGCCCCACATTATCTGGGAGGAACTCACAAGTGCCATCATTTCTAAGAGAGGAAATCAAAAGGGATTTCCAGTTACTGGTACCTCCCTTTGCCTTTCACCTGGGCACTATTTCTACCAATAAAGGTCTCAGGGGTCACAAGCTCTGAGGGTAAGGACTTTCAGAGCTTCGAGACTGTGGCACATAGAGTAAGCCTTGAACCCAGGCCTTCACTGACCCACAGTCTGACTTGGTGTTCCAGGTATGAAATGAATGAGAGTGCACAGTGGGAGAGGAATGGCTGCACATTCTGGGACAGGACTCCCCACAAATCCCGATATCAAAGGTCAAAACTGGGACATGACATGGGTTCTTTGTAGGTTAGAGCTTCCATACTCCAGTTCATGCAATTAAGGTGAAGCTGGGTCCACTGCTCTCCATGGTATGGCCCTTCCCTCTCTCCCTGTACCATACTAACCCTAGGAGGGGATGCCTTAATGCAAAAGATTGGGGAAAAGGATCGATTTGAGCTTCAAGCAACACTGTACAGAAGGAGAGTTGTACCTGGAGATCCTGCAGGAGAATCTCTCCTCTTCACTTTCTTATGCTCAAGACAGCACAGTACCCTTTCTCAAGTACCTGGCCATTCTCTTGGTCCCTAGGAGGAGACAAAGCTCAGGTCCCTGATCCATGACATTCTTCTAACAAGTATTTCTGACATCAAGCTTTCAATTTCTGTCTTTCCCACCAGCCCAGACTGCTCTGTTCTGTCCTGAGACCCAAGCAGAGTGCTTTCCTTTCAGAGTGAC